>NC_085138.1:321911065-323203600 GCF_035046485.1 Aedes albopictus
CAGTTCTCTCTGTTTTGCATCCAGAGTTTTTTCAACGTATATGCTCCCGAGTTTGCTCCCATAAATAGTTCCTTCAGAGATTTTTTCAGTGTTCTTTCGGGATTTCGGAGGAACCATGATTTCTGCAAAAGTTTTTTACGGCTCTCTGCTGGTGCACCCGGGAGTTTTCAGGAATTACTCTTAATGGTATCCGGGATAGATTTCCAACAGTTCCTCAAGGGGTTTTTGCAGAAGTTCTTTTAGGGATTTGTTCCAGAGTTTTCCGCCAACTCTTGAATTTACTCGCGGTATTTCACCCGTAGTTCCTCCCGGCATTACTCCCACAACTTTTTGCCGAGGTGCTAATGTTTAACTCAGGATTTCTTAAGTTCCTTTCGAGATTTCTTCAAAAGGTCTAACCAGATTTAACCTGAATTCTTTCCTATATTTCTACGGAAATATATTACAAGGAATTTCACAACTTATCCCAGAAGACATTCCGAAGAAAATCACCTGGAAAAATTCCTGCAACTATCAGACTCCGGGAGCATCTATTAACCCTAGTAGGATGTTGGGGTCAATATGACCCAGACAGGCTCGCTGAACGTGCACTTCGTAATGGTGGTGCACCTAGCTAAACATGTTAGGAGGGTAAAAGAAATCCTAAAAGCAGCATCGAGAATATCGGGACAATTTCTGATAGGGATTCCGGGAAGAACTCTGGGAGCAATTCAGAAAAAAAACTGTAAAAAAGTCGCTGCAAGAAATCTGGTAAACAACGAGGAAAAAACTCAACAGGGTAGGTTCAGAAAAACTCCGAAAGACATCCTAGGAACCACAGCGAAGGAATTTTCTGAGAGAAGTCGCGGAAGAAACTCTGAGATAAATATCTTCAGAAGAAAACCCACAAGAACCTTGAAGTATAAATCCACGGAAGAACTCTAGAAGAATGCTCACGTTAATTTCTTGAAGAAATTACAGGAGATATTTCGGAAGAAATCCCGAGAGGAACTCCTGCAGAAAATTCGGGATAATTCCTAAAGAAATCCTCGTGTCAGCTCTAGTAGAAATCCCAGGAAGAACACCTGTAACAACTCTGAGAGATATCACGGGAAGATCTTCCGAGGAAGTCCCAAGAGGAATATCGGAAGGGAACGCGGAAAATCTTCAACCGGAGTCCCGAGAAAAACTCCACTAGAAACTCTGCGACAACATCTGCAATATACCCTTAGAGAAACTCTTGTGGAGATCTCGGAATGAGCCCTGGTAGAAATACCTTAAAAGGATTCCCACGAGGGACTCTGGGTGATTTTGTAGGATTCCCGTGAAAAACTCCAGGAGAAAACGCAATTCAGGAATCCTGGAAGATTTACAAGGGAGAATCCCGGAAATAACTGTTTGAATCTTGGAAAAATACTGGTAAGAATCCAAAAGAGACTGCGGGAGCCTCCCGCCGGGAGGAAATCGAATTGGAATACCATGAAAATGGCATGGAAAAATACGGAAGAAATCTTGGGAGACATTCCAAGAGATATTTCTAAAGAAGTTCTAGCAAGAAATCCTGGCGAAATTTCTCGAAAGAAAAATCTTGTGGTGGAGTTTCTAGAATAATCTGAGTCTACATAGAATTTGCAGTATCTTATTTGAAACGTCGGAAAAAAATCATGTACGAAAGATGTAAATACTACATATTCGAAATACAGTTTTATTTCAATATCTGGTGCAGATGAAAGAGATTTTTGAGAATACGGCACAGATAAAAATGTGAAAACACTGATTCAAGGTTTTCCCTGTGTTCGGATAGGTGGTAGGGTTCCTTAGAGCAGCTTTTCTCAGTGAGCAGCTTAAAGCTAAAATGATATATTCAGTTAATATATGAAGAAAATACAAATTGCTCAACTTACATCTAGTTTCCCGTTATCGGAACTTATCCGAAGCAAAATTCTGTCGATCTCAATTGCAGTTTAAGCAAATACCCTAAGGTGGTTCTGTAGATGAATAAACGACCCTGTTTTAGTAGCGATCTGGTGTCATTCAAAAAGGAATCGACTCAATTTACCTCCTAATTCATCAAGACGCACTTAAGGTGTAATCTATAGCTTACTGTTCCCCTCGAGAGTGCCGGTCTATCCAACTACTTTTTGTTTGAACTCAAATTGGCACTTTCTTCGACGCACAAATAGGTTTGATTACAAACTCAGTTGGTCACAATATTCAAGGAGTAAGAAATTTCAACAATTCAAATAGATTTACAAATTTCAATTAAATTCAACAGCATTTGCCACGATAGAAATTCTAGCATGTTTTCGCATATTCGTTCGTTGTCAAATTTAGCTGACGCATTGTCTTACGTTTCTCGATTGTCAGGGAACGCCTGTCATCGAGGACCTCGTCGGGTGTAGCAGTGGTGCCAGAACATCCCCCAGCCCGTGAATCCTGGTGAGGGCCGTTGTGGCAATTGCCAGGTTCACCATCAGCCACTTCCATGACTGCCAGCTTTACTATTGGTCGTTTCAGCTCAGTTCCTGCAGCCGTTCGTACTATCGCTTGTCGTACTCTGCCGTCCCTTCCGAGAAACACCTGCTGAATTCTACCTCGTAGCCAAGTTCTTCGGTTTCCCTCGGCTACGTAAACCAAGTCACCGACCTGTACGGGCTTGCTCTTCGCAAGCCATTTTGATCGTTTGTTCAAAGTTGGGAAGTACTCCTTCAGCCAGCGATTCCAAACTGCGTCTGACAGAAACTGTGATCGCTGGTAGCTGCTTCTCAGCGATGCGGCTATGTCCACCGGAGTCCTCAATGGGTCGTGAGCCCCTGATGAGTTTCCCAGGAGGAAATGATTTGGCGTGATCGCCTCGAAGTTCGCTGAATCTTGGGGCATGTAGGTTAATGGTCTTGAATTGATAAATCCTTCTGCCTCTGTCAGCACTGTCACCAATATCTCATCATTGAGCTTACGTCCATCATCAAGTGCACGTATTGCTTCCTTTACACTCCTAACCATCCGCTCCCATACACCACCCATATGTGGTGCACTGGGCGGATTGAACGTCCACTTGGTGCGCGCATCGGTGAAGGTATCAGCGCATTCGGTGTTGATGCTCCTAATCTGCTTCCTCAGCTCGTTGCTGGCGCCAACAAAATTGGTGCCGTTATCCGAGAATATCTCTACTGGTGGTCCTCGTCTCCGGATGAATCTCCTCACGGCCATGATGCAAGAGTCAGTAGAAAGATTATAGGCAAGCTCCAGGTGAACCGCACGAACGACAAGACACGTGAAGACGACCACGTATCGTTTCTCCTTCCTGCGTCCAACAGATGTTTCCAGAGGACCAAGATAGTCCACACCCACGTAGCTGAATGTTCTAATGAAATTTCGTTCTTCTGGAAGTGGAGCCATTCGAGGATTTTGCGGGCGACACTTAATTACCTTGCAATGCTGGCAATCTCTCATCACTTTGTTCACGGTTGATCGCAAGTTGAAAATGTGAAATCGTTGTCGTACTTCGTTCACTATTGTTTCACGATTAGCGTGTCCATACCGACAGTGATAGTTGTTCAACAACAATGTGGTAACTGGATGATCCTTCGGTAATATTACTGGAAAACGAGCGTCAAACGTCGCATAGCTGGCATGGGCCGTCCGACCTTCTACTCTGATTACCCCACACTGATCAGCGAAGGGGGACAATCTGTACAATGGGCTGGATTTTTCCAGGCTTATCCATTTTTCAAGCAGAGGCTCATCTCGGTTGTTCTTCAGTGTTTTGGTTTCATCTGGATAGAAAGCGTTTTGTGCCACCTGCCAAAGATACTGTTCTGCCTTTGAATATTCTTCCTGGCGCAGAGGAACTATTACCGATGGGCTTGGTCGTTTGAGTACCTTCTCATGGGATTCAGTGGCTTTCAAAACTTCGATTGGTAGTCCTTTTATTTTTCGTCGACAGTTCGATATGAAACGGTTTACAAGTGCCACGGTGCGAAGCAGGACATTCCACTTTGAGAATCGTGTAATGTCTATCAGGCTTTCAGGAACTGATACGTGATGCAACAAGAGATGAGCTCTCAATTCCTCGCTGGTTTCCGTAATTTTCTTCTGTTTCGGCCAGTGCTCCATCCCGGAGTAGAGAAACGCGTTCCTACCGTTGAACCACCTTCCGTTCGAGTTGGGTTCTGTATCCTTTCCCCACTTTGTCAAACAGTCTGCTAAGTTCTCCTTAGATGGCACATGTCGCCAGTTCTCGGGATCTGTAAGAGTCAAGATTTCTCCAACTCTATGCGCAACAAATTGCTTGTAGTTCCTATGCTGTGAGCGGATCCAAGCTAGGACTACTTCTGAGTCAGTATGAATATACTTTTCCTTGATCGGCAGTGTGTGGTTCTCACTCACGGCGTGTAACATTCTTGCTCCCAAGAGAGCCGCTTGCAGTTCCATTCGTGGGATGGATTGATACTTAAGGGGAGCCACTTTACTACGAGCCATCACCAACGTACATCTCACTTTTCCATTAGACACGATCCGGAAGTATGCTGCGCATCCGTATCCTAACTCACTTGCATCGGTGAAGACGTGCAGTTGTAGTGAGCCGTACGAACTGGGGTGAGCATCTCCATAGTAGCATCGTGGTATCTGCAGGCCGCTAATACCAGGAAGTAGGGATAGGGTAAGGGAGGTATTTTGGACCCCTTTAGGAAGTGGATGAACGATTCAGCGAAAAAAGAAGGTTCCTACTTCAAAATATGGATAATTTCAGTAGGTATTACGTAGAGTGACATGTTTTCTGTCGAAAAAGGCCAAACAGAACTCAAAATTGTTGTAGTAAATACAAGAAATATCAAAACTCCTGAAGGTTCTCGGGCTTCTATTTTGGACCACCTGATTTTATTTTGGACCACCAAGTGCACATATTTTGGCCCACCGAATTAAACTTCAATTGATTCATGAAATGAAAGCCACCACAGCAAAAATTTAAAAATAGTTGAAACTACGTGAAGTTTACATCTTTTCTATTCATTTTTTGAGGCAGGGAACGTTTAAAAATTACGTAACGGTAAAAAATGATGATATTTTGTTGTAATTGCCAGTTTTTACGCATTGTTGTATGATGTTTCATAAAAAAATGTGACGCAAAACGTGTATTTATTAACTATTGCATGACGTCAGTCACCATGTATAAATGTAACGCTTAATAGGAAGTGTGGAAGTCTAGTGATTTTGCTAAATATAAAGACGTTCCACACATATTGTAATGAGTGGAAGGCCATCAAAAATAAAGTAATTTGAATTATACCTAAATTGCCAAACATACATTAGATAACACATTGTCTCAGTCATCAACTGATTGCCAAGAAGGACAACTTTTCTAAACTGGATGACTAAACACCTGAAAATTTCAACTTGTCGACTAGTTGTTAGGACACAAATCGAATCCAAATTTTTAAATTGGCAAAAAGTTGTTAGAACAAATCGAACCCACAACAATCTCATTGTAAAATAAACGTATAACAACCCAGATCACGGGAGGTCCCAACTTATTCTATTTATCTGTTTTTAGAGTACATTACATTGGCATGAATATTTTCTCCCTTTAGAAGGAACTGGAGAGATGGATCTGACAGGTGGTCCAAAATATGTCCACATCTGATTATGTTGAACATATTTTGGCCATACCTCAAACCACTATTTTAGTAAATATTATCGCTCCACCGAGGTTAAGAACAGTTTATGTTGAGTTCTTACTAGGCCCTAACTACATTCACATGAAATAAATATTTATTTGTAAAATTTAATACCTCTTCGATGCCGACTACAAATTTGTCACCTTCTTTGTTTTTGGTGCTTTTCCGTGCGTTTCATTGAAAGTGAAAACATTTTCTCTATTTTTGATACTGAAGAGCATATTTAACTGACATCCAAAATAAAGGTCATCACATAATTGAATACTTTTCGTGTTCCAGTAAAAAATTACCAAGATTTAGTAGAGATTATGTGATAAATATCATAATATTGGATGGAAAAATAGCAGAGAAAGCAGTAAAACACGTCTTTACAGGTCGAGGTAACAAACTGGTGTGATCTTTATTCATTTCCTTTTCCCTCTTCATTCGTGCCCCATTGCGTTACACTAATGGTCCATTCACACTGTCGATTGCGTATTCGATGAATGTGTGATGCTCAATGGCACAATGATGCTCAATGGCACAGTGCTGCCATCACTCCTCCTCATCGCGCTGAGATCGTAGACCAATCCTCTCGCGTATGTTCTCCAGCTTAACCCTGTTCAGCGGTTTTGTTAGTATATCCGCCAACATGTCCGCCGATGGGCAATATGTCACATTTATGTTGCGTGATTCTGCCAAATCCTTCACGAAGTGATATTTGGTGTCCACGTGCTTGGATCGCTTCAGTCCTGCGTTCTCGTCCAACATCTTGATGCAACTTTGGTTGTCTTCGAAGATCTGCACTGGTTTCTGTACAGGCTCCCCGAAGTCCTTCATTAACTTTTTGATCCAGAGCAGCTCCCGGCAACCTTCAGCTAACGAAATGTATTCCGCTTCGGTCGATGAAAGTGCCACACACGCTTGCTTTCTGGCACACCACGAAATCAAGCCACCACCCAAGCGAAATAGGTAGCCCGAATTCGATTTCCGGTCCTTTACATTTCCGGCCCAGTCTGCGTCCGCGTACCCCTGAAGTTCTTCTTTGCCGGCACCTAATACCAGCTTCAGCTCGCTTGTCGCCTTCAAGTAGCGCAGAACCCTTTTCGCTTCCGTCCAATCCGCATTCGTTGGTTTGCTCACTTGCCTCCCAAGAATCGACGTACTTATAGCGATGTCTGGCCGGGTATTCACTGATAGATACAGCAAACCACCGACGAGGCTCTGGAACTTGTCATTGTTCGGTAGACTCTCCAACTCCTCCTTTTGCTGTAGATATCCGACGTCCATAGGAATCCGTGATACCTTCGCATCCGCAAGTCCAAACTGTTCAACCAGCTTGTCGATGTATGCCTTTTGGTCCAAGCAGTAGGCGTTACCTTCTTTCGTCACTCTTATCCCCAAAAAATGCTTCACCTCGCCAAGTGTTGTTATTTGAAACTCCGTAGCCAAAGCCTTCACAATCCCGTCGTATTCCTTGTCATTGGAGGTGACGATCAGCATATCATCCACATAGATGAGGATATACACTGTGCTGTCGTTCTTCTTCCGCACAAACAGGCACGGATCAGCTTCCGCCTGCTTGAAGCCGAGTCGCGTCAGAACATTTTTCAGCTTCTCGTTCCAAACTCTGGCTGATTGCTTCAACCCGTAGAGGCTTTTGCGCAACCGACAAACCTTGTCACTTCCAACTCGTAGTCCAGGTGGTGCCCGCATGTAGATGGTCTCCTTCAAATCGCCATTCAAATATGCCGTCTTCACATCAACGTGCCTTACCTTCATTCCGTCTCGCCCGGCAACGGTCAACAGAGTACGAAGCGTCACTTGCTTCGCGACGGGGGCGAACACTTCGTCGTAATCCAGGCCGTACCGTTGTGTGAAACCTTGCGCCACTAATCTAGCTTTATAACGTATTATTTTACCTTGCTCATCCTGTTTCTTCTTGTAGATCCAGCGGCATCCGATCGTCTTGCTTCCTGGCGGCACCGATGTCAACTCCCAAGCCTTGCAATCCCGCAGCGACTTCAGCTCGTCGTTCATGGCAGCCTTCCAGTGATCACTCTCAGGACCACTCACCGCCTCCTGGTAACTCCGAGGCTCGTCCTGCTGACACTTAGCTAACCTGCCATCCGCCATATAACGTTCAGGTGGAATACCTTTTGTTGACCTTGCTGACCGACGAGGTGTACCTGTGAGTTGCTCCTCCTGAAAGTGGTTCGACTCCTCCTGGATAGGAATGATATCCTCATCTCGGCAAGATTCTTCACTTCCACTGGCATCTTCATACACGCTTTGGTCTGCTGGATCGTCGAAGCCACGAACCAAATTCTCGCAAGACTCTTCATCGAAACCACGAAATTCTTCTTCATCGCTATCTTCGTCCGGACCACCATCTGATTCATCGGATTCTTCATCGGACTCGTCCGACTCCTCCTGTTCCACGTTGCCAGTTGACCTTGCCGGCAGCTGAGCCAGCTCGAAGAAATCCTCAGCGATCGCATCTTCAACCTTCTCTCCCGACTGCAAGAAACGAGCATCACGACTGAAAACGACTTCGTTTGTCTTCAAGTCGATGAAACGCCACGCTTTATGCTGCTGGGAGTACCCAACGAAAGTCATTTTCCGCGCCTTCGACTGCAGCTTCGTCCGCTTCTCCTTCGGGATGAACACGTACGCCTCTGAACCGAACACCTGAAGCATGCTCATGTCCGGTTTCGTCCCGTACCAAATCTCGTAGGGCGTCTGCTGTACCGGCTTCGTTGGCAGTATATTCTGCAGACAGTTTGCCGTGTTAACCGCCTCGGCCCAGTACCGATAGTGCAATACTGACTCAATGATCATGCACCGAGCCATTTCCACGAGCGAACGGTTCTTCCGCTCCGCGACTCCGTTCTGCTGCGGCGTGTATGCTGTCGTGAACTGCTGCTGAATACCCTCCTGCTTGAGAAAATTAACCAACTCTGCGCTGCGATACTCTCCTCCTTGATCCGATCTAATGATCTTCGGAGCCCTTCCGAACTGCGTTTTCACCAGACGCACGAAATCCCGGATAGCATCCATCGTGTCCGACTTTCTCTTCAGAATGTACAGAGTGGTATAGCGGCTGTAGTCATCGATTAGCGATAGGAAGTATCGACGACCACCAGGTGTAGCCGTATTCATCGGCCCGCACAAGTCGGTGTGGATCAAATCCAACACTGCCTTCGACTTCCGCTTTGACTTCTTGAGGAATGGCAGCCTTGCCATTTTCCCTTCCAAGCAGGGTTCACAAGTAATTTTTACTGAGCAGTTACGTACCTTGATGCCGGTTGCCAAACCTTTACGCTCCAGATCCAGAATAGCTTGAGGATCACGGTGTCCCAGCTTCCGATGCCACTCGTGTATGCAGTCCTTTGCATGGCACTGTCCCGAAACCGCATTCGCTCGTTCCACCATTTGGAGATGGTAGAGGCCCTTGCTTGACGGTGCAACAGCAGCAATCCTGTCGCCGTTCGCGATCGTGCAGCCGTTCTTGTCGAAGATGACTCTCGCTCCCTTCTGAACGAGCCTGCCAACCGACACGAGATTCATGTCGAGCTCCGGAACGAATAGCACTTCACTGAGCGAAATCTGCTTTTCGTCACCTCCGCCTCCGACGCAAGAAAATTTACACGATCCGACGCCTTTTACTACCGCCCGTTTACCGTCGGCAACTGTTACCGATTTCGGAGTGTCCTGCCGCGGTTCATTCAACGACACGAAATACTTCCGATTCGCGCACATATGCGAACTCGCGCCGGAATCGACAATCCACTCTTTCGTCGCGCAGTCACTGGCAAGAAACGTAAACGCTTCCGATTCCGATTTGGCAAGTTTTGCCTTCGCTTGCTTTTTCGACACTTTCGTCTGTTCACGGTGCCCACTCGCTTCTGAGCTACTGGCACCTTCTTCTTTCTTCTGCCGCTGCAACAAGATGCAGTTCTTCTTCTTATGGCCGGGCTTCTCACAGAAAAAACACACCACACTTTTCTTCTTATCGTCCGCTTTCAGAACAACCGAATCCACTGCCGATGGTTCCCGCCGCTTAAGCACTTCGTTAATTATCTTCCCCTTCACTAGCTGCAGGGTCAGCTCATCATCGGCTCGGTTTTCTAGCGTCGTCGTCAGTGCATCGAACGAACTTGGCAAACTTCTAAACACTAGAACCACTTGGAGGTCTTCGTCCAGCTTTGTACCGGCATTGGCCAGCTTCTCGAACAAATCCTCGAACTCCATCAGGTGTTCTTCGATGTTGTCGCCGTCGTGGTACTCCATGTCGCAGATTCGCTTGAGTAGTTGCACTTTGGTCGTTAGCGTCTTCTTCTGGTGCTGCTTTTCCAAATTGTCCCACACTTCCTTCGCGGAATTCGTATTCCGGATGTGTCCGTGTTGACTTCTTGTCAGCAACAAACCGATCGTCGCGCGCGCTCGTTGGTCACCCTCGTCCCAGGCAGCCACCGCCGCCGCGTTCGAACCGGAAGCATCCAGTTGCGGCTTCACTCCCGGCGAGACGTACTTCCAAAGTCCTTCTCTCACTAACAAAAACTCGACTTCCAACTTCCACGAATCGTAATTATCGTTCGTCAACTTCGCGATACCGATCTTCTCCATTTTGTCGAATTTAAAAATGTCCAAAACAATTCAACAAAATATCCACGACTTGTCTCTACGTGTTCACTTTGCACAAAAAAAAATGGCTACTTCACAGGCCCATAATCTATTGGATGGAAAAATAGCAGAGAAAGCAGTAAAACACGTCTTTACAGGTCGAGGTAACAAACTGGTGTGATCTTTATTCATTTCCTTTTCCCTCTTCATTCGTGCCCCATTGCGTTACACTAATGGTCCATTCACACTGTCGATTGCGTATTCGATGAATGTGTGATGCTCAATGGCACAATGATGCTCAATGGCACAGTGCTGCCATCACATAAAACTCCCAAGGTGGGCCAAAATACCTGCCCGGTCCAAAATACCTCCACTACCCTATCCATCGTTTCCATTTTTCAAACTCCTTATCGCTCACTTTTGTGTCCCAGTCTAGGCCAAGACGCCAGAGATCTTGAACCAACATTCGGCCATGAATCAAAAACGGTGCAAGTAATCCCAGCGGGTCAAAAAGACTCATTATAATGCGCAAGACAACGCGTTTGGAGGGTCGCAGCTCTTCTAACACGTACGGCTCAAGATCCCTATGCCAGCTCGTGGAAAATACAAATACATCTTTTTCCGGATAATCTTCACGGCTGAAGCTACAGCCATCCTTTCCGCCGTTACAGAATCAAGTTTCACCTGGAAAGCCATTATCACTGACTCAGCCAGTGCGCTGAAGGCCCTCGAGAGTCCACGCAATCGACATCCACTCGTCCAGGCTATTAGAAAGGCTACGAACAACAACACCACATATGTTTGGGTTCCCAGCCACTGCGGCATCAGCGGCAATGAAGCCGCAGACAAACTGGCAGCAAATGGTAGATCAAAAACGCCCGCTAATCTTGAAGTACCTGCAGCAGATCTAAAAACGTGGATCAAGTCGGTAGTTTCTTTGGCGTGGGAGAACGAATGGAATCGAGTTCGCGATCTATTTCTACGAAAAGTAAAGGGGAACACACATGGCTGGTCTGACAGTAAAAACTGGAAGGATCAAAGAATACTGTCTAGGCTACGATGCGGTTACACCAGATTCTCGCATGATCTAGGATCTCGAGATGGATTCCACAAGCAATGCGCGGCGTGCTCAACAAAAATGTCAGTTGAGCACCTTATTGTAAATTGTCCTGCTTACCAAAATCTTCGAGACCACTACAACATTAGCAATAGCGTCAGAGAAGCGCTATCAAACGACCCCGATAGAGAAAAAGCACTAATTGAATTCCTGAAAGATACAGGTCACTATCAATCAACATAGTACCAATAGATGCGACGAGACACGACTGTGGCAAACGACATTTTCGAATAAAGCTGCCCTACAATTGACATTACAAACTGACGAACACCAAGGATACATCAAGGACTCGACAACTATATTTCAAAACTCTGTAAAAAATATGTAATCTATTCTTGTTTGGGGGCCCCTTCAGGAAACCCTCTTTTTCCGAAAGAGACGAACCAGCTCAGGGCTGAAAGTCTCTAAAATAAAGCAGAAAAAAAAAAAAAAATCTTTTTCCGGATCCCACGCAATTCCGAGCACCCGTTGTTGCTTTTCCTCACTGCTGCAGTCAATAGATAGTAACCTTTGTTCGGACGCTTCTCCTAAGCGTCGCAATACGTCGATGCTATTGCTGACCCAATTACGCATATTAAATCCTCCTCGTGAGTGGATAAGTTTTACTTGCAACGCTCGTTCCGATGCTTCTTCCGGTGTATCGGCGCCAGGGACGTACAATTTCATTTCAATGATACACTTTCATGCAACATTTGAATGAGTCACTTCAACCGTTTCATACATTGTTCTAATCACTCGTTCGTTTAAAAAAACCTTTCCGCTCATCGTAGCACTCGGTAGTCTCCCACCCGGTCGCATTGCTTGTGCTTCACCCGCCAGAGCATTAGTGTCTCACTGGTGCGCGCTAGTCTCTCAATGGATATGGGCGCCGATTAATTTGATTTAAGTGGTCGAATTTGTTATCCTCTTTCATAAAACATAATTATCATTCTATTTGCGTGCACCACTATTGAAAAATGCGGTTTAAATAGTGTTTTTAGCATGTTGAAGTATTTCAATGATTCATAAATGAAACGAAAATCAAAGTGTATCATTCCATGTTTCATACACACTTGTTTCTGTAGCAGCAGCGAACGAGTGTGTTGCTGGGTGAGAGATGAAGCATCACAGCAGTCCGTTCGTATGGGAAACGATTTGCTACAGTTTTCGCACGTCATGTTTTCCTTTCGAAATTGCACGACCCTGCGACCCGATTCGGCGCTGTCAAAGTAGTCGTCCATGTACGTTTTTTGTTTGATCGCCATAGATGCTTCCGGAAATTCCATCGCACTTTCATCTGCATTTCGATGCATCACGTGCTGTGCCGAGCACGGCGAACAAGTAGCTCCGAACGTCGCAACGTCCATTATAAAAACATCCGGTGATTGGTTCGTATCAAATCGAAAAAGGAATCGTTGAGAATGAGTATCCTCTGGTCTAATCCGGATTTGATGAAACATTTTTTCAATATCCCCACCAAATGCGACACGTCTTTCGCGGAACTTGCAAATTACGCCTGGCAGCAGCACCAACAAATCCGGCCCTTTTAAAAGTTGAGAATTCAGGGACACTCCATTCACCGTAGCAGCTGCGTCCCAGACAAGTCGCCTTTTGTTTGGTTTCCTTGCATGGGCCACAACATTCAGTGGTAAATACCACACACGACTAGGATTGGCCGTTTTCAATTCTTCTTGTGTCGTTTGTGGGCGTAGTTGTTTTCGATGTATTCTTGGATTTGTTGGTTTACGTTGCGACGCAGTTCTGGATCCCTCGCCAGTTTCGATTCCAGGGTTTTCAGCCTTTTGGTCGCCATGGGCAGACTGTCCGGGAAGCAAATTTCGTCAGTTTTCCACAGCAGTCCAGTAGTGAATCTTCCATTCTCACGAACCGTGGTCGTCTCTAGGAGTTTACGAGCGCGTTTGTCTTCTGCCGACTCCAGGAGTTGAACTGAACTAATTGTACTATCTTCCAAAACAAGCTGTTGCCGGAGCATCTCATTCAACTCCTGATCAAATTTGTTTCGGTGAAGTCCCAGGAATGTACGCGAACTGTTCTTGTTTCGGTATGGTCCATAAACTGTCCAACCAAGTACACATCTAACGGCGATAGGTTCCCCTGGACCACCTACACGGCTTTCTATAGGGGTGAACAGCTCCAGATTTTGTAAACCAATGAGTAATTTTGGTTCTGCGTTCTGGAACGAAGGCATTGGGATACCTTCGAGGTGTCTGAATTGCTCGGTCAATTCATCGGGTCGCAAGTTTTGTTTCGGCAGATTTAAGGCTTTTACGGTATGCACTGCCGGTAGTTTATATCGCTGTTGGCCTCCTTTGGCTGAAATCATCAGATCAACTCGCTCTGACAAATTTTCCTTACGAATCACATTCGACGTCCATGTTAACTCTAATGGCTCCGGGACTCCAACTACTCCGAGACTGCGCGTGATACTAGCATCTACCAGTGTATGGGAGGAGCCTTCGTCCAAGAAGGCGAACGTATCTACACTGCGCGTGCCGTTGAACAGCGTGACTGCTACCACTCGAAAAAGCACGGAGAATGTAGCGACTCGATGAGCTTTGCAATCAGCTTACACCACAGTTACTGTTTCGTCGCGATGTAGTAGAGGGTGGTGCCGCGCATGACAATTCCCAACATTACAGTAGTACCTTGATTTGCACGCCCAGTTGCCATGGTTAAACAGGCACGCCTCGCAAAGTCTGTGTCTCTGCACCGTTTCCAAGCGTGCTTCAAGACCCATTTGCCTGAACTCCTCACAGTTCCGAACTCGATGATCAAGTTTTGAACAAATTGGGCATGGCTTTCGCTGGGTATCGTTTTGTGCTGTATCCGTGCGCTCATTGTGGGCATGAATTTGGGCCCTTTGGTTTTGCTTCATTCTTTCAGAACTGCCACCACTGTTTCTTGAAGGTATGACGGTTGTGACTTCGCTGGCATCTACTACAAGTCTGTCCATAAATTCACCAAATTCCTTCAGCGATGGATCGGCGAAGGCTCGCTTGTGCCTCACCCAATCTAGTTTAATAGATGCAGGCAACTTCTCTACGAGTTCTTCCAACAGCGTCGGGTTCGTCATATGGTTGCGCAGATTTGCGGCCTCAAGATGGTCGCAGAGTTGTTGCACCGCCATACCGAAGTTAATCAAGCTATCAAGACGCTCAGGCTTTGGAGCATCCAAGCGCCGTACTTTCCCCAGCAAGTTCTTCACAAGCAGTTCTGGTCGTCCGTACAGTCTTCGAAGAGTCTCCATTATTGAAGACACCGCATGTGGAAACATCAACTTCGTCACCACCGCGTCACGTGCTGGTCCCTTGAGACATTCTCTCAGCCGAATTATGTTCTCGACCGATGAAAATCCACACGCAGCATTCGAGTCCAGGTAGCTACTATAAAAAATGGGCCATTCTTCGGGATCACCCGAGAAGGTCGGCAGATTTTTCGGCCAAAGTTGCCTCGCGGCGATCTGATTAGTTGTCGGTTGTTTTACGCGTTCTTCTTGGTCTTGTACAGCGCTGCCCATGCCATTGGCAAGTCTGTATTCAGGAGACAATCTATCCGTTCCACTCGTAGCCCTTCTCATTGGAAGTTCCAATCTACTTTTCACCACTTTACCCGCGGTAGCGCATTCCGCTTCTTCTTCCTCATCCACTGACTCTTCCGCTGAAGATTCACTCGCAATTGACGGTTCTTCTACAGCCAGTTTTTTCAACTCGTGCTCATTACGTTGATCCTGAAGCCATTTCCTTGTCATAGACTTCCTACTGCGAGACGAGCACTGGGAAAACGCCCCATCCTCGATCAGTTGCTCCTGCAGATCGTGCTTCTCTTCTAAGTAAAGTTCACGCATCTGCAACTGCTTCCTGGTGATCGCATTTTCCTGCTCCTCGAGTTCCTTCTCCTTCCGCAGACGATCTCTTTCTTTCTGTAGCTCTTGTCGTTGAATTTCAAGCTTCTGCTCTTCCAATTTCTGCTTCTCTTCCAACCGCAGGAGCGATAGCTGCGCTAGAGCTCGGGAGCTATGAGCACTGGAGCGTGCGGACCCTCTAACAGTATCAGCTCTTTTAGGAATTTCAGGGTGCTTCTTCGGAGTCTTATCGTGAGCTAACGACGCACCAGTCGGTAAAACATGTTCCGCTACATCACCGATCGGTACTGATGCTTTCGTCTTCCGGGCCTTACTACTCTTTTTGGAGTTGGCAACAGACAACGTCTCCGATGTGATTGGAACTGTAAGGCCGGTAGCAGTTTTTCCTTTCGAGGGTAAATTCTTACCCTTCACTTTATCAATACTTGGTGCAGGCGCAGACGATAGTGGAAGGCATGATTCACAACGCCACGGTCTTTTCTCCACTCCAGGCGAAACGCCCGCGCAGCCCAGATGGTACCAATCTAGGCATGCATCGCACATCACCATATTATCTGAAGTATTCGGCAGGTCGCGCATCTTGCAATCGAATCCTTCGCGCTCCTGAGGCATCTTTGGGTAGATCTTTAAGAAATTGTTCGGATAGGTGGTAGGGTTCCTTAGAGCAGCTTTTCTCAGTGAGCAGCTTAAAGCTAAAATGATATATTCAGTTAATATATGAAGAAAATACAAATTGCTCAACTTACAGGGGATGGCCAAAATGTTTGGGATAGGCAACTTTTTTTCTCCCACAAAAAAATTCAACATGCTGTATTTTTTCATTGAGTGCATCAAAAAATCTCAAATTTTGACTGTTTGTCAACCTATTGTATGTGCATCATTGGTACAAATTTGGGCTTGATTGATTAATTTTTCGCGAAGTTAGAACCGTTTGGGTAAAACACTATTTTTTAGACAACTATTTTTTGAACTGTCATATCTCGGAAACCAGTGAACCGAATTGAATGATTTTTTTAACATTTATCAACAATATATTGATACCTAATACGACGTTATAAAATCTGCATTAACATGTCTAAAGGGTCTAACTCGTTTTGTAAACAAACATTGTTTCTGTCGCTGTAGGGCTCATCTCGATCCACCCACACATCTGGGGGCCGTTATCAGAAAGATCTAACTTCGCTCTTTCCGATAACGGCCCCCAGATGTGTGGGTGGATCGAGATGAGCCCTACAGCGACAGAAACAATGTTTGTTTACAAAACGAGTTAGACCCTTTAGACATGTTAATGCAGAAATGTAATATTTTCTCACGGCGAATTAAGTTATACCGGGTTGAAATTTTTACCCATATAGAGAAAAATAAGTCAAATTTACAGTACCACACAAAAATTATTAAATGTGTTCTTCTTTCAATTTAAATAGGCTCTAATATATCTGATTAGAGATAATTTGAGAACAGAAGTAGAAAATCTTTGGATATCAACACTAAAATTTATTGACAATGATGTATAAAAATTCCTTTTTTTCGAGAAAAATCCAAAAAGTGTCAATGTTTGATAACTTTTTTCAACGTTTAAAAAGTACCTATGTTTTAATGGTTTGTGAAGCATTTACACATTGTTAGTGTACGTTCAAAATTTCATTCAATTCGGTTCACTGGGTTCCGAGATATGACAGCTCAAAAATGAGTTGTCTAAAAAAAGGTGTTTTACCCGAACGGTTCTAACTTTGCGAAAAATTAATCAATCGGGCCCAAATTTGTACCAATGATGCACATATAATAGGCTGACAAACAGTCAAAATTTGAGATTTTTTGATGCACTCTATGAAAAGTTATAGCATGTTGAACTTTTTAGCGAGAGAAAAAAAAGTTGCCTATCCCAAACATTTTGGCCATCCCCTGTACATCTAGTTTCCCGTTATCGGAACTTATCCGAAGCAAAATTCTGTCGATCTCAATTGCAGTTTAAGCAAATACCCTAAGGTGGTTCTGTAGATGAATAAACGACCCTGTTTTAGTAGCGATATGGTGTCATTCAAAAAGGAATCGACTCAATTTACCTCCTAATTCATCAAGACGCACTTAAGGTGTAATCTATAGCTTACTGTTCCCCTCGAGAGTGCCGGTCTATCCAACTACTTTTTGTTTGAACTCAAATTGGCACTTTCTTCGACGCACAAATAGGTTTGATTACAAACTCAGTTGGTCACAATATTCAAGGAGTAAGAAATTTCAACAATTCAAATAGATTTACAAATTTCAATTAAATTCAACAGCATTTGCCACGATAGAAATTCTAGCATGTTTTCGCATATTCGTTCGTTGTCAAATTTAGCTGACGCATTGTCTGACGTTTCTCAATTGTCAGGGAACGCCTGTCATCGAGGACCTCGTCGGGTGTAGCAGTGGTGCCAGAACACCCTGTAAAATAAATTTCCCTTAGGATTTACAGGTATTTGACACCCTGGAAAAATATTAAACTCGAAAAAGGCGAAGGCTTACCTCTTGAATCTGTTTCTTTGGAGTTCTGTGAAAATTTGAGCGAAATGGCACAAATGTCCCAAATGGAGAAATTCCTCTAAGAATTGTGCAGCGGTTTTAAATATCATAAATTTCTCGAGAAGAACTAAAACCTCATAGATTCTTCACGGGTTTCGTCAAGTAATTTCTCCAGAAATTCTATCAGGGTTTTATCGAGGATTCTTATTGGAATTACTCTGGGATTTCAATCAAAACTTATCCTAGATTTTTCCTAGGGGTTCTTCCGGGAAATCCTCCAGAAATCATCAAGGATTGTTTTTTGAAGTTTTTCCAAAGATTGGTTCAAAAAATCCTCTAGGGATTTATCTAGGACTACCTCTAGAGTTTTCTCCTAAGATTGCTCCTTCAGGAATTCCTTCAGGGATTTTTACACCTTCTCTAGCGATTTCTCCAAGGATTGTTCCAGTAAGTCCTCCAAGGATTCCTACGCCCTTTATTGTTTCTTACTTGCGTCGCTTCTTCTATCATATGTGTGACATACACGGTATGGATTATTTTCGGTGTTAATAGTTATTTATGCAACGAGTTGCAAAATGATAATTATTACTGCACAGCACTAGTCGTGCATTTATCCAACGAGGCTTGCCGAGTTGGATAAATATGATGAGTGCCGTAAAAATCAAGCTTTGCAACGAGTTGCACACATTTTTTGCAATGATAAAAAACATTCCCTAGAATATGATCATTTTCCATCATTTGGGGCCCATATAGCCGAGGAGGTAAACGCACGGGTATTCAGCATGACCATGCTGAGGGTGATCCCGGTCGGTCCAGGATCTTTTCGTAAAGGAAATTTCCTTGACTTCCTTGGGCATAGAGTATCTTCGTGCCTGCCACACGATATACACATGCAAAATGGTCATTGGCAGAGGAAGCTCTCAGTTAATAACTGTGGAAGTGCTCATAGAACACTAAGCTGAGAAGCAGGCTTTGTCCCAGTGAGGACGTTACGCCAAGAAGAGGGAAAGGAATATGATCATTTCCATCAGTGCCATTGGGATTCGTGGCGATTGAATGTGAACGATCACGTGCTACATCATACGAGACACGAAATTTGGATCAAGCAAGCCATGCTATAACCGTCACAGTTTTGCCAGTGAAAACTTTGGTTGTTGATCAGACAATTGCATTATGATTCATAATGCAACTGAAATGAACTGCATTATGAACCATAATGCAATTGTTTTGTATAGTGCGGGAAAGTAGGCCGTTTAGATACTGAAACGGCTAGTGTAAACATAGAATTTATAGTGTCGAGTTGCAAAAAGTCGATAACGACACTGGTCTCATCATTACGATTGCCATTAAATGTTGCAGGGAATGTTAGTTACTAGCAGCATATAAATGCTCTGCATCTCAATAGTTATCTCAGATAAAAGGCTATTTGTTAGTATGTTCGGTTAAAATCTTAGTAATGTCCAAACGGGGACAAAGTTTGCTTTTCAGCAGTCTGCCAATGACTATTTTTGCATCTGTATGGCAGTAGGGTGGTGCTAATTTAAAAAAAAATTTCTCCGGGATATGATTTCCCATGTGGAAAGTGATCCACTAGTCGAAATAAGTGAGCTGTACAAAAATGAGCGATTTCGGTTGGCATTTAGGGGTGGCGTAAAGGGTTTAAGTAAAATTTTGTCAGACCCCATCCGGGTCGTTGCTGGTGTGAGGCAAGGATGTTGTAAATATCACCGCTATTGTTCCTTATCGAAATCAACGAGATCATGGTGGCGGCGATTGACCGTGAACTGAATTGTCGGTCAATTACTAGTGTTGCGTATAGTTTTAGTACGCTTTGATGTTGGTTGGAACTTGGTAAATATGTATGAATAAAATAACAATTAAATAAATTTGCAGTATTGGAGCTGCCTGAAGTAGAAGCTGCTACCGATGTGTGGTTTTTGTCCTGTGACAAGTCGTCCTAACAACTAGAACATCTGAACGACTTCGATTTGGCCGATGATGTTGCCTTGCTAGCTCAACGGCGCTCTAACATGCAGAGTAGGCTCAACAACCTTACCGAAAGCTCCTCTACGGCGCGGTGGGTCTAACCATCAACGTTAGCAAGACCAAATCGTTGGATGTCAACACAGACAACCCCTCCAGTTCAACGGTAGGTAGCTGGGCAAGCAGTGGAGACGGTTGAAAGTTTTCAATTTCCAATGTTAGCGGTTCATGAATCGGGTCTGGTGGCCTCCATGGAAGAAAAAATGGTGAAGATTGCAACTGAGCAGACACTAACGCATAACCAACTTTCTCGTGAACAATATTCACGAATAAAAACCCGTGAGTGTTTTTATGTTCGTTTTGCTTCTTCCTCACGAAGCAGTCGGGTGCGATTAAACACACAAACAGTTTACTCTCGGAACTATGAGTAAGCCTTGTGTGGGCTTTTCAAGGCACTTGCAAGTAGCTTCATGATGGGAATATTTCCATCACTGGTGGCCTCACAACTGGATCTCGATTACTGATGTCCATCGACGATGCCATCAGAAACCGTTATCAACAGAAATTCGATAAGGTAAATCGGCCACACACTACGAAAGATCGGAGACGACACTGAACAACTGCAAGCAAGCGCTGGATTGAAATCCGGCCGGGCAACGAATCAGACACCGACCCAGGGCCTTGTGGCCCTTGAATATATGAGATGTATAATGATGGAAATTCATACACGATGCGCAAAACGCAGACATAAGTGATCGCGCTCAAAATGTTCACGGTTCAGAATCTCAAAAAGGACCTTAGAAGCATTGACTCTAGTTCCTTGTCATTCATGACCAGATTCAGAGACGAGTGGATCTACGCTGACAAGCACATATGCGCGAGGCATGACACGTGATTTTACCAGTTCATTATTTTTTTACTAAAACAAGCGAAAAGTATGATTACAATAATTTCCGCTCTCGAAAGTATTATTATTATCTTTATTAAAGAGATTTTCAGCATTGTTCTTAGCTGGTTCATCTTTAAAGAAAAAAATAGAGGGCTTCGTAATGATACGCCCGCTGTCATACAGAGTTTAGTAATTTAATGTAGTTTACAGAGTGTATGCTATCAGATTTAAGGAAACGGTTTCATAATTTCATCCAAATCGATCCAGGTGAATAGCGGTGTGATGTCCTTGAATTTCAAGTAGTGCTGTAAAGGCTGGCATCCTTGATGAAAGATAATAGTACTGTCTCGCTGGCTGTGTCATTTACAAGGATATCCCTTATGCTGATAGGAAGTTCATGTTGAACTTTAATTTCTTGATAGCAACGACAGTTGACAAATAGTAGTTTACGCAACAAGGTGCCGAATGACGATTTTTACAGCACGAGTCGTACATTTATCCAACGAGGCTTGCCGAGTTGGATAATTACGACGAGTGCTGGAATAATCGCACCACGTTGCGTACAACGTTTTTTGCAATTTCATAAATTACCCTTGAAGATAGCTTTTAACAAAACTTTTTCATCAAACTGCACACTGATGTTCATAGCCATGTTTAAGAAAATCTGATCATAACAGGTTACACTGTGCAGTTGTCACAATTTTTCAAAACTGCCTCCAGAAAGCATCAAGAAGTTGACCAAAACTGAAAACAGTGCTGTAATGGTTGATTACGCAACGCAAATCAGTGCTGTAATGAACCATTACAGCACTGTTAATTTGATGTGGGAAAGTAGGCTTTTCCCTGCAAATTGCAAAAAAAAAAGTTCTACCCTCATTGTCGTGTTGCACGTTGAACATGTTTTGTGGACAGATCTTCTGGATCCCATGTTGTGTTATGCGTGGGTATGTTTCACTCGAAGACGGAAAAGGATTAGTTGGTCCTGGCGATTTGCTGTGTCGGTCCAGGGTGTTGTTTCTTCTTTACCTTTTCGTATGAAACGATGTATTGTGTTGACCTATTATGGATCCCATGCTACGCAAACTATAGATTTAACCCAGTGAATACAAATTCAACCATCGCGCAACAATAATGACTATGTCGTAACCTGTATTTGTAGCGACAATCCACCCAATGCGACATAAGTTTGTCCCAACTTGAAAATAATAGTATAAACATCGTACACCGCGAGCTTAGAGATTTTTAAGTCTTGCATTGCGATTTTCGAACGGTAACTTCGAGTCAGTAAACACTGCAACTCTGCTGAAGATCTATCATCAAACAGTTTCGATTTTGGATTAGTAATAATTGATAATTCACGAGTTGAAAAATATGCAACAAATTCAGCTTCCGTTTTGTCTGCAACAAAAATTTTCGAGAACATGTCATTATCTGTTACCAGTAGGGATAAAGAGTAATCCTCGCGCCTTCTTTGTTGCTTGTTTTGTGCCTCTTTTGTCTGACAATTCTCTTCACTGATTTTACTCTAGGATATTTTACCCAGTGTTTGAGATCTGCCCCTGGTATCGCCCCTGCGCACATGCGACCAGAGCGACCTATCGAAAGTAAGGTTTTTAACTAAAGTCACTTGGGCTGTTCCAAGTGCAGGCTTCTGCGTTGATTTGTCGTGGTTGGTCATTCATGCTGAAGATTAATCTATCTATGAGGTCTCCGGTTGTATTACTTTTCACCGACTGTCGGTTCTCCGAACGCTGATTCTCCGAATGTCGTTTCTCCGAATGGCACTTTTCCCCAAAAAATCTTGCATTCAAAGATGCACTCCTATGTATGTTGTAGGCGGTTCATGTAAGTTATATTTCTTCTCAGATGGTTGAACACAAATTGATACTGAATTAAAAATACAATATTACTCCTGCTGCTCATACTTCTTTCAGCTTATTGCATCGCTAATGACTCTACGTCTACAGCTTATTGTCGATTAACTCTTTGAACACCTAATCCCAACGAACGGTTATGAACAACAATGCAATGTATAGTCTTTCCGGAGACACGAGTCATTCGCGGAACTGGCGTTCGAGGGAACTGATATTCTGGAAAAAGTAACACAATCATCCTCTCTGTAGCCATCTCTATTCAACTCTTCATAATCACGGCACAAAAAGGACAGCAGCGACAAAGCTGAATCATAGAGGGACTCGTGAATTCTGCTGAAGATCTTGACAGAAACCAACCAAAGGCTTTCAAAGTATTTATCATGAATCTATTGAATAATTGAATAGCTGAGCTGCTTTGGAGATATTTTGTTAATGATCTAGCGAGGGATCACCACACGGTTTTAGCTAAGAATTTCTTGAATGTTCAACTATGAATTTTGCTAAAAAGGCTTATTACGCGTATTGGATTATGCTTTCACTCCCATGTTCTTTTAGATATGAGTAGATCAAGACGAAAATTGAACGTTAGATCAATTCAAACAAACCAAGTATAATGCTACCACCAGGAATATTAATGTGGAAGCACTCGGTAGGTCCATCAGAATCCAAACAGATATTACCCTCCCAAAACTTTTCAAATATATTCAAGTATCTCACTTGAAACTTCCTGAAGATCAGACCAGGAATATGGATCTCATAAGAAAAATATAACAAGCCGAGCTAATATATCAGAATTTCACCAAAGAATGTTATTGATTAATTAGCATGCTATCAAGAATTTCCCAAGGATTTCCAGAAAATTGACAAGGATTTGACAAGGTATTCACCAAAAACCTAGCCCACGATTCATTGAACCAACATGCTAGTGTTTCTGAGGATTTCGGAAAAGTTTCGAAAAGTACTCAACTCATGATCGAAAAAACATGCTATAGCAAAAAAGCTCTCGGCTCATAACTTTCCTTTGCTTCCATCGTGTTATCAAAGTTAGAGTTCACCATGATTTTTTTTTACCAATGCATGACAGGAAAGCGTGCCAGAATTCCGCAAAAACTGGAGGAAAAAATCACTCCAAATAACAAATAACATCTAGTGATTCCAATACCACATGTTACCAGAGAATGGAAATGGCATGAAAATGTAACTTTGTTATTTGCTAATTTCATTGCCTTGTCGACAACATTAATATTTTTCCATAACTAACCAGCAATCAAGGTGGTGCCCAGAACGGGAATTGGCACAGAACATGGTTTAACAAAAAATGTCATAACATATATTGTTCATGAAATTTCGTGAAATTTCCCACTCCTGCCAGAAAGCTAAACAGTTGGAAAGTTGGTGGTTCAAACGAAATGATCGAAGATCTCACCAGTCACTCTTGTAGGGTTTTTTTTTTCAGAAACGTAGTTGGAGTTCGTACCTAGGGCTTAACTTTGCGCACTTTTCAAAAAATCGGGTAACAATATTGCTGATGCATAATGCAAACTTTTTTCCACGGAACACTAGCTGGTGATTGTAGGCATGTGACAAAAATATAAATACGGAAAGATATTGGCTTCAAAGGAGTGGTTATCACGCCTACACGGCTTCTCGCCTATGCACATTTTTTTTTTTAAAAATGTAGGTATGGTCCAACTTTCGCCATGGGTAAAGAAGCAGTTTTTCAATTTATTTAGTCCTTGTTGTCTCGGTACCTATGCTGCATGCCTATTAGCAATAAGGCGTATATTATAAGCTCGAAAGAATCTTCCTTGTTGACAAAATGCATATCATATGGAATCGTATGTAATTGTCGTTCATGTAAGAGAATCTAAAACTGTACTTACCGACTCCCAAGCCGTCTTCGCCGGCCCCATCATCGTCATGCCTTCGCGTCCGATCGGCTACAAACAGAAAACGTTTAAACCTTTTATTAGAAACATTCACAGATTAAAAAGTAGAGACATTTCCCACCTTGATGATGGTTCCGGCTCGATATTTTCTCCATCAGCTTCGTAATTTTACTGCTATCGTTTTTTAGCGGCGTAGGTCCCGGACAGCACTCGTTCAGATCCTTGGCACAAGCTCGGTGAATGTTCAGCTCACAGTCTGTTTGAATCAGAAAAATTGAGTTATTCCAGAGGTAACCCCGTAGAAATTCAGAAAACTTACTCGAACAATGATAACCCTGCGGACTCACACCCCAGAGTATGTTCTGGCAGTGGTTACATCGGGTCACCTCGTAGTACGGCTGCAACCGCAGGTTGTGCCCCAGAATGTCCTGCTTCCGGTGCTTCGACATCAACCGACTCTTGAAACTTTTCTCCCGACTGACGAAGTGATGCACCTTATCGATCGGGCTACCGGTATTGGGTCGCGTCACGAAAAACCTCTGCAACACCGTGGACAGTGCCGCACACAAGGCCAGCTTCTTTGGGCACTCCTTCGGAGCTTCCTTCTCGATTTCCTCTCTGGAGAAATTGGATAAGAGAATTCACCGAGATTAGTTAGCGAAACCTTCTGCAGCAAAAAGTGGACTTACAAATACTGCTGCAGCTTCGGGAGCAACGTTTCCTCCACTATCCGCTGCTCTTTCACTTTATCACCTTGGGCCAGTTTTAGCTGTTGGTCCGTGGGCCCGTACATCGTCCCCAGCCCGGCAGTTCGTTTCACCTGAAAGTCCTTCAGCTGGCTGGAGATGTAATCTCGGGCCTTGTTGCGACTGCGCAAGAACACCCTCCGCAAGAATTCCACCTTGTCGTTCTCCTTCTGGAGAATGTCGTCGATCTCGCGGGCCAACGATTCGTCCACGTTGGGCCACAGGAGGGGCTGAAACGATAGGAAAATGGTTATTTCGCATAATCAAAGACAAACAACGAATCCCGATTGAGATACTCACCGCTCCCGGAACCAGGAACGTCGAGTGGATCTCGTACGCCCACTTGCGCATATCCTTGATGCTGCCCTCCTTGTAGAGGGCCGTGATCAGATAGAACAGCAACGGCGACGGATCCGAGTTGGAAAGTACGAAATTTAGAAATACTGCTAGGTGTGCCGAGTGAGCCTGTTCCAGTAAACTGGACAGCGACTTGAAAGGCCCTTGTTCTTCGACGAGGCTCTCCTGATCGGAGACGTCGTCGTCCTCCATCGAAATGATCGGCTTCTGGGCCACGTTTGCCTGGGCGGCCACTATCGTGGTAGTGGCTCCAGCGACCTGATGTGGTATCGCCGGAGCCGGCCGCTGGTACTGATGGGGGTGGTGATGATGGTGCAGGAGGTTCTCGTTGGATGTCGCCAAATCGCCGGCAGTGGTGTGATCGTGGTGCAAATGTCCGCTACCAACACCACTGCCGATCATCGACGAGCTCAGATACGGCGGCGGTGGCGTCCCAGGGGGCGTGATCTCCTGCGATCGTTTGTCCCACGAGTCGGACGAGGTCTTTTGGTGACGTGGCACTAGGGAACCGGTACCGGTCGCCGAGTGATCACTGAACTCCTTGGAGTTGATGTTCTCCGGAGAGGACACTATCCGGCGGTGCTTCTTGTTGATCGACTGGTTGATGTGGGCCGACGCTGGGGTTGCACTCAGAGCCTGTGAGGAGGGATGAATTGGTAATAGTTAATTTCCCCAGGGATCACAAAAAAGATTAAACTCCGCGTGAAGAGAACACCCCCTTGCGTATTGACTGAAAACACCACACGGAAATTGTATTTGCAATTACTATAACTAAAACTCAAAACTCGGGGAAATCAAAACACACTGGTGCGCGTTTCAAACGGGACAAAATTGAGGGAGGACTACCGAACGACTGGGATCATGTACAAACCTCTATCGTTTGCACTACATTGAATTATGATCGCGGGGAAAAGCATGCATCACAGTTTAGTTAACATGGTATGAAAGCAGGCAAAATCATTCGGTTTCCGAACGGAACGTGCAGTTAAAACTCGCAAAAATGCATTAGTACTGTTGGTGAAAGCATTCCTAATTGTTATGAAAGTACACTTACGTTCGATTCCTGTCCTGGATGCCATGTCTACTTACTTGAGAAGCTTCTGATTTGCTGTGAATGGTCGTCGTCATATAATTTCTTATTTCTTGTTGATGAACTGGCGTAGCAGTGAAACAAAACGGCTAAAACCCTTAATCAAAGATATCGTTCACTGAACAGCTGTGCTTTCCGTTATTGTTTATAGTTCTATTAATTGTTGTCTAATGCCGTAACTTTTTGCATAAAATATGCACTGCCCCCAATCGCAAAGTTGATACAACCGCCAATTTATGTACTTCATTATCATAAAGCTCATTTACCAACTACGCTAACGCTAACGCTAACGCTTCATTATCATAAAGCTCGTTGGCCGATCTTTGGAGAACACAGACTGACATCGAATAAAAATTGGGATGAACGGAAAGCTTTGTCTAGAGTTTTTTTGATAACAACATGGCGACGCCATCAAAAACGCCTTCATCGTTACCGATCGAAGAGCATCGCACCCAGAGAAAACAGTTGATCACACCTGTAGAACAATAGAAAAGCAAAGAAACGCCAAAGCTGCGATTGAGCATGCGAAACAACGAGGAGCCGCGACGATATCCCATATTCTCTGAAAAGTAGTCCTAAACCGGGTACAGGAGAATATTGTATGTCGGTTGATGTTGTGTGGACCATATTGTCACGCTCCGTATCATAGAGTAAATCCAAGAATGTCTGTACCTGGTGTTCATTGATTAGGAGGCTCTTCTGGGTTTCCTCTAGGAATTTCATCCGGAATTCCTCCAAGAATTCACGGTTTCTCTACAAATTTGCTCCAGAATTACTCCAAGAGTTTCTTGTTAGATTCCTCCTTGCTGGAGTACTTCTCTACAGAAATCCCGTAGGAACTTCTTGAGGAATGCCATAAATAAAAACTACACGAGGTATTTCAAAATACTCCCTAATAAACTCTAGAAAGATGTCCACTAGAAACGTCTAAAAGAAAAGCAGAATGAGCTTCTGGAGGAATTCCAGAAGGATCTGCAGGAAGTTCAAACGAAACACTTGAAGAGGAACTGTTCTTCTTATATGAATCCTGAAAAGAGTTCATGAAGAAATGCCGGAGGCAGTTTCTGAAAGAATTCCAGAAGAACTTTCCGGCAGATTCCCGGCAAGAGTTCTCAACGGAATCCCGGAAGAAAGTCCCGAAGGATTCGACGAAGGAATTCCTAAAGAAATTACAGGAGTAATTCCTGAAGCCCAGAAGAAATTCCCGGAACTCTTGAAGCAATCCCGGAAGAAGCTCCTGGAAGAATCCCGGAGATGGTTTTAGAGGAATACTGAAAGAAATCCTAATAGAATTCCTGGATGAATCTAAGAAAAAAAATCCGGAAGAAATGTCGAAAGCAACTCCGGGAGAAATCTCGCATGAAATTCCTGGAAGGAATCCCAGACGGAATTTTGGAAGGAGTTTCTGTACGAACCTTGGAAGGAATTTCTGAAGCAATCCCCGAGAGAGCTCCAGGAGGAATCCCGAAAGGAATCCCCGGTGAGATTGTTGGGATTCCCAATCATCTAATTTACGTTTGAAAAAAAAAACAATTTTAAGGTTGAATTTTGAGGTTATTTTATCAATTTTGTCAAATTTCGAGAAATTTCGCGGGATTCCTTAAATTTCGCGACCATGTTCCAATTTCGGGGATTTCGCGGCTTTCGCAAAATCGCGAATTTGCGTTTTCCCTTCTTATTAGCAATCTTGAAATATCCTGGATCTCTATTCCTCTAAGAATAAACCTTCAGTTGTATTGTTCCGAGTACATCCTTGCCGGAGTTTCTTTAAAAACAGTTGATATACTCATTTCTGAACATATTCTTACACAATGTCAATTGACGAATTCCCGGAAGAATCCTTGGAAAAAAATTTGAAGGTAATCTTGTAAAAGCATTGACACTATCACTGGAGGAAACTCTCGAGGTGTTCTTGTAAGAATTTCTGAAGGGAATGCCTGCAGAATTATTTTCTTGAAGAATTATTTTCGTAGTATTTTCGAAAAACTCTTAAATGATGGAATTCTTGGAAAAGTCATGGAATTCACCTGAAGGAATTCCTGGACAAATATCTGGAATGTATTAAAAAAAATGTCTGTGGGAATTTGAAAAGCAATTCCTAAAGGACTTCGTGATGAATTTTCAACTGAAATTTCGGGAGGAAACCCTGGGAGAATTCCAAAAGAGTCTGCTCTGTGTGAATTTCTAGAAAATTTCCTGGAAAAATGTCTGCAAGTGCTTCTAGCATGTAAGTACTAATATGTTTGAAGTAAGTCACAATGACTGTAAAAGAATAACAGGATATATTCCTGAAAGAATTGCAGGACGAATTTCTGTAGCCTAGCAATTCCTTGCATTCCAGAATAAATCTGTGGATGAACGTCCATATAGCCGAGGCGGTAAACGCACGGGTATTCAGCATGACCATGCTGAGGGTGACGGGTTCGATTCCCGGTCGGTCCAGGATCTTTTCGTAAAGGAAATTTCCTTGACTTCCTTGGGCATAGAGTATCTTCGTGCCTGCCACACGATATACACATGCAAAATGGTCATTGGCAGAGGAAGCTCTCAGTTAATAACTGTGGAAGTGCTCATAGAACACTAAGCTGAGAAGCAGGCTTTGTCCCAGTGAGGACGTTACGCCAAGAAGAGGAGAGGAGGATGAACTCCTTAAAGATTTCTCAGAGATAATTGTGAATGAATTCGTGGAGGACTTCTCCAAACTTATTTTAAGGTATTCCTATACAAATCGCTGGAGAAATTCCTACATAAATCCTTCGAGTAATTCACAAAATCTTCAGGTAATTCTGGAAATATTCTTGGATGAATCCCTGGAAAAGATGATGAACGGATTTCTTAAATTTCTAACCGAGCCCCTACATCCATTTTTGAAAAGATCCAGATTTCTGAGGATATAACTACAGGTAGTCCTGGAGTAATTCTAGAATTTCTAGAGGAATTTTTGGAGAAATCCCTGGATGAATTCTTGAAAAAATCCCTAAAGCAATTCCTAGAGGAATCTCTGGAGGAAATCCTGGAGGAACTTCTGGACAAGTGGAGCGTACCTGGTGTGATGGTTAGAACACTTGACTATCACGCTGAGGACCTGGGATCGAATCCCACTCCCGATAAACTCACAAAATGTGAGTTCTTTCTTCGGAAGGGAAGTAAAGCGTGGGTCCCGAGATGAACTAGCCTAGGGCTAAAAATCTCGTTAATACAGATAAAAAAAAACTTCTGGACAAATTCCTGGTAAAATCCCTGGAGAAATTCCTGAACGAAAGCCCAAAAAAAAATCTAGAGAAATCTCTGGATGAATCCGTGGAGGAATTCCTGAAGGAATTCCTGGAGAAATACCTGGATGAAACCATGGAGGAATCCCAGGAGGAATTCCTGGATAGCTTACTGCAGAATTTTCTGGATAAGTTCCTGGAACAAACCCTGGCAAACATCCTGACGGAATCCCGGGAGAATTCTGGGAAGAATCCCTGAAGAAATTTGTGAAGAAACCTATTGGAAAATTTCGGGAGGAATCCTTAGAGAAATTTCCGGAGAAATTCTTGGAAGAATCCCAGGGGAATTCTTGGAAAATTCCCTGAAGGAATTTCTGAAGGAATCCCTGAAGCAACTTCTTTAAGTACTTCAGATGGATCGCCTAGAGAAAGTTTTGTATCAATTCCTGGCAGAATTCCAGGAGGAATTCCTGGAGAAATATTCAGAGGATACTTCCAAGAAACTATCCCTAGTAGAATTCCTGAAGGAATCCCTGAATGAAATTCTAGAAGAATCTCTAGAGGAATTCTGGGAGAGTCTCTGAAGATTTTTTTGTTGAAATACCTAGAGAAATTTCTAGATGAGTTCCTGCAGGTATGCCTGAGTAAACCCTGTAGGAATCTCTGGAGAAATTTCTGAAATAATACCTGAATGAATCCCTGGATGAACTCCTGGAGAAATCCTTAGGGCAAATATGGAGAAATTGCTGAAGAAATCGCTTGAAGAATCCCGGGAGGAATTCCTAGACAAAATTCTGGAGTAATATTTGGAGGAAATTTTTGGACGAATTCCTGGAGGAATTTCTAGAGGAATTCTTGGAGAAATCCCTGCAAAAATTGCTGGAAAAATCCCTGAAGCAATACCTAGAGGAATATCTGGCGGATATCATGGAAGAACTTCTGGAGAAATCCTTGAAGGAATTTGTCAGGGAACTATTGGAGGAGTTCCTGGAGACATCCCTGGAGAGATTCGTAAACGAATGCCTGGAGTTTTCCCTTAATAAATTTCTAAAAAAATCCCTGGATAAATCCGTGGAGAAAACCTGTAGACCTAACTGCAGAAATTCTTGGATGAATTCCTGTACTGCCGCCACTCGCAAAACAGTCCCATATGAATAGGAAACCCAGCAAAGATGGAACTGTTATGCGAGTGGCGGCAGTGTAGCATACCCAGGGAGAAATTACGATGAATATCTGGAGGATTTTCGAGAGGAATCCCTGGCGAAATTTGTGAAGAAACCTTTTGAGAAATTCCGGGAAGAATTTTTTTGATAAATCCCTGGGGAATTCTTAGAAAAATCCCTGGAGGAACTTCTGGAAGAATCCCTGAATCAATTTCTAAAGGAACCTCAGGAGGGATGTCTGGAGGAACTTCTGGACAAATTCCTGGCGGAACTCCAGGAGGAATTCCTGGAAAAACTCCTAGAGAATTTCTTGTGGTACTTCCGAAGAAGTATCCCTTGAAGAATTCTTGGAGGAATCCCTGAATGAAATCCTGGAGCAATCTCTAGAGGAATTCTGGAAGGAACCCCTGAGAAATTTCAGAAGAATTTCCTAGAAAAACTCTCAGAGGAATTTCTGGATGAATTACTGGAGGAATCATCGGAGGAATTCCTGGAGGAATTTCTGGAATTATCATTAGAAGAATCCCTAAAGGAATTCCTGTTAAATACTTAGAGGAATTCCTGGTGGAATTTCTGGAGGAACCCATGAAATAATTCCTGCTGGAATCTGTGGAGTAATATTTGTTGGATTCCATGGAGGAGGAACTCCTGGATAATTTACTGGAGAAAGCCCGGTGGAATCCCTGGAAATCCAGGAATTCTCCAAGAATTACGGAAGAAAATCTTGACAGAATTTCTGGAGGATATCCTAGAAAAACCCTGAAGAAATTCATGGGATAATTCCTGAAAGTATTCTTGGTGGAATTCCTGGTATAAATCCATGGAGGAGTCCCTGGAGAAATGCCTTGATGAAATACCTGAAAAAAAAATCCTGGAAAAATACCGGGAGCAATCCCTGGAGGATTTCCTGGGAGATTCATGAAGAAATTCTTGAATGTATATTCCTAGAGGAATCTCAGGAGGAATTCATGCAGGAGTCTCTGGCGGATTTCTTGGAATAATGCCTGTATAAACTATGGGAGGAGGATTTCCTGGAGAAATTCCTAGAGAAATTTCTGGAAAAATTTTAGAAAGATTCCAGGAGGAATTTCTGCAGGAATTCTTGGTGGAATTCTTGAAGGCATTCCTGGAGAAGTCCTTGAATGAAATCCCGGAGAAATGCCTTGATGAATCTCTGGAGAATTCCCTGGAGGAACTCCTGAAGAAGTTCCTGGAGACATGAATGTAAGAATTCCTGGAGGAATCTCTAGAGCAATTCTATGAGAAATCTCCAGAGGAACTCCTGGAGTATTCCCTGGAGGAATCCGTAAAGGAATGCGTAGTGGAATTTTTGGAGAATTTTCTTGAAGAATCTCTGGGGAACTTTCAGATAGAAACTCTGGAGAAATCCCTGGTAGAATCTCAAGAGGAATTCCTTGTAGTACCTCTAGAGGAATATCGGAGAATCTCTGAAGGAATTCCTAGAGGAATCCTTGAGAAATCTCCAGAAGAACTCCTGGTGTAATCCCTGCATTAATTTCATGAGGAATCCCTGAAGGATTTTCTTGAGGATTTTCTTCAAGAATCACTGGAGAATCCTTAGAGGAATCCCTGAAAGAATTCCTGGAGGAATTCCTTGAGGTATCTCTAGTGAAACACCTGGAGGAATCTCCGGAGGAATTCTTAGAGGAATCTCTAGCGGAATTTTTAGAGAAATTCCTGGACGATTTCCTATGGGATTTTTTAGACGAACCCTCAAAGAATTCACAAAGAAATCCTGGAACAATTCCTGAAGGAATCTCTGAAGGAGACATTAGGGTAATTTTCCAATTGATCCACAGCTAAAAATTCGCCTATTGTTGCACACTCCATGTTATTCTTATGAGGTGTGCAAACTACCCTACCCCAGGGAGAAATCCAAGGATCAATTTCTGATGGAATTCCAGAAGAAGTTTCTGGAGGAAGTTTTGAAGAAATCGCTGAAATCCTGAAGGAATCCCAAAAAAAATCTTAGAGGAGTTCCTGAAGAAACCCCAGGAGGAATTTCGCAAGGAATGGCAAAAGGAATTCCTAAGAAAATCATGCAGTAACTTGAAGACGTATTATTGAAGGAACAATTGTTTTGTATAAAATTCTTAAGGAATTCCTGGATTAATTTTTGGATAATCTCTAGTAACATTTTCTGAAGAATTTCGGGAAGATATTCCTGCAGAAATACTTCGATCGATTCCAGATGAAATTATTAGAGCAATCTCTAGTGGAAATCTGGCAAGAAATTATGGAAAAACCCTGAATAAATCTCTGAAGGAATACCTGTAGAAATACCTTAAAGGATCTCTGGAGAAATTATCAAGGGAAACCGTGAAAATAGCACTAGAACAATCACTAGAGAAACCTCTCAATATATCCCAGGACATCTCCCCAAAGAAATGTCTGGTGGAATCCCTCTATGCATTCTTGAATAAATCTCTGGAGAAATCCATGATGGAATCACTACAGCATGCTTTGGAAAAAAATCCTGGAAGAATTAGGTATTCATACTCGTATAATTTACGGAACTTGGAACAAATCAAAAACAGTCATTTTGATTCCTAAAAACTGCAATTTCGGCGTGGCATATTCACATATCGGGCGACCATGCTGCTTAGAAGTCATCTTAAGCCAGGCCCCCCCTGGGCCCCCTCCAGAAAAAAATCCTAGTTACGCCAATGCCGACATGATGTATGTAGTTTACCGTTTATGTTAATGAACTAAAAAAACAATAACGTTGCGCGTAAACTTACACAAAATGTTTATTTATGTCGATATGTAAATTTGTTAACACATTCCTCAAAAAACTGTAAGGAGATTTCGGACATTTTAATATTATCTTCATACCTGATTGGATTCCACAAGGAGTATCTATTACAATTCTCCAAGGAGTTGCTTGTGGTATTCATCTAAGACTTTCCTTTGAAATTCCTCCAGGAGTCTGGAATCCCTTCAATAGTTTCTTCTGGGATTCATCCAGCTTTTTTTGTGATTCCTCATGGAGCTTCCCAAGAATTAACTCAGTTCACCGGGAAGTCTTCGCAAAGTTCCCCAAGAATTAGTCTAAGTGCTCTTCAGACATTCTTCCTACAGAACTTCGGGAATAGCTTTTAAAGTTTCTAAGTGAATTTCTCCTGGAGTCTCCGAGATGTTATTCTACTGAAGTTTCCCAGGAATTACTCCACGCCTTCCTCACGAATATCATGGAAATTCCTTGAAAAGCTTCCGAAGAATTCATGCAGCATTTGTAGTAGAATTCCTCCAGGATTACCCAGGCAATTTCTTCATGATTTGACAGGAAATAACTCCATAAATTATCCGAGGATTCCCTCCAGAACTTCCGTGAAAGTTACTTCAAGAGTTCTTCAAGAAGTCTCCCAGCAATAATGCATGGTTCTCTCAGGATTTCCCTCGAATATTTCCCGGGGTTTCCCGAAATTTCTCAAGAAGATGGAATCCTTGGATTTATTTTCAAGAGATCCACAAAAAATCCGGAAATTCCTTCCGAAGATCCTCGGGAATTCATCCTGGAGTTCTTTAGAAATTCCTTCATGAGTTTCTCGGGAATTCCTACAGGAGGTTCTTGGAAATGCCTCTAGAAGTTTCTCGGGAATTTCTCCAGGAGATCCTCTGGAATTCTTGCAGGAGTTCTTCGGGAATGCTTCCAGGAGTTCTACAGGAACTACTCCAGGTGTATCTTGGGATTTCTTCCCAGAGATCCTCGGGAATACCTACAAGAGATTCACGGAGGACTTTTTCGGGACTTCGTCCAGAAGTTCCTCGGGAATTCCTCCAGGAGTTCCTCGGATATTTCTCCAAAAGTTCTTCGGTAATTCCTCCAGGATATCCTTGGGAATTCCTCTGAGAGATCCCCGGGAATTCCTACTGGAGATCCTCGGGAATTCCTCCATCAGTTCTTGCAAATTCTTGCAGGAATTTTTAGGCAATTTCTGCAGAAATCCCTGAGAGTATATCTTGTAGCTACCAGGAAATTCCTTTAGGAGTTTCGTGGAAATTTATCCACGAGTCCCCGAGAATTTCTCCAGGAATTTTCCGGGAATCCTTCCATAGATTCCCCACGAATACCATGGGAACTCCTATAGCCCATATAGCCGAGGCGGTAAACGCACGGGTATTCAGCATGACCATGCTGAGGGTGACGGGTTCGATTCCCGGTCGGTCCAGGATCTTTTCGTAAAGGAAATTTCCTTGACTTCCTTGGGCATAGAGTATCTTCGTGCCTGCCACACGATATACACATGCAAAATGGTCATTGGCAGAGGAAGCTCTCAGTTAATAACTGTGGAAGTGCTCATAGAACACTAAGCTGAGAAGCAGGCTTTGTCCCAGTGAGGACGTTACGCCAAGAAGAAGAAGAAGAAGAAGACCATGGGAACTCCCTTAGAAGCAACCGAAGAATTCCTGCAGTAATTTCGGTAGAATGCCTCCAGGGCCCATATAGCCGAGGCGGTAAACGCACGGGTATTCAGCATGACCATGCTGAGGGTGACGGGTTCGATTCCCGGTCGGTCCAGGATTCCTTGGGCATAGAGTATCTTCGTGCCTGCCACACGATATACACATGCAAAATGGTCATTGGCAGAGGAAGCGAAGCTCTCAGTTAATAACTGTGGAAGTGCTCATAGAACACTAAGCTGAGAAGCAGGCTTTGTCCCAGTGAGGACGTTACGCCAAGAAGAGGAGGAGAGGAGAGAGGAGGAGCCTCCAGGATTTCCCATGGAATTTTTCAATGATTTTTTTTAATTAATCACATAAATTATCCGGAAATTCCATCCACGAAAATTACTTCAAAGCCTACCAAAAACTCCTTCAACAAAAATCCGGAAATTCCTCCAGAAGATCCTCGGGAATTAATTCTGTAGTTCATAGGGAATTCCTCAAAGAGTTCTTCGGGAATTCCTCCTCAAAATATTCGGGAATTCCTACAGGAGTTTCTTGGGAATTCCTCTAGAAGATCATCGGGAATTCCTCCAGAAGTATCTCTGGATTTCTCCAGGAGATCCTCGGAAATGCTTCCACAAGTTCTTCGGAAATTCTTCCTGGAGTTTTACGGAAACTCTTTCAACAGTATCTTGGGAATTATTTCAGGAGATCCTCGGAAATTCCACCTTGAGATTCTCGGGGATTCCTCAAGCAGTTCCTCGGGAGTTCCTGCAGGACTTCCTCGGGTATTCCTCCAAGGAGAAATTCACGAGGAACTTCTAGAGGAATTCACGAGGAACTTTTAGAGGCAATCTTGAGGAGCTTCTGGAGAAATTCCGAGGAAAACATGGCGAAAATTCAGAGGAACTGCTGAATTTTTGGCAACTCCAGGAGGACTTTGCAAGGAACTCCTAGATGTATACGCGAGAATCTCTTGTAGAAATTTCCAAGGTACTCCTGGAAGAAACTCCGAGAAATTCGTGGAGCAATTTCCGAGGAACTCCAGGAAGAATACCCGAGGAACTCCTGGAGAAATTCCCGAGGAACTTCTGGAGCAATTCCCGAGAAACTTCAGAAGGAATTCCCGAAGAACTTCTGGAGGAATTATCGATGAGCTTTTAGAGGAATTCCGAGGAGTGCATGGAGGGATTTCCTAAGAACTATTGCAGGAATTCCAGAGGATATCCTAGAGGAATTCCCAAGGCACTCCTGAAGAAATTTTCGTGAAACTCCTGGAGGGATTCCCGAGAAACTCCTGGAGGAATTCCCAAATAACCCAAAAAAAAAACTCCCGAAGAACTCCTAAAAGACTTCTTGAGGATCTTCGGAGAAATTTCCGAAGAACTCCTGGAGAAATGCCTGAGGAACTCCAGGAGGAATTTCCAAGGAACTCCAGAATGAATTCCCGAGAAAATCCTGAATGAATTCCTGAGGAACTCCTGTTGTTCTCGAGGAATTCCTGGGGGAATTCGGAACTCCTAGTGGAATTTTCTTGGAACTCTTGGAGGAGTTCCTGAAAATCTTCTAGAGGTGTTCCCAAGGAACTCCTGAAGGAATTCCCGACGATCTTCTGAAAAACTCCAGGAAAAATTCCAGAAAAACTCTTGAATGAATTTTAAGAGGAATTCCTTATGAAATCCTGAAGGAATTCCTGTGGAACTTCTGGAGAGATTCCCATGGAGAAATCTTAACAAGCTCTCTTGGACAAATCTTCGGAAAAACCTGCGGGAAATTCTGGACGTAGCTCTGTTTGAAATTCAAACGAAGTTCTGATGAGAATTCCCGAAAAAAAAAACATCGGTAATACTTTTAGAAAGTACCTCTGCTTTTATAGGTTTTTCAACAAATTGGGGGTGAATACCCAGAGGAATTCCTCGAGAAGACTCAAAAAAATTCTAAAAATAACGTCTTTCAGAATCTTCGATGATTCTTGAATGAAATTTAAAATCATATTTACAAATATTTGATTGTTCTGGAAGATATCTTGAAGCATTCATGGAATGTGTTGATTGTTTCCGGAAAAATTTGCTTTCTTTCCTGATTTAAAATTATTTCAATCAATCAGGATATATCCTAAAATTCCCAATTGTGTTCGATATATTTGAATCAGTGGCGTAGCCAGAAATTGTCTCTGGGAGGGGTTTTCAACGGTCAATGATACCTTTTTTTAATTTGACACTTACATTTTGTAAACAGTAATGAGCAATTGTACACGCAGAAAAATAACACATATTAGAACCAAATATAAAGAGACTTTGTTTCTAAGTCGCGAGGTTTATTGAATCAAAAAAATATTTCTTTGTTTTCAATATTGGAGAACGGATAATGCCAATATGAGCAAGGTGATTCAGTTGCAAAATTACTTACTTTCAAAGCAATGATGTGATAGATTCAAAATCAACAGGTATTTGAAACTACAATCAGTGCGGCGGAGGCGTGATTGTTAAATCAATGAAAATAATGCTTTGAAACAAAGACCAAATGTATTTGATTCAAAGAAAAATGGTATTAAGCCGTGGTTCAATGGTTTATTTTCTTTGATTCAAAGCACTTTATTTTTGAGTTTAAAATATTTTTTTCTGCGTGTATTGGTAGATTGAAAATAGCGGCGCAGCCGAAAAATTTTTTCGGCGCAAAGCGCTTTATACTGATAATTTGTTCCACAAATTTTGGCTCGGGGGGGGGGTTGGGTTTAACCCTAACCAACCCACCCCCCCCCCGTGGCTACGCCAGTGATTTGAATCGTATTTTAACTAAAAACTGCTCCAAATGTCTACCAATATACAGACCGAAAAATTTGGAATCTGTAAGTTTTTATCAACAAAAATTGAAACTCATTTCATCTGAAATTGTTCTAAGAATTGAATTATTGGGTTGGATCAATAATATAAATATTTTTCAGCTATCAAATGTCTTTAAAAGTTTGCACATAATTTGAAATGTCTTCAATATTTCTTCACAAAAATAAATGTCTTCCCAGAAGTTCAAATGTCTTCAAGTTGAAGACAAATCTTCACATCTGGCATCCCTGTCTGGAGGGGAGCTACTTTGCCGTCATCAAGTCATAAATCAGCACATTTTCTCACACACACAAACCCCACATGTAGAATAATCGAACCACCCATGAAAAACTGGCCAAATGTTTCTATACCCGCTATTTGACAAAATTTATTTAAGTCCGAATCGTAATCAACGAGGCCACGAAACGTCAAAGATTTCCAAAAATCTATCATAGCTACCGCGGGCAATAGGCACTGCATGAAATTATCTCTCTTTCTCTCTTTCATTCTTACAGAAATTTTGTAAACAACAAGGCCATGAAACGTCAAAATCCCTTACAAATTAGAACAATGCAGTGCCCTATGTCCGACTTTCAACTCTGTAAATATTGGCAACTCTGTGATATAGACAACTGCTCAGCGACGCCAACGCAATGGTTGGTTCGACGAGCAGTGCCAAAGAGTGACGAACGAGCATAGCGTCGCTAGAAGTCGAATGCTAGTGGCCGATATCCGGCTCAACAGGGTGACACAAGCAGAGGCGAAACAGATTCATCACAGCAAGAAACGGCAGCATGAAAAGAGTGTGATTGCTAAAGCGTAAGAAAGCCTGGATAGGAACGATATGCGGAGGTTTTTTGCAGCTGTCAACGGCGCGTGGCACAAGATTGCGCCAGATAAGCAGTAAAGCCTATAGTACGTACAATGACCGGGAAGGAAATTTGCTGACAGACAATACAATGGTGGTATCCAGGTGGAAGGGGCACTACGAAGATTTGTTGAATGGTAACACTATAAAGCACCCAGGAATAGGACTAACATTAGGGGATAAGCAGTAAACTTCCTAAGCACGGAAGCAAGCAGCCCAGTTTATTATCCTGTTCAACACACTGAGACCTCTTGAGGGTTCTCCATCAAGTATTCGGATCGCAGACGAAGTGTCTACCTCGTTGGTGACCGTGGATGTACTCGAAGGTGCGATCAGGAGATCTTGAGTGCAAAGGAATGACTCTATCATCACACGGTCGCACATGCTCCTCGGTTTTACGGACGATATTGATCTCATCCGAATCAATCGTAGGGCAATGGAGGAAGCTTATGCTCCTATGAAGATAGAAATAACAAGGATAGGCCCAATGATTAACGCGATGAGAATGAAGTACATGATTGCAGGTAGAGACTAATGCAGGTGTTCGTGCTGAGGTAGTGATTGGTTGGGATGTGTTTGTTGAAGTTGTTGAAGTATTTGTTCATCTAGGAACACTTGTGACATGGGTCAATGACGTTTCCCGTAAAATGAAAAGGCGTATTGCAGCTGAGAGTAGGGTCTTTTAGGGATAGCGTAACCAGCTTAGGTCCCGTAATTTGCAAACACATACGGAATTCGCTCTGTATAAGACGCTGATTCTTCCGATAGCGTCACATGGCGTGGACGTGCCAGCATGAAGACCTGGGAACTTTACACGTTCGGGGAAACTGGAGACACATCGTCCAAGACCGACAAAGTCAACAAGGTAGGTATGGAAAAACTGTCAGAAAAATCGACGCACTAAAATCCGTATATTTGAAACAAACGTGTAAATCTGTACCATGTGGAGAACACTCAACGACTCAGCAATCTCGCAATTGATAACATGTTCATGGTCGATGTTTTCATACTTTCAACAACTCACGACGTCACTGTAATGAACGTCGAAATTGACGTGAATAATACAACTTTACTGTATACACTACATTACCTACCATAACCTGGAAAAGAATCTGTACAATTAGCCAAATGTATGTCAAACAACGAGCAGGAAAAGCCGTGTGTCGGAAACCATCCGAACATGTTAGTTAAGCAATAGATCCCAGAGTATTATTCACAGCCATTATTAGTTGTTCACAACAACAAACACAACCACAACATATCCACCATATATGCTTTCACCGTTTTTAGCGTGGACATCCGCAGTCGCCTGATTCTTCCGGGTAGCGCAATATATGATGCATCCACCAGCTTGTTGATAGGTAACTAGTTTTGTGTGTTGATTTATTGTGTGTTTTAGTGCGTGTGTGTATATACAACAGAACTACCTTTCAGGGGGGACAGTGTTTTCCCGTTATCCACTGCAGTGGCAAAGCAAAGGAAAATACAAAATACTCCACAAGAAAACCGTGTCAGTGCTACACTGTAGTGCATTTCCCGAGAGGTAAAGCAGTGCGTCTTAGTTTGAGGACTACTGGAAGGAGGGTTTCATCAGTTCGAGAATAGGACAGACGGAGCAGGAAGTTTTCAGGTACAGTTTCTTAAATGATGTTTGCAGTCGACAAAAATCCTTAGCAAGTCAGGGGTGGGGAGAGATTTTTTTTTGCTTTATCGTATTTCTGCATTTTTACTTTATTCTATGAAATCGTAAGAAATTTAAAAAAATGTCTCAAGAATTCGACAGAACTCCAGATTTGTTTTCAAAAAACAAACAAATACTCCACAAGCACTGAATCAAAGTTCACCCATTGCAATGGTGCAGTGGAGCTTGTGTTCTCCAAGACAATCAGCTTCCCTTTTTAGTCTCAAACTTGAGGCTTAACAAGGTTGGGTTATAAAGATGTCATTGAATAGTTTAAATTTCCACCTATATGGTTTCGCATTATGCGATTTACACAGTATATTCTGCGTATCCTCGCGTTTGGCGTTTTACAATCGATACCGATCTGGTTTCGTTCCTGCTGTTCTTTGTTGTGCTGTGACTGCAAAGATTTTTGGGATTTTAGGTTAGGAGCTCAGATCAATATTCAGCATAAAAGAACAGCAACGATCAATCTTTGCAGACTTATGCAAAATGCTACAGCCCAAGTGGTCCCAAGTCCAGGAACTTTACTTCAATATGGAGAATTTCTATCAAGGAAACCTTGTTAACCCGGTGTTTACTATTTTCAGTAAAAATTAAATGGTAAACTTGCGTGTCATGCCTCGAGCATGTGTGCTTGTCAACAACGCAATAGTTACTATATTTATCTTTGAACTAACCATCAAAGATGTATGTACTATTACAAATGATGTATCTGTTGGAAACCATAAAGGGAAATACGTCTAGTGGTGGATTTATTTACCGCATGAAGAACCATCCCCTACGGATGCTTTGAAACAAGTCATCGCATACTGCACTAAAAGGCCTTCCGCTAATTATTGGTAGTGATGCTAATGCTCACCATATCATCTGGGCCAGCTCAGACAATAACATGAGAGGCTTCAGTTTGATGAAGAACTTTAGTAGTACAACAGATCGTGGATTACTTAACATAGGCAATCGTCCAACCTTCATGGTATCTGCTAGAGAGGACGTGTTAGACTCAACGCTTAGCTCTAGCTTCTAGCAGAATGTGTCAGATGAAGAATCTTTGTCTGATCATCGCTACATCTTTTTGTACTCTTGAATGTTACTTCGCAAACTTTGCGTTTCAGGAATCCCCGGTCAACCAACTGGGATAAATTTCCTGATTTGATTGCGGCCAAATTTCATGGATAAACATCATCAATTGACGCTCCAAGTGATCTAGATGATGTTGTTGATACTACTTGATACTACAATGATCTGTGAAGACCACATTAGGAACTTCTTGGTGGAACTCAGCTCTGGCGAAGCTCACGAAACAATGTTGAAAAAGTATTTTGGCCAATAATGGACCCTAAGCAACTATTATTGAACTCCCTGCTCAAAGCGGTTTCTACCGCCTTTCTGAAGTTTCTTAAAGAATTCAATCTGAATGCTCGAAAAGGACTCCTTTATCCCTGAATTGCTATGAATTGTAGTAGGATTTTCATCATTCAAGAAAAACTGCGATACCAAAGGAGAAAGATGGGGGAGGTCGACGCACAGAAGAATCCGTGCCGTGTTCAGTGAAATTGCGGGAAAGAGAAAGTGTGTAAGTCAGAAGCGCTACTTACGGCTTGCTGCTGATGCTGCTGCATCTGGTGGACAATGTTGGGTCTGTGCGATAGGGGGAACGCTGCGGCCATGCTGTCCCGCACCGGCGTGCAAGTGGTGACCAGGGGATAGCTCATCAGCGTGTTAATACTGTTCGGCGGTGGTCGCATATCGGGGCTGTTGACCCGACTGTTGTTGTTGTTGTTATTGCTGGTGCAATTCTGATTGCTGAATGTTGCGGCAATGTTGTCATTGTTCAGGATAATGTTCTGATTGACTTCCATCATGCCGGGTTGCCGAGGTGGTAACGGTGGAGGCTCCGCCTGTAGTTCTCCGCCTCCCCCTCGTTCCGTACCGTGATGGTACATCGTCGATTGTTCAGCCTTCATCTCCCCCAAGTTGCCGTTCTTCTTACGCTTCGATTTGCCTGGTTTGCTGATTCCCGCGGAATTGCTGTTATTGTTGTTGGAGTTTTTGCCGGTTCCGGGAGTGCCAGCACCTAGTACGGAATGGTCCAAATCGGATACCACGATGTTCCTTCGGGATCCGACGGTGTCGACCGAATCCAGCGCTGAATCCGACCGTTTTGGAATGTTTCTTTGCGGCAACGGAGGCGGAGTGTCGTGTTGGCTTTTGTGACTTCGATCCGACACGTTGCTACTGCTGTATTTCTTCTTCGAGGGAGTTCCGCCACTTCCGGATGAGGAATTTAGCCCATGTCCACCGAAGGGGTTCCCGCTGTGATTGGGATGACTTCCGGGACTGGCTGGGCTCAGGCACTCCGGCGATCCCACCGATGACTGATGCTGATGGTGGTGCCCGGTGATCTGCGGCGAACCTATGTGCAGGTTGGTGTCTTTGTCTACGGATTTCTTTTTCGTTCCAAGACTGAGAGAAGACAGTGATCGAGGGAAACGGGAAAGGAATGCCGGTGTGGAAGTGTTCTGTGGCGGGGGCTGCGGAAAGAGTGGTGAAGTGACGGGTGAAAATGGCGGAAATGAGGCATCCTGTAATGGAAAAAAAAGAGAGAAGAAAAAGACAAACGACACGTGTGGTGGGAGTGAGGTGTAGTGTATGAGATTTACTGATTAGGTATTGTGTTAAAGAGCGTTTCATTAGCGACAGCCTCGCGATTAACAACACTGATGATAGGTACGTTGAAGTGCATTGGCGCGTTTCCGCAAGATGGCAGCACGCGCGTTTGGTCGTGTTTATAGAGACGAAGTAATAAATCGAAAAGGTGGAAAGGAGGAATAGTCGATCCTATTGGTGCGTAGATTACTTGTTTTATGCGGTGCGATTTAGAAGTTATGCTAGTCTGCAAATACAATTGTAGCTGATTATTACGAAACTTATCGAGAACCTTTTAAATTTAAAATCCTTTATCACGCGATTGCCGTAACATTCGCCATAAATCCCAAGTGGACCCTCTTGATATACACAGACTACATCTAGAGTAAACGTACGTTCTGATAGAACCAGCAAATTGGAATAAATACTTTTGAGAGATACATAATAGTAAATAGATAACGATCTAGCAACACCAACCAAGATTTCCATAACAAATTTTGAAAATATATACTGGTAACATACTAAAACATAAGTAACTAAAACGATAAAAATATCAACTAGCGCAAACAGCAAGACAAAGTATATGATATAAACAAACCGTAACAATTCTAGATATGGATACTGATACAAAGATTATCACACACACAAGCATTCACCTTCAAGATCTACTTAAACATAACAGAACGAACCAAAGGGCTTCGATATCTCGGACGATTTCATTCACCCGAATGATTGAGGGGTACCCGTGCGCAACGCTTACAACAACGGAGATGAACGGCTACCTACTAATTGCGACGAAGATGAGCTATTCACCCGGCTCGCGCCTTATTCGATGGGTTATGTGGTACATGTCACAAATGGTCGTCGACTGATTATTAACGCGGTTAACATGGAGCGTGTGACAAGACAAATTATTTGACGACATCGATGGGGATTAATGGAAATTAATCAGCGGCAGGGCGGCATGAGCGTAGTGTAATGATGATTGTTACAGATTAGGCGCGAAGTTTCGTGCTGGTTGAGAGGCTCGGTCAACGCGATGGCTGAGAGGTTATCGACGGCTGAAGAACGGAAGATCGAATGGACAATATGTGTTGGAAAGTTGCGCTGATTGCTACAAGATATTTTCAAAAATTTCAGGAACAATCGCCGGAGTAATTAATAGAGGAATCACCGGAGGAAAACCTAGAGGAATCCCCGGAAGAATTGCTAAAGAAATCCCCGGACGTATTCCCGGAGGAATTCCTAGAGAAATCCCCGGAGGACTTCCTAGAGAAATTCCTGGAGGAATCCCTGGAGGAATTCCCGGAGGAATCCCCGGAGGAATACCTAGAGGAATCCCCGGAGGAATTCCTAGAGGAATCCCCGGAGGAATTCCTAGAGGAATCCCCGGAGGAATTCCTAGAGGAATCCCCGGAGGAAATCCTAGAGGAATCCTCGGAGGAATTCTTCGAGGAATCCCCGAAGGAATTCCTAGAGGTATCCCCGGAGGAATTCCTAGAGGAATCCTCGGAGGAATTCTTCGAGGAATCTCCGGAGTCCCGAAGGAATTCCTAGAAGAATCTCTGGAGGAATTCCTAGAGGAATCCCCGGAGGAATTTCTAGAGGAATTCCCGGAGGAATTCGTAGAGGAATCCCCGGAGGAATTCCTAGAGAAATCCCCGGAGATACTCCCGGAGGAATACCCGGAGGAATTCCTAGAGAAATCCCCGGAGGACATCCTAGAGATATTCCTGGAGGAATTCCCGGAGGAACCCCCGGAGGAACCCCCAAGGAATACCTAGAGGAATCCCCGAAGGAATTCTTCGAGGAATCTCCGGAGTCCCGAAGGAATTCCTGGAGGAATCTCTGGAGGAATCCCCGGAGGATTTCCAAGAGGAATCCCCGGAAGAATTCCAAGAGGAATCCCCGGAGGAATTCCAAGAGGAATTCCCGAAGGAATTCCAAGAGGATTTCCCGGAGGAATTCCAAGAGGATTTCCCGGAGGATTTCCAAGAGGAATTCCAAGAGGAATTCCAAGAGGAATTCCCGGAGGAATTCCTCAAAGAATCCTCGGAGAAATTCCTCGAGGAATCCCGGAGGAATTCCTAGAGGAATCCCCGGAGGAATTCCTAGAGGAATCCCCGGAGGAATTCCTAGAGGAATCCCCGGAGAAATTCCTAGAGGAATCCCCGGAGAAATTCCTAGAGGAATCCCCGGAGAAATTCCTAGAGGAATCCCCGGAGAAATTCCTTGGGGAATCCCCAGAGGAATTCCTAGAGGAATCCCCGGAGGAATTCCTAGAGAAATCCCCGGAGGAATTCCTAGAGGAATCCCCGGAGGAATTCCTAGAGGAATCCCCGGAGGAATTTCTAGAGGAATCCCCGGAGGAATTCCTAGAGGAATCCCCGGAGGAATTCCTAGAGGAATCCCCGGAAGAATTCCTAGAGGAATCCCCGGAGGAATTCCTAGAGGAATCCCCGGAGGAATTCCCGGAGGACTTCCTAGAGGAATCCCCAGAAGACTGCCTTGAGGGATTCTCGGAGGACTTCCTAGAGGAATCCCCGGAGGTATTCCTAGAGGAATCCTCGGAGGACTTCTTAGAGGAATACTCGGAGGACGTCTTAGAGAAATCCTCGGAGGACTTCCTAGAGGAATCCCCGGAGGAATTCTTAGGGCAAAATCTGATGTAATCTCTAGGTTAACATACGGGCGAATTTTTGCGACAACTTCCACAGGAATTCCCAGGGCAACTTTGGGAACTTTGCAAGGAATTCCTAGTTACTAGTAGTACAATTTCCGAAAGGCGAACTTCCAGTAGAATTCCTACGAGAACTTCCGAAGGAATTCCTGAATGAAATTTTGATAGGGATCACTGTAGGAGTTCCAGGACGAATCTCGAAAAATAAATTACAGAATTTCTAAACGAACTTTCTGCAGGACACCTTGGGGAAATTCTTAGAGGACTACCGGGAGGAATCGTCAGATTAACCCGAAGGAAATTCTTTTAAGGAATCCATGGAAGAGCCAACAAAGACATTGTTATAGGAATTCTAAAAAATCACTGAGAGTAATTCCTGGAGAAATACTCTGAGAAGTCCTTAAAGTAACTCCCAGAGGTATTTCTGGAGGCATTCCTGGAAGTATCCCTGAAGAAGTTTCCGGAGAAATCCTGGAGAATCCTCGGAAAAATGATTGAAGGAATTCCCCCTGGAGAAAATTGAAGAAGAATTCCAGGAGAAATTTTAGAAGGAATCACTGTAGCAATCCCAAAACTAATCCTAAAGCAAATTACATAATTTCTGAACGAATTACTGCAGAAAATCTCGGAGAAATTCTTAGAGAACCATCCGGAGCAATCACCAGATAAATCATAAAACGTTGGAAGCTCTTGAGAAATTGCCGAAGGAATATCCGGAGAAATCTCTAGAGGAAAATCCTTATGAATTGCCAGAGAAATCTCTGGACGAATCCTCGACAGAATCCCCGGAGAAATTCTATGAGGAATTTCGGGATTTTTTTTTTGGTAGGGATGACTGTAGGAGGAATACCGGAAAAATCGGATTCTCTCTGGCTTAGCGCTACCCCAACGTTGTTTGTTGTCTTCTCCCCTCTCCGCCTTTTAGTTGGTCTCGTGGGAATTGTTGAATCCACGAACCCATCACACTGACTGACGAATGTTTATAAATTTCGATGGATTTCAACAGAATTTTTGAATGAATTCCTGAAGAAATTCTTAGAGGACTATCGGGTACAATCTTCAGATTAATCCCAAGAGATTTCCTTCGAAGAATCTATTGAAGAATCAACGAAGACATTCTTAGAGCAATCCCCTGAGGAGTCCCTAAATCCCTAGAGGAATCTCCGAAGAAATCCAAAGAAGAATCCTCAGATGATTCCTCGGAGGAATCTTCTAAGGAATTCGCCGAGAGATCCTCTGAAGAGCCACTAAAGGATTGATCAGTGGCAGCCCTGGAGGAATCCCCGGAGGCATATCTAGGGTAATCCCTAGAGGTGTCACCGAAGGAATCCTCGGAAAAATCTCCAAGACATCTTGGAAGAAGTTCTTGGAAGGTTCTGAAAAACGATAGATGCCGTATTACGTGGGTAGATTTGAAGGCCTGGGAGATCTTGAAGAGATCGGAAGAGCTCAAAGTCAATTACGTTGAAGGCCTTCACGATCATAGCTCTTGGAAATCCTGAAGACATATATTGTGCATTCCTCAATAGGACATCAAGCATGTTACCATAACGATTTTTTACTTTTAGATGCAGCTTTCAAATTTGATGAAGAAAACGCGAAACAGGTACAAATGTACAATGATACATATTGCCCATTTTACTGGCATTTTACCAGGTTTGCTGGTATGTCTGAAACATACTGGAAAAACTTGTAATTAGAAGGCACGAAATGTTGCTAATTGGCAAATTGAGAGATGAAATTTGTGAAAAAAATCGCGTTCTGGTGGGATTCAAACCCACGACTCCGTATTCGCTAGACCGGCGCTTTAACCAACTAAGCCACAGAACAGGTAATGGTTCTGCGGAATAGAAAGCCAAACTGACTCCGAAGCCGCACCGTGAACACTTCTATTTCACAAATTCATCTCTCTTTTCGGCTTAGATGCCAATCCACAACACACTCCATATAAATAATTCGCTCGCACTTGTAGGTAGTGGGCACAAATAGGAGTGTGTTGTGGATTGGCATCTAAGCCGAAAAGTCGTGGGTTCAAATCCCACCAGAACGCGATTTTTTTTCACAAATTTCATCTCTCAATTTGCCAATTAGCAACATTTCGTGCCTTCTAATTACAAGTTTTTCCAGTAGGTACAACCGATTGTTGCAATACAATTATCGAAAACTTCCTCCGTAAATATCAAAATACAAACCCAATCCCCAATTTCCCGAACACCACATAGTACATTCGATCTTTTTTCTTCGTTTTACGATGCCCACCAACTGCCAACATGTTTACTCATTTCTATTGGACCGTGTTAGACGGTTGTGCAGTTAGTAAGTTCCAGCAAAATATTCCGCGAAAATTCCTTGTTTTGGCGCCGAGCTGAGAACTGAGAAGGGATCGATTCGACGGTCGAGAGCGCGAAATCCATCGAAATTTATAAACATTCGTCAGTCAGTGTGATGGGTTCGTGGATTCAACAATTCCCACGAGACCAACTAAAAGGCGGAGAGGGGAGAAGACAACAAACAACGTTGGGGTAGCGCTAAGCCAGAGAGAATCCGATATTTTAGCAAAATAAAAATGAAAACCTCCTCGCGTAGTAAACCCACACCGGTCACGTTCACACATTCCGTTCGCGATGATATCATATGGTGCTGGTGGATCCGTAAGTCGGGGGAGAATAACCAAAACAACCTAACTATTGAACTCGAATTCGAACTAGGATCCTACAGACACAGGCGACGGTTCTAGAAAAACGCCAAGCAGACAAACGTAGGATAATAGGTAGGAGATAATCATATCTTAAAAAACGAGCAATAACACATATGGTTGTTTTGGATGGGAAACCTGGAATGGCATGCCAAGATTTACCTCTCCGCACACCTGGGCCAGTTCCTCCTGCAGCTTCTTGATGTTGGCCTCCGCCCGGGTGCACTCCGGTGTGCCCTGTTTGTTACTGGCGACTAGGTTGTCCCGGTTTTTCTTCTCCTGCTCCAGCATCAGCTTCAGGGTACGCATCTTCTGCACCTCCATCTCCCGCTGTTTGGCGAACTAAAATGGAAAAGGGAAGTTGTTAGAATTCGACAGATAGGAAATAAAGAAATAAAATCATATACTTTTCCAAAAGAAATCATGTGACCAAAAATACAAAATCGAATAAAATATGTTTAAACTACAACTACAGTATCTCTTCCAGATGGGTCTGTGTCATTTGGCATAAGGTCGTTTGGCATAAGGTCATTTGACATAACGGTCATTTGGCATAATGGACATTTGGCATAACGAGTATGCCAAATGTCCATTATGCCAAATGACCGTTATGCCAAATGTCCATTATGCCAAATGACCGTTATGCCAAATGATCTTATGCCAAACGACCTTGTGCCAAATGGATTTATGCCAAATGTCCCTGAGGAATTCTCCATGATTTGACTGGGAATAGCTATATACATTATCCAAGAATTCTCTCCAGAACTTCCATGAAACTTACTTCTGGAGTTCCCCAAGAAGTCCTTCAGCAATAATGCATGGTTCTCTCAGGATATCATAGGAGTTTTTACCGTTTATTTCCAAGAGTTCCTCGAAAAATTCCGGCAATTCCTTCAGAAGATCTTCGGGAATTTATCCTGGAGTTCCTCGGGAATTCCGCTAGAAGTTAGTCGGGAACTCCTACAGGGGTTCTCGGAAATTCCTCCAGGAGTTGCTCAGGAATTCCTATAGGAGTTCGTTGTGAATTCCTCCAGAAGTATGTCGGAAATTCCCCCAGAAGTTTCTCGGGAACTCGTCTAGGAGATTCTCGGGAATTCCTACAAGAAATCCTTGGGAATTTCACTAGGAGTTCCTTCTAGAATTCCTTTAGGACTTCTTTGGGAGTTCCTCCAGGAGTTCCTCGAACATTCCTACAGGAGTTTTTCGCGAATTCCTGCAGGAGATCCTCGGAAATTCCTCCATCAGCTCTTCAGGAATCCCTGCTGAAATTTCCAGGCAATTTCTACAGAAGTACCCGAGAGTTTAACTTGGGTCTCCCTTTAGGGGTTTCGTAGAAATTTCTCTATCAGTCCCCAACATTTTTTTCAGGAATTTCCCGGGAATCTCGCCATGGCTTCCCCATGAATATCACGGAAAATCCTATAGAAGTTTACAAAACCGTCCTGGAGTTTCTCGGGAATTCTTCCAGGAGGTCCTCGAGCATTTCTTCAGGAGTTCCTCGGGCATTTCTCCAGGAGTTCTTCGGAAATTTATCCAGGAGTTTATCGGGAATTTCTTGAAGAGTTTCTTGATAACACTTCCAGGAGTTTTAGAGAATTCTCCTAGCAGTTCCTCGGCAGTTCCCTCAGGGATTCCTCAGGAAATCCTCCAGGAGTTGTGTTTCTCGGGAATCTCTCCTCGGGAATTTCTCTAGATTCCCCGGATAACTCCTGGAGGAATTCAAGAGGAACTCTTGGAGGAATTCCTGATGAAATCTTGAAGGGGTTCCGGTTGAAAACCCCGAATTTCTCGGGAACTCCTCTAGGAGATTCTCGGGAATTCTTCCTGGAGATCCTCGGGAATTCCTACAAGAAATCCTCTGAAATTTCTCTAAGAGTTCCTCAGGAATTCCTTTAGGAGTACTTTGGGAATTCCTCCAGGAGTTCCTCGAACTTTTCTCCAGGAGTTATTCGGGAATTCCTGCAGGAGATTTTCGGAAACTCCTCCAGGACACCCCTCCAATGGATCCTCGGAGATTCCTCCATCAGCTCTTCAGAAAACCCTGCTGAAGTTTTCAGGCAATTTCTACAGAAGTACCCGAGAGTTTAACTTGGGTCTCCCTATAGGAGATTCGTAGAAATTTCTCCATCAGTCCACAACAATTTTCCAGGAATTTCCCGAGAATCTCGCTATGGCTTCCCCACGAATATCACGGGAATTCCTATAGAAGTTTCCAAAAAAAATATCTGCAGCATTTGTGGCAGAATCCCTCCCGTATTTCCCGTATTATTATACGAAAATTCCACCCAGAATTTCCACGAAACTTACATTAGAAGATCACCAAGAATTCCCCCAGCACTAATCCATGATCCTGGATGCCCTTAAAATTTTTTCCAGGTCTTTCCCGAAAACTCCTAAAGAAGTTCCACGGATTTACTTCCACGAGTTCCACAGAAAAATCTGAAAATTTCTCCAGGAGTTGCTCGGGTATTCCTCCGGGAATTCCTCGGAAATTCTTACAGAATATCCTCGGGAATTCCTCCAGAATCTTCGGGAAGTCATCCCCGGGAGTTCCTCGGGAATTTTTCCTGGAGTTACGAAAACTCCACCCAGAATTTCCACGGAACATATTTTAGAAGATCACCAAGAAGTCCCCCAGCAATAATGCATGATCCAAGATGCCCCTAATATATTACAGGTTTTTCCCGAAAACTCCTAAAAAAGTTTCACGGATTTATTTCCACGAGTTCCACAGAAAAATCTGAAAATTCCTCCAGGAGTTGCTCGGGTATTACTCCGGGAATTCCTCGGAAATTCCTTCAGAATACCCTCGGGAATTCCTCCAGAATCTTCGGGAAGTCATCCTCGGGAGTTTCTCGGAAATTTTTCCTGGAGTCCTGGAAATTTTTTCTAGAATTCCCTCCATAAGTTCCCCCCGGGAATTCATCGGGAATTTCTTGAAGAGTTTCTTGGCAACACTTCCAGGAGTTTTCAAGAATTCCCCCAGCAGTTCCACGGCAGTTCCCTCAGGGGTTCATCGGGAAATCCTCCAGGAGTTATGTGTTTCTCGGAAATTTCTCCAAAGAATTCCTTAAGGTTTTTTTTCCGGCAGTTCCTCGGGAATTTCTCTAGATTCCCCGGATACCTACTGCAGCAACCGTGATTTCCGGGAGTTATTCATACGAACATCCAGTTAAACTTCTGATAAACTCCTAAATGATTTATTGAGAATCTCGTGGAAGTGTTCCCGAGAAAATGCTAGAGGGATTCTCGAGAAAATCCTGGAGGAATTCCCAAGTAGCGCCTAGAGAAATTCCTCAGGTACTCATTTGGAAATTCCCGAGAAACTCCTGGAGGTATACCCGAGAATCTCCTGAAAAAAATTCCGAGGAACTCTTGGAAGATTTCCCAAGAAACTCCTGTATCAATGCTCAAGAAACTCCAGGAAGAATTATTGATAAACTCCTGGAGGAATTTCCGTAGAACTCCTGGATGAATTACCTTCGCTAGAGGTATTCCCTAGGAGCCCCTAAAGGAAATGCCGAGGAATTTCCAAGAAACTCCTGAAGGAATTCCCTAAAAATCCCTGAAGAAACTCTCGGTCAACTCCTGAGGGATTTTCGAGACACTCCTGAAAGAGTTCCAAAGGAACTTCTGAAGGAATTCCGAGGAACCCCTAAAAGAATTCCCGAGGAACACCAGAAGGAATCGGGAGGCTACGGTGGGCGGGTCACGTCATCAGGATGTCGGATAGCAACCCGACTAAAATGGTTCTCGAGAGTCATCCGACCGGTACAAGAAGACGTGGAGCGCAGCGAGCTAGGTGGGTCGACCAAGTGGAGGACGATCTGCGGACCCTACGCAGAGTGCGGAACTGGAGGCAAACAGCCATGGACCGAGTGGAATGGAGGCGGCTACTATGTACAGCAGAGGCCACCCCGGCCTTAGCCTGACCGGTAAGGTAAGTACCAGAAGGAATTCTCGAGGAACATCTGGAAAAATTCTCGAGGAACTCCTAAACGAATTCCGAGGAATACAAAGAGGAATTTCCTAGGAACTCCTGGAGGAATTCCTGAGGAACTCTTAAAGGTATACCAGAGAATCTCTTGAAGAGATTTCCGAATGACTTCTGGAAGAATACCCAAGGAACTCCTGGCAAAAAAAAGAGGAACTCCTGAAGAAATTCCGGCAAACTTCTGGAGGAATTTCTGGAGGAATTCCTGATGAAATCTTAAAGAAATGACGGTTGAAAATCCCATGAGATTCCGGAGAATTTACTGGAGAAATCTTAACAGGCTTTGGTGAGAATTTCAAAAAAAAAAACATCGGTAATAATTTTAGAAAGAACCTCTGTTCCTGGAGAATTCCTCCAGAATCATCGGGAAGTTATCCTCGGGAGTTCCTCGGGAATTCTTCCAGGAAGTTACTCTAGAATTCCTCCATGAGGTCCTCGGGAATCCTTCCAGGTGGTCCTCAGGCATTTCTTCAGGAGTTTCTCGGGCATTTCTCCAGGAGTTCATCGGAAATTTCTCCAGGGGTTCATCGGGAATCCCTACAGGAATTTCTTGAAGAGTTTCTTGGCAACACTTCCAGGAGTTTTAGAGAATCCCCCCAGCAGTTCCCAGGCAATTCCCTCAGGTATTCCTCGGGAAATCCTACAAGAGTTAAGTGTTCCTCGGAAATCTCTCCAAAGAATTCCTGAAGGTTTTTTTTTCCGGCAATTCCTCGGGAATTTTGGGAATTTCGGAGACCTACTGCAGCAACCGTGATTTCTTGAGAATTTCCTGGAGTTATTCATAGGAACATCCAGGTGAACTTCTGATAAACTCCTAAAAGATTTCTTGAGAATCTCCTGGAAGTATTCCCGAGAAAATGCTAGAGGGATTCTGCTGGAGAAATTCCCCAGGAACTTTGAGAACTCTCGATGAACTCCTGGAGGTATAGCCGAGAAACTCCTGAAAAAAATTCCGAGGAACTCAATGCTCAAAGTATCAATGCTTAAGAAACTCCAGGAAGAAGTCTTGAGGAACTCCTGGAGGAGATCCGTAGAACTCCTGGATGAATTACCTTTGCTGGAGGTATTCCCTAGGAGCCCCTAAAGGAAATGCCACGGAATTTCCAAGAAACTCCTGAAGGAATTCCCTAAGAATTCCTGAAGAAACTCTCGGTCAACTCCTGGGGGAATTTTCGAGGCACTCCTGAAAGAGTTCCAAAATAACTTCTGAAGGAATTCCGAGGAACCCCTAAAAGAATTCCCGAGGAACACCAGAAGGAATTCTCGAGGAACATCTGGAAAAATTCTCGAGGAACTCCTAAACGAATTCCGAGGAATACAAAGAGGAATTTCCTAGGAACTCCTGGAGGAATTCCCGAGGAACTCTTAAAGGTATACCAGAGAATCTCTTGAAGAGATTTCCGAATGACTTCTGGAAGAATACCCAAGGAACTCCTGGAGAAACTCAAGAGGAACTCCTGAAGAAACTCCCGGCAAAATCCTGGAGGAATTTCTGACGGTTGAAAACCCCATGGGATTCCGGAGAATTTACTGGAGAAATCTTAACAGGCTCTGGTGAGAATTTCTTTAAAAAAACATCGGTAATACTTTTAAAAAGAACCTCTGTTCCTCGGGAATTCCTCCAGAATCTTCGGGAAGTCATCCTCGGGAGTTCCTCTGGAATTCTTCCAGGTCTTCGGGCATTTCTTCAGGAGTTCCTCGGGCATTTCTCCAGGAGTTCCTCGGAAATTTCTCCAGAAAATCATCGGGAACTCCTGCAGGAGTTTCTCGGCAATACTTTCAGGGGTTTTTGAGAATTTCCCCAGCAGTTCCCAGGCAATTCCCTCAGGGATTCCTCGGGAAATCCTACAGGAGTTAAGTGTTTCTCGGGAATCTCTCCAAAGAATTCCTGAAGGTTTTTTTCCGGCAATTCCTCGGGAATTTCTCTAGATTCCCCGGATACCTACTGCAGCAACCGTGATTTGTCGAGAATTTCCTGGAGTTATTCATAGGAACATCCAGGTGAACTTCTGATAAACTCCTAAAAAAGTTTCTTAAGAATCCCCTGGAAGTATTCCCGTTAAAATGCTAGAGGGATTCTCGAGGAACTCCTGGAGGAATTTCCAAGTAGCTCCTTGAGGAATTCCCAAGTAGCTCCTAGAGAAATTCTCCAGGAACTCCTTTGGGAATTCCCGAGGAACTCCTGGAAAGATACCCGAGAATCTCCTTAAGAGAATCTCCTGAAAAAATCCCGAGGAACCCGAGGAACTCCAGGAGGCATTCTTGAGGAACTCCAGGAGGAATTCTTCACGGAATTTTCGTAGAACTCCTGAAGGAATTCTCTTTGCTGGAGGTATTCCCGAGGAACCTCTAATGGAATCGCCGAGGAATTTCTCAGAAACTCCTGAACGAATTCCCAATGAATTCCTGAAGAAACTCTCGGTGAACTCCTGAAGGAATTTTCGAGAAACTCTTGGAGAATTCCTTGAGGCACTCCTGAAAGAGTTCCAAAGGAACTCCTAAAGGAATTCCGAGGAACCTCTAAAAGAATTCCCGAGGAACTTCAGGAGGAACTGCATACAAAAAATCCGTGGCTAAACATTATGACAATTTCCGAAGCATTATTTCAAGAAAAACTTCTCAAAGAACTTCTAAACAATTTCCCGGATGAATCGACTAGCAGTCGAAAGATACAAAGTCGGACCACATTTGTGATTCCTTTCATTCACATACAATGAAGAAAGATTCATAATTCAATATTGTTTTAATTACTTCATCATTCCAACCGAATGAACCAAAATTTGACTGACAGCAAATCTGCAGCCAGCAAAACAACGCCAACGAGTGTGTTTATTGCCTTTCCATATCGGAAACACATCTCGCGCGTGGGTGACATCGTCGTAAACTGGGTAGGTACCTACATATGAAGCGCCCCTGGCCAGTCGGGAAGCCAGACGAGGAGCCACATGTGCGGCGAGCGAGCGCGCGCGTTAAATAACATTAACAGCATCACTGCTGTTTTCATCATTAATAACTACTACACTACACACTGCACACGTACGTAAGGTTAAAAACCGGAAAAATTTCACTTACATCAACGGGGACCGGGGCGGTGATGGAGTTCCGCGGCGCAATTGGCGTCGTCGGCGTGATGGATGTGGTCGAAGGCGATGGCCGCTGCATTCTGTTGTGGCTCCGTTGCACCGTCAGTTCAACTATGTCGGAAGCTGTGTGTGGTGTCCGGCCGGCCACGTTGGGCGAGTGAATGAGGAATGAGTGCGCGCGCGTGTGCACCACGAGTCCAAAGCGGGGGGCCGGGTCGATGGCGAGACGGTGACAGGGGGAGAGATAGGAAAAAGAGATTTTTTATTTATGAGTAATGAAGTTATATGACGCGAGATGTGTCATTCAGGTGATGGATCTCGAAACTCAGCTCAGGCGTTTGATGGAGAGAAAAGTGGCTTTTGTTGATTCATGTTGACTATTTTCGACTGTTGAATTTTTACTCGGAGGATGGCTTAACAGTCTTGACAAAAATAAAAATACTGCTATTTTATCTTGTCAGACGTTTCGGTCCGTTTGGGACCTTCTTCTGGGACTCTAAAAGATTATTTATTAAGTCAATTAGACAAAATTACTAAATTACAAACATTTTTTGAACGTGTAAATGTCGGTTCCGAGTTTCTGTTTTAAAAAACGTAAATTTCAAAAACTTAATATCCTCACTGTAGAACTCTCCGTGTACTTACTCCCTCGCCAAAACGGACGGTGTCGGTGTTGATTCAAACAATTTGTTTGTTTTTTGTAAACAAAAAAGGTATATAGATATTAGACTGGGTCAACAAAGTCGATTTTTTGGAACAAAGCTTTTTCGATTCCTTTTAGCGTCCAAAACAACTGTACACAATTTGGGAGCGATTGGTTGCGTCCCCGTATTCCGCATTGCGATTGAAATTTGCATGGAATTTAGTATGGGAAAACGTGCTTTTTTGCATTTTTCTTCTAAATTGTATTTGTCTAAAACGATCTAACTAATGACATTGAAGCCTAGGATATGCCGAAAAACTTCGCCGAAGACCACAAAGTGATCCGACACTTGTGAAAAAAGTTATAACGCACAGATTGCCCGGTGGTGCTTAACATGTAAAGGAATAACATCAATAATAAAACCTCAGTTTTTGGCCTAAGTTACCAAGCGAATAACTTTTTTCACAAGCGTCGGATCACTTTGCGGTCTTCGGCAAAGTTTTTCGGCATATCCTAGGCTATACTTTAACGTCATTGGTTAAACGGTATTAAACAAAAGAATTCAGCTAAGTAAAATGCAAAAAAGTACGTTTTCCCATACTAACTTCCATACAAATTTCAATCACAATGCGGAATACGGGGATGCAACCAATTGCTCCCAAATTTTGCACAGTTGTTTTGGACGCAAAAAGGAATCAAAAAAGCTTTGTTCCGGGTTGATGCGGTCAAATTTAAAGCTTCTCCATACAACGTTGACCCACTCTAATAGATATAAGCTTCGCGAATTTTAATGTGATCACTATGAATTAATAACGAAATAGGGTCTGGGACCATTTGGGCAGCAATACCTATTTTGGACACTTGCTTGACCTGAATTTTTGAACATGGCTAGATACTGTGCGTATCTGATCGTGTCTCAAAAATCAAATCAATCGGATCAAAACTGACTGATTTATAACAGCAAGTGTCCAAAATAGGTGCCCTGCCCAAATGGTCCCAGACCCTAGGTCACACACAAGATAAACACTTTGAATGCAATTCAAGCACTCGTTTTCAACCCATTCAGTTCTGCATGTATTCAGCCTATTTAGTTTGATCAGAAAACCGTGTTCTGCCATTATCTGTCACTCATAGCAATATTTCTCGTAATGTATTAGAACTGATGAAATTTATTATAATGTTGGGTTCTAAAGCCACTTATGATACTTAACCAGAAATTTTAGTTTACCTGTTAAACTGACTCGGGACGACGTGTTATTCTTGCTATCTTCCCTATCTTTCTAACAATTTGCCTCGTTATTTTTAGGTAAAGATTTTAAAATGGCGGAAATCACTCAAAGGGGCTTTTCCCTCTTTCAAAATTTTTAGTTAAAAAATAAATAATAATAATAATATTTTTAGGTACCGTAAAACGGGGTATGGTAATGCGGGTAACTTTGATAGTGCGACATGCATTGTATAGTTTATCTTATAACTAAATTCTTTCAACCAGTTAAGAAAAAAAGGCAAACATAGATCAATACTATACACATGAAAGTTCACCCTAGACGTATTTTCATTAAAACCTAGTTTATATACAACTTTTTGGCGAAAATTATTTTCTTAATTATTTTTGTCATTCAATCAATCTGCTATACGACTTCGTTTCAACTATAAAAAAATGAATGGACTCTTATTCTCGATAAATTCATCAAAGTAGATGGGTAATTCTCGCTGAGACCGGCCCAATATTTACACCTTGCCTTCAAATATGTTTAAGGTGGCGATTTTCTGAAAGTCCTCGCTAAAACGTAAGGAAAATGCATTTGGTTACTCAAATTGATAGACCCCCTGTTAGTTAGAGCCACAATAATTTTTGCAGACCCCTCGATTTTGGTTAAACGGTGGCTTCATTTAAACCGCTATAACTCGAAAGTTTCTCCAAAAACCACCTCAAAACGAATGGTTGTTGAAACGAGGAAAGATAGAGCTACTATTTACCATAATAAAAAGTTGGGTCGGCCATATTGATTTTGGCCGCCATCTTGGATTTTTATACCAAAACATTTTTTTTTTCATCATGATGGCAACCACCGATTTTCAAATTTTTTGCATCAATTGAAAGTTTTTTAAAACCTGGCAACACTGCTGAACTGTAAATAAAAATCTGAATATATAATTCGACACTGATTTTTCATTTGGGCCTAACTGACATTTTCGAGTTCTCTTCATCGATTCTTTCTTCGTGTTATCACCGAATGTGTATTGAGTTTTCCAAAGATTTTTTGGTTGAAATGCGAAGAAGACGACTACATGTTGCTATAGAAACAAAAAGAATAATGATTTTGTTTGTTTTTATCAAGTTATTAGCGAAAGAGAGAGTCGACGAAGGGAAGATATCAGAATGGAGATGGTGTCCATGTTCATTATAGTTTGAAGTAACGTAACACAATATCAGCAAGTCATCTAGATTTAACTTGAGTACCTATTATTGTAAAATTCAGTTCTTCAAAAATTATCTCTTTAACTGGCAACACTGCATAATGTTACACATCGATCAACACGATTTCGAGATAATATATTGAATTCGATTGTTCATTTTATGTTATGCAGAAGTCAAGCGGCATCTTTGGCGTCATTTTAAAATACAGAAATATTTGACGTCATTTAATAACACATAATAGTAGCTGGAAACACTGATCATGTAGATTCAAATATAGCTGAATATATCTGATATGGTGTTAGATAGGCAATTCGAATGTTCGACAATATTTTACACACTTAAAAATATTTGCGACGTCGGCTTTTCTCGCACAACTGACTACTCAGCAAACTCACAAACTGAAATCTCAGTAAAAATTACGTTTATTAGCAGCTGAGCAAAACAGTTGCCAAATCTCAGCAATGAACTGTCAAAGTTGCTGAGATCTCAGTAATAATGTTGATTGCCGAGCACTCGGCTGTGCGGATCTTGGCGAAAGTTTGAGAAAATGCCGAGATCCCGGCAGTCGAACTTAAGGCGAAACTGGAAGCATTTCCTCACTTTTTGGTTTTTGATTTTTTATTAAATAACGAAGCAATATTTTCAAAATCGGTTTTCGTACACATGTGGAGTTTGGATCAAGGTACACAGTTAAAAAATGTTACATCATATAACCTGTAACAAAAGGACCCCGTCATATCGCACACATTTTTCCATCTGTTTTGAAATTTACAGCTTGCTCTCAGTATGTAGCTTGTGTCCAATATTCCATACAAGAAAGTGTATAATGTAAAATTCAGTGAAATGGACCAGAAATTTATATGCCAAATTTGTTTACGCTGGGTGTAATTTTCAGAATTTTTTGCTGTGTATCTTCTGATTTTTTTTTTGTAGTGAAAAATGTTTTTCGTTTTTGCAGAAACCATTTTGGAACAAAATATCACAAAAAATGGTTTCTGCAAAAATGGAAAACATTTTCCACCTCAAAAAAATTCAGAAGATACCTTGGTCCATACTCCACATGTGTACGAAAACCGATTTTGAAAATATTGCTTCGTTATTTAATTAAAAAACAAAAACCGAAAAAATGATAAAATGCTTCCAGTTTCGCGTGTGATAGTGCGCCTCAAGTGCAGTACATTGTTTCACGTATGGACACAACCACGTATTATTGCTGGCAACATTGATCATACAGATTCAAATATAGCTCAATATCTCTGATATGGTGTAAGATAGCCAAATCAAATGTTTGACAATGTTATGGTACACCTCAAGTGCAGTATATTGTTTCACGTTGAGACACAAAAATATATTATTGCTAACAACACTGGTCATACAGATACAAATACAGCTCAATATCTCAGATATGGTGTGAAGTAGGCAATTCAAATGAAACCACTGGGAAGAGAATGCTTCGAAAAGCAATCAAAAATTTGAGACAGGAATAATTCCGGCACTTCAAAAGTTTTATTTTAAAAATTCTTTCAAATTATCCAGAAATTCCTTCAGGAAGTCTTCCGAAAGTTTTCTAGGAAATTCTTCCGCTAAATCTTTCGAAAACTCTTTTGGGATATCTAGCGGAAGTTTTTCCAAGAGCTGAATCCTTATTTTTCCAAAGTGTCTCAGGAATTTTATTGAAAATTTCTGCTGGATTTTTTTTTTGCACAAGATCTTCCACAAATGCATCCTAAAATCTGAAAATCCAGCAGATATTAATCCGAAATTTCCTGCACGAATTCATTTGGCGAATACTCCATAAACTCTTAAAAAGATCCATTAAAAAAAATTTTCAATATGGCATCCAAAAAAAAATCCTTCAGGAATTCTTCCGAAACTGTTACGATGCCGCATTAAAATAAATTTTATTTCGATTTCTGGGCCGGTCTATTCGCAACAGAAACTGTTCCAGGAAATACTTTCCCTAAATATTTTAAATGCTTCTCCGGGATACCAACCAGAAGCTTAAAGTTTTATCTAGAAACTTCTTCCAATTTTTTTCAAAGTTCCTCGGCAATTTTCTTTAAAAAAAATGCTACTAGAATTTTTTAGAAGTTTTTTTCATGAATGCATCCGGAAATATTCCATGAAATTCTTCCGGAAATTTAGAATTTTTGAAATTTTATTTTCAGAAATTATTCCGAAATTTCCAACAGCAATTCCTCACAGCAGTTTCTCTACTTTTCAAAGGAGACTTTATAAATGTCGGTTTTTCTACCAGACATTCCTTCAGGAAGTTTTCCAGGATGTTTTTTCGGAAGTTGCTTCACGAACTCTTGCACAACATATACTAGGAATTTTTTTAGGAGTTCTCATGAAAATTCTTCGGAAAGTTCTTCCGGAAATACCGGAGATTTCTCCGAATCTCCTCCAGATTTGTGTTTCAAATTTGTCCAGAAGATCATTTAGATTTCTTTCCGAAAGTTTTCTATGAAGACTCCTCCGGGAATCCTTGAGCAAATTCCTGTGGAACTTCCCCTGGAAATTTTGATTTTCCGGATTGTTCCAGCGCATTCAAAAATATTTCCAGTTCTTTCGGGGATTACTCCGGAAGTTGCACCGATTTTTTCTTTCGGAAGTTCTTGTAGGAGTGCCTCCTCTGAATTCTTCCGTGAGCTTCTATCTCTAACAAGAAATTATGAATTATGAGATTTAGGAAAAATATCTGAAGGAACTGCTACAAGAAAATTAATACCAAAGAAAGTACCCGAGGAGTTCCTCATTGAAGAAAATTTCAGAAAAAAAACTTCACTCCTTCTGAAGCAATTTGTGCACAAAATCTCAATGGAATTACACAAGTTTACAAAATAAAACGAAAGTCGTGAACTTCTGTCAACGATCAACATTTTTGAAGCACAATTTAGTGCTGATTCCGAAACCGACCTTCAAAAATTTTTAAGTAGAATAGTTTTTGAGTTTTAGCTCAATATCGAGTTTTGCAACTTTTCAAAATATGTAATTTACTAAAATTCAAATATATTACGTTTTGTTCAACCAATTTCAAATCTTTTTCCATAAATTAAAAGCTGAAAACAATCCCATTCGATCATCTGAATACAGGTTTTACGTCAGATTGATGAAATTCAAGATATTGGCGAGTTTTGGAGACGATCTTCTTAAATTATAGCAAAATTCCCAAATTTTTTTGAAGAAATGTATTTTTTCAATAAGAAAATACCAACCTAAAAATTCTTTCTCGACGTTTATTTGACATATCATATGTAGACAAGTTACAGTAAAAAATTCAGCTCAATCGGAGCATCGATAACGGAGAATGAGATGTGCGAAGTGAGCGGCTTTGCTTAAAAATAGAACAAAAATTTATTTCAAATCATCAACCTTGTATGGAAAGTCGAAAAAAATTCCGCCCTACTGTAATTTTTTTTCCTTCGCGTTTCCGAACTCAGGGCATGATTCTACACCAAAAACGATCATCAGCTTACCGAGTTCAAAAATGATGTAAACTAGTGTCATCGAAGTAACTGTCGAAGAAATTCTCGTAGAAACTCTTTGAAGGGTCTTTCAGCCGAAGGAATTTCTAATTCCTGAACTCTTGAAAAAGTACCAAAAGAAACTTCAGAAGGGATTTCTGGGAGGAAATTTTCAAGTAATTTTGGGAAAAATCTGCTTGCGAAATATATGGCAAACCTTTGTAGAAATTCTCTGAGGTACTCCAGAATATTTTTTAAAGGAATTTCCTTAAGATTTTTTTTTGAGGAATTTTTCTTGAAAATTGCTCCCAAAAGCAATTTTAAATGGACCTGAACAATCAACTCTTTCAAGCACAGGTTTTTTTAAAATTATTTTCAAAACAGTTATCGAAGAAATTCTCAAAGAATTGTCTCAAAATTATTCTTTTAGATACCCTTTACAGAATTCCAGGATAAACTCCCGAAGGAATTTCTAAGGGAGCTCCTGAAGAAATACCAAGAGAAACTTCAGAAGATATCTCAGGGAGGACATTTTCATGTAATTCCTAGAAAATTCTTCTTGAGCTTGTCGATGGAATTCTCAAAAGAACACTCGAAGATACTATTCAAAGAATTCCAGGAGAAACTCCCGAAGGAATTGTTAAGGGAACTCCTGATGAAACAACATGAGAAACTTCAGAAGGGATTTCTGGGAGGACATTTTCAAGTGATTTACGGAACAATTATTGCAAACCTTTGGAGATATTCTCGGAGGAACTGCAGAATATTTTTTAGAAGGATTTTTTGACAGAATTATTAAAAAACGCTACTTTTCTAACCAAATTGCTGAAGGAATTCCCGATGAATTTTCTATAGAATTTACAAAATAACCACCGAATAAATAACCGGGAATAATTGCTGAAAATAGCGCTCGAAGGAAATGACAGAAGCGTTTTCCATAGCAGTTTCCAATGGAATTGATTAACTCAATTCTTAATCCCGGTGGAATTTTTGAAATAATTTTCAACTGCCGCAGAAACTTCCAAAGAAAATGCCAATGGAATTCTAAAAAAAAAAATTCCAAACAAATTTCCAAGAGATTTACCGAAACATATATCAACGAAATGCCCGCGGAAATTTGCATAAGAACTGTCGAATAACTTCTCAGAGGAAATGTGAAAAGAATTATCAAATGATTTTACGAAGAAATTATCGAAGAAAATTCGAAACGTACTTCTGGAAGAACTATTCGTGTAACTTCTAGAAAGGAATTACCATAACACCTGGAGTGATTTCCTGGACAATTTTTCTAAGACAAATTTAAGAAAATGCGAAGGAACTCCAAAGGGAATTCACTCAAAGGCTTCTGGAGGAAGTTCGCCAAGTTGTTGTCAAAATTTCCTTTTTACATCCTACCAAACAAGGGAATCTCCAGAAATTTTAAAATTTTCCCAGGAATTCAAACTGGAAAATTTTTAGTTGATGTGAAATTTGAGTTTTTTTTTCTTCAAAAGTTCTTTCGAGTTGCCTGCGAACGATCACGAATGAAATTGAAGCTAATTATTGTATTGTACATAATCATTTCAAAATCAGAACGTTTATTGAACCAAGATGGCATCAACGGCGCATGCACAAAGCGAAACCCCTATGGCATTGGAATGCAATAAACAAAATTCACATAGCCCGCCGCCCGCTTCTGACAGCAGTTAGCATTGCAGTCAAAATAAATACCAATCATCATCATCATAGTTCTCCCTCGCTGCGCTGGTATAGCAAGACAGTAGTCAAAACATAAACAAACAAACCATGCCGACCGACGAGAGAAAAGTGAAACCTAGTCAAATTTCAATGCAAAGAGACAGAGTCCGAGATTTGCGCGTGTTGTTAGGTGGGTGAGCCTCGAGCATGGCAAATACAGAAGTTAAACCAACACACCGGCGTTTAATCATGGGCGATGACATTTATCACAAATGCTGGAGGGCTGCAGTTAATCATTTACACTGAAGAAATCAAATAAAACAATCGCCAACTACATTGGTAGAACAAGCCGAAAAAAACACGATCAAGCAAATTGTCATCCAATCTTCATTAGAATGTAAAGATCAAAATTATGGAACAGAAGTTCTACCGTGTCATGCCCTTATACCGTGTGCCTCCTAATACCGTGTATTTGACAAAAAACTCAAATATTTTACTAAGTGTATTATTTTTTTAACTGAGTAACTAGTTCAATCATTAGCATATTAAACCTTCTAAAGTTAGGCGTGATAAATTTGGCACATATTTACAAAAACAAGCGATTTAAAATATTTACAGAATGTGAGTGCAAAGTACCTATACACGGTATTAGGGCATGGTTCCTTATGTGTTCCAAATACCGTGTTTCGATTAAAACTGGCAAACTGAAAATATTATTGAAACTTTTTACTTTATGAATCAATTGCACAAACCTCTAGGCAACGTTTGACGCACAGGTTCTTTTAAGTATGAACTTAGTATGATTGATATAGCGATGATTCAAAGGACCACCAATGTATGCGGGTCACATACACGGTATTAGGAACAATGCTATGTTTTACAATTTTGATTTTAACAATGGATTAAACATTTGGAATTCCATTAATCATATTTATTATACATAATACACACAATAAGCAATAATGTAGCGTTTGAAAAATCAAGAAACATGTATTATTGATTTTTACAGGGCTCTTTGAAGTGAAGAGCATGCTTAAGGTCACGGTATTAGGGCATGGCACGGTATGTATCTTGGCTAAAACGATATAAAATACTATTAGAACACATTTGAAAGGAACTGTTCGAGAGCAATAATTAATCTTGAGATATGACGAGAATCCCTTCAACTGCCAACATTGCCATTGAAGAATTCATGAATATCTTTACATTTATGTATGCACAATTTAAAATTTTGTGGGCCTCTTAAGAGTATGGAATATTAAAAAACATTAAAATGTTATTACATTTTTATGAATAATAGCTTTTTTAACATCTTGCAGTGTTGCCAATACACGCGTTTTGGCAAGTCTTTTGAACTTAAATTTCGGTAAGCAAAAGGGACTGCTATCGCCTATTTCAGGTTCAAAAACTTCAACTGCAGTAACTTCAACTAACTACTGCGAAATGGTTCCCTTTGAAACGGTCCCGACTTGAAGATTCTAACAAAAACATAACATTATTATAACAAATCCTGATATTTATAACTCATCGTGATATAATCAAGTTTTTATATCTTTGGGGTTTAAAAATATTTTTTTTTTTTTTTGCTAGGTTTCTAGCTGCACTCTGAATAGAGTTGAAACCTCTACACTAGACCCGAAGATAGAAAAGAGCACGTAATCTTTCAGAAGCAGTTTGCCAGCCGTACGCGGAAAATGATATCCATTAAGACACTGTTGCAACTGACTCAGAAAGATACGGTAGAAGATTGGAAAGTTTTCAATTGGTCAGTCAGTCAGGATTTGCCTATGTAGTGTTATGGTCACACGGTTTGTGTTTGTCTACTTGTTTGATTTTGTGGTATGGTTAAATAGGTTTTTCTCCTCGTTAAGTCAGTTGTCGTATGTTGTTTTTTTTTCATCGAATCAATCGAACCCTGTATGTTAAAATATAGTCGATCTTGTGTCAAATTGTTTTCTTGATTTCGCTAATCGTTTTCTACTTGTGTTCATCTCGTGTGTCCTTAAATTGTCATTGGTCCAAAATCCACAGAAACATGTAACTGAACTTCTAAACATCTAAGAGATAATCAAAAATACGCCAAGTTGGTCAGTTGATTGCAATAAAATTTTAAAATAATAAAGATTTCATGTCAACTTTCATCCCGCTACAAATATTATTAAAAATATTCAAATTCGTTCAATTGTCCTATCGGTCCTACCTAGATGAACCATGTCATTTTCTCAAGCGTAGCCTAGAAATGTCAACCTAGTCATACACAAGTAACGTTGTTCAGTTAATATAAAGCAGTCAGTTTTTGTCCAAAATGTCACGTCGAACGCATTGACGTCAACAATGCGTTTAAGTGTTCGCACGTTAGCTTTGAATCTATCAGCACAATTAAGTGCTGCAAATCTCCTTCCCACTATTGATTCTTCGGTCGATTTTTATTGCTTTATTTAACCCTAAAAGGGATACCTTCATGGCCTCAGTTTCGTCACCTCGCTGAGTGTGTTCCATCAAAGACGAGCTCTGAAAGGCGCCTGGGGCCCAATGGACCCCAGGTATCCCTTTTAGGGTTAAAGAAAATATGACGAAAAAGCGACTATGACATTAATAAATTACTATGTAATAAAAATCAACCGAGAAACGTGGGAAATAGAGCCCAAGCAACATTTTGAAGTCAGATGGCTGTAAAAGGTTCCATAACCTGTCACAAATCCTATAATACTTTTATTAGGATTTGTAACGATCATCAAAACCTTCTCAAATCCATCCGACTTGGAACTATTGCTTGGGAATGAACTCTACTGAGCCCCGGCGGTTCCTCCTGTTTATCGAGCATGTCTGTTGCATATGATCAGCCATACTCCATCTGCAGCAGCCGGTTCGTGATGAACCGTTGGAGGCGCATTAAAGTGTTAAGAAGGTGATATGTTTCACTAAAGAGCACTACATTACAATAATCAAAATGAAACTCCTTCACTTTAATACCGTCAACCCCTGCGAACTTGGCCAGGGATCTTTGGGGTTTAAAAATATTATATTTCAATTATAACATATTATGTTATAAATGTTGTTTAATAACTCATTGTTAATTAATAATTTAGTTTCAATTATTTGACATTCAGGAAATCATTTTGTACAATTGTATCAAAATATGGTAGGAATTAATTTTCTTTAAGCTAAAACAAAATATCATATTTTGTTATAAAATTGATCAGATCATAACAAAATATGTTATTATTTTGATTAGACCGGTGTACTTTTTGTAACAATTTTAGTTATTTTAACATCATCCTGCACGTAGTTTATAACATAATAAGTTATAGAAATTTGTTATAACATCATAACACAATGTGTTATTAACTTGATAGATTTTTCTAGTCAGGATACGACGACGCATACCATAAATTTACGCCAAACCATTACAAATCATCCGTACTTCTCCACTCCACTTCATTCCATTTATTCGATCGAGCTGAGCTTTGAGATTTTCCATCAACCGGACACGGGTTTACATTTACAACTATGTATGCGCATCGCACATGTTTCTTATGTATATCTACTACGTTGTTGTTTACCTTTGATCAACTCCACCACGTTCGTATGCGTCGACGATCGTACAGATGTTCCATTAACCTATAGCGGATGGATGCAGCCAGTCGAGGTACGTTGTTTGGATGAAAGGAAAGAAAGGGAAAGAAAAAAGAAATTAATTAACAAATTGAGTAATTTTCTAGGAATAAAATTGATATAGTATGCCTATGTAAATCCGTTTACTGTATTTGGAAAAGTTCTCGATATTTTTCCACTGATTTCTCTTTTACACAAAGAAATTTAAAGAATATGGCTTACGAAAATGTAAAATGCTATTTTTTATGTGAAACTGATGTTGAATTACGTACCATCGTATTACGTACCATCTTTGGTACTGTCACGGTCGCCATATTCTGTCATGCGATTACATGTTTCTTAGCGAATGTGTGTCAATTTAGATAAACAAAACCAAGGATATGTAAACCATGATGTAAACAGACTACATTAGTCAATTCGATAGAACTGTATTCAAAAGGAAGAAACACACTTAATACTCAATTTAGGTAAATTCTATTTAAGTTATATTACATAAATGGAATTCAACGGTATTCAACTATTCAGAGCAGTTGGGGAACTTATCTAAGGTGAGGTTTAGGTGGGATTACGGGAAACGAATGGCGGGGGAGTTAAATATTTCAGGGACGTTCCAGAGGATTTCAAAGGGTTTATTGTGCTTCCAGTGGGTTTAAGGAGCGATCTGCGAGTTTTCATATGCGTTCCAGGGGTGTTTTTTTATGAGTCTTAACCCTTTGGAGCCGGAAGGGTCATATATGACCCCAACATAGAAACGGCTGTGTAAATTCACCCATTCGATAAAACAGAATACTGTTTTCCGTGAAGTTGTTGCAAATTGAGTCCTCTATTAGGGAAAAAATGGGAATATTTGGGAAATGTATTTGGGACTTCATTGATAACCTAGAACATCCTGAAACCATGGAATTTGGAAAAACGAAATGATTGACGTACCAGTTGTTTTTGAAGCTGAACTTGGATGTGGATTACGTTTATATATATTCATTTAGCCTTCGTCAAGAATATCAAAAAGTGTTTTATATTCTGGGATGTTCTAGGTATTCCAAATTGTTCTATAGTGAAGTCCTTCAAATCTACAAGAAGAACTTTATGTGTTTTCGCCATAATGCATAATCTGCTGGGATTCGTGAAGCTCTTGAATTTTCAAATGTCATTTAGAGACACTACAGAGATATTCCAGGTCAGGTCGAGCTACCTTGGAGTTCAGGACTTCAGGTCTACACTCGTAACAGTATTCATATCTGTTATCCTAAGTAACGCAGCATAATCAACTGCAGTTACTGGAGCAATCTGAAGTCTACTAGCTTATTATAAACCTTTGGGACATTCAGGGTCGTCCAAACTATTCTATAATGAAGTCCTTCAAATCTACAAGAAAAACTTTATGTGTTTTCACCTTAAATAATAGCATAGCATAATCTGCAGAGATACGTGAAGCTCTTGAAATTTCAAATGTCATTTAGAAACACTATGGGAATATTCCAGGTCAGCCAAACTATAATGCATTTGGAAGAAATCCGAAGAATGAACATCGCTCATACTTCACTGCTTTACTAGCAAATTTAAGGTGAGATGATACGGACTACACAGAAACATTTTTCTGTTATGAAAACAAAAGCCGATTTCACACAAAATTCCGGACTTGCTGACTTATTGTAACCGTGTGCTTACTGTTTTTGGCAAATAAACACTTTCCAGTTTTCGTTATCGCAAAAAGCCGATCGAAATTACCAAAAAAATGTCCTTTTAACAGCGGCTAGCCTACGGTTTCACCTTAATCACCAACACCACATGCTCACTCACGCAAAATTTGGCGCGCTCGCACTGACACACCCCCAGGTGGGATAAAGTCGTGATTGTCGACACGGCGTCGGACTGAAAACAAAAAACATCAGGGATGCATGTCGGGTCGGATGAGGAATGACAGAAAATTCGCTGAAAACTTCGCTTCGGTAGTCCAACTGGCGAACTCCGATTTGGTGCTGCGAGGTCAATATTGATTTCAGAATTTGAGGTCTACACTCGTTACATCAGCTATACAGGGTGTTAGGTTCCGGAGTGCAAACTTTTTAAAGGGTGATAGAGGACCATAAATGGTGAATAAAATTGTTCTACGCATATGGTCAAATCTCAACCGTTACGTAGTTATTGAACTTCCCATGTTTTTGACTCTTATTGCCTTAACTGGCTATAACTTGAAAATGGTCAAACTTATCGAAGTTTTTTGACCCTTATTCGAAAGATTTTTAAATTTTCAATCAAATGACGTCTTTGAATCGATTGGTTTAGTTAAATAACTAAGTTTTCTAGAGCAAAAAGGCTAAAAATAGTGTATTTTTATTGGTTTTTGTCAATTATCTTTGAAACATGCGTAATAAATTAAAATTCTTTCTTAGGCAAAGTTGTGGCCCCTGTCACACTCTACAATTCGTTCTTTGACACCAAACTTCTAGCTCTTATTATTTTCTTGCAATTTTGATTTAAATGTGCGGCACAATGCGCAAAAAAGTACTTTCCTTGACAGTTGCAAATTTATGATCTGAAATGCGATGTTAAAATCGAAATTGCAACAAAACGATAAGAGATAGAAGTTTGATGTCAAAGAACGAATTGTAGAGTCAAACGGGGGCCACAACTTCGCCCAAGAAAGAATTTTAATTTATTACGCATGTTTCAAAGATAATTGACAAAAACCAATAAAAATACGCTATTTTTATCCTTAGTGCTCTAGAAAACTTAGTTATTTAACTAAACCAATCGATTCAAAGACGTCATTTGATTGAAAATTCAATAATCTTTCGAATAAGGGTCAAAAAACTTCGATAAGTTTGACCATTTTCAAGTTATAGCCAGTTAAGGCAATAAGAGTCAAAAACATGGGAAGTTCAATAACTACGTAACGGTTGAGATTTGACCATACGCGTAGAACAATTTTTTTCACCATTTATGGTCCTCTATCACCCTTTAAAAAGTTTGCACTCAGGAACCAAACACCCTGTATACTGACATACTGAGTAACGTTTCATAATCAATCGGGGTGATTGGACCAACCTGAAGTCTACTATACAGGGGATGGCCAAAATGTTTGGGATAGGCAACTTTTTTTCTCTCACAAAAAAGTTCAATAAGCTATAACTTTTCATAGAACGCATCAAAAAATCTCAAATTTTGACTGTTTGTCAACCTATTATGTGTGCATCTTTGGTACAAATTTGGGCTCGATTGATTAATATTTCGCAAAGTTAGCACCGTTCGGGTAAAACACTATTTTTCAGACAACTCATTTTTGAGGTGTCATTTCTCGGAAACCAGTGTACCGAATTGAATAAAATTTTGAACGTACACTAACAATATGTAAATGCTTCAAGTCATTAAAACATAGGTACTTTTTAAACGTTGAAAAAAGTTATCATGGATTGACACTTTTTGGATTTTTCTCGAAAAAATGTATTTTTTTTACATCAATGTCAATAAATTTTAGTGTTGATATCCAAAGATTTTTTACTTGTGTTCTCAAGTTATCTCTAATCAGATATATTAGAGCCTATTTAGATTGAAGGAAGAACACATTTAGTAATTTTTGTGTGGTATTGTAAATTTGACTTATTTTCCTCTATATGGGTAAAAATTTCAATCCGGTATAACTTAATTCGCCGTGAGAAAATATTACATTTTATAACGTCGTATAAGGTATCAATATATTGTTGATAAACGTTAAAAAAAATCATTCAATTCGGTTCACTGGTTTCCGAGATATGACAGTTCAAAAATGAGTTGTCTGAAAAGTAGTGTTTTACCCGAACGGTTCTAACTTTGCGAAAAATTAATCAATCGAGCCCAAATTTGTACCAATGATGCACATATAATAGGTTGACAAACAGTCAAAATTTGAGATTTTTAGATGCACTCTATGAAAAGTTACAGCATATTGATTTTTTTTTGTGGGAGAAAAAAAGTTGCCTATCTCAAACATTTTGGCCATCCCCTGTATATTATTACTAGCTGGCCCGGCAAACTTTGTCTTGCCGTTTTGTGGTGGTTGAGCTCAAAATAGCACCGCACTCTAGATTGATTTCATTTCGGTCGTGCTGATTTCCTTCCCAGCTCATAGAAAATCAGTTCTTTTCCCATTTTGTTACTTTTCTAGTTGATTTTCGTAACTTTTTGTACATATAAACACAGCCACCATGAAAACGAATCGAACCGTGCAAGAGCCATCCTAATCGGTTCAGCCGTTTGTGAGTTTTGTTGCCTCAAAGGTATTTCAAACTCATTTTTATATATATAGATGAACCTTTGGGACATTGAGGGTCATCCAAACTATCCTAAAGTTTAGCGCTTGATAGTAACAGTAGTTATTCTCATAATGCATGTTAAACAGCAATATTTTTTATATTTTTTTTTATTATAGAGGTTTTAAACCATCTGGTTCATTCGCCTCTAGATATTATGAAAACAACCACTGTAACTTTCCAAAGACTTACTGGACATGATAGATTACAAATCGTAGCTTTGTATAATGAAAGAAGTTACCATTACACCCGCAGACTTTAGGATCTAAATTCAAGAATAGTTTGGATGACCTAGGATATCCCGAGTGATCTGATACTGTCTATTGAACTTTCAGAAGACTTACTGGACATGATAGATTACAAATCGTAGCTTTGTATAATGGAAGAATTTACCGTTACACCCATAGACTTGAGGATCTAGACTCAAGAATAGTTTGGATGACCAAGGACATCCAGAAAAAAATATTCTGCATAATATTCTACCTTTTTATGCTATTGACTCTCAAAACTACTGAAAAACGAGAAAAAGCTCCATAATAACGATTGAAAAAATCCCGGCTTCAAAGGATTAAGGGGATTATTTCAGGGTGTTTCAGGGACGTTCCAAGTGTTTTAAGGAGCTTCGGGGCATCCCTACTGAAAAATTCTAACAAATAATAACATAATTATAACAAACCATGATATTTATAACTCATTTCGATATAATTATGTTCAAAATCCTTGTTGTTTCTAAAACACATTATGTTATAAATGTTGTTTGATCACTCATTGTAATATCATTTAGTTTTGTCTTTTTTTGATATTTAGAAAATAAAGTTACAAAATTGTATCAAATTTTGATAGAAACCAGTAATTTTGACGCTCAAACTCATAAAAAAAATTGTTATAATTTTGATCTGTTAATAATAAAATAGGTTATTATCTTGATTAGAATTAAAAAATATATATTTTAACAATTATTATAAAATCTCAAAACGTTTTCGTTTTAAAAAATAGGTATGCCAGTATTCCAGGAAATATTAGAAAAATATTTAGATTAAAATCAAAAATTTGGATGCTAGAGGGTTAAAATATACGTTAATAAAAATTAAATAAAAAAAAAAGAAAAGTGCTAGTCTGACTAATTTGAAACAGACAGACAGATTTCGACTGCAGAAGTGAACCGTTCAATGAATTAGCGAGAATTGGTCAACGGATTAGCTAGCTAAACGTGAAAAACTTTAGAAAATACAAATATGGGTGCCACAATGGCCGACTCGAACCCCAACTCACGTTTTCAAGAGCTTCTCTTCTTCTTGGCGTAACGTCCTCACTGGGACAAAATCTGCTTCTCAGCTCAGTGTTCTATGAGCACTTCCGCAGTTTTTAGCTGAGAGCTTTCTTTGCCAATGACCTTTTTTTATCGTGTGCTCAAGGAAATCAAGGAATATTTCTTTACGAAAAGATTTTGGACCAAACGGAAATCGAACCCGTCACCCTCAGCATGGTGATGCTCAATACCCACGCCTTTACAGCTGTGGCTATAGGGGCCTTTTGGAAATCCTTTGAGAATTCCATAAGCAATGCCTTTGAAAATTGTTCATAAATTCCTTCGGAAACTTATTCGGATGTATATTTAGAATTTTTTTCGGAAATTCCATTTCAACTTTTCGGTATTTTTTGAATATTTTGTTTGGTTATTCCTTTGGATATTAGTTTGGCAATTTCTTGAGGATTCCTAAGGCATGTTTTTTTTTGAGTATTTATTCGGTTGTTCCATTGGAATTTGATTAGAAATTTCTTTGGAAATTTGTTTTGAAATGTCAACGGAAATTCTTCTGAACTATTATTGTTATTATTACTTTATTATAGAGATTTTCAGCCCTAGGCTGGTTCATCTCTTATTCTTTTGAAATTTCTTGCGTAATTCTATTTAAAAATTCTTGAGTACATTGAGATTTTTTCTGTATTTTTTTTAGAATCTCACTGTAGTTATATTCATATCTTCAAAACACTACATCGATATTTTTTTAAAAGTTTTTTTTTGCATTTTTTTTTTTCATTGCATTCGTAATTTTCTTTGGGAATTACTTTGGCTATTTCATCGCATTTTTTTCAGAAACCTGTTTGAAAATTCTTCGGTGTTCAGCGCTCCTTTTCGGAATATCTGAGGCAATTTCTCTGAATAATCTTTCAGTGATTCCTTTTCAGATTTCATTTCTTTGATAACTTCATAATTTCATGAATTAGGAAATTTTTCAGAGATTTTGGAAATTCCTACAAAAGTTCCTTTGGTATATTCTCAGAAACCTTTTTTCGGCATGCTCTGAGTAAATTCATTCAGTAATTTTTTTTTACAATTTGTCAATTGAGCTTGCTGACAGAATTTACAAAGAAATGATGATATGCCGAAAGAATTTCTGAAGATTTTTTCAAACAAAGGAAATCTCTAGAAGATTTGTTGAAGGAATTTCCTAATAACCTAAGAAATCTCTAAAAGATTTGCTTGTGAAATTTTCAAATGAATTGCTGTTAAAATTCCTAAGGAAATTTTCGAAGCAAGTCACATTACAATTACAGGAGCAATCCGAAAGGAACTGCTACAGGGATTCCCAAAATCATTACTGAAAAAAACGAAGAAATTGTGTAAAGAAATGGCATATACATTATGAAAAGTATTCACAAAAGATTTTTCTAAGAAGTTGTCGAAAGAATTCAAAATGGCATTGATAAAGAAAATCTCAAAAATTTTACCAAAGAAAATTCCGAAAAAAAGTCCAAAAACATTTTTTTTGAATGAGTGTAATCAGTTTCGTACCTTTTAATTCCGCCCTATGTTGCTTATCCTTTGACAGATACGCGTATTTCGACTACACTGAGGAAGATTACAAGTGGTAGTCGAAATACGCGTATCTGTCAAAGGATAAGCAACATAGGGCGGAAATTTCGTACCTTTTAATTCCGCCGCGGAATTAAAAGGTACGAAACTGATTACACTCATTCATAGAGGGTATTCTGCTTAGAGGGTTCGAAAAGTCGGTACAAGATCCAAAAACATGTTCAAAGAAATTTGCGAGAAAATTCCCAGAGTCATTGTCGAAGAATGCCGAAAGCATTACCGGAAGAATTCCCAAAGGAATTGCCGACAGAGTTGCTAAAGATATCAAAAGGGATCTATGACATTTGGTCGAAAGTACATTTGGTCGAATGGACATTTGATCGAAACCCTATTTTTTAAAAAAAGAAGCATATGACATTTAGTCGAATGGACAATTCGTCGAATGGACATCTGGTCGAAAGGCACTAACTGATGAAAAGAGATGTGAGTGGAAAATAATATTATAGATTTCGGTATCATAATTATGTATATGTTATTGAACAAGCAAGCCTCGTTCAGCCTCGACTCGTGCTGAAAAAACAATCATCATTTTGCAACTTGTTGCATAAATAACTCAAAAGGGATCTATGACATTTGGTCGAAAGACATTTAGTCGAATGACATTTGGTCGAATGGGCGTTTGGTCGAATGGACATTTGATTGAAACCCATTTTTTTTAAAAAGAAGCATATGACATTTAGTCGAATGGACATCTGGTCGAAAGGCACTAACTGATGAAAAGAGCAAGCCTCGTTGAATAAATGTACGTTTCGTGCTGAAAAAAACAATCATCATTTTGCAACTTGTTGCATAAATAACTATTTTAGCTCGCGTTCAGTTCATATGCAACACTGCGTCAAAGAACAGCCTATGTTTAAGGATAAACGTCTTGAAATCCCACTTCAACAGTGCATCAGAACATCAATTATCAAGAAGCAAACTTCAAACCACAGTGCATTTTATAATTCTGTTTTTACTCACTTAATAAGCTTAAAATAAGAAGATCAGGTGCGCTGGTTTTGTTTACGAAAAGATTTGTACGCTCGAAGTCGCGAGTAGGTGCCAAAGTCGGTCATTGTGGCTGCCATTTTGGGATCCTTACCAATCTGTCCTTCAAAGAAGGAAAAATATTCGATGAAAAAATTTTCACCTATAACATCCAAATATCAAACAGAAGAACAGCTTGTATTCAAAATGAGAAATTACTTCTGAAACATTCAGCAGTTGGTACAGGAAAACGCAATGAAATAAATAAACGTGAAAGAATAGCCTATGTTTCAAAGAAGGAGAAAATCATGATAAAAAGACTGCAGCCATAACATTCAAACATAGTACACATACGAATTTTGAAAGAATAGCCTATGTTCAAAAGAAGGAAAAATCATAGATGAAAAAATCACAACCATAATGTCCACTCTTCACTCTCAGCACAAATAACACACTTGAAACACAGCATATGTTGAAAAGAAGGAAAAAAAAAATGATGGAAAAGCCAGTATGTTATACACAAAAACGCAATGTAATGGTGAAACTGGAAAGAAGAGCCGAAACCTACACTGCACTACAATGTTTGCTTTTTTATGTTTGATATAATTAAACACGATTAAATTGCTATACAACTTAACGTCCATTCGACCAAACGTACTTTCAAACAAATAAGTTCAGTAACATATAAATTATGATACCGGGCCGTTCATAAACCACGTAGACTTTTTGGGGGGAGGTGGGGGGAGGGTTCTGGCCAAAGTCTACGCTCCATACAAATTTCAAAATTTTTGTATGGACAAAAGTCTACGAAGGGGGAGGGGGTTCTGAAATGGACAAAATTTGGTCTACGTGGTTTATGAACAGCCCCTAATATTATTTTACATTCAAAACTTTTCATCAGTTAGTGCCTTTCGACCAAATGTCCATTCGACGAATTGTCCATTTGACTAAATGTCATATGCTTCTTCTTCCAAAAAATGGGTTTCGACTATATGTCCGTTCGACCAAATGTGCTTCCGACCAAATGTCATTCGACAAACGTCATTCGACCAAATGTCATTCAACCAAATGTCCTAGAGCCATTAAAAGAATACCAAAATAATTTCTGAAATAATTTCGAAAAAATGCAAAGAAACACTCGGAAAAAAATCGGGAGGATTGCGCCGAATGATTTTCCAAGCGTGTCGAAGCAAAAAAAAAAATAGCCCAAGGGAAACCACAGGAGGTGTTGAAGCAAATTCCAAAGGAACTACTTATGCCACAAAAGTTCAGCTTATCGGACGCAGTGGCTTAATTTCTCCAACAGGGGAGGAAAAAAGAGGGATTTCCAAAGGGAATTTCATTAAGAAATTGAGGACGGATCGGTTTTTTTTTTCACAAAAAAATTGGAAATCATTAGGACTAGCACCCTACTGCGAAACTCTGTAACAAAAATATAACATAATTAAAACAAACCATAATAAGCTCATTGTTATATAATCATGTTCAACATACTTGGTTTGAAACTACTATAACTACTGTAACTCAATTATATCACATTATGTTATAAATGTTGTTTGATAATTCATTGTGTTATAATTTAGTTTTATGTCTTCGACATTTGGGAAATAATGTTACAAAATTGTATCAAATTTTAATAGAAACTAGCAATCTTATGGATAACATTCATATTACATTTTATATTAATTCGGATCTGATTTTACCAAAATAGGTTATTATCTTGATAAGACCAGTGTACTTTTTTATAATTTTAGTTATTTAACGTCATCCTGCATGTAGTTTAAAACATAATCAGTAATAGGAAAATATCATAACATAATATGATTTTCTAGTCCGGTAGGCACCCCCTTACAATTAAATGCAGGGTTGTTCCGTGGTGTTTCAGGTGCCCTCCAGGGGGTTTTAGGAGCGTTCCAGGGGTTTCAAGGAGCTTCAGGGGCGATCCAGAAGTTCCAAGAGGTATTAGAAATGTTCTTGTGGGTTTCATGGGGGTTTCAGGTAATGAGCAATTCGGAGAAATTTTAGTGGGTTCCAGGGGTTGAATCAGTTGGTTTTTCCGTGGTATTCCAGAGAGTTTTCAGGACGTTTCAAGCTCATTACGAAATTCCCTGAAACCACCTAAAACTCTCTCAGACACCCCAACGAAACACCAATGAAATTTTAGGTGATTCTCGACCACCAATGACAAGCAGCACAAACGCCAGCCGCCTAGAAAAACAGCGCGGAAGGCAAGTAACCTCAGAGGGCAGGTGAATTGCTGACTCCGCCAACTGCTGAGTCAGGTCAGTGTTATACCTCAACACTAACAATTTGCAGCTGCACAGTGAGCGTCGTAAACTTCATTAACACCTTTGGCTCTTTCTTCTTTCTTCGAGCAGCCCGTTCCGGTAGAAAGAGAAATCTGGCGATGACAAGAGCTTTTTACGACGACACCCACATGCAAATAATTTCTCTACATTCATTTCATGGCGAGGAAATGTAAAGCAGCAAAGAGTTGTCAACTTCATTGAATTAAAGGTATGTCGAATCAATTCTAACGTGTCTCTGGAGCCGACCTACTGATACCAATTCTAACGCCAAAGATATATTTTGCTCTAGGTAGAATATAAATTCGTTTTTATATAAGTTACCTAACTTACGAAATATGGTTGCAAATTTCTAGCAGCGAATCTCTTACCTTCAGTATCATATCGTCGGCCATCAGACCGGCCTTCTGCGCTGCGCCACCCGGTTTGACGCTTTCCACAAACACCGGCTTATCACCGGAAACCTTACAGCCATTACAAACGTAGAAAAAAGAAATGGAGAAAAAACAAGAAAAAAAAAACATTCAAAATAGGAAATCGAAAACTAGCGACTAGGTAATCATGCGACACTTACCTTCATCCCGTACCCGTTGGCATCCTTGTTGACGGTGAGCACCAGTGTCAGCATTGGCACCGGAGCGTTCTTCGGCGAGTCCCGGGTTGGGGTCAGCGTCTGGGGTCGTTGCTGTCGCTGGTGGTGATGGCCGGCCGTCGAGTTACCGTTCAGGTTGTTGCTCACGCTGCTGCTGTTGGACGAGGTACGGCTGTGGTGATGATGCAATGGCGACCTGCATCAACAACCACGAAAACGCGGTGTGCGGAATTGCGAGAGCACGCACGCACGTCAGGCAGGTAGGCCAGGCCAGGCAATTCATGCAGAAGCCAAGACAAATCAAGAAGTGAATCGAAAAAATGGAACATGGAAAGAAGAAGATAAAAAGAAACACACAATCAAAAATGGTGGAACGTGTTGTTGTGAATGAAATAATGACTGACATAGAATAGAAAAAAAATCTACAAATTGCAAAATGTAAAATGTGAAATGAATACACTGACAGGATGTAGGTTGGTTGGTTCTACTTTATAACTCAGGTGATTTCTTCTGTTTCTTTAATTACCCCCAAGCTTCAGTAAGCTTTTGGTTCAATTCCATCAAGTCCGAGAGAGTATGACTATGCTGAGGGTTGGATCCTTGGTCGGTCCAGCTTTTCGTAAAGGAAATTACCTTGACTTCTTTGGGCATAGAGATCTTTATGCTTGTCACGTTATATACACATGCAAAACGGTCATCACCAGAGAAAGCCCTCAGTTATTAACTGTGGAAGTACTCATAGAACACTACGAAGAGAAGCAGACATTGTCCCAGTTGGGACGTTACGTCAAGAAAAGGAGGAGGTGGAAGCCCTAAAGGAACTTCTGAAGGAATCGCTGAAGTAGTTCCTGGAGAAATCTCTAAAGAAACTCCAGAAAAAATCCCTATGAAATGCTTGCAGAAATCCCTGGAACTCCTACAGAAATCCTTTTACAAACTCCAGGGGAAAGAACTCCTGGATAAATCTATGCAGGAATCTCTGAAGCAATCCTTGGAGGGACTGCTGAAGAAATCCCTACAAAGGCTTCTGGAGGTACTTCTGGAAGAAACTTCTGAAAGAATTCTTGTAGAAACTCCTGGAAATATACCTAAATGTGATGTGATGCATCCCTGGAATAATTTATATTTTTTTTTTGTTGGGGGAGTTGAACCACTTCGTCCAATTAGTTGAACTTCTGTGGTAAATTCCTCAAGAAATATCTGAATTATTCCATTGAAGACTCTCTGAAGGAGCTCCTTAAGGCGAAACTGGAAGCATTTCCTCATTTTTTTAGTTTTTGATTTTTTATTAAATAACGAAGCAATATTTTCAAAATCGGGTTTCGTGCACATGTAGAGCATGGATCAAGGTATCTTCTGAATTTTTTTGTGGTGGAAAAAGTTTTCCATTTTTACAGAAATCATTTTTTGTGAAATTTTATTCAAAAATGGTTTCTGTAAAAACGAAAAACATTTTCCACCACGAAAAAAATTCAGGAGATACCTTGATCCATACTCTACATGTGTACGAAAACCGATTTTGAAAATATTGCTTCGTTATTTTATAAAAAATCAAAAACCAAAAAGTGAGGAAATGTATCCAGTTTCGCCTTAACTAATGCTTTAATAAATTCAGAAAGCATTTACAAAGGAATCTCTGCATGAAGCCCTAGAGATATCCTTCAAGAAATTGCTGAAAGGAAGTTCCTTGAAGGAACTCCTGGAGAAATCCTCGAATGAACTCTGAGAGGAACCCCTGACGAACTCCTTTGGGAATATCTGTTGAAACTTCAAGAAGAATCAATTAAGAAACTACTAGAGTAATCCCTGTATTTCTAAGAGGATTGGCAGATTGTCTTCTAAAGAAGCACCATCTATTCAGAAATTAAATTCACATAGTTTATTACATTGTGGGCATGAATGAGTTTTTTCAAAGATTCATTCTGGAATTTCTTCCGGGATTTCTCGACATTTCTGCTTAAGCCCCAACCCAAATGAACTTCTCCCAAGATTACTTTTGAAGTTCTTCCGAGATTTCTCCAATGGTGTATATGTGATTTTCCGGAAATATTTTCAATTATCCTTCCGGATTTAGATCAGAGTTCTTCCTGGAATTTCTCTCAGAGAATTTTGCGGGATATCTACCAGAGTATCTCCAAGAGTTGCCCCCAAAATGTCTGCCGGCGTTCCATCCACGATTTCTGTGGGAGTTGCTCCTGAAAGTTGTAACGTTTTTTTTTTGCAGATTTTCCTGCTGGGATTTCTCTTTCTGATTCTCTCGGGATTTCTACAGGAGTTTCTGAGAGGAATGTACGAGACTTCGGTTGATGCAGCTATATTCTAGGTTTGAGAATTTTTCTGGAAAAGTAAGGACTGCTACACCGAATTCCCTTACCTATTATACAGCAGATACTTTCCAAAATTTTCACCGGAGAATTTCTCGACATTTTTGTATGAGTTCCTCCTGATAATTCTTATGGAGTTTCGTACGTACGGGATTTCTTCCAACGGTTTACACAACAAGTCAGGATGATCCTCTCAGGATTTCTTTTCGTGGTTTTTCGAAGTTCTTCGCAGTCCCCTCTGGAATTCCGTCCAAGCGATATTTCACTCGTAGTTCCTTACGAAATTGCTCACGGAGCGTCTTCCGGGATATTTCTACTCGGAACATATCCTGGAAATTCTTTCGGAAGACCCCCAGGGATTACCTCCTGATTTACGAAAGAAAATCTGGAATATACTAGCGAGGAACTCCTAGAGAAATCCCACAAGAAGCTATTGGAAGGTAATTTCACAAAAAAAATCCAGGATGAACTCCTGTAAAAACTCCGAGAGAAAACTCTGTGAGGATTTTCGGGAAAAAATTTAAATAAATCGCCTTCTTCGCTGCAACTAATCCAGAAAAGTGCTAGAGCACAAATTTGCGAAATACCTCCTTCGTCTGCAGAATACCCAGCAGAAATCTTGGAAATCACGAGAAAAAAAAACTCGGGAACATCTCTGGTACGCCTGCAATAATATCGGGGAACTTGCGAAAAAAATTTCTCAGAAACTTTCAACAAATTTTCGCAATGACCAAGTTCTATTGTTCCACAAGCAAACAAAGAAATTTAGAACTTTCTGAACCATATCCGAGATAGGAAATTCTGCTCTAATCTTCGCCACCTCATACATAAAAAATGGAGTTTGTATGGAGGGGCGAAAACTTTAGCAGTGGCGAAGTCTAGTGCTTTTACCCTATAATGTTCTCAGCATAAACATAGTTTCAAGCTCACCATTGGAACATGAAAATAATAGGTATAAGTACAGTGCGAGAAATAAGTATAATGACAGAGCTGATATCCATACAAAATACATGCTTGAGGATCAAAATCTCTGTTTCTAGCGATTCGATTGTAATGAAATACTGGCTGCCATCTAAAAAAGCAAGAATTTCAGCTAGTATCATTGTTGATGGCAGCACTGGTCTGTAACCAAATTACTAGTATAAGACAGAGCGAAATGTCAGGCAAACGCCTGTAAATGCATAAACATCAAGTAGAAGGCAGAAAAGTGAAGTGTAAAGTCATGCTAATGTACTTTTTCGAATATTTTACAAAACTGTTGAAATAGTGCTAAGAATCGTATTCTACTTATAGCTATTACTTAAAATGAGAACTAGCATAATGATAACTTAATGAACTACGCGAGTTATCACAGAATTTATCACAGTAAGTCAGCTTATTATCTACAAATTTGTTATTCTAACCTTAAATGTAAATCACAGATATGCACCAAAATGTTACGGATGAACTATCAACTATCTCGTATATGAGCCAAAACCGAATAATGTAAATCCTCTTACTAAATTATTTGCTATTTCAATTATTATACTTATGAATTAATAAAATTCCAGCTTATAGCTGTTCTCGCACCCAAACCACGGTGTTTGCGATCTGCTGAACGGAATTCGGCTAACGCCCTCACGAAAACCCCATTTATTGCCGTAACAATCATAAATCATCATCCATGCAAATGTTTACATTGACTTTTAAGATTCAAATAAATATAAAGACTCTATATCCATACAAAAAGTGTCTTTATATTTATTTGAATCTGAAAAATCAATGTAAATATTTTCATGGATGATGATTTATAATACTAGCTTTTAAGGTTGCAGACAAACATTCCATTTCCATTACATTCGAATCGCTAGAAACAGAGATTGTGATCCTCAAACATGATTATTTTGTATGGAAATCGGCTCTGTCTTTATACTTATGTCTCGCACTGTATAAGACAAGTAAGGTTAAAGCACTAGACCTCGCCACTGCTCTAGTCTTGGCCCCCTAAATGCCATTTTTTATGTATGAAGCGGCGAAGAATTTCAGGGGGACAAAGCCTAGTGTTTTACCCTAGTAATATCTGGTTTGAAATCGCAGAAATGTCCCTCATTACCAAATATAATTCCGCTTCGATGGCCAACATTACCAACAAATATTCGGTACGGCTATGGGCAATCCCCTATCTCCAGCAATCGCGGATTGGGTAATGGAAACATTGCTGGACACGGTTGTTCGAATGCTCAAAATCCCCCTACCATTCCTACGAAAATTCGTAGACGATCTAGTAACGGCAATCCCTCTCCACCAACTAGACCATGTCATGGAAACATTCAACAGCTATGACGTCCACATCCAGTTCACGTACGAACTGGAGGTGGATAACAAATTGCCATTCCTGGATATGCTCCTCATCAGACAGGACAACCAGAAGATTGCCACCCAATGGTACCAAAAACCTATCGCTAGTGGACGTTTTCTTAACTTCCATTCATATCACCCACTCGGTCAAAAGCTGAATATGGCAATAAACTTCGCTAGACGGGTAAACCAACTAACCACGAACCTGGATCAACAAGCAAAAATGCAGATTGTTGATGAACAACTCAAGCTAAACGATTACCCGAAACCGCTAAGGCACCGAATCGCCAACAGGATGAATGAGCGTTCCAACGACGAGAATCAGCAAGAAATCCTGGAATATACCTACCGTCGCATTCCATTCATACCTCACCTGTCAAACAAGATTGACAGGGTCTTGCAGCGAGATTATAATAACATACGACTCGCAAAGTACAACGTCCGATCAGCAAGGGACTATTTCACGAAGATAAAGGATCCAGTCCCACCTGAGCAGCAAACAAACGTCATCTATGCCATTCCTTGTTGCCACTGCGAAGCTATGTACGTTGGGATGACAACCAATCGCCTAAAAACAAGAATACATGGTCATCAAACACACTACAACACGATGGACAAACTGCTGGAACGAGGAATCGACGTAGAGGACCAAGAAATGATTGCTCTCGGGGAAAAAACGGCTCTGATGCACCACAGCATCACAAAACAACATAGATTCGATCTAGACAGAACGAAAATACTAGACAAGAATGAAAACACAAACACACTCCAATTTCTAGAGATGTGTCATATTGTCAACAACACGAATTGTATAAATAGAAGGACAGACACAGAAGGGCTACATGCGATTTACGCAGGGATATTACACGAAGTAAGGAATGTCAACAAAACACGAAAACGAAATGATACACAAACACGAATGAATCAGAACACACTCACACCACAACAATAACATTCTAGATGATGTACTACACACACTACAAGACACTAGTAGCAAGCACGGACAGCCAAGAAGCTGTCACGACTAAAAGCGTAGGCGAAAACTGTGCGATTATAACAAATAGTTAAGCTCCAAACGACAGGCTTTTTATAGCAAAAGCCACCCGCGATACAGTGTCTTGCAAAAATATCGCCACACATGCAGTGAGTAGACAAATGTAACTTAAAATGTAAGATAGTAATATCACACTATATCCATAGCCGAAGCGAGCGCCATTTCAAATTGAATGGACAATCAAATATAGAGCACTACCGTTCCGTACAAGAGAACAAAACTTCTGTAAGTAACAGGGTGGGCCAAAAAAGGTAATGAGAAATTATTCGATCATTCTTATAGATTCCTTGAAAATGGTAAAATACATTACCGAAACCGTCGGAAATTGAAGCAATATTGTTCTTGCTGCTCTGAAAGACTGCCAAGGCCGGAAAACATAACGTTTCTCTAGCTACAATATCCAGTCGTTAAGCAATCCTTCCGTATAATTAAAAAGATAAAAAAATAGTAAAAAAATCACCAGAATAATATAGTAAAATTCATAGAGAATGTATGGAGGAATTCAAAAAGCTTTGCAATTTCCATAAATGTTGACAATTTTAAGAAATAAATATGACGAATTCCTAAATAAATAGCTGCACTAGAGCTCCATAGATGAGTGCTTGGACAAATCGCTGGTATTTCTTGAGAAGTCACTAAACTACTTCTGGAGAAATCATTTTCAGATTTCCAGAAAGCTCTTCTTTGGAGATATCCCCGGATACATTTCAGCTGTATCGCCTTTTGGTAAATTTGTATGGTCTTTCAACTGCTACCCGAGCAGGAGAAAATAGCTGAAGAATAACAAACTCAGGTATGGAGAACCGAATACCTACAACCTGAATGAGGTATTAAGAAGCCCTGCATAAGAGGTAAAATACCTAAAATAATAACTGATGTGTATTCTGTGCATAACACGCGAATAATGACTTCAGGTATGGTAATACCTAAATAATAATCGGTGATTTTTCCATACAAATAGTGATTTTTCCATAACTGAATAATACCTCAATCAGTCCTCAAAACCAAAATAATAACTCGTTGAGGTATTCTATTAATAGCTACAAAATACCAAAATAAGTTATTTTCAATACCTGGACAACCGACCAATACCTGGTTTTGGTATGATACCTGACTTTGGTATGCTCCAGTTATGTGTCAGTTATTCGTTCCTGCTCGGGTAGAGTAACTTGAGCTTGGAAGTACAAGCTTTAAAAATTCAATAACAACGCGCCGAACACGTCTTTACCGTCAATCGTATAATGGAAGGAATGTTAGTGTGACATCCAATGCTACCGAGTAGGATTCTTCTTCTTCTTTATGACTCTACGTTCCCACTGGAACGTGGCCGGCCTCTCTTCAACTTATGTTCTTTGAGCACTTCTATTGTTATTAATTGAAGGGCTTTCTTTGCCTGCCATTGCATGAATTTGTACATTGTGTGGCAAGTACCTACAATGATACACAATGCCCAGGGAATCGAGAAAATTTTCTCGACCGGAACGGGAATCGAACCCGCCATCTCCGGATTGGCGATCCATAGCCTTGACCACTAGGTTAACTGGAGACCCACCGTGTAAAATAGTTTAGCCAATAGTAGACCCTTAAACAATAGTGGACCCCATGCAATTATTCTCAAACTCCCTGCTCAAATCTACTTCTACCGGGAGGCTATGACTCATGTGCCTAGACAGCAGTTCCATGCGGTGAAACTAAGCTAGAAAGCGATGATTCGATTATTTAAGCAAATTTGCAAATGTGAGCAAGGCTGGAGGACCAGGGACCACTCACTATTGGTCAAATCTAAGGGGGGCACTATTGTCATCGATTTAACATAGTAATAGGGTACCCCAACAAAACAATAGTGTACCCATCATATTGTTTTCATGATCAGAGTAAATTTCAGCTACTAAGGGGTCTACTATTGGTTAAAATGCCGTAAACCTCTGCACCACCACAGTTGTCACAGGAAGGAGTATGCGTTAGGAAGAAAACAAAAATAACATGATCTAGGCTCATCTTGGTAAGTGATACAATTCATATAACCTCGATTATTTGTATACTTTATTTGTACAGCTCAACCTTCGAACCGTTCGAAGATTTTGATAAATACTAGCTGTCCTCGACAAACTTTGTCTAATCTAGTGTGTTTTTGAGGTTTCAAGTCTCTAGCCAAGTTCAAGTCCTCGTTTAAAATGCAGGAATATCAATTTTCAAAAACTCTCAACTTTTCTGTTTTTAAATAAAAAAAAACACTGGCTCTAGCGATGTTGGCACCGAAACTTATAGTGATAAACCTTGCAATAGTTGATTAGTAACTGCTTACTATTTATAGATTATAATATAGAACGAGCTCACCAGACGGACTTGGTGGTCTATTGGCTACCGCTTCTGATTCGTGTGCAGAAGGACCTGGGTTCAATCCGTGGCTCGTCCCTTTTCTCCTATTTTGTATCTTTCTATAAACTTTTGCCCTCCTCTCTAAATATACAACTCATGTATATTCAAGGGCCCATATAGCCGAGGCGGTAAACGCACGGGTATTCAGCATGACCATGCTGAGGGTGACGGGTTCGATTCCCGGTCGGTCCAGGATCTTTTCGTAAAGGAAATTTCCTTGACTTCCTTGGGCATAGAGTATCTTCGTGCCTGCCACACGATATACGCATGCAAAATGGTCATTGGCAGAGGAATCTCTCAGTTAATAACTGTGGAAGTGCTCATAGAACACTAAGCTGAGAAGCAGGCTTTGTCCCAACGAGGACGTTACGCCAAGAAGAGAGAGAGAGAGAGTATATTCACATGTTCATAGCCATCGCTCGAACACAAACGGGTTGAAAAAGCCGTTCTCATCCTTCCAACTTTTACAGCACAGTGTCAGTCTATCAGATAACGCCTACGAGTTATGCAATCAAGCAAACTGTGCCGCATTATCTTCAGAGTAATAAATACACTAATTTATCATATTATGCCTGACATCAACGCACGAATGTGTGAACCCATTGCCAACCATATCCCACCAATACTCCAACATTCGCATGAACTTGTGTAGACGCAGAGGTGTATTCGATCTGTTGTGGATCTTCACTTCCTTCTAAATTCCCACATTGACCTGCAACCTGACGTGGCAGGCGTCATTGTCGCCTAAAAATAGAAGATCACCAACACTCATACACTGAAGTTGCCTGCTTAGTCCCCGGCAGATACAGGGGATAGACAAAATGATCGGGACAGGCAAAATTTTCACTTTTCAAAAAGTGTTCAACTAGGTGTAACTTTTCGAAAAGTGCATCAAATTTTCTCAAATTTATACTGTAAGTTCATCAACTAGATGTGTATCAGTAGTCCAAAATTAGAAAAGATCGGGCCATGCTCCACGAAGTTATAAAGATTCTTGAAAAAGGTAAAATTATCCGATAGCCAACTTTGAGCTGTTATATCTCCGGATTCAATGAACCGAATGCAATTAAATTTTGACCATTTATGACTTATATAATGAGCTATGAAAAACCATTGACTTAACTTAATATTTTTAACACGGAAGAAAATTATAACGATTAGATTATTTTTCTAAAAAAATACCAAATTATCCAAAACACCAACATCGTTTCAAAATTCAAGATGCAAATAAAAGTTCATTTAATTTCCCTCTAATTGACTTATATATAAATGTGTTTTGAAGGAAAGTAACAACATAGCCACCAATAAACTGAAAATATAATAGAATGCATATTAAAAATTGCCCAATTTACTAAAAATTCGTGAAAAAATTAAAATCGCTATAATTTTGTCTCTTGTTAAAAATTTCAAGTTGAGTCAAATGTTTTCCAGAGTTCATTATATAAGTCATAAATGGTCAAAATTTCATTTCGATTAGTTCATTGAATCCGAAGATATAACAGCTCAAAGTTGGCTATCGGATAATTTTACCTTTTTCAAGAATCTTTATAACTTCGTGGAGCATGGCCCGATTTTTTTCAAATTTGAGTCACTGATGCACAACTAGTTGATGAACTCACAGTAAAAAATTGAGAATATTTGATGAACTTTTCAAAAAGTTACAGCCAGTTGAATATTTTTTGAAAAGTGAAAATTTTGCTTGTCCCGATCATTTTGTCTATCCCCTGTATCTCATTGGTTCCTCGTGTGAGTGTAACTGGTCTGGCGATACTGGATTAGCATCCACGGGCGGTCAATCAAGCTCAAGCTTAAGCTGATAATAATATGGAACGAGCTCACCAATTTGAATACATCGGTAAACGAAACCCTGTATGAACTGACAATGCGATGCAAAGAGAAATATATTTGGATCCGGCCTCTGAAATCCAATACAAACAAAAACGTCCCAGTAATACGCGAAACGCCAACGCGATGAAACAAAATACGATCTTCGCGATGATCGATTAACCCTCTTATACCCAATCCCGCCTTTAGACGGGGTATAGTTTGAGCATTTTTGTAATTTTTGTTTCGTGGAAAATCAATTTTTTTATTTTTGGCTGATATTTAGGACTGTTCTGTATATCTCAAAATAGTTTTTGGTGTATTTTAAAGCGTATTTCATTTTTTTAAAATCATTGAAAAATTGATGTTTTAGTCACCTTTTAGAAGTCATTGTTTATTTTGTATTGAATCGCTACAATTAACATATTTTAAATTTTTCCCAAATCATTCTATCATTGTTTAATAGTTTAAGGGAATCGAATACACTCTAAAATTATTTTCCTTGAAATTACACGGAAAATAAAATTACCTGCGAAAAAAATTAAAATAATAATATTTCAACAATAATCATAAAATGTTTTCATCTCAAAAAATCCGTTCCCCAAATTGGCTTCGAGGAAAAATATAAAAGTGTGGGGATGTTCAAAAATAAAAATTAGAAAAATCAAAAACTGAAATACACAAAATCGAGAATTGAAAAGAATCATCTTCCAAAACATGTTTAAATCGATTTTAGATGACAAAAAATGATATTAGGATCAAAATCATAAATTTGGGTATCAGAGGGTTAAATTCGGTTACGCTTGTTGTTGAACGCGAAATAAATATGTAATGATGTCATTGTCACTGCTTCTAAATTCAATTCTATACGATATTCAATCACGAAACTCGATAATGACCCAGAATAGAAACCTGCTCTCTATTTAACCACTACGGCAGAAATATCACCCCTCGCCCTTCACCATCCATATCGCCAACAGTTATTTACTTTACAACCGAGGCCAACGCTATTCAATCTATTAACAATAACGCGATAATCGCCATCAAAAGAAACCGCTTTCTTCGCGTGCCCATATCGGCTACCTAGCTAACTAGCAACCCTAGCTACTAAATCAGCAACCAGTCAGTTAACCTGACAAACCAGCAGCCAGCGGCACCTCCTCTGTCATCGTTTCAACATGGCACTTTATTGCCCATGCCACCTTGCTTTGTAGGTAGCGTAGAACTACCGCTGCTCGTCTAATCATTTTCCGACCGCGAGCTCAATTGTTTGTTATTCCACGAAATGTTTTTCCCGTACCGGACTCGCTTAACTCGCTCGTACACGGGGTTGAAACAGTGTGCAATGCTAATCGATACTGTTCAGTGATGATCAAGGATGTTCTATAATGCAAATGAATATCTCAAAAGTCGTCGTTTGCGTTTGCTTCAGTCTTATATACTTGTATACGGTATACAGTGATAGACATTCGTTTAGCCGAGGCCAAACAATTTTCAAAAAAGTGTCAGGAAACTCATACAAAAGATTTTATGATAAAACTTTTTTATCGTAGTGATAGTATATCTAGTACTGTTTTATACAAATGTGATACATCACACTTACATATACACTGAAACAAAAAACGAGGGTAAAAACCCTTCAAATGTAATTTTTTGCCTAGACATTCGTTTAGCCGAGGTAATAGAAAATTTTGTTTTCAATAGATCTTTTGCAATTTCATGAGTATATTTCGAGGATATACCCCAAGGTATTTAGTTTATGACGTGTTGGCAAGATAGTTGACTTTAAAAGTTTATTTATTTGTGAAATTCAGGGAAATATTGTAAAAAAATGTCCCGATAAGGAGAAGCTATGATAACAAATTTATTTAAGAAAAACGATTTCTGTAAACACTCAAACGTAAGCTAAATTATCAGTTTTGAAAATATGACACAGAATTATTGTTAGAAATGTTCAAATTATTGCATAAAATATAATGAAAAAAATAAGTATATTGGTTTTAGGTTGGTCAAACCTAAACATGGGATTGATAAAAGCTAAAATAAATAGTTCTGCGTTGAAATAATGACGTGCTTTAATGCCTGTGGAGTATACCTGTTTGATACTAGCATTACCAAATGGGTTAGAAGACTGCTAAGTGAAAGAACTGCAAGGAGTGTCAGAATTTTTGTACCCTGTTTATTTAAAAGCAGATGCTCATACAAAAATGCAAGATATGGTCAAACAATTGGCTTATTTCATTCAATCAGAAGTAATATGATATAAATGAGTCCAAGTTTTGAACCACATTCATTTTTAACATGGCTTATTTAAAAAGAACGTCTAAATTATGAAACATGTAGTTCATACTAGAAAATTGAATACTTTTGGTGCTATTTCTCGAAATGTGAGCCTTCGAACGTATGTTATTTCAGCCAGAATACAGTCTAGAAGATATTGGGAGCTATTAGAAGATGTAATAGTAGTAAACGCTGTGATTTATGTAAGTGAAACCATTATATTTAATCAAAACAATACTTAAATACGTGATTTTTTGATGGTTTGCGTATTTTTTTCTGTTAAAAACATTGTTTTTCGTAAATTTTCAACCTGCAATTGTCATGAAACTTACATTAAATTCTTTAGAAACACTTCCGATAAAAATAACTACATCAAATCTCAATTTGGAAACATTTACCATATTATGACTTATTTTTATGAGATGCATGTAAAATTAATATGGCAACACTTCCGAAAACGATCAAATTCATGATTTACAAGCCAATCTATAATGCAGGTCTGACCATACAAAATGATTTTGATGGATATTTTTCGAAATTTGTTAGTTTTTTTTTATTATGGAGTGCTATAAATTATATAATTCGGCTAAACGAATGTCTAGGCAAAAAATTACATTTGAAGTGTAAAAACCCTCGTTTTTGTTTCAGTGTATATGTAAGTGTGATGTATCACATTTTTATAAAACAGTACTAGATATACTATCACTACGATAAAAAAGTTTTATCATAAAATCTTTTATATGAGTTTCCTGACACTTTTTTGAAAATGTTTGGGCCTCGGCTAAACGAATGTCTATCGCTGTATAGTATATAGTCTTATATACCTACTTCGGGGTAAACGGCTTGAGTAATACTTTACATTTCATAACATCATTTAGCAGTTATCTAGGTAAAATCGTTCTTTAAACTGAATACACGTATTCAAGCTAATGAAGGCAGGGTTTCAACCCGAGTCAAGCAATTTCATTCTAAAAGTAATTTTGACCCGTTGCAATTCAATGAGTCGACTATCAAACAGTCCGTATCACGACAAGGTAAATTGTTCCCAACTTTTATATTCGCGCAACTGATTTCTCACACGGATTAGGTCATTTCAGTTTGCACCTTCCGTGCTTCGCTAATAATGAGAAGACTACGGCGACTCTGGCAGTGGAGATATGACCGTGCCGCTCGTAAAAAACAAACAACCTAGCAAACAACCCTTCTTCCGTAATACGGGTGAGATGATTGCTCATCGATAGATACATAACACACTGCGATGATGAGGTGATCGTCTTCGCGCAACAAACCGGTGGTGGCCGAGAGTGAGAACGGGTCAACGGGTGACATCAGCAGTTGCTGCGATGGTTGAGTCAAGTATGTGTGACCTCAGTGCTGAACTGTCTCATACGTTGAAGAATTTGAGCTTAACTCAGGTATTGCCAGAACTTAAAAACCGATCGAGTGGACTTTAAGTAGCTCAATTAAACACTTGGTAAACTTTTTTTCGATTCTGCGATGGGGTTCGCCACTACAAATTATTTTTAAGATGGAAGTTTCCAGAATGACACACGATGGATGGCATAATTTTCTGACATGTGTAGATATTTTTTTATCTGTACTAACGAGATTTTTAGCCCTAGGCTAGTTCATCTTGGGACCCACGCTTTACTTCCCTTCCGAATGAAGAACTCACATTTTGCGAGTTTGTTGGGAGTGGGATTCGATCCCAGGTCCTCGGCGTGATAGTCAAGTGTTCTAATCATTACACCAGATCCGCTTCACATATGTAGATATTAATATTTTAATTATGAGTCCCATATAGCCAAAAATGTTAAACGCGTGGGCATTCAGCAAAAACCATGCTGAGGGCAGTGAACCGTATAGTACATTTTTCTTTCATTATCGTCGCAACGCCTTTACCATCATTCATAATGTTGCATACTACCGTCACACACTACATTCATGCTGCCGTCGATGCATGAATGTCGTCTACCATGAATGTAACATTTGGCACCATGATTGTAACACAAATCAAGATGATGGGAGTACGAAATGACAGTTTTGAAATGTAGAGCTGGAGTTCCAGTGGTTCCAAAAACTGTGAAAGAAAAATGCGGATAACTCGTGCTAGAGGATGTCAGGGGCGTTACTTGGGGTTTGAGGGGAAAGGGGGGTAGTTTAGGAAGTTTCAGAGGATTTTCGGCAGAATTCAGAAACGTTACGAAGGCGTTACATAACATTTTTGAGGGTTTCGGAGGGTATAAAGTGCGTTACATGGGGTTTCTGGGAGTTTTAGGGGGATTTTTGAGGCATTCCAAGAAGCTTCAGAGCATTTTCAGCGGGTTTCAGAAACGTTACGGAGGCGTTACATGGCGTTTTCTGGGGTTTCGGAGGGTCTGAGATAAGTTACATGGGGTTTATGGGGGTTTTAGGGGGATTTTGGAGGCATTCTAAAGAGCTTCCGAGCATTTTCGGCGGATTTCAGAAACGTTACGGAGGTGTTACATGGAGTTTTCGGGGGTTTTGGAGGGTCTGAGGTGCGTTACATGGGGTTTCTGGGGGTATTAGGGGGATTTTGGAGGCATTCCAAAGAGCTTCAGAGCATTTTCGGCGGATTTCAGAAACGTTACGGAGGCGTTACATGGCGTTTTCTGGGGTTTCGGAGGGTCTGAGGTGCGTTACATGGGGTTTCTGGGGGTTTTAGGGGGATTTTGCAGTCATTCCAAGAAGCTTCAGAGCATTTTCGGCAGATTTCAGAAACGTTACGGAGGCGTTACATGGCGTTTTCTGGGGTTTCGGAGGGTCTGAGGTGCGTTACATGGGGTTTCTGGGGATTTTAGGGGGATTTTGGAGACATTCCAAGAAGCTTCAGAGCATTTTCAGCGGATTTGATTTCAAAGTCGTTACAAAGGCGTTTTTGACGATGGCGGAAACCCTCAGCAGTGTCCCTGTATTGTCCCAGAAACCCCAAGCGCCATATTTAATTCCAAAATGGCCTAGGATATCGGGTTTCAACATCAGCTCAATTAGCCAGGTCTGAAAATATCCGTATGGCATGAGACTTTTTGATTTGTTAGACGTGGGCCGTAACTATTCAGTTGGGAGCCACTGACTTTTGTTCCCCTGCTCCATTGGTGGTTATGACCCTCGGAACGCACAATCCGAAAATCTTTGTCTCCACTTCTTCACACTTCCGGTTTCTAAATTATACGCATGTCCCGTTCGCAGTTTTCGGAACCACTGGTATTTCATTAGTTCACTCAATTTGAAAATCCACTACATTTTTTGCCGTGATTAAAAAAATGTCACAGTCACCCATGAATATTTCATCTGGTCATACGTGAATGTTTTTGTTGCATGATAGTCAAGACCATACATCCACGATTATCATGCAAACGACAGTTTTTGATAGTACATTTTGGATCACTGCTCTCGCTGGAGGTAAAAATATCTGAACTAGTCCCGGGAGAAATTCCGTACAGAATCCTTGATGGGATCCTGGAGCTCAGCAGGAATACCTGAAGGAAATGACAGAGGTAACGCCGGGAGGAATTACCGAAAAAAATCCCGAGTGGAATCCCTGACATAAATGGAGTTCCAGAAAATATAACCTATTTCGACAGAAATCTTTGAAAGAATACCAGAGGGTAGATTCCGTGAAGTAATCCTAGCAGGAAACCCTGAAGGAATGCTGGCTAGAATACTTGAAGGAATCTCGTAGAGAACAACCTTTGGCAAATCACGACAGGAATCCCGGTTGGAAGCTGAGCAGGAATCCCCTGGAAGAATCACAAAAGAATTCCCGGAAGAAATTATTGAAGAAATACCTAAAGAAACTCCAGTTAACCTAGTGGTTAAGGCTATGCATCGCCAATCTGGAGGCGACGGGTTCGATTCCCGTTCCAGTCGGGAAAATTTTCTCGATTCCCTGGGCATAGTGTATCATTGTACTTGCCTCACAATATACACATTCATGCAATGGCAGGCAAAGAAAGCCCTTCAATTAATAACTGTGGAAGTGCTCAAAGAACACTAAGTTGAAGCGAGGCAGTGGGGACGTAGAGCCACAAAAAAAGAAGAAGAACCTGATGAAACTCAGGAAAATGGAATTCAGGAGTTTCAGTTCGAATACCTAAAGGAATCCTTACAGGAATGCCTGAAGAAATCTTGGCAGAAATCTATTTTATTTCATATTCTCTAACGGATCGAATCCTCAAAGGAAGGAATCTTTGAAGGAATTATAGCAGGAATCCCTGAAGGAATGTCGACTAGAATTCCTAAAAGAATTCTTTCAGGATTTTCTAAAGCAATTCATGCAGATATCGCTCACTGGATCCCAGAAGGAATCCCTATTGGATTTCCGTAAGGAACATCTGGCGGATTTCTTAGAAGAGTCCCGGAAAGAAGATATATCGAGAAAATCTTATCTCATTTCTTCACCCTACTTTTTACCCTAATCCTCTACGCTATCCTGTGCTCTACTACCATTTACCCAGCTTCTACCGTAGCGCTCTATTCAACCCTTTATCCTAACCCTCCATCCTACTCTTTATCCTAACCCTCTACCCTACCGGCTACCCTACCCTCTACCGTTTACCACCTATCCTTCCATCTACCCTACTCTTTACCACCCTAACCTTTCACTCTACTTTCTATCTTAACCTTCTGCCCTGCCCTTTAACTTAATTTTCTACCCTATCCTCTAAACTACCCTTCACCCTAACCCTCTACTCTACCATCTACTTCATTCTATACCCTACCGTCTGCCCTACTATCTACCCTAAAATCCACCCTAACCATCTACCCTACTCTTCAACTCAACCCTCTAATCTACCGTCTACCACACCCTCTACCCTACCCTCTGCTCTACCCTTTATCCTAATACTCTATCCTAACCTTTCACCCTACCCTACTATCTTATCTACTTTCCATCCTACCCACTACCCTACCCAAGTAGCAATTTTAATTTTATCGAAGTTTTTTAGCGATTCAAAAACCCTAAACATAAAACCATTGATGCCGACTTGGAAGTGCTCTCGAGTTCTAATATACCTCCATAAGCCCACGTTCTGGCTAGTTGGCCCAGCCTTATTACGATCTACAGGACTTCGTATGCAAACCGTCTTAGGATTTCGGATTGTATCATAGTTTTATCGTATCCCCGATACAACCTTCTAAATAAAACCATCTTCTGGCTTGTCAAATATTTGTTTTGTTTATTCTTCACCATGTTCGATCGTCAGAATAAATTATGGTTGTTTTTTTGTATAGCTATCAATTGTAAAGATGTCGACCACGGGAAATTTGTGGTGAATGTGACTGTGATAATGACAAAAAATAAGTGCGCCACACAAACTGTGCATTAATTGGAAGTTAAATGCATTTAATTTAATCAGTGGAATTTGGTGCATAAAAGGATTTTTCAACATAGCGGAGTTTCAAAGACATTATGTATTTTTTCGGAAAATTATATGACGGAAACGTGTTGAATAGTTAAGTATGATCTCAAGCTGTACGTGAAATCATAATACTGAGTAATGATTTTTTTCTGTATTTACATGAATGACGGCTAGGCGACATATTTTTCTGATAAAACTCTGTGTTCCTGATGATTCCTCCAATAGGGCTAACCCTCCTGAGGTGATCATAACTGAGCTTATGATAGAACTAGCGGTTTTGTCACAGCATTTTTTCCGTCTATTTTACGGCCACGAAATCCTTTGTTGGTTTTATGCATTGCCTCACAGTTTTGTGTATTTGTTTACAAAAAAATCTCTCCGACAACAACCGCAAATGCAAGTTTTATTGAAATGGTATATAATAAGTGATAAAATCAATTCATGACTACTTGCAAGTCCTTAACTGAAGATGTTTATAGCAGAAGTTATAAAATAGTTTTATGGAACGCCAAAGGTGCAAAGTAAAAAACTACCACATAAAACTAATTTAAATCAAATAGCTTTTTCACATGCTCGTATAAAACTAGTATAAAACATGAATAAACCTTCAAGGCATGCTAATTGTTACTTGGGTACCGTCTAGCCTCACCCTTTTCCCTACTCTCTACCATACCCTACATCCTGACTCTTTACCCTACCTTCTGGCCTATCGTCGTCTACCTCAACCTTCTACCCCCCCCCCCCCCCCCTTTATCTTTTAACCCACTACACTACTCTACCCGTGATGAACATGACCCTACTTGATCTGTAAGCACTTGCATGCATAATGCATATTTTACCAATTTCCATACAAGCGTTACAGATAGACAGACAGACAGATAGAAAAACAGATCAAGGCTATTCTAAAAATAACATTTTTTTACTGAAATAACCTCAAGCATAACCACAGGAATTCCAAGTGGGATTCCTGGACAAATATTTGAAAAAAAATTTTGTGGAATTCCTTCAGAAATGTCGGATAGGATTCATCAAGAAAACTTCTGCTGGGATTGCTCCAAGGATTCCTATATACCTAAATCTTTCCCGCTGTGTAATTTTCTTTCATGGATTTTTTCAAGTTTTTATTTAGGAATTACGCTCAGAATACCAACAACAATTTCTGCTAGCAGGATACCTTCCAGGATGTCTCCTGGAAACCTTGCTTGAATATCTTAAGTAGTTGGTCTTGGGAGTGCTCCAAGCATTCCTGGAAGATTTCCCGTAACAATATTCTGAGGAATCCCGGCACGACTTCCTAATGGATTCCACTATAAATTCCAGAAGAAATTCCAGCAGCAATCCTAGGGCAATCGGGAAGCATGCATATTGCATAGATTCATTTCAATAGAGAACTTTTTCGGCATATGGTTTATTTGGGCGGATAAAACACGGTTATTTGTCGTTCGAGCGAATGTTTCAAAGTCGACATAAAAGGTTTTTTTCCCCTGGAGAACATTCTGAAATAGTTTTGAGAAATTTTCAAAAGACTTTAAATAATTCATTCCTAATAAACCCGCATCCTTCGCTGTCGAGAAACACAAATGAAAGCGACAACTATTCGCTGCCGATCAGCTCGAGTTACTGTTACCAATATGGGAGATCCAAAGTCAAAATCAGTAACCCTGATTTTCGATGCTTCCCAGGTTCTCAGTCATGACTTTCTATAGCCACGTAGGACAGTCGTAGATATGTCGTCTTAAGGAAGTTCCCGCAAACCAGAAACCGTTGACGAAACGTTCTTATTACATGGCGACCGTGACTATTTGTGAATTTTAACTTATTGCTATTTTTCACATGTTATAGGCATGTAATAGATATCAAACGAACAAAATTCTCATAAACTCGCAGTAAAATTTTCCGAAACGGTGCCGTCATGGTAAAGCGTTAAGCGATGCGTGTGTGATATTCGTAAGGCCAATTACATAGTAAAGCGGCGGGATAAGTGGAGTTTTACACAACACGCTTGTTAGTAGGTTTTCATTACCGGCATTCGGCATTACCGACCATCCTTCACTTTGGGGTAGCACCAAGCCTGAAGAGAATTCAATCAGATGGTAGGTTTCTCTTGAGGAAATTGAGAATCAACCCTGGGTGTATCTCAACAACGGTCATGAAAAAACGCAGAAATATTAGAATCACATGCATTGCTACAAGAGCCCAAGATCATCTCTGCATTTCCATAACCGTCACGACTCACGAGAAGTAAGATGGTTCTTGTTTCTGGCTTCCTTTTGATTGTTTCTGCTTACTATAGGATCGACAATTCAAACGTCCTTTGCCACGATGAACATTGGATTTCAAAATTGTACCTTTTTTGGTCATATCCCGCTGTGTGTTATTTAAAGGATTTCTCTTCTCCTCAAATGCCTTCATTATATGTTTATACAAACGAGGATTATCCAGGAACTTTATTTTTAACCTGAAATTTTGCTTATGTTCAAGCTTATTATCCTCACCGTGCTTCCTTATTGCTACTTGCGCGGATTTCTCACTTACTCCTTGCATATTATGCTTATTTCCTAAGTGACATTTCAAGCTCTGTACATCGTTTGTGCACATTTTTTAGACGATGTTCCGCTAAAAGTTCATGTATTTAGAAACAAACTAGCTGTACCCGGCAAACTTTGTCTTGCCTACTGCGTTTTTTGACGTTTTAGGTTTCTAGCCAAGACCAAATCCCCGGTCCCCGGTATGGAAGATCGATTTTCCAAAAACTATCCATTTTTCCATGTTTTATGCCTCATAAACCTTGCTTGGGTGAAAACTAACAGAACAAAACTAAGACGACCAAAATCGGACCTTCCGTTCGCAAGTTATGCGCGGTCCCACGTATGCCACTGCATTTTTATAGATATAGATTGTTGGGATCGAATAAACCGCTTCACAAACTCTGAGAGAACAGGTTAATCAACAGGATGTAGCCTTCAAAAAGAACTATTCATCAATAATTTTTAAATGCCAGTATTTTCTTAGTGCGTCCATACTTTCTGGGGCGGTCTTTATGGATCGCCAATTCGGAGACGGCGGGTTCGATTCCCGTTCCGGTCGGGGAAATTTTCTCGACTCCCTGAGCATAGTGTATCATTGTACTTGCCTCACAATATACAAATTCATGCAATGGCAGGCAAAGAAAGCCCTTCTGTTACGTACGAATGGTTATACGAACCCCTGAACGTCTGTTCCTTTACTCTGTGTGTTTATGTCAGTCTTCGATAGTTTTCTCGTTTTCTGCTTTGTAAGCGGTGCTTGCTGATTCTAGTATTCAATAGGACTAGGTAGAAGCTAGCAGCAGTACGGATGCAATGGATCTACAATCATTGTTCCGCCGCGAAAACCACCGAAGCTGTAAGTGCTGTGTACGTTAATGTTTAAGAAATGACTAATTGATAATAAAATTAGCTTTATAGCATGCGGCTCTGCAATCCAATATGATTATTACTGCCCTGCTGAAAGATTCGGTGTACCTACTTCGTTGCTGCTTCTAACACTATAAAGAGCTTCGACTGTTCACCATTGTGATGTAGCCGGAGGTAACCTCATTCAGCAGCCTAGATTGAACGGAGATATGGGAACGGTTGTTGCAGAACCACAGGACATCATACGTAGACACCGGACAGATGCTTCCATGCTAAACTGGACAACGCGAAGCTGATTTCAACAGGCCGTTCTACAAGCCAAGTTATTTGCTCCGTAAGGCCATCGAATTAGCGCCAAAGCACGTCCCACAGGTTTAAAGTGGCAAAGGCAAAATCTAGTGTTTTTTGTGATTGTTCGTTCAGTGCAAAAATACCAACATTCTTCCGTGAGTTCATCTAGCTCTGAAGATGAAAAGGAGTAAAACTTCGGTGTACGTTTGGTTCGAAGTGTTACGGGGGGGAGTGTTACGTACGAATGGTTATACAAACCCCTGAACGTCTGTTCCTTTACTCTGTGTGTTTATGTCAGTCTTCGATAGTTTTCTCGTTTTCTGCTTTGTAAGCGGTGCTTGCTGATTCTAGTATTCAATAGGACTAGGTAGAAGCTAGCAGCAGTACGGATGCAATGGATCTACAATCATTGTTCCGCCGCGAAAACCACCGAAGCTGTAAGTGCTGTGTACGTTAATGTTTAAGAAATGACTAATTGATAATAAAATTAGCTTTATAGCATGCGGCTCTGCAATCCAATATGATTATTACTGCCCTGCTGAAAGATTCGGTGTACCTACTTCGTTGCTGCTTCTAACACCTTCAATTAATAACTTTGGAAGTGCTTAAAGAACACTAAGCTGAAGCGAGGCAGGCCAAGTCCCAGTGGGGACGTCGAGCCATAAAGAAGAAGAAGAAGAAGATTATACAGTTATTAAGCCATAATAACATATTTTGTTATGCTGTTGATATTTTCTTCTGCTCGGGAACTTCCACTTAATATAATTGAAGGGCCCAGAAGTATAGGGGTATAGAGAACATTTTGTCGATTTTGAGCTCAGCATGTAAAAAATTTCTTAAGATTCCTATTTCTCATGAACTCTTTTAAGATTATTTTTATGATGATTAGAAAAATTACAATAAACCGGAGAAAATTGGGTAGATTTTGAATCTCCTAACATTTTGTATGGGATTAAAAATTGGTGACAAACCTTATTTACTCGATAGTGGGTGTTGTCACTTACACCCAGTGCTGAAGAAGTCATTTCGACAGATTTAGATTCAACCACTTACAGCTCATTTCGGAAACTGAACCTGAAAATATGGTATATGAAAGACTTGTGCGGCTAGACCAGTTCTACAGGAAAGTCACAAAAAAACCGCTCTCACTTTAATATTTAAGGTCAATGTCATCCATTATCTTCGAAAAATGTCACTTGATATTCATGATGAATATCAATTGACATTTTTCGAAGGTGGCCAATGACATTTACCTTAAATGTTGGAGGAATTTTTGAAGCAATCGCAGCAGGAATTTGAGCTTGTACTGCCGTATGCCACCGTAAGGAAATTCCCGTGTGTCGGTGTAAGAAAGATTCCGCAAACCCGCATGTTGACGAAACGTTCTTATTACATGGCGACCGTAACAGAAATGTAAGACATATCACACGAACAAAATCTAATAAGCTCACGGAGAAATTCCTAAAAACGGTGTCGCCATAGTAAAGCGTAAAACGAAGCGTGTGCTTTGTTCATTAAGCCGATGACATAGAAAGGCGGCTTGACAAGTGTAGCGATGCGATGCGCTGTTCATGTGATATAGCGACACACGCTTAGTTTCGGGATTAGCGATTAACCATCTTTCGCTGTGGAGTAGTGCCGTTCCTGAAGGGAACTCCACCAACAGGTATCTCTAGAAGAAATCGAGGACGAATTCTGAGAAGAATCTTTGATGACTGTTGTTGAGATTCTTCTCAGAATTCGTCCTGGATTTCTTCAAGGAATGAAAAACAGGTGGAACGGGCTCACCAATACACCCAAGTATCCAGTAAACAGCACAATCGTTACGGACAAAGCGGTATTTTGGCACTGACTAGCGTCGTGAAAATGAATGACGCACAAGCTATTTTATTTAGCTTCACGCTCCAAATAAGTACAGTCGGATATCCTACTAGCACTGCCACCCACTTTATGCCCACCGCGTTTTTCAGGTTGTCTTCTAACCAATATAGTTCATTTTTTGTATGTGATGAGCACTAACTGCTTTAAAAAAAATCAGCTGGATTGGATGCAAGACAGCTTAGCAATTGCGGTGGGCGTAAAGTGGGTGGCAGCGTCTAAAAGGAGACTCGACTTACACCATAAGTATTACTGAGCAACTTTCGGAAGATTTTCTTGAAGATTTGCCATTCGATTGCTTAAAATAAGTGTCGATTTTTTATGATTTTTTGGAACTACTTTTGAAAAAATGCTAAAGAAATTTTGAAAATAACTTTCTGTTTATGTTTTTAGAAGCATTGCTGATCATATACTTATAGTGATAGTTATATAGTGATTTTCCTCGTGTTTTTTTTTAGAAATTCTTTGGAATTTGCAGTGTTAGCCAATAATTTTATGGTTTGTTGCCGTATGCGTTCATGTCTGAGCCGATATTGATTGCGAGCTACATTTTATTCCTCTTCCTCTATATTCAGCACGACCACACAAGACTGATGGAGAAATGATGCTTATGCCTCGTACCCCCAGTCAGCGGATTGTTTGCACCCGAGCGCCAAATTATGTGTACATAACACACTCGAGAGCGTAAACAGGCGTTTACTATTACACTATTATTATGATTGTCGATAACCAACCAACAACTACTATGGACCAGCCAGCCAGCTAGCGTATCGAACAGCATGGCACGCCGCCACATGCAGGCAGCGAGAGAGAGAGGTGGTAAAACAAGCAAAGCAAGTGAGGTGTGTTTTCCGATTCCTAATTAAAAGAAAACGTTTTACGATCTAATGGTGCAAATTGACTTCGATCCGAGAGAGAGTGCCAACATCATCGGTTGCATTCGGACGCAGGGGTTCTCCATTGTGGACGACTTTGCGTTGAGATTGGCAAAGAAAGTGTTCTGTTATTAACTGTGAAAGTGTTGATAGATCACATGAAAATCTTTGAAATCGTTCGCATCGCCCATCAAGATGAACACAGGTTATGTAACACTCCATCCCTTCTCACTAACGAAAAACTCCTAATCGCGACAACTGTGGAGATGCAGAGGTATACTCGATCTCGTATAGCAACCGATGCCGCATTGATATTGTTCCTTCCTCGATGGACGTGGCCGGCGTCGCTATTGATTTAATAAAGTTTGGGACTCTCACGGATGCACATTGATCATGGCTCTTTGTGCAATTTTGATTGCTCCTGTCAGTGAAGGAATAGCAACTACGAACGGTACAGTCATTAATGCTAATATTGTTGAAGAAGAACTAATGAACAGTTTTGATACGGTAACTGATTATTCACTAGTCAAAAAGTACCCAACAATTATATTTTATGTTTTGTGAATATCGAACATATTTGCGACTATGTACAAATAAAGACAATACATTGTAATCGCGCTTTTGTGTCATTTTTTGCGTTTCTCTTCTGCCACATTTTTTTCCACGACATATAGAGCGTAAAACATTTTTTTTTGTTCACAACTTTGTTCATGCCGGGGCCCGTGGCGTAGTGGCAACACGTTTGCTTCATAAGCAGATGGTCATGGGTTCGATCCCAGCCCCGGCACTTTCGACAGTTGCTCTTTCCCCCGGAGAGCAGCTGACACTGACCCTCTTCTGAGCCCATGGCTCAAATGAACCCGGATACTTGGACATCGGCAAACGGCACCCCATAATGGACCCTCAATCGGACTAGAAACAGGAACAACCAACAGCCACACATCAACATCCTCGAGCTCATCATTCTACCATGATAGGGTAGAAAGTGAAAGCAGCGCAACGGCCACCAGTTCGATGCAGTACAATAGAATACATTTAGGCGCTTTACAAAGTGTATGTACAGCTTCCAATTGGAATGGCTCACGCAGTGCCCAAGTGGACAATAGAGCTGTAAATTAGGTTAACTGTGGGCATAGCTAACACTCGTAAAATACGAAATTGAGGTATTGTATGAATGAAAGTAGTATGAAACGAGCTCATCAACTTTGAGGGAAAGGGCATAACTAGCACATATAAAAAAGGGAATCGATGTATTACATGAATGAAAAAAAATGGAAAGAGCTCACCAATTTATCTGGAAATGCGAATGTTGGACGCTGATTTTGACAAAACAAGAAGAAATGAACAAACACATGTCCGCCCATATAGCTGAGGCGGTAAACGCACGGGTATTCAGCATGACCATGCTGAGGGTGACGGGTTCGATTCCCGGTCGGTCCAGGATCTTTTCGTAAAGGAAATTTCCTTGACTTCCTTGGGCATAGAGTATCTTCGTGCCTGCCACACGATATACACATGCAAAATGGCCATTGGCAGAGGAAGCTCTCAGTTAATGACTGTGGAAGTGCTCATAGAAAACTAAGCTGAGAAGCAGGCTTTGTCCCAGTGAGGAAGTTACGCCAAGAAGAGGAGGAGAGGAGGATGTCCGCTTATACAGTGATAGACATTCGTTTAGCCGAGGCCAAAACATTTTCAAAAAAGTGTAAGGAAACTCAGATTTTCTGATATTTTTTTTTATCGTAGTGATGGCATATCTAGGACTGTTTTATAAAAATGTGATACATCACACTTACATATACACTGAAACGAAAACGAGGGTAAAAACCCTTCAAATGTCATTTTTTGCCTAGACATTCGTTTAGCCGAATTGTACAATTTTTGGGATTCCATAACAAAAAAACTAACAAATTTCGAAATATATCCAACAAAATCATTTTGTATGGTGACCTGCATTATAGATCAACTTGTAAATCATGGATTAGATCGTTTTTGGAAGTGTTGCCATATTAATTTTACATGCATCTCATATAAATATGTCATAATATTGTAAATGTTTCCAAATTGAGATTTGATGTAGTTATTTTTATCGGAAGTATTTCAAAAGAATCTAATGAAAGTTTCATGACGAGTGTAGGTTGAAAATTTACGAAAAACAATGTTTTTAACTGAAACAAATAACGCAAATCATCAAAAAATCACGCTTTTTAATATTGTTTTGATGAAATATGATGATTTCACTTGCATAAATCACAGAGTTTACTACTATTACGTCTTCTTATAGCTACCAATATCTTCTAGACTGTATTCTGGCTGAAATAACATACATTGGACAGCTCACATTTCGGGAAATGGCACGGAAAGTATTCAAATTTCTAGCATGAACTACTTGTTTCATAATTTAGACGTTTTTTTTCAAATAAATTATGTTAAAAATGAATGTGGTTCAATACTAAGACTCATTTATAATATATTTCTTCAGATTGAATGAAATAAGCCAATTAGTTGACCATATCTTGCATTTTTGTATGAACATCATAATTCTGACACTTCTTGCAGTTCTTTCACTTAACAGTCTTCTAACTCATTTAGTAATGCTAGTATCGAACAGGTATACTACACAGGCATTAGGGCACGTCTTTATTTCAACGCAGAATTACTTATTTTAGCTTTTATCAATCCCATTTTAAGATTTAGCCAACCAAAACCCAATATACTTTATTTTTTCATTACATTTTATGCAATAATTTGAACATTTGCAACAATAATTCTGTGCCATATTTTCAATACTGCTAGTCTAGCTTACGTTTGAGTGTTTACAGAAATCATTTTTCTTAAATAAATTTGTTTATCATCGCTTCTCCTTATCGGGACATTTTTTTATTATATTTCTCTGAATTTCACAAATAAATAAACTTTCAAGGTCAATTATCTTACTAACACGTCATTAACTAAATGCATTGGGGTATATCCTCGGAATATACTCACGAAATTGCAAAAAATCTATTGAAAACCAGTTTTTCGTTTACCTCGGCTAAACGAATGTCTAGGCAAAAAATGACATTTGAAGGGTTTTTACCCTCGTTTTTGTTTCAGTGTATATGTAAGTGTGATGTATAACATTTTTATAAATCAGCACTATATATAGTATCACTACGATAAAAAAGTTTTATCATAAAATCTTTTGTATGAGTTTCCTGACTCTTTTTTGGAAAAATTTTCGATCTCGGCTAAACGAATGTCTATCACTGTAGCATCTACTCAACCCATACATGCCGTCCAAACTCATCTCAAGGAGAGACCTCGAAAGTAAAAGTCAAATAATATTATAATAATAATGTCAATGATTTTCGTCTAATGTTGAACTAACCATTGTTTTCAATAATTAAACGAGTAAGAAATCAAAAACTCTCACTGAATTTATAATATGTCACACATGTTCTGACATCACGCACTAAATTCTTTGAAATTTGCAAACCTCTGGCTCTCCTAGAAGAAAACCCGCGAACGAACCGAGAGTTTATTTTTCCTCGCTGAGCAATAAATAGCCCCATTGAGTTGCGCCGGCCGGGTTTCCGTGCTGTGTTTCGTTAGCATTAGGTATCTACTACTGACTGGCTGGACCGAACAGCACGACCGCGATCGACCACCAATTGCAATCACCAGCCACCGACAAACAAGGACCACAACCGATAGAAACCCTCTGATATAATTATGATTTAATTAGACATCGGGAGCCGGACAAGACGTGAAACTGGCCGACGGGCGACCGAATGACCACACCGGTGTTGGTTTTTGCACTGCATGCCAACATTTGAGAAGGGCCTATCTGAGAAACGCAGATATCTTGATGTGCAATATAAATCTGATGACTAATAAATAATGATTATAATGAAATTCAATTTTATTTTTTATAGCTTTTTGCAAGCCCTAAATCAGTGAGATCGTAGTTTGGTTCTATCAGTACCTTTACATACGATTAAATGTGTACAATTAATATTAAACATATAATGTGAACTTTGAATGCTATTAGTAGAGATTATAATCTCTAAACAGTTCAAAAATGTTACATCGAAATCACTGTAACAAAATGACCCCCATCGCTTTCAACACAATTCTCCGTCGGACTGTAAAATCACAGCTTGTCTGCAGTATGGAGCTTGCTTACAACTTATCGTGCAAGAAATTCTTTTATGTAACATCGAATGGAATGAAATGGACGGTTAATGTTCTAATATTTACGTCAAGTGTAGTTTTCAAAATTTGTATCTAGAAACCCGATGTTTCAGTATTTTGTACTAGCCTTCCTCGAGGGTAAATGCAGCTTATACTTTTGATGGGAATTTACTCATACGAAAACTCCTTGGGAGTTTACAAAATGTGCAAAATACCCAACTTTTCAGATAATTTCAGATAATCTTAAAATTACAGGTTGTTTAAATTTTTCGGTTCAAATTAAAATTACAGATCATTCACATTTTTCGGTTAAACTACTTCCAACTGATACGCCTTACTTCGCATATCTAGTAGACTTTCGGACTTGACTTTCCCGCTGTTTAGTTCGCGTGATTATGTAACGTTTATGACCGCTGCCAGCCAATTTCTTTTTTTTTCCTCCTTTTCCTGATTGAAAGCCTTATACGCAGCGCCCCCTACCTACGATAAAAGGAAAGATGGGATGACTCGGGTGTCCGGTGATTATTCTACGAAAGGAACCCTTCGCGGTACGTTTGTGCTGTTTGCGTTGGTAAATACGTTGTAAAACGGTGTCGTGTCGTCGACACGGGCAGGTGAGAAAATTGGACCCCATTATCAACGCTTGGCGCCGCCATCACCGTGTGATTATGGCTGTGCGTGAAACCATGTGTGTGTGTACTGTGTAGATATCAAAATAAATATAGTTTTATACGGGTGGTTGGATTTATGTTTCTCGTCCACTGATTGGCAGCCAATGGGTTGCCCTCCGTTGCATGTTGGCATTTTTGGGTTAACAATGCCAACCTGATTTCGGAAGGCGTTGTTGAACAATGATAGGGGAAATTCTTGGTAACACTGCGGATGCATTTTGAGTATTTGAAGCTATTCTAAGCAACATCTGTGCGGGCTTCTGAAATGCGGCCCTTGCTGGGATTATTACAGGAATTTAACCCTCGAACGATCGCGCTGTTGTATTTTGTACAACACGTTGAAAAAATCTCGCTTTTTGTACTCAGCATTAGCGTGGTGCTGACGCAGGTAGTCAACCGCGCGAGTTACGGAAGGTTAAGCTGAAGTTTATGCGATTAATTTCCACCTAGGATTGGCTCAAAAGTTCCTGTCGGGATTCTTCCAGGAGTTCTTCAAAAATTCCTCCAGTGATTTCTCACATTTTTTACCCTTCTTACACCCATAAGAAGGGTATAAATACCGCTCGAAAAACCAACATTCGATCCGAGGCCCGCAGGGCCGAGTCTCCTATACCGATCAACTCAGCTCGACCAACTGAGCAAATATCTGTGCGTGTGTGTATGTGTGTGTGCGTATGTTACAAAAAAAGCCACACACGTTTCTCAGCCGTCTGATAGCCGATTTGGATTCTCTTAGTTGCAAATCAAAGCTACAACATCCTAGTAGAACCCTATTGAATTTTATTACGATCGGACATTTGGTTATCGAGATATCTTTCGAAGAGTACTTTGAAGTAATATAGGTTAGCTTTTTGAGTCAACCGATTTGAGTTCTCTTGGCAGCAAATGAAAGCTACAACATCCTAGAAGAACGCTCCGAAATTTTATGTCGATTGGACATTTGATTACTGAGATATTTTTGAAGAGTACTTAGGAGTTATACAACTAATCTTTTTGAGATTTTTAACAAAGTATATCATACTAAATATCTCAGTCGTATGCCAATCGATTTGGGTTCTCTTGTCACCAAATGAAAGCTACAACATCCTAGTAGATTGCTCAGAAATTTTATTAGGATTGGACATTTGGTTACAGAGATATCTTTCAAAGAGTACTTAGGATTTATTCAACTAAACTTTTTGAGATTTTTGACCAAATGTATCATAATAAATATCTCAACCGTCTGTCAACCGGCAACCAAATGAAAGCTAGACCATCCTAGTAGAACCCTATACAATTTTATTAGGATTGAACATTTGGTCAAAGAGATATCTTTCAAAGAGTACTTGGGAGTAATACAGGTTAACCTTTTGAGAGATTGTTGAGCATTTGTATCATAATAAATATCTCAGCCGTCTGTCAACCGATTTGGGTTCTCTTAGCACTAAATGAAAGCTACAAATCCTTGTAAAAGGCCCTGAAATTTTATTTCGATTGGACATTTGGTTACTGAGATATCTTTCGAAGAGTTTTTCATTAAATTCCTTTTTTTATTTATTATTATATTCGTTTGTTATCTTGCATGAGCTTTTGACCAGTCTATGGAAAATTATTGTTCAATCAATAACGCTGACTTCATATAAAGTGTATACTAGCAGGTTATTGTTTTCAATAAAATTATATATAACAAATTACAAATAAACAAGAATTCTATGAAAACTAACAATATGATAAATGAAAGCTTTGAATTTATATATTGTGCGAAAAAATGCAAGAACTGTACAGCCAAAATATCTAGCTAATTCCAAAACTGATTAGCATAATGGATATATTATTTTTGTCCTTTTTACACCATAACCTTGAATACCAAGTACTTCGGAGCTAATTTATTCGACTGATTAAGAGATATTAGACAAAGTGTATCTCGCTGATTTTCTTATCCATTTGTTAATCGATTCAAGATCTTTTGGCAGTTAACAAAAGATACAATATTCCAGAATATGTAAGCTATTTTTTTAAATTTCACACAAGATTCTAGAAGGTGTCTGGCATTTCTGGTAGTTTAGTCCATGGTCCATGATGCAATTTTGGAAACCTATCCACTAGATGCCCAATCCACAATATTTTCTAGAACTTTTGGTCAATCAAGCAAAATAAAACTGTTAAATACGAATAATAAAACAATATTTTTAATAAGTGTAAGAAGGGTTGTGTTCGCCATAGGTGGATTAAATCGGGTTTTTTTTTCCAAAGATTCCACTATAAATTCTTTTTAGGATTTTACCACAGACTCAAAACAAATTTGCAGGCTGGACAAATTCACGCACAAGCGTTTGCCCAGCAAAATGGTGAATTGGTATCTCAGCGGAAAAAGACGTTTGTTAGCTGACTCTCAACAAAATGATTTCCGAATCTCAGCAATGAACTGTCAAAACTGCTGAGGTCTCGGCAAAAAGGTTGTTTGCTGATTGCTCGGTTGTGCGAGTTTCGACGAAAGTTTGAAAAATTGCTGATATCCCGGCAATCTGAATCCAATGGGCAGAGCTCCTACTGGAAAGCCAACAGGAATTTTTGGTGGGACCAGTCTAAAGATGGTTGGTGCGATTCCTGAAGGAATTTCTGCTATGATTCATCCAAGAATTTCTACTGATATTCCTTCAGGAATTCGTCCCTTCAGGTATGTTTCTGATTTTTTTCAGGCATTTCTCCGTCAGTTTTTCTTGGAATTTCTCCAAAAACTACTGCTGAAATGCCTCCAAAAACCCTTGTTGATATTTCTGCAGAACTTTTCCCAGGAATATATACAGAAACTACTCTATGTACCGTCGTGCGGGGCTTCTTTATACACTTTTTCATGGTTTTTCAACTTTATGAAATTATAACTCCCAGAGTAGTGAATGGATTTCTACAATTTTTACACATAATAATTGTGAGTATGTACATATGTAGGATGTATGCAAAATTTGAACTAAATCCATCAATAAACAAAAAAGTTGTTCATACACCAATCGGACACATCTCATATAGAACCGGATGGGGGCTACTTTGGACATTTTTATCTATAACAAAATTGCAATTCAAATTCCAAGGTTATTTAGAAAACTACTTTGTAACAATACTGTAGTATACTATATCTGACATGATTTCAATAAATATATGCGTTTGAAGATGGTTCTCTGCTACCTTTGGTATTATGAGCAGCGTGATATTGCTATATAGATAGCCTGAAAAAAGAGACCATCAATCCTTTATTTGGGTGAAATGGTCATTTATAATGCATAACGATACAAATATTCGATTGTATATGCTACGTTGATACATTTTGAATGAATTGATCAACCCTATGAAATTTATGAACTGTAGAAACAATGATTACAGACCAAATGTTCTGATACGTTATGTATATTTTATTGGTTTATTCGATGTTTTTTCGCGTCCAGGCAAGCAATAAACGGTCTGTTTGAAAAATAATTTCAACCAAATGGAGGGAAAACTATTGCTTCATAATAGTCCCAAAGACATCAAACAGATTTGAATCATATTTCGAACTCTAAAAATTCATATTCAAAAGTGTCCAAAGTAGCCCTGCATTTCAAAATTAGCCCCGCACGACGGTACATAGATATAGCTGATAAAGTAGCCTAGGTATATCAAAGGTCAACTAACACTCTTAAGCTTTTGGGGAAAAGCTACGGTCAATTGAATGAAAAACGTCGTTTTTCCATAGTAATTCCCATACAAACTGGTGATACTGATTGAATATTTTGGCTATTCCGATAAATACTTCTAAAGAGATAGTTTCTGCCAGAATTTATGCATGAGTTTTTCACGGGGTCTTTGCTGGGGTACCTCCCGGGATTCTTTCAGGGGGTTTCCCAAGTTTGTCACTGGACTCCTCCCGTAGATCATTCAGAATCTTATCCAAAGTTTCTTCATGAATTTCTCGGGATAGCCTTCCGAAAGTTTCTCTGCGAATTTTTGCATGGTTATTGAAGAAGTTTTTCCAGGGATTTTTTCTAGAGAGTTTCCGATGTTTTTCTTGGATATCCAAGCGGGAAGTTCCACCCGAGATGTCCCAGTTTTTCTCTGGAGTTCTTTCAAATATTTCAGCTGAAACACCTGTAGAATCCAAATCCAAAGCGAAACGCTGAAGAAAACTCACGGAAATTTCTTGAAGAAATTGCTGGAGAAACTTTTAAAGAAATCCCGGCAGAAGCTCCTACAGAAGTCTCATGAGAAACACTGAAAGGAATAGCGAAAAATCTTTAAGAGGAATTCCGAGAGAAACTTGAAGAAAAAATCTGTGAAAACACCTGCGATATATTTTGAGAGACTTTTGTGTAGATCTCGGAATAAATCGTGGAAGAAATCCCGTGAAAAATTTTGTTTGGGCAAAACGCAGAAGAAACTTGGAGACAATCCCACCAGGGACTCTGAGAGCAATACTGAAAAAACCTCTAGAAGAAATTCTGAAAAAAGATCCAGTAGGAATTCGGAAAAAACTCCGAAAGAAATTTAAAAAAAATACAAGAATGGCTTGGAAAAATGCGGAAGGAACCCTGAAATAAATCAGAGGAGGCATCCCATGAGGTATTTCTATATGGGCTTCGTGGCCATATGGGCTTCGTGGCCGAGCGATTAGCGGTGTCAGTCGTTTAGGTGTCTCGTAAGCCTCGGAGTGTGGGTTCGATTCCCGCTCCAGTCGGGGAAAACTTTTCGTCAAACGAAAAATTCTCCACTGGGCCACTGGGTGTTATATGTGTTGTCCGTTGTATAATGTTAGTCATGTTCAGTCTGTGCGGCCTCTGGCCGAAGACGGTGTAGTGTCTTAAAAAAAAAAAATAGTTCTAGAAGAAACCCTGCCAGAAGTTCTGGAAAAAGTTATTGTGACGGTATTGCTAGATTGATTTCGACTAGGTACCACATCCACTTTAATAATGTAATAAACTCTAAGAACTCTACTTCAGAGTAGATTTACAAGTAGTGAAGTTCACTAGTTGGTATTCATGTTTTATTTTTTTCGGTGTAAAGTTTCCCTGAGGATTCCAAAAAATTCTCTGAGTATTCCAGGTTTTTCCCTGATAAATAAAACTCCCTGAGGATTCCCGTTTTATTCAGCTGTTTCCAGGTAGTGGACGGACATCCTTGTGAAGTCAGAAATTTCTGTAGATTTTTTTTATTTTAAAGAATGCCTCTCAGAATTACTTCGTGGATTCATCCAGGAATTCGTCTGGGGTTATTCCTGGATTTTTTTAGAAGTATGATTTACTGGCATGAAAATGCACTGGTGTGTCATGTATCTTGCAAAAAATATAGACCTCACCGACTTCATTCACCCCCCGAGCAGAGGAGAATATCAAAATGATAACAACGGAATCACAACATCTGTTTTTATATCTAGATTTGTTATTATTAACTTATTGAGCCATTACCTTTCCATGACATGTTTTGTTGGACAAACTTATTTTGCTATAATCGAGCTATTATTATATTTTTTTTCAAATAACATTTTTATGACATATTTTGTTGTAGAACAAGTGAAAAAATCGCAGCAGGCGTTGCCGCGAACGGGTGTGTTTTTATTTTGCTTGTCACGTTTTGTTCGCGTTCGCAAATTTCACGGTTCCGCTGGTGGTTTGGTCGGTACTACGCCACCCGGAAAGTTTTGTCACGTGTGGACGCGTTGATTTGGCTTAGTTTAGACTGCTGAACTGTGAATAAATATCGAAGCAAAGTGAATTTTGACTTACCAGTGAGAAGAAAAACAACGTGGGTGGCGAGTAAGCGTTGCCGCGAACGGGTGTCAAATCCGCTTGTTATTTTTTTTTTTTTTGCACGTTCTCAAAACGAACTTTATTCGAAGATTGCGCTGGTGGTTTGGCAGGTATTACGCCACCCCGTCAATTTTCTTCGTGTGAAAGTGTAATTCTTCAGCGTAGTATCCATTATTCGGGAGTTTCGGCGTAATGCCAGTAATCGCTGACTCGGTTGATCGGTCCACGTCGTTTTAAGTGTACGCGGCAATGAAAACAATCCTATTTCGGTCGTTGCTGCATCGCTGGAGAAATAAGAGTTCAACTATATCACGGCAGACTATGAAGAACTTGGTGAGATCTTTCTAATTAAAAAACGTCATTTTATTCATACATGTGGTATTTACTATACCTAAATACGCGCCAGAAACAAAAATGCAAATTTTTGATTCAGGAAGTGTTAATGCATTTCAGATATCCAATTGATATCCGGATGCATCAATGCGGGGCTTACTGTTTCAGAAAACGACCTCAAGATGTACGTGGAAGCCCTGTCATACTTGAAATGGGTCGTTTTGGAAGTGCAGTAGAGCTATCACCTTCCATATCCAGGACTAAAACTGTTTGCGTCTATGGATAAAAGTTAAAAATAGACGCAGACATTTTTCTTCCATAAAAGCACTGCCGGTCAGTGGGAGATGGATTGTACATACACACACACACATATTTTGTTGTAGAACAAGTTCAGTTATTATTGAATTATTGGGACTTTGAAAATATTTGATCATCAATAACAAGTTTTGCAATCTAAACTACACCATTCGAGATTGACGTTGTTCACAGCATTTCGCCAGGAACTGTTGAGAAAATCATATTTCTTGTCAGTTTCTCTTCCTCTTCTTTCTGACATAACATTCTAAAAAAAAGTCCAAATCTGGAATTTGTTCTAACTGTGTCAGTAGGAAGCATCCATTGAGTACATCACGCTAAAATTAGGAATTTTCGTCCCCCCTCCCCACTTCGTACGGGGTTTTACTATACTTAACACATTGCTTGTCACATTTGCTTTAAAATTGTTATCAATAACTTGTTAATTTCAAACTATGTTATTGAAATATTTTACAAATTCACTATTATTAAGTTGTTATTGAAACAAACAAAACGTGTTATTCATCTGGTCTTCCAGGAACATTTTTTTGTAATGATTTTTGTTATTTTGCCGCTTATGACAGACAAGTTTATAACATGATATGTTATGTTAATAACACAAAAATAACTCTTTCCGTTTTTCTGTTATTTTGCTAAAATAACATTTTTTGTTATGCTGTAGACATTCTCTACTGCTCGGGCCTGACGAGAGTGTGTTAAGCAACTGCCGAAGCCATCATCATGTGTCCTATTCAAGGCATTCAAAATCATGCGTAATCTAATAAAGCAGCATACGGCAAACTGCCTAATCACGTCGAGTTTCCAACACTTTATGGTTTCAATTTTCGCAACAAATCTCATATGTCACTGCGCTGTCATAAACACCGATGTACATCGTCCGTAACCGGTTGAAGAAATTCGGTCCATAATCAACCCTCATTAGAGGAGCGGCTGCCAAAACTGGCCGACCAAACACCATAGACTAGAGATACCAAAGTGGACGCGGAGCGGCTCCGCCGTCGTCATCAGCTGTAAGTTGCCCCATAATTTATCATCCGCTGCGCCACCACCGCACCGCACCGTTAGAGCACGACGATGGAATTAGATTTTCCGACTTAGTGATATTCCAAATTCCATCTAGCTATCACAAGACGATGATGGGCGCTGGAGCGTTTCAAGCGGAAACTAAGCCAGCCAGCCAGCCCGCGCTAGATACAGCCGGTGTTGGTGTAATATTTTTGCTTCTTAGTTGGAGAGATGATGGGTTGCGCTGTTGTTGTTGTTGTTGTTGGTTTTTGGTAAACTAACAAACGTGTGACCACATTTTTCGCATTCCATCCAGTTGCTTCGCGATGGCTGGCTCTGACTGGAATCTTAATCGCGACGAGAAGGTTTATTACGCGATGCATTGCATTGGGTGAAAATTGGTGTTTTTTTGAGGTTGGTTAGGGAAGGAAAGCGAACCGTTGGGATTCCCAAAACAATGTGCTCCGTTAGTTTATTAAGAAGTCGAGCTCGGTCGGTGACCTACTAGTAACGCGTCTTATAATGAATATTTGAAGATCGTTGGCTTTTGAATGAAATTCTTAGAGGTATTTCTGAAAGAGTTTTTCATGAAAAAATTGTAGCCACAGCCGGAACCAATTATGGAGGATGCTGTTGGAAGTTAGGTAGCGTTGAACGCTCGGGTAGCGTCGAACCTTGAGGTACGTGAACGGCGGCAGTATTGTTGGTAGGTACAATTGTTGGAGAGCTGGCAGAGGTATATTGTTATGGAAGAAGAAGAGGAAAAGCTTTCTTTAGGCTTCTGAGACAATCTATCACAGGATTCTGGGAAAATTCTTCTCGGGACTCTGAGACAATCCGTCTAAGGATATGGAGCAATCTCTCTCAGGATTCTAGGAAAATCCTTGATAGAATTCAGAGAGAATTCCTACCAATATACCGGAAGAGTCTTGCTTTCTTTTCTAGATAATGTCGCTCAGGATTCTAGTGTAATAATTTTCAGCATTCTGACGAAATCTTTCTCGTAATTCTAACTCCTTTCAGAATGCTGGAGAAGTCTCCCTCAAGATTCTGAGGGAATTGCTCTCAGTAGTCTACGGGAATTCACCTTAGTACTATATGGGAATACTTCTTAGAGTTCTGTGGGGAATCTTAGGATCTCAGGATTTGTCTTTTGATTCAAAAATATTAAATTTATTTTTTTCTTTTCAGAATGCGCTGTCTACACGTTATATTCATTTTCGAATCAGAGTCGCGAAATGTTCGATGTGTCATCTCAAATTTTAATATCGAATTTATTTAGACAAATAAAACATACCATGAACGTGAACTACATGCAGTAAACGTATCATTTTTTTTATATATCTGTAATAATGAAAACATCGATTCAAAGCATTCGACTAAATCGGTGAATCGATTCTGTTGATCCGATTCGAATCGATTCACAAAAATCGATGTCTCAGCCAGATTTGCCCAATGCTAAAGCAAGTGCATGTAACTCTTTGCAAATGAATGATCCCATCCCTGTTCTCTACCAGTTGAGGGTATGCCATTTTCATATAATTTCATTTTGGATTTACATAAAACTGTACACTTCTTCTTTTGTATGGCTTTACGTTCCCACTGGAACTTAACCTGCCTCTCTTCAACTTAGTGTTCTTTAAGCACAAGTTCTTGGGCGACTTTGATGGAAAATCGAAACTGAAAAAGTTAACGCCAGAAAACCGGTTTTTCTTGAACCACCCTGAGCTTATTGAGAAAAGTACCTCTAGATCGGTCAATTTTAAAGCTACATAAAAAGTGTCTTCAGCAAACTTACTCAAAATTGATAGATCTACAACTTTCCCGAAGAATGTATACAGTTATTCTTGCAAATAAAAAAGTTTGGTTTCCAATTTCTTTGAAAATATGGACTACCCTAATTTTCATGCACATTTTAAAGAGGGCCTTATTATTAGGGACAACTTTGTAGAAGACCATATTTGCCTAAAAACTCATGTGAAGGCGTTGAATGCATCTTTCCTCGTAAATCTGGTTCGTGGACCACTGTGCATTGGTGCTGAGGGGCCAAATCCGCTGTAGTTACGTGCATGGATTTGGTACTAATCTCTGCCTCTTCAGCAACATCGACAGATCTTTACAGGATTTCTAAGAATACTTAAAAAAGATTCAGCAGCGCAGTTTTTCCTTAGCCCTTTAGAGCCGGAGGGGTCATATATGACCTCAACATAGAAACGGTAGTATAAATTTACAATTCAATAAAACAGAATACTGTCTACGGCAAAGTTGTTGCAAATTGAGTCCTTTATTTAAAAAAATGGGAATATTTGTATTTCATCAGCTATTTTCTCCTCCTTTCATCATCAGCTATTTTCTCCTGCTCGGGAACAGGTATGCGTGGTGTGTACATCGAGCTGAACAACGAAATTCTACGACGGCCTCAGAGGTACCTGCTTATTCCTTTGTCATGTCGTGGGACATCGGAAGAACTCCTGCCCACAGTGTCAACTCTGAAGAAAACAGCAACACAGATCCTATGCTGCAGTTGTTTCGGGAGACGAATTTGTGTCAGCAGACTAGAAGTCGGTTGATATTTTGGAAATCATAGAACTTACCGAGGACAAAATTATTGAAGAAATAACGGAATCGACAGACGCGGAACAACAACAAACAGAAGTATCCAGGAATCAAAACGAGCTAGAGAAGGAAAAACGTAGGAAGGAAGGCATAGAGAAACTGAAGAAGGTTGCTCAGGCGATCACCGATGTGGTGGTAAGGCCACAAGCGTCTCAACGTCGAGCCCTATTTGCTTCAACAAGGTCGAAAGAGCATTCGCGCCCGAAGTAGCAGTGTGCTCGTAAAAATCTCTATTGATTATTTTTAATTAAAATTCGAATGTAATGTTCATCAGAGTTTGGCTCCGTAAAGTTTTTAACCTTCCGTAAGTCGCGTAATTGCCCTATACCGACAGCACCACGCTAATGCTGAGTACAAAAAGCGAGAATTTTTCAGCGTGTTGTACAAAATACAACAGCGCGATCGCTCCAGGGTCAAGTAAACAATCGAGCCTTTAAATAAACGCGATGAAAAAAACTACCTTGGAGTTCAGAACTTCAGGTCTACACTCGTAACTGTAACCATATCTGCTACACTGAGTAACGTTGCATATTCAACCGCGGTTACTGAACCAACCTGAAGTCTACTATATATTATTATGAACTTTTGGGACGTTAAGGGTCGTTCAAACTGTCCTCAAGTTTAGCTCTTGACAGTAACCGTAGTTATTTTGACAATAAATTAACTGAAACATTACACATCCAACTATAATCAGTAACCCCCTAGCATTTCATGAGTAGTCCCAAGATAGTTTTGAGTTATTCCAGATCAACCAAACTACTTCGTAGACCATAGCTTCAGTCTCCACTTTCTATGATAGCTTTTTCCAATACGTTAAGTAGTGTTACATAATCCACTCTATTTAGTAAAGTATTTCGAAGAACACAGCGTTTTTATATATTTTTGGGATATTATGGGCCTTTCTTACTGTTATAGAGCTTAGTTGATGAAAACAACCACGATTACACGAGGTGATTTCGTTTGAGATAGTAACGTTACACAACCAAATGAACCTCTTAACTCTCAAGGGTCACTTCATGATAGTTTGGTGATAATTTAGGTCATCCAATCTTTCATGGACTACACAACTTTATATCTGCATTTGCAATGCTAGCATGCTTCACTGAATAATGATACATAATGAACCATATTTTCTAATACTCTTCAAAGACTAATAGGCATTGTTCTGTACCTGACTGTAGACTCCATGTAATATATTGTAGGGCCGTGTGTACGATTCTGAATATCCCGATGCTATGTCATAGTCTCTGATTGTATTCTGTGTGCTCCAGTAAGTATACTAGATTATAAAACATAACTCTATATAGCCAAAACAGAAACTTCAATTGCTGCAGATGCTATATTTTAAACATCATAATAATTTGGATGATCCCAGCTATTAGATGATGTCCATTTAGAAGATTTGCTGGAAATGATAGATTACATATAGTATATGTTGTATAATAAAAAACCTGATTTAATCCACCTATGGTGAACAGAACCCTTCTTACACTTATTAAAACTATTGTTGTATTATTTGTATTTAACATATTTATTTTTTGGTGGATTTGGCATCTAGTGGATTGGTTTCCAAAATAGTATCATGGACTAAATTACCAGAAATGAGGTGCAGTCTGCGAGCCGGATCAATTTCCGAAAAATCAGCCCATCACCGAAAATCAGCCCACGGCTTGAATGAAGTGGGTGAATTGTCGGAACATAAGTTGGCAAAGGTGCCTATTAGCGTGGTTCAAAAAATCGTTTTTGCTCCACACCGCTTATTCGATTCGTAACCAGTTTCTAAGCCTTCTCCCAAAAATTGAGCACATTTGGACGAAAATTGAGAGTGCACAAGCCCTTCAAAGTTTGTATGGGAATTACTATGGGTAAAGGACGTTTTTCATTCAACTGATCATAGCTTTTCTCCAAGTGCCCTAGAGTATAAGTTGACTCTTGGTAGTCCTAGGCCACTCTATCAGCTACAACTTTGCCGAAGACCACATTCAAATCGGACGCCTCATTAATTAGTTATTAATTTTTGACCGGAATGAAAATCTTTGATCATGATGGTCACACTATTTAATGGGCATCACTGCATTTTGCCTTGAAACATAGTAGCCATGATTTCTGTGTGCTATCTTTGGCGCCATGTGCAGCAATGTTGCCTGCTAGGAAGCTGAACGATCGCTGATAAAGTTTCTCCAGTTGGATAAAAATCAATAACTAATTAATGAGACGTCCGATCTAAATGTGGTCTTCGGCAAAGTTGTAGGTGATGGAGTAGCCTGGGAGTACCAAGGGTCAACAAACATTCTAGGGCACCTGGGGAAATGCTGTGGTCAATTGAATGAAAAACTTCCTTTTCCCATAGTAATTTCCATACAAACTTTGAAGGGCTTGTGCACTCTCAATTTTCAACCAAATCAGCTCAATTTTTGGGAAAAGGCTTAGAATCTGGTTGCGAATCGAATAAGTGGTGTGGAGCAAAAACAATTTTTTGAACCACGCTAGTGCCTATGCTGCAGGCCCTTAATGACAAAACGGGACTTTGTTAATTCCTAAGAAGAAGGCACAATAAATGTGTCCGAAACGTCGGATGAAAACATAAGAATCCGATTTGAATTGCCACAGACTGAAAGCCATTATCCCGAATCAACATATCACAGTCGTATCTATAAGAAAGCTATAGCTTTCATTTGGTGCCAGGAGAACCGAAATCGGTTGACAGACGGCTGAGATATTTATTATGATACACTTGGTCAAAAATCTCAAAAAGTTTAGTTGTATAAATCCTAAGTACTCTTCGAAAGATATCTCAGCAACCAAATGTCCAATTCTAATAAAATTTCTGAGCAATCTACTAGGAAGTTGTAGCTTTCATTTGGTGCCAAGAGAACCCAAGTCGATTGACACACGACTGAGATATTTAGTCTGATAAACTTTGTTAAAAATCTCAAAAAGTTTAGTTGTATAACTCCTAAGTACTCTTCGAAAGATATCTCAGTAACCAAATGTCCAAACGAAATAAAATTCCAGAGCGTTCTACTAGTATGTTGTAGCTTTCATTTGCTGCCAAGAGAACTCAAATCGGTTGACAGACGGCTGAGATATTCATTAATATGCTAAATGTCAAAAATCTCTCAAAAAGCTAACCTATATTACTTCGAAGTACTTTTCGAAAGACATCTCGGTAACCAAATGTCCAATCGTAATAAAATTCAATAGGGTTCTACTAGGATGTTGTAGCTTTCATTTGCAACTAAGAGAATCCAAATCGGATATCAGACGGCTGAGAAACGTGCGTGACTTTTTTTGCAACATACGCACACACACACATACACATACACACATACATACATACACACACATAGACATTTGCTCAGCTCGTCGAGCTGAGTTGATCGGTATATGAGACTCGGCCCCGCGGGCCTCGGATTGAAAGTCGGTTTTTCGAGCTGTATTTATACCCTTCTTATGGGTGTAAGAAGGGTAAAAAGGTACCGTTACACCCGTAGACTTAAGGATCTAAACTCAAGAACAGATTGGATGACCTACAATATCTCGACTGATCTGATACTGTCTATTGGACTTTCAGAAGACTCACTGGACATGATAAAATACAAATCGAAGCGTAGTATAATGAAAGAAGTTACTGTTACACTCGTAGACTTTAGTATCTAAACTCAAGAACAGTTTGGATGACCTAGGACATTCCGACTGATCAGATTCTATCTTTTGAACTTTCAGAAGACTTACTGGACATGATGGAATACAAATCATAGCTTTGTATAATGAAAAAAGTTATTGTTACACCCGTAGACTTTAGGAGCTAAACTCAAGAACAGTTTGGATGGCCTAGGACAGTCAACCCCAGGCCTATTTTTTCAACTACTTGCATTGCATCTCCTGGATCAATTTGTGAATCATTCAACACATTATTCTAGATTACTTTGGCAGTAGAACAACCTCCATAAGAAACATTGCAAGAAATTATATGGCAACATAGAGAACTGAGCATCACGTGCGGCCCGCGGGCCGCACTGTTTTCACTGACCCCTACACATTTCATTACCCAGAGGAAATCCGTGTGTAAATAATCAATCCCGGAATTCACAGCCAATCATATTCGCGGGCATAAAAATGTGCCATTACACAATCCATAACCGGCCATAAAACCAATCATTAACTAATGTGGCAACTTAGCGTTACTGGCAATAACTCCCGCCGCCGTTCTAAAAATAACTCAATTATTTTCTTTTCTCAATTTAGAAATTGTCGGCTGTGCGGCTGCTGGATCAAAACGCCCCGCGTCAGTGCGCGCTGAAATATAATAAGTACGCAAAGCAGCCGACTGACGGTGACGACGATGATGATAATGATGATGATGACGACGCATCAGTGAAAGATGCATCCAATTGCAATGGAGTAGATTTTGAACAATATGTAAACATTATGCTAAGCAAACACAATCAGAAACTTTTGCTGAAACTTGCCAAAGTGTTAATATCAATCGAATTGAGTTTGCTGAATTTTAACAAAATATTTTTGATGATGAAATCCATAAAATTTATCTACGCCTGAAACTAATTTTGCAGAATTTTGCTAAGCTGAAGGTTCCAGCAAACAATCTGCTGAAATTCAACAAAATTTGCTGAGTAATTCAGGGAACTCTGCTGGTCGATTTTGCCGGAAGTTTAGCAAAAACTTTTGTATTAGGAATTATGATGAACTGGGCGAACTTCATCGCCGAAATTATAGTTTAAAATTTTCGTTAACAAACAGTAACGAGTCCCAGTGCAATACACACTCACTTGAACTGTTCAGCAAAAATGATGATGACAACGATGGCGTCGTCGTCGGTGAAACTGAATGAACTTCACTCGAATACCGCCCGTCGTGCACTCTTTCACAGTTTGTCTTCGTTCAAGCGCTGCTGGCTGGCTGCCTGTGACGAGTGAAGATGATGGATGCTGCTGGTGCGGTTGCATCTTCCATTCAACTCTACTAGTAAACGCGAGATCATCATCACCATCATCATCGTCTGCGAATCCACGGGATCTTGGCTTGTAGGTTCGTGCATGCAGCTTAATGTATGGGTAAGTGCGATTGAAGAAAGCTCATCTCCCATTCAGTGTCGTGTGTGAAAGACCGAGTTTCAAGACCACGCAAACAGCGGTGTTGAAGTGAAAATTAACGAAACAGATCATTACATTAGCGAATCGCAAGCCACCACACAACGCTCGTTCGTTGTGGTGTCTTGTTTTTGCCTTTCCACTACGCCGCGTTACGGTCGGCTCTCGGACTCGACTGCATGCATTTGGCTGGCTTTAGCGCGCGGCTTTTAAACCGGGAACTGCGCATCATTAAACGGTTTGTCTGTAATGAACTTCCTCCCGTTTGAAAACTTGGACTTGACCCCCTTGTTGGTTGATGCTTGGATCGGAAGTTGGCAGTTTGAGGGTAAATCTTGGATTTTTGCACCATTTCGGTGCAAATGCGGATTGGAGGGTAAACTGTGACGTGATTTTTTTTTTTTCGCTTAAATTTAGGTTCAATGTTATTAGACGAAGAGCGATCAAGACTCTAATGGGCTAAAGCCTTTGCTATAGTTTAGGTGTAATCTCTGATGGGGGTGGAAGCTCAGGTAAAATATTATCTCCTGGGCGCCCATTAAAAACACCACCCCCGGCGAAGACTGGCGCTCGAGCCTAGCTATTTAGCACTGTAGTTGGAGGAAATGCCAATGCAGAACCCGTAGCTTCCGGGAAGGTAAGCCCAGCTCCCTGGGTTAGTGGGTTGGTGTCAGGCCCTGCGAGCCAGCCGTAAAAAAGACTAGCACCGGAAAATCAACAAGAGAAGAATGCGAACCGATACCAATGGCGACGACCACAGCGACGAAAAGGGACTTGCGATTGGAAGCTCGGTACGTGGAACTGCAGATCTCTCAACTTCATCGGGAGCACCCGCATACTCGCCGATATACTGAAGGACCGCGGGTTCGGAATCGTAGCGCTGCAGGAGGTGTGTTGGACAGGATCTATGGTGCGAACGTTTAGAGGTAATCATACCATCTACCAGAGTTGCGGCAACACACGTGAGCTGGGAACAGCTTTTATAGTGATGGGCGACATGCAGAGGCGCGTGATCGGTTGGTGGCCGATCGACGAAAGAATGTGCAGGTTGAGAATCAAGGGCCGATTCTTCAACATTAGCATAATAAACGTGCACAGCCCTCACTCCGGAAGCACTGATGATGACAAAGACGCATTTTACGCGCAGCTCGAACGCGAGTACGACCGCTGCCCAAACCACGACGTCAAGATCATCATAGGGGATCTAAACGCTCAGGTAGGCCAGGAGGAGGAATTCAGACCGACGATTGGAAAGTTCAGCGCCCACCAGCTGACGAACGAAAATGGCCTACGCCTCATCGATTTCGCCGCCTCCAAGAACATGGCCATTCGTAGCACCTTCTTCCAGCACAGCCTCCCGTATCGTTACACCTGGAGATCACCACAACAAACGGAATCGCAAATCGACCACGTTCTGATTGATGGACGGCACTTCTCCGACATTATCGACGTCAGGACCTATCGTGGCGCTAATATCGACTCCGATCACTACCTGGTGATGGTTAAACTGCGCCCAAAACTCTCCGTTATTAACAACGTACATTACCGGCGGCCGCCCCGGTACGATCTAGAGCGACTGAAGCAACAGGATGTCGCCACCGCATACGCGCAGAATCTCGAGGCAGCGTTGCCGGACGAGGGTGTGCTCGATGTGGCCCCTCTAGAGGACTGCTGGAGTACAGTGAAAGCAGCCATCAACAACGCAGCCGAGAGCACTATCGGGTACGTAGAACGGAGTCGACGAAACGATTGGTTCGACGAGGAGTGCAGAGCGGTTCTGGAGGAGAAGGATGCAGCGCGGGCGGTAATGCTGCAGCATGGAACCCGACAGAATGTGGAGCGATACAGACAGAAGCGGAAGCAGCAGACCCGTCTCTTCCGGGAGAAAAAGCGCCGCCTGGAAGAAGCGGAGTGCGAGGAAATGGAACTGCTGTGCCGTTCACAGGAAACACGCAAGTTCTACCAGAAGCTCAACGCATCCCGCAAAGGCTACGTGCCGCAAGCCGAAATATGCAGGGATAAGGAAGGGAGCCTCCTGACGGACAAACGTGAGGTGATCGAAAGGTGGAAGCAGCACTTCGACGAGCACCTGAATGGCGAAGAGAATGTAGGCACGGAGGACCAAGGCAGCGGAGGAAATGACTATGTTGGTGCAGCAGAGGACGGGAACGAACCAACTCCCACGCTGAGGGAAGTTAAGGATGCCATCCACCAGCTCAAAAACAACAAAGCGGCTGGTAAGGACGGTATCGCAGCAGAACTCATCAAGATGGGCCCGGAAAAGTTGGCCACCTGTCTGCACCAGTTAGTAGTCAAGATCTGGGAAACCGAACAGCTACCGGAGGAGTGGAAGGAAGGGATAATCTGTCCCATCCACAAGAAAGGCGACAAGTTAATGTGTGAGAACTTTCGAGCGATCACCGTTTTGAATGCCGCCTACAAAGTGCTATCCCAGATCATCTTCCGTCGTCTTTCACCTAAAGTAAATGAGTTCGTGGGAAGTTACCAAGCCGGTTTCATCGACGGCCGGTCGACAACGGACCAGATCTTCACCGTACGGCAAATCCTCCAGAAATGCCGTGAATACCAGGTCCCAACGCATCACCTGTTCATCGACTTCAAAGCGGCATACGACAGTATCGACCGCACAGAGCTATGGAAAATTATGGACGAGAACAGCTTTCCCGGGAAGCTGACTAGACTGATAAGAGCAACGATGGACGGTGTGCAGAACAGCGTAAGGATTTCGGGTGAGCTATCCAGTTCATTTGAATCTCGACGGGGACTACGACAAGGTGACGGACTTTCCTGCCTACTATTCAACATCGCCCTGGAAGGTGTGATGCGACGAGCCGGGCTCAACAGCCGGGGTACGATCTTCACGAAATCCAGCCAATTTGTCTGTTTTGCGGATGACATGGATATTATTGCCAGAACATTTGGAACGGTGGCAGAACTGTAGGGGAGGAAGGGGTAACCCCGTCACCTTAAGCATTGGGATTATTCAAAATTAATGTAAGAGGTAATTTAATATTTTAACTACACAGAATGTTTGAATCATTAGTATTTTATAAAATTTGTGCATTAAAATTTTCAAAATATGTTTATTCTACCGAATAATGTACATAACACAAACATATTAAATATTGATGTTGTTAATGCAGTGCGGGTAAGACCGTCACCCCTATGGGGTAAGTCCGTCATCCCTTTTTTTTTCAAGATACTTTTGAAGATTTTAATTTGAAAATGTTTCCAACATATTTTGATGAGTTGTGATGGTTTACCAATTATTCTAATCAGTCGTTTTTTATATTATCGGCAATTTTAAGGTATATGCTGCCAAATAAAGAAAAATCTACTTAGGCGATCATGCCGTTGTTCTCCATGTACATCAGTATAACTGGAAAGAACAGCCAATGATTTAACCTTTCGCACCGTTGTAAAAAGTACATACTACCAAAAAACCTCGCTCGTTCTCTTCTTCTTTTTTTTCTTGGCATTACGTTCCAACGGGAAACAGCCTGTTGTTATGCTTGTTCTATGAGCACTTCCACAGTTATTAACTGAGAGCTGCCTCTGCCAATGGCCATTTTGAATGTGTATATCGTGTGGAAGGCACGAAGATATTCTCTAGTATATGCCCAAGAGAGTGAAGGAAGTTTCCTTTACGAAAAGATCCTGGACAGACTGGAAATCGAACCCTGACACACACGGTGATACCTCGATATAACGTAACTTTAAGCTTGATATAACGATCGGCTCCGTAAAGCGTTAAACGTAAATGCGCCTCGATTAACTGAACTAGATAAAAATAATAATGATTCTATTTTGCCAGCCCTCAGGTGATTCCTTGAAGAATCACTGAAGGAATACCCGAAGAAACCCCAAAAAGAGTTCATGAGAGAATCCTGGCCGATGAGTGACGGGCTTACCCGAAAAGCCAACTTTTATTAAAGTATACCGTAATTTCTGAAAAATTGTTGAAACTGACCTTACGATGAATCTTGGCACTAAAGAATAGTACAGATGAGAATACATGATTGATTAAAATCAATTTCTATACTTGTTTTGTAATCTAGAGGCTAAATTCTACCGGCAAAAAATTACTTCCACCGTTGGTGCAACAACGTATGCGTTTGTTTTGTTTGTTTTCTTCGCGTTTGACAGGTCAATGTTGGTACCATGTGTCTCAAAAAAGTAAAAATGGTAAAAACAAATAAAATGTGTGGCCAAAAAACTACTAAATAACTATTTTCTGGTAGAATCATTGGGGTGACGGGCTTACCCACCCTGACGGTGTTACCCGCTTTTCCCCTACACCCGCCTGAAACGTGAAGCAGCAAAGGTCGGACTGGTGGTGAATGCGGCTAAGACAAAGTACATGCTGGTAGGTGGGACTGAGCGAGACAGGACAAGCCTTGGCAGCAATGTTACGATAGACGGGGATACTTTCGAGGTGGTAGAAGAATTCGTCTACCTCGGTTCCTTGCTAACGGCTGACAATAACGTGAGCCGTGAAATACGAAGGCGCATCATCAGTGGAAGTCGTGCCTACTATGGGCTCCAGAAGAAACTGCGGTCAAAAAAGATTCACCCCCGCACCAAATGTACCATGTACAAGACGTTAATAAGACCGGTGGTTCTCTACGGACACGAGACATGGACGATGCTCGAGGAGGACCTTCAAGCACTCGGAGTTTTCGAGCGACGGGTGCTAAGGACGATCTTCGGCGGTGTGCAGGAGAACGGTGTGTGGCGGAGAAGGATGAACCACGAGCTCGCTGCACTTTACGGCGAACCCAGCATCCAGAAGGTGGCCAAAGCCGGAAGGATACGGTGGGCAGGGCATGTTGCAAGAATGCCGGACAACAACCCTGCAAAGTTGGTGATTGCTAACCATCCGGTTGGTACAAGAAGGCGTGGAGCGCAGAGAGCACGATGGGCGGACCAGGTGGAGCGTGATCTGGCGAGTGTTGGGCGTGACCGAGGATGGAGAGCTGCAGCTGCAAATCGAGTATTATGGCGGCAAATTGTTGATTCAGTATTATCATGAATTTGATGTGAACTAAATAAATGAATGTGTAATCTCTGATATAGTTAAGCTTGAGCTCAGCTCTAGCCTCTGGTCCAGTTCAGCTTTAGTTTCTGCTATAGCTTAGCTTTAACCTTTGCTGTAGCGTAGCTTTAATATTTACTACAGATTAGCATTACTCTCTGCTGTGTATTGGCACTAACCTCTGTTGTAGCTTAGCTATAGCCTTCGCTGTAAATTAGTTTTACCACCAGTACTGTACTCTGTTCCGTATTTGATTTAGTCTCTGCTGTAGTTTAACTCTAGCCTTGGATGTGACTTAGGTCTTGCCTCTGATGTACACTCCCGTTCAAAAGTTTGGGGTCACCCCCTCAAAAACATGTCATTTTTTTAGGCCCATATCTCTGCCAATTTGCGTCCGAGTTCAAAACCCTAGGTTTCATTCAAAAGATAATAAGTCAAAGAAACTTTGAACATGATTTAAAAGAAACTTTTTCAAAAAATTTGTATGTGAACTTAACCCAAAGTTGCCAAATTTTCTAAAAAATGAATATAAACTTACGGCAGTGTCGCTGGAAGTTGGGTCGACCAAATTTTAAGATGAGAGCGGTAATATGACCCATTTTCTATTAGCTTTCAACTGTTTTTTTCAGAACTTAGCTAAAAAATGTAGAAAAAAAGTTATTAAGTAAATTAATCCTTGATGTCATCGACCAAAAGTTTGTGGTCACCCCTCAAAATGCTGTATCGGCCAAAAGTTTAGGGTGACTATCGTAAAACATGGAAAAGTGATTCGTTGATATCTTTGTCATCTTTCATTCAATTTTAATTCTGCTTGGCTTTTTTGAAACAAAATGAATGATACTTACTGCATAGACATTGAACCACACATATTTGTTGAAATTTACATACTAAAACTTAACGTAAAGTTGCCTCATTTTTTGAAGCGTGGTAAAATGTGCTAACTTTACATAACATTTTTATATACAAAAACCGTTAAATACGTTAAGTTGAAGACATCAAACGTAAATTTAGTTAATTATCTTTGAAATGAGCCAAAAATAATTAAAATTGAACTATAGATGACGAAGATATCAACAAATCACTTTTCCATGTTTTACGAAAGTGACCCCAAACTTTTGGCCGATACATCATATTGAGGGGTGACCCCAAACTTTTGGTCGATGACATCAAGGATTAATTTACTTAATAACTTTTTTCTAGATTTTTTAGCTAAGTTTTGTAAAAAGCAGTTGAAAGCTAATAGAAAATGGGTCATATTACCGCTCTCATCTTAAAATTTGGTCGACCCAACTTCCAGCGACACTGCCGTAAGTTTATATTCATTTTTTAGAAAATTTGGCAACTTTGGCTTAAGTTTACATACAAAATTTTTTGAGAAAGTTTTTTTTAAATCATGTTCAAAGTTTCTTTGACTTATTATCTTTTGAATGAAACCTAGGGTTTTGAAATCGGACGCAAATTGGCGGAGATATGGGCCTAAAAAAATGACATGTTTTTGAGGGGGTGACCCCAAAATTTTGAACGGGAGTGTATGTAGCTTGGATTAATCTTTTTTTTTTTATCTCAACAGACACCGGAACAGGAAGGTTCGGGTAGTGTGAAGTTAAGGCCGTCTTCTACAACAAAAGTAAAAGCCAGAACTACTCTCTCCTCGACCTACTAAACAACATTCCTATGGTCGCCAAACCCTTCGTCTCTCCGGAACCACCAAGAAGGCATTGCATTGCTTCAGAGAGGGGCTAGTGCACATCGCACCCTGAAGGTTAGCTGCGTAGCCTGCAGCAACGAACATCAACGTCTCGCTGGCGCTTAACCAGTTTCCCGAGTGGTCCTCACCACTCGCTTTGTCCTCGGAAGGGTCAACCCCACGCCCGCACCCAACTGTTTTGCAAGCATCAACAACTGATGCCCGAGGGCTGAAAGTCTCTGAAATAAAGACAAATCAATCAACTGATGCCTACGTGCAAACGAACCTTTCATGCCCTATCAACTACACTAGAAGGTTGCAGACAGCAGGGTCTCCACCTGCCCCGGCCCTTACCGGGGACCCCTTCCCATCGCGGGCTCGGATCCAACCCAGTAGACCGACGCCACGACAGCAACGCTATCAGGCTGTTCTCTCCGCGGCCACTTAATCGCTGTAAGGGTTGATTTTGACTGCAGGGCAGCGGTATGACCCACGAAGCCGACTCTGATTCCCTGGACCACCTCTTGTATCGCGTCTGAACTTGTCATTCCGAGTCCACGCGCCACCTCCTCTGTAGCTCCAAGACGATATGGGTGATAGCCGTTGAAACGGCATTCCAGCCAAAATTATCCCTAAACATCCTCTAGACAAGATTGTCCGGAGTTGTGTGCGATCACGCATGTGACAAGCATGCGGTCACGCATTGTGCGAAAACGCAAGTACACGTACAAACGAGTTCCAGTATCTCTAGCAGGATCTGACCTCGCTGTTTCGTGTCACCTGCTATTACCACCGGCCTTCACCCTGTTACCACGGTCGTCATATAGTCCAGCATCAGCTTGAACTGGGTATTTGCCCGTCGCCCATATCGCGGATGGCCGCGACCCAATCGCCGTTGCCGGTGAGTAATCGCGGGTCCGCTATAATGGCGACATCCGTCCCCCACTCAGAAACCGCCTGACAAAGCAGTTGCTGAGCTGCGTCACAGTAGTTCAGGTTCAGCTACGTTACTTGCACTGTGATTTGTTAACTGCGGCTTTCTTGAAGGCCGGGCACCTTGGACCACCCGTTGGGTGCCCGTTGTTCACGGATTTCCCGGTAAAAATCAGGCAAATGGGTGAACTCGTGCAGCCTTGTGGCCATCGGCGCCGCATCTCCTACACAGTTTGCTCCTGTCAGGGCATTTGCAGTCCCATGACTTGTGTTCTGGTTCTAGACACCTGAAACAAACCTGCGGCGGCTCGTGGAATCTACCTTGATTCTCCCTACTTGAACGGACTTTTATTACGTCCGCGACAGGTAGCTATACCAAGGCTACCTGTGTCCCAGCCGGCCCAGGTGGCCACCTGCAGGTCGAACTGTTGTTACAGTTCCGTGACGAGCTCTTCCGATTCGGTGACCTCGTCTGGGTTCTTCACCTTCAGAGTCGCCTCTGCTGTCAGAGCCCTCACCTCGACCTCTTCGCCAAGGACTTCTTCCGCTAGACTTTTGTGGGCGGCGCCCTTGCATTCCTTGTCGCCCTTAAGCTCTAGGATCATTTCTTCCGTACGTCTGATACTGCGCACGTCGGCTCCCAGATCCACGAGCTTGGCGTCGCTTCGCATCGCCTTCAAGATGTCCAAGTATTTAGACTGTTCGGTCTTGATGACGAGCGCGTTGCCTTTCTCGCGCTTGGAACCTGCTCTTTTACGTCTTGGCTTGGTGTTCCTCACTACTTCTACCTGCGGTTTCGACCTCTTCCGCTCCACCTTAGTCCAAGGAGGGTCCTCCCCTTGGTTAGCCCGACTTTGTGGCTGCTGAGGGCTTACCAACGGTCGCAACCCCTTGCTCCCATCCTTCCGGGGCGAGCGCACCCTTCCCAGCTTTCCGGGAACCCTGGCTGGGGTCCGACTTACCGGCATTGCTGCCGACCTTCGGGGTTATTATACGCCTGGCCTTGCGGGCACCGCCAGACAACTCCTCACCTGACGGCTACCTCGCCCGCTTCTGCGAGTGCTTGTCACTAGCATTCGCATCCGCCACACCTCTTGGACTTTTTGCGAAAGCGAAGGCCTTCATCTGGGTAGACTTCGTAACCTTTACTTACGCCGGTTTCACCGCTACATCCACTTCCATGAGTCTCGCGTGATCCTTATTTATGTTGGACTTCGTGGACTTCATGGACGCAAGTCGATGATCTTGCCAAGCTGCTGTTCAGCCACCTCAATCGCGGATAGCCCTTCTCGCTTTTGATTGAAGGCCCTCATCAACCACGCTCCGTCAAGCGCTCCGTCCAATATCTCCACCGGCAACGGAGATCTAGCCAACCCACTTCTTGCGAAGGGGTTGACTTCACCACTACCACTAGCTTCTGATTGAATTGTTCATTGTTAGATAAGTTTCTGCAGCTGTGTTCGTAGCAAAACCTGGCTTAAACCTATGATGTAGCTTGTGCTACATTTTAGCTCTGCTACAGCTTGGCTTTCGATGCAATGTAAATTTACCATCAGCTAGTTCAGCTGTAGTTCAGCTTTAGCCCATGTAGCTTAGACTTCTGGTTAGACTTCTCTTAGTGTCTCCAGCATGCTCAGCATCAGCCTTTGCTGTGGCTTAGCTATAGCTGTTACTGTAGGTAATATCTAGCCTCTGCTGCACAGTAGCTTAGATTCAGTCTTTGCTACGTAGGTCATAACTGACCTTTAGTCTCTGTTAAAAGCTTAGCCGTATGCCGTTTTTATTTTTGATCCAGTTCCAACCTGGGTTGGATGAAACATCACACTTTTAGGTGGATTGATACTTTTTAGAATCTCAAACTTATATTTATCATATAATATATTATTGAAAAGTAGTATCAACCTTGACCAGAACTTTATTAACTTACTTTGTTATCAATGCGGAACAAATTCGGTTCTCTTGACTTGACCCATTCTCACCCCGTCGAAGGGGTCGTGAGATTGGGTCGATTTTCATATACTTGTAGTTTTAAGCTTCCTTTTGCATCACGTTGGCAGCAGCTCGCTGACGTAGTGTACGGTTTAGGCCAAAAATGATTCTAATCAATGCTAAAGGAGGGTTAAGGAAAATTGACGAACCCCAATGAACTTCATCATTTGTGTATACCAAAGATCATATTCCAATGTTAAAAGTACTTTTTCATGCAAAGAAGAAAAAGTTATTGAACAATGAATGTGGAAGTATTCAATTTCAATCCATTCTCACCCCAACGACGGTACCTTTGATGCCATTTAATTTAAAATTATGGTTTGGGTTGTCTCTAGGGTTTCTTACCATTTTAGTTAGTCTCTGTTGTGGCTTAGCTGTAGATTCTGCTGAAAGCTTATGGCGTTAGCCTTTTTGACTATGCAGTAGGGTGGCCCACATTTATATGAAAAACAAAAAAATTCGAAAAATACCAAGTCTTACTTCCTAAATCAGTTGTTTTGGACTCCCAGATGCTACGTTAAAAATTTGAGCAAAATCGGTTGAGCCTAAGGGGGCGCTCAAAATGCTTGAAATTTGTATGGGAAAACTTGGCCAAATGTATGCAGAAATTTTAAGTTTTGGAGTTTTGCCGCTAGGTGGCGCTGTAAGCGTTCAATAATCAAACCCTTTGGTATTATTGCCAGAGAACTTTGTCCAAGACCGCGAAGTGATTCGACGGTTGTGAAAAAAGTTATACCCTAGGCAAAGTGAGGCAAAGTATTGAGATTTCATTATTGATATTATTCCTTTAAGTATTGGAAAAAATAATAAAGTTTATCCTCACTTTTCCTATGTTATAACTTTTTTCACAGACGTTGGATCACTTTGCGGTCTTCGACAAAGTTGTTTGGCATATAGTCACCTACAATAATACCAAAGGGTTTGATTATTGAACGCTTACAGCGCCACATAGCGGCAACATTCGAAAACTTAAAATTTCTGTATACATTTGGCCAAGTTTTCCCATACAAACTTCAAGCGTTTTGAGCGCCCCCTTAGGCATAACCGATTTTACTCAAACTTTGAACGTAGCTTCTGGGAGTCCAAACAACTGATTGAGGAGGTAAGACTTGGCATTTTTCGAAATTTGTGTTTTTTTCATATAAGTGTGGGCCACCTTACTAAGCAGTATAATCTTCTGCAGCATTATATCTCTAGACTTTGCTTTAGCTTTACTTTAACTACTTTATGGCAAATAATCTTTGATGTAGATATGAATTAGACTGTAGCTTGGATTCAACCACTTTTGTAGCTTAGCTTTAGAATGTTATGTAGCATAGCTTTAACCTGTTGTATGTAGTCAATTTAGGTTTCGTTTCAGCTCATCTTTGGTCACGACCTTTAATAACGACTTGTCTAGCTTGATTATAGACACGTTAGTATCTTATTTGCAGCCTCTTCCCAAGATAAACCTTAGTCTCTGATGCTTGCTAAGCTTCAGTATCTTCAGTTTTTCAACTAAAACTGTTGAAAGAGAGCCACTCGAACTAATTATTTAAACGTCTTCAAAAAGACACAAAAACCCTGTATCTTTTCTAAAAACATTAAGGACTGTTCAATTTATAAAACGGACAACTTTATAAGGCTATAAAAAGAAGACGCGTAGTTCAAATTGAACCACCCTTGCTTCGTTGTTCAGTACATCATCTGTCATTATAGTGATCATTTTTGAATCGAATAAAAATAGTATTATTTTATAGAAAATCGGCCAGATGTTAAATAAGGTGAATTTTTCGGTTGCTGAAAATTGGAAATATATATAAAATTACTCTTTACATATGGTATATCGTTTTTAATACCAGAAAAGTATGTGCCATGCTGCAACAGCATGAGTAATAAACATTCTGGCAAAATTTGAACTCAATCGGAAATTTAAGTGTTGAGATATTAAAGTCTCAAGTAAGATTCGATTTTTTCAATAAAATTCAATTGTAAAGCAAAAAGGGCATGAAAATATGAAATAATCAATTTTTTTATGCATCCAGTCGAAAGTGGGAATAATGTGGATTTATATGCAGAAAACTGCTTCTTAATAGCATTGCTAGTTTGGTTACTGTGCGCTATTGCAGACACAGTAATCAAAACGGTTTCGTTCTTTGAAGGTTCTTCCAAATAATAATGCAACCTAATGCAAATTTTGCATAACAATAAAGTTAGAAATAAAAACTTTGCATCCGATTATTATTGAATAAGGTGTACAATAACATACGACCAACTTTGCTGAAAAAAAAATAATAACAAGATTCGCTAGAGTCGAAAATCTGCATCAATGGAGCAAAAAGTATGATTTTTTTAATATGACCATCTTTATGGATTAAATTTTTGATGAAAAATGCAATTATAAGTAATTTTTACTTCTGTATCATTCAGAGAGCAATGTTCTACTATTCTGGACAAATTTTTAGCCTAATCCGTGATGTTATTGCAGCACAGGACTTAAATGAACATTTTTTCATAATTTTTATGAAAATAAGGCAACTCACCAAATCAAGCCGGAGACTGCTTGGTGCATTATTACTGACCAACTATTAAGCTTCACCTTTAGTAGAATAGTACAAGATTCCAATACATTGAAAACTTCATGAAAATGTGCTTATTAAGTATGTGGAAAGTTATGTCGAATTTTGAGAAATGGGTTTTTATTGATGTTTTACGAAAACCGCTTCAGTTACACAATAAAGAACATTTTACTTCATGTTATATTTTTCCTACATTTGAGAATAGCTATAGAAAGTTATGCAAAAAACTGATAATGATTTTATTGAAAAATAAAATAGATATCGCGCAAGCAAGTTGTCCGTTTTATAAATTGAACAGTCCTTATAAAAAAAACCTTGTACATACTTCTCGAACCTGATTGATTACACTGAATCAAATTATATAATAAACTTTATACCAATGACTCAAACCTTTGGCTATCTTTTCAACTTAGCTTTAGTGTCTTCTGTAGCCAGGCCTTACTCTGCTATAGCTTGGATAAAGCTTTTACTGCTGTAATATGCCTTTAGGTCCTACTGCAGCTTAAGTTAAACATTTTGTGTTGTTTGATTTTATAGCTTCATAGCATATTATCAGCTCAGTTTGATTATAGTGTTGAGTTTGTGTAAGATGAATGGAATATTTCTGTAAAAGCAAATGTAAATAAAACGAATATGAAGAATAGAAAACATCTCATTCTAGAATGGTGCGTGATAGAAACAATCATAAAAATGCATAACAAACACTTTGAAATACATGAGAGAAATTGTATTTATCCTTTTTTCACGGTCCGACTGCAGTACCTGTAAGGGAAAAGAAAAAAAGACAATATTTAGAAACACTGTTGCAATTCAATTGTTGGGCTATTTTAGAGAGAAATTCCTAATCAAACATATTAACTGTAGAATTGTGGTTGCATTTTTTTTTTTATTGAAGCAAAAGTTTACGTTTGCCTTTCATTTGTTGTACCTGCTGTTATAATAGTGTAGAATTGTTTGAACCTCCAATGTCTGTGGAACCAAATACAGTTTTTAATAGAAAACTTTAAGAATGCAAAGTTCTTAACGTTTTTAAGTTCGGCTGTAGCCCAGTTACTGGTCGCTATTCAACGACCTAAGCGATCGTTAACAGCCGAGCACAAATAACTCACATCAAACTGTACTGGATTAATTCTGGCACATGTGTTAACAACAAACAAAGAAACCCGCTTGCAGTCAACAAAACGTTAATCCATCAACGTCAGACTGCGCGCATCGCAGTCTGAGCTACTCGCGGCTCAAGTCTGCTTTCATTTGGTTGCATCCTTCCACGTACATTAGGGCCTGTCCATAAACTACGTAGACTCTTAGGGGGGGACGGGGGGGTCTGGCCAAAGTCTACACTCCATACAAATTTAAAATTTTTTGTATGAACAAAAGTCTACGAGGGGGGAGGGGGGGGGGTCTGAGATGGCCGAAAAAAAGTCTACGTAGTTTATGGACAGCGCCTTATAAGTAAGTACATACACACATGCCGACGTTGCTGAAGCTGCTGACTGTTGATCTTTTACCCGCCCGCAAAATTACGACAATCTACGTCAAAAGCTTATCAATCGCGTTGAATCTTTGGCGAGTGGAAGCTTGGAAGCTGACTATATTTATCTGTGTGTGACTATTTACGTTACTGGATTTCTTCTGCGGTAACACTGAAAGTGCAATACGGACTGATGATGCATTCATATTACCACCACCAACTTTCAACCGTTTTTATAGGACCATAGAATACTTTTTTGTAATAAATATAAGCTACATGAATTCTTCTAAGGTGTTACGATATTTGCTCTAAGCTTGCGTACTGCACGTTAAGCGTGCCTGTCTGGGCCACAGTAACCCCAACAATCAACTAAGATTGATTATTTCATTATTTCTAATATGAAAACTGAAATATACTTGCGATCGAGTCCATGATCTTCCGCTGAACAAGTAAAACTGAAGGAATAAGAACACCAGTTCGTAAAAAATGACAAAGACATGAAACGAGCTCACCAATCTGGAATCCATCATTCAAAAGAAAGGGAAATCAAACCCTAACAATACGGTCGAAAACACAGCCTACATTAGTCACCACTAGACCCAACGCTAAAGCGCACGAACCGATTTCGGAGCAGTAGTATGTTAAGCTCCTCAATTGCACAAAACATGGAACGAACTCACCCTCTTTAGCGTGAGTATGAGCCATGGAGGCCGTACAATTCGAGGGAACTTCCTATTGAATCACGTTTGGAACAGCTCGATAGCGTAGTGTGAGATTTGGATAAAAAATGAACCTAATACAAAAGGGGAGAGGGGTAACAAAAACAACCAGTTTAACAAAATCTACGACGGCACCGGCCACGTCCTTACAATCATGAAAATGTAAAAAGTATGAAGTAAAGTAGAGCTCGACTGTATCTCTGCACCTTCATACATAGTTGTCGCGGGAAGGAGTTTATGAAGGTGGGAAAGGATTAGAAGTTACATGATCTAGATTAATTTTTGGTAAGTTGAGCGATCCATGTAACTTTTTAAACGAAATATACGCCTTTCAACCTGCACATTTATCTCAACACTGTCGTGAAATTCTTTTCCCCCCACTTTGATTGACGGCAATGATTAACCGACTTTTGGCAACAGTCCCGTCGTTACCGCCTTCGCACGCGTGCGATCACCCCAGGAAGTCGGAGAGAGTTCGTCTTGGACTCGATTATTGTTGACATGCCGCCTCTGCCTTGTTTGAGGAGATCGCCAATATGCACGGCAGGCGAGCATTCTACATTTATATGCCACAAAAGTTCAGCCTATTGGACGCAGTGGCTTAATTTCCCCAACAGGGGAGGAAAAAAAAATATGCACGGCAACGACGATGACGACGATCTTCACGATCATCATTCACACCGGAGAGCAAGCGGGTGGGCGACGGCGATGACGGCTTGCTTGAAATTCCATCACACGGAAACGTTTTTTTGATTATCATTTGAGGGAAGCGACTTGATCTGCGCTGCCCCCGTCGATCGTGGTCGTGGTCGCCCGCCGACATCATCAGCACAAATAATGGATTGCATAGTTGGAGTACCCATACGGCAGAGTATGAGCCAACCACCGACCGCGCGCTGCAATGCAATGTGGGTATCTTACGCGATAAAAGACGTGCGATAGGAGCCCCTAATAGCTACCATATTGGCGATGTTTACCGTCAATTCGGTTCCGCGCACGCCGCCACAAAGATTATGTGACCGACTCTAATTGGATGGATGAGATGAAGAAGAAATGGCACCATGTGTGCCTGATGTAAGATGCTTTATTTTTGTAGGAAAATTTCGTACTGAAGTTACAGTTAGCAGATTCTATTGAAAGAATTTGAACCTCCTTCAAGAGTCAGTGTAAAACTCTAGAACTGAGCCGATGGAAATTCTTACCCGGAGAAAATCCTGATGAGTCCCTGGTGAATATCCCAGCAAAAATCCAGAGGAATTCCTGGAAGAATTCCTGGAGGAATTCCTGGAGGAATCCCTGGTGGAATTCCTGGAGGAAACCCTGGTGGAATTCCTGGAGGAATCCCTGGTGAAATTCCTGGAGGAATCCCTGGTTGAATTCCTAAAGGAACCCCTGGAGCAATCCCTGAAAGAATCTCTGGAGGAATTCCTGAAGGAATCCCTGGAGGAATTCCTGAAGGAATCCCTGGAGCAATCCCTGAGGGAATCCCTGGAGCAATCCCTGAAGGAATCTCTGGAGGAATTCCTGAAGGAATCTCTGGAGGAATTCGTGATAGAATTTCTAGAGGAGTTCTTGAAGGAATTCTTGGAGGAATTTCTGAGGGAATCTCTTGAGGAATTCTAGGAGGAATTTCCAAAGGAATCTCTGGAAGAATTCCTGAAGGAATCCCTGGAGGAATTTATTATAGAATCTCTAGAGGGATTCCTAAAGAAATTCCTGGAGGAATTTCTGAGGGTATCCCTGGAGGTATTTCTGTAGGAATACCTGAATACCTGTAGGAATTTCTGAAGGAACCCCATAGAATCTGATAGAATCTCTAGAGCAATTCTTGAAGGAATTCTTTGAGAAATTTCTGAGGTAATCTCTGGAGGAATACCTGGAGGAATTTCTGATAGAATCTCTAGAGGAATTCTCGAAGTAATTCCTGAAGGAATCCCTGGAGGAATCCCTGGATGAATTTCTGAAGGAATCTCTGGATGAATTCCTGATGGAATCCCTGGATGAATTCCTAATGGAATCCCTAGAGGAATTCCTGATGGAATCGCTGGAGGAATTCCTGAAGGAAACACTGTAGAAATCATTAATAATGCAGTTACTGTAAGATCAGTGCATTCACAGTTTTGACTTCCAGCAGAACAGGTTGAGAAGGTTTAGCTCATAATCACTCATTCATTGTACCAAAAGACTCCAGCAAACAAGACTGTATTCTTCTGCACTGACATCATCGCAAATCAAGAGGTAATTCTTAACCTCGTCTCTAGGTCACTAGTAAATTGTCATGTAGCCATCGCCGTCAACCAACTAATCATCGTAGTCGTCATCATCGTCACCTTTCCCGTATGCCATATATCTAGTGCGCATTCGATGTGATAGTGTTGTTTATAGACCTCAGCTGTGGGTTGTGGCTGGATGACGGTGATGATTGCACACCGACAAGCGATCGCGACACTACTGACAGCAGTGACGACAACGCGCGCGGCGCGACTGACTAGTAAATTAATCTCTGTTTCGTCAATCACCGAGTCAATTAAAAGAAATTACCGCTGCGCTACAGCCGCCGCCACTACTGATGTTGTGGCAGTAATTAGCCGTGTGGAAGGGTAGTTGTAAGGCGCGTGATAGTCATTTCCTTTGAACTAATCTTAATTTTAGGCCGATAATAAAATTTATGTTTAACTAGTAGTTCATAGAACAAAGAAGAGAATTATTCTGTATGACAATGTGAAGCAGACATAAATTGAGAACAACATTCATTTATAATATTATTCGACCTTTACTTCCGTCGTTTATGACTAAAGACTGAACACTAAAAAGTAGAACACACAAAATAATGTACATATAACTTGGGATTGCACAAAAATAGCTGATTTTCAAACCAAAAATAGCATATTATGTGGAGTTAATACCATAAAAAATTCATCGAAATCGGTTTAGCATTGGCGCAGACATTGTTGATACAATAAAATGTGATTTTGGAAACTTTGGGCATCTGTGCACAGTTTTACAGTCAAACTGGCAACACTGTCCTGATTTTGATAAAACTTTGACAGTGTAAAATTGTTGTGTTAAACTGTTTTCAGTAAAAATTTCAGTAATTTTCGTTGAATACTTATAAAGTTAGAGCAGTTTGAATTAACCTATATGCTAATTGTGATATAGTTGGTATACCCTGTGTCCCTCGATTTTATGTACATTTTACCTCGATTTTATGTCAATTTTAACCCTTTATAAGGCAGTGGCAACTATATTGCCACCTTATACACATATTTTTTTTTCTGTTCGTTTAGAAATTTTTTACAACTTCTGTTTTAACTGATGGACACATTAGGCCTTTGTGAACACTCATGATTTGTTTGAGCCATAACAAATATGAATGGTCTTTTTAGAACAAAATGTCTCTCCAAAAACTGCAATTTTTGAGTGCATGAAGGTTTATAAGCTCGAAATTCTGTTATGGTGAGCGAATTGAAAATCGAATGATGGGGAATGAAAGGCCTATGTTCCTCTTACTTGTGGACAAAATTTCAACTTGATTGCTTCATTACTTTTAGAAACTCAACCTTTTGAAAAAATGTACTATAATAAATGGGCATGTACTAAAATTGCCATATCGTCCAAAATAATTGATCAATCGAGTTCAAATCCACACAAGTAACTCATGAATATTAGGGCAATAACCTGTCAAAAAATCAGCATGATTGATAAACGCATAACAAAATAACAACATTTTAAACTTTGTTGACAAAGAGTTGAAATTTAGACCATTTTTTTATACAAAATCGACCATCGAATTTTATGAAAATAAAAACGTTTTTGTTCATTTCACCACATGTACTTTATATTCCAATGTAGTACGAGTGGATTCCGTGCCTGGTTCTCTCGGCCTTATAAAGGGTTAAAATGGTAAAATTTTATAATACCCAATCAGTTTAAAATTTGCGGCTTGTTGTATTATAATGACTAGGGGTGTTCAGCCTTTTGACACGCGGAGCATTTCATATCAATTACATTGTTTTGTGGGGCATCTATAATAGCGCCAAAGCATACCTCATGACATACTTACAAAGCTTTATATATTTACCTTATTTTCATACTTCCCTTACTCACTTAATTTTCTATAAATATCTCCCGCATTGTCGATGATCACAATGAACGGAGTATATGTGGTGATTCTCTGGCGATATTTTTACATCTTCCTTAACAATGACAACAATTCTGGCGAATGCATGCAAACTGCCCGCCCATTCGCCAGATTTTTCCTCAAAGCTTTCTAACAAACTTCTTTCAACCTTTCTTATGACATCCTCACCGAGAATTGTAATATTTCCGGATATTTTCGATAGATTCATATACTGTCTTAACGAGTTCTCAGCTGATTGAATTTTAAAATGTTTAGAAAATTCTATTAAAAGGTGATTGTACTGCCCAGATTTCCAGTGCTGTCATGGTAATACCAGAGCTAGTTAGTCAAAGTTCTCTGATTTCAGCGCCCTTTCGCTGGTACATTCCCATGGATGAAATCTTGGAGGAATGTCTGAAGGAACTGCTTGAGCCATTTGTGACGGAACGTCTGGAACAACTGAATGGGCACAAATGGAACAAACTGAAAGAATCCATGGAACATCTTCTGAAGAAATCGCTGCTGAAATTTCTAGGAATATTGAAAAAGTCTCTAAAGATTTCCGAAAGTATTGCTGAAGAGATTTCAGAAATAAATTACAAAAAATCTGAATAAAACATTAAATTAATTCCTGAAAGAATTCCTAAAAAAAACAGGAATAGGGTGACAATGGGTATTATCGGCAGGTTTGTTCTCTTCGTCATGGGCGGTTTTTGTTAACCAAATTGCCTGAAACTTGGCCATATAATTCAGCTTAGTTGGGAAGGATTTGAGACCAACTCTGAGTTCAATAGGTTTCAAAAAACCCCCAAAGACGAAGAGAACAAAACGGCCGAGAATAGGTAATTTCCCCTATTTAATGCATCTAAAGATAGACTTTCTAAAGAAATCACAGAAGGAATACCTGAAGAAACACTTGGAAACCCCTGATGGAATACCTAACAAAACCTCTTGAAATATGTTTTAAACAAATCTTGAGAAATCCGCTAATAAAATCAAAATCAATTTTTCAAATGAATTCCTGGAGAAATCCATAGATAAATTCTTAGAGATACGCTTGGAGAAAATCCTGCAGAAATTTTTGAGACAATACATAGAGGAATACCCGTCGGAATTTCTCATGAAATCTTTGTGTGAATTTCTGTAGAAATGTCAGCAAGAATGAATTCCGTCTTTCCGTAAGAATCCTTATAAGAATCTCTGAAATCTGTATGAAAATTTCTGAAGTTACCTTTGGAGGATTTTCTAACACTAAAGAAATTTATGGAGCAATTTCTGGTAGAGAAAAGTATTGAAGCAATATCTTGAGGAATGTGAAGAAATCTTGAAAATTTCCTTAATAATCTGTGGTAGAATTTCTAAAGCAATCTGTGGAGAAAATTATTCAGTAAACTTCTGAGAAAATTTTGAAGAAAATATGGCCGGGGTTCTGCTAAACCGAACTAAGCGCCAAAATAATAATTCCGAGATAATTAAGTTTAAAGTTCAACCACTCACAAATAAACAACAGCGGATATTATTTAAAACTTTTCCGCACACATGTAACTTACAAGCCTTCATTAACCATCAGAAATGAAGAATACATGTAAATTATTTGGAATCATTGATATAATTACATTTTATTTCTTGGTAATTTGCACTCAGTTCACTCTGGCTGATAAAAAACATTAGAAAATGGTTTATAGTTCAGTTTGGCTGAATGTGTTTTTCTGTTTTAGATAAAACCAGTTGGATTGTGAAAAAAAATCTCGATTTTTCATCGTCTATCAAGTTGAAATCGATATCACTCACAATCCTTTACTTGAATCAAAGAGGACGCGTACAGTATGGTAGCACGAAGGTCTCAAAATAGTTTGAAATATGAACGGCGGAAGCCCTCCCAACTCAGCCCTTCCCACCCATGCTTTTTCTTCTTAAGCGGTGCATGTGAAGGCACAGAGCAAGAGTGATTATGTCAAATGATGTCATTGCATGCCCTGAGGTCCTGAGATGTGAATGTGGAGCAATTTGTGTACTTCAATTTCATGCTGGTCGAAGAAAACCATGAAAATGTTCTGCCAAAGTGCACTAAGTACAAAAAAGTTTTCAAAAATATGAAAGAGATTCGAACTTGGATCATCGGAGTGATAACCAAGCGCGTTACCTCTAGGTCATATTACCTTGCTGAAGGTCAGTCTTCATGTCTGAATCAAGTTCTAAACATTCTTCTCAAGGGTGGTTTTCGTGAAAACGCCACTTTTCGATCAGCCAAAGCGAACCAAGTGTTTGATTTTTTTTCAAGCTTTATTATTCTAATTAGGCTTGTTGTTCAATGACGGCTCCTGTGTTAAATTACCAGTATAAGGTGTATCGACATGACGCTGGTTTTAAAAACCAGTTGTTTTTTGTATTGTTAAGAATAAATTGATTCTAAAATGCTGTGGACTTGGTTCGGTCTGGCTGAATGTGATTTGGAAAATTGGTGATCAGCGCAATCGAAACATAATTGGTTCCTCCAACGCCCATATTTCTAATAACGTGTTCATTTCTCTCACAGATTGTTTCTATGAGTCGGTTAGAAGTAAGAAATCTGACGGTGATGAGGAGAACTTGAAATGTTCATCACCTGGACCAAATCTAAAATATTTTGCTGATTCTATCGAATGGTTTACAGTTCACTCTGGTTGGATGCAAAATAATATTTTGTATGTTCTGCCAAACAGAAATTTTGAATTTACTCCACGAAGAGCTGTCAGAATTACTGGATTTTTACATGGAAGGAAGATTATCATTTTCTTCACCCAATGGTTAAGAAAACTCAATTTTTCAAAAAATGGTCTTTGGTTCGGTTTAGCAGAACCCCGACCATATGAATTTCTGATGCTTAACCCTCTAATACCCAACCCCGCCTTTAGACGGGGTATAGTTTGAACTGTTTTGTAATTTTTGTTTCATGGAAAATCAAAAATTTTATATTTTTGGCTGAGATTTAGGACTGAGATATACACAAAATGGTTTTTGGTGTATTTTAAATCGTATTTACATTTGAAAAATTGATGTTTTAGTCACCTTCTAGAAGTCATTGTTCATTTTGTTTTGAATCACTACAAATAAAATAATTTTTATTTTTCCCAAATCATTCTATCCTAGTTTCATAGTTTAAGGGAATCGTATACACTCTAAAATTATTTTCCTTAAAATTACACGGAAAATAAAATTTTCTATGAAAAAAAAAATAAAAATATTTTAACAATAATCATAAAATTTCAAAATGTTTTCGTCTCAAAAAATCCGTACCCCAAATAGGCTTTCAGGAAAAATAGAAAACTGTGGGGATGTGAAAAAATAAAAATTAAAAAATCAAAAACTGAGATTCACGAAATCGAGAATAAAAAAGAATCATCTTCCAAAACATGTTTAAATCGATTTTAGATGACGAAAAATGATATTTAGATCAAAATAAAAAATTTAGGTATTAAAGGTTAATGTATCCACGAATAATTTTCTAAAAAAAATCCATGAAGTATTTGTGAAAAAGTTCAAAGAAGGATTTGTATATGAATGCTTTGAAAAATTTCTGGAGGAATTACGAAAAAAATGTGTAGAAATTCGTAGATGAGTTTCTGGAACAATCGATGCAAGATTTTTTGGAATGAATCCTTGATGTATTATGTAAAGGAATCCATGCAATATTTTTGGAAACTATCCGTGCAAGACTTTCTTAAGGAGTTCTTGGACATTCTAAATTCTAAAGGAATTCAAAAAAGATTTTATGAAAAAAATGTGACTGAATTTCTTTAGGATTACCTGGATTATTTTTTAAAGTAAATCTACGACGAGTTTCCAAAGGAGTCCCTGAAAGCTTTTCTATAAGAATTCCTGGGAGGTTTTTTCAGGAACTCGTGAAATATTTGCTAAATGAATCCTAGGATGGATTTGAGCAAGGGTTCATGAAAGAATTATTGAAAAATCTGTGGAAGTTTTTTCAAAGAAATCTTTGGAGAAATTTGTAAAAAAAAATCTGGAAGAAAATCTGAAGAATTTGTTAGTTGAATTTTATGGTAAACAATCAGAGTTTTTCTAAAAGAATCCCTCCAAATTTGTGATGAATTCTATAGGAATCCTTGCTAAAAAAAAATACACATTTTTTTGAAAAGAGTCTCTGGGGAAATTTCTAAAGAAATCCCGGGAGGATAGTCTGGCAGAAATTCAGAATTTCAAAAACAAAATCCCTGGAGCAATTTCTAAATCAAACCCCGAACAAAGTATTAGTATAAATCCTTGGAAGATCGCTTAAGGACAAACGTCTTGAAATCCCGCTTCAAAAGTGCATCAGAACTTCAAACGCACAAATCTCAAGAAACAAGCTTCAAATAACAGTGCATTTGATTATTCTGCTCTTGCTCACTTGTAATAAGCTTAAAATAAGATCAGATGCGCTGGTTTTATTTACGAAGAGATGTGTGCGCTCGAAATCGTGAGTAGGTGCCAAAGTCGACCATTGTGGCGGCCATTTTGGGATTCTAACAAGTCAGTCCTTAACCGTTATGTGTCCGACAATTTTTTTGCTTTTTTCTACACCGTGCTTTTCAAATGGGCGCTGGGTACCCTGTCGGCCACATAAGGGTTAAGAGGCCACATAACTTAAGAGATTTCCGAAGGATTTTTCGGAAAAAAAAACTAGAAAAGTTCCGAAAAAAATAGGGTAAATCTCTGAAGGATTTTTTAACGAAATACCTGGAAAAATTTCTGCAGACTCATACACAACTTTTTTACATAGGGTCTGGGACCATTTCATTGGGCATGGGACCTATTTTGGGTACTTGCTGCTGTAACTCAGTCAAATTTAATCATATTGACTTGAAAATATGGCTAGATACTGTACGAATCTAATCGTGTACCAAAAATCAAGTCGATCGGTTCGAACTTGATGACTGAGTAATAGGAGCAAGTGTCCAAGATAGGTCCCCCTGCCCAAATGGTCCCAGACCCAAACTCTTTGTGAAATTTTTGGAGGAATCCCTAGTGGAATTTCTGGAGATATTGGAAGTTGCTGTGAGAATTTCTGGTGAAATCCTTGGAAGAATTTCCAAAGTAACCTCAGTACAAATTTTTGAATGAACTTTTGAAACATTTTCTGAAAAACTCTGAAAAAGTTACTGAAGGCATCACAGTCAGAAGTCAGAAAGGAAAACATTCATGTATAAATGTCTGAAGAAATTTCTGAAGGGATCTTGAACGAATTTTTGAAAGAATCCCTGGAGGAATTTCTGCACAAATGCATGGATTTTTTTGAAACAAAAAAATGGAGGAATATCAGAAGTAAATCATGGAAGATGCTTTGGAAGAAATCTGTTGAACTTTTAGAATAGGAGAAATTTCTAAACCCCTCGGACAAATTTCCGATAGATTTTTTTAAAAGACTTTTTAGAAGAACATCTGAAAATTTTTTTGGTAGATTTTTTAAAGGAATCTAAAATAGATTCTCCAAACGAATTCCTAGAGAAATTTTTGAATAAATATCCAGAGGAATTTCTGAAGTAATGGGCGAATTTCTCAAACAATCTTTGAAATGATTTGTGAAAAATCATGGAGGGATTGATGATGTAATTCATGCCAGATTTCGTAAAAGAATTCTTTGTGAAAATGCTGGAGGAACACACGGAAGATTTTCTGAAATAATCTGTTACATAATTATTTTATTTGGGAGACCGTCGTAATAAAGTTGAAAATTCTGGGTTCACTTACCTTTATTTAACACCGCAGAATTGTAACGAAAGGCGACCGAGTAGATAGCGGTACAAATCGTTCGGCAAATACAGCACAACTAGTGAGAGTGACTACGCTCTATCAAGCGCTTGTCACGAATGTCTAAATTTCCTTTTGAGGAGTTTCAGAAGGAATCCCTGGAGGGGCTTTTGAAGCAATTCGTAAAGGAATTCAAGGGTATGTCCTCGGTGACATTTTCAGCTAGCTAGCGAGATAATGGTTTATTCGTTATTTAGCGGGAATTGCTAATATATGCCAAAAACTCCGAGCCTTTTATCGAAACTCAGTTTTCATGCAGTTTCCATATGTTTTGGTATACAATTTAAAAAAAATATAATAAAAAATTGCTTCGATTTTATAGACATTTTGAAAATTGAAATGTCCACTAAATCGAGGTATAAGTACCTGTATAGTGAAATTCAAAATGCTCTATTTTCTAACTCTAAGTTTTCAACAAAAATGGCTGAAATTTTTACTGAAAACAGTTTTTCACAACAGTTTTACACTGTCAAAGGTGGTCAAAGTTTTATCTAAATCGGGACAGTGTGGCCAGCTCTACAGTCAAAATAGCACACTGATTTTGAAGTTGTGAAAAATACTCAAAATAAAAAAAAATTTTCTTTGACTTGTTTAAAAAAAAAATACTGAACTTGATTATGATAAAACTTCCACCACTTTCTATGCCTTAATTGGAAAACTTGCAGTCAAATTTTTAGATGTTTTGATGAGCTAACAACAAAGTTATAGCCTAAAATGGATACCCAAAGTTTCCAAAATTACATTTCATTGTATCGACAATTGCTTTGATTGATTTGACTTTATTAAAGAGACTTAGTATCGACAATGTCTGCGCCAATACTTAAAAAATTTTGATGAAATTTTTATGGCATTAACTACACATTACATGCTATTCCTGGTTAAAAAATCAGCTTTGGTGCACGCAATCAAAAGTTATACCTACATTATTTTGTGTGTTTCACTTTTTTCGAAACAACAGTTTTCAAAATTCTAGTTTCTAGTTATCTACTCTTTATGTTACAACCTGGATTCACCACAATACCAAAGTACTTACAGACCGAAGGTTTTAGTTATTATAGTGAGCGCCCATATAGCCGAGGCGGTAAACGCACGGGTATTCAGCATGACCATGCTGAGGGTGACGGGTTCGATTCCCGGTCGGTCCAGGATCTTTTCGTAAAGGAAATTTCCTTGACTTCCTTGGGCATAGAGTATCTTCGTGCCTGCCACACGATATACACATGCAAAATGGTCATTGGCAGAGGAAGCTCTCAGTTAATAACTGTGGAAGTGCTCATAGAACACTAAGCTGAGAAGCAGGCTCTGTCCCAGTGAGGACGTTACGCCAAGAAGAGGAGAGGAGGAGTGAGCGTCGGTAAAAACTCATCTGCGTAGCAGATATCGTAAAACAGCGTCATCTACCCATCCATAAACGTACGCAAAATTTCGCAAACTAGGTGCTTCTCTGATGTAATATGTTCATAGATGCATATCGAGCCAATTGCCGCTCGTTTGCCTTCTTTCTACGATAATAAACTGGCATCTGGTTGTAGTGCTCGTTCCCCCATTATCGGAACCCGGTCGGTCAGCCAGACCTGGTGATGGTGAATGTCCTCAAATGGACGATGGATTGCCTAATCGCCTTTTCCAGCTGGCACAAAATGCGGGCCACAACCATCGCCATCATCATCATAATCATCAACAACAGTATCATGGGCTGTGGCTGACCATCGTCATTTAGAGCTAGCTTAGGTATAAATATCGACGCACAAAAGTGCCTTCAATGGGCGTCGTCTTGGACAGGGCGGCCACGGCCAGCCCCGGTCCGGAGTTCTGTTTTCTTTTTATCAGCAAAGTAAGAAAAATGGCTATCGTCGTTATGCACACACTCACATAATGGGGGTATAATGGCGGGGCCGCTCGCTCCAACAATAGCAATAATAATAAAATGAAGGCAAAAAATGGGCATGTCACTGTTTATCTGCCGGGGAGGGCCGACGGCGACGACGAGGACGACAGCGATGGCCTTCTCTCTTTTGCTCCCATTCGGTGTTTGCAGTACAATTGCCGTTTCAGGTGACCGCCGGCCGTCGCACTCTCTCTCGATCTCGTCTTGGCAGGGAGTGCTGTTTGCTGATACCGGCGAGCTAGCACCAGCTCCTCAGCCGCAATCTTGCCTATCGCTGCTCCGCAAAGGGTTGGCTATGTTGGCCTACTGCTTTAGCTAACAAGAGCAAACTGTTCTCTATTTATAGTCTTTATTAAAAATCCAGTTCCTTGAATGGGTTGATATCAGCGGCGATGGAAGGGTTTGAGCAATTTTTATTCCGGATCAGTTCGTAGAACTGATTGAGTAATGTGTACAAATTAGAAGAAGCTTTTGGTTTCGATGCGAGTTTTAGGAATAACAATTATATCATTAGGAAATTGTTAGGTAAGAAACGAGCTGTGACAGATAGTGGCAAAACATGGTCTTTCGGCAAACGTTTGCTAAAGTAAATATTAGAGTGGGTCATCGTTTATATGGAAAAATGAAAAATTCAATGGTATCCCATCAGATCAAAGCTTTTTTGATCCCATTTCAGGTCCCGAATAAGTGTGCAAAATTTGGGCACGATCGGTTATGTCTACGTTTTGCGCATCGCGTTTGAAGTTTGTATGGGATTTTACATGGGAAAACACACTTTTTTGCATTTCTCTTATAACTAGCTCAATTTTTTCTAAAATCAGGTAACCGATAAAGTAAAAACATAGCCTAGGGTATTCTGAAAAACTTTGTTGAAGACCGCGAAGTGATCTGATGCTTATGAAAAAAGTTATAGCGTTGGCATTGCTAGGCGGGACAGCATGATTTTGTTGCTATTGTTATTCCTTTACATGTTAAAACATAAACACATGCATTCGGTTCGTTGATTATAACTATTTCCACAAGCATCGGATCGCTTTGCGGTCTTCAACAAAGTTTTTCAGAACATCCTAGGCTATCATTTTACAGTATCGGTTAAAAAGTTTCAGACAAACTTTTTCAACTTCTGACAAAAATGCGAAAAGTATGTTTTCCCATACAAAATCCCATACAAAATTCAATTGCAATGCGCAAAATGTAGACGCAACCGATCGTGCTCAAATTTTGCACAGATACTCAGGACCCGAAACGGAACCAAAAAAGCTTTGATCTGAGAAAACGGTTCCGATGACCCACACTAGTAAATATGTATTGTAAAATACTCGGAAAGTTCAAAAAGAAGCTCGCGACAGATTTCTGTCATGAGCCTGGCAGGTTTTTTTGATGGATGTTTCAATACTTCCTGATAAAATGCTTGAAATTTTTTTTTAGATACCAAGACAGTCTTGCAATGTGCAATTTTTCAGTTGAAAACATTTTGTCCACATGCTTTAAGTACACTCCCTTACATATTTATTTTATACTAGCTGACCCGGCAAACGTTGTCTTGCCAAGCTGTGGGGGTTTGACAACTGTTGAGTTCAAAATAGCACCGCACTCTAGATTGGTTTTATTTCGCTCGTGTTGATTTTCTTCCCAGCTCATGAAAAATCAGTACTTTATCAATTTTCTTACTTTTCTAGTTGATTTTCGTAACTTTTTGTACATATAAACACAGCCACCACGAATACGAACTGAACCGTGCAAGAGTCATCCCGATCGGTTCAGCCGTTCGTGAGTTTTGTTGCCTCAAAGGGACTTCAAACTCATTTTTATATATATAGATTATACCTAAAGAGCTCCCAGCTAAATTTATCAATCTAAAAGATGATCTTAAATAAATAAACCCGTCCGAAAACTCAAGGAAATGCTGTAACAGATGAATTGCTCAGACTGACAAAACCTCAGAAGAAGCCTCCCGCCTCACTGAAGTCACTGGAAGAGCAGATACTAGTAACTTTCATGATTCTGGCAGCAGTGCTTGAAAAGTGAAGCGTTTTTCCCGGGTCTCCAGTTAGCCAAGCGGTTAAGGCTATGGATCGCCAATCCGGAGACGGCGGGTTCGATTCCCTTTCCGGTCGGGAAAATTTTCTCGATTCCCTGGGCATAGTGTATCATTGTGCTTGCCTCACAATATACAAATTTATGCAATGGCAGGCAAAGAAAGCCTTTCAATTAATACCCGTGGAAGTGCTCAAAGAACACTAAGTTGAAGCGAGGCAGGCCAAGTCCCAGTGGGGACGTAGAGCCAACAGAAGAAGAAGCTCAATAAGTTGAATTGCGTAATTGAAATGTGCGGCCCCATGATCCAGGGTTCCGTGCTCCAGTACGCAACCAGTGACGTCAAACCGCGACAAAGTGGTATGAGTGGTTGCATAGAAGCCTCCTTGGAAGCCCCCTACAAGTACAAGTCTGCATTGATCCTACGGTGAGATCGCGGTTATTGTCATCCTAAACGATGAAGGCGATACATTTGGTGACATCAATATCATTGTCACAGCATATAAGGATATTTTATCCAATAGTGGGCCACTCAACCTATAGTGGACCCCTAGCTATTATTCTCAAATTTCCTACTCAAATCTGCTTCTAGCGGTAAACTTCCACCGGAAGACCATGGCTCATGTTCATGGACAGCAGTTTCATGTGATGAAACTAGTCTGAAAAGCGATAATTTGATTATTTGAACAAATTTGTAAATGTAATCAAATCTAGGGGTCCACTATAGGTTAAATCTAAGGGGGTCCACTATTGTCACCGATTTAACATGGTAGGAGAATACGACTTAACCAATAGTAGACCCCAACAACCCAATAGTGGACCCCGCGAGGTCCACTATAGGATAATTTCAACGAGATTTCAAATAATTATTTTATGAGAAATATAAGGTGTTTACACTCGGTTTTTGTGTGCAATATGTAGGAAAGTCACTGTACGACGGAGTGGATTGCCAGCCGAAGTGAGGTGAGAAGATACTATAACATCCTTGTAGATAGGTTCTTCTATCCCAACAGTTGCAATGGATTTGACGCGCCCTTCTTGTGACAAACCATCCCGTAGAAAGCTTGACAAGTGATGTGAATCTCATTATTCACCCTGTTGAATCATACTGTTGGAAGGAGATTCTTATAAACCCGCGGATTTCACGTAAGTGTTTCTACTTACGGGTCCACCACACCCCCTTTTGGCCCTTCATACAGCGGTATGTTGAATTCAGAGCAAGACTCAAGCTAGAATGGTGGCTACCTACATACATACATACACTATGTAGGAAAGATATAGAACTTGTGCAACTATTGGTAAAGACAATTTAATCAAGATATCATGTTTTAACGATCAAAACAAATTCCAGCTACTAAGGGGTCCACTATTGGTTAACGTACCCTACTTGTAGAGATTATTGTTTTGTTGCATTTCAGAAAGCGAGAAAAGGCTCATAAGCCTAGGCAAAAAGGCCAGCGCACACAGAGTAAATACCTGTGTCCCATATCGGGAAGCTAAGCACCAAAGAGTGACATTAACTTTCTTAGCATCGTCATTCGTCGTTGGTACGAGATATCCTTGTTCTATGAACTTCACTAGTTTCAAACCCCTCGAACATGGACAGATAAAAACAGGAAATACGAAAATAAACAAGAACGATCCATTTATTATGTAATGCCATGGAATGCTTTTGGAGATTACTTATGGCGATATAAAAAGTATTTCTCTTGTAGTTTTTCTAGGGATATCACTAAAGTTCTGCCAGAGATCTCTTCGAGCTTTCTTGACAATTTCTACTTGAATTTCCAAAAGAGATTTCTCCTGGAGTTCCACAAGTCGGCACCAACATTTCAAAAGGGCGTAACTGCATTTACAACCAATGCCTTCTCACTAAGCTGTAGAGCGTATCCCATCCCTCTCGAGCAATCCACTAGCACAAATAGAAAGATAAAATCCTCCTCTTTGGATTATTGGATGTGAATTGCGTGAGATGAATGAAATACGACCCACAGCTCTGTGAGAAGGCATTGGTTGCAACAGCAGTTACGCCCTTTTGAAATGTTGGTGCCGAAGTAATTGCAGTTGGAGAGGCCTCCGATAATTCCTTCAGAAAATGCTTGCAATGTCTTCAAGGATTCTTTTGGAAATTCTTCTAATTCTTTCATAAATTTTCCCAATGATACTAACAGGAAATTCGAAAAAAAAAACCTTCAGAAATTCTTTCACGTATTCTAAAACATTTTTCAGCAATTCCTCCGCGATTTTTTTCCGGCGGGAAAATTTTCAAAGTTTATAAATACCCCCTTAAGGGAAAGACAGTTTGAAACGGTCTCACCAATTTATCTGAAAACTGCTGTTTTTTTAGTGTTAAAGGGAACGTCATTACCATCCACCGCTGCCGAGTAGTCTCGCACTGCACTGATAATTGCGCAAGTCAAAAATGCACTTCCCAGCGCGGATTTAAGTTTTTCCTGGAAAATTTTATTTGGTTTCGCTGCAGCGACTCGTTATAAAACTCTATCAATACTTTCCGGTCAGTTTTGACATGTTTTTAGACCAAAAATTGTAAAATATTTTACGGATTTGCACTCATTTCGAGTCACACATTCAGTTTTTTCTGTCTCACTTTGAACGTAACAGTTGCCATCCTTTGAAAATACTAAAATGATCACATTCCAGCAATGGACACAGAATAAAAAGTAGCCTCGTATAATATACACTGTCTATTGAACTTTCAGAAAAGTTAATGGACATCATAGAATACAAATCGTAAGTTTGTAAAGGGTGGCAACGTAGAAATGATACACTCGAAAACTAATGCAAACAGGATTCAATTTTTCTGCAAATTCATTTTTAATAAAACAACAAAGTATTAAACTTACAAAATATTTAGTTCAATTAGAATCATTCCCCTTTGTTTTGAATTACGGCCCGCAGATGCTTCTCGAAGTTATTACAAGTCGCACGCACCTCTTCGACCGGCATTTCATCCCAAATTTTTACCAAACGGTTTTTGAAGGTATCCAAAACCAAGTTCTTCGCGTCGCCCAGGTTCCCTAACGTGTATTCCCATGTACAAAAGTCCAGTGGGTTTAAATCGAGAGACGAAACCAGCTACTCCGATGAGCTGATGAAGCACGGTAAATTTTGCTTGCATCACTGTTCAACAACCACTACCTTATGCGTCGGTACTGAGTCCTGCTGGAAACAAAAACTTTCTTTTCCAAACAGTTTCTTGGCACTGGGAAATAGGTGATCTATGATGACGTGTTGTAAAAAGTACTCTTTGTTGATTTTTATGCCCCTATCGATGAACAACAATGGATATTGGCCTTTTGTTGATATGGTGCCCCAAACCATCACCGCTGCAGCACTTCGATATCGTTGAACCTCTCGTTTGTCGGCAGAAATTTCACGAAGACCTGCTTTATACACACGATCAATTTGTTTATTCAGAGACCCTTCAAAGTAAAAAAAAATCGTCCGAAAAAAAATGTGAGCAGCGTGCGTCTTGAGCAGAACGCGAGATCTGGCAACCCTGTCGGAAATATTCTTCAGAGTCAATCCGTGAATCCTTTGTTTCTTAAAAGCCCCACATCTAAGATCCCGTTTCCCCAAGCACACTTGTTTTCAATGCAATAGCATGAATGGCAACGTATGGCTCCCAAACTAGTGCATCACTTTCACATTGCCACCCTGTATAGTGAAGAAATTTTCTGTTACACACGTAGACTTTAGGATCCGAACTCAAGAACAGTTTGCATCATAGTTCTGCATCATATTCTACCCTTTTTAGGCTGTTGAGCACCAAAAAAGTTTCTGTTCCAGATTGGAAGCGTCTTAGGTCCATTCCCCGTAACGTGGGTAGATCACCTTATAATGGTGTGTTACGGCGTAAGATCTACCATAACAAATTTTGATCTTGTAATTTTCTAGCTTTGTTAATTTAAATGCAGGTAAATTCCAAGATCACAATTTGGTCTACTTTTTGTGAAGATATTGTGAATCCTAGAATACTGAACCAATTTCAATGAAAATTTTTCTGTATGTAAAGTATACATATCAAAATGTTGTGTAAAAATTTCATTCAATTTGATCCAGCCGTTACAAAGGTATATTTGTTTAGGTTGTCAAATTTTGTCATTTTTTTCAAGTCAAGTCAAATTTTGGTCACACAATTTTTTACATAACTTTAGACTGCGTACACCAAAATAGCTGATTTTTGGATCAGTAATGTAGCTTGTACCATAAAATTTTAATCAAAATCGGTCTAGTATATGCGGAGATATTGTTGAACCCTGAGATCTGCAATTTTAAAATTTTGTGCAAAGAGGATTCACAAATAAGAACACATTTTTACTGATTTCAATGAAAATTTTTCTGTCTGTGAAGCAGCATATCAAAATGTTGTGTAAAAATTTCATTCAATTTAATCCAGCCGTTACAAAGTTATATTTGCTTAAGTGGCACCCGGTCAGGTTTTTTCATATTCAAACGGCTACAACTTTGAAAGTATTCATGCAAAATGGCTCAAAATTTCACTAAGAACATATTTTCATAATAGTATTATACTGTAAAATTTTGATAAAAATCGGAGCAGTATTGGTAGTTCTATAATCAAAATTGTGCTTTACTGACCTTAAATTTCCGAAAATTTACTATGGAGCGCCCTTGTACAAAATTTTAAAAAGCTAGGTCGATGGTTTTATCTATATATCAACCAATACTTAATCGATTTTGATGAAAATTTTATGGTATAAGCTACATATAATGTAGCATTACTGGTCCAAAAATCAGCTGTTTTGGTGTACGCAGTCTAAAGTTATGAAAAAAATTTTGTGATCTAATTTTAACCGTATCACCCTTTAATGAACAATAACACTAGTTTACAAAATAAAACGAAAGTTGTGAACTTCTGTCTACGACCAAAATTTTTGAAGCATAATTTAGCGCTGATTTCGAAACCGTGCTTTAAAAAAATAAAGTAGACCAGTTTTTGAGTTTCAGCTCAATATCGAGTTTTACAACTTTTTAAAATATTCAAATTAATGAAATTCAAATATCTTGCGTTTTGTTCAACCAATTTTAAATATTTTTCCATAAATTTAAAGCTGAATATAATATCATTCGATCATCTGAAACCAGGTTTTGCGTCAGATTGATTAAAGTTAAGGTATTGGCAAGTTTTGGGGACGATCTCCTTAAATTTTAGCAAATTTTCCAAAACTATATGAAGAAATGTAAGAAAAAACAATTTAAAAATTCTTTCTCAACGTTTATTTCACATATCATATGTAGGCGAGTTTACAGTAAAAAATTTAGCTCAATCGGAACATTGATTATGGAGAATGAGATGTGTGAATTGAGCGACTTTTTTTAAAAATAGAACAAAAATCGATTTCAAATCATCAACCTTGTATGGAAAGTCGGAAAAATTTCCGCTCCACTGTAATTTTTTTCCTTCGCGTTTTCGAACTCCGGGCATGATTCTACACCTGAAACGATCATCAGCTTACCAAGTTCAAAAATGCTGTAAGCTAGTGTAATAATCTGTAGATGTGTAGGTATGTAGAACTTGTGGATCATATTGCTACCACTGCGATCGAGAGTTATTTTCTATTGTTATGAAATATTTCAATGTGATAGATCTCTGAGCCGCTGCTGCTTTGCCGCAACAGATGGTTATGTGCAACCTTAGGTATTATGATATTGTAATGTAGACATCCTTAAAAAAGGGACCATCAATCATTTATTCAGTTGAAACCGTCATTTATAATGTATAGCGATGCAAATAATTGATTGTATTTGCTACGTTGATACATATAGAATGAAATTATCAACACTTTAACCCTCTAATACCCAACCCCGCCTTTAGACGGGGTATAGTTTGAGCATTTTTGTAATTTTTGTTTCGTGGAAAATCATTTTTTTTATATTTTTGGCTGATATTTAGGACTGTTTTATATATCTCAAAATGGTTTTTGGTGTATTTTAAAGCGTATTTAAATTTTTTAAAATCATTGAAAAATTAATGTTTTAGTCACCTTCTAGAAGTCATTGTTTATTTTGTATTGAATCGCTACAATTAACATACTTTAAATTTTTCCCGAATCATTCTAGCCTAGTTTTATAGTTTAAGGGAATCGAATACGCTCTAAAATTATTTTCCTTAAAATTACACGGACAATAAAATTTTCTATGAAAAAAGTTTAAAATAAAAATATTTCAACAATAATCAAAAAATCTCAAAATGTTTTCATCTAAAAAAAATCCGTAGTTCAAATAGGCTTCCAGGAAAAATATAAAACTGTGGGGATGTTCAAAAGTAAAAATTAGAAAAATCAAAAACTGAAATTCACGAAATCGAGAATTAAAAAGAATCATCTTCCAAAACATGTTTAAATCGATTTTAGATGACGAAAAATTATATTTAGATCAAAATCAAAAATTTGGGTATTAGAGGGTTAAAATTTATGAACTGTAGAAACAATGTTTAAAGAGCAAATGTTCTGATACGTGATATACATTTTTTGGTATATTCGATGTTTTTTCTCAATATTCAGCAATAAAGTCTCTGTTGAAAATTCAGCAATAAAGGGTCTGTTTGAAAAACAATTTCATCCAAATGAAGGGCAAAGTATTGCTTCATAAATCCCAAAGACATAAAACAGATTTGAACCATATTTTTAATTTATAAAATGTATATTCAAGTGTCCAAAGTAGCCCCGCATTTCAAAAGTAGCCTCGCACAACGGTATTTAAAGGAAGAACACATTCTGTGAGGTTGTTCCGATCGTCAAGGACTTCCTAGCGCAAGCATAGTTAGTTTATGTTTATTACAAAAGGAATTTTGATTTCATCCTGCAGCCTGAGACAAGTCACAAATCCAGAACTACTCAAGATGAGTCACCGCAATCACCATGACTAATTCTCGTTTTAATTGAGAATCAAACATTTGCATCAGCGGTTTGTAGCATCCAACGCGTAGTAATCACCTTTTCCGTGCTTGTTCTACGGTTGATTGAAATATACACAACAGCTCCTTCCACGTCAAACCTGGGATCAAAAAACCGCTTTATTTACACCGCCTTTGTTCCATCGTATATTAGGATAACCACGGCATGCGGTTGTTGTGGCACGACACAGCCCATAAATAATATTCTTTTGGAACACCATCCCTCTCGCCTGGTCCGTCCAGAACATCCCGAACAACGCTGAACACCGATGGCCAATCACTGCTGTTTGCTGTTCGCTTCTAACTACTGATGCAGGCAGGGCCATCGAACAGGGGCAGCGAAAAATCACGCTTTTTGTGTCTATTAGCGCGGACAGATATAATTTTAGAAATGATGTAAATTGGAAATTTATACTATCGGCGCGTACCTACTGTGGCCGGCAGCGCGGCGTCCGTGTTGGCCGCTCACTTACGTTACTCGCCGGAGATGGTTTCCATTCCCGCAAAAAAAGCGAACCGGATCGAGTCCACTATGGTTAGATTGGAACTTTCCGAATGATTAGAACAGAATTCTTCTTTATGGCTCGACGTCCCCACTGGGACTTGGCCTGCCTCGCTTCAACTTGGTGTTTTTTGAGCACTTCTACAGTTATTCTACAGTTATTAATTAAAGCCCTTCTTTGCCTGCCATTGCATGAATTTGTATATTGTGAGGCAAGCACACTATGCCCAGGGAGTCGAGAAAATTTTCCCGACCGAAACGGGAATTGAACCCGCCGTCTCCGGATTGGCGATCCATAGGCTCAACCACTAGGCAAACTGGAGACTGGATGTTGATAAGGTTGAGCTTGTTGATTATTCGCCCGTAGTTACAAGCCCAGAGCAGCCGCCCTTACGCAAGTAACTTACGTTAAGCATTTGAAGTACCGTTGTTCTGCTTTTTTATATGAGAATGGCACATAAAACGCCAGAACTCTGAGCGTTCATCAGGAATTCGTCAAATATTTAGGTAAAACACTCCAGCAATACCTCTAGAATTATTTCCAAAAATCCACTGCATTTTGCTTCTTCGCACAAGAGCTGAGCTTGAGGAGCTTGATTGACCACCCGTAGATGCTACTCCATATAGCCGAGGCGGTAAACGCACGGGTATTCAGCATGACCATGCTGAGGGTGACGGGTTCGATTCCCGGTCGGTCCAGGATCTTTTCGTAAAGGAAATTTCCTTGACTTCCTTGGGCATAGAGTATCTCCGTGCCTGCCACACGATATACACATGCAAAATGGTCATTGACAGAGGAAGCTCTCAGTTAATAACTGTGGAAGTGCTCATAGAACACTAAGCTGAGAAGCAGGCTTTGTCCCAGTGAGGAAGTTACGCCAAGAAGAGAGAGAGAGAGATGCTACTCCAGTATCGCGAGTAGCCGGGGACTAGCAGGCATCTTCAGTGTGTGAGCGTTGGTGATATACTATTTTAAGGCGACAATGGCGCCTGCCACGTCAGGTTGCTGGTCAATGCGGAGAAGGAGAAGGAAGTGATGATTGCAATTGTTTGTATCCACATCTGACCAAATATACCTCTGCGTATGCACAAACTCATGCGGATGTCGGAGTGTTTGTGGGATGTTGTTGGCAGAAAGTTCACACATTGGTGCGTGGATGCCAGGCGTAAGGTGATAGATTAGTGCGATTATAGTATAGTATATTAAGTATATGAAGCTAAAGCGACACAGTTCGCTTGATTGCATAACTTGTAGGCGTTATCTGATAGATTGACACTGTGCTGTGAAAGTTGGAAGCAAGGGAAACGGCATTTCAACCGTTCTGGTTCTAGCGATGGTTTTCAACATAGGAGAGTATAGAGAAAGTGGATAGAAAGATACAAAGTAGGAGGAAAGGGAAGGGCCAGGGATTGAACCCAGGACCTTCTGCATATGAATCAGAAGCGATAGCCACTAGACCACCAAGCCCATCCTGTATTTTGCGTCTTCACGCAAGATCCAAAATTTTGCCACAAATTTCTCTTTACTCGATCATGATTATTCTTTCGTGAATCTACCATGAATATCTCCAGAGCTCTCAAGAATATCTTTTAAAATTCCTCTAGAAATATATTTTGCTATTCCGTTAAGAATAGGTCAAATGATTATATAGCTACCACAAGTGTTCAAATGGATGCGATACTTTTCTTATAAGAAAGTAATGTCTCTACTTTTGAATTTTGGCATAATTTTGAGCTTGAATCTGCAATTTTCTTGATTGACTCTGGCGTCAGCTGTTCCGAGGAGTGACTTAGTCTTGAATAGCGAGAAGGCGAGAAGAATACGCTATTAGTCTCGTCACAAGCGGTTATTTCTCCCGTCAACCCCATCAAACACCGGACGCGTCGCCACAACTAAACTCAAACGATGGTGGGTCATCGTTGATCCCAGTAGTGCTACTGTGACCGACTGCTCCGGACAGTGCTAGAAACCGGATGGTTTATTGCGGAAAAGCGCGGGCAAGCCTATAACACGTGCTACCGACGTCGCGGCGTTAAATTACCTATACAACATACTTGTTTAGTGGCGCGCGGTCGTTGGTTAGATGGGTTTGGATTGGAAAATTTATCGTTCTAAACAAATGCGAGTCGGGTGATTTGAAGCGAGGAGGAACAACACGGGAGCGCACACACACCGGTTCAGTTGGCAACCGGCGAACAGGTGTTTCCGCGACGACGGGACTGTTTGCGATGCGATGGGGGCATGACCAAGCCGTTCCCTGTTGTCCGGGGTTGGTAGATTGTAGGACGGATTTTAGTAGGGGAATGTAGTCAACCAAACTGGTTCAGTGTCTACTCTTAGTCGAGCCTAGTCTAGTCTATACCCATACACAGTCATCCATTGAAGGAATCTCGAAAAATGGTAGACTCGACTACTTATATGATGTCTCTTGACACTATTGATACTTGGAGTGCATTAGGGATGCACTACATGCATCAAAGCAACCAGGCATACTAATTCCACAATAAAGCTTTTGCGTGCAGACGCCCCGTACGAACCAATCCTAGAACCAATCAGTTTTATTGGAAACAACATATTTGGAAATCGTAACTAAGAAGTTTAATACAACCTTCACTCGCTCCTAATCAAAATAATTACAGTATCTGTAAAAAAACAGTATTTCACATCCTAATATTCAAACGAAAAAATGTAGGAAACAACGAGGCCATATTTATTGAAAAATTAAGCAAACAATTCGTAGCCACTTTCATTTCCTCTTATTCCTGTATCACAACGAACCACTATCCCCTAGAAGCCTCGTCCTAAACTGGTAGTTAGCGGAGAAAGGTGGTCGTCGTCACTCATAAATCATCATATTTGTCGCCCGTGCGGGTCATTCGTCGCATAAATTGCGAGGGGAGGCTTGCACAAGTGATACAATTAGCGGAATTGATGTAGTCAATTTTACAAAATTGCTGTCATGTGCTGACCGGTGTGTGGTTTATTTTGCTAATGCTATTGGCAGGCGGTAGTTTGAATAGCGTCTGGGATGACTCGGAAACGGTTTTAAGCAGAAGAAGAACCTAAGGACTAATTTGAAGTCTACTTAGTTGTAAAATGGTCTTGACAGCTGTAATAAAGTCTAACATTTTTCTTGGTTTTATGATGGTTGCCCACCTGATATCGAAGCTGTAAGCGCACGGGTATTCAGCAAGACCATTCCCGATCCAACCAGGATCTCAATTGGGAAAGAAAAATCTTTGGTAATAATTGTTGAAGTGTTCATAGAATGCTTAACCCTCTAATACCCAATCACGCCTTTAGACGGGGTATAGTTTGAGCATTTTTGTAATTTTTGTTTCGTGGAAAATCATTTTTTTATATTTTTGGCTGATATTTAGGACTGTTCTGTATATCTTAAAATAGTTTTTGGTGTATTTTAAAGCGTATTTACATTTTTTTTTTAAATCATTGAAAAAATGATGTTTTAGTTACCTTTTAGAAGACATTGTTTATTTTGTATTAAATCGCTACAATTAACATATTTTAAATTTTTCCCAAATCATTCTATCCTTGTTTAACAGTTTAAGGGAATCGAATACACTCTAAAATTATTTTCCTTAAAATTACACGGAAAATAAAATTTTCTGTGAAAAAAAATTAAAATAATAATATTTCAACAATAATCATAAAATTTCAAAATGTTTTCATCTCAAAAAATCCGTTCCCCAAATTGGCTTCCAGGAAAAATATAAAAGTGTGGGGATGTTCAAAAATAAAAATTAGAAAAATCAAAAACTGAAATTCACGAAATCGAGAATTGAAAAGAATCATCTTCCAAAACATGTTTAAATCGATTTTAAATGACGAAAAATGATATTTAGATCAAAATCAAAAATTTGGGTATTAGAGGGTTAACTGAGAAGCGAGCCTGGAGCCTCGCGTAGACGTGCGGTTTGGGTCACCAATCTTGCAACCACCCCAGGCTATGGGGTGAGGGTTCGATTCCCGCTTCGGGTGATGAAACTTTTTACGAGAACATCATTATCAGGAATCTAATCAGATCATACGAGATACTAGATAGATCATTTCCGAGGTTTTCAGTGAAGGTTTTGAATATGACAGTTTAGTATATCTTAGGGCAGGTTCCTGAAATATTTGTTTTCAAAATTCTTGCATGGTTTCTGGTAAATTAATTCCAGATGAAGGCAATGTTTTTTAAGCGTCTCTCCGGAACCACCAAGAAGGCAATGCTTCAGAGAGGGGCCAACCCTCTAGACCAATGCCACGATAGCAACGCTACCAGGACTTCCTCTCCGTGGCCACATAATCGCTGTAAGGGTCGATTTCAACCGCAGGGCACCGGTATGACCTACGAAGCCGACTTCGAACCCCTGGACCACCTCTTGTACCGCATCTAAACTAGCAATTTTCCGAGTCCACGCCCCCCCCCCCCTCTGTAGCTCCCAGATGATGTGGGTGATAGTTCCAGCCAAACTCATCCTCTGGACAAGATTGTCCGGAGTTGTGTCCTCCCCGCATGTGGCAAGCATGCGGTCCACGCATTGTGTGAAAACGCAGGCACACTAATAAAACCTCATCCAGGTATTTCTGCATAGTAGACCTGAACATCTCGGGAGCCTCTTCAATAGCTACTTTTAAGGCCAGGTTCGGAGCCCCGTCCGGTCCTGGGGCCATACCTGCGCTAAGGAATTTTGCTATCCCCGCAAGTTCCACATCAGTGACCATCTCCTCATCGCCAGCGCCAGTTGCCGGCTATCCTACGAAAGGAGGCCAAAGACTAGGATCATGATGCGGAAAAAGCCCCTCGATGACCCCCTCCCCTCCAACACCTCTGGAGATTGCTCTGTAGGAGCCATTACACCTCTCGTCTTGGCCATCACGATCCTGTAGACATCACCCCACGGATTCGCATTGGCACTCAAAGATTAATTTGTTGAACTAATCATGAAAAGGTTGGAACTATAATGCATATATGCAGGGCTTCCTACCCTTATTGCATACGTCCATTTTGCATACGGCAGCTATATTCTCCCGTTCGGGAACGCACGTTTCTAGGTCTACACCACATGTGCATTGTACGCTTTTGCAAGTGCATCAATCATCACCATTCAAAAGTTCGAAAATAAGGTTACAAACATTTCACACACCGTGGAAACCCTAAATTAAGCACTCCGGATCACTGTGCCAGTGGAGCGGTCGTGATTAATTTTCCGCTAAATTGAACACCCTCAGTTAATGAGTTCAGCCCACCTCCTCAACAAAGTTTAGTTGGTATGGTAGAGCTCCACATTCCGATGCATTGTTTGCCAGTTTGACCATCATCGTAAATAAACATCATCGTGCTATCGTCGTCCAAGATTGGCCACACCGGTCCGGTGCAAACAGTCCGAGTCCGCCTTCGCACTGCTGCTGCTGGACGGGGCCGGATCAAAAGTTAACCATCGTCATCATCATCATCATCATCCAACAACGCGGACGCGACTATATGGGCTTTTCTTGCAGGCGAAAAAGCGTAGAAAAGGAAAACTCGAATAAAAACTAACGAAACGGCAGCACAATAAACCTGCTGACCGAGCAGCACTGGAGGAGGAACGACGCGCCACGCAAGTCAGTCAGCCAGTGTTTCCAAATAGAAAGATACACCTTTATAACCGCCCGGTTGGTTGTTGCAGCCTTCCAACTTCGGTCGGTATGGTACCGTACCGTGCCTACAACGGCGATGGAATGAATTAAAAAGCGTAAAAAAGTGTATCTAGCCGAGCTATCGACAAAAAGTGCTGATTTCAGCAGCAAGTTTCCCTTTCGGTGTTTCGTCAGACAGGTTGCAATAATTTATGGATCGGTGCACACCACGCCCGACTTTGTATCGCCACGCCGTCGTCATCAGCTTCAACGTCGTCGTCGTCGTCATCGTCGCATCAGGGTCTCTCATTTCGCAATGTCGAGCGAATTGTTGTTATGTTCTGTGTGGATAATTGTTGCTTTATGTCTGTGCAGCACGGTAGCAATGCGGACTTCGAGAAAGGAATTTTGGATCATTCGCGAAGCGCGATGTTCGTTCGATATATGATATTTAATTGACACGGTCGTCGTAATCGGCTCCGTAATTGACTTTCATTGCATCTTCATAGTGTTGTTTTTGTTGTCATATGTATGAGCTCGATGGCGTAGAATTATCTTATGACATCTGACGGCTTGGAAACGGGTAAGTGATAACGATAACACAATGAATCCGTGACTGCTGATGGCACAGATGGAGTAAATCAGGTCATCGCTTTTAGTGGGATTGGGCTTCCGTTTGAAGTGATAACGCCAGTGCCACTAATTAGAGTGGGAAGGCTATCAATTTAGCAAATTGATTTTTAGCTATAGTAATATTGACGAAAATAATTTACCTAAGCACCAGTGATAATGAGGCATGCATTCCGGCTGTTCGAGCCCGTATGAAGGTAATATCATCAATATAAACTTTTTTCTCGATTAGCCTAGATAGCAGTATAATATCGGTAGCGGTTGTCTCAATTGGCTAAGAATAACACTATGGACCGCCTGTTTGGGTGGTGAGAGTTCTTTAATCAGGTGACCCCTAATTAATGGTGTGATGCGGCTTGTGATGCTTACTGTGCCTAGGAAAGAATGGCACGGGGGGACTAATAAAAACCTAAACCAATCAGTCAATGCCGAACTGGTTTTATTGCTGCTGTTATTTGTTGTGCTGTGATTGTAAAGAGTTTAATCGTGCTAATTTGGGTGGTGGCTATGGTTAGAATAGCTCAGATCAATTTCCAGCATAAAAGAATAGCAACAATAAATCCTTAAAAACTTATGGAAAATAAAACAGCCCAAGTGGCTGAAGTCCTAGAACCTTTCTCTCGTTAGAGGAATTTACGAATTAAGAACCTTACTTTCGTAAGGGGAAACCTTGTAAACCCGATGTTTGCTATTTTCTGCAAAAATGAAATGACAAACTCGCGTGTCATGCCTCGACCATGTGTGCTTGTCAACAACGCAGTCATTGCTACACTTATCTCTGAACTAACCATCAGAAATGTATATGATATTGCTGTTACAATTGAGGTATCTGTTGGAAACCTCAACAGGAAAAACGTCTACTGTTCTGTTTATTTACCGCATGATGGCCAACCCCTACGGATGGTACCTCTTCGCATAATGCACTTCAAAAGGCCTTCCGCTAATTGTTGGCAGGAACGCTAATGCTCTCCATACCAACTGGAGCAGCTCAGACATCAACTTAAGAGTCTCCAGTTTGATGGAATACTTAAGTATCACAGATATTGGGTTACTTAACATAGGCAACCGCCCAACCTTCAGCTAGAGAGGAAGTGTTAAACATAGCGCTTTACTCTAGCAGAATTGGTCATGGATTACCAATTGGCATGTGCTAGATGAAGAATCTATATATGACCATCGCTACATCTTTTTTGAACACTTGAATGTTACTTCGCTAACTTTGCGTTTCAGGAATCCTCGGTTAACGAACTGGGATCTCTTTACTGATTCGATTACGGCCAAATTTCGTACTGAATACTCACCATCCATTGGCACTCCAATTGATTTAGTTGATACCGTTGCTACTACTATGCAGTGGCGTCGCGTAACCTCACTTTTTACCTGTGCACCGACCCTAAAACTTACAATTGCAGGGAATTTATGATCAAAATCGAAATATATATAAGTGCAAGCAGCTAATCTCGTCATTTTCTAATTATTGCAAGCAAATTTATTCAAAAAGTTCAAGATATTATACTTGGTGCACAGGTTGATTTGAGGTTAGGGAATCGACATTGCTACTATGTGCTTCATCATGAAAGCTGTTGAAGAAGCTTACCCTCTACAGTCAGTGAAGACCCCAAAAGGAACCCTTGGTGGAACTCTGATCTGGCGAAGCTCAGGAAGCAATGTAGAATGAGTTGGAACAGACGAAGTTAGGCTGGAGGCTTTCAGGTCGGCTCGCAAGGCATACCAGAAAGCCCTTCGGTCTGCTGAACGATCCGGCTGAAAAAAAAAACGTTTGTACAAATATTTCCAGTTTGAGTGAAGCCAGTCGGTTGAACAAAACCCTTGCAAAATCTAAGGATTCTCAAGTGAACGAACTTCGTTTGCTAAATAGCGATTTCACTTCCTCCGATGAGGAAGTCCTGGAATGTTTATTCAGATCACACTTCCCCGGATGTGTGGATATAACATCTTGGGATGAACCTGATGTCTTTTCTTGTAGTTGTGATTCTCTGGCTTCGGCTCGGAGTATCATAACTATAGAATCGATTGAGTGGACACTAAATAGCTTGGCTCGTTTCAAATGTCCTGGAACAGATGGGATATATACTATTTTGCTTCAGAAGAGATTTGTTTATTTCAAACATGTTTTGAAAAAACTACTTGTTTGCAGTTTTGCTACAGGGTATGTTCCCAAATCCTGGCGGGATGTTTCTGTAAAGTTAATCTAATCTAATCTAATCTAGTGCTTGCACAGCCAGTATTGAAAAGCATCATGGAAATACCGAAATTACTTCTGGTATTTTCTTGTCATCATTAATATTTGCAGCATATCAGGTATGATGTGATACAAATATTGAAACGGCCAGGCCCACTGTGCAGACTAATGGTTTCAAAGATAACTCAAAAAATTGTGGCAATCAGATTACCCACGTATGAATAACATGGTTGACACAAGTTTTCGAATTGGAGGATTGATGAAACGGGGACAACCGTACCAACCGTTTCGTTATCAGGGGAATGAGGATTAGGTACAAGATCGTTGGGAGTGGTGAAGCTAAGAAGGTAGCACTCCATTGGTATGCCTACTCCTGGGATGGAACACAGGTATTTGATCTGTGTCCGGGCTCGAAAGCCTAGGCTTAAGCGCCATTACTCGCTCTCTGAGACGAAAATAAAATAGCATTACAGATCCCCCCTCATACAAACCTTACATTTCCCAAATATCCAATAAGTTTATGAAAAAATAAACAAAATAAATTAGATAGATCTCCCCCCATTCTGGATGGAGAAAGTTATGAGGTCATCTTTGAGTACTCAGAAACTGAAATCACTTGATAATATCAAAAAGTTGATTACATTGAAATAGATTCTAAATACTATTCCAGTTTTGGTTTGGATTGTGTGCGTACTCATAGAAAAATATTATTACTAGTATAAAAAGGAAAGATCAAACCTTAATGACGACCTATGTCACCCAAGTGCTGGTTTCCGTCGTAGATTTCTTCACTACAACTCGCTGGACAGCAGACTCCAGGTTCCATTGGACCACATGACAGTCGTTCGGCGGGGATTACCGTTCTGCAACCCGCCTCGTCATCGCAGCCGCAGTTCGAATATAGTGTAGCGGTGGGGGACTCTTTGTGGTCTTCTCCTGGCTGGACCGTCAACAATCACTCGATAGGGGGATCCGGTCACATGACGATTAATGTTGCCGCACGCTTACACTTTATCCAGGACCAAAATTTCTTCCGGAATTAGCAACTGTAGACACTAAAACTTCAAAACGTTTTCGAGTATTTTGTGAGTTTTGAGAGTTAAACTTAATCACAAAAAGGCACAAAATTTACGGATCAAGAAAAAATCGCGTCCGCTTCCTGACACAGCACACTTCGATCCTCTCTGGCGGGATGTTTCTGTAAAGTTAATTCAAAAAGTGGATCGTGCGTCGCATGAAAAAGCTAAGAGTTTCAGTCCTAACAGTTTGATCTTTTTCTTCTGAAATGCTTAGAAAGTATTGTCGATCATCACATCCGTGATGTTCATCTGGCCAATATGCCTCTTCATGTGAACCACCATGCTTACCAATCTGGAAACTCCACTGTGACTCTTTTACACAAAGTTGTTTAGGATATCGAGAAGGCATTCACTCAAAAGCAGTCCTGCTTGGGTGTTTTCTTAGATATCGAGGGTGCCTTTGACAACGTGCCTCTCGATGCCATATTGGAAGCCGCGCGGGGTCATGGTATATCTCCAATGATTTCCAATTGGATTCACCAAATGCTCGAAAACCGACATCTCTTCTCTACATTGCGTCTAGCAACGATTAGGAAATTGAGTGTTTGTGGATGCCCCCAAGGGGAGTCTCGTCACCACTTTATTGAGGCAACTCAATAATAGCGGTTTTCCTACTTATGGTTTTGCCGACGACTACCTAGCATTGTTAGTCGGTATGTGCATCAAACAATAGATGTTTTACTCGGATTTATCGAAAGGCCATATTGACGACACCAACCTTCAACTACCTAAAGAGCGTTTTGCATAAGATCAAAAAGGGTGCTTTTTGATCTTATGCAAAACGCTCTTTAGGTGGTTGAAGGTTGGTGTCGTCAATATGGCCTTTCGATAAATCCGAGTAAAACATCTATTGTTTTTTTTTCACGGAAAAGCGAAACCGTAATGGTGTTCGATCTTTGCGTCTCTTTGATTCTGAAATCAAGGTGACTGAACAGGTAAAGTACGTTGGAGTCATTCTTGATTCCAAGCTTTCCTGGACACCTCATATTGATGTTCAGAATCAAGAAAGCTTGTATGGCCTTCGTACAAAGCCGGCGAACTTTTGGTACAACTTGGGGTCTAAAAACCTAAGTATATCAAATGGATTTACACAACTGTTGTTCGTCCAATATTGGCCTATGGATGTCTTGTGTGGTGGCAAAAAGGTGAAGTGAGGACGGTCCAATCAAAAGTAGGCCATCTCCAAAGGATGTGCTTATAATGAAGGCAAGCAAAGAAATTCTTCTTAATTAATAACTATGGAAGTGTGCAATGAACACTGAGTTGAACAAAAGCAGAACAAGTTCCAGTGGGAACATAAATTCATAAAGAAGAAGAGAAGAGACATTACATTTAAATGCTCTTTTGCTTCACAGTGCATTACATCATCCGATTCAAGTTTCTGCTCACGTGCTTCGGAATAATCACCCGCACACTGGATAGCAATGAACTCCATCAGGACTGAGTGTGCCTAACCTTAGCGAGCCTATCCAGTTCGTTGTTGTCTATGTGACAACCCGGGGCCACCCTGCCGCCAACAAGCGCAACATTTATCGCTTAAGCCAGCAGAGTTTATGCTTGTTACTCTCCGACCGACCCTAGCTTAGTACCACATCCAGTCAGCGAGTAAATGTACTTAGCTCAGCGTAATTGAACGCGCCGCGTTCGCGCTTAGATATTTTTTTCTTTCTTGTTAACCCTCTAATACCCAATCCCGCCTTTAGACGGGGTATAGTTTGAGCATTTTTGTAATTTTTGTTTCGTGGAAAATCAGTTTTTTTTTATTTTTGGCTGATATTTAGGACTGTTCTGTATATCTCAAGATGGTTTTTGGTGTATTTTAAAGTGTATTTACATTTTTTTTAAATCATTGAAAAATTTATGTTTTAATCACCTTTTAGAATTCATTGTTTATTTTGTATTGAATCGCTACAATTAACATATTTTAAATTTTTCCCAAATCATTCTATCCTTGTTTAATAGTTTATGGGAATTGAATGCACTCTAAAATTATTTTCCTTGAAATTACACGGAAAATAAAATTTTCTGTGAAAAAAATTTAAAATAATATTTTATCAATAATCATGAAATCTCAAAATGTTTTCATCTCAAAAAATCCGTTTCCCAAAATGGCTTCCAGGAAAAATATAAAAGTGTGGGGATGTTCAAAAATAAAAATTAGAAAAATCAAAAACTGAAATTCACGAAATCGGGAATTAAAAAGAATCATCTTCCAAAACATGTTTAAATTGATTTTAGATGACGAAAAATGATATTTAGATCAAAATCAAAAATTTGGGTGTTAGAGGGTTAAGTCAAGTAATCATCTGTTGTCTAGAGTCTGCTTAGGGCTCAAGCCTTCAGTACACGCTTTGCCAAGTGTGCAAATATTTGGCAAAATTTGACAAATTTATTTGTCATGCGTGTACTGACCAAATAAATTTGCAATAACATTGTTGTGCAAATATTTGCCTAACTTTGTCACGGCGAATATTTGCTAATATTACAAATTGAGCACTTTTCAAGTAAGGCAATGTAGCAAATATTTGGTCATGTTTGCAACTCCGATCTGTACTCGAGTGGCAAACATGTGCAAACGTGAGTTTGCCAATTGTTTGTCATATGTGTACTGACCATTGACAAATAATAGCCAAACGGCAAACGTCTGCTAACGTCTGATACGTCAAATAGCCAAATATTTGCGCATATTGGCAAAGCGTGTACTGAATGCTTCACCCGTTGGTGATAGATGATTTAATTCCAGGGATAAAATTTGCATTTCTAACGATAACGGCTCGTTAGAGGGGGGCAACAGCACACACAACTAGGTACTAGGTACTTGGCTTACGGATGCGGATGTGTACATATATGCGCGATGTAATCGACTGACATGGCGGCGGTGGTGCCGTCTATTGAACGTCGTCCGGCGAGTTACAAATTTTACGCTCATTGACTTTAGTGACAGGAGCAGTGCGGCAATCTTTCAGCAGTTCTTAAGTCGCCGCCGATGACGACCTAGCGGAAGATGGGCATAGATTACATACTGTAGTCTAGCAAGATTCTTGTCAGGCGGTGGCGTAATACACGCTGACAGTTTGTTGTTTACAATATTTGGTATGGTAAAAAATGTACAAGTGCACTTGTAATATCTTAACGAGCTATTAATCATAGATATGTGCAGTCAGTCTAAGCTAAAGCTATGTAATATTTTAAGGAGCTATTATTGCGCTATTCAGCATACTATCCGAGCAGGAACGAATAACTGACACATAACTGCAGCATACCAAAGTCAGGTATCATACCAACCCAACTAACCAGTAAGCATTTAAAGTAGCAGTCCTTCAGCATTATAGTTGCCTTTACGACAAGGCTTTTAATGCTAATTAGCCATATATACGCCTTTAGTGCTACTCCATAGCAGGTTTTGGCAAAATAACGGGCTGTCTAAGTGCTACCCCTTTAGGAACGTCGTGACAAAATGTCAAAGAAGTGTAACGCTAGTAACGCCTCGTCGAACAAAACAAAACAAAAAAAAGATTACCGTCTGCTTCTCGGTCTCTCAGCCCGCTTCAGCTTCCTCATCCTTCAACACTCCAGCTGGTGATACTTTTTGCTTGTTTTAGTAGTGATTTGGGTTCGAACTTAGAATCCGAAGGATACTGAAATATATTTACTTCTCAATCTGTTGCTACTGCTCCACGATGATACAGCTGTGCCGATGTCGTGCGTTGAATTTACCCCCAATATAAAGTATGCTTGGAAAACAGCTTTAGTTCGAGCACCCAAAACTTGTTTTCAAAAAGATATTCTGTTGTGTGTAGATCATTTTCATTTCTTTTTCGATCTGTAGCAAATGATTTTCTAGGATTCGCCAAATCATCTACCTATTCAGCATCAGCGCACATTTTCCGACAAAATTTAGTCATTTTTTTGATGGCCAAGTTTCATCAAACCCAGCCGCAGCAAAGTTTGCTTCTGAGCTCTTAGATTGGTGAGGAAAAAAACGAAGAAGCAAATCAGATGCACAAATTTGTAAACAGAAGCATAGGTCCTGTAAAAGAGAGACAACATGTGCTATGAAATACATAACATATTATCCATCCTCTTTGCTCTTTGCATTTAAGTAGCAGTTGGGAAGCATTCTTATTGCTTCCGAACGAAAACACCTCAAGCAGTTGAAATGCCAATTTACAGCCTAAAGCTTTCGAGCGGCACAGCTTATGCTATTTCAAGGCAGTTATGCATTCGAACTGCGTATGTAGGGCAGCGAGCATCTCAAATGCATAATATGGGCTATTGTACGGCTGATTTAAATGCTTGGTGGTTACCTGGGAAGACAAGGTATACCAATATTGGTCGGCTATCCTGCCATTGAAAATAACTTACTGTGGTATTTTGTAGGTATTGATAAAATACCTCAACGAGTTCTTGTTTTGGTGTTGAGGAGTGCTTGAAGTATTATTCAATTATGACAAAAACACTTTTTGTATGGACAATCGCTGATTATTATTCAGGTATTGCCTTACCTGATGTCATTGTTCGCGTGTTATGCACAGAATACACACTACCCGACCAGGAACGAATAACTGACACATAACTGGAACATACCAGAGTCAGGTATCATACCAAAACCAGGTATTGGTCGGTTGTCCAGGTATTAAAAATAACTTATTTTGGTATTTTGTAGGTATTCATAGATAGATAGATAGTTATTATTTTGCTTTTGAGGACTGATTGAGGTATTATTCAATTATGGAAAAATCACTATTTGTATGGAAAAATCACCGATTATTATTTAGGTATCACCATACCTGAAGTCATTATTCGCGTGTTATGCACAGGAAACACATCAGTTATTATTTTAGGTATTTTACCTCTTATGCAGGGCTTCTTAATACCTCATTCAGGTTGTAGGTGTCCAGTTTTCCATACCTGAGTTTGTTATTCTTCAGCTATTTTCTCCTGCTCGGGTAGTTATTATTTAAGGTATTTTACCTCTTATGCAGGGCTTCTTAATACCTCGTTCAGGTCGCAGGTATTCGGTCTTCCATACCTCAGTTTGTTATTCTTCAGTTATTTTCTCCTGCTCTCCTCCCCGGGGATACAAGGGGGTTCTGAGATGGCCAAATGTTGGTCTACGTGGTTTATGAACAGCCCCTTAGGCAAATCAAAATTTTCCCGATGGAATATTTCTATACTTTGGATTTAGGAGTAGGAGGAAGGTGACGAGTCAGGGATCGAACCTAGATCATCTGAATCAAATCAAACAAATCAGTAGGTGTAACCAATAATGATTAAGGATTAGCTTTGTTATTTCTCCTAAGATGATAATTGATCATTAGTTGCAACACTAATGAGCAATCGATGATCACGACGTGGTCACCTCAATTAGTTCAACTATTTGAAGTCACCAACTGACTCGACCGAGCAATCTTCCGGCTCAATTATTTATGGCAAAGTCACTCGATTTCGCAACCAGACGACAACAACAATAACAATTAGGCAAATCTTTTGTTCTCGCAGCGGAGAGACAGCAATATGCGGTGGTCTCAATTTGTGATCTGCGTTCCGAACAATCCGACCGGAACGCTCGCCAACGACGCGACACAGACAGTTGTTAGAACCGAACCGTGCGCAACCATCATCCATCAGCAAACAACTAGCTCCTATACAGCGAGCCCTCGATTCAACAGAATGTGCAAATTAGTCGGCTCTGCTGGCCATCATAGCCAGAGGCTAGGCCAGCAGCAGCAGGTCGTGCGATGGGGATGACTTTGAAAGCTTTCAACACTTGTTCCATTTCACGGGACGACGACTACGGCGGTGACAATGCTCCTCGCACTTACCCATATACCACTTATCACATCTCGCGGCGAGGTATGCGAAAACTAGCTAAGAACTGGATCGAAAAATGAGACTTGATCAGCGAATCAATTCTTAAACAGCACCCAACAACAACGACGTTGGCCTAAGCGGCGCTTGCTGTGACATTCGCGGTCTAATGGTTACCGCATCTGATTCGCATGCAAATGGCCCTGGGTTAAATCCTTGGCCCGTGCCTTTCTTCCTACTTTGACAGTACCTGTCAAAGGGTAACCACCAGCACACCAACGTAAATCCAAAAATGCCAAACTGCCATCCCGGATAAAAAACTACCATTCATTACATGGTAAATATTATTAACATATGACTGGTTTTATTGTTCACAATAAAACACATAGTGAATATATTGTTACTTTTTACAATAGAAATCAAGCTCATATAGTTCGTACAATAAGTGAACATTAGCTTTATTAGTGACTAATTGATTCGATTGTTTTTCAATAGTTCTATAATAATTTAAAGTTACTATCAGTAAAAATTTATTTAAGTTGTTTTTAAATAGTTGCAAAAGTGCTTGCCAAGTTCTCATGGACTTTTTATTAAAAAGAGTTTATTTCTCAATTACACTTAAAAACAATTCGTAATAAATAAATAACAATAAATATTATTGTTGCTTGGATCATGTTTGTATAATCAAAAACAAAATCACTTGACATATTTTTTATAGTTTTCGTTTTGAATTTGAGTACAGTAGATGTTTCGTTTATCGAATGTTATTCGCTAAAACTTCAACGACTGACAGACGTCAAGCCGTGTTGGCAGAGGAAGCTCTCAATGAATAACTGAGGAAGTACTTATAGAAAACTAGCTGAAAAGCAGGTTTAGCCAAGTGAGGATGTTACGACAAAAAAAAGATGAACAATGATTTTTCTAATGTTTTCCAATAAATTAAAGGAGTTTAGTAAATAGTAAACTGCCATTGATAACAATACAAATACAATTAGTTTAATGGGCTCAATTGAACCGATGTTAAAATAAACTTGCAATAATATTTGTTGTTAAGTAAACAGATTTCGCCTTTGAAAACCCAAAGAATTCATATTTCTCGGTAACATTTTTCTCCAGCATTTACAGATACTAATGGCCACATGAATTGTGAACTATTTATGGTATGGATCATACGACTTGAAGTCTGACTTGTGATATTTGGCAGTTATTTGAAAAGATTGAAGATAGATCTTATCAACAGAGTTTTTGATTCTTATCATAAAATGTGCATATCATTCTGGCGGCCGTTAGTGCTCGTAAATGCTGGATATAAATGTTAGCGGGAAATATAAATTCTATGGATTTTCAAAAGCGAAAACTGCTTACAAATAACAACAAATATTATTGTATTTTTATTGTAACAACGATTCATTTGACGCCATTCAATTAATTGTATTTGTATTGTAAGAACAATGAAAAAACATTAAGATATATTGTTTTCTTTTGAAAATTGCCCTAAAAATGTCTCATAAAAACACAATACATTCTATTGTTTTTCGCGAAAAAGTGTATGAAAATTTTCTCAAAATTTTATGGTTAAGATACATAACGATCACCATTTTTTATTGTAAAAGTGCCATTTACCATTCGCCGAATGGTATAGAACAATAGAAGTGATGGTGAGTGTGCTGTGTAAATTACAATACGTTTAATGGTGAATATTTTTCGAAAAAATGGTGTTGTAACAATAAAATTTATCGTATTTTTATGATACTTTTTATCAGGGATTTTACTCCGACATCTGTATGCACTTGCACACACGCAATGGTATATACCATTTGCTGTAGGCAAGCGATTGGATCATTACTTATCTCCCTTTCCCTCACGTTGACCTGCAATATGACGTAGCAGACGCCAAATTCGCCCAAAAGAAGATCTTCTACACTTACTCTGATGATCCCAAACAGTTTTCTCATTGGTTCCTGATGATAATTGAGCTGGAGCTACAAGCGGTCAATATAGCTCAAGCTCCGGTAAACTGAGATTCAGCATAACCAATAAATACTGAACTACTTCCAGTGCTCAGTTTCAGTTCTAACACCAATTTATTCGACACAGTCCTCCGGTGTCTTCGTCGAATACCTTCCATTTCAGTTGTAAATGTCTCGTGATTTCATCGTCGCCGACGCCTTCGTTGTCGCGATCGCAGATTTTATTGCTTTATGGCAGTAGCAGCAGCAACAACAGTACGATGTGTGTAGATGGTACCGATTTCTAACAGTACATCCGATGGGATGCGATGGATGGTGTTGTAATAGATATGCCATTAGCACCAGCCCCAGTCAGCAGTAAGCAGTAGCGAATAGGCGCAATAGTGACATAGGGCAACGCCAGAGAATACAGACAGGTGAGTTGTGTTGTGCCAGGGCTCAACACTTTGCGCTCACACGCACGCATACCTGTGTACGCAACGACGCAAAACAACTTTGCGGTGTACTGATGATGACTGCAAAAAAACGATAAATTCACGCGATTAGTCATCGCAATCTTTCTCGTATCTTCGCGGCGCATGTAGTGTGCTGTGTTCAGTGGTCACGTTGTCCGATTGCGTGTCGAACATTGGTTGGTGACAAGCGCAGCGGTAACATCGTTTGTGGACAAAGGCGATGGGTTTTTCTGCTTTCAAAGAGTTTAAAAAAATGCATGCGAATAATTTGAATGTTACAGAAGGATTTGTATTTTGTTTGTAATTTTGCTAAATTTTGCCGAGCTGAAGTGATTTTTCTTGACTTTCAGCAACATTTGCTGAATTTCAGCAAAGCTGTGCTGAACAAATCATCAAATTTTGCTGAATATCTCCAGCTTTTTTATTTCAGCTAATTGTTTGCTGAAACCTTCAGCAATATTTATTTAGGATAACCTGCACACTAAATATTTTTACTGAATTTTACTGAGCTGAATGTTTCAGCCAAATATTTGCTAAAATTCAGCAGTCTGTTGATTTGTTCAATAAAATCTACTGATCATCACCAACGTTTTGCTGAAATTTAGCAAATTTTGCCGAAAGTTCAGCAAAAAAAATCTGAACTCTTCAGCACCCAGACACCCTTAACAGTAATTTAAGGGCTCTGTCGCGGGATCTTACTTTTTTATCTTACTCGTGGGATTCCAAAATGAGCTCAAATAGGTTTCCCTTAAGTAGAGTAGAACCAAGGGGAGCAAGCTGTGAGCGAATTGCTAGCCCTAGTTCATCCTTGGCTAGCGAAACGGGGCAGCTCCATGATCCATGAACTCACTGCACTCTACGATGAACCTAGTATCTGGAAGGTAGCAAAATCTGGAAGGATACGAAAGGCATGGCATGTTGTGGGAATGCCGGACAACAACCCTACAAAGCTGGTGTTCGCCAGAAATCCGGATGGTAAAGAAGATCTGGAGGACATCGTGCAAGATTGGCAGACCAGGTGCAGAACGATCTGGTAAATATAAGAGTGTTAACCCCGAGAGTGAAGGACAGCAATGGCAATCTGTCGGGCACCGGTCAGGCGTCCAGGAAAGCTCGGAAGAGTGGGCCTGAAAAGGCTGGCCCATCCCGGGTTGCGGGGCGCAAGAGTTTGCAACCACGCGTAGGTTCGCAGCTACCACTGGTTGTGGCGGTTCAGGGAGAGGAATCTCCCGCGGAAGAATAAAGAGGATGAGGAGACTAGAGACACTAAGCCGAGGATAGATAGGACAGGTGCTATGGGTGATAAGAGTGACGCGCTTGGATGGGTCTAAATAGTCAGAGCTCTTGAAGGCGATGCTAAGCAAACGTATCATGGAGCCGATGTACGCAATACTCGATCTATTCGTGCCGGCGAAATGGTATTTGATCCCAAGAGAGTCAAAACACGTGAGCGCCACCTACAAGTATCTAACGGATGAGGCATTTGGTGAAGGTATCGAGGGTTCTTACCGCTGCAACGTTAAAAAAACGTTCAGGTTAAAAATCTGGACGATATCACGGACGCGGAAGAGCTTGTTACGGCACTGCGGTCACAATGCAAGGTGCTAGTGGAGCTATGGCAAGATCAGGCAGGGACACAAGTGACCCTGGTCCAGCTACCTGTGGCGGACGTTAACAAGCCGGTAAAAAGAAGATAACCTCAAGGTAGTCTGGTCGGTATGTTCGCTGAACACACACGAGCCACCGGAGGTTTGCTTCAGGTGTCTTGAACCGAGACTGCAAAGACCCTGAAAGAAGCGTGGAAACCAAAGCCGTAAGGCTCAAGGTTGCACAAAAACTCCCTAAGTGCTTGATTTGTTCTGGAAAATTCGCGAACAGCGATCACCCGACTTAAGGCCCAAGGTACCCAGCCTTCAAAAGAGCCAAGAGTTGTTTCTGGAGTTTGCTCCAGAGTTCTTCTCAGGATATCTACGGAAATTTGTTACGGGCTCTCTGTGGGAGTACCTTCCGAAATTTCCCTATATGTTTCTAGAGTTTATCGCTAGTTTCCTTGCGATCCATCATATATTTATCAAAAATATCCTCAATAAGTTCTCTTAATGGTTGTCCGGGATGGCTAACAGTTTATCTAAGGATTTTCTCGAGATTACTGCTGGGATTTCCTCTAGAGAGAGAGTTTTGAAACACCACTGTCACGTCGGTTCGTCGGTGGTTCGGCAGCAGCAAAGTTTCGCGCGCTCGCTTTGCTAGATTTTTGCGATTTTTTTTCCTCTTCCCTCTGCGGGGCTCCGACGACGGGACGAGTGTGCGCGCGCCGTGGTTCGAGTCGGTTCCGAATTTTTCGCTTCCCTTCGGCGCTAGTTTCCAATACACTTTTAGTTGATAATAAATATTTTCTTTCATTTTTTGCATTTACACAAAAGAGTGAAAAATGTTACTTCGGGTTCGCCGGTCGAGAAAAAATCCGGGCGCCGACAAGTGAGTAGCGTTCAGTGTATTTCTGTGTGGAATAGACTAAAGGTTTCTGCTCCCTAGTGGAGTGGAGACGCGCGATAGAATTTTCTTTTTGGCTAGTTCTTGCGTCGAAAAGTGGTCGGTTGTTAACGGCGGTTTGTGTATATTGATCCATTGTCAAATCATATCACCAACCATAGGTGACTCCCGGACTGACAATGTACCTTACCCTACTAACAAAAAAATCCTTCCTGAGACAAACGTGGGGATGCAGCGATTCGCGGTCTTTATAACAACGTTTGTCTTACTAACATTCCCTTCCATCCTCGATGACCGTAAGGACGTGGCCGGCGCCGTTATTGACCTTATTAAAGTTGAGAGCTCTCGACCTGTGTACATTGAGAATAGTAAGCTAGTCCCAAGCCCTATTCATTGGTTCCTTGTGCAATTTCGATTGCTCTGGTCAATCACGGAGTAGCAACTACGAATTGTGCGGTCATCTATGCTCATGCTCATGCTCATGCTCATTACTGCTGGGATTTCCTCTAGAGAGATTTACGGGATTTCCGTTGGAGTTTTTCCCGGAATATACCTTCATGATTTTCAACATTCTTTCTGGAATGTTCCTAATATTATGTTCCACTTTTTCTCATGATTTAATCCAAAGTTCCTCTCGGGATTTGTTCAATAGGTCTTCCCGAAATTTCTCGCAGGCTGAGAGGCCTGGATTACCTCTGATATTTCGCCGGGAATTTATTACAAGGAATTGCGTAGGTTACCTCAAGAGGTATACCGAGAAAAAGTCCTAGAGAAATCATTGCAAGAGCTCCGGGAACAACTATTAGAGAAATCCCAAAATCAACACCCGAAATTCCGGCACAATATCCGGCAGGGATTCCGGGAAGATCCCTGGGTGTGATCACAGGAAAATCTGTGCAAAATCTCTGCACCACAGGATCGCTGCAAAAAATTCTGGAAACTACTACGAGGAAAAGCTTTGAAAAACCTCTTAAAGAAGTCGCAGAAAGAACTTCATAAGAAATATCAGCAGAAACTCCTGCAAAATAAAAAAAGGACTCCGAAAAAAAACCTTAGTAAAAAATCATGCCCTAATAAACCAACACCATACACGGACAATATTGTAGACGGTACAACAATACCGCATACTTTTCGAATTGTATCTCGAATGGGTGGTTAAGCACATTATATGGTTATCGTTTATGCGGGGGTACAAAGTGAAAAACTCATGGCACTGAACTAATTTCGAGTTCAAGAGATTGCGAGAACAAAAACATCAAGGGAGATTAGGAAATATCTCGGGAGAAATACCTGTAAGAATCCCAGGATAAACTATAGATTAAAACTTACATATATTTCTTGTAGAAATTGCAGACACATCGGAAGAAATGTCGTGAGGGATCGTCTTAGAGAGCAATATAGGGGAAACGTCTGGAAGAAATCCCGGAAGCAGCTCCAACAGAAAATTCATGGGAAAACCCCTGAAGAAATCCTTGGAGGAACTCCAGTGGAAACCCCTGGAATAACTCATAAACTATGGAAAAAAATCCGGGAAGAACTTCTTGGGAAATCCGATCCGACAGGAATCGCGAAAAATCATTCAAGAGAGGAATCCCGTGCGAAACTCTAAGATTTATTTTACGACAACTTCGAAGAAATATTCTGAGAGATACTACTGTAGCGATACTGGGAGAAAACTTATGAAACTGTTACTCCGGGACAGATCCTACGAGGGGCTCTGTCAGCAATACCGAGAAACGTCTGGAAGAATTTCGGCAAGATCCTCAAGAAGAACTCCAGGGGAAGTTGGTAGAAATTCAGGAATCCTGGAAGATTCTCAAGGGGGAATCTCGGAAATAATTGTGTTCGAATCGTGGAAAATTCCGGTACGAATCCGAAAGAAACTCCGGGAGAAGTTCAAGAAGTAATACTATAAATAAAGCCGTGAAAAAACACGGAAGAAATTTTGTGAGGAAACCCTGACGGAATTTCTTGAGAAATTCTTGTATATGAATTTCCGAGTGGATTTTAGCGTCCACATTCATCCAAGTCCACATGGAAAGTACAGTATTTTTTCAGTATCGTCGGACTGCTGGAGAAAAAATATCTGTTTAGCACCTAAATCCCTTCTCTTGTTTCTTTAGAATGGTTGGTTATCCAGATTCCTTTTCTATTTGACTTGTTTTTCGAAAAATCGTTCTCTGGAATTTTCAACTTCTTCACGGAAGCTTCCATGAAGAACCTTCAGCATTATGTGACCAACCTTAACCCTATCCCGCCCATGACTTCTTTTAGTGTTTAAAAATAGTTTTGATTATTTTTGCTCAAAATGGTAGAACAAAACCTTATTTTCTATGCCCAAATTATCGTTTAAGGCTATTACAACTCACCAGGCATTTGAAGAACTTTATTTCATGATTTTTCTCGTTAAAAATGGTCAAAGCACAGGATGCTTCATTTGACAATCCAAGAAAATCACTTTCGGAACCAGTTTTATAAAAATTCATTACAATTCTAGACAAGTTGTTCTCAAAAACTTCGAACTTTTATGACACCAGAATTCTAGAATGAGATGCAAACAATGATTACGTTGGACAATTGCTTATTTTTTGCACGCCATGTGCCCAGTGGTGCATATATGCACCATTCATATTGTATCAAATTAAGGGTTTAAATACACATTTCAGTTATTTTCAACGTAAGACTACACAAATAAATAGTAAATCTGTGAACTATTTTTATTTCAACCCATGAGGATAACTATGCCATTAATTAAGACGTCAAAGTTTGTCATTATTTTTTTGTCGAAAAAACAGCTTTTCGTGAAAACTTTTTCTGACAAAAACATTGAATTTGTATGCGCATACTTAGTGTAATGTCTTTAGATAGAGAACAACATGTGAAATCATTATTTACAATTAAAAACATTCAAAAAACTTCATTAGTTTCAGAGATACAAGGGTTGAAAGTTATGGTGCTCTACAGACACCATGGGCGGGAAAGGGTTAAATCTGACAATTCAGTACTACATACATGTAGAAAAGTTCCACGTTCGAAATTTGGTGTACGAGTACGACCCAGTATAGACTACAACATCACCAAATAGCGGACGGAGAGAAGGGTGATCAGGTCTGGGCCTGGGTCGGAGTGATAATAGGAACCCGTGGGTGACACCTAGGGTCTCCAGTTAGCCTAGTGGTTAGGGCTATGGATCGCCAATACGGAGACGGTGGGTTCGATTCCCGTTCCGGTCGGGAAAATTTTCTGGACTCCCTGGGCATAGTGCCTCATAATATACAAATTCATGCAATGACAAGCAAAGAAAGCCCTTCAATTAATAACTGTTGAAGTGCTCAAAGAACACTAAGTTGAAGTGAGACAGGCCAGGTCCTAGTGGGGACGTAGAGCCATAAAGAAGAAGAAGAAGAAGAAGAAGAAGAAGAAGAAGAAGAAGAAGAAGAAGAGGTAACACCTGTAAAGTCGTGAAGGTTAAGACACGAGGTGTGATGGTTGTCACAGAGCAGCCTAAAGAGCATCTGCAGCGGATCATCAAGAAGCTCGTCCCGTGTCATGACTCGAGTTTTTGGTCTTCTTTCGTAGAAGGAGGGGAGGGCCACGGATATTGCATAATTCTGTAGCGTGGAAGAGGCTTGATGGAATTCCAAACCTAACATTAATAGCGTTCATTTCAGAGGTTCCCGAAATGTTCAGATCTACTATTATGCAAAATGTCTGGACGAGCAAGTCTTCGCAAACGTTTGCAAAGGGCAGAATCTGGCCTTATTGTCAAAGCCAACGAAACCTCCCGTCGGAAAATAGACTGCTCTTGATTCTATGGACATGGCGAATAAGAGGACCATCCTTAACATACTGTTGTGGTACACCGATAGTGCAAATGATCAGTTCGGTGCCCGGAAGGGAAAATCGACCGTAGACTAGCGTACATGCCAGTTACAAAAACTGCCGAGATAGCTCTCCAACATAAAAGAAAAATAATTTGTTACTGCACATTAGTGACGTACACAGATAAAAATAATGAGATTTACACATCATGTAAACTTCATTTTAGTCATGTAAATTTCCAGTTACGACGATGGTTTACATGATATTTCATGTAAATTTGTGTCATATGTCATGTAAAAACTCTGAGTCGTGCTTAATTACATGACATATAATGGAAGTTTACATGATATTTCATGAGATTTACATGATATGTCATGTAAACTTCTGTGAAATTCCACGCTCCAAATTATGTGCATTATATGTCACAGAAATTTACAAATTTTCGAGCTGTGTAAGGAATGCGTTCAATAGCCCCCCAGATGGGCAGCTATTGCAAGAGCAGTATTATGTCTTGGGGTATCTCGAGTACCTGAACAATAGTATCGAAACCTACTCTCAGGATCGAGTACTGGCGTACGACACAGAGGTGGGTCACAGTGCTTCCGAATAACCTCAAAAGTTCCGCTAGCTTCCATCATGGGTCTGCTGATGTTATGCAATGTCATGTACGACAAGGTGTTGAGGTGGAAATCCCCGATGGGCGTGATCATCGTCGGCTTCATTGACGGTAGTATTACCTTGAACGTATACGACGAATCGATCGAACAGGACTGGTGAGCTCCAGGAAACTGGATTTGGTTGACCAAAAAACTGAAGTGGTTGTTTTTAACAACCGGAAGTTGGAGACGCAGGCGTTCACTAGGGCAGGCGATTGGAAATGAATGTATCCATTATCAAAACTGCCAGTAAGTTTTTTCAAAGAATGTTTGAAGGATAAGTCGCATCTGCTCCCCAGGAGATTTTCAATGGAAGGTACCAAGCTATTAAGTGCCTATTCAATCGATTGTACTGTAACGATAATCCGTGCCGAAGTCGATCAATCGATCAATCGATCAAATTTGTCTATACATGTCAATGGTTGCTCCTCCGTGATTGGTTTGAGCTGGTACCAATTGCACTGAGATCCACTCCACTCCACTTATTCTCAAAGTGCAATTTAAGCAGCTCATGCATTTTGGATAAATAACGGCGCCGGCCACGTACTTATAGTCAGTTGGGAAGGGAAAGGAATGTTTGAGTGTGCTGGTTGTTGCTACTAAAGACCGAGAGTACCTCTGCATCCCCACAACCAGCACGGACTGGGGTATTCGTTAGACGGAAATGTGAGTAAGCGCAAGCTTATAGTAAGGGTCACCTCGTTTATGCTTAGGTACGCAGGATCAGAGTAATTTTATCCCGAGGATGTGTAGAAACGTAATTGGCTGGAACGCCATAAACTACAAATAAGGCGGCGCGTAGACTCGAAGAATGGCTAGGTCAACCGAGTCCAAAAGGTGATATCAGGGTTCGGAGTCGACTACACAAGTAATACAGGAGCACAGCGGTCGAACTCAACATTTCTATCGAGCAGTTCGTCGTGCGTAGGACTTTCTGGTATATCGTAGCGTGGTGTCAATCAACTAAGCTAGATCCGAACCTGTGGCATGGAAAGAGATCAGCAGGATGATCCGGAGTAGACGAAGGCTCTATTTCGACAAGTCTTTCTCCGGTGTATGCGGCAAAACCAGTATTCGTTCTTGATACTGTCAGACTATACTTCGCCTTCTGAGGACATAGGCAAGTGGTGAGGCCACTTATGAAGTTGGCATGGCAATACGACAGCGCCATACCAAGGTGTGCTAGGGGCAGCAGAGACGAAAGTCCTGGGGCCTGACGCACCCCCCCCCCCCCCCCCCCCGCTTGCGAGTCAGCCGCGTAGTCGCCGGCTAAGAATAGGACTACTAACCCCAATTCAAGGTGTCAAGCGACCCGTGCTGAGGAATGAGTGATCGAGGGGGTGAAAAAGATGCTCGATCTTTAACGGAGCCTGTGGGGTACCTGGGCACCCCCCACAGTAAGCTGTCCCTTACCGCGTTAATGCAGGGCTCTGGCGTGGTGGACATTCTTTCCCGTGCTACTCGTGGGATTTAATCATGAAGTCAAATAAAAATCAGAATCTAGGTGGAAATAGTGGTGGGATCAACCCCTTCGCAAGACGCGGGTTGATGAGATCTCCGACAAGGAGAAGTGAGGAGATAGGCGCTGGGAGTTGCGTACGCAGCTCAAGCGTGGGTGCTCCAGTCCACTTCCCGGCAAGCCAGCCGGTGGAGGTTATGGACGGAGCGTGGTTGTTGAGGGCCGTCAACCGAGGATCCAAAGGACGGTCCGCAATAGAGGTGGCTGAGCAGCAGCTCGGCAAAATCATCGACTTTGCGTCCACTAAGTCGAACATAAACAAGGACCTGAAAACGGCCTTGCTTCGACTTAGGGCGTCGATCGACGATGCCAAGCAGGAGCACGCGGCACTCGCGTTACTGACTGCTGCAGCAGCGGAGCCTGCAAATGAGAAAGTGCCGAAGTTTACCCAAACGGAGGCCTTCTCCTTCGCAGGAAGTCCGAATAAGGCGGAAGCGACTGCTCGCGACAAACGGGGCAAGCAATCGCAGAAGCGGGCGAGGCAACCGTCAGGCGAGGAGCTGTCTGGCGGTGCCCGCAAGGCCAGGCGAATCATTACCCCGAAAGTCGGTAATAATGCCGGAAGGTCGGACCCCAGCCAGGGTTCCCGGAAAGCTGGGAAGGGTGGGCCTGAAAAGGCTGGCCCGTCCCGGAACGATGGGAACAAGGGGTTGCGACCGCTAGTGGGCCCTCAACAGCCACAGAGTAGGGCGATCCAAGGGGAGAACCCCCCTTGGACGAAGGTAGAGCGGAAGAGGAAGAAGAAGGCGAATCCGCAGGTAGTAGCGCAGGACGCCAAGCCAAGGCGTAGGAGGGCAGGTGCCAAGCGCGAGAAAGGCGACGCTATCGTCATCAAGACGGAACAGTCCAAGTACTCGGACGTCTTGAAGATGATGCGAAGCGATGCCAAGCTTGAGGGTCTTGGAGCCGACGTACGCAGTATTAGACGTACTCGTACGGGCGAGATGATCCTGGAGCTGAAGCGCCAGAAGGAGCACAAGGGCGCCGCCTATAAGAGGCTGGCAGAAGAGGTCCTTGGTGAGGGTGTGCAGGTGAGGGCTCTGACACATGAGGCGACTCTGAAGGTCAAGGACATCGATGAGATCACCGAAGTGGAAGAGCTCGTCACGGCACTGCGGCAACAGTGCGATGTGCAGGTGGCCGCCGCAGCCGTTAAGCTACGGAAAGGGCCAGCAGGGACACAGATAGCTTTGGTTCAGCTACCTGTGGCGGACGTCAAAAAGTCCGTTAAAGTAGGGAGCATAAAGGTGGGTTGGTGTGTATGTCACCTGACATTCCACGAGCCACCAGAGGTTTGCTTCAGGTGTCTGGAACCAGGACACAAGTCGTGGGACTGCAAAGGCCCCGACAGGCGCAAACTGTGTAGGCGATGCGGCGCTGAAGGTCATAAGGCCCAAAGCTGCACGAGTCCGCCCATCTGCATGATCTGTACCGGGAAATCCTCGAACAACAGACATCCAACGGGTGGTCCAAGGTGCCCGGCCTTCAAGAAAGCCGCAGTGAACAACAAATCACAGTGCAGGTAACGCAGCTGAACCTGAACCACTGTGATGCGGCTCAGCAACTGCTTTGTCAGGCAGTTTCTGAGTGGGAGACGGATGTCGCCATCATATCGGACCCATACCGAGTACCCGCCGGCAACGGCAACTGGGTCGCGGATGGGACCAGAAAAATGGCGGCGATATGGACGACGGGTAAATACCCCGTTCAGGAGTTGGTGTCTACTACCTATGAGGGCTTCGTGGTCGCCAAAGTAAACGGGGTCTTCTTCTGTAGCTGTTATGCGCCTCCGCGGTGGCCGATCGAGCAGTTCACGCAAATGCTGGACCGCTTAACGACCGTGCTAACTGGGCGAAGGCCGGTGGTAATAGCGGGCGACTTTAATGCCTGGGCCGTGGAATGGGGAAGCCGTTTCACGAACCAGCGGGGTCAGATCTTGCTAGAAACACTGGCCATCTTAGATGTCGACTTGGCTAATGTCGGTACCAAGAGTACCTTTAGTCGAAACGGAGCGGAGTCAATTATTGACGTGACCTTTTGTAGTCCTGGCCTAACAAGTAGTTCGAACTGGAGAGTAGATGATGGCTACACTCACAGCGACCACCTGGCGGTTCGCTACAGTATCGACTACAATAACAGCAGAAGGCGGATAGAAGAAGAGGCGGCTAGGCCAAGGCCAAGCCCTCGCAGGTGGAAGACATCATACTTTGACGAAGGGGTATTTAGGGAGGCGCTCCGCCGTGAGCGAAACTTAATCGGTTTAGACGGCGACGAGCTGGTAGCGGTGCTCTCACGTGCGTGTGATGCGACCATGCCTAGGCGAGTCCACCCTAGAAATGGGAGGCCACCGGCTTACTGGTGGACCGACGCGATTGCGGACCTGCGCCGCGCCTGCCTACGGGCTAGGCGGCGGATGCAGCGAGCACGATCAGAGGAAGAGCGAAACGAACGGCGGGTGGTGTTCGCCGCTGCAAAAGCCGCGCTTAAGACCGAGATAAGAGCAAGCAAAAAGGCCTGCTTTGAGGGTCTCTGTCAGAGTGCCAATACGAACCCGTGGGGTGACGCCTACAGGATCGTTATGGCCAAGACGAAAGGTGTGATGGCTCCTACAGAGCAATCTCCAGAGATGTTGGAGGGGATCATTGGAGGACTTTTTCCGCGTCATGATCCTAGTCCTTGGCCTCCTTTCGTAGGACAGCCGAGGACTGGGGCTGGCGATGAGGAGAGGGTCACCGATGTGGAACTTGCGGGGATAGCTAAGTCCCTTAGCGTAGGTAAGGCCTCAGGTCCGGACGGAGTTCCGAACCTGGCCTTAAAAGTAGCTATTGCAGAGGCTCCCGAGATGTTCAGGTCTGCTATGCAGAAATGCCTGCACGAGGGAGTTTTCCCAGAAGCTTGAAAGAGGCAGAGCCTAATACTATTGCCAAAGGCGGGGAAACCACCCGGAGACCCGTCGGCATATAGACCAATCTGCTTGATTGACACGGCGGGGAAGGTGCTCGAAAAGATCATCCTCAATAGAATGTTGCGGTTCACCGAGGGCGAAAATGGTCTTTCGAGTAACCAGTACGGCTTCCGGAAGGGGAGGTCCACCGTAGACGCTATCTTGTCAGTTACAAAAACCGCCGAGAAAGCACTCGAGCCTAAGAGGAGGGGAATTCGCTTTTGCGCGGTAGTGACTCTGGATGTAAGGAATGCGTTTAATAGCGCCAGCTGGTCTGCTATTGCCGATGCGCTCTTGCGTCTGGGGATACCGGAGTACCTGTACAAGATTCTCGGAAGTTACTTTCAGAATCGTGTACTAGTCTACGACACGGAGGTGGGTCGGAAGTGCTTTCACATAACCTCAGGAGTCCCGCAAGGTTCCATCCTGGGTCCGGTGTTATGGAATGTCATGTACGACGAGGTGTTGAGAAATAAAAGAAAATCGGGTTAAGTACGGTTCCTTTGAATTCCACTAAGAATTTGCATCCTTTGACAGATACGTATTTCGACCTCAACTGTAAGGTCGTCTTCAGTGTCTTGTACTTGACTCGAGGTGTTGAGGTTAGAGTATCCAGTGGGAGTGGTGATTGTCGGATTTGCCGACGACATTACGCTCGAAGTCTACGGTGAAACGATCGAGGAGGTAAAGTTGACTACCAACCACTCGATCAAGGTTGTGGAGGCGTGGATGCGGTCCAGGAAACTGGAGCTGGCTCACCACAAGGCAGAGGTGACGGTTGTTAACAACCTGAAGTCGGAGCAGCAGACGGAGATCAGTGTAGGAGACTGTACTATCCTGTCAAAGCGCTCCGTCAAGCACTTGGGCGTGATGATCGACGATAAGCTTACCTTCGGTAGCCACGTCGATTATGCCTGTAAAAGAGCCTCCACAGCTATTGCGGCACTGTCCCGGATGATGTCCAATAGATCTGCGGTGTACGCCAGTAAGCGCAAGCTTCTAGCTAGTGTTGCTACATCCATACTTAGGTATGGCGGCCCGGCGTGGGGCACCGCGCTAAGTACTAAATGCTACCGACGGAAGCTGGAAAGTACTTACAGGCTTATGTGCCTGAGGGTTGCGAGCGCGTACCGTACCGTGTCACACGACGCTCTCTGCGTCATTACTGGTATGGTGCCTATCAGCATTCTTATCAGTGAGGACATGGAGTGCTTCGGAATGCGCGGCACAAGAGGCATACGCAGGACTGTCAGGATGGCCTCTATGGTCAAATGGCAGCGCGCGTGGGACAGTTCCACCAAAGGAAGGTGGACCTATAGGTTGATACCGAGGGTAGATAGTTGGATTAATAGGCGCCATGGGGAAGTCACATTCCACCTGACACAGGTCCTTACAGGTCATGGTTGCTTCCGACAGTATCTACACCGTTTCGGGCATGCGGATTCTCCCGAATGCCCAGTGTGCAATGGTTTAGAGGAAACGGCGGAACACGTTTTGTTCGTGTGCCCGCGTTTTCGCACAATGCGTGACCGCATGCTTGCCACATGCGGGGAGGACACAACTCCGGACAACTTGGTCCAGAGGATGTGTAGGGATGAGTTTGGCTGGAACGCCGTTTCAACGGCTATTACCCACATCGTCTGGGAGCTACAGAGGAGGTGGCGCGTGGACTCGGAGAATGGCTAGTCCAGATGCAGTACAAGAGGTGGTCCAGGGGTTCGGAGTCGGCTTCGTAGGTCATACCGGTGCCCTGCGGTCGAGATCGACCCTTACAACGATTAAGTGGCCGCGGAGAGGAAGTCCCGGTAGCGGTGCTGTCGTGGTGTCGGTCTACTGGGTTGGATCCGAGCCCGCGGTTGGAAAGGGGTCCCCGGCAAGGGTCGGGGTAGGTGAGATCCTGCTGTCTGCAACCTACGGGTGCATCCGATAGGGCCTGAAGGGTAGTTATACCCTTCCTTACGGGCAGGTCAGATCGGGTTGCACGTGGGCATCAGTTCTTGATGTCCGCTCAGCAGTAGGGCGCGGGCGGGGTTGACCCTGCCCGCCTTCCGAGGACAAAGGGAGTGGCGAGGACCACTCGGGAAACTGGCTAAGCGCCAGCATGCTACCGTGATGGACTCTCCAAAGCGAGTCATCGATGTTCGTTGCTGCAGGCTACGCAGCTAACCTTGTGGGTGCGATGTGCACTAGCCCCTCTCTGAAGCAATACCTTCTTGGTGGTTCCGGAGAGACGTAGGGTTTGGCGACCATAGGAATGGTTTAGTGGGTACGAGGAGAGAGTAGTCCTGGATTTTACTTTTGTTGTAGAAGACGGCCTGTCAGACCTACACTACCCTAACCTTCTGTTAGGGTGTCTGTTGAGCAGATTATCCCCCTATGGTTTAGAAGGAAAAAAAAAATACCAAGGTGTGCTCCGAAAAGAGCTAGTTCATTGCTACAAGAACTTCTCTCCGAAGTAATGCCTTCTGCTAGTCCCGGAAAGATCATTTAGATCATGAAAGAATTCCCTTCTCCTTCTTTGGGTTCACAGGAGGTCCCCGTTGACAAATATCTGAGCAGCCTCGCAGGTACTTGTTGAGTAGATGCTCCCCCATGTGAACGCTGACCACAACGCAAGCGTGCACTATGGGACGGCTCCATACGAACACGTGGCCAAAAATATTATTTCGTCAATTATATAATGTCTTGCTCCTATTCCTAAGGATTATGCCTTAAATATATGAAAAACACGCCTTGAATGCTTTCAAGGACTCCAAACTCCAGGCTTGTCCGTACTGAGAGCATGAAAATTCTGCTCTTTGGATTTATACCATCAAAATCGTAATAAATTTGCAATCTTTCCAGTTCAACTGATAGAATGATCCTAAATGTCATTTCGATCTGTCAAATAAACTGATCTCATTAATTGACGGGTTTTAGAAATTTAAATAAACATTTTTTCAATATGACAGTTTCAACGATATTAAAATATAAAAGCATTGCATACTTTTAGGCGTTTGTCAGTATTTTTGAAACAATTTACAAAGTAGATTATAATTCGTAAAAAATACGCTTCGCTAAGAGATCCAAGACCAATTTTGATTCTACTATGATTGATCTACCAAGAAAAGCGGCCATCATCATCAGAGATATTTAAGGCCCAATAGGGTGATTTTATATTGGAATAACTCAATCATCGCCGATAACTTGATTGGAATTGCAGAATAGCAGCTAGTAGCAGCCAAATGTGATTTCAATGTCTCCCAGGGATCCTTAAAAAAGACATAGAAGTAGTCCCGAAGCGAAACTTTGCGAAACTTTTTTTGTATGGAACGGTTTGCATGAGGAAAATTTGGTTATTTTAAAGTGGCATCATTTAATAGTTTCACAATCAACTTTTCTAATGTCATTCGAAAGGTTTATAAGTATGCTTTAAGAAACTACTTTAAAAGTTCAACATTTTCTATTTAAGCCGAAGATTTGCGAAGATGTACAATTCATTCATTTTACCAAAAATTGTCAATGTTCCCATTCTGCTGCCAATATCTCGATAAGTATATGTGTTAGCAAACTAATATTCTAGGGTTTATTGGTCCAAGTGGTCTACTTGCAACTACCGAACCTAAATCTCAAATTGAATAAAGTCAATTTTCGATTTTTGGCCACCTGAATCCCCTTAGTAGCGTGGTGCAACTGACGTAATATCTAAGGATTGTAAAGGTTTTGTTCTGATATATGGATCCATCGACAGATGTCTTGGATTATGGAATAGCTAATCCAGGAATCTCTACAAATGAAACCATTTATGACTCGTAAAAATACTTAAATTTTAATACAAATTTTGACACAAATCCAACATATTACAATATCAAGCATAAGTTTAGCTAGAGCCTAAAATTTCCACTTTTATTCCCTTCAATAACAGTATCAAGCTGATGATGATTAACCTGGGCTTGTTAGGGGAATATCTGTAAATAAAAAGAAAATCGCGTTAAGTAGGGAATCGCGCCACTTGGGTGGTGGCTTCTATATTCGTCAAGTACAAGACACTGAAGACGACCTTACAGTTGAGGTCAAAATACGTATCTGTCAAAAGATGAAAATTCTTAGTGGAATTCAAAGGAACAGTACTTAACGCGATTTTCTTTTTTTTATTTAGTATCAAGCTTTTTTTTGTTTTCAATCGAAGTCCAGATCCATGAGCAGTAGACGAGATTTTTCTGGTAGTATCCGGATACTAAAACATTCAGTATCGTGCCTACTTCAAATGGGCGCTTTTAAAATCTGAATGAATTGTACCAAGCAAAATTCATGATTTACAATCGAAATGGACATCTCGCCAAGCCAGCCAAACAAGTGCACGGAGAGACGGGCAATAGTGTCGGCTTAATCGTAACCGTAAACTAACGTAAACAAAATCGATCGAAATGCACTTTCCCTAGAGGAGTTTGTAAATACATACACATAGGACGGCATGTAGGTAGTAGATACACCTTACCCCCCTTAATTCCCCACACCAGCCCCCCTTTCATTGCATTTGGGTACGACCCAATCCAATTACCTTTCAGTCGGTCCAGACGATGGTATATTGTTATCCATTTAAAACCAGCCGCTGTGCAGCACAACTCAGCTGAAATCCGGTTCCGATCGGCGAATGATGTTGAGAAATAAAAACTGCAGCAGTATGTATGGTATGGTATGATTTCAGCAGCCAGCACGAAAGCGAAATCGGTTCAATCCAATCGAGGGCGGCCGTAGCTGGTTGTAGATTCCAGAACTGTATGCACGACGGTGTGGTGTGTGTCGTAATTTTAAGAATCGATATGTACGATGCACTTTTTTATCTGCGCGGTTTGGGGGGGGTGTTCTTCGATTACTTTTCGAGTATAGTTGGGTACACTTTTCGAAACACAGAGAGATGGGGGTTTAATACAACTCGGGGAAAACCCCCGAAACCCGAATAAACTTTGAGGCACAAAAAACTTCTTTTTTCGCTTAAGCTTATTTTTTCTCCATTCCTTCACACTAATAGCTGCTTACAGCATTTCCACTTCACTTCTATACACACGTTACGTTTTCGTATTGCTTGCACAGCTCGGTAAATCTTCTCCAGAGTGCTGCTGCGGCTGCTGCAGCCAGCCGAGCCAGCCTACACTGTGGTGGGGCAGACAACACACGGATACACACTCCACAATTTTTCTCTACATCTCTTTCCTCATAACTTTTTCACTTCTTCAACTTCACTCGAGCTTACTCATTCGGGGCTCATTTGCGCTCACACAACATTTTTTTCTGCTTCCTACATATAAATTTCGCTTATTTTCGATATCTCCGCTTCGATTTCCACCCCGGGTGGAGGGAGACTAATTGTCGAGGAATGGTGGTGGATCGTCGGAAAATTTCACTTTGTGGTCTACATTTTCACCTTCGAAACATCCGGGCGACGGAACGGCGACAGCGACGGCCACGGTGCGATAATCCGTCAACGTACCACACTTGCTTCCGCTACTAATCCACGGGGATGGGCTCTTCTTCTTCTTCTGCCTCTGCTCTGGATACCCCACACAAATAACATTAAAAATTCAACATTCTTTCTTCTTGGAATCGGCTAGGGGGACCCTCCCCGTAACCAGACTCAGACTGCTTCGGGGCCGCGCACCGTTTCCTCAATTTCTCTAGCGAAATTCCAATCTTCTGTCGGGTTAGAGCAGCAAATCACACTCACTACTTGTCCTCATCACACAGTAGACGACGACGATTTCGAATTCGACGAGAGACGTTTCATGGATCGCGATGGACTGACTGACTGGCTTCACACGCATTCACTCTCGACGAATGGATGGATGGAAGCGCTGGCACAATCAACTCGGTCCAACACTCTCGTCTACCGATGCACAATGGGCTCAGATCCGTATCTAGCTGGACAAAAATGTTTTCGGGAATTATCAAATGCTCTTGAATGTTGCAGTCATACATCGATATACGGTGACCTCAAAATAACGTAACTCGATATAACGTAACTTTTTTGTGCAAGTTTTAATAATAAGCGTGATTTATAGATTTCATCCCTAATTTAAAGGGCGAACACGATGAAATTGCCACACAGAAAATATTGTATAACTTTTGATTGCGTTCGTCAAAATAGCTAATTTTTTGACCATGAATAGTATATTATGTGTAGCTAATACCATACAATTTTCATTAAAATCAGTTGAGTATTGGTGCATATATTGTCGATATCATAAAATGAGATTTTAGAAAATTTGTGCACCCATTTCTAAAAATTACTTAGGCTATAACTTTTTTGTTACCTCATCGAAACGTTTGAAAATTTCACTCTATATTCTTAACATAGTATCAATCAAGTGGTAAAAATTTGATCGAAATCGGTTCAGTACTTTTTCTAGTAAATATCCAAAGCTCAAATCGCTTCAAGGTAAGTTTTAGGTACTTTTTGACCATTTTTAGTTCCGCGTGCACTATTTTGACTGTAGAACTGGTAACGCTGTAAAATTGTTGTGTTAAACTGCTTACAGTGAAAATTTCAGCCATTTTTGTTGAGTACTTTCAAAGTAAGAGCAGTTTGAATTTCACTATACCAAAAACCACATCTGCTTATTGTGCTATAACTTTTTAACGGTATGATCAAATTGAATAAAATTTTGACAAACTATTTCTACATACATACTTTACCTACATCAAAATTTTCATTGAAATCGGTTCAGTATTTTTGGCGCCAGCGTTGAAACGGCAAAAAAGTGATATTTTCCAAAATGTTTGTTTGCACAAGATTCTCAAGTGGCAATTTCTTTGTTTCAACGATATCTCCGCCAATACTCAACCGATAGTTTTGAATATTTTATGGTATTAGCTACACATAATATACTATTCATGGTAAAAAAATTAGCTATTTTAGCGAACGCAATGAAAAGTTATACAATATTTTCTGTGTGGCAATTTCATCGTGTTCGCTCTTTACCCCTACTTTCGTATTTTTTTGAGAATTTTCACTGTCAAAGCTGTTTTTTCACATTTATAAATTGCGTAACAGATACATGAAAAAATCCTTGCAGGAATCACCGCTGAAATTGCAGGAATTATGCAGAAATATGCGGAGGAATTCATGGAAAAAAACTTCTAATGGAATATCCGGAGTAAATCCTGAAAGCATCGCATGAGGTATTTCTCTTGAAATTCCAGAGAATAAAGAAATAAGTAGAGAGAATTTTTAGAGGGATCATAAAAGAAATCCACAAAATCATTAAAGAAATCCTGGGAAAATTTGCAAAAGAAATTTCTGGATGAATCCCAGGAAGAATTTCTACACCCGAGCAGAGGAGATAACCTGTTTTTATATCTTGTTTTGTTATTATTAAATTATCAAGGCATAGCTTTTCCATAACAAATTTTGTTGGACAATCTCATTTTGTTATAATCAAGCTATTGATATACATTCATTAAATTAAATTTAAATAATATGTTTTGTTGGAATACAAGTTTTGTTATGTTTGTACTACTGATCAACTTATCAACAATAGCATAACAGTAACAAGTTTTGAAATTAAAGCAACAATTCAACAATTACGACCTGTCTTTTTGTTTTGTTCCATTTTTGTATTCAGTTAGGAAGAACATTTCTGAACGCATCCTCTGAAGAATACCTCAAATAGTATTTGAAAAAACACTTGAACACTTGAACACTTCTGGAGGAACTCTTTGATAAATCCCTGGAGAAGTCTTAAAAGAACTCCTGGCACAATTTTCTTAGAGATTAAAGCTCCTGGTGAAATCCTAATGTAAGGAGGAATTTCTAGAGGAGTCTTTTAAAATCCGTGAAAGATTCCGTAGAAGAACTCTCGAAGAAGTCTTTCGGATTTATTTATCGAAGAAGATTTTTCGGATCTATTTATGGAAAAGTTTATGACGAATTCGAGGTATTTCTGGTAGAATTAGTGAACAAATTCCTGAAAAAAAAAAACACAAAGAAGTTCCTTGATAAGCACAGAAGGAAGTTCTGACGTAATCCTTAGATAAATCGATGGAGGAATTTTAGGAAAAATATTGCAGAAATTGATGGTGAAAGTCCTGAAGGAATCATCAGGGGAGGTTTTGAGAAATTCTAGCAATTTTTTTGGAGGAATCTTTGTAGAATGAAAGTTGTATTATTTGAAAATATAAAAATTACTATAGTGCAATTTTCTTGCGTTGTAGTGAACCATATTATTTATAACATATTAATATCAAAATTTGTTGTCGAAATAGTTTCCAAATTCACTGTTATTAGAAGTTGTTATTGCAACTAGCAAAACAAGTTATTATAATAGTTTTCCAGGAACATTTTTTTGTTATGACATTTGTTATTTTGCCGCTTATGACAGATAAGTTTCTAACATAAAATGTTATGTTAATAACTTAAAAATAATCGGTTCTATTATTCAGTTATTTTGCCCAAATAAGACAGCTTCTTATGCTGTTGTTATTCCCTTCTGCTCGGACAGGAACTACTGAAAAAATCCATGTAGCTATTTCTGGAAAAATCTCAGCAAAAATTCCTGGAGAATCCTTAGCAGATATTTCTGGAATATCAATAGACGAATTCCTGTAGAAATATCATCATAAAGTATTGGGCAAAACAGGGATACCTAGAAGAACCCTAGAACTCATAGGGCCCTTCGGCAGGCAATTCCAAGAGGAATCCTAACAGGAATAACTGGAAGAATATTGGAAAAATCCCACGAGGTATTTCTAGAGGAATCTCATCAGAAGCTCCTGAAGCAATTCCAGCAGGCATTCCTAGGAAGAATTCCAGAAATTTCTGGATGTGTCAAAGAAGTAACCCTTGGAAAAAATCTCGGAAAGAATTTCTTAAAAATCCTTGGACAATAACTGGAGAAAGCACAGTGAGTATTTCTGAAGGAATTCAGTCGACTACAGTAGACGTTCGGTCGGTGTAAACGGTTTAACTGCAATGCTTTTTAACTGCACGTTCGGTAAGTGCAACAATTTTGCAGTTATCGCACCGCTATCCGTCAAAACGGTGCGCCAGGTTAGCCCAAATGAACAGTTAAATGAATTTTGCTTTCATTTAATTTCAATTGACGGGTTGTTGACGCCTGTCTGACATTGCAGTTATCGAATTTTATTCGCTAAGTGAAACGTAAACATGTTGCAGTTATGTACTGGATGGATCCCCAGCTGAAACATTAATGAATAATGTTCCTAAAGAGGAATTCAAGCAGACATTATTATGAATAAAATAAAGTTCTTATGAATAAAGTGTGATTCATTTTGAATAAGATAAAATCATGTCCCAGACAAACAGACGTAACACTCTTCAAATCCGCTTGGCGTATGGATATAACGATCAATTTAAATTTCATTTGATTTCCGCGATACTTCCACCAGAGGCGCTAGTGTTCGATCGCTTTGACATTTGCCAGTGTACACGTTGCTGAATGATGCAAACGAAAATTACAAGCGATTTGTATAGTATACTATAGTGTGCGTGTTAGACAAACGTCAAATCGCAATCCATCATGGCCGACAATATCTTGAGCAGTTCTATTAATAGATGGCAATGTATTCATTAAAAAGGCATTGGGCAAAAGTTTGGATGCTTTTCCTCTAAGAGTTACATCTATTTGTGCTAAATTCATGTCCATCGTACACCGATTTAACGATCAATTTCTTTTGATTACTAATCCGAGAATAGTATTCCGGTGCCGCAAGCCCCATCCCAACCCTAATATAAAAATATGATAAAACGTGCTTAACACCCTTTAGGGCTATCATCTTCATCATACAGGAAATGATACAATCATTGACCCTATCAGCAGTGTATAATACATTTTTATTAGGGAAATTACCCTAACTTCCCTTTTGCCTCGTCGGGGCAAAAATGGGTAGTTGGAAGCCACTTGTTGTTGGTCAGGTGGCCCCGTTCACTTGCAATTAATAGACTTATGGCTATAAAACTGAAATACGAGATGAAGCTTTTGAAACTCCCGCTTATAATGAACTGACAGAGTATATTTTATAAAGCCGACCCATACCAGAAACTAGATGTAATTATAATTGAGAAGGCTTAAATTCTCCGATTCCGTTCTAAACTTCAAAGTCTGCTGCCGCCCTGGAGGTATCTCCAGATTTTTTTTCTATTTTATATCGAGATGAACCAGCCTCGGGCTGAAAATTTCCCTAATAAAGTTGATACATAATAGTAAATAATATAACTATCCCAGGTAAATGTGTAATGAGCATTGATCAATACGTAAAAATCCTAAGATTGTGTAGAGTTGAGAGAACAGAAAACCCTATTATGCTTAGCCAGACTACAAGTTCTGTTGATATTACGTATAAAAATCAACAATTGGCTTCTTTAGTGGTGTTGAGATAATTCCATATTCACAATCTACATGCCAAACTGAGCCGAAATCCAAATTTTCATGAACTTTGGTGCCCGGGAACCTATTTAAAAATCGATTTAAAGTTTGTATGGGAGCGATTTGTCGAATCACCCCTCGTCGCATTTCGTACTGGGCGGAGCTGTCAAGCAGTTGCCCAGCTGTCAAAAGGTGATTTCAAAAAATCTTTTTGTAATTGAATTTAAGTATCAAAATAAAGTTTAAAAAATCTGAAAAAAAACATACTGGCTTAAAAAAAGGTGCTCTTTCGAATAAAATCAAAAAATCAATATATTATTCTTAATTTAAAAACCCAATTATTGGATCCTAATGATCAAAATTCAAACAAAAAAAAATACGGTTTATCCAAGTAAATCTGCATCACGCAAAGGGAGCAACAGCTGTACTTTGCATAAGATTTGCTGAGAGTAAACTGGATATCGCTTTTATCCAGGAACCATGGACAAACAACTGTAGGATAATGGGAATTCATACAAATTCCTCCAAATTAATATATAAAGTAGGGCAGTTACCACCAAGATCTGCAATTTTATTGACTGGAAATGTGAATGCAGTTCCAATTACACAATTGGGGTTTTAAATTTAGAAAAATTCAACGATTTTATATTTTAAAAAAAAAGAGCACCTTTTTCTAAACCTCTATGATTATTTTCAGATTTTTAGAACTTCGTTTTGATACCTAAAATCAATTTCAAGAAGATTTATTCAAATCACCTTTTGACAGCTGTCCAACTGCTTGACAGCTCCGCCCAGTACAAAATCCGACGAGGGGTGATTCGACAAATCGCTCCCATACAAACTTCAAATTGATTTTTAAATAGGTTCCCGGGCTCCAAAATTCATGAAAATTTGGATTTCGGCTCAGTTTGGCGTGCAGATTCAGAAAAGGGAATTATCTCAACATCGCTTAAAAAGCCAATTCATTAATCGTGACATTGTTGCAATTATGATGGAAGTATCAACAATCCAAGGGAAAAACGGAAATTTGTGTTGCTTCAGCATACTTTCCTGGAGATGTGGATGATGTACCTCCACAGCAGCTTTTGCCTCTTATTGCAGGAAGCAAAATAAAGCTTTCATCATTGGTTGTGATGCAAATGCTCATCATACGATATGGGCTAGCACAGACATCAATAGTAGGGGAGAACACCTGCTAGATTTCATTTCAAGAAATGAAATCGATTTATGTAACAGAGGCGATGAACCTACCTTTACAAATACTATTAGGCAGAAAGTTTTGGATTTGACATTGTGTAGCCATACACTGTCGGAAAAAATCGAACATTGACATGCGTCTCTATCTGATCACAAACATATACTGTTTGGCTGTCAACTCATAGAAACTACAACAAATCCCAGGAAGACTAACTGGAAGATCTACACCTCAAAACTTTTATCGGGAATGGATAACTTAAATGACATTCCAATTTCTCGTCATGAGCTTGAAGAAAGCGCTTCGATACTTTCGAGTATAATTAAACAGGCTTTTCATGACAGTTGTGCGCCAAAGAAACGCTCTTCAAATAGAGATGTTCCTTGGTGGAATAGTAACTTGCAAAAAATGCGACAGAAAACCCGGAAGTTTTTTAACCGGGCTAAAAGCACACAACAGCGGAAACAATACAAAAAGTCCCTCACGGTTTATAACAGGGAAATTCGAAGGTCGAAGAGGATAAATTGGAGGCACATATGTGAAAACATTGAAAGTACTTCGATTGTTGCTAGATTGCAGAAGATCCTCGCTAAAGATCATTCAATAGGTCTTGGAACTCTTAAAAAAGAAGACGGTTCTTTTACGAAGAGCTCCGAAGAAATCTTAGAAACAATGGTGAAAACACACTTTCCGTGTTCTATTGTTGCTTTCACTGAATATCAGAATACATCTATATCACAAACTGAGGCCAATGAAACCAGGAGTTATATTCAAGAAGATGATGAATCAACTGTGGTAGAAGGTACGAGGAGTGATGAATGCATTCTGGCCGATCAAATTATTACTGAACAAAACGTTAAACGCGATTGGTTCCTTTGAGCTCTTCAAAGCGCCGGGTAGGGATGGAATTTTACCTGTACTACTGCAGAAGGGTAAAGAAATCTTAACACCTATCTTAACCAAGTTGTTCCGATTAAGCTTATCATTAAGCCATATCCCTACAGCTTGAAGAGAAGTGCGAGTCACTTTTATCCCAAAGGCAAATAAGAAGGATAAATCATCACCAAAATCCTTCAGACCTATAAGTTTATCGTCCATTATGTTGAAAATAATGGAAAAAATACTAGGCGAGTATATAAAATCGTCATATTTAACTAAAAGCCCATTGAGCCAAAATCAATTTGCATATCAAGAGGGCAAATCTCCAGTAGCAGCACTTCAAAAGCCGGTTACAAAATTGGAAAGATCCTTTGAAGCAAAGGGGATTTCACTTGCTGCCTTTCTTGATATTGAAGGAGCGTTTGATAATACATCTTACGATTCAATGAGGAATGCTATGTCTAGACATGGTTTTGGCAGATGAGAGACTATCATCTAGCCTTGGCAGCTCATGAATTACCGTTAGAGCAGTTAAAGGGTGCCCACAAGGAGGCGTGCTATCACCTCTATTATGGTCTTTGATAGTTGATGATCTCCTCAAAAAAGTGGAAGCACAGGGCTTCGAAATAATTGGCTTCGCTGAATTTGGAAATTTGGAAAAAGGAACTTTTTTAGAACTTTCAGATACAGTCAAGTATCTTGGAGTATATCTTAACAGTAAACTAAATTGGAACTTAAATCTCGAGCAGGTAGTTGATAAAGCCACAAGTGCTCTAAATATGGATTAGTAAGAAAACTTTTGGTACAAAATGGAAATTGAAACCGAAATGTATTCATTGGATTTACTCGGCAATTGTGAGACCCAGAGTTACATGCGTCACTGGTCTGGTGGCCTAAAACAAATGAAAGATTAGCACAAAAAAAGCTGGAAAAACTTCAAAGATTAGCTACTCTTTCAATTACTGGAGCAATGCAAAGTACACCGTCTAAAGCGCTTGGCACTTTACTTCACTAACTTCCGCGGCATCAATTTGTTCAATTAGAAGCTGCAAAGAGTGCATTGAAGCTCAAAACTACACAAACTCTTTGATAGTGACCTAAGAGGACATCTACTGGGGACATGAGCCGACCTACTGAAGAGGACATCTCAGTATTCTGAAAACAATGAGTATCGGCTCTCTAATCGTAAATAATAGTGATTGGATGAGCAAAAGATACCATTTTGAACGCTCTTTTGAAGTGATTTATCCAGGGCGAAATCTGTGGACAAATGGTGACCCAGAACTACACCCAGGATCAACCGTATTCTACACTGATGGTTTGAAACTGAACGATCAAGTAGGGGCAGGCGTAACTGGTCCCGGGATTAAAAATATCAATTCCTATGGGCAAATGGCCTACAATTTTTCTAGCTGAAGTCTAGGCGATTTTGGAATGCAGTAATATGTGCTTACGTAGAAACTACAGACATTCAACAATTTGCATGATGTCTGACAGTCAAGCAGCTCTAAATGCTTTGAAATCAGCAACATGAACTTCTAAACATGTTTGGGAGTGTATTCAGTGACTTCAACAATTGGCTTGCCGCAATCAAGTTAAGCTATTTTGGGTTCCTGGGCACTGTGGAATTGGAGGAAACGAAGAATCCGATATGTTAGCAAGACTTGGAACAGCCCATCATTTCATAGGACCAGAACCATTTTGTGGTGTGTCTGGTTGAACATGATAAAATAAAATTCAACTGGGAAAACACCACTTTTGCGAGGTAGTCTAAACGCTTCATAAAACCGGACGTTTCAAACACTCGCAAACTTTTAGAACTTTCAAAAAAAGATCTCAGTTCTTTTACTGGCTATCTAACAGATCATTGTCCTAGCCGGTATCATCTGAAGCTGATTGGAAAACTTTAAGATGATGTATGTCGCTTTTGTGGCATCGATACCGAAGACTCGGAGCATTTTTTATGCCGTTGTCTGGCAATTTCAGCTAAAAGAATTTCAGTTAAAAGAAAAAGGGGCTGATAGAACCTTTGATGTCTGGAGAACAAACCCCAATACGGTGCTACAGTTCATCCGAACTGTAGCACCGTGTTGGGATCCCGCTAACAGTCAAGGCTTGATTATTGCTAATACAAATGGCGATACGTCAACTTGACATAGCAAAATAAAACTGGGGCATTTGTCACAATAGATCTAAAAACTGGTCGCAATGACTTATATACCCAACAAGGAATCAAAAATATCTGGAATGTGACCAGTATATCCAAAATCTCAGTAAATATGTTCCCATGCTATTGCGTTGCAAAATCATTATGTCGCAAGCAGAGCCGTGGTCCCATGGCGCCCTTGGCAAGCATTATTCAAAACATTTCTTAGAAGATCTGTACGAAAATGTTCAGTAATCATTAGACAAACCATGGACATTGTTGAATACCAGGAGGAATTTGTAAAGGAATATCTACATCAGTTTTTGTTGAAATCTCTGGAAGAATTCCCGCTGAAATCACAGGCATAAATTGTGCTAGAATCGCTGGAGGAATTCCTGCAGAAATTTCCGGAGGAATACTTGATGAAAATCTGGGAGAAATTTCAGCAAAAAATTCAAATGGAATTCATGAACTAACTCTTGAAAGACTTCAGTGGCGTCTCGTAACCTCACTTTTTACCTGTTCAACGACCTTGCATTTGCGAAGAATTTATGATTGAAAATGGACGAAAACGACTATGTTCATCATTTTCTACAAATTACAAGCCAATTTGAAGAGAAAATTCAAGTATTTACGTTCATTAAACAGGTAGATTTGAGGTTAGGGAATCGCCACTGAAAGAATTGCAGGAGCTGTTCTTTTAGAAATACTTGATGATGGAATGTTAATTTGTAGAGAACCACTTTTGGAAGAATTTCTGAAAGAAAACTTGGAAAGAATCCCTTGAAAGGTTTCTTGAGGAATCTTTGGGGAATTTAAAAAAAAATCCCTAGAAGATCTCATGAAAAAATTTGGATGGTATCAATGGCAGATTTTCCAACGAAATACCTGGAGAAATTCCTGAATGAATTCCAAATTTATTATCCAAGGGCAACAGGGCTAACTCTGTTTTAGCTATAGCTAACCATTTTTGTCCAGCTAGCTACGACTCCGGAACCATTGTGCCATGATTCCACCACGATCACCAACACACACACCACCTTCCCTACAAACAACAACGACTAGCAACCATCGTCCCCATCATCAACGCAACGTAGTACAACAACACGCTGCTGTCTGTGCGAGCGTAATTGTTATTGTTGTTGCACGGTGTAGTCGCACTAGTCGTGGTGTTGCATCCACGGAGAAATCCCATTCCAAACGCACACTACGGGGTTTCCCTTGCTTGCCGATACTCCGACGACAAACGCAGACACATCCCGTTCCGCTGCTGCTCTGCTGCTGTGGTGGAACGTCTTGGCTGGCTTACGACTGGTGGCACTGGCAGGCATCAGAGACCGACAGACAGACATGAGAGAAATTGTGCCCCTTCGGTGTTTATCTGTTTACACGAAAATAAACACAACTACACTGCCGATGAGCTGTGCGGTTGATCGATCGGAGTCGGAGGCGGTGGGTGGGTGTAGGTGGTGGTGACGAGGGAGTAGCACAATCTTGCGGGGTGAACCTTACCATCACTTCGCGACAACGACGTCGGCTGATGCAGTCATAATCATCCTTCTGGTTGGTTTATCTAGACATTCGGAAGAGAAATTACAAAGGGAAAACAACGTTAGATTCGATGTAGGGCTTTGGGGTTTGTTGTATAGGTTTTCTAAGGAGACATGTGCAAAGATTCTTGAAGATATCCTGGCTAGTGATCTCTGCTCGAAATCATTGACATAATTGGCTTGTGAATATCTTCAACTGCATGGCAGATTGAAGTAAAAATTCACCAGGAACTTACTTTGAAATTGTTCATACCTAAAAATTTGGAAACTGTACAAGATGTTAGTTCGGAAATTCTTTGTAGAAAAGCCGTGCATTTGTTACAAATAATTATTAGTTGCAAATCACAGTTTGTGTTAGATATAATTTCTTAAAGAAAAAAGTCCACAACACCAAGCTGTTAGCAATGTCAATGTCATAACTTTTTCATGCATACACCAATATGTCATTGAGAGGCAATGAAGCATCGATATCTGTACAGCTCTTGTTTTGTTATAAATCCCAGCGAAAGTGCGTCAAAAATCACACATAATCAATTCTATTTCTGAGCAAAACAAAACGGTAGAACTGATATTTGTCCATGCATCGGAGTTCTGGCCCCATCCATGTCATGCTTCTAGTTTAGTCTCAGGACTTTAGGCTAGTTGTAAAGCGCTGTCAAATTAGAGAATGTGTTCGGTAATAAGAATTCATGTGAGTTGCAAAGCAGATGAACTACCAAGCGAGCTTCTAAAATACGGTGGAGAAGCACTGGTGAGAGCACTACACTGGGTCATTACCAAGATTTGGGAGGAGGAAGCATTACCGGAGGAATGGATGGAAGGTATCGTGTGTCCCATCTACAAAAAGGGCGGCGAGTTGGATTGCGGGATCTACCGCGCGATCACACTACTGAGCGCTGCCTAAGTGCCTACAAGATACTCTCTCAAATTGTATGCCGCCGTCTATCACCGATTGCAAGAGGATTCGTGGAGCAATATCAGGCAGGATTTATGGGTGAACGCGCTACAACGGACCAGATGTTCGCCATCCGCCAGGTGTTGCAGAAATGCCGCGAATACAACGTGCCCACACATCACTTGTTCATCGATTTCACATCGGCGTATGATACAATCGATCGAGAACAGCTATGGCAGATTGATCAAGGCGACGATGGATCGAGTGATGTGCGTAGTTCGAGTATCAGGGACACTCTCGAGTCCCTTCGAATCTCGCAGATGGTTACGGCAAGGTGATGGTCTTTCATGCTTGCTGTTCAACATCGCTTTAGAGGGTGTAATCAGGACAGCGGGGATAAACACGAGTGGAACGATTTTCACGAAGTCCGTTCAGCTGCTTGGTTTCGCTGATGATATTGATATTATAGCTCGTAAATTTAAGACGATGGCGGAAACGTACATCCGACTAAAGAGTGAAGCCAGGCGAATCGGATTAGTCATTAATGGGTCGAAGACATAGTACATGATGGCAAAGGGCTCCAGGGAGGAATCTCCGCGCCCGCCACCCCGAATTTATATCGACGGTGATGAAATCGAGGCGGTTGAAGAATTCGTGTACTTGGGCTCACTGGTGACCGCCGACAACGACACCAGCATAGAAATTCAGAGGCACGTTGTGGCAGAAAATCGTGCTTACTTTGGACTCCGCAAAACTCTACGATCGAATAAAGATCGCCGTAACACGAAGTTAACTATCTACAAAACGCTGATTAGACCGGTCGTCCTCTATGGGCACGAAACATGGACCCTACGTGCAGAGGACCAACGCGCCCTTCGAGTTTTCGAACGGAAGGTGTTGCGTACCATCTACGGCGGAGTGCAGATGGAAGACGGGACTTGGAGAAAGCGAATGAACCACGAGCTGCATCAGCTGCTGCGAGAAGCAACCATCGTCCATACCGCGAAAATCGGGAGGCTACGGTGGGCGGGTCACATCATCAGGATGTCGGATAGCAACCCGACTAAAATGGTTCTCGAGAGTCATCCAACCAGTACAAGAAGACGTGGAGGGCAGCGAGCTAGGTGGGTCGACCAAGTGGAGGACGATCAGCGGACCCTACGCAGAGTGCAAAACTGGAGACAAACAGCCATGGACCGAGTGGAATGGAGATGGCTACTATGTACACCAGACGCCACCCCGGCCTTAGCCTGATCGGTAAGGTAAGTAAGTGAGTCGCAAAGCATACTCGTTTTAGAAACTGTCACTAGTAACAAGGGCTTTGTACAATGATTCCTTATTACCAAAACGCATTACCCTAGCTTAACAAGTTGGATGTCACCATGGTTCAGCTTGGTAGATCTTACTCCGTAACGCAACCCAAAAAGCTGACGTTACGGGCTCCGTTAAAGGACGAGCATGTTTTAAACCTCCTCAACCATTCATCCCTCAGCACGGGTCGCCTGACACCTTAGATTGGGGTTCCTTGTTTGGTGAACTTTTACCCCCCGGAACAGGGGGTCCATAGTGCTATTCTAAGCCGGCAACTACACGGGCAGTGATGGAAGCTTGTTGACAGACAAAACAATGGAGGTTGCTAGGTGGAAGGAGCATTTCGAAGAATTGTTGAACGGTGGGAAAGGAAGAGTGACAGATAGGATTCGACGGGAAGGCTATGGCACCTACAACACTAGACGAGGTCAGCTGAATAACAACAAGGTTGCTGGGAAGGACAAACTCCCGGCTGAGATGGTCAAGCACTGTAGTGAGCATTTATATCCAACTCTTACACCGTCTCACGTTGTCTTAGTGGGACTAAGATGAATGCTACGATGTCCATGAAAGACACATCTAGAATCTAGACAGCTATTGACCAGCTGAAACGCTGGTTCAAGCACTTTAGAAACCATTTCCAAGTATCGGCCACGCGACCAACACCTCAGCATGATCCGCCAAGGGTTCGACGCATTACCCGTGTCAACACCGAAGCTCCATCATTGCAGGAGATAGAAACAGCCATCCGTAGCATGACAACGAACAAGGCCCCGGGGATATACAGCATATCAGCCGAGCTGTTCAAAGCTTTCCCCGTAGCATCCGTACAACTGCTGCATCAATTATTCTGCAACATATGGGAAACCGCGACCTTTCCGGTCGACTGGATGCAAGGCGTCTTAGTAAAGGTGCCCAAAAAGGGTAACCTGACTGTATGCGATAATTGGCGGGGTACCATGTTGCTGTGCATCGTCGTTCAAGTCCTCTGAAAAGTGATCCTTAACCGGAGACAGGAGTAGATTGACGTAACTCTCCGGTGGTAGCAAGCAGGATTCCGTACCGGACGATGCCGGACCATATCGTCACGTTCCGTATCATCTAGGACCAAATCAATGACTTCCAAGAATCTCTCTACCCGGTGTTCAATGATTACGAAAAAGCTTTCGACCGTCTTAATCATGAAAACATGTGTGGAGCCCTCAGGCACAAGGGTGTCCCTGAGAAAATCATCGGCCTCATTGAAGCACAGTACAGGGCATTTTCTTGCATTCTCTGAAGAAATCGCGCTAGTAATCATTGAAGGAATCCTGACTCCTGAACTCCTGAAAGAATCCTGAAGGCATTCCTGAAAGAATCTCGTGAGAAGTCCCTGAATAAATCGCGGAAAGAATCTTTCAAGAAATTCTTGCATGAATCCTTAAAAGAAACCCCGAAAATCGATAAAGACATACCTGCAGGGCTGTAGGGAGGAATCCTGTGATAAATCACTGGAGGAATCCCCTAAAGAGTCCTGGAATATACCTGCAAGAATCCCGGGAGGGATCTCAGAAGAAATCCCGCATGAAATTCCTGAAAAAATCCTGGGAGAAATCCCTGAAAGAATCCTGATGCAAAACTTGAAGCAATCCTAGAAAGAATACTAAGAGAAATCCCCAAAAGAATCCCGGAGGAAACCTTGAAGGAATGCTCAAAGGAATCTGTCGTGAACATCCGTTCCAACCGGAAGCCAAATGTCCGCAAATGAAGCCATTCTTTTCTTCGATCCGAATGTAATTTCCGAATCACCTCCACCAGCAAAGAGCGCGACACGGACACGTCCGTTCGTCTCCAAATCCGCCAAAAGAAGACCGACCAAGCCAAAGCCGAGCAAGTTTGAAGCTTCGCCTGCTTTGTCGATTATTCAGCACATCTGTCAATCCAGTGAAAATGTTTTGTCGGCTGTTAGTGCTAGTAAATGCACTGAAATAAAACTGCAATTCCAAATCAATTTTTATGTCATTTGTTTTTTACGTACATTTTTTAATTACTCTACAATTAGGTTCTATATACTACATTCTTCCCCTCCTCTACTCTTCTTGTGGAACTAGACTGAAGCAAATGCTTATTTTCTTTCCTTTAGTTTTAAGTAGTCTAGGAACATGAATATAATTTTGACACTTGAGTTTGGGTGAAAAAACTAGGCAACCATGTGCATTTGACCTGCAAAATGAAAACAAACAGTTGGTTGTCTTGGTAGTTGCCAAGCAAAATCTGAATCATCAAGCAGTGGCACTTTGGGGCACACAGAGGCACAATTGAATACCCGTTGGCACACTGAAAATAATTGGCACAAGTGAAGATGTGCTCAGCGACTCCCCCTTGACCCATATACAATCGTCAGCAATCACAAACCAATAAAAATGTAATCTAATCTAATTCCAAATTCAGTCAAAATTTGATCCAATTCCAATCCAAAATTAAACAAAACCACCATGAGCCACGTTCTCTCGTGCTAATCAAAACATATTCTGCCTGAGTTGCGTCCCCTCGCACGATCCCAAACAATACTTTCGATTCGCGTCCTCTCGCACGAATCTAAACACAACCTCTGTGAGTCGCGTCCTCTCGCACGACACCAAACAAAACTTTCGATTCGCGTCCTCTCGCACGAATCTAAACACAATCTCTGGGAGTCGCGTCCTCTCGCACGACTCAAGGCACAACTTCGGCTTCAAGGCTTCGAAAAATCCATTCAACCGTAAAAATTTCAATTTGTCGAAAAACTTCTTCACAAACCGATCCATTTTATAATACATACCAATCACTGGGAGCCGCTGCGCCATTGTCGTGAACATCCGTTCCGACCGGAAGCCAAATGTCCGCAAATGAAGCCATTCTTTTCTTCGATCCGAATGTGATTTCCGAATCACCTCCACCAGCAAAGAGCGCGACACGGACACGTCCGTTCGTCTCCAAATCCGCCAAAAGAAGACCGACCAAGCCAAAGCCGAGCAAGTTTGAAGCTTCGCCTGCTTTGTCGATTATTCAGCACATCTGTCAATCCAGTGAAAATGTTTTGTCGGCTGTCAGTGCTAGTAAATGCACTGAAATAAAACTGCAATTCCAAATCAATTTTTATGTCATTTGTTTTTTTTACGTACATTTTTTAATTACTCTACAATTAGGTTCTATATACTACAGAATCCTTTGGAGTATCAGTAAAAGAATTCCGAGATGAATCCCTGATAGATTCCCGGGTAGAATGTTGGGAACAATCTGTAAAGGAATACCAAGAGGAAACTCCTTAAAAATCGCAGGAAAAAATCCTGAAAGTTACTCGAAAGGAATCGCAATAATAGGAAATTCCGAAATAAATTCCTCGATGAATCTCGAGAGAAATCATTGAAGGAATTCCAGGAGTGATCCCTAGAGGACACACGGGAAAATCGGCGAAGGAATTTCGGGATGAATCTCTGTAGAACTACTGGAAGCAGGCTTGTTCGCACTGAGCGCATGAAAATTCTGCTCTTTGATTTTACACCATGAAGCACATTATAAACTAGAAATATTTTCATTTTATCAGATAGAAGGATATTGAAATATCCTAAATGTCATTTCGAACTGTCAAAAACCGCAAGAAATCCCGGGAAGACTCTAAACTCTCGAAAGAATCCGTGACGGAAACTCAGCGGAAATTTGTATTGAAATACTGAAAGAAATCGGTAGGATAAAAGGGTATAATACGCCCCACCGGGGCAAAACGCCCCCTTCATTTTCTAGAGATTCAAGCGCTTTTTGCATGCGTGATCAATTAGAAAACTTAAATATTGAAGAATAATTGCCATCAAGCTGGTCCGTTAGTTGATTGGTACAGAAAAACAATAATATTATCAAAAAGTTTGAAATCGAGGCTTTTGGCGTAATATTTTATCTCTTGTAAGCTAACTTCATTGCAAACAAAGCTAGTTATGTTCGCTCGTGGTATTTCGCAACTTTTATGCAGTTAAACACTAGTTAAAAGACCCTCCTACGATAAGCATGTGGTGGAATTATCCTCTGGGACAGTTTTATCACAGGGCTGGACGTTTTTGTTTTGGTGGGGCGTATTGCCCTGTTTGTTTTGATAAGGTAAATTTTGGAACGTTTTCGAAAAACGTTTCAAAGCTTCCATAGCCGCCTCACCAAAGGTAAAGTTCTCATGCAACACTTCACTGACTGAAGGAACAACGATTTGCAGTGAACAATAGATGGAATAAGGCAGCAGTTGTAGATATATTGCCATTTCTGCTTAAGGGGGGCATATTATACCTGTTTACCCTAATGGGAACTCAGGAGAAATCAGCTTAGGAATCCCGAGTTGAACTTAGGGAGGATCCACGGCAGAATCTAATTTGGAAGGAATCCCTGAAGAAACTCTGGGATAAATCCCTGAAGGAAACCAGCAGAAATGCATAAAGAAACCCGAGATAAAACAATAAGGTAATCTCTGAAGGAATCCCAGACGAAAACCCAGCACAAGTTTCTAAAGAGATCCTGAAACAAATCTTCAAATAAAACTTGAGAAGAATCAAAGAAGGAATTCCTGGAGATATCCAGGGGAACTCCCGAAACGAGTGAAAGAAGAAGTATGGGAAAAATTCAAGAAGCAAATCAGGAAAGAAATCTTGGAAAAAAAATCGGGAGAAATGCTTAAAGGAACTGCCTTGAAACTGCCAGAAACGCTTATAATAAGAGAAACGAAATTGTAGAATTTAGTTTTTTTTATCAATTTAATGTTCTATGCAGCCAGAAGTTTGGAATTTCTACCTGACTTCTGGCAATGTAGAACATTAAGTTGATAAAAGTTTTGTGTGGCGAGATGGACCGTGATCGGTCTTAGCCGTCCCTAGTGACAATCCAAAGAAAAAAAAAGTTTTGTGTTGTCCAACAAGGCAAAATTCATAGGGACATTTTATTGAAATTCAGAGACTATGTCGAATTTTTTGGCTCAATTTTCAGGAAAAGTGTTGTTAGTTCCTTCAAAGATTAGAAAAGAAACACGGGGAAATTAAGGTACATGTCACTTTAATTTGAAGAAGAGAGAGTCGATGAAGAGAGCTCGCTCGTGTTACTTTCGCCCTTATTTAAACTCAATCTAGATGTATGCAAAACTAGAATTTAAATACTTTTGACACTTTTGATAAAACACCATCCAGAGACCCCTCAACGTCAAAACATACTTACCAACACATTCACTACACGCTTTCGTCTGTGTCGTCCAAAACCACCGCAAGCAAGGATTATAGTTTATGTTCGAATCCACTTGCGTGACAGAAATGCAAACAATATCACTAGCTCCTTCACTCTACCGTTCAAACTTCTTCCATCATCACTGGTACACTGTTGTACCCTTCTTCTTCTTCTTCGGCCTAGCCCCAACCCAACACGAAAAAATGAAGAAAAAAAAACTTCACTCCCGAGGAAACTTTTCTGCACTTTTCACACCAAAAATCGCCCCAAAATCGGCGGCCCCATCCCGCACGGATAACGGAACCCGCTCCGGAAGGCACTGCGGTACGCGATTCGCGACGGAAACTGCTGTTCTGACGACGGTGACACGCTATTCAATTTCGCGGAACGAAAACCAAGACGACGACGACACAACGACGACGGAAAACACACGCACGGCACGGACTTCGTTCGAGATTGGATTGCGGACTTCGCTTCGCTGGCTGGCTGACCGACCGACCGCAAGCGAGGCATGAATGAGTGAGTGAGTGAGTAGTTCGCTGGAAAAACTTAAGGACTCTGGTGGTCTCTTTCTGGCACTGATGGTGCGTCTCGCTCGTTTTGTTACGGTTAAATGAAAATAGACAAGCTCACTGGGCACTAGCCTAGATAAGGGCCGGCATCAGGAGGTGAGTTGATTTTTTATGTCGTTTTTGCGGCGGTGCTACACTGACAAAATTCCAATATTTTTTTACATGTGTCAAAACACATAACATTTTAAAAGCACAATACAAATTAATATCATAATATAACGTCATAACACATATGATGATTGCTTTTATGATTTATGTGTGAAGACCACATAGTAAAAATCTATAGTGTTTCACACATAAATAATATATACACTGACAAAATTCCAATATTGCGCGCAAACCCCAACATTTTATTCCCACCTTTGGGTTTCCGCGCCGAAGACCCAGCGCCAGATTCGGCGACAAAGAAAACTGACAGCAGTCGCCGAACAGTTGGCAATCCTGATATTTGACGGCGGCCGCCCGGTAGGCATGTGAGTGGATTGTTGTCACGCAAATAGATCTTTTCGCTGAAAATGCATGTGTATTGAGTTATTCTTGACAGATTTTCTGCAGTGTTAGTGTGAAATTCAGCGATTTTCTGTATCGCGTAAGCCTTCGCTGGAAGAAAACGTCATGTTGTTCAGCGAAGTAAGGAAAATTTTCAGTGAAAAAAGCAATATTTTTTTATATGTGTCAAAACACATAACATTTTAAAAGCACAATACAAATTAATATCATAATATAACGTCATAACACATATGATGATTGCTTTTATGATTTATGTGTGAAGACCACATAGTAAAAATCTATAGTGTTTCACACATAAATAATATAGGAAATGAACTCGTGAACAATAACGATGACGGCGGCAACATCAGCAGCAGCAGCTCGGAGTCTTGCTCGGAACTACCATTTTGAAGGCAGTGAAAAACGGTTTGAGATGTTTCCCGATTTGTTCCAAGTGGTGTTGGCGATTACAAATAAAGGTAAATGGTAATTTGATTATTGATATAATCAATCTTGCGATATTTAATTCGAAATGTTATTTCACATGCACCCAAACATGATCGACATTAGACTTCCTCCATAATGACTTCCATCATATCGTTGCGGATTGGTCCAAACGATGGATTCGTCGAATATGGTTTTTGTTGCAAAATATGAAGTAGAATCTGAGATTACCATCTTAGTAGCCACAGAGCAATGGCGGATATTTCCTCGACCGTCCCGTCCGCCCTTAACTGTCGGATGGTGTGTATGATGACGAGATCGGAGGAGATAACGGATCAGGATCTGGATCAGAACGAAATTACGGACGGAATCATGCTGCCAATGGGCCCGGTGGTGGAAATGCTATCAAAGATCATCGATGGATATGCGTCGTTCTGCAGATGGGAATGGATTAGTGACCCGGAAGACAAATTACGTAATAGACTATTCCCGTCAGACCTAACCCCCATATTTTATATTTTTCTTTGAAAGGCACGCATTTTTGATGATTATTGCCGTTCTCAGATTTTTTTTATATGCGCTCCTGATTTTCATACAAATTTTCAAAAACTGAGATATTCACCACATTTTGAAATAAAAGTCACCATGCGAAGTAGTTTTCGGCTCTTTTTGGCAACCCTGACATGGTGAACTATTTTTTCACCTCTCAGAAAATAGCAACATCTGGGAGCTCTTCTCATGTTTATATTCAGAAATGTCAAACTGCACGGTTCTTGATTTTGGCGCAGGAGGAACAGCAGCGGAATAATCTGATCGATCCGATCTTGCCAGATTAAACGGGTGGTTCTGGCCAACTAGGCGGAACAGAAATCACTCGTTAACATTGATTTTGGACGTAGGAAGTTTGTCGCTAGTCTTCGTAATTTTCTGTAAGTAGAACTATAATAAAATGATTATGATTTGACTGAATGTATTCCATTACAGGTAAATTAAAAACATGTCGGTGTTTCTCCAACACTAGAGGAGGCCGCAAGTCATATTCCCTGAAACGCAGGATTATGCCCGGAGGGCATGGTCAGCCGGAGAAGATGTGAAATGTAAGCAAGATCCCCAACGCGCCCGTTGTCGGCGTTTTTCTGGCTCTGCCACGACGGACGAAACCTGACGGAGCAAGTTTCACTTGGAGTAGGTACAGCGGAAAAGTAGGGACGAAAGTGGTACGACAAAGATGCGGAATGAGGAAGGACAAGGTGCAGTTCCAGGTTCGATTAAAGTAGAGTGTCCAAGTACAAGCTGAAATGCTAAAACAGAGCGGCACCCCGGTTCACCTCGTTGGCCTGCAGCAAAACAGCGACCAAAACCAAGTCCAGATCCTGCCCTCAGTCAGCGCAGTGGCCCAATAGCAAGTGCAAATTCAGCATAGGAGCAACTGGTCACGGAATCGGTCGCTATATCGGTAAGAAAAAGTTACCAGAAATTGACATTTTTCCTCTTCTTGGCGTAACGTCCCCACTAGGACAAAGCCTGCTTTAGTGTTCTATGAGCACTTCCACAGTTACTAACTGCGAGCTTCCTCTGCTAATGACCTTTTTGCGTGTGTATATCGTGTGGCAGGCACGAAGATACTCTATGCCCAAGGAAGTGAAGGAAATTTCCATTACGAAAAGTTCATGGAACGACCGGGAATCGAACCCGTCACCCTCAGCATGATCATGCTGAATACCCATGCTGAGGGTGACTGATTCGATTACAGTATTGACTTTTTTTTTTTTTTTAATATCATCCATCTTTTTCTCTTGCTTCTTCAGTGATTCCCACCAGGGATTCCTCCAGACATTCTCACCGGGGATGCATTTAGCGATCCCCAACGGATATTCCTGCACTCAATTCCACCAAGTATTCCTTCAGGTAGGGATGGGAGCACCCACCTACCAGGAGAAATCCCTGGTGGGAGTGTCTGGAGAAATCCCTGGTCGAAATTACTGGAGGAATCCCCGGTGGGATTTCTCCAGACATTTCCACCAGGGATTCCTCCTAGCATTCCCACCGCGGGTTCCTCCAGCCATTTCCAATGGGAATTCCTCCTGGCAATACCACAGGGGATCTCTCCAGCAATCCCCACCAGGGACGGGGGATTCCTCTTGGTATTCCCTTCATGAATTTTTCTAGCCATTCTCACCGGGGAATTTTCCAGGCATTCTCACCAGGGATTTTTTCTGCGATCTCCATCGAGGATTCCTCTAGCGATTCCCAGCTGGGATTCTTCCTGGCGCTCCCACCGGGGATTCTTCCAGCGATCTCCTCTAGGGATTTCCCAAGCCATTCTCGCTGGGGATTCCTCCAGCAATTCCCACCCGTTCCCACTGCACTAAGGATTTCCCCAGCTATTCTCACCGGGGATTCCTCCTGCCAGTCCCAGCAGGGGTTCCCCCAGGCATTGCCATCGGGGGTTATTCCAGGAATTTCCGGTGATTTCTTGCATTTCCAAAAAGGATTCCCTAGGGGATTCCTCCAGATCAGGAGTGTATCGGAAATCACCATATAAAACATATGATCCAATTTGTATTGGTTCAAATGCTGTTGTAAATAATATAATTTATGATTATTTTTTCACAGAGTTATCTTTTACTTCTGAAACTTCAAAAATATTTTAGGCACCAAATATATTTTAATCATTTCCGGTTTTTTGTGATTGATTAATCATGATTTTTATTCAATAAGCCATTTTAATCATTAATCATAATCAATAATCACAGATAAAACCAATTTTAATCATTAATCATAATCTTTAATCATCCTAAATATCATATTAATCATAATCAATAATCACTGAAATTGGACTTTTAATCATCAATGGTTAATCATGATTGAAAGTTTTGTTAATCATGACCGCTCTGATAGTCAAGTTTAGAACAGCCTGAAGAAATTTGAAAAAATGATAAGTATTATTGAAGATATGGATGAATGAATTCATCTCACAAATTAAAGTATTGGGCAAATTGCTGTTTTTTTTTATTTTTCAGCGTTTTAATAACCTGTAGCGAATAAAAATTGTACGCTAAAAAATAATGCAATAATATGAATAATTGTTAGCAGTTATGTACGCATGACATGTCACCGAACACCGACTCATTTTTGTTTATTTTTGATCGAAAAACTCTCCACATTAAGAAACTGGCCTGAGAAAATACCTACTAATTTTTGGTCGAACATTGACACTCTGTTTTAAATGGTTTCGAATGTTATAATTCCGTTCTCTAGTAAAACTACCTCGCCAATAAGTTCAAAAACATGCCCTTTGAAGAAGTATCCCTGAAAAATGACCTTTTTTATTTTTAAGAATTGCGCTAAAATGGAGTCGATTTTTTCAAACATTAATTTACTTATATCATGAGCAATCTGGAAAAGAATATATATGCCCAAACATGTTAATAAAATTAAATCATTTTCACACAGTTTTCGCAATTGCAAATTTTGAAGAGTTGTCCGGAATTTTAAAAACATACGTTTAAACTTTGAAATGAATATCCATGTTTAATAATAATTTTTAGAAAAGCAATAGTGCCATTCCTTTTACTAATGATTATTATCTCCAGAAATAAAAATTATTTATAATTCGAAAAAAATATTATTTTTAAGCAGTTTTGAACATTTTCAGTTACTTTTCGATACACTGCTTATTCCTATCGGTAAAAAATACATAATATAGCAAACATTGAACTAGTATTGCGAATATTTTGTATAGTTTTTCTTTCGTTGCGCAATTTGCGCGCCGGTCAGTTACGCGCAGCTCCACTCCAGTTGCGCGCAGCCAATCAGGAGCAAGGAAGCAGACGACGTCGTTGCACGCCAAAGCTACTCGCAGCACGTTTCTATTGTCTGCGACCAAAACAAACATCGACGCTCGCCCACCGGCTGATTGTTGTTGTTGATAACTTGCGTGGAAAGGTAAGTTAACTCATTATGGTCCCTTTCGAGATTGTTTTAATGAAATGGAAATAAAACAATATTTTCTGGAATTGTTACTGATTCGATTGGTTGTGCCATTATTTGTTGCATTCAGTCTTGTACTGATCGAACGCGGTTGATACCGGTTGGGTATGTTTTAAGTAATACAAATATGGATACTGCCCATGATAAGAGATTCACTCTTGCGCACAACTGACTGACAGATCGGTAAAAGTGTGAAACTAAAATTTTTCTTGCTAAGCGCAATACACTTAATTTCAAAGCGCATGCGTAAAAGTGCTTAGAATAGGGGCTGGACACGGTTCAATTTTTTTTAATGGATTACCCGCTTCGGCGGAAATTGCAACAGATGGCGCTAGTGAGCAGGAGTTTTTCACCTTTGAAAATGTATGAAGAAAATGATAAAAATCAGTTTTTAGACTAAAACAGATTTTTTTCAGAAAAAATATTTGGTACAGATTGTAGGCTATAATGATAGCAATCTACGTTACCAAATATTTTTTGTGTAAATTTCTTAATATTCAAAATATTTGAAAAAATGTTCAAATCGCCATACATTTTTGTCGACCGAAAACTTCTCCTCGATATTGGTTGCTCTTCCTTTTCTCATACATGGAATCACGTATGTACATGGAGTAATGTTTACTTACCCAACTGTCAAATAGAAATAAAACGAAGAACGAAAACAAAGTTTACAACGGCGCAGGACGGCAGTCACGAACGGAAAACAAAAAAAAAATAAATGAAAAGTAAAAACGGTGCGTTCCGGAACTTCGATCAGCAGAATCAACGTCGTCCGCAGATAAATGTTTGTCGCTGGAGCTTCAATTTGTATCAGGTATGTATATTAGCAAGGCCAAGTGTGTACATTATTGAGAAATCCAGATAAATTTGGATTTTCATTGACAAATAAAGCATTATTTTTGAATGATGCGAATACAGCTTTGTCTATACCTATGTTTGTATTTTTTTCAAACTGTTGTCGTTTTGATTGTTTATTTGTAGAAACGATGGACGAGCTTCTGAAGTGTGATGAATTACGTCTGATCGTCTCGGGAGTATTCCTTGGGCCTTAATGAAGGCAATACCTTTGTTGGGAACCACCAGAGCTTGGTCTTGTCTACTTCGACGCTGGCTTTCATGTTGAAGCGCATTGCTGTTGACCCATGGACGGTTAGACGGGACGAAGCAAACTTCCGACGGCAATGTGCTGATGAAGAGTGTCCAGGTGTTGCGCACCTTCGTGCTAATTCAAGAAGGAAGTCTGCTCAAACATCGGAGAGAATCAACAACCCAGCAGCAAGGTAGGAAATTGGGAGCCGGAGGGGTAAGATGGTTCACCGAAGAAATGGATCTCGATACTAAACACAAATCCAATTAGGTGCTCTATGTTCTTCTACGACTTTTCAATATACCAATCAGCTGATGATATATCACGATTGGAAGGTCATACAATTTGATACCTATTTTTTCAAGGGTTCGTTCAGGACTTCTACAAGAATTCTTCCGGAGTTCCTTTAGCGAATCTATGGGTTCCTCAAGTAATTTGTCCAGGCGTTTCTTGTAGGATTCTTTACAGGAGTTTCTTTATGCAATCTTTTTGGAGTTTTTTCATGGATTCCTCCAGGATTTAGAGATTCCTCCAGGAGTTCTTCCGGTGGTTTCTTTGAATATTTTTTTCTCCAAGTGTTCCTCCAGAAGTTTCCTCGGAGATTCGTCCAAGAGTTCCTTCAAAGTTTATTTCAGGAGTTCCTTCAGAGATTTCTCAAGTAGTTCCATTAGCGAGGCATTTTGTAAGGAATACCAATAATATCTTTCCAGGAGTGGTCCTATAACAGTTCCCCGAATTCCACTACCCCGAAAACCATCTCCCCGAAAACCAATACCCCGAATGGTCCAGTACCCCGAATTCCAATACCCCGAATAACATTACCCCGAATGTTCCATTTCCCCGAATGCCATTACCCGAATAGCCCATTTCCCCGAATAGATGATTACCCCGAAAACATATTTTTCAATTGTGTTGTCAAAGGAAAATGTTGTCTGGAAAAATGAACTTAATTTTTATCAGTAATTTTTCCTTCTTTTGTGCATCGGCTATTCTTTCTAGACTTAGGCGTTTATATTAAGATTATGGTGTGGAGCAAATGCATTTAATGGAGATTTTTCCTTCTTTTATCGTAGGTTGTTTTTTCGTCTCATATTGCTACCGTGATTAATTGTTTAGCTTATCAGTTTTAGGGCAAGTTGTACACAGTCCATGAAGCAAAGTGGAACTGTCATAGGCAGTTTGAATTGGATAGAGGCGATAGAGGAGCAGTACCCTATATAACTCGCCTAATCATTTCACTGTACTGCTTTTTCTATTTATTCTAAATGAGCTACAGAGGATGGCCAGAATGTTTGGGATAGGCAACTTTTTTTCTCCCACAAAAAAAATAAACATGCTGTAACTTTTCATAGAGTGCATAAAAAAATCAAAATCTGAAATTTTGACTGTTTGTCAACCTGCATCATTGGTACAAATTTGGGCTGGATTGATTAATTTTTCGCGAAGTTAGAACCGTTTGGGTAGAACACTATTATTTAGACAACTAATTGTTGAACTGTCATATCTCGGAAACCAGTGAACCGAATTGAATGAATTTTATAACGTTTATCAACAATATATTGATACTTAATACGACGTTATAAAATGTAATATTTTCTCACGGCGAATTAAGTTATACCGGATTGAAATTTTTACCCATATAGAGGAAAATAAGTCAAATTAGCAATACCACACAAAAATTACTAAATGTGTTCTTCCTTCAATCTAAAAAGGCTCTAATATATCTGATTAGAGATAACATGAGAACAGAAGTGGAAAATCTTTAGATATCAACACTAAAATGTATTGACATTGATGTAAAAAAATACATTTTTTCAAGAAAAATCCAAAAAGTGTCAATCTATGATAACTTTTCTCAACGTTCAAAAAGTTTCTATGTTTTAATAGTTTGTGAAGCATTTGTATATTGTTAGTATACGTTCAAAATTTCATTCAATTCGGTTCACTGGTTTCCGAGATATGACACCTCAAAAATGAGTTGTTTGAAAAATAGTGTTTTACCCGAACGGTTCTAACTTTGCGAAAGATTTATCAATCGAGCCCAAATTTGTACCAATGATGCACACATAATAGGTTGACAAACAGTCAAAATTTGAGATTTTTTGTTGCGCCCTATGAAAAGTTATAAATAGCTTGTTGAACTTTTTTGTGAGAGAAAAAAAAGTTGCCTATCCCAAACATTTTGGCCATCCCCTGTATTTCTTTATTCTCTCATTATTCCCAGACTCGAAAGAACAGCAGTTAAACAAAAGAAGGAAAAATACCTGATATTAAGTTTCATACTGTTTGCATTCATTATCAGTGCAGCACCATTTACATATATTATAGGTGAAAACTATTCCAGCAAATAAAAAATTCTGGGGTAAAAGTCTTATGAATTAAAAGACAGGAAGTAGCATTTGGGGTAAGTGTCATTCGGGGAAATGGTTTTCGGGGTAACGGTATATTCGGGGAAATGGCTCTCGGGGTAATGTGTCATTCGGGGTAACTGTCTATTCGGGGTATTGATTTTCGGGGAAGTGGTATTCGGGGTAATAGTATTCGGGGAACTGTTATAGGATCCTTTCAGGCATACCGCCAGTAACTCCTCCTGTGATTCCTCCAGGATTTCCTCCAAGGTTTATTCCAGATTTTTTCAGAGATTTCTCAAGGAGTTTTGCAGGGATGCCTCCAAGGTTTTTTTTTCTCAGGAACTTATGTAGCAGTTCCTTCAAAGTTTAATCCAGTAGGTTCTTTAAGGCTTTTTTATGGAATTCCATTCGGAATCCTACCAGAAGTCCCTTCAGAGATTTCGTCATGGAATCCTACTAGAGATTTTTCTGGGATTCGTCCAGGATTTCTTTTAGCGAATCTTCCTGGAGTTCCTTCTAGAATCTTCCAGCTGTTCTTTCAGGGACTCCTCCATGAGTTTCTGCAGGGATTCTTTCAAGAGTTCCTTCACACATTTACTCAGGAATTTCTTCATAGTTTCCTTCAGGAACTCCTTCAAGGTTTATTCCAGGAGTTCCTTCAAGGATTTCTCAAAGAGTTCCATCTCCTTTCGGGTGTTCCTTCAGGGAATCTATTTAGAGTTCTTTCACGGATTCCTCCAAGGATTGCCTTAAGTAATTCCTTCTGGAGTTCTTCTAAGGGATTTCTTCAGGGATTCCCAGACTTCCCCGCAGGCTTGCTTCCAGGAATAATTTCGAGATTTATCATGGGTATTCCTCCAAGAGTTACTTCACATTTTTTCAGGAATTTCTTCACAGATTTTTTCAGGAGCACCTTCAAGGTAGAATTCATAAACCTTCAGAAAATTACCCAGGAGTTCCTATCGGGATTCCTTCAGGAATTCCTCAAGGCATTTATCCAGGAGTTCCTTCAGAGATTGTTCCAAGGTTTAATCCAGGAGTTCCTTTAAAAAGTCCCATTTGGGATTCTTCCAAGAGTTCCTTCAGGGATTTTTCCTGGAGTTTATATCAGGATTCCACCAGGAGTTCCTTCAAGGATTTATTCAGGAGTTCCTTCGGCGAATCTGCCAAATGTATCTTCAAGGTTTTCTCAAGGAGATCCATCCGGAAATCTTCCAAGAGTTCCTTCAGAGATTGTTCCAAGGTCAAACCCAATTCTTTTAGGAAGAACCATTTGGGATTCTTCTGAGAGTTCCTTCAGGATTTTTTCCAGGAATAACTTCAGGGATTCCACCAGATGTTCCTTCAGGGATTCATCCAGGAGTTCCTTCAGGGACTTATTCAGAAGTTCAATCCAGTGATTCCTTCAGAGATTGTTCCATTGTTTAATCCAGGAGTTGCTTCAAGAAGTTTCATTTGGGATTCTTCCAAGAGTTGCTTCAGGGGTTCCTCCAGGAGTTCCTTCTGGGATTCTACCAGGGGTTCCTTAAGGGATTTATCCAGGAGTTACTTCAAGGATTCCTCCAAGAGTTCTTTCCGAGATTTATCCAGGAGTTCCATTATTGATTCTCCCAGGAGTTCCTTCAGGGATTTATCCAGGAGTTTTAACCGGGCTTCCTTCAAGATTTCCTCCAGTGATTCATCCAGGAGTTGATTCAGGGATTTCTCCAACGGTTCCCTCAGGGATTTATCCAGGAGTTCCATCCGGGATTCCACCAGAAGTTTTTTCAAGGATTATCCAGGGTTCCTCAGAGATTCCTTCAACAGAGATTGCTCCAAGATTTAACCCAGCAGTTCCTTTAAGAAGTTCCATTTGGAGAGTTCCTTCAGGGATTTATTCTGGAGTTCCTTTCGGGATTCCACTAGGAGTTCTTTCAAGGATTTATCCAAGAGTTCCTTCAGGGATTTTTTCAAGAGTTTCTTCAGGGATTCCTTCAAATGTTCCTTTATGAATTTGTTAAGGATTTCCTTCAGGGATTTATCCAGGAGTTCCTTCAGAGATTGTTCAAAGGTTCAATCTAGGAGTACCATTTGGGATTCTTCTGAGAGTTCCATCAGGGGTTTTCAAGGAGGATTCCACCAGGAGTTGTTTCAGGGATTTATGCAGGGATTCCTTCAGGGATCCCTCCAGGAGTTCCTTCAGTGATTTATCGAGGAACTCCTTTAGTGTTTTCACCAGGAGTTCCTTCAGGGATTGCTCAAGGAGTTTCATCAGAAGTTGCTTCTGGGATTAATTCCAGGAGTTCCTTCAAGAAGTTTCTTTTGAGATTCTTCCAGGAGTTGTTTCAGAGAATCCTTTTGGAGTTTTTTAATGGTTCAATCCAGGAATTCCTTCAGGGATTTCGCAAGGAGTTCCATTGGGGATCCTTCCAGGAGTTCTTCCGGGAAATCCTCCTAATGTTCTTTCATGGATTCATCTTGGATTTTTTTAAAAAAATCCTCCAGGAGTTCTTCCAGTGAATCCTTCTGGAGATCTTCCAGGGATTTCTTCGGGGATTCCTCCAGGAGTTCATTCAAGATTTATTCCGAGAGTTCCTGTAGAAATTTTTCAAAGGAATCCATTAGAAATCCTTCCAGGAGTTCCTTCAGGGATTTCTCCAGAAGATCCTTCAAAAATTTATCCAGGAGTTCCTTCACAGATTCCTTCAAAAGTACCTTCTAAGTTTAATCAAGAAGTTCCTTCAGGGTTTTTTCGAGAAGCACCATTAGGGTTCGTTCCAGGAGTTCCTTGAGGGATTCCTCTTAGAGCTCATTTATGGTTTTTTTTCCAAGATTTCTCTTAGGGATTTCTCCAGGAATTCGTCAAGTGCTTACTAGGTAGCGGTATTTAAAACAATGCCCAGGAGTTCTTCCAGTGAATCCTTCTGGAGATCTTCCAGGGATTTCTTCGGGGATTCCTCCAGGAGTTCATTCAAGATTTATTCCGAGAGTTCCTGTAGAAATTTTTCAAAGGAATCCATTAGAAATCCTTCCAGGAGTTCCTTCAGGGATTTCTCCAGAAGATCCTTCAAAAATTTATCCAGGAGTTCCTTCACAGATTCCTTCAAAAGTACCTTCTAAGTTTAATCAAGAAGTTCCTTCAGGGTTTTTTCGAGAAGCACCATTAGGGTTCGTTCCAGGAGTTCCTTGAGGGATTCCTCTTAGAGCTCATTAATGTTTTTTTTCCAAGATTTCTCTTAGGGATTTCTCCAGGAATTCGTCAAGTGCTTACTAGGTAGCGGTATTTAAAACAATGCGAGGGCCGTGATTGTGCGATAGACGATATAGAGTATTAGAAATAACCGTTAAAATAATACACGATGGGAAGGGTAAATTGAGATGCTCACTTTGGAAGTTGTGAATTCGTTCTTATTGTAATTTTTATCTTTTTGTTTAACACTTACAGTTTCTTCTGGCATGCATGGCTGTTCAATATATCTGGCGACCTACAGCGTTGTACTGTTATTATTGTTATTTTTGTGAGTAATAAAAAGAACCTTGGGGTTGGGGTCTTCTGTTGGACACTATAAAAAAATCCGAAAATCCATGGGTAGGTTCACCATCTTTTCCAAAGTTGAAAGTATCAAACAGTGCGTAAGTGATTAATGCATTTAGTTTTTAAGAAGCTTCGGTGTGACGCATTACATGACTATTTTTATTTATTCATACACTTTCGCTTACATTTTTGAAAAATAGTACATACGTGATATTGATAACCTCGTTCATCAAGTCTTCTCAAACTTTTTATATTGCGCGCAAACCCCAACATTTTATTCCCACCTTTGGGTTTCCGCGCCGAAGACCCAGCGCCAGATTCGGCGACAAAGAAAACTGACAGCAGTCGCCGAACAGTTGGCAATCCTGATATTTGACGGCGGCCGCCCGGTAGGCATGTGAGTGGATTGTTGTCACGCAAATAGATCTTTTCGCTGAAAATGCATGTGTATTGAGTTATTCTTGACAGATTTTCTGCAGTGTTAGTGTGAAATTCAGCGATTTTCTGTATCGCGTAAGCCTTCGCTGGAAGAAAACGTCATGTTGTTCAGCGAAGTAAGGAAAATTTTCAGTGAAAAAAGCAATATTTCATATAAAATTCTTAAGTCAAATCAGAAACAATCAAAGCTGGTTCACCAAGTTCTCCCAAGTTGCGAGGTGACGCATTGCAAGACTATTTTCAAATCATATTTTTTCTTCTTAAATTTTAAAATATTTCATATAAAATTCTTAAGTAAAATCAGAAACAATCAAAACTGGCTCATCAAGTTCTCCCAAGTTGCGAGGTGACGCATTGCAAGACTATTTTTAAAAGCGAGGACGCATTGCAAGACTATTTTTAAATCATATTTTTTTCTCTTAAAACTTTAAATATTTCATATAAAATTCTTAGGTAAATTCAGAAACAATCAAAGCTGGTTCACCAAGTACTCCCAAGATGCGAGGTAACGCATTGTAAGTTATATCATTCCTAGAACAATGAAACACTTTATAAGACATTTTTGCGATTATTCTGAAATAGTCGGAGCTGGTTCACCAAGTTCTCCCAAGATGCGTGGTGATTCATTGAAAGTTATATCATATTCTTTCCCTAAAACATTGAAATACTTGCTGGTTCACCAAGTTTTCCCAATATGTGAGGTGACGCATTGTAAGTTATATCATTCTTAGAACAATGAAACACTTTATAAGACATTTTTGCGATTATTCTGAAATAGTCGGAGCTGGTTCACCAAGTTCTCTCAAGATGCGAGGTGATTCATTGAATTCTTTCCCTAAAACATTGAAATACTTGCTGGTTCACTAAGTTCTCCCAAGATGCGAGGTGACGCATTGTAAGTTATATCATTCCTAGAACAATGAAACACTTTATAAGACATTTTTGTGATTATTCTGAAATAGTCGGAGCTGGTTCACCAAGTTATCTCAAGATTCGAGGTAATTCATTGAACGTTATATCATATTCTTTCCCTAAAACATTGAAATACTTGCTGGTTCACCAAGTTCTCCCAATATGTGAGGTGACGCATTGTAAGTTATATCATTCCTAGATCAATGAAACACTTTATAAGACATTTTTACGATTATTCTGAAATAGTCGGAGCTGGTTCACCAAGTTTCCCCAAGATGCGAGGTGACGCATTGAAAGTAATATCATTCCTAGAACATTCTTGCCATTAGTCTGAAATAGTTGAAGCTGGTTCACCAAGTTCTCCCAAGATGTGAGGTGACGCATTGTAAGTTATATCATTCCTAGAACATTGAAACACTTTATATAAGACATTTTTACCATTAGTCTGAAATAGTTGAAGCTGGTTCATCAAGTTCTCCCAAGATGCGAGGTGACGCATTGAAAGTTATATCATTCCTAGAACATTGAAACACTTTATAAGACATTTTTGCGATTAGTCTGATATAGTCGAAGCTGGTTCACCAAGTTCTCTCAAGATGCGAGGTGATTCATTGAATTCTTTCCCTAAAACGTTGAAATACTTGCTGGTTCACCAAGTTCTCCCAAGATGCGAGGTGACGTATTGTAAGTTATATCATTCCTAGAACATTGAAACACTTTATAAGACATTTTTGCGATTATTCTGAAATAGTCGGAGCTGGTTCACCAAGTTCTCCCAAGATGCGAGGTGACGCATTGAAAGTAATATCATTCCTAGAACATTGAAACACTTTAAATAAGACATTCTTGCCATTAGTCTGTAATAGTTGAAGCTGGTTCATCAAGTTCTCCCAAGATGCAAGGTGATGCATTGAAAGTAATATCATTCCTAGAACATTGAAACACTTTATATAAGACATTCTTGCCATTCGTCTGAAATAGTTGAAGCTGGTTCATCAAGTTCTCCCAAGATGCGAGATGACGCATTTAAAGTTATATCATTCTTTCTCCAAGAACATTGAAAAACTTTATAAGACATTTTTGCGATTAGTCTGATATAGTCGAAGCTGGTTCACCAAGTTCTCCCAAGATGCGAGGTGACGCATTGTAAGTTATATCATTCCTAGAACAATGAAACACTTTATAAGACATTTTTGCGATTATTCTGAAATAGTCGGAGCTGGTTCACCAAGTTCTCTCAAGAGGTGATTCATTGAATTCTTTCCCTAAAACATTGAAATACTTGCTGGTTCACCAAGTTCTCCCAAGATGCGAGGTAACGCATTGTAAGTTATATCATTCCTAGAACATTGAAACACTTTATAAGACATTTTTGCGATTATTCTGATATAGTCGGAGCTGGTTCACCAAGTTCTCCCAACATGCGAGGTGACGCATTGAAAGTAATATCATTCCTAGAACATTGAAACACTTTATATAAGACATTCTTGCCATTAGTCTGTAATAGTTGAAGCTGGTTCATCAAGTTCTCTCAAGATGCGAGGTGACGCATTGAAAGTTATATCATTCTTTCTCCAAGTACATTGAAAAACTTTATAAGACATTTTTGCGATTAGTCTGATATAGTCGAAGCTGGTTCACCAAGTTCTCTCAAGATGCGAGGTGATTCATTGAATTCTTTCCCTAAAACGCTGAAATACTTGCTGGTTCACCAAGTTCTCCCAAGATGCGAGGTGACGCATTGAAAGTAATATCATTCCTAGAACATTGAAACACTTTATATAAGACATTCTTGCCATTAGTCTGTAATAGTTGAAGCTGGTTTATCAAGTTCTCTCAAGATGCGAGGTGACGCATTGAAAGTTATATCATTCTTTCTCCAAGAACATTGAAAAACTTTATAAGACATTTTTGCGATTATTCTGAAATAGTCGGAGCTGGTTCACCAAGTTCTCCCAAGATGCGAGGTGACGCATTGAAAGTAATATCATTCCTAGAACATTGAAACACTTTATATAAGACATTCTTGCCATTAGTCTGTAATAGTTGAAGCTGGTTCATCAAGTTCTCTCAAGATGCGAGGTGACGCATTGAAAGTTATATCATTCTTTCTCCAAGAACATTGAAAAACTTTATAAGACATTTTTGCGATTAGTCTGATATAGTCGAAGCTGGTTCACCAAGTTCTCCCAAGATGCGAGATGTCGCATTGTAAGTTATATCATTCCTAGAACATTGAAACACTTTATAAGACATTCTTGCCATTAGTCTGAAATAGTCGGAGCTGGTTCATCAAGTTCTCCTAACATTGAAAAACTTTATAAGACTTTTTGCGAATTCTCAAGCATTTTTCTGATTGCCCTGAAACCTGATTGCCTTCAAACTGCATCTCAGGATCAAAGCCCCCGGTGGGAAGTAGAAATGTAGCAATGAAAGTTGGGGGAGTGTGATATTCAGTGCAGCTAAAGAAGCTTGATTTATACAATGAATTTTATTTGATTGTTTTCATTAAACAACATTAACTTCGACTAAAGCCGGAGAAAAGGTTTCAACAATCTCTGTTCAATCATTTCCATTACCGATCGGACTACCAGCTGTCGTCGTCGTCGTCAAATGAACCGGATTGTAGATGCCCAAATTTTTGGCTTTGGGCCATGGATCACGTCCTCGGAGCCGACATCTAAGCGAACCAAGTTCAGCAGATTAGACTCTTCCTCGTATCTGCCTGCCACAGATCCCTCCGGTGAGTCCTGTCGGGTTAACAATCCAAACTGAATACTGCCAGTACCTGGAGCTACGTTGGCGGAAGCCCTAGCATCGGTTCCGGATCTTGGGAAGACGTCTTAAAGGCCACTGCGCACTGTTCACTAAATCGGAGGGCTGGGGCTGCTTCAACTTTTCCACTAGTCCGTTGGCCGATTCTTTCATTTCGATCCATCAGGAGGCAATCCTGACCTGAAAAACATATACATTTTTTTCTTTGGGCATAACAACGATGGTACACAAGACTTACCTTCCATCCTCCAGTGGAAACTTCTGATTTTCACTGACTTTCTTCGGGAATCTTCTCGCATCGCATGCTTTTTTGGGAATTTGTTGTACCAACCGTTTTCAGCCACTGAATAAAACCCGCAAACTCAAATAAAATACGTGCGTTTTTTCCGATTCAGTTTTTGTACCTATCGTTGTTTTGCTGCGATCACGACTTCTTTTTGTTGTTGCGGTCCTACACAAAATGAGCTGTCAAAAATTTCGCATCAGCAGCTTTACCGTACTGCACCGATTTTCGGCACAAAATAAATATTTAATCTTTTCAAATGCACTTTTTTAACCAAAATAATTACATTTCCTTTGCCTCATAAAAAATGCAATAGAAATTTAAAACAATGCACTGCAAGGTGTACTAAAATGGTCTTCTTAAGTTCAATCAGGAGTAAAAATTAATAAATTATTATTTTCCCAAATTCGGTGTAATCACTGTAAGCTTGTATGCACTATCGTGTCGCCATCTGTTGGAGTTTGGTGGAACATTAGAATGTTTCCATTAGTTTCCGATAGAGTAAAAGTATACTTGAAGCGCCTCTCGCGGTGAAATATGTCGGAAACCGGTGCAGGTAGTCCATTAAGCATCGGTTGAAAAGGAAAATTTCATTCTCTGCTTAATTTTGCTCTTCTAAAACCGAATAACGCGTCTAAAATCTTACAACTAGTGAATTTAATACTTTAAATGCGTTCTACAAATCGTTCTATAAATCGTTCTATAAATCGTTTCTACAAATAAACAATCAAAACGACAACAGTTTGAAAAAAATACAAACATAGGTATAGACAAAGCTGTATTCGCATCATTCAAAAATAATGCTTTATTTGTCAATGAAAATCCAAATTTATCTGGATTTCTCAATAATGTACACACTTGGCCTTGCTAATATACATACCTGATACAAATTGAAGCTCCAGCGACAAACATTTATCTGCGGACGACGTTGATTCTGCTGATCGAAGTTCCGGAACGCACCGTTTTTACTTTTCATTTATTTATTTTTTTTTTGTTTTCCGTTCGTGACTGCCGTCCTGCGCCGTTGTAAACTTTGTTTTCGTTCTTCGTTTTATTTCTATTTGACAGTTGGGTAAGTAAACATTACTCCATGTACATACGTGATTCCATGTATGAGAAAAGGAAGAGCAACCAATATCGAGGAGAAGTTTTCGGTCGACAAAAATGTATGGCGATTTGAACATTTTTTCAAATATTTTGAATATTAAGAAATTTACACAAAAAATATTTGGTAACGTAGATTGCTATCATTATAGCCTACAATCTGTACCAAATATTTTTTCTGAAAAAAATCTGTTTTAGTCTAAAAACTGATTTTTATCATTTTCTTCATACATTTTCAAAGGTGAAAAACTCCTGCTCACTAGCGCCATCTGTTGCAATTTCCGCCGAAGCGGGTAATCCATTGTCATAGCTAAGCAGGTTCACCATGTTCTTCCAAGTTGCGAGGTAACGCTTAACATAACTATTTCTTAATCGGATACTATTGCGCGCAAACCCCAACATTTTATTCCCACCTTTGGGTTTCCGCGCCGAAGACCCAGCGCCAGATTCGGCGACAAAGAAAACTGACAGCAGTCGCCGAACAGTTGGCAATCCTGATATTTGACGGCGGCCGCCCGGTAGGCATGTGAGTGGATTGTTGTCACGCAAATAGATCTTTTCGCTGAAAATGCATGTGTATTGAGTTATTCTTGACAGATTTTCTGCAGTGTTAGTGTGAAATTCAGCGATTTTCTGTATCGCGTAAGCCTTCGCTGGAAGAAAACGTCATGTTGTTCAGCGAAGTAAGGAAAATTTTCAGTGAAAAAAGCAATATATTAGGATTAACAATATCCTATATTCCTTAAAGTTCATTACTGTCTTAATTTTCATGAGAAGTTACAGAGGTCTCCAGTTAGCCTTGTGAATAAGGTTATGGATCGCCAATCCGGAGACGGAGGGTTCGATTCTCGTTCCGCTCGGGAACTTTTCTCGACTTCTCTGGGCATAGTTACGTTTATTCTGCGTGTCGTACGACACGCGACGACAATTCTCACCTCGTTGTCACGCGACTCTTGTCGCTCGATTCTGATTGTCGTCTCGAGTGAGGTGAGAGCTTCATTTTCGGTGTGAGAAAGAGAATGAACCAAAACAAATGCGATGTTCATTCGCACATCTGTCAACCGGGAAGAGTTTCAGGATTACGTTCGAATAAGAGCGTACTTAATGAACATCAACAATAATATTTAATTATTTTATCGAATATTTCCATTTTTATTCAAATAAATACTTAATAAACTATCAGAAATCTTCAATCAAAATTATTTCTGTATAATATACGAAGATGTTAGTAAGTTTTAGATGGTTTACTTGAATTTTTCTATGCCGCAGTATATTTTTATGTGTCGCCCTGATTGCAACAACGGCCGGTGTTTGTTTTGAGTCTGTTTTCACAAGCGCAACACGGTGGTCGCGTTGGATCTTACCCCGGAATACTTACCCCGGAACGGAATTCGGTAAACATTTTTCTTCCGGTTGAGTAGCAATATAACAAAGTTCTAAAATGATCAACAGTTTCAAGGTAGGTGTCTGCGGAATTTTCTTAAATATTTTCTAGAGTCAGATTTCTTCTCTTATCAATTTTCAGATGGAATTGCTGAGTACTATATTGTGGTGGAAGGATTCGGACCGTATCCGAAAGATTGCCGAGAAAAGTCGGAACGGTTTAAAGATGCGGATACCTGTTTTGCCGTCAGAGTTGATGCTGCCCCGAAAGCAGGACGCGCTATTAGATTTGCTAGCTGTACCGATATTGTGGATGTGATAGTGCTGCGTTTTGGCCGTATTTGAGTCCGGTTGAATCGATCTCGGAATCGGTAGTTAGATGTGCAAAACCAATATGGACAGGATTTCCGGACTGATGCGGAGCTGCTGTAGAGATGATGCTGATGTTTTGAGAAGAACAAATGTTTTTACGAATAACCTGGACGTTCCGAATTTGAAGAATGTACGTGAATAGGCATTTCTAATTTCTGAATACAATGTTACTTTTTGATTATGTTTGAAATAGGCTTCCTCCTTTAGCTCCGAATCTTCCAAAAAAGCCTCGTTTGCAATTGATGCGATTATCAAACACGGAATGGTTTAACTCTTTAGAGCCGGAGGGGTCATATAATGTCCTCGACGATGAAACCCAGCAGAACAAACGTGTTCGAGGCCAGCGAGGTTGCACAGCAGTGGCGAAACAATCCGGCTCCAAGGGGTTAAGGAAAACTTGCCCACCGAAAACCTTCCTCAACAGTTTCTCTAATATACTCCTGGAATCTTTAGAACTTCTATCTTTTAAGTTCGTTTTCGGTGATCCATTTTTTTGGTCCAAATTTATAACGGTTCTAAATAGACCAAATTCTGCACGGTTCCACCGGTGTTTGTTCCAAATTCTAACTTCTAACTTGTCAATGATATTTGGAAAAAGAATGATCACGAAATTCAAGAAAATACTAGTGATTCCGGAAACAGCCGGAAAAGGCAATTGCTCTAGAAGCTCTTTAGAGGATTCCTCCAAGAATATTGTAGGGAATTTTTCCAAGAGTTCCACTGGGAGTTTCTTAAGGAATCCCATTGTGAAATCCTCCAGTAATACCACCGAGGATTCTTCCAGATGTTTGAATTCTTCCAGAAACTTCGGTGCAAATGCCTCCAAGATTTCCAACGGAATTTTTTTATAGGAATTTGACTAGAATTCCTTCGAGCATTCCAGTTGCTTCTTCCGGAATCCCCCCTGTAGTCCCACTAGGAATTACTCTAAGATGTGCTCATGGAGTTCCTTTGGTAATTGTTTCAGAAGTTCAGAAGCAATTACCGACTCCAGGAGTTCTTCTGGGAATCGCTCCAAGCGTTCTAAGATCGGATTTGCTCATGGAGTTCCTCTGGAAATTATTCCACGACTTCTTCTGGGATTTGTTCCAAAAATTGCTCCCGGAGTTCCTGCGTAAGTTGCTTCAGGAGTAATTGTTCCAGGAGTTCCTGCGGGAATTTCTTTAGGAGTTCTGCCGTGTATTGCTCCAGGGGTTCCTCCGAGAATTGCTCCAGGAGTTCCGCCGGGAATTACTTCAGAAGTTCCTCCGGTGAATGTTCCTGGAGTTCTTCTGGGAATCACTCAAGAATTTCGGGAATTGCTAGAGGAATTCTTTCGGGAATTGCTCATGGAGCTCATTGGGAAATTATTGCAGGGTTTCTCCAAGATTTGCTCCATGAGTTCCTCCGGGAATTCTTCCAGGAGTTGCTTCGTGAATTTGAGCGTTGCTCCAGGGGTTCCTCCATAAATTGTCTAAGAAAATCCTCCGGAAATTGTTCCAGGACTTCCTCCGGTAATTGCTCCAGGGAATTTCTTCAGGAGTCTTTCCGAGAATTGCTCTAGGAGTTCCTCTGGGAATTACTTCAGGAGTTCCTCTGGGAATTACTTCAGGAGTTCCTCTGGGAATTACTTCAGGAGTTCCTCTGGGAATTACTTCAGGAGTTCCTCTGGGAATTACTTCAGGAGTTCCTCTGGGAATTGCTCCAGAACTTCCTCCGGGATTTGCTCATGGAGTTCCTTCGGAAATTGCTTCAGGTTTTTCTCCGGGAATTGCTCCAGGAGTTCCTCCGGTAATTGCTCCAATAGCCTTCGGGAATTTCTTATGGAGTTTCTCCGGAATTCATTCCAGGAGTTCCTCCGAAAATTATTCCAGGAGCTCCTCCGGGATTTGCTCCACGAGATCCTTCAAGAATTGCTCCAGGAGTTGTTCCGTGAGTTCTTTCAGGAATTGCTCCCGGAGTGCCTCCGGATATTATTCAAGGCGTTCCACCGGAAATTATTCCATGAGTTCCTCCGGGATTTGCTCCATGAGTTCCTCCGTCAATTACTCCAGGAGTTCCTTCGAGCGTTGCTCCAGGGATTCCTCCGTAAATTGTCCTAAAAGTCCCTCTGGAAATTGTTCCTGAACTCCCTCCGGTAATCACTGAATACCCGTAATTGTAATTACGGGTATTCAGGTATTCTCCGAGAATCGCTCCAGGACTTCCGAGGGAAATAACTCCAGGAGTTCTTCCGGGTTTTGCTCATAGAGTGCCTTCGGGTATTGCTTCAGAAGTTCCTCCAGTGAATGCTTCAGGAGTTCTTCTGGGGATCACTCCAGTAATTCCGGGAATTGCTCGAGGAGTTCATTCAGGAATTGCTCTAGGAGTTCCTCCGGTGATTGATCCAGTAGTTCCTGTGAGAATTACTTCAGGATTTCCTCCGGTAATTGCTCAAAAAGTTCTTTCGGGAATTGCACATGGAGTTCCTCCATTATTCCAGGAGTCCCTCGTGGTTTTACTCCTTGAGTTTCTCCGGGAGTTCCCCCAGGAGTTGCTTCGTGAGTTCCTTCGAGCGTTGCTCCAAGGATTCCTGCGTAAATTGTCCCAGAAAACCCTCCGGAAATTGTTCCAGGACTTTCTCTGGGAATTACTCCAGGGGTTCCTCCGGGAATTTCTCCAGAAGTTCCTCCGGGATTTTCATATGGAGTTCCTTCGGGAATTGCGTCAGAAGTTCCTCCGGTAATTGCTCCAGGAGTTCTTCTGGGAATAGCTCCAAGGGATCCGCGAATTGCTCAAGGATTTCCTCCGGGGAATTTATTCCATGAGCTCCTCCGGGAACTGCTCCAGGAGTTGCTCCGTGAGTTCCTCCAAGAATTGCTCTTGGAGTTCCTCTGTTAGTTGCTCCAGGAATTTCTTCGAGTGTTGCTCCAGTGATTACTTTGTAAATTGTCCCAGAAGTTCCTCCGGAATTGTTCCTGGACTTCCTTCGGTAATTACTCCAGGAGTTCTTCTGGAAATTGTTCCAGGAGTTCCGGGAATTGCTCCGGGAGTCCCTTCGGGAATTTCTTCTGAAGTTCCTCCGGGAATTACTCCGAGAGCTTCTCCGTTAGTTGCTCCGGAATTTCCTCATGGAATCATTCGGAGATTTCTCCAAAAGTTCCTCCGGTAAATGCTCCAGGAGTTCTTCTGGGAATTGCTCTAAGGGCTTCTCCGGTAGTTGCTCCAAACGTTCCTACGAAAATTGCTCAAGGAAATTACTCCAGGAGTTCCTTCGGGATTTGCGCTATGAGTTTCTCTGAGAATTGCTCCAGGAGTTGCTCCGTGAGTTCCTCCGAGCCTTGCTCCACGGATTCCTTCATAAATTGTTCCAGAAGTTCCTCCGGTAATTCCTCTAGGAGTTCCTCCGGGAATTGCTCCATGAGTTTCTGCGGGAATTTCTTCAGAACTGCTTCCAGATTTTGCTCCAGGGGTTCCTCCAAGAATTGCTCCAGGGGTTCCTCCGAGTTCTTCTGGGAATCGCACCTGGGGTTCCGGGAATTTCTCGAGAAGTTCCTCGGGGAATTGCTCCAGGAGTTCCTGCGGGAATTACTCCAGGAGTTTCTCTGGTAATTGCACCAAAGGTTCCTGCGGGAATTACTCATTGAATTTCTTCGGGTATTGCTTCAAAAGTTCCTCCGGCTATCGCTCCAGGAGTTCCGGTAATTGCTAATTCGCACCATGCAATATGCAATATATGGTCTTCTTTAAGAAATCACTGGAAGAATGCATGAAGAAATTCTTGTAGAAATCCCTGAAGGAATCACAGGAGAAACTCCTGGGGGAACCAAGGGGGGAACATCAGGTGGACTTCTTGGAGAAATCCCAGGCGAAATTCATGGAGGAATCCTCGAAGGTGTTTCTTCTGCAATCCCAGCAAAAATTTCTAGAGAATCTAATCAGGCATTCCTTGAGAAATTTTTGAAGAAATCCTAGAGAAATTTTTGAAGATGGAATAGCTAGTGAAATTTCTGAAAGAATCCAAATATTGTTTTAGACCATTTGGGCAGGGGACCTATTTTGGGCACTTGCTGCTATAACTCAGTCAGGTTTTAACCAATTCACTTGATTTTTGGGACACGATGAGATACGTACAGTATCTAGCATGTACAAAAATTGAAATCATTTGTTTTGAAATTGGATGAGTTATAGCGGCAAGTGTCCAAAATTGGTCCCTCTGCCCAAATAGTCCAAGTCCAACCAGCAGAATATTTAGGAGAATTTTCAGTTAAATTATTTTTTAAATTAAACTTCCAAATATGAACTCAAAATTGCCAACATTAGTAATGCGATTGCGGAGTATTTACACAAATACAAAAGTATCCTAAATTATTTATTTTGCGCTTCTCAAATACATGTCACAATTACACAACTAAACTAATCAACTCAGCTCCACGAGCGACTAATTTCCATTTAAGGTCCATCTTCTAAATACTCTCCAGCTTCGTAAAAGCCTTAGTTTCCACAAGCGGATGCTTCTTAAACGATATTCTTGGTGCGTTCAAATTTCAAATTCCATAGGGACGCGCTATTTCTGGGACTCTCCTTCGTCATCCTAATCACGGTATTCGATCATCCCTAGCGGCATTACCCTTTCCCTCCGATTGTGAACTGACGACACGATCATCGATATCTTCGGATGGAATGGGTCCATGTGATCCTTCCTGTTGCTCCTAAACCTGTTGCCGAAATCCGAGCTTCCCTTAGTTCATGCTGGAAACTGCTTGGCGCAGAACGGGCCTACTCCTCTCGGTTTGTGCACCACGACGCCGAGTTCACCTCAAATGTTCCGGTGTTTTTCGTTTGACTAAAACGTATAGTTGTCCTTCGCGATGGTGGGATGACTATACGCAAAGCGAATTTTTGGTACCCACGTTCGCCGGCATCCGGTTGATCGATACACCGTTCCGTCTGTAAAAAATCATATGTATCTAAAACTAACTGAATTGGGCTAAGTTTATAAAAAAAACACTTACCGATGTCAATTTATTTATGTTTTAACTCGTTCTGGTTGAGCTGTCGACACCTCCCGAGGTTACGACAAATCTCACATTCAAACGTCACTTGAATGCGACATTTGTCGATCTGAAGCGACTGTGGGAATGCGGTGAGAGTTCATCGGTGTTCACCCACACCGACTCTTGTCACCGCATCCGCCTACGGGAATCGGGTGACACATGCGACACGACTTTTGTCACGTCACACGCCGAGCAGAAGTGCATCGTGGTCAGGGATGGGAAATGTATTGCGCGCAAACCCCAACATTTTATTCCCACCTTTGGGTTTCCGCGCCGAAGACCCAGCGCCAGATTCGGCGACAAAGAAAACTGACAGCAGTCGCCGAACAGTTGGCAATCCTGATATTTGACGGCGGCCGCCCGGTAGGCATGTGAGTGGATTGTTGTCACGCAAATAGATCTTTTCGCTGAAAATGCATGTGTATTGAGTTATTCTTGACAGATTTTCTGCAGTGTTAGTGTGAAATTCAGCGATTTTCTGTATCGCGTAAGCCTTCGCTGGAAGAAAACGTCATGTTGTTCAGCGAAGTAAGGAAAATTTTCAGTGAAAAAAGCAATACTGGAAAAAACGGTAACCGGCTGTACATTTGACATTTTTCCACACGAACATCACAAGCCCAGCCAAACTCAAACTGTTCGAAAAATAAATGTCATAACATTTTTTTTCCTGCAGCCTTCTTCCTCGAAACGGTTTCCAAGCGCGAGAGCGCCAGTACTCGAGCACAACGACGACAAAAATTTCTGGCTCTCCCATTTTCGCATTTTTCTGCGTTTCAAACCGCTTCTAGACACACTTCTTTACATGCATCACAAAGCTAGGAGTGTGCTCTAGTTATTTGTGCAAACCGATTTAAATTATCTATCAAAACAAGTGAGTTATTAGCAGTTGAAAATATTTGACATTTTTCGCAATCACCCGCCTCAGCTTGACTGCTCATAAATATTTTCGTGGGGAAGCGAAAACCATCAAGCGTCTGCGTGACTGCCGTCGGCGCGGCGTCTGATGGTATTGGTGCTGCCGTTGTTTTGTTTTTATTTTACTGCTAGTATCGATGAACGGTAAACAGAAAAAAGTCTCATTCTCATGCCTGATCGTGGTGCTTATGCCTCACAATATACAAATTCATGCATTGGCAGGCAAAGAAAGCCCCTCAATTTATAACTGTGGAAATGCTCAAAGAAGTTGAAGAGAGGTAGGCCATGTTCCAGTGGGAACGTCGAGCCACAAAGAACAAGAAGTTACAGAGAAATTGTTTGTACTAATAAATTTCAGTTGAGTTCACTATGCACTCAGAAATAAATAAAGTCATTAATGAATATTTTCTATGCAAAATTGCGGTTCGACTGGGTTCATGCATTAACTGACTAAATATGAATTAGTTGAGCAAAACTATATACCATTTAGTTTTCAGAATGCATATTTTTTAGTACTTTTTAAAAAAGTTGTTCCTTGTAATATTTTCTAAATTTTATGCATTTTATGTATAAATATAAGTAAAATTTCGCTTTTCTTTAGGAATTTCATTTCAATATATTAAATCGGTGAATTAGCAGCTAAATTTCAACATGAAGCGTTTCAAGCTTAATAATAAATTTATATTATAAAAAAAATGAATCATTTTGACAAAGTTCAATATTTCCACTTTCTACTGGTTCTGCTGAGAATCCTTAACTTCCCATAACCTGATGGGCTCTATGATGAGTATCCTGGCCCACAAATAATGTTCCGATTTGGCAAATCCACATCCTGAGCCACCAAAAGGAACCTGTCCACGGTGTCAATCTGGTGCTCTGCAAAGGATATAATGTAATTAAATATGGGATAAGGATAATCTTCGTGGTAACGTAAAATGAAGGGGCCGATTTATTTTACTCACGTAAGACTGCACTGCATCCCTTATGCGGAACTTCTGGAGTTACACTAATAGTTTTACAAATATTACTTAATAAATATACAAACTTGAAAATTTTTAACAAAATCGGAAAGTACAGTTCTAAACAGAATCTATAACTGCGGCGCTTTTATTGTAAGTTGCCACCGTACAGGAGTCTAAAAATTACACATTCTCTTACTTTAATTAATTTATGAATTCTAACTATAAGATATATGCACTGAGAATCTTTTTCTTTGAAATCTTAATGCATAAATGCGATTAAGTTATGAAATGAATGAAAAATAGTCATTTCATGAATATCCTTATTTCTGAGTGTGTCCTCAAATAGCAAGGTGTCACGTATTTACTTTTGGAATTTGTAACTTCTTTCTTAAACCTCAAGGAAAGTTACAGAGGTTCATGAATAATTATTTTCAGTGCTAAATATTTTCAAATAGTTAGGTTTTCCATTTTCTCTCAAATAGTAAGGTGAGGTAAGGCTTCGCATATTTACTTCTGAAATTTGTTGCTTCTTTTTTAAAGCCCAGTTCCGTGTTCGAAAGGAATCGCTCGAGAAAGTTTTTGATCGATTCCTTACTACGAAATTTCGAGGTTCATCATGTCGTCTAATGTTGCAAGATGTCGTCTTTTGAAATTAGCCACTCAATTCGCAAACTTCTATATATTAGTATTTCTTAGGCTTATTTAATCTAGATCGATGCTTGTAGTGAACAGTTCTAATTAAGAAAAATTACCATATACCCTACTACCTACATTTAAGGTGAGTCATCCGATTAAAAATAAACGCAATCAGGCATTAGTTGAAAAAAACATCCTTATAATATTTAAACGAAACAAATGAGATATAATAGAATCCTCTAAAGGAAAAGAAGTGTATCTGAAGTGCACTGCGCTTACTCGGAATGAATTCATTTTCTTCCACAACTGATGGTAGCATTGTTCCACTTCCTTGTAACCAGCATGATGATCTTCCAACGACGAGGAAATACTGAAAGCTCTGCTCACACCTTGGCATCCAGTAGCATGCTCTTCGAGAATCTGGCTGGCAGCCGTTCCTTATCAAACGACGGCAGGACCATACAGCGCTGCCACCGATCGGATGGGCTGGACCACGTCGGTTTCTCGTAGGTGATGTCGGCAACGTTCTCCTTCGGTACAATCCGAGAAGTACCTATAATGTACTTGAAAATCGTGTTTGCGATCAAGTGGGAGGTAATGGCTAGTTTCTGGAATGGAGGCGGCCTGATGAACTGCGGGTAACTCCGATGTCGAGTGGAATTTCACGATTTCCCTTTCGTTGGAAGTCATTGACGTAAAGCTCGAACGTTCAAGTGGCGCCGCCGTCCGTTGTCCCGGCACCAATTTGGAACTCGTCGACCTTCTCTCCGAACGAATCGGGTTTAACTTTGACCACTTTTTTGTATTTACAATTTCCGCGAGAACTTTTTCCACGTCGTCGGCTTTTACTCCTGCCTGAGCAAACATCAACCTTTTCCAAATGTATGTTTAAATATAGTAACTGGACGCAAAGCATACGTCAATCTGCAGATCCCGGTATCCAAAGATGCTTTCCTGTTCCCATCTCCTGGTGGAACGCGGTCTACTCGTCCTCATCTCGAACAAGCCGGACCGAGTGCACCGGTGACAAGCTAAAAACAGTGCTTAATTTGATACTGCGACACCAATTATGGCAAATTTGTGTCCTCGTTCAGTGACTGGTCGCTTAGAGGGATCCGCGGGATGTGCTCGTCACCGCTTCTTAGACACAAAGTGTCTTTAAGTCTTCATGATTTCCAATAATTATTGGAATTTTCGGAACCTCCGGAGCCGATTTGCACTAAATCAAAACAATAACAAAAGTCTGACAGTTCGCATCAGAAACTCACCACAGCACTGCGGTCGATCCATAGAGGAGAAAGGGGTCTGGCGGAAATTGGGGTGAAATAAAATATAGGAGACTGTGGGGAAAAGTGCTACTTCGCAGGTTTTTCATTGTTTTTCAATAGTTAGAGCCTTCAAAACATATGGGTTCCTTGGGAAAGTTTACTCAATAAATTATCAGAAAGCCGTAGAGCACATAAAAATTTTTGACGGGAATGGTCTATTGGAAGCAAGGCACGGCGTATTTGCAGCTTGATTAAAAGTGTTATTTTTTTCTCGAGATTTATAGCAATACCTACTACCGACGGTCCGCACTTCATGTAGAAACTTCTTTAAATAAATCTGGCGTTCGATTTGAATAGGTCCTATCAACATAAGAATCACAGGAAACATACGACCTATTCTAATCGAACGCCAGAAATATACAATATTATCAATAATATGTCTATAGTTATTTTATCAATTTATCAATAAAGCAAAGGGAACTAACCTCCAACTATACATAAAACAAAAGAGAAGCAGTAAAAATAATTGGAAACACTAATAAAAACTATATACGATGGGATCATAACATTAATATTTGATCATTCTGTCATTTATATACTCGACACATAATTTTAATAACGGCGAAGTTCATCCTCGTATATGTGTCATACACATAATGTTTATATTTAGTTTCTAATTGCAAAAATCTATATCAGGTGACACATAAACCCAATATGGAAAATTCTCTCAGTGTAGTGCTACACCGCAGTGTAGCACTTTTGCACCGAATAATCACTACCTGGTGATGGGTCAACTGCGCCCAAAACTCTTCATTATTAACAATGTACAGTACCGGCGGCCGCCCCGATACGATCTAGAGCGACTGAAGCAACCGGATGTCGCCACCGCATACGCGCAGAATCTAGAGGCGGCGTTGTCGGACGAGAGTGTGCTCGATGTGGCCCCTCTAGAGGACTGCTTGAGTACAGTCAAAGCAGCCATCAACAACGCAGCTGAGAGCACTATCGGGTACGTAGAACGGCGGCGACGAAACGATTGGTTCGACGAGGAGTGCAGAGCGGTTCTGGAAGAGAAAGACGCAGCGCGGGCGGTAATGCTGCGGCATGGAACCCGACATAATGTGGAGCGATACAGACAGAAGCGGAAGCAGCAGACCCGTTTCTTCCGGGAGAAAAGCGCCGCCTGGAAGAAGCGGAGTGCGAGGAAATGGAATCGCTGTACCGTTCACAAGAAACACGTAAGTTCTACCACAAGCTCAACGCTTGCCACAAAGTACCGCAAAGGCTACGTGCCGCTAGCCGAAATCTGCACGGATAAGGACGGGAGCCTCCTGACGGACAAACGTGACGTGATCGAAAGGTGGAGCAGCACTTCGACGAGCACCTGAATGGGAAAGAGAATGTAGGCACGGGAGATCAAGGCAGCGGAGGAAATGGTGCAGCAGAAGACGGGAACGAAGCAACTCCCACGCTGAGGGAAGTTAAGGATGCCATACACCAAGGAGGACGGTATCGCAGCCAGGGATGGGAACACTCTTTTGCAACGAGTTACATTCACTTGTTATTTTCTCAGCTCAGAAGCGTGCAATTAAGAAACGATATATGGACGACTTTTGCCTTGTGATTTCGACCGAACAGCTACCGGAGGAGTGGAAGGAAAGTGTGGGGTGTGAATAATGATTAGTGATATTCCCTTGCATGTCCTTCCCCTAGTAAGCATCGATGACAGCAATCATCATGACGAGACAGTGAGTGTGTTGCTGCCTCATTGAGGAGTGGAGCTTTGGTGGCGCCAGTCGCCTGTATTACAAGATCCCGTATCATGCCAAGTGATTCTACTGCAGTTTGCTAAGAATGTCGGAAACGGATTGTTATAGTGAGTTGCGTAATATTCACAAAAAGGATAATTTGTCCCATCCACAAGAAAGGCGACAAGTTAATGTGTGAGAATTTTCGAGCAATCACCATTTTGAATGCCGCCTACTAAGTGATATCCCAGATCATCTTCCGTCGTCTTTCACCTAAAGTAAATGAGTTCGTGGGAAGTTACCAAGCCGCTTTCATTGACGGCCGGTCGACAATGGACCAGATCTTCACCGTACGGCAAATTCTCCAGAAATGCCGTGAATACCAGGTCCCCACGCACCACCTGTTCATCGACTTCAAACTTTAAAGTTCAAAGCGGCATACGACAGTATCGACCGCACAGAGCTATGGAAAATCATGGACGAATACAGCTTTCCCGGGAAGCTTACCAAACTGATAAGAGCATGTGCAGAACAGCGTAAGGATTTCGGGGGAGCTATCCAGTTCATTTGAATCTCGACGGGGACTACGACAAGGTGATGGACTTCCTGCCTACTATTCAACATTGCCCTGGAAGGTGTTATGCGACGAGCCGGTCTCAACAGCCGGGGTACGGTCTTCACGAAATCCAGCCAATTTGTCTGTTTTGCGGATGACATGGATTGGCTAGAACATTTGGAACGGTGGCAGAACAGTACACCCGGCTGAAACGTGCAGCAGCAAAGGTCGGACTGGTGGTGAATGCGGCTAAAACAAAATACATGCTGGTAGGTGTAAAAAGACCTATGATCGTTCGAATAAATTAAAGTATTAACCACCAAAGCTTAAATATTTAAGAACTTCATTTCAATGCTTAACCTATATTTCTCGCCCTTCCACAGTCGCATGCTGCGCAGTTTCCCACCCAAAACTCACGCATCCTGCTCTTACTTCTCTTCCACCTTCTTGGTAATCTTCCGTCCAACCCAATCGTAGTGACCGGCATCGCAGTCGCAATCGCTGCTGCTTTCCTCCGAATCGGTCGACTCCCGATAGGATCCCAACCCCGGCAAGATGCCAATGACCTGCATAGCACCGCTCTTCAATTTTTTGTTGCTGCTGCTGGATGTGCAATTTTCAGGCTTGGCCATGTCGTCTGTGTTACTTCCAGTGGGCGTGACCGCTTCTGACGGGATACTGCCCTTCTTCTCCCCATTTGTTGCGGTTTGTTCTGCTGGTTTGACAACCGTTTCTTCCTCACGCTTTCGCTTTGGGACAACCACCCCGGCAAGGATCTTTTTCTGTGACAATCGGTTGGACACGATCGGGGCTTTGACTGGCTTCGGTTTCGATATCTGCTGTTGAATTTGCTACAACAAAAATCAAGTAAAACCTAACGAACGGTCTCCGTGGAGCTCAAGCGCCGCCCCTTACCTCATCCATTCGCTTTTCCTGCAGCGAGGCCACCTTCTGTCGGAACTCGTTCATTTCTTTGGCCTCCTCCAGCTGTGCCTTCCGTTCGGCGTTCATCTTGTTCTTGTCCACCAGATCGAGGAATTCCACCTCGTCATCGTCCAGCCCTTTGATCATGTTTTCTACAAATACAACGAAGCTGGTGTTAGCCAACCCGGTTAGACCCACCTAGCTGACCGGTCCTCCGCCTTACTAAGCTTGTGCGCTTCCTCGTACTCGAGGTCCTTTTTCTGTTTCTGTTCCTGCAGCCGTTCGAAAAGCGAGCGGGAATCGTATTCCTCTTCCGGTGCCTCTGTAATTCGACAAACCGAACGCAAGTGTAAATATTTCACAAGATTCTCAATTGAAAAATGCTTACCCATCGGTTGGTCTGCTGTGCGGACCTTTTCCCATTCTTCCTGCCGGATGCGTCTGGCTTCGGCTAGTTCCGCTTCGGTCACGAATCCACTGCTCATGCTTGCTGGCGTTTGTGATCGTTGCTGTCTGGTAAAGATAAGATTGTTTAGTCATTCTTTCGATCAATTACAAGCAAATACATACCCTAGGAACGATTTGTGATGAACTGATACCAAAGTTATTGATTTTTAAACCACAAACCTTTCTTTTAATTAAACTTTTTTCAGCAGGAGGATCAGATTTTTTGGCAAAATCACACAAAATGTTTGTGTTGTGATTTTCTTTTTGACATTTCTTTTGTTTTGCGCAAGACGTTACAAGCGTTATCGATTTTAGTGGAGGTATGAAAATTAGAGGCAATGGTCCACTGCACGAATTTATTCTGGCCTGCTTACTCTCACACGAAATTTGACGTTTGAGCGGTGTCGGCACCTCTCAAACGTCAAATTTCGTGTGAGAGTAAGCAGGCCAGAATAAATTCGTGCAGTGGACCATAGGGCACTGCATTGTTTTGATTTTGTATGGGATTTTGACGTTTCTTGGCCTTGTTGTTTCCAAAGTCTCTGTAAGAGTGAAAGAGAAGGAAAGAATTCCATGCAGTGGCCTATAGCCGTGCACGCTCGTTGAAATCTACTCAAAAATGAGTAGATTTCTACTCAGTTGCAAACTTTTCAAAAAAATGTCAAAAGTGAGTGACAGTGTTTTTCGTAAGTGAGTTGATTTCTACTCTGTTTGTCAAAATTAGCCTTTTACTCACTTATGAGTAGTCTCAAAATTTATTCCACTCACTCTAACGGAAATATCTTAGAAGAATTTGGAAAAACTTTTGCCAGGGTTAAGCTATTTTAAATATTTTCGAACTTTGTGAGATAAATGTAGTGCATTTTACCGCTAAATTCTTGAAACATCGGTAGAAAATGTGAGTTTGAAAAGTAAGTATGGATATTATTAATTTGACAAACTCGAGATGTAACTTCTAAACTAGATTTTCAAAACCACCATTTACCGTCTAGGGCTACGAATCCCGGGAACTTCCTTTTTGGAAAGAGGCTTCTGGCAGCTGATCGATATAGTGCTGGGGCTGTTGACCGTGGAGCTTCCTGTTACAACAGGTGGATTAGATGCCGATGATAATCAGCAAAAGCCGAGGCAAAAGCTGAACGGAGTAGGAACCATCCAAGGAACCATCACATGGGAGAACTTAGGTAGCATCCAGACCAGATAAATTTATGGCTCAAGTGGATTGTAAATATTTATCGCATTTAGTTTAGTATTAAGTGCAAGATTTGTAAAATAGTTTTATGTACAAATAAAATGTTTATTTTACTTTTTTTATTACGAAATTGCTATTTTTCTGTTAGAAAATAAAAAAAAGAAGAACCTAAATAAATCTACAAAAGTGAGTAGAAATCGACTCAGTTTGCTAAATTCATGTAAAATAAAAGTGAGTAAAAGCTACTCTAATTTGAAGAAAATCTAATTTTACTCTAAAATGAGTAACTGCTCATTACTCTCTCTTGAGCTGTTCCACTTTGTACCAAAGTGAGTCGAATTCTACTCATTTTAGAGTAGTTTTCAACGAGCGTGTGAATACGACCAACTAATCTCAAACCAGGGGTGTAAGCTGACTGTCAACTGGGAACAAATTTCGCCTACCCTCTATCATGTTTTAGAACCAGTAAAAAGACGTAACTACCAAACAAGAAAAGTACAATTGGGTTGTTTAGTGAATAAAATATTGCTATTTTCTATAGCCTAATCGAAAGAGCTCATTTTTCTGAGTATAACTTGATTTTATTGGATTTCAATACCTTTGTTTTGATGGTTAAATTAACATAACAGTTTTGATTTTTGTGGATAGAATGACAGTTCAATCGTTAAAATGACAGTTCGACCCGAACAAAAAAATTTCTTCATACAAACTTTAAATGCATTTTAAAAATAGTTCCCGCACTCCAAAAATTATGAAATTTTGGATTTCGACTAATTTTTGGGCGGAGAATCTGATTATGAAATAATCTGGATACCCCTAAAGAACCCAATTTTCGATTACAAAACTAAATTTAATACCGTTTCATCAAGCTAAAAGCAAGTCAGTATGTGATTTGAACATAAAGATTATAATATTCAGCATATAAGATTGAAAAATTTCATTTCGAAAAAATCAGTGTTGTTCTGTTTTCACCATTATGAAATACTAGTTTATTTGTGGACGCAGTAGCGCCCGTGGCAAGTGTTTTTTTTTTGTTCAATATAAACGGTTCATGTGTTATTCACGCATGTAGATCTTGAATAAAGTAAGCATTACATTTTCCTTCGTTTTGAATATTTTTTTATTTGATGATTTCAATGCAGCGTATATTTACATCTGAAAAACTTCGGTGAAGTTACCGGACAGACAAACAGGGCATTCTGTGTCATTTCCAGCAACTGCTGCATTTGGTTGTCTAAGAGTGACAGATTCTTTTCTGCATTAAAAAAAAATCAAAATTTTCAACGTCTGTTGTCTGTGATTTTTTAATCAAATGCTGTGTCTGGTTGTCTAAGGTTGTCACTGGTTTTGTTCTCTGCATTTGATAGTGAAAAAGAATTAAAGTTTCGAAAATTAAAAAAAAAATCAAAATTTTCAACGTCTGTTGTTTGTGATTTTTTCATCAAATGCTGTGTCTGGTTGTCTAATGTTGTCACTGGTTTTGTTCTCTGCATCTGATAGTATTGAAGTGTTAAATTATTTTAGAAAAATCAATATTTTCAACGCCTCTTGTGTGTGATATTTTCATCAAATGCTTTGTCTGGTTGTCTAAGGTTGTCACTGGTTTTTTTCTCTGCATTTGATAATGAAAAAGAATTGAAGTGTCGAAAATTAAAAAAAATCAAAATCAAACGTCTGTTGTCTGTGATTTTTCATCAAATGCTGTGTCTGGTTGTCTAATGTTGTCATTGGTTTTGTTCTCTGCATATGATAGTGAAAAAGAATTGAATTGTCAAATATTAAAAAAAAAAATCAAAATTTTCAACGTCTGTTGTCTGTGATTTTTTCATCGCATGCTGTGTCTGGTTGTCTGAGGTTGTCACTGGTTTTGTTCTCTGCATTTGATAGTGAAAAAGAATTGAAGTGTCGAAAATAAAAAAAATCAAAATTTTCAACGTCTGTTGTCTGTGATTTTTTTCATCGCATGCTGTGTCTGGTTGTCTAAGGTTGTCACTGGTTTTGTTCTCTGCATTTGATAGTGAAAAAGAATTGAAGTGTCGAAAATTAAAAAAAAAATCAAAATTTTCAACGTCTGTTGTCTGTGATTTTTTCATCAAATGCTGTGTTTGGTTGTCTGAGGTTGTCACTGGTTTTGTTCTCTGCATTTGATAGTGAAAAAGAATTGGAGTGTCAAATATTTAAAAAATCAAAATTTTCAACGTCTGTTGTCTGTGATTTTTTTCATCGCATGCTGTGTCTGGTTGTCTATGGTTGTCACTGGTTTTGTTCTCTGCATCTGATAGTAAAAAAGAATTGAAGTGACAAATATTTTATTTTTGTGAGAATCGCCCCGCGTGCTGCGTCTGGTTGGCTAGTCACCGGACCGGACAGACAAACAGGGCTATTATATATATGATGATTAGCCTCTACTCTCACTTGTTTTTGTTGTTGCTTTGTTTGAAGAGCGAAAATCGGCTGGGCGGTTATTTTTCTCAAATGAAAGGATAATTGAACACTATGACTCAAGAAATATATCGATAATTGGGTTTTTAAATTCCGAAAAATGTACTGATTTTTTGATTTTATACGGAAGAGCACCTTTTTCTGGGCCACTATGATTTTTTTCAGATTTTTAGAACTTAATTTTGGTACCTAAACTCAGTTTCAAAGAGATTTTCTGAAATCACCTTTTGACAGCTGGGCAACTGTTTGACAGCTCCGCCCAGTACAAAATGCGACGAGGGGTGATTCGACAAATCGCTCCCATACAAACTTCAAACTAATTTTAAAATAGGTTCCCGGTCACCAAAATTCGTGAAAATTTGGATTTCGGCTCAGTTTGGCATGCAGATTCAGAATATGGAATTATCTCAACACCACTAAAGAAGCCAATTACCGAAAACACTGATCATAAGCATCTAAATCGAGAGAAAAACACTGATGTTTGTGCTAATGTTGATGTTTATTAAACCATTAAACAAAGGATGTTTACAAATTAGAACCAACAGTAGATGGCGCGCAGGTGGGCATGTTTGGGTTGGCGTAGAGGGTGGGACCAGCGGCGTCATGGTCGCGATTTTTTCCGCAGTCAAGTTCGCAGATTGTGAACAATCCTCGGTACCCACTTTACGTAATTTATGTGTAGTCCCTTACTGTCAGAGCTGTCAGATTGGTGTAACACGCTAAGCATAATTTACACAAAAGGCAATTTACACGGAAAAAAATACACGGTAATGAATATTTATTGGGTACCGGACTGAACACTGAAAATTGAATGTTTTCTTTGGTACATCGAGGTCTTGAAATTAGTCTATGGTGGGACCTTACACCCCTGAATCAAACAAACAGACCTAGGCCTAATCAGACGGTATTCTCAATAGGCTCCTAAAGTCCTATCGGGATTCTTGTTTTAAACCACAATATATGGTTCAAGAGTACATATTTACTCATTTTTTGACGTTTTTACTAACCATAGTTGAAAATATATAATTTTTATTTTATTAGCCTTTTGTCTCGTCCCTAGCTTATAACACATACTTTTAGTGATTATTTTTCACCGTGTATGTCAGATAGGAACATTTTTGAAATCCCAGTGCGAAAAATGTCGAGCTCAGTCACACAAGGTTGACCTCAAATGTCAAAGCAGAACTATTTACCATTTTACTTATTTCGAATTTTCTCATTATTCCTTTGTTTTCCAAGTTCGAGTAAAGTACAATTCCGATTAGAACACCATGCTTGATCGTATTGTTCAATATAAACGAGATTTCGTCTTTAATTTTAGGACCCTATTCAGTTGAAAAACGGAGTTTTTGACTAATGAAGTTGGATTTTTCTCCAAATCCATGCGTCGGACCTACTTCAGAAGTGGTGCGCTGTATAGTAAACCTGGTCCGCTATACAGTGCACCACTTCCGAAGTTCAGTAGGTCGGCTACAGAGGCACGTTCTCCTCCATTTGGGAAATTTGTGCCATAAAAACTTCCGAAGTTAGGTCCAACGCACGGAGTTGGAGAAAAATCCAGGGATTATTCGTTAAAAATACAATACATACATATTTATTATATCTTATATAGTGTTCGTTCTCGGGATAGACGTACCTCCCAACCACAGTACAGTTCCTTTCTCGTTGACCAACTAAACGACACTGCCGAGTCATTAGATTAATGCCACCGTCGGCCGTAGCGCCGCCGCTTCACACTCCACTTCTTCATTAGGGTTACCAGTTCCACTCAGCATCAAGCGTACTAAAACTGTACGCAACACAGAGCTTTATCAGAAACATCCTGCACTTAGGCCCTGTGATAGATGTCGTTATATGAAAAGCATTCCTTTATACCAACAGGGATAAACCCCCTGTTAAGAACGTCTATGTTACCAACACAAATGCACACAGCGCGTGTACCTCGATCATCAGCGCGATGACTGATCAGTCCTACCGTGACGTCGTGGCTTGGTAGATCACCTACGTTATCACAGAGCGTGGCGACGAGGAAAAACACGGAAAAACTGGTGAAAAACGGCGGAAAATAAATCGGAGTGTGGTGAAATTGCGTGCGAACAACCGAAGGTGCGTTGGTGTTACCGAAAAATATGAATTAAGAAAATAAAACGGTATGGGCATAATGGGGAAATGAAATCAGAGAAAAAGTGAGAAAAAGGACGCCATGTTAGAGAGCAGCAGTTGTGGCATCGGTTGAACAGTGAAAATAATGCAAGCTGATACTGGTTATGCTTTTGAGTGCGGGAATACTGATGCCGGTTATTGTTTTGCGTGGAAGAGAAGTGAAGTTTTTGCGGGATTGGAAATAAAATTAAGAATGAAAAATTTAGTGACGCGCAAGGGTAAAAAAAATGTGGGCGCCATTTTGTTTTCAGCAAAATTTATCGGGAATTAAAGTATAAGTGAGAGAGGAAAAAAGGAAAGAGCGATGTATTAGTGACAACGGCTTGATGATATAAGAGAAGCGAAAGCTGTTTGGAAGAGCGGGGTGTGTGAAAATCAAATGATATTGCTGCGGATAGTGTGGCAGGGGGAATACCAATACGGAAAGAAAAATTCCCGTTGGCGTAAAAGTGTATTAGTGTCGCAAGGGTAAAATGTTTGAATGTGAAGATTATGGCAGCTGCATATATGAATATTGGTATCTTGTATGAAGTGGGGTTATGATCGTTGTGAAACAGTGATCCGAATAAACGGATGAAAATCTACAGATACACGATACATGAAGACGAAGAAGAACCGATTGAATTACGGTTGTATGGTTAAAATGATGAATGGTTTCAGTGTTGCCGATTCAATTACGGCCAAAAATTTAAAAAAAATGTTTGAGCTGCCGATTCAAATTACAACCAGATGGAGAAAAATGTTGCCAATTAAATTATGGCAGTTGATTGAAAATGCTGATTCATTGGAGATTGCCGATTTAATTACGGCGTGTGTTAAAAACAGTGCATGCAAGATGAAATCTAGAGAAGAAATTTATATAAAAAAAAATCGTTGAAAAAAAAAGAAATGTGTTTTTTCATTTGTTTCATTTCATGTGGGAAAAAAATGGTCTACAAACAGCAGTACTACAATGATGATAGATCCGGAGAATGTCAGCGTTACCGATGGTATTATACATCAAAATGTGCAGTTTTTCAGTCCGGCATCGTATAACCTGCCGCATTTTAAATACAAACACCTGCCGGCATCGGAGGTTAGAAATGCGTGGAATCAATGGATCAGATGGTTCGAAAGTGTTATGGATGCAGCAAATGTACTGGATGGAGCAAGCCGAAAAGTCCAGCTTTTGGCCATGGGTGGACTAGAGCTGCAGTCCGCTTATTTTGGATTACCCGGGGCTGAAGATGAGCCAACAGACGTCGATGTTGATCCCTACAAAGCAGTTAAGGTAAAGCTTCAACAACACTTTTCACCCAAGCACCATGATAGCTTTGAGCGCTTTCTGTTTTGGTCCATGGGTCCAGAAGAGAGTGAGTCCATTGAGAAGTTTGCTTCGAGAGTGCAACAGAAGGCAGAGAAAATTTCTTTCGGTAAAACCGAAATGGAAAGTCGACACATAGCCATAATTGATAAAATCATACAATACACCGCTGACGATCTGCGGCAAAAATTGTTGGAGAAGGAGAACCTCACTTTGGACGATACAATCAAGGTTGTGAACGCGTATCAAACCGTCAGATATCAATCGGCGAGAATGGCTCCCAAGAGAGTAGAACACGCTGTTAGGGCCGATTTCTTCACCTCGGCTTAACCGGTAAGCCAGGCTTACCCATACAGTTAAACCTGGCTTAACGCTTAAGCCAGGGTGAAGAAATCGCCCCTTAATCATTTGAGCACTAGCCATTCCGGAGTAGGACGAAATCCCAGATGTCAACGTTGCGGTTTCAACCAACATCGTCAAGGGGAGCGGTGTCCAGCGGTGAACAAGACCTGCCTTCGCTGTGGGCGAGTAGGACATTTTCGCACAGTTTGTCATTCCACCCTTGCATCTGATGCGGTAAGTACATGAATAATATTGTTTAGACATTTGGCTGTTATATTTCTAATATTGAAAATGCAGGGTTCCCATGAGCGTAAACGGAAGCCAGATTTTCCGAAACATGGCATTCCTCATCAACCTAAACGCTCAAAACGTGTCTACAATGTAACGGAAGATGTTGAGGTTGAAAATTTACCTGTGTACAATGTGGGAGACGATGATGATGAGCTTATAAAATGCAATGTGGGGGGAGTGGGAATCTTTATGCTAATCGATTCCGGCTCCAAATATAATCTGATTGACGACACAACTTGGGAGCTAATGAAAATGAGGGATGTTAAGATAACCAACGAGAGGAACGATACCGACAAGCGTTTCTTAGCTTATGGAAGGATTCCGTTGAAGGTCTTGATGGCGTTTGACGCAGAACTTCAAATTGACGATGACAACAGCTTGAAAACAACAACATCTTTCTACGTGATCGAAAAAGGGCAGCAACCGTTGTTAGGAAAAGTTACTGCTCAAAAGCTGGGCGTATTGCGGATTGGTCTTCCCACTAAGACGGCATCAGTTCATCTTGTTGATCGACCGGATAAAGCTTTTCCAAAAATGAAAGGTATCAAGTTGAGCATTCCAGTAGACCAAAACGTCCCTCCGGTTATCCAACCTCTGCGCCGTTGTCCTATTCCTCTGTTGGAAAAAGTCAAGTCTAAGATAGACGAGCTATTGGAAATGGACATAATTGAAAAGGTAACTAAACCTGCTTCTTGGGTTTCGCCACTCGTCCCAATCCTAAAAGAAAACGGAGATTTGCGACTATGCATAGACATGCGGCGAGCCAACCAGGCTATACAGAGATTGAACCATCCGTTGCCAGTGTTCGACGACCTGATTGCTAAATTTCGGCACGCGAAATTTTTCACACTACTGGATATAAAACAAGCCTTCCATCAGGTCGAGATCACAGAAAGCAGTCGTGACATCACAACTTTCATCACCAATTGGGGGCTCTATCGGTACAAAAGACTATTATTCGGCGTCAACTGCGCACCAGAACTCTTCCAAAACCTGATGGAGAGCATTCTAGCCGAGTGTCCAAATATTGTCGTGTTCATAGATGACATACTCATTTTTGGCAACACCGAAGCTGAACACGATGCTGCTGTGAGAAAGGCCTTGACTGTGCTCAACCGGTACGGCATCATGCTGAACGATCATAAATGCAAATTCAAACAGCGAGAAGTCGATTTTCTGGGTCACCGACTATCGGAAAAAGGAATATCAGCTAGCGCAGACAAAGTGAAATCGATTGTGGCTTGCAGAGCACCAGGAACCAGGGAAGAACTGCGAAGTTTTCTAGGGCTCATCACCTACATTTCAAGGTATGCTTTCTTTGTAATTTATGTTATATCTTATGTTGCAATATCGAACCTTAAATTTGATTTTGAATTGGTTATTATATAAATATGGTGTTTAGGTTCATTCCTGATTTGGCGACTGTAAATGATTCCTTAAGGCAACTACTGAAGCAAGACTCTCCGTTCGTTTGGCGAAATGAGCATCAGCAATCATTTGACAGGATCAAAAAGCTTGTGGGATCCGCTACCAGTTTAGGTTTTTAAGATCCACAAGACCGAACACTGGTTGTCACGGACGCTTCTGGAGTAGGACTGGGAGCAGTATTAATACAATTCAAAGGCAACCTCCCTCGAATCATTAGCTACGCATCAAAAAGCCTCACAGATACGGAGAAGAAGTACCCTCCTATTGAAAAAGAGGCTCTTGGGATTGTCTGGGCTGTTGAGCGATTTAGAATTTACTTGCTTGGCATAACTTTTGAGCTTGAGACCGATCACCGCCCATTAGAAACTTTGTTCTCGACTACTTCCAAACCTACTGCTAGAATTGAACGCTGGCTGTTGAGAATACAAGCGTTTCGGTTCAAAGTCGTTTATCGCAAGGGATCAACCAATCTAGCCGACTGTTTATCTAGACTTGCTGCTCATGTGGAAGATCATGAGTGGCATGATGACACAGAAGTTTTCATAAGGCGAATCGCTGTTGAAGCATTGGCATCTCTGTCTACCACTGCAAACGGTGAGGAGTTCGATGCAGGAACGGAACACATGATCAGATCAGTACAGGAATGTGCAGCAATTGACATAGCCGAAGTCATTGCTGCTACGGCATCAGATCCAGAGCTCCAGAAGCTCGTCGATTGTATTGATCTTGGTATCAACAGCAACAAATGGCATCAAGAAGAAATGAAAGACTACGCACCGTTTCGCTTTGAACTCTCTAACGTCAACAGCCTGGTGATGCGGGGTACTAAGCTTGTTATTCCTAAATGTCTTCGCTCTCGAATGTGTCAACTGGCCCACGAAGGACATCCGGGTCAATCAATGATGAAACGCCGGCTTCGCGAGCGATGTTGGTGGCCAAAAATTGACAAAGAAGCGGTAACAACATGTGAAGCCTGTGAAGGATGCCAATTAGTCCAAATGGCAAACCCTCCTGAACCGATGACGCGCCGCATTCTTCCCGAAAAACCTTGGATCGACTTAGCAATGGATTTCTTAGGACCCATGCCTACGGGAGAGTATGTATTGGTGATCGTCGACTACTACAGCCGTTTTATGGAAATCGAGGTTATGCAGCGAATTACTGCGCAAGAGACCATAAAACGACTCAAACGAATTTTTCGCACATGGGGTCCACCGAGAACAATTACCCTTGACAACGCTAAACAGTTCGTGTCAACAGAATTCGAAGACTATTGCAAGACTATCGGTATACACCTCAACCATACATCGCCATACTGGCCACAGGCGAATGGGGAGGTCGAGAGACAAAACAGATCACTGCTCAAAAGAATGAAGATCGCTCATGCCCTTTACGACGACTGGAAAGCCGAACTCGATAAGTTCTTGGATCTCTACAATAATACACCCCACACGATAACAGGAAAAGCTCCCAGCGAATTACTTCAAGGAAGGAAACTGCGTTCAAAGCTTCCTACCTTTGAAGATATTGAGACTACACCCCCCAGCTCTGATTTTCGAGACCAGGATTTCGAAAAAAAGATGCAACAAAAGGAGAGAGAAGATACTCGACGTAAAGCAAAGCCAAGTGACGTAACTGCCGGTGATATAGTCTTGATGAAGAATCTACTTCCGTCGAACAAATTGTCAACCAATTTCCTGAAGGAAAAGTTCACCGTGATGCACAGAAATGGATCTAATGTTACCGTGCAATCCCATGACACAGGAAGAAATTATGATCGAAACGTGTCCCATTTGAAGAAGCTGGTGCAACCTTTCGATGTCATCGATAGCTCAGTGGAAACACCAGAGTATGGACCCAATCCTTCGAGCTCTACGACAGACGTAACACCGGGTCCTGCGGATTCTTCAACGGCTCCAATTCGTCGTTCAGAACGAACGATCAAACCAAGACAGCGATTTAGCCCTACAAGATAAGTATAAACATCTCTTATGTTTAACTAACAAAAGTAGTATAAAGTTGTTTAGCTTAAATAAAAAAAATGGTTAAAAGACGGGATGTGATAGATGTCGTTATATGAAAAGCATTCCTTTATACCAACAGGGATAAACCCCCTGTTAAGAACGTCTATGTTACCAACACAAATGCACACAGCGCGTGTACCTCGATCATCAGCGCGATGACTGATCAGTCCTACCGTGACGTCGTGGCTTGGTAGATCACCTACGTTATCACAGGCCCTACCGTCTACCCCCGTTGGTTTGAACGACACCTCATGCAAACTAACGGGGTTAATTTTTAATTTGAACTTCTAGTAACCCGGTGGGCATCGAAAACCACACTGATGGTAACCCTTTTTGCTGTTTTGTTTTGATTATGCGTTCCGTTTCACCCCGTTCCATGAGCAGAATGACGTTTGAACCATTTTTAGTTTGAACGAAGTGCAGATTAGAGGGGGTCAAATTAAAAAGTGTTCAGATTAGATGCGGTCAAACCAACGGGGGTAGACGGTACAGAGTCAGACACAAAGCAAATAAGCAGATAGGCCCTTTTCAAGTGTTGCGCAAGATTTAAAATGTTTCCTATTTGAATATCGTAACACATAGTAACGCCTCCCGTAACGCTCTTCTGGCTGTTTTGTTGTTGTTCTTCTTTCAATGACGTCCCGTCGTCGTCCATCAGTCGTTTCGTTTTCATTATTCTCGAAGAAAGTGCAGTGCAGCGCAACAACTGTTCGGAAAAAGTGCAAATTTTCATCTCAAGCTCAAGTGAAAGGACATTTTCGATATCGCATCAGCTCGTCGACAGCGGCCCCCGAACGGAACGATGATTCCGCCAAGCCTGAACCTGGAGGTGGGCGTCCGAATCCGCATCGGACAACATTACGGAACGATTCGCTACATCGGTGAGGTGCGTATACGTGATTGTTGTGGGTGGGAGTGGACGAAAAAAATTTCTTCCGTTTTTAGGTGTTTTGACTTTTGTTTTGGGGCTGTTTATTCCAGGTGGCCAACACCGAGGGCGAATGGGTCGGCGTCGAGTGGGACAATCCCCAGCGGGGAAAACATTCCGGAACCGTCAACGGGGTGGAATACTTCCAAACAAGGTAACTGGATCAGGATGGGTCGGGGAGTGTGGGGAACGGTGATGAGTCATCATCGCCTCTACTGTTGTTGTTTACGTTCGTGTCTAACGGGTTGTCTCGATCTTTTATTGTAGAGCTGAAAACTCAGGGTCAATGATCCGTCCGGAGAAGATTCCCTCGTTCTGGACGCTGGTGGAGGCGATCCATGACAAGTACATTGTGACGGAGGATACGCTCCGCTTGGACGCGGAAATGATGATGGAAGTGCAGAAGCAACTGCATGCGTCGTTGTTCGAGGTAAGGAAAGGGAGGAAGTTTGGTGGATTTGTTCAAGGTTGATTAGATCGAATGCAGTCGAGTCGAACCGAATGCGCAAAAGAGTTGCAATTTGATAGGTTTTTTTTCATTTACTTGGCATTACGACCCAAATGAGACAGAGATTGTGAGAGATTACTAATGCTATGAGAGACAAAAGGTCAAAAACCTATTTTCAAAGTGGGAAATTCTCTGGAAAAATTATATTTTTGACTCTATCTTTAAACCCTGTATTAGATGATTAATAGTCCTTGTAATCTATCTCTGCAATGATTGTTTAACAACTGTACATTGTATTTATTATTTGTATACACCTTCTTGCACTCACCGCCTATGGGTGCTCGATTTACTAGGTATCAGGTATCAGAAGGCCGGCTCCAGAGGCACGTTATCCTCCATTTGGGACATTTGTGCCATCGCCAAAATAATAGCCCATTTCATCATCTACCTGAGGGAAAAGGAAGGAAATAAGGATAAAGCGGTCTACTCACTTTACCGGGCCGGGACCGTGCCGGGCCCCGGCCGTGCTCCGGTCACCGATTTCTTTCTAACGATATCTATGGCGTGCTTCTCATTAGGCCGGCCGGGGCCCGACCGAGCCCCGGCACGGTGTGATGTGAAACACGCCATAGTAATCCCATGTAAGAAATCGATGACCGGGGCACGGCCGGGGCCCGGCACGGTCCCTGCCCGGTGTAATGGAAATAGCCCTTAAGGATGGGGATAAGGGTAGGTTGGGGAATAGGAAAAAAAAATACCCAGGTAGAGGGTACTAACGCATAAGCGTACCACAAAGGGTTCAAACAGCGCCCTGAAAAGGGCACTGTAATAACGCATAAAGCGAAAGAGAGCCTATAGCTCTTTACCACAGCGGGTTAAGAACAACAGAATATCCTGAAGATTCAGGTTTCTGAAGTCAGTTTCACTTAATAAGTGTTTACCGAATACTCGGAAACGCAGTTGGGCAAAAACTGGACTGTTACTGTAGTGTATTGCACTTATGCACGATCAATGAGCACCGTTGTTAGTACATCTGCATTTGGTTGCTTCACATACGCACCCGACTATGCATACCTCTTATGGTATATACTTTGGTTGCGCGCGACAAACTGTCAGGGAGGATCAAAACAACAACAAGCAGTTAGAGGCTAGCATCGGATACGGACGGACAGAATCCTACAACCTGGCGACGAGGATAAAAAAAATAAGAAAAGCGAGGTAAATATTCGAAATACCACTGGCAGAAACGAATGTTGGTGATCGGATTGGCACAGAGGTGAAGGATTTGGGGCAAACCAAAGGATGAGATGCGAGAATTTGGAAGGATTCTCCATGGAAATATAGTCACAGAAGGGAAGTCTTAAGACGCGAGAAATGGGAAGATTTCTCCGTGGGGTCGAACTTTGCGGGAATTGGAGTGATTCCCATGGCGTTGGCGGAAATCTGCAGGATTTCCCCTGGTAAAAAAAAAGCGAGAGTTGGCAGAATTCTCCGGGGGGCAAAGTTCGAGAGAATCAGAGTGGTTCTCGTGGCGTTGGCGGAAATCGACAGGATTACCCCTGAGTAAAAAAAAAAGTGAGAATTGATTGAGTTTCGCATATGAAATCTGAGAAAATCGGAGTGATTTTATCAGCGTTTGTGGACTATGGAGAAACAGCAGGATTTTCCAAAGGGATGTTGCGAGAATGAAAAAGCATGGGCTTAATCTGGGCGCTTCCATGATGAAAACGGAGGAGTTTCGGGCTTCCATGACACGGGATAGTTCTTTCATGTGGTTGCAAGATGCTGAAGATGGAAAAGAGAGAAAACATGAGTTTTGGAAAGAATCGAAGTAGTTACAAAGGGCCAGTGCAATGGTCAGCTTATTTAAAAATACAACCCGGCTGTCAACAGCACAGCATGCTGTTCACGCTGCCCAGGTGCTGGAGTGGAAATGAATGGAGGTTTGCTTGTTCACATGAGTTTGTCCAATAATATAATAGAACGAAGGGTTAATATCGTAGACGTCGATACATATTGGAGAGAGGATTTTTTTCCGGGAATTTAGCGGTACGGCCATTTCCTCTCCAAGTGAATGGTACACGAGTTAGTTGTATTTGCAAACAGGCGGAAAAAAAGAAGAGGGAGAGCTGTGACGATTTACGCGGCATCAAATAGTAACGGAGCATTACCGAGAGCATTTAGCCGTAAATACTAGCCGACAATTCCAGAATTTGAAATTTTATCCGTTGGACTTTGAGCTTTTTGGCTGTGTTATCTTTTGGTAAAGAAATCAGCGGGGCAGCGCGGACGTCAACCACGAATAGATGAGCTGTAGTCCACATGAATTTGACATGTTTGGGAAATTGACACTTTTGGGCACTCTGACAGATCTGGGATGTGAACGACATTTGCGAATTAGTCATTACCATAAGTTATTACTTAAGTAAAACGTGTAAAACTAGCAAAAGGTTATCAAAATTTTAGCGTGCAATCGTTCGAAATTACACGACAACGCGAAGATAGCAAATAAATCAGTAAGAAATTGTGTAATGCATCGTTTTACAGCACAAACAATTTTGGACGTGTTTTTGTTGTGAGCTACGGGGATTTTGGCTTTCGCTGCCCCCCTGAAAGAAATTGTCTCAGGGGATGTAAAATGTATGAAAGGTGTCTTCACTTGTATAAAGTCGTGGAACCTCGATAATGACGTGATTTTTCGCTTCCGAGACTGTACAGATAAGTATGACTATTTTACCCAGGTGTGTTTGTGTCATAGATGTTTATGGTCGGCTTAACGAGGTGCGACTGGGATAGACAACTATGAGAAGAGGAATTGGAAAAGCTCTGCAGCTTTTGATTTCAAGCATGGCTTCACAAAGTATTTGTGAAAAGTCCAATGGCACTATTGCAGTGAGGAAAATATGTCCAATGTCTTGTGCGTAAATGGTCAAGAGAGTGCAGGGCTAAAGGCGAGAGGCCTCCAGTTGATACGTGTGGCCACGAGATGGAGCAGTGCCTCTCAACTGCGGGTGATTTGTTACAGAGCATTCTCCAGTTTTGTTTGAAGAGTTGGACAATGAAGTTGGTGTTGACCTATGATTGAGTCAGGAATGGAGCTAAATGATCACAAACACATTCATCTGTGATTGATATTAGATTGTAATCCATCAGCAAAAAGGCATAACGATTTACATATTCTTTACCACTGCACTCGACAAAGCGATAAGGATGTACGAGTATCAGCGATGTACATATATGTAGTATAGTGAGGTCAGAGACACGTGTTTTTGACATATCTCCATTGCTTTCACAGTGGCGCTTTTGTTTTGATGGGATAAGTTTACTTTGATGGTTCATTGATACGACATTCAACGGTAAATACCTACAGGATTGTTGATTGAAGGTCGGAGTGCTAAGGATTGCTAGTGATTCGTGTGTTTTGTTTCTAGCCTGCACACTAACTTAACAAGATGTATTCTTTAAATATTGTTATTGGTAATTATCGTCAATACATCAGTGAAAAGATTTATACATTGATATGAATATGAATATCATATCCGTTGTGGAAGAAAAATAATGGTTCTTATAAAAGGAAGTATCCAGTTGAGATGGGTATAACAGCAGTGATGGAGAAACTGATGACCATCACGAGATTTACATTTGATTCAATTTGTTTTAACACCTGTTCAAAATGATAAGAAACAATAGGCATCACACGATCCAAGTTGCACCAAGTTTCAATTAGGGGATTCGCAAGCGGTAAGGTAGGTCTACTGTTTGCGAGCGTGTTAGTGTCGACTGGCAACGCGACCTGGGGCCTGGTCGAATTCTACTTGGAATTTGGTTTGTGCTGCTGATGGGGATGGCCTGCAAAGTCGCATTGTGTTTGGGAAGGCCCACTCGATGCATGTTAGGTAGGCGTAGTTTGTTCGAGTTTGACGTGCCTATACCCTCCCTGGTTTTAATACCAAAATTGCTACAAATCAAAAGGGTACATACGGGGTATACCCACATATATATTATTTAATTGTTTATGTATTCAAGTAGGTCTCTACGTTGCACTGACTCTGAACAAGATTGCACTGGTGATGGATTTGTTGACTAGTGATTCGTTTAAATGAGCGATTCAGTTCAATTCACTGTTTGTACATCTTCATGTGAATGAAAGGGTCTGATAACAGTAGGTGAAGACCTGATGGCTTGGTTAAAGGGACCATTCCAAGTCAAAGATCAACCTGTCTGAAATATATCGTGTAGCAGTATGTTTAATCTTGTATCGTGGTGGGTGCATAATTGACCTTATTGTACATTGCAAACAGTACGTGTGATTAATGGAGGTGATACATAGTACTCGGCAACTGCTAAAAAAATAAAAAAAGAAGGAAAAAGAGAGCAGTAGCTCTAGACTAAAATGAACATTGCAAAATAAGACTGGGAGGTGTTTTAATGAGAAACAGTGCGAACAAAGTTTGCAGCTAATCACGGATCTTACTAAATATGAATTACCTCTCCTAAGATGTTACGCAGAGTGCACCACGCTGGCGTAGTGAATGTTCAGCGAGCCATATTGACCCCAACGTCCTACTTTGGTTAATACATTTATCTTGAACGTGAGATTAATTCAAACCATGATTCAAATGCATTATTAAGAGTGCCATTCATGTCTGATACAAGAAGAAAGTCTTTGTAAAAAAATGAAGAATAGGTAGACGATATTTTGAGTTATGATCAAACATTCAGTTTGGGACTCGTTGTGTTGGCTGAGTTGCAGTTTTGGAGAAGACCAAGAGGTACATCACGAGAAGTTTACCATAAACACAATAATCAAGAATGTACGGACAAAGAAACGCGTCAAATGCTTTGGCAATAAACTTATTCGCATTTTTATTGAAAAGGGGAGATTGTAGTGTATTGCACTTATGCACGATCAATGAGCACCGTTGTTAGTACATCTGCATTTGGTTGCTTCACATACGCACCCGACTATGCATACCTCTTATGGTATATACTTTGGTTGCGCGCGACAAACTGTCAGGGAGGATCAAAACAACAACAAGCAGTTAGAGGCTAGCATCGGATACGGACGGACAGAATCCTACAGTTACATATCAAATGATACGAAGTTCCATAATCGGATTCACAGCTATCACATGCAAATGAATCAGCTTGCTGAATATTCGCCATATGATAGCTGAGTCGGCAGTGGCCAGTCAACGCTTTGACCAGCATGTTGCAATTCTGCTTTGACAGATTTGTTAGATACTTAGCAACCCCTAGATATGGCTCAGTACAATACAATTTTGTTTGACGACATGACTCCAAACTATTCCAGTATTGTCACTGTTGAGTGGCAGCCCAGGTGTAAATCTGAAGCTTCACCCAACACTTGGATATCGGAATAGCTGGCTCAGGGCCAATGAAGTCATTTGATGCTCCAGTGCGAGCTAATTCATCAGCCAATTCATTTCCAGCGATGGAACAATGGCCAGGTACCCATACAAGGTGAACAGCAATAACTACCTTCGACCTAGAGTTGGTCGAAGCAAGTGCTTTAATAGTAGCCTGACTATCTGAACAGAAGTATATTACTTTGCCCATTACGTGCTGCTGAAGTGCTGATTGAACTCCGCACATAAGAGCAAAGATTTCGGCCTGAAAAACTGTGCAGTGTCTACCAAGTGAGTAAGACTGATACAGCCTTAGCTCACGAGAATGAACACTACCACCTGCTCGACCTTCGAGAAAGGAGCCATCAGTGTAACATACGATGCCGTCTGAAATACTTCTCACTCCAGATAACCAGATGTCCACTCTTCCCGGGAAGGGAATTTCGTGGAAAATGTGCTACATGGAAAATTACAAGCAATTGTAAGATCACTTGGAGCAAGGACAATTTTGTCCCAATTCACCAACAGTGGAAACAACGAGGTGTGTGTTGATGTGCGGTTCACAGGAGTTTCCTCTAGTAGACCGAGTACCCGTAACCGGTAAGTACAAGAAAATTCTTCTTGTTTGAGATGAATGTGTAGTGGAGCAACGTCAAAGAGAGCTTCGAGCGCTGCCGTGGGAGTTGAAGAGAACGCTCCAGACATCGCCATTAAGCACATCCTTTGGAGATGGCCCAACCTTGATTGGACCATTCTCATTTCACCCTTTTACCACAACACAAGACCAATATTGGCCGAACCACAGTTGTGTAAATCCATTTGATATACTTGGGTTTTAGACCCCAAGTTGTACCAAATTTCCACTGGCATTGCCCGAAAGCCATACAAGCTTGATTCTGAACTCAACCTGAGGTGTCCAGGAAAGCTTGGAATTAAGAATAACTCCAACGTACTTTACCTGTTCAGCCACATCAATTTCAGAATCAAAGAGACGCAAAGGCTATTGTTATATTTTTTTTTACTGATTTGCAAAATGTGAGGTTAAAATTCGTTCATTTTTGACAGACAACTGCTTTTTACCTGGACTTTGGTCCAGTTATCGAGCGCCCAGTTTAAAATCAGTCCAGTTAAACAATAGTGTGTTATCGAGCGGATACTGTATTGAGTTGCCTCAATAGCGTATCTGCTACGAGATTCCACAAAAGTGGTGATAAGACTCCCCCTCGAGGGCATCCACAAACACTCAATTTCCTAATCCTAAAATGTTATCGTTTATCTGTCAAACTCTTACGAATTTCGGTAAAAGTTGCTACCTTTACTGGTTTTTACTGTAAAACAAGCTTAACGGTTGAGATTTCGGTAAAACATTACCGAAGTCGGTGATTTTTTCTAACTGTGTCCATTTCCATGTATATTTGCGATTTTTGGTTTGATTATGCCTGCTTCGAATCCCGGATCACATTATTTTCTCGTGTGAGCTCAGCTTGCGCGTAACTACAGCGCGCATTCGGCCCCTCAGTTTCAATGTCATGCGCGCTTGATATGAGTTACAGCCAGCGTGGACTACTTTGGAGCTTGGGGTCCAAAACTCTGTAGCTACGCGCATGGTGCTCAGGTCCTTCTTTTGACACCAAATGGTGGATCCGGGCTTGTTTTGTATCTGGAAACGGTACTTTCTCTTCTCGGCCGTGAAGTCGCGTCCATTTGCTCCATATGTGGTCAGTCCGAGTATATCACCCAGAGTTAGTCCCACGAACATGTCTTGTCTTCTGTTTGCCGCTTGTACTGCTGCCCGGTTCTGCTAGATCGTTTCCTCTGACGTCTATATGGCTGGGGATTCATTGGATTTTTATGTTCCGTTGAATCATTTGATTTCTTAATTTGGTTGATATCGAAAACAAGGAAGTTTTCGTTGGCACTTTCTGTATTTTGGATGGCTTCACGAGTCCGTCAAGATTACCACTCTGTTATTTATCTAGTTGCCCATACCTGCACAGACAAACAGACGTAACTCTTAGAGGAAATTCATCAAAAACTTTTGCCCGGTGTCATTTTTATGAGCACACTGCCACCTGTTGGTAGAACCGCGCGCGACACTGTCGGCCATGATGGATTTCGATTTTACATTTTGCTGACACGCACACTACTACACAAATTGCCTGTAATTTTTGTTTGCATCATTCAGCAACGTGTACACTGGTAAACGTCAAAGCGATCGAACACTAGCGCATCTGGTGGAACGATTGCGCAAATCAAATGAAATTTGAATTGATCGTTTAATACATGTGCCAAGCCGTTCTGAAGATTGTTACGTCTGTTTGTTCTAACCATCACACCAGGTCCGCTCCACAATACAAAAGGTTTTGTAGATGATATTCCTAGTAGTATAGCCGAATTTAAGAAGAGGGACGATTGGAACCTATAGAAAGCAGCAATCGAAAGTGAACTGCAGAGTTTGAAGAAAAATAGAACGTGGAAGCTAGAACCCCGGATAAAAACTAACCATAGGATGTTTGGTGAAAACCATTCCTGCACCATACAGTGTACCAGCTACAATAATGTATATTGTAATGAAATGGTTCACTAAAAGCTTCGCACATTGTAGCTACTATACATTTACATTCGATTTTTATGTAACAATATATTATACTGTTTTTCTTACGTTTGAATCATTCACTTTTCCGAAACATTATTTTTCCGTGCATTATTAATTATTTATTCAGTTTTAGATTTTTTCCGTGCTTTGCTTTGTTGATGTTTGTGACTTTTTTTGATGCAAAGGAAAGGAAAGAAAAAAGTGAATAAGTTGAAACATCAATTTAAAAGTAAAAAGAAAATCGCGTTAAGTCGAGGGGGGTGACAATTCAAGATAAATCCGGATTTTAGACTTAATCACCAAACAAACAGCTTTTTCCTGAGTTTGATGCGAAATCCGATTAATCCGATGATTAATCAGTACAAATCGGGCTGAATGGTTCATATCCCCTTTATCGTAAGAATATCCATCCACATCTTTAATAATAGAACTGACTTATTCTGTCATTATGACAACTAGTACCACTGTCACGTAAGAGTGTGTTGTGCACGTTTTGCATGCACGGGTTAGAATTCAAAACAACATTCCAAACTTTGGTTGCATTTGTGTATTTAATATTAGGAAAAAAATTATTTGAGACTTAGTTACTTAGTTAGCTTAGTTACTCGTCAATTACCATGACAGCTAAATACGTATTCATAAATATTTCATAAATATATTCAGGCCTGCAGCCAGAGACTGAAAACTGTGTTATGTTCAATATTTAACATGCAGGTAAATATTTTTCATCATGAGCATAATAATACATGTTTATGCAAACAACCATATATGTATTTACAGCCAGCTTGTACCCTATTACGCTATTACTCAAGGAAGCCATCGAATTGAGAATGATTGGAGCTCGAAACCAAAAAGTATCAGCATCATCGTATCTTGCAGGATCGGAACAGAAAGCAAGGCGGTACCGTTTTGCGGGGTGTCATTGGGCCAAAGTGGAGTGACATTGGACTATTTTATACGTTTAGAATACGACGGACATGCATATTGTGTGCTAAACTATACTATACTAGGATACATAATTCTGAGATACTTTGCATCCACCGTCGTATTCTCTGACTTATATTGAATCCGTGTGATCGGTGGACCAATGTTATCCCGAACGACGGTACCTGTAGTGATGTTCATCAAAAAGGCTGGTCTTATTAATGCTGATTGTCAGCTTATCCAAAAAGTTATTAGATGTACTTGTCGTACGTTTAGTGTGCGAAGGGGAATCAAAAGGAATGAACATACATCTAATCCCGTGAAACTATGATCAAGACGAGCATCAATGAAATTGTAAAACATATCTCTATATGTGGCAATATGTGATCACAATGACACAATTTGGGCGCAATAAAAGTCGAGTATTTGAAAATAGAAACATTGGGTATTCTGTGAATTGAGAAAAACAAAAAAAGGAAATGATTCTAAAAATGACCATTTATTGCACAACTTTATGATAATCACGAAGCTACACTGATTGCCTTCATCATCGGTAAATGGATCGCTGTCCTCATATTGTCGCGCTTATCTTAGATTCTCAGCAAGCTGCGTTCGAAACGCGCAGCCTCAGATCGCGCCAGACCGCGCAAGTATGATTTGTACACGGTGTGCACCTTGGCTAAAACTGTTTTGCAGCCGCCGGGTGGAGCTGTCAGCCGCCGTGTACAAATCAAACGGGCGCAATCTTATGGCGGCTGACTCAGATCAGCAGGATCTGAGTGATTAAGCTAGGATGCACAATACTTCATTCGCTTTACAACTAGATGCTGCAATGCGTAGGTCGGAGATCCATCCTCACAAGTACGCCTCACTTCCCGATCGTTCTCGTTTGTCAGTACTGCAGCGACCGTCGAGGTTTGAGAACATGATTGCTGACTAATTTCCAGGTATTCGGTTTCATAAGCTTCAGGCGTTTCCATTGCCGTCCATGGAGTATCTTCCGGAGTGGTTTCCAGATGACTGTCACATGGACGCTTCTTGGGCTGCTGTGAGATAAAATCACCGGGAATATCGTATTCGGCAAGCTTAACTCGAACATGTGAAGAAAAGTTAGATATTTTCCAGCTGCCAGATTTTTCCATGCGAATTCGTAGAAAGGACACTTTAGGACCGCCCTCGTGCCAGCTTCATCATGTCGACCTTCATGGATGCTATTTGATCGAAAAAGTATGTTCCGGTGTTGCTTCCATTGCTGCATCTGAAAATAAAATAGCAATATACATCAATGGCTAGTAGAGTGGGTCAACGTTGTATGAAAAAAATAAAATTCTATCGCATCAACCCGGAACAAAGCTTTTTACCCTTATGGGTGGGTATAAAAACCGACTTTCGATCCGAAGCCTGCAGGCCCGAGTCTCATATACCAATCAACTAAAAATACTTACTTCTTTGTGTAAAATTCGATGACTTTCTGCCTCACCGATTGCTCAGTCTGTTTTTCGGGGGCCGATTCAGATTTTCCAAGGGAGTCTTGTTTGATTAGTTTCATCGTGAATTGGGAAATGCCTTGCTTCTCAACTATATTGGATATCACCTTTAATAAGCTCCGCTCTCCCAACACGAAGCGGAATTTTTTCAAAGGCACGTTGAAGCCAATCATCTTCTGCCATTCACGATCTGATTTTCCGGTTGTTTCTGGAAGGTGTTTGACTTCCTCCTCCATCGCGTTTATAACGTCATCATTTAAGTAGGCAAGGCCGCCATGGATATATCGCAGCTGCTCCAGTATCACTTTGCTCACTTCTCTCCAAAAATAGTCCATATTTTCGCCACTTTTAGCACTAAACAGAAATAATTGCGAGATTTTGGACGAGAATTTGGTGCGCGCAGAGTAAACGTAAACAGAGTGAACTTGTTTTGACGTTTGATTTATAAGTATTTGTTTGACGACTATGTGTGTGCGTGTGTAACGTGTGTAACGCATGGAACAAAATGCACTGAAAATAAATTAGCGAATGAAAATTGAAGAAATCCGACATTATCCGAGACAATCGGATTAAATCGATTGAAAATACTGAAATCACGAAAATGAATATAAAATGCATTGTTTCAATAAAAATGCGACATAGTCAAGGCACAGCGGATAAATGTCGCCCCCCTCGCGTTAAGTACTGTTCCTTTGAATTCCACTAAGAATCAAAGGAACAGTACTTAACGCGATTTTTTTTTACTTACGGATATTTCCCTAGCAAGCCCAGGTTAATCATCATCATTAATTTAAAGTCAATAAAATAAGTAGTAAACCAGATCTCTTTACAGTCACTATATACACAGTCTGGCGGACTGTCACTTTCGACCGGAGCCAATCGAGCATGACGTCATAGTGTCCACACCGATAAATGCTACACCGTGACGTCATGCTCGATTGGCTCCGGTCGAAAGTGACAGTCCGCCAGACTGTGTATATAGTGACTGTAGATCTCTTAAGAACTGCAGATCCAAGAGATATGGTGGACTAGGTATGTAGAGTGCGATGAGAGGAATACGATTGACGTACATTATCGTAGAGCCATCTTTAACATATGGACTGGACTGAATACTGAAAGAAATTCTAATATAGGATCGTCTGTGGGTTCGCTTTTTAACCTAACTTATACTTGAATCGAACTTGACAGTTTTCTCATGAGTTGTTATGTATTTCCCCGTGTATTTCAAACTTTAGTCAAACTGGAGCCTCAATATTGCAATAACGGTTAAGCACGCTGTAATGATACTTATGTACCTCGTCACCCACTTCATGCAACTACATTAGTGGTCTAATAATACTTAGCGCGCTCGGCATAGTTCCATCATGCCGCTCAAAGTGTTGCCACAAATAATGCTTAGTTTGCGAAACCCAGTTATCTGGCTGGTGGGGCATGGGAGCCTAAGCTTCAACTGTTAATGCAATCAGAGACTACTCAGACCTCGACTCAGACTTAGACGTGGGCGATCCAATATGAAGGGTTATCCAAAACGCTCTGGAGAATTCCCAAAGCGCATTCTCATAATGCTAGTAAGCCTAAGATGCCATTAACAGGAGGAAAATGACAAGATAATATAACATTATATGGTTTATGTAATGTAAACCAATACAACATAACAAAAGAGAACCATTCCAAAACCATTTAATTAAATGTATAACCAAAAGTGAAGCTACAATTAAAAACAATATATTTACGGTACATTTTATTGTTTGAAACCATATGTGTACCATACAATGTACGGTTTATTAAAACCCACGTATCAGTATTTATAACAATTCATTTACAATATAATGTATGGTTTTGCAAAAAAATATATATGGAGAAAAATATTTTTTTATATATTACCTTATTTACAATTTACTGTACTGGTATATTGTAAAAATCTTATTTACAATTTACTGTATTGGGTTCTACATTACATTTTATTGTTTGTGTATTTTTATTTTTACAGTGGTGTCTATTGTAAAAATATGGTTTTAAATAGTACTGTTACAATACAACGTTCGGTTTTTCTACTGTATTTTTTATTCGGGACCCAGGACTGTGGGTAAGACCATTGTGGAAAGCAAATGGGTATTCCGTATCAAGCGTGACGATGATGGAAATATTGAGCGATATTAAGCACGTCTCGTTGCGAAAGAATACTCCCAGAGGAAGAATACGCTTACACCGAAACCTATGCTCCAGTGGTTCGGGTTACGACGTTCCGAATCATGCTGAGTATTGCAAATCATTTCAACTACAACATACACCAGATGGACGTGAAAACAGCGTTTCTGAATGGAAACTTGAAGGAAGAAATTTATATGAACCAGCCAGATACAATAGACGTTCGATAACTGCAACATGTTTACGTTTCTCTTAGCAAAAGAAAATCCGTCTGACAGTGTCAACAAACCATCAACTGACGTAAAATGAACGTGAGCTTCATCCGACTGTTCATTTGGGCTAACATGGCGCACCATTCTGACATTTGGCGGTGCTATAACTGCAAATTTGTTGGAGTTACCGGACTTGCAGTTAAACCGTTTGCACCGATCGAACGTCTACTGTAATTCGAAGTAGGAGATCGAAATTTGGTATGCCGCCTATAGGCCTATAGGCTGTATACAGAAATCGCTTGATGGACTCAAGCAGGTACCACGAAGCTGGAATGAAGCATCCAATTCATTTGTGAAGAGTTTGGGATTCAAGCGCTCAAATTATGATTGCTGTTTGTACAGGAAACGAAGTGGAGATGTCATTGCATATTTATTGCTGTATGTGGACGACATTTTGCGAATGACAAACAATATCCAAGAACTCAAACGAATCAAAACACAACTTTCGAAAAAAAAATCGAAATGACCTATATGGGAGAAATTAAACAGTTCCTTGGAATGAAAGTTGAACGAGATGTCAGTCAGGGACGATTGAAAATCAGCTAGCTGATGAAATACATTGATGGTATGCTGAAACGTATTCGAAGATTGTCGGCCAACATCAACTCCAATGGAACATAAACCGCAATTTGGACTTCGAGAAAATCAGGTGTAGTGTCCGGAGGGACACCTCCGAGCACACCAGCCGAATCTTGCAGCCAAACGCACGCCAACGAGGAGGAGCGATACCTTCTCGCACAAAATGCTTTACAAGACTGACGTTTCATTTCATGTTGATCGTTTGCTTTGTTTTTCCGGTGGTGCATCACCGCAACTGACGCTATATGCCCTATTAATCTTTTTGTCTCTATCTCTCTCAACCCCTACATTCTCCCCCTGTGCTACTCTCTAAGAGCACCTTTACCAGTGCGCGACTAAACTAAATTACATAGCGCAGTATCATAGCGCTATACCTTATCGGGGGCTACTAACCGGGCTAGTAAAATAGCAGCGAGGCTTTCGGGAAACATCGGGCGCACAAATTTAGGCGCCCGATAGTTGCGCGGGAAACGATTGCTATTTCATATATTTCAAAAGTGCTGTATTGTTTTTATTTGTTTGTTTCGAACAAAACGCACCAATGGTAAGCTACAAATTTTGTAAACACTTGCAGTTAGATAATATCTGCTGCGAATATCACAAGCGAAAATGTCCAGGAGTACCCGTCGCAGCATTCGGGTGAGAGAAGTGCTGGAAGAATCAAAAAAAAATATCACTCCCAAACGGAAGGGACAGCCTCTACGAAGGAAGCACGACACCACAATAGAGGAGGAGGGGTGGAAGCCTCTCCGTTAAAGCGGGCAGAGTACGACCACCGAAAGAATCACCGGAGGAGAAGCCGGAAGAAATGAGTGTCACTGCTGTGGGATGTCTCCCAGGGCGTGAGCGAGAAACGGATAATCTCGCTCTGCACGTCGAGGGGATTTCGGTGAATAATGGTTCAGGAACTGTGTAGATCACTGGTCCACCCGGAACAGGTTAAACGGCCATCCTGACCAAAATTCCAGGAATTCCTCCGGGAATTCCTCCAGGCATTCCTCCGGGAGTCCTCGGAAAAATCCTGGGAAAAATCCTCGGAGGAATTCCCGGAGGAATCCTCGGAGGAATTCCCGGAGGAATCCTCGGAGGAATTCCCGGAAGAATTCTCGGAGGAATTCCCGGAGGAATCCTCGGAGGAATCCTCGGAGGAATCCTCGGAGGAATTCCCGGAGGAATCCTCGGAGGAATTCCCGGAGGAATTCCCAGAGGAATCCTCGGAGGAATTCCCGGAGGAATCCTCGGAGGCATCCCGGAGGGATCCTCGGAGGAATTCCCGGCAGAACTCTTGAGGGAATCCCCGGAGGAATTCCTGGGGGAATCCCTGGAGGAATCCCCGGAAGAATTTTTGGGGGAATCCCCGGAGGAATTCTTGGAAGGATCCTCGGAGGAATTCCTTGAGGAATCATCGGAGGAATTCCTAGAGGAATCCCCGGAAGAATTCCGTGAGTAATCCCCGAAGGAATTCCTGGTAGAAACCCTAGAGAAATTCCTGAATGAATCCCCGGAGGAACTTTTGGAGGAATCCCCGGAGAAATTCTAGGAGGAATCCCGAAAAGAATGAGAAGTCCCAGTAGAAATTTTAGGTAAAATCCCGGAAGAGATTCTTGGGGAAATCTTAGTACGTATTGCTCGAGGATACTCAGTAAAAATTCATGCTAGTATATCAGAGGGAATCCATGAGGAATCCCAGAAGACATTCTTCCAAAATAGGTTTCCAGAATATTTTGTTAATACCGCAACAGTATTTAGCAACGACCGGTACGCAATCCGGTAACTAAATATAGTAGCGACCGGTGTGGAAATGAGTAACTAAACTAAAATGACAACTCTGTGGGCAATCATTTTACTCACCCAGATAGTAGCCCCGGGTAAACTTGCTCTAATTGTTTTAAAAATTCAAAACGTTAGAATGAAAAACAATTAAAAATGTATGATTTTCTACCAATATTATAAACCTGCATTGAACATTATTGAAGCACAACTTATAAAAGTTTTCGTTAGAAAACAAAAGTAATAAAATCGATCATCGTCATTGCATTTTCTTAATTTCCAACCAATTTGTTAGACACCTTGATTAAATCTTTTTATATTTATTTTAAACCTTGGCCACATTGGCATTGTTATGCAAATCATTTATAAGCTTTTTGCGACCTTTGGGTAAGTTAGCTTTCCAAAAAGCCCATTTGTTATTCAGATCCTTTAAAGTAAGCTTTTCATCATGATCATCATCCTCCATCATCATCATTATCATGCTACTTATTCTACATTCGTCATTTCTCATACAGTAAAACCTCCATGAGTCGATATTGAAGGGACCATCGACTCAAGGAAGTATCGAGTAGTGGAACAAAAATCCTTTGGGAAGCTTTTTAAGGGGACCATCATAGTAACCCAGAAATTATTTTTCAGTATGGAAACATTTACCTCCATGAGTCGATATCGAGTCAAGGAACATCGACTCATGGAGGTTCGACTGTACTTCACCTTACATCCTGCATCCTCTATTTTACATCATTCATCAACATCATAATCATCATCATCATCCTTCATTCTTCATCCTGCATCCTTCACCCTTCATCCTTCCACCATTATCCTGCATACTTCATTACCATAATCATAATCATCATCATCCTTCATCTTTCATCATCCTTTATCCTAATACTTCATCCTGCATCATCATCACGACCATTCTACATCCTTTATACTTTATCCTTCATCTTACATCCCATATCCTTCATACTTCATCCAACATCTTTCCATTATCTTTCATCTTTCATCCTACATCGTATATCCTTCTTCCTTCGTCCTAAATCTTTCTTCCTTCATCATACATTCTTCATCCTTCATCTTCATCATCATTATCATGCCGTATCATTCATCTTAATCATCATCATCCTTCATCCTACATCATATATCCTTCATTCTTCATCCTACATCCTTCTTCCTTCATCATACATTCTTCATCCTTCATCCTACAACATAAATTCTTTATCCTTCATCTTCCCTCCTACGTACTTCATCCTACATCATCTATTCTTTACCCTTTTCATCTTCCATTCACATCATCATCACCATCATCCTGTATCCTTCATACTTCATCATCATAATCATTATCATCATCATCATCCTTAATCCTTCATCCTACATCCTATATTCTACAGCCTACACCTACATCTTTCTTCCTTCATCCTACATTCTTCATACTTCATCCTACATCATCTACTCTTTGTTCTTCATCTTTCATTCTTCATTCTTTATCCTTCATCCTTTGCCCTTCATCCTTCATTCTTTATCCTTTATCCTTTATCCTTCATCCTTCACCATTATCGTAATCATATTCATTATCATCATCATTCATCCTACATCCTACATTCTTTATCACTCATCCCAGCACATTTCATCCTACATCCTTTATACTTCATCCTTCATGTTTCATCTTTCATCATCCTTCATCCTACATACTCCATCCTTCATCGTCATCGCCATTATTCTACATCCTTTATCCTTCATCTTACGTCCTATATCCTTCATACTTCATCCAACATCATTCCTTTATCTTTCATCTTTCATCCTACATCCTATATCTTTCTTTCTCCATCCTTCATCTTACTTCCTTCATCCTACATACTTCTTCCTTCATCATACATTCTTCATCCTTCATCATACAACATTAATTCTTTATCCTTAATCTTTCATCCTTCATACTTCATCCTACATCATTCATTCTTTATCCTCTTCATCTTTCATTCACATCATCATTACCAGCATCCTGTATCCTTCATATTTCATCATCGTAATCATCATAATCATTATCATCATCACCATTTTCCTTAATCCTACATTCATCATCTTATATACTTCAGTCTTCATCCTACATCTTTCTATCTTCATCCTACATTCTTCATCCTTGATCATCATCATCATCGCCATAATTCTACATCCTTTATCCTCCATCTCACATCCTGTATCCTTACACTTCATCTAACAACTTTCCTCTATCTTTCATCCTACATCATATATCCTTCCTTCTTCATCCTACATCTATCTTCCTTCATCATACATTCATCATCCTTCATCCTACAACATTAATTCTTTATCCTTCATCCTACATCATCCATTCTTTATACTCTTCATCTTCCATTCACATCATCATCACCAGCATCCTGTATCCTGCAAACTTCATCAACATAATCATCATAATCATTATCATCATCATCATTTTCCTTAATCCTACATCCTACATTCTTCATCTTATATACTTAAGTCTTCATCCTATATCTTTCTTCCTTCATCCTACATTCTTCATCCTGAAACATCATCATCATCGCCATCATTCTACATCCTTTATCCTCCATCTCACATCCTGTATTCTTCATACTTCATCCAACAACTCTCCTCTATCTTTCATCCTACATCTTATTATATCCTTCACTCTTCATCCTACATCTATTTTCCTTCATCCTACATTTTTCATCCTTCATCATCATCATCATCACCTTCATTCTACATCCTTTATCCTTTATCCTTCATCTTCCTTTCATCATCACCATTTTCCTTAATCCTACATCCTACATTCTTCATCTTATATCCTTCAGTCTTCATCCTACATCTTTCTTCCTTCATCCTACATTCTTCATCCTTGATCATCATCATCATCGCCATCATTCTACATCCTTTATACTTTATCTCACATCCTGTATTCTGTATCCTTCATACTTCATCCAACAACTTTCCTCTATCATTCATCCTACATCATATATCCTTCATTCTTCATCCTACATCTATCTTCCTTCATCCTACATTTTTTTCATCCTTCATCATCATCATCATCACCATCATTCTACATCCTTTACCCTTCATCTTACATCCTATATCCTTATACTTCATCATCATAATCATTTTCATCATCATCATCATCATCATCATCCTCCATACCTCATCCAACATCTTTTCTTTATTTTTCATCTTTCATCTTTCATCCTACATCCTATATCCTTCTTTCTTCATTCTACATCTTTCTTCCTTCATCCTTCATCATCATCATTATCATCCTTAATCCTTCATCCTACATCCCATATCCTACATCCTACATTCTACATCTTATATCCTTCAGTCTTCATCCTAAATCTTTTTTCCTTCATCCTTGATCATCATCATCATCGCCATCATTCTACATCCTTTATCCTTCATCTCACATCTTGTATCCTTCAAACTTCATCTAACAACTTTCCTCTATCTTACATCCTACATCATATATCCTCCCTTCTTCATCGTACATCTATCTTCCTTCATCATACATTCATCATCCTTCATCCTACAACATTAATTCTTTATCCTTCATCCTACATCATCCATTCTTTATACTCTTCATCTTCCATTCACATCATCATCACCAGCATCCTGTATCCTTCATACTTCATCATCATAATCTTTATCATCATCATCATCATCATCCTTAATCCTTCATCCTACATCCCATATCCTACATCCTACATTCTACATCTTATATCCTTCAGTCTTCATCCTAAATCTTTCTTCCTTCATCCTACATTCTTCATCTTTGATCATCATCATCATCGCCATCATACTACATCCTTTATCCTTCATCTCACATCCCGTATCCTTCATACTTCTTCCAACAACTTTCCTCTATCTTTCATCCAACATCATATATCCTTCTTTCTTCATTCTACATCTTTCTTCCTTCATCCTACATTTTTCATTCTCATCATCATCACCATCATTCTACATCCTTTATCCTTCATCTTCCTTTCTACATCTTCCACCCTACATTATCATCATAAACATCCTTTAACCTAAATTCACTTGACTGTCGCAGCTTACCCTCTCGGGGGAATTCGCTTTACTGTTGCAGCTTACCCTCTCGGGGGAATTCGCTGTTAGCTTACCCTCTCGGGGGAATTCGCTTTACTGTTGCAGCTTACCCTCTCGGGGGAATTCGCTGTTAGCTTACCCTCTCGGGGGAATTCGCTTTACTGTTGCAGCTTACCCTCTCGGGGGAATTCGCTGTTAGCTTACCCTCTCGGGGGAATTCGCTTTACTGTTGCAGCTTACCCTCTCGGGGGAATTCGCTGTTAGCTTACCCTCTCGGGGGAATTCGCTTTACTGTTGCAGCTTACCCTCTCGGGGGAATTCGCTGTTAGCTTACCCTCTCGGGGGAATTCGCTTTACTGTTGCAGCTTACCCTCTCGGGGGAATTCGCTGTTAGCTTACCCTCTCGGGGGAATTCGCTTTACTGTTGCAGCTTACCCTCTCGGGGGAATTCGCTGTTAGCTTACCCTCTCGGGGGAATTCGCTTTACTGTTGCAGCTTACCCTCTCGGGGAAATTCGCTTTTCTGTTACCAAATATTTCATTTCTGCCGCTCTTCTTCGGTAATTACAACTAATAAAGCCTTGAATCAAACTACATACACATATACACAAGTTCACAAAAAACATCAACGAAGGACCTTTTTTATGTGTTCTTTATACATAGAATGTACCAACCCCACTCCATCCTGTTACAACGAGCCATTCGGTCTTACACCTACAAACCACCGAAAACTAACACAATGCTCCCAATGAAAACGAAGCTGCAAATCCTGTCATCTCCATCCACTATCCACATGCAAATTATAACAGTGGGCCAAATAATTGCCAACATCTCCTATCCAGAGAACATCCAGCGACCACTCGGTGACCGACCGCTACCAAAGTCACGCCATGAAACCAATGCCTGAACTCGGTATGAAAAAAAATAAAGAAAACCGTTCACCAGCCCATCAAGTAGCTAATGACAAATAAACAATCATAGCAGGACGGAACCGCAACCCGTCACTGTCTCATCGACCAGACCAGCTCCGTCAATTAACAAACAAATCCAAACAAAACAAAAATCACCCGTACTGCACCGACTGCACCAGCCCCACGCGCCGCCGGCACATACCTGCAGCTACGGAAGCCAAACACTGGATTTAGTCCACAACACAAACGGACACCCTGTCCCGCTTTCAGTCGCCGTCGCCGCCACTTCTCCATCTCGAGGCCACAAAACCACAACACGGGAGCTTACCTACCGGCTGTGCCATTGTAGTGTCCGGAGGGACACCTCCGAGCACACCAGCCGAATCCTGCAGCCAAACGCACGCCAACGAGGAGGAGCGATACCTTCTCGCACAAAATGCTTTACAAGACTGACGTTTCATTTCATGTTGATCGTTTGCTTTGTTTTTCCGGTGGTGCATCACCGCAACTGACGCTATATGCCCTATTAATCTTTTTGTCTCTATCTCTCTCAACCCCTACATCAGGAAGTGACGAAATATCCGTGTAAGGAACTAATATGATGCCTGTTGTATCTAATGCTATCAAAAAGAAAAGATAGCGGAGGAAGTCAAAATGTTTAGACGATATCAATCAGCACCAGCGGACGAACATTGGAATCACCTGATAAGGATTTTGCGGTACCTTAAAGGTACAAGAGATCTTGGATTAGTGTATTCCCGCGCAACAGACTCCATGTCCATAGGGTACTGCAAGCACCTGATCTAACCTCACTTTGTCTGACAGTTCAGCGAGCTTGTTTACAAGGTGTTAGAATTTTAAACGAGTGGCGAAAATTAAATTTACGTTTTCCGTCCCGAAACCATTGGGATACGGAAATCTAGATTATATTCAACTCTACCAGCACAAAATCAATCGCCTAACTACCGTTTTACTGAATTTGTATCGAAAAAGAATTTTGCCGGATCTCCGCCAGAGACTAAGTCCATGTAAACAAGCTCGCTGAACTGTCAGTGCACGGCTTCGTGACGTCATCTTGCAGTATCCTATTGATTGAATATGCAGACGCACATTGGGGCAATGATGACATGGACAGACGATCTGTCTCAGGTTTCACTTTCCAAATCTATGGATCGATCGTTTCATGGACCAATAGGAAAAAGAAAACAGTTGTGTATTCACCAACAGATGAAGAATATGTTTCATTGAGTCAAGCAGCTTGTAATGCGACATGGCTACGGAATGTATTACAAGAATTTGGAGTTAATATTGTAAAACCTACGCAAATATTTGAAGACAATCAGTCATGTATAAGGATTGCTGAGGAACCTCGAGATTATCGAAGAATGAAGCATGTGGACATCAGGTTTCACTTCATTCAAGAATGCATCCAGAATAAAACCATACTGCCAGTTTATATATCCACCAAAGAACAAGTTGCTGACATATTTACGAAAGGGTTACTTGCAGGACCATTCTTACATCTTCGGGAGAATCTCAATCTCTTCTGGTGAGGTGTGTTGATCACAACAACCACTGCAGAAGTGATAAATACTTTTTTTTTTCATGCCTTTTCCAACCGCTACTGAATAAATACTTAACCAAAATCACTGCCTAACCATTAGATTTCTTTCAGAGTTTCTTCAGGAGTTATACCTGGAATTTCTAAGAAAGCTCATCGAAGGAGTTGTTGACAATTTTCTGCATGAGTTTCTCCTGGCATTACGTCCAAAGTTTCTTCTATAATTTCCGTGAGCTTTCTTTAGAGGAGTTTCTCCCTGGAATTCTACAGGAGTTTTAGCCGGGATGTTTTCCGAAGGTTCACGTGGGATTTCGTTTAAACTTTCACCTGAGATTTCTCTCAGAGTTTTTTTTTTCGGGACTTCTCTCAGAAGATTCCTTTCTGTGGTAGTCCTGGGATCCTACTAAGATTGATTTCCGGAGTGCCACTTGGGATTTTGCAGGATTTTCCTAGTATTTTACAGGATTTCTTGCCGTGATCATCTTGGGAATATATTTTTACTGATTTCTTCGGGATTATTTCCAAAGTTCTTCCCGGAATCCCTATCGGATTTTTTTTTAATTTTTGGAAACATAATGATTTTTAAATTTATATACGATATTTTGAACTTAATTTTGATACTTAAAATCAATTTCAACGAGATTTTCTGAGATCACCTTTTGATATCTGAGCAACTGCTTGACAGCTTCGCCCAGTACAATAAATCACTCCCATACAATCTTCAAATTAATTTTTAAATAGGTCCCAGAGCACCAGAATTCATGAAAATTTGGATTTCGGTCCAGTTTAGCATGTCGATTTAGAATGTCGACTTATTTCTAAACCGTTAGATTTTTTTCGGAATGTCTAATGAAAAAACTTGCGACATTCATTATACGAAATATCCAGAAAAAGTATCGGAAGGATTCCAGGTGAAATCTTGCGAGAAACTCCTCAAAGACCTGTTTGAATAATCTTGAGAGGGACTTCGGAGAAATCCTGAGAAAAAAAATGGGAATGGTAGTCTCGGTAACAGTTGTTGTAGTTAATCCCGCGAGAAAATATAAAAAAAATAAAGAGTAGTTCTGAAAACCTCTTAGAGAAATCCCGGGAGGTACTGCGGGCGAAATCCCGTGTCCGTGTCTTTCTAAAGATCCCGACAGAAACTGCTGAAAACCTATCCCGGAAAACCTCTAAGAAAAATCATGAAAGAAAAAAAGAAATACAGCGAAAATCCCCAGGAAGCATATCGGAAAAACCTCTGGTAGAAAGCCCGGGAGGTACTCCTGGAAAAGACCCTGTGAAAAACTCCTGCAAATAGCCTGGGTGGAACTCTGGTAGAAATCCCAGGAACAACTCTCAGAAATCCTGAAAAAGCACTGAAAAAATCTCGGAAGGAACAAATTATGGGAGCAAATACGCAAAAAAAACTCCGAATGGAAACTTGGGAGAATTGGAGAAAGTCAGAAAAAAAACTCTGGCAACTCCAGGAAAACAAATCTTAGATAAATTCAAGAGAAACTCACCGGAAAAATTCTTAAAATTCTTCTTCTCGCGGTAAAAGAATTTAACGGAGGAATTGGGATATAAATGCAAGAAACACGGAAAGAATTTACCAAAAAAATATTACAGTAGACGTTCGATAACTGCAACATGTTTACGTTTCAGTTAGCGAACAAAATTCGATAACTGCAACGTCAGATAGGCGTCAACAACCCATCAATTGACGTTAAATGAACGAAAAGTTCATTCGATTGTTCATATGGGCAGGCCCGGATTAAGGATTGTGGGGGCCCGGGGCCAGAACGGACGTGGAGGCCCCTCGGAGAGATGAGCAAAAATATTTTTCTTTATTTTTGAACAGTACTTGAGCAATATGAAGAATAAAGTTAATGTTGGCAACCAAAAAAGGTTTTTGTGGGGGCCCCTAAAATGTGGGGGCCCGGGGCCCGGGCCCCCTCGGCCCCCCCCTTAGATCCGGCCCTGCATATGGGCTAACTTGGCGCACCGTTTTGACAGATAACGGTGCGATAACTGCAAATTTGTTGCACTTACCGGACTTGCAGTTAAAAAGCATTGCAGTTAAACCGTTTGCACCGACCGAACGTCTACTGTATACAATTCTGGATAGATTTGCAAACAAATTTCTAAATCAATTTCTAAAGCCTTTCTATTCCTTCAAAGAGTTCTTAGCAGGTATTCATCGGAATAGCCCAGAAAATCGGTACCTACCACTCGTGTTTATTCAAATTTGTTGATAGTTATCGCGATTTCTAGTTTTCCATAGGATTTTCATCGAAATATGCGAAATATCACAACCAACACAGAGAACAGACATTGAAGTTCAGTTTCAAAACTTTGTGAGGAATTTCTATCTGTGGAATTACTTAGGATGTCATTTATTGCTTTTTTCACTGAAAATTTTCCTTACTTCGCTGAACAACATGACGTTTTCTTCCAGCGAAGGCTTACGCGATACAGAAAATCGCTGAATTTCACACTAACACTGCAGAAAATCTGTCAAGAATAACTCAATACACATGCATTTTCAGCGAAAAGATCTATTTGCGTGACAACAATCCACTCACATGCCTACCGGGCGGCCGCCGTCAAATATCAGGATTGCCAACTGTTCGGCGACTGCTGTCAGTTTTCTTTGTCGCCGAATCTGGCGCTGGGTCTTCGGCGCGGAAACCCAAAGGTGGGAATAAAATGTTGGGGTTTGCGCGCAATATTTTCGGAAAGATAATTTCGGTAAAAATGTCAAAGCAATTTGTTGCAATTGGTACAAAAGAACTCTAGGAAAATCTATAAATAATCGATTTTTGTTTTTTTTTTTGACGAAAAAGTTTTGCAAATAAAAAAAACTCTTAAGCGATTTGTTGAAATTTCTTTGATAATAAATCTTGCGCATTTTTTTCCTAACTTAACACTTAACACTAACAAGTCTCTTGTGCAGGTTTGTTCAGGCATTTCTCCTGCAATTCCTTCATGTATATTTTTAGTGTTTCTCCCAGGTATTCCGCCGTGAATCGCATATCTTTTCCATATGCATAGGAAATACAACAAAAATGGGACTGATATGCGTATCACAGCAGTACTCTCCCTGGAGATTTCCTATCTCGAATAAATTTCCTGCCTCTTTTCGTTCCAGGTCGTCGGAATGGAGAAAATTGGTGGCAAGCAGAGCAATCTGAGCCATCTGGTGGACGTTTCGGTGGCTTATTCTCCGGTGAATTCAGCCGGAGATTTGTCCAGCTTCAAAAGTCTACGCTCCCTGGATGTTTCCGCGACGTTGATCTGGAACTGGCAAATTGTGGGACACATAACGGCCCAGATTCCGACCCTGGAGGAGATCAATTTATCGAACAACCGCTTGGTCCGTCCAACGGACGAGGACATATGTTCGCTCGTTACAAAATTCCACAATCTAAAGAAGCTGATATTGAAGAAGTGTGCGCTCGGTTCGTGGCCGGAGCTGGTTCGGCTGGCCCGAATGTGGCCTCTACTGGAGAACCTGTCCCTGGAAGATAACGACATAAGCCTGATAACCGAGGAAAGCTACGAGTTTGCACTGACACAGTTGACCAGTTTGGATCTTCAGAATAATCACATAAACAGCCGGGAATCGATACATGCTTTGGGGCTTCTTCCAGCGCTTCAGGAGCTGTCTCTGAACGCGAATGGAATCGAAGAGATCGCTTTCCCGGACTGTCGTCACACGGAAAAAATCACGCTATTCCCAAAGCTTCAAGTGTTGTACCTGCGGGAGAATCCCATCGCGAACCAGTGCGCTGCATTTAACGAACTGGACAAACTGGCCACGTTGGAACACCTCACTATCGATCCGGATCCACGGGTTAGCTATGAGGAAACGGTTGCCCGGGCGGTGGGTTCCATTGCTGGGCTGAAAATGTTTAATCGATCTTCGATTACGGAAAAGTTACGACGCGATTCGGAGTGTGACATGTGGAAGATGTTTGCCGTTCCGTGGGCCCAGGTCCGAAACGATGCCCAGCAGTTGAAGGCGTTCTTCAAGGCACACCGGATGTACCCGCGCGTGATGGAACGTGAGTATTGAATTAGGGTCGCTTTAACTAGTTTTGCTTTTCCGAAAACTACTCTAAAATGATTCTTTGTTTTGTTTCATCAGGACTGGGCAGCCCGGAGCAGTTCCTCCCGGACAATCGGATCGTTTCCAACATGTTGAATCTGTACCTGCTGAACGAACGTACGGGCGAAACGCGCCAAAAGAAGGTCCCCAAGCGGATCAATCTGCAAACGTTGGAGAATCTCATAATGAAACTGTTTGGCCCTTCGGCGGAACACCCGAACCCGCTGCAGCTATCGCTGCTGGACCGCAAACGGGACGTACGCATTCCGCTGGACAACCACGGTAAGAGTTTGGATTTCTATTCGGTCGAGGATCAGGACACGATCGTTTTCTAAGGATGTGAGTATTGCGCGCAAACCCCAACATTTTATTCCCACCTTTGGGTTTCCGCGCCGAAGACCCAGCGCCAGATTCGGCGACAAAGAAAACTGACAGCAGTCGCCGAACAGTTGGCAATCCTGATATTTGACGGCGGCCGCCCGGTAGGCATGTGAGTGGATTGTTGTCACGCAAATAGATCTTTTCGCTGAAAATGCATGTGTATTGAGTTATTCTTGACAGATTTTCTGCAGTGTTAGTGTGAAATTCAGCGATTTTCTGTATCGCGTAAGCCTTCGCTGGAAGAAAACGTCATGTTGTTCAGCGAAGTAAGGAAAATTTTCAGTGAAAAAAGCAATACCTAGCTTCTTTTGGCGTACGCTTTAGTTGGAAATAAGCTAAATTTGCAGTGCAAGTAACGCGATTCGTACAATTTTACGCTTCCTCGTCGCTAAATGCCTATCGTAGACGAAACACTTGGAAGGGATTTTTTGAGAATATAACGGGGAGTATTGTGATTTGTCATTGTGCGTAAAGATTTACAGAATTTTATTTAGGCTGATCCATATTTCAAAAAGCCTTTCCTTAAATATTTGTTGAATGTCGTTTGTCTATGGCTTGATGCTGATGCTGATTCCAATAAACTAAAAGCGCAGTCTGGTATTTATATTAGTAATTTATTTGCACTGACAAGCACGTAACTTTTACATTCGAAATTTGACCGTCTAACTAGTTACAAAGAGAGACACATAACTCACCAACAAATATATCTAAATTTGTTATAAAATTTTGAAAACAGGTTTTTCAAACAAACCATGAAATTTAGAAAAATAAACAACACTAAAATGTTTTGTTCCAAATCAAAAACTCAAAAAAACGATTGCACTTCCTCTTATTTCTGCGTAAACTGGATCACGCCGTACTCGCCGGTTGTCATCCAGTTTTCGTCCTTGGCGTCCAGTTTGTCCGAAAGCCCTTCCGTCAGTCCGCAAATCAGGTCCGCCTTCACCGTTCGCAGCGAGCACAGGGCAGTCGGATGGAATCCCCGTAGAGCGTCCCGGAATGGAGTCGTATACGGAAAGTTGAAATCCCCCAGGAGTTTCCGGTAGTTTAGATCGCCCTTGAAGATCAACAGATGGGAGTGGGCGAGCTCTTCGTACAAGGCCGGGGCAATGTCCCGCATGCGGTGGAACTCGTACGGGGACGTCCAGAAATGATTGACCTCCTTCAGGTAAAGCGTTCCGGTATCGAATCGGGACTGCAACCGATGACCGAACGCCGACAGATGGGGGTTCTCATGCGCTTTCAGCGTATCCAACGTCCACTGCATGTCCTTGGGCGTGACGTCCGAGATGTACCACGGGATCGCTTTCACGTTGAAATTCACCCGCGACGCCAGCCCGTGCTCGATGATGAAGTCCGCCAGGCAGAGATCGGTAAACAGCTCGTAGCCGGAGTTGTCGTTGATGATATCGATCACAACGTGATCCGCGGATTTAAGCTGCCGCACATGATCCCACACGATCGAGCTGTGATCGCTAACGATAAAACTGTTGCAGGCCTCCACTAAGCTTATGGGATCGCCGTCCTGATGATAGTCCTGACCGGCAGTTAGGGAGAGATCGCACCTGTTGCCCCAGAGATTAAGCTACGAGGGAAAAGATACTGATGAATGAGCTTCAATCTTGTGTCTATTTACCTTACCTTAAGCATCTTCTGAAAGAAATCTCCAATTTCCGCCTCGCTTTTGCTAGCCTTATCAGTATTGAAATGTTCTATTGATTGTAGTACGGCACCCATGGCGTCGTAAGAATTTGTTAAAGCCTTGTTTTTCTGCTGTTGAAAGTAATCCAACTTCTTCAGCGTGGTACTAGAAAAAAAAAACAAATCTTTCTAATACAGCTTCACGCATTCATCTCACAAACTCACGTGCTCTCGAAAATGTTATTCAACCGCCGGTACATATAGGTCTCCGCATACAACCAGCAAGCCGAGTAGTAGCTATTATCGCTGCCCATTCCAGCGATAAACTCGTTCCATACCTGCTCGTCGCCCAGCTCGCTAGCAATCGGCACAAACTCCTTATCCGTTTGCAGTTCGTACTTGAGTTTGGAGATTTCACCGATCGCTGTCTTGAGCTCTTCGCGCGATACCTCGCCAAAGTGCTGCACGATTTGCTCTTTGTCCTTGGAAAGCTGATCGATCACCTGCGTCAGGATGACCGGCAGGCGTTCCTTCATCGTGTAGAACGCGAAGCCTCTGGAAACAGGAAGTTGCGTGAAAACGGAATGTTTCGCTGGGATGAACATCGCTCAGTGATTTTTAACCCTTTCCTTCCCACGACTTTGAACGGCTATATCTATGCCAAAAAAGCGTTTCCGAAAAAAGTGGTAGAACAAAAGTTATTGCAAATTGGCTAAATTTTTCGAAATCAATGAAAAAATTTTTGGTTGTAAATCAATAGGTTTTTGAGTGTTTATCAATAGTTCAACTATTGAAACAAGTAGGTAGTAGTTGGGTTAACCTTATGAGGTTATAACCATATTCTAAAAATTATTGCATCATATTCATCTAATTCCGTTTGTCCGGAGTTCGTCGAAAATCGATGGTGCTCTAGAGCAACCATGGGAAGTAGAGGGTTAAGAAAACATCAAATGACAGTGGTTCTGGACAACTTCTCTATTGATAAGCAATTGAAACATGAAACGAAACTTGTTGAATGCAGATTAGTGTTCAAACTTATCCTAACTCCACTTAGTACGTTATGCGAAATTTGAGAATTTGAGAATCACTACCATGATCACTACCCTCCAGGCCCTATCAACTGCATCGAAAGGTTGCTGACAGTAGAGGCTCCACCTGCCCCGGCTCTTACCGGGGATTCCGTTCCAACCGCGGGCGCGGATCCAATCCAGTAAACTGACGCGACGACAGCAACGCTGCCAAGACTTCTTCTCCGCGGCCACTTGTAAGGGTCGATTTCCACCGCAGGGCACCGGTATGATCTACGAAGCCGACTCCGAACCCCTGAACTACCTCTTGTACCGCATCTGAACCAGACATACTCCGAGTCTACGCGCCACCTTCTCTGTAGCTCCAAGACAATGTAGATGATTGCCGTTGAAACGGCATTCCAACCAAACTCATGCCTACACAACATCCTCTCGACAAGATTGTCCGGAGTTGTGTCCTCCCCGCATGTGGCAAGCATGCGGTCACGCATTGTACGAAAACACGGGCACATGAACAAAACGTGCTCCGCCGTTTCCTCTAAACCAGCACAAACAAGGCATTCGGGAGAACCCGCATGCCCGAAAATGTGTAGATACTGTCGGAAGCAACCATGGCCTGAATCAGGTGGAATTTTACTTCCTCAGGGTGCCTATTAATCCAACTATCTACTCTCGGTATAAACCTATGGGTCAACCTTCCTTTGGTAGAACTGTCCCACGTGCGCTGCCATTTGACCATGGAGGAAGTCCCACGTATGCGTCTTGTGCCGCGCATTTCGAAGCACTCCATGCCCTCCCTGATAAGGATGCCGATAGGCACCATACCAGTGATCATGCTTGGCAACAGAACCAGGCTCTGCCTCTTCCATACTTCTGGGAAAACTCCCTTCTCCAGGCATTTCTTCATGACAGACCTGAACAACTCGGGAGCCTCTGCAATACATAGCTACTTTAAAGGCCAAGTTCGGAGCTCCGTCCGGACCAGGGGCCTTACCTACGCTAAGGGACTTTGCTATTCCCGCAAGTTTCACATAGGTGACCCTCTCCTCATCGCCAGCCCCAGTCTCCGGCTGTCCTACGAAAGGAGGCCAAGGACTAGGATCATGACGCGGAAAAAGCCCCTAGATGATCCCCTATAACATCTCTGGAGATGGCTCTGTAAGTAATAGCCATTACATCTCTCGTCTTGGCCATCACGATCCTGTAGGCATCACCCCACGGATTCACATTGACACTCTAACAGAGAACCTCAAAACCGGCCTTTTGCTTGCCCTTATCTCGACCTTCGGCGCGGCGAACACCACCAGCCGTTCGTTTCGCTCTTCTTCCGATCGTGCTCGCTGCATCCGCCGCCTAGCCCGTAGGCAGGCGCTGCAAAGGTCCGCACTCGCGTCGGTCCACCAGTAAGCCGGTGGCCTCGCATTTTTGGGGTGGACTCGCCCAAGCATGGTTGCATCCAGACGCGCCAACTTGGTCAAATTATTGGGGGGGGGCAAAGCCTGGTTTTTCTGATTTTTTGTATAGGAAAATCGAAAAATCGTCAAATATTGGGGGGGCAAAACCATGCTTGCCCCCCCTAAGTTGGCGCCTATGGTTGCATCTCACGCACGTGAGAGCACCGCTACCAGCTGGTCGCCGTCTAAACCAAGTAAGTTTCGCTGACGACGGAGCGCCTCCTTAAATACCTCTTCGTCGATGTATGATGTCTTCAACCCGCGAGGGCTTGGCCTTGACCTCGCCGCCTCTTCCTCTACCCGCTGCCTGCTGTTGTTGTAGTCGATACTGTAGCGAACCGCCAAGTGATCGCTGTGAGTGTAGCTATCGTCTACTTTCCAGCTCGAACTACTTGTTAGGTCAGGACTACAAAAAGTAACGTCAATAATCGACGCTGCACCGTTCCGACTAAAGGTACTCTTGGTACCGACATTAGCCAGGTCGACATCTAGTATGGCCAGCGTCTCTAGCAGGATCTGACCCCGCTGGTTCGTGAAACGGCTTCCCCATTCCACGGCCCAGGCATTAAAGTCACCAGCTATTACCACCAGCCTTCTCCCTGTTAGCAAGGTCGTCATACAGTCAAGCATCCGCGTGAACTGCGGGTCACTTGGCATAAAGTCATTTGGCATAACGGTCATTTGGCATAACGGACACTTGGCATAATAAAGAAGGTGCACTTCGGTTATGTCAAATGTCCATTAAGCCAAAGGACCCAAATGTCTTTATGCCAAGTGACCTTATGCCAAACGACCTTACGCCAAATACCTTTATGCAAAATGTCCCGCTCCCCCTTGGACCACCCGTTGGATGCCTGTTGTTCGCGGATTTCCCGGTATTGTGCCTTATGGCCTTCGGCGCTGCATCTCCCACACAGTTTCCTCCTGTCAGGGCCTTTGCAGTCCCATGACTTGTGTCCTGGTTCCAGACACGTGAAATAAACCTCCGGTGGTTCGTGAAACGTCAGATGACTTACGCACCAGCCTACCTTAATCCTCCCTACTTTAACGGACTTTTTACGTCCGACACAGGTATCTAAATCAAAGCTACCTGTATCCCTGCCGGCCCCTTCCGTAGCCTAACGGACCTGCACCTCGCACTGTTGCCGAAGTGCCGTTCCAACCTCTTCCGCTTCGGTGACCTCGTCTAGGTTTTTCACCTTCAGAGTCGTCTCTTGTGTGAAAGCCGCCAACTCTACCCTTTCGCAAAGGACCTCTTCCGCCAAACTTTTGTAGGCGGCGTCCTTGCGCTCCTTGTCACGCTTTAGCTCCAGGATCATCTCGCCCGTACGAGATCCGCGAGTTTGGCGTCGCTTCGCATCGCCTTCAAGACGTCCGAGTACTTCGACTGTTCGGTCTTGATGACGAGCGCGTCGCCTTTTTCGCGCTTGGTACCTACTCTTTTACGCCTTTGTTTGCAGTTTCTAGCTTCTACATGCAGCTTTTCTTCTTGTTCTTCCGCTCGATCTTCGTCCAAGGGAGGTTCTCCCCTTGGTTGGCCCTACTCTGTGGTTGCTGAGGGCCTACCAACCAACGGTCGCAACCTCTTGTTCCCATCGTTCCGGGACGGGCCAGCCTTTTCAGGCCCACACTTTCCAGCTTTCCGGGACACCTGGTTGGGGTCCGACTTGCTGGCATTACTGCCGACCTTCGGGATAACTATTTGCCTGGCTTTAACCTTGGACAGACTGGTGGTATTCGTACCATGGTACAATTACCTTGAAATGAGTTTCATACTGATAATTGTCTTTGTTGCGACCATGGAAAATCTGGCAGCACTTCTCCTATGTTATATGCTAGGCTCTCTGCTGACAGTTATGCTGCCACCAGTAGACGTCATCGTAGTTTTTAGTCAGTTAGCATGCAACCGTCATTGTACAATGTAACTCGTTTTAATTTGTCAGTAAATAAAGTTTAATTATTTGTTTATGTGCGCGTTATGGATTAATTCCACTAGAGAACTACATCAGCCATCTCGTCCAGCATCGCGTACATAAAAGTGGCGACGAGGAGTGTGGAAAATCAGCGTTTTCAACGGTAGTGCAAGGATATAACCTCTAAAACGTATCCTCCCCGGAAGAAAAGGAAGCGGGATATGGAAGGAGACCAGCATATACCGCAGCATTCCACGCAAAATGGACATCCACAGCCAGGCATCAACCAGCAACAGCCACTTCATCAATTTCCTCCGCCGCCGTCAGCACAGTCAACAGGTAATGACGGATTACTGTACAACATCTTCCAGCATCTGCAGCACCAGCAAGCCGCCATGAACCAGATGCTGCAGCAACAGCAATTGTTCTTCCAGCAGCAGGAGGAACGTTTTCAACGCGCTTTTCATTCGATCAACCCCGAAGTACCTGCGAACCCGGAACTCATACTGGATTCACTCGCTAGCAACATTCATGAGTTTCGGTACGATGCCGACAGTCACGTCACGTTTGGAGCATGGTATTCGCGGTATGATGATTTGTTTGCGAGGGACGCACAGCGATTGGACGACGGAGCAAAAGTTCGATTGCTACTGCGGAAGCTAGGATCGGCAGAGCATGACCGGTACGTTAGTTTCATCCTCCCTGCACTTCCGAAAGATTTCTCTTTCGATCAGACAGTCCGAAAGCTCAAAAGTTTATTTGGTGCTAAGGAGTCTGTCATCAGTAGGCGCTATCGCTGTTTGCAAATGTCCAAAAATCCAGTGGAGGATTTTGTCAGTTACACTTGCAGAGTCAACAAATCCTGTGTAGAATTTGAGCTCGGAAAGCTGAATGAGAACCAGTTCAAGTGCTTAATGTTTGTATGTGGACTCAAGTCAGAGTCCGATGCAGAGATCCGCACTCGTCTTCTGTCCCGGATTGAGGAAAATGATGACGTCACTCTTGAACAGCTTTCCGAAGAATGTCAGCGAATCATCAGCCTGAAGCAGGATGCAGCAATGATAGAGGCTTCGAAAGGACCACCGGAGACAGCAATCCACGCCATCAAGCAAGGTAAACCACATAGGCCCAGAAGAAGCCGAAGCAACAGTCCAACAGAATCAGAATCGTCATCATCTGCTCGGGATGTTCCATCTTCTCCTTGTTGGAACTGTGGAAGTATGCATTATGCTAGACACTGCAAATACAAATCGCATAAGTGTGGCGACTGTGGAAAACTTGGTCATAAGGAAGGCTACTGCATCAGTGCCAAGAAGTCATCAAATAAGAAAAACCGTTCGCTCCGGAATGTGGACAGCAAAGTCGTGTCTTTGGAGGTGGACACCGTCAGAAGCAAAAGAAGGTACGCCACGGTTGGACTGAACGGACACAACATCGATTTGCAGTTCGATACAGCGTCGGACGTTTCCATAATTTCAAGCCGGACCTGGGACAAAATAGGAAAACCAGCTCTACGTCCCGCGTCAGTTTGTGTGATGACAGCCTCGGATGAATCACTACAGCTGAAGGGTGAAATTACCTGCAATGTCACGATCAACGGAAAAAGTAAACAAGCAGTAATACGTGTTGCTGATGCACCGATTCATTTACTCGGAGCCGATCTTATTGATGCTTTCAATCTGGGATCGCTTCCGATAGACGCCTTTTGCCGTCCGAACAACAGGCAGTCGTTCATCAGCAACTTACTCAGGATTGTTCGAGTAAAACCACCACGTTCAACAGCAGAAATGAAGAAGATAACAGCGCATCGGAAACCGCCTTCCTGAGAGTTCGTGGTGAGGTGTCCAAGACAATCTTTCAACCACGGCGTTTTCTCCAGAAGAAAATTGATCCAGTGGTACCAGATTCAGAAGGGGAGATGTTGCGACCATGGAAAATCTGGCAGCACTTCTCCTATATTATATGCTAGGCTCTCTGCTGACAGTTATGCTGCCACCAGTAGACGTCATCGTAGTTTTTAGTCAGTTAGCATGCAACCGTCATTGTACAATGTAACTCGTTTTAATTTGTCAGTAAATAAAGTTTAATTATTTGTTTATGTGCGCGTTATGGATTAATTCCACTAGAGAACTACATCAGCCATCTCGTCCAGCATCGCGTACATAAAAGTCTTCATTCAAGATAGCCTTGGAATAATTTTCTTTACAACTTGTACTCAGGGATGGGAACACTCACTTGCAAAGAGTTACACTCACTTGCTATTTTCTCAGCTCAGAAGCATGCAATCAAGAAATGATGTATGGGCGTCTTTTGCCTTGTGGTTTTGTCTAAAACTTTGCCGAATGGAGTAGGGGTCGTACACGAATCCCAACGTCGTGACAGAGCTATGAAAGCAACTCTCCACGAGGTGAGTGTAATTTACATTCACCTCGTGGAGAGTTGCCTTCGAAGCTCCCTCACGACTTCGGAATGCGTGTGCGACCCCTACTCCATTCGGCAAAGTTTTAGACAAAACCACAAGGCAAAAGTCGTTCATACATCGTTTCTTGATTGCACGCTTCTGAGCTGAGAAAACTTCAAGTGAGTGTAACTCTTTGCAAGTGAGTGTTCCCATCCTTGCTTGTACCGTGGTACGAACACCACCAGTGTGTCCAAGGCCTTTGCGGGCACTGCCAGACAGCTCCTCACCTGACGGCTGCCTCGTCCGCTTCTGTGAGTGCTTAACACGAGCAGTCGCATCCACCACACTTTTTGGACTACCTGCGAAAGCGAAAGATTCCATCTAGGTAGACTTCGTATCTTTTTCTTTCACAGGTTCCGCCGCTGCTGCAGTCTTAGACACTGATTAGAGACCACTCGCTGAAGGTAGTTAAGGATATCATTCGCTAGCTCAAAACCAACAAAGTAGCTGTTAAGGATGGTTATTGGCCGTGTAGCTACCGGCTTAGAATAGCACTACGGACCACCTGTTCCGGGGGTAAAAGTCCTCCAAACAGGGAACCCCAATCAGGCGACCCGTGCTGATAACTCAGCTTGGTTGGGAAGGATTTAAGGCCAACTCTCTGACCAACAGGTTTCAAAAAACCCGCCATGACGAAGAAAACAAAACTGCCGAAAATACGTAAGTTCCCCTACCACAATAGATCAAAAATTGGTATTGGTATTGGTAGCAGTGTTTTTTTTTTGCTGGTAGCGACCGGATACTCTACTTACCGCTTATATTGGGCTTTGAGGGGAGCATTGTAAGGCGGTTTCTCATCTATGATGTTGTACTTGGTTTGGAATTCCGTCATTATTATGCTGATAATGGGTTTGATATTCTGAAAGAAAAGAGTTTCTAATTTATTGTTTATGACAATATGGTACTCGATCCAAATTTATGCCAAATAAGGAAACATCCACATCAACTCACGCGGTGCTGATTATCACTGCTTTTACTGCACTTGAGGGGAATGCGCTGCAGCGTTGATGCACTGCCCACAACCGGGACCGGAGATTGTTTGTACAAACTAGATTAAAAATTAAATTTTAATTGACCCAAGTACTTTGAGTATTTACTATTTCTACTATTCCGCAGCACTCAACTAAACTCGGGTTCTTTGACGGCTGCTGTCTACTACAGCGGACTGCGACACACAGAGAGGACGAAAACCCCCCGGCCAGCAACACCCCCTACTTCGCGATCAGCTGTTTTTCTTCCCGCACGCAAGCACCAAACTGACGTTTCCCCACGCGTATCCAACGCTGAACTTGCGTATTGTGAAACATGTAGACGGACAACGCGACACTGGAGTGTTGCATGGCCGGTGCGTCAACGTCGCCGGGTGTTGCATTGCATTTGGGTCGTAAATGTAAACAGAGTGCCAACTGCATCGGATCCAGAAAACGGCAGCTGAACAAATTCGCTGGATTGTTCCTGGATTTTATTGTCGCTTTCTCTTTGAAGTGTGTTCATCGGTTTCCGGAGTTCCGGAAGTGTCTTTTACCGGTCATCAAGTGATGTGATTGGGCGAGTATGACTAGCAATTTCACCTGTCGAGTTTGTGGCAATGTTCCACTGGTGGTGCCGAATGATCCGAGACCGTTTGCTGAGGTGGCCGCTGTGTACTACAAAATCACGGATATTCAGGTAAGTTCCATCTCAGGTATTGAGGAAGCATTCCACAGGCGCAAAATGTTATTTTTGGAATAAATGAGCAGTTAATTCATACAGAATAACAATTTCTGAACGCTTGCCGTAAACGGAAGCACAGATATCAAGACCAACAATTGAAAAGGCCGCAACAACATTGCGTTAACAAACACGTTTTTGTCGACATAGGGCCTTCTGGGATCCACCCACACATCTCACCACTATTAACAGAAAGGTTGATGTTTGCGCTTTGCATGTTGGCGGTGGTGAGGTGTGTGGGTGGAGTTCAAAAGGCCTCAAGTCGACAGAAACATGTTTGTTTACAAAATGTTGATGCGGCCTTTTCAATTGTTGGTCTTGATATGTAAAAAGACAAACAGATGCATACATTGTTAAGGTGAAGCAGCGCTACACTCTGAAAAATTTTCACGTCCGATTTACGTGAAAAGATAGGTAGTTTTCATCCACCACATTTTTCACGTAACCTTCACCGTAATGACAGGTAGCTGGATAAATTTGAGCTTCGCTAATCGACGTGATAAGTCAGGTAAACTTGACATTCATTGTACGTACCGATTACGTGAAATGTGTGTGAGTGCTACTGGAATTTCAGGTAAATATTACGTGAAAACAAGATTAGTTCTTCATGAATTTCACGTAATTTATGCATTATTTTTGAATGGAAATAAAGTAGCCGTACCAGCTTGCAACGTATTTGAAGAGGCAAGAGATTTCAAATCCTTACAGAATGCAATGAAAAAAGCGGAAAAAGCATAAATTATGTGATACCGTAAATCATAGCATTTTTTTAGGGATGTAAAAACTCTTGATACCTCAAATACGCTACAAGCTGCTACATATATGTAACAATTTAGGAAAATTCTTCATCAGTCTTTTATTCAGAGTTATTAAAGTTGCATTCACTAACATAATAATTTTAACATCTACACCTACATACGTTTTGGATTCTCCAAGATTGAATAATTCCGAGGATAATTCCAAATAAATCCAGAGGTTTCGACACAAAATCTTCGTCGTCCAGCTGCTCCAAATATTCGCTGAACTAGTTGTCCGTCGACTAGACAAACATCCCCTAACACCTGCTTCTGAAACTATAGAAAATAATAGAAGTCAACACTGTTTATAATTACTTTTGCATTAAACAATTAAATTACGTTCAATATTTGCAGTAACTTGCTCTGGAACGGCGTGGTTCTTGCACCAACTTAGTATTGACGCCATATTGTTTTTATTTTGCACACCTGAAATTCACGTAGCTTTCGTTTTGCGGAAACTTCCAAGTCAGAAGTTTACTAACACAAACGCATTCAAACGATTTACGTGAAAATTAGGTGGATCTTACCAAACAGGGCGGTGCATACGCCGTGATTATCGGGTGATAGATACTAACGTCAGGTAACTTTTGAGATTTTGTGAATAAGGGTGAGCTACGTGATATTTCACGTAAATTGGACGTGAAAATTCTTTAGAGTGTAGATTGACCCTAGTGACCATTAGAGTGGACCAAGCTTAATGATTTCAAAAGGATCATTCATAAAATAGTATATTTTATATCTATTCTAGCCAACTGATGAAACATCGCAACCCAAGTTCGTTTGTCAATTTTGTTATGGAAAGATACTAGAAATAGACTGGTTCCGAAAGACCTGCATCGCTTTCTACAACCGAACGGTAACACTCTGAAATTTTACAAGTAAAATCAAATAAGTTACATTCATTATTTATTCAGAATACCATGTATCCCTATGGACCAGTTCATGAACAACACAATCGACCATCCTTTGAGATGTTCCCAAATGATCAAAGGTAATTACACTGTATACATCTTTCGATTTGTTAACATTATCAAGAACTGACCCCCAATCGCAGGAGCAATTACTCAGCAAGCACGATGCACCATCTAGGTCACGTGATGGATTATCCAAATCATCCGCCAACTAATACTGAAATGGCTGCACCAAACTTGACAAACTCAGTTTTAGGTGCTGAAAACTCGGATTTCGCTCAGGTAAATCCATATTCGTTATCGCCGGCCGATTTTGCTTAATTTGTTTTACCATATTTTAGAATCCGATCAAAGTCAGCGGTGCATCTCATTCCAACAATCGTCCTGAAAAGCCAAAATTTATTCCCAGTTCCGATTTGAGCTCCATTCACACTCGGTTGGATAAACTTGGTGCCAAATTGGACGACCACAGTGCAATACTTCAGCGGATTGAATTGTTCATGCTAGGCTTTTCCTATGCTAAACCGGCGGCAGAACCGCAACAGGCCGCCAGCAGCAAGGGGATATGCGATATGCGGCAACGTGGCATTGAGCGGGAAGATATGCGACAACGTAGTATGGAAAATTTCGATGAATTCGAACAAATGCCTCAAATTGTAACCAAGGAACAGCTGACTGAGTTGGACACCAAACTGGCGAACCCCGCCTATGAGGCTAAGTTCTTCCGATACATTCAATCGGTTTATAAGCTCACAGGAAAAAGAGAGGGTTTCCCGTTCTTCAAGACCGTTATCAGGAAATTGATTGCTCCGACCGTGTTGGTTTGCTTCTCCTGGAAGGGGAACAGTCGAACGAAGAAAGGGGATCAAATCGCGGTTGTGAACGATCAAAACTACAGTTTCAAGAATATGTTCCCGAACATCGTGCGGTTCATCTACCGGGTGGTCAGTGCTGCCGATTTCGAGTACACCAGTGAGGACAACGAGAAGGCCTTCAGCGATTACCTGAGGCAGAAGACTACGGAGATCAGACGGTTTCTGCAATCGAGTGGAATTCAACGTGCCTGTAGTCGGAAGCGTAGAAGGAAGGTGCAGCAACCCACAGCGACCACCGATGGTGGGGGTGGTAACGTCGAACAGGACCAGGGTCAGGATCAGGAAATCTATGGCGTGAACGATACAACTGACGGTGACTTCAGCTACGACGAGGAAACTTTTTCGGACAACGGCGTGGATATAAAGCAAGAAGCAGGTGGATCAAGTGAAGTCAGTGGCGTCTCGTAATCGATTGAGTAACCTGTTTTATGACCCTAAATGGGTAGTTTCGGCGTGTTCATAGCTGAAATTATCCAGTAAATGATTGAAATAGGCCTTTCAAGCCATTTGTTACTCATCTCAAGGAAAGCCTCAAGCACTGATTCTGGATTTCAAATATGTATACGTGTTCAACAGGTACACTACCCGGCATAAGCATAGACCCACAAAAAGTATTGCAACAATATTGCATCACATTGGACTCACCTCGATATCTCCAAAACCTGAGGACTGTTTTCAGATAAGTTATTCAGAAGCACAACAGCAACAACTTTTCTGAAGGCGGCATTTTTGTAGGTGATGCCAAGGGTGATGCACTATTGTGGCGAAACTTTTTGTGAGTTTATACTTATAACGGGTAGCGTAGATTTGGGGGTAAGGGATTAACATTGAATAAAGTAAATTACATTGTGCTTGCGTGAATAAATAAACAAATCTATATTTAGGGTGTTTCAGGTAATTTGAACAGACCATTGCGCGTAACGGTCTGTCTAAAATACCTAAACTACCCTAGTCTATACTACATATTGTGGATTTTGGTTTTCTTGTGTGACATTTCGTTCCATGTTGAGTTTTAAATCATAAACCTACACTTATTATACCAAGAGTATTAACTTTGAATTGTAGACAATTTTTATGTCTAGATTGAGTTTAAATAAGGGCAAAAGCAACATGAGAGAGTTCTCTTCATCGACTCTCTCTTCTTCTAATTAAAGTGACAAGATGCAAGTATGGTTCCACTTTTTGGTCATAAATCGCTAGGTTGTGATGCAATCTAGCGTCTAAGTGTAAAAAAGTTCGATTGAATTTGCATCTTGTCACTTTAATTTGCAGAAGAGAGTCGATGAAGAGAATTCTCTCATGTTACTTTCGTCCTTATTTAAACTCAATCTAGATGTGTTTGTATAGTTTGGGTAAATGATATGAACTTGTTGAACACGTTCAACTTTTGTTCAAGTGTCAAATGAGTTGCAAATCTATCTGATACAAGATCTGATATCTAGTGCCGATTCGTTCGTTGGGGGCTCGCTAGATGGACTGTCTCGATGGTTGAATGTTCACTGGTTGGGGCAAAACCCAACTAAAAGCACTGTCAAATGTCAAAATCGATGTCAAAACAAGTTTGACGTCTGACCGCCATCGCATCGCAGCTCCTATGTACAGAACGTTTGTGCAAGAATGTGAGTGTTTCGTGACGTATTTCCTGTCACTTGCGTATATCTTGAGTGAGCATTCTGATCAGTTGTCAGTTGACCCAACGAACGAACACGGTTCGCTAATTGAGGCAATCGTGACCAGGCTATATTGAGGCAGCGAATCCAGGCTGTATATAAAAATGAATTTCTGTCTGTCTGTCTGACCCTTATGGATTTGGAAACTACTGAACCGATGGCGTGAAACTTTGTATGCGGGTCATGGGGGAGTCGCTGAGCACATCTTTACTTGCGCCAATTATTTTCAGTGTGCCACCGGGTATTGCATTGTGCCTTAGTGTGCCCCGAAGTGCCACTGCTTGATGATTCAGATTTTGCTTGGCAATTACCAAGACAACCAACTGTTTGTTTTCATTTTGCAGGTCAAATGCACATGGTTGCCTAGTTTTTTTTCACACAAACTCAAGTGTCAAAATTGTGCCTCAGAGTGCCTCGGTGTGCCACACAGCGTATAAGACGGTGTGCTTGGCACCTCTTGGCACAATGTTCCAAGCGACTAGCCCCTTGATGCGGGTACTTTTGAGGCCGGGGAAGGTTCTTAGCATAGTGTGAGACTCCTCCGATCTCTGGAAAGGGGGGCTTCCCATACAGGTGAAGTAGCGGGGGACTTCTCTAGGAAGCTGTATGACATAAAACACAGTAGGCAGGCAGTGCAGTAAGACCACGTATACGACGTTTGCCGGTACAGCTAGTCTTATTTCAAGACCTCGATGATGTATCAAAGAAAACCATTAAATTTTGTGTGTCCACTCCGGTCCACTTTTTTACGTGTAAATTACCTTTTGTGTAAATTATATTCAGCATGTTACACTGTTGAGGATCTAGCAATCGTTGAATCATAGATCACAGCAACCATCGATATGAAACGTCCAACTTTTTCTGTTCATTCCTATCATAACCGTCATTCTTATCACACGTTCAAATAAAACCAATCAAACGTTATCGTCGTGTATCTTTTCCTGGCTTTGAAGAAGTACGGACCTCGACAGGTTATGGGTGACAAGCAGAAAGAAGTATCCGTCCACGGAATTCCTCAATTCTCGGGAAGCGGCTACGATACTTGGAAGTTCCGCGTACAAGTGTTCCTCGAAGCCTCGAAAGTTTGGGACGCTGTGGTGAAGGATGTTCCAGCGGACGCCGGAGAAGCAGACAAGTTTAGGGACATGGACTGCAAGGCGAAGTCCCTGCTGGTGAGCCTGATTTCGGACGAATACCTTGGATGTATCCGCGACAAGTCCACGACCAAGGAAATGTGGAAAGTTCTGGAAGATACATTTGCCAAGAAGTCGGCCGGGAAGCAAACGGTGATCAGGAAGCAGATAGCGCGTCTTCAGTTGAAGGAAGGGACATCGTTGCGCGCCCACCTTCTGAAGTTCGAAGATCTCATTCGGCAGCTCCGAGTAGCTGGTTCAAGACTTGAAGAAAGCGACGTTTGTGCTGCATTAAGCTTGACTCTTCCGGAATCGTATGACCCCTTGATGACGGCCCTGGAGAACTTACCAGAAAACGAATTAACCTACGAGCTGATGAAGACCCGATTGCTGAGCGACGAATCAAAACGATTGGATCGGATGCACAGTTACGAAGAGACCCCTACTGCATTTGCTGGTGACCATCGGGACCATCGGAAGAAGCAAGGAAGCGACAAGTTTAACGGAAAATGCCATGCCTGTGGCAAACGCGGCCACATGAAGAAGGATTGCCGGAAGAAGACCAACGCCAACGTCGCCACCGGATCAAGATCAGTAGTTTTCATGGCGGACAGTGCAGCAAGCATGAAGAAAAGCGGTGAGAAACTTGAATTCCTGCTGGACTCAGGAGCCAGCGACCATATGGTAAACTCGAAGCGGCATTTTTCATCCATTGGAGAATTGAAACAACCAGTATACATCGACGTAGCGAAGAACGGAGAATCCCTGGTTGCCAAGGAAGCAGGTGTCATCAGTGGAATGAGCAACCGTGGTGTTCGGATGCAAGCCCAAGATGTCCTGTACGTTCCAACCCTCAGGGAGAATCTCATGTCGGTGAAGAAGCTCACCAAGGCTGGCGTACAAGTACTCTTCAACGAGAAGGTTGTGACGCTCAAGATGAATGATAAAGTGATCGGGACGGCATTTTTGCGAGGTAATCTCTACGTACTGGAACTATCGGTGGAACGGGGAAGCGCAAGCTTGGCTGAAGTGGACAGCGCCACGCTCTGGCATCGTCGTCTTGGTCATATCAGTGACACTGGAATGGCAACTCTGGTGCGCGAGAAGTTGGCCCGCGATGTTCGTTTCAAGCCGGAGAAGATCCAGTTCTGCGACGTGTGTGTCCTGGGGAAGCACAGCCGGGAGCCGTTCAACGGAACGAGGGACAGGGCAGCTCGTCCTTTGGAACGAATCCACTCGGACGTGTGTGGACCAATCGACCCGCCATCTTGGGAAGGACATCGCTACTTTGTAACATTCATCGATGATCATTCCCATTTTGCTGTGGTGTACCCGTTACGGAGAAAATCGGAAGTCTTTGAAACATTTCGGGAATTCGAAGCGATGGCTACAGCGGCGTGCGGAACGAAGATCTCCAAACTCACCGTGGACCAGGGACGAGAGTACTGCTCGAATAACCAGAAGAAATACTACAAAGCGATGGGAATCCAGGTCGAGCCGACGGTAGCCTATTCACCCCAACAAAATGGGGTTGCGGAACGATTCAACAGGACGCTAATCGAAAAGGTACGAACGATGCTGATTGGGTCCAAGGCTCCGAAGTCGTTGTGGAGTGAAGCTTTGCTGTCGGCCATGTTCATTGTGAATCGAAGCCCAACTTCTGCAGTACCAAGGAACGTAACACCAGCTGAACTTTGGTATAGGAAGAAGCCAAGCCTGGAGAAGCTACGTGTTTTTGGTTGTCAAGCGTTCGCATGGATACCGAATCAACACAGCAAGAAACTTGATGCGAAGAGTCGCCAATTGTTCATGGTCGGATACGCGCCCAATGGCTACAGGCTGTGGGACAAGGATGCTAGAAAAATCGTAATCGCTCGTGACGTCAAGTTTAACGAAAACTGTTTTCCATGGACCAAAGAGAACACCATTGAAGAAAGGCTAGTCGTACCCGTAATCTATGAGCATGAGGGGGAAGAGCACACCGAACCAGCCGTTGAAGATGCCATTCAAGTAGGACCTGATGACGATGATGCTCAAGATGATGATGATGTTCAAGTCCCTCCCGGAAACGATTATGCGGATGCATCGGACCCAGATGACTCTGCGCTCCCTTCGCACTCAGATCTGGACTTGTGTTCTGGCCCTAGTGGCGAGCAGTCCACGAGGCGCAGCGAACGGGAGCGCCGTTTTCCCGGTAAGTTCCTAAATTATCTTACTGGATTTAAAGCCGATGCTGTTAGCCCTCCTTCCTTATCAGATGTGCCCGATACGTACAACGAGATCAGCGCTCGTGATGACCGTGACCGGTGGTACCAGGCGGTGCATGACGAATTGAACTCCATGAGGACCAACAATGTATGGAAACTGGTAGCGTGTCCGGCCGGTGTGAAGCCACTGAAATCAAAATGGGTTTTCCGATTGAAGCAAAACGAGACCGGACAGCAAGTTCGATATAAGGCGAGACTAGTGGTCAAAGGCTTCCTACAACGTCCGGGGATTGATTTCGAAGATACATTTGCACCAGTAGCCAAGCTGTCCACCGTTCGCGTAATTCTGGCTGTTGCTGTTAATCAAGGTTTTCATCTGCACACGATGGACGTCAAAACGGCTTTTCTCCATGGAGTGCTGAAAGAGGATCTCTTATGGAAGTACCGCAAGGCGTAAAAGCAAGTCCAGGCCACGTATGCAAGCTTCAGAGGTCGCTGTATGGCCTGAAACAAGCACCACGATGCTGGAATGACAAGTTCAACTCCACACTGCTGAAACTAGGATTCCGAAGATCAAATCATGACTACTGTCTCTATGTATCCACAACTGAAGGCGACGAAGTCTACTTGGTGCTTTACGTAGATGATCTGCTTATAGCAGGCAGGAATATTCGGACCATCGAGAAGCTGAAGCGCCGTCTGTCGGAGGAATTCGAAATGACCGACTGCGGTGAAGCAAAGTTTTTCCTGGGAATGCGATTGGAGTACAACCGACGCGATGGTGAACTGAAACTGTCTCAGGAAGCTGCTGCCGTGAAAATCCTGGAGAAGTTCGGGATGGCCGAATGTAACCCCAGCAAAAACCCAATGGAGAAAGGTCTTCAATTGAACCGCGATGGAAACCGAACTTCTCAGCCATACAGGGAGTCCTTAGGCAGCCTGATGTACCAAATGTTATGTGTTCGACCCGATTTGTGTTACCCAGTTGGCTACATGGGAAGGTTCCAACAGTCACCAACGGAGGACCACTGGCAGGCGTTGAAGCGAATTATGCGATATCTCAAAGGTACAACAACTATGGGATTAGTTTTCAAGAGACACGAAGATAGCAGACCACTCGTAGGATTTGTGGACGCCGACTGGGCTTCAGATTCAGAAGATCGAAAATCAGTAACAGGATTCCTATTCAAGGTGTTCGGTTCAACGGTGTCCTGGGCAAGTCGGAAACAATCAACAGTTTCAATGTCCTCGAGTGAAGCGGAATATGTTGCACTGAGTGCTGCTGTTTCAGAAGGAGTCTGGTTGGCCGGCGTACTGGAAGACCTCAAGTGCAAACCATCGACAGCCCCTGTGATCATCTTCGAAGATAACCAAGGCTGCATTGGATTGGCAAAGAATGCTGAGTCGAAACGGATCAAACACCTCGATATCAAGCATCACTTCATCAAGGACCACGTAGCTGCCGGTACCATCAAAATTGAACCAATCAGCTCCGCCGAGCAGCAAGCTGACCTTCTAACTAAGGCTTTGGATGTTTCCAGATTTCAGTATCTTAGAAATAGGATCGGAGTCACCGATTGAGAGGGGGTGTTGAGGATCTAGCAATCGTTGAATCATAGATCACAGCAACCATCGATATGAAACGTCCAACTTTTTCTGTTCATTCCTATCATAACCGTCATTCTTATCACACGTTCAAATAAAACCAATCAAACGTTATCGTCGTGTATCTTTTCCTGGCTTTGAAGAAGTACGGACCTCGACATACACCGATCTGACAGGAAAAAGGACAAGGATAAAGTACGTAATGTTCACAATCTGCAAACTTGGGTGCGGAAAAAAATGTGACCATAGTGGTTTCTGCTTTTAGTGATGTTGCGTGTACGTACACGTTGCATTACACGAACACCACCTGAGTTACTGGTTGAAAATAGTAAACAAAAATCAGCTGTTCCCGGCAAAATCAAATGGGCATATTTTCAACCAGTAGATTTGCATTAGTGTTCGTGATGCCGCGCTGCGAAACCACTATGACGCCGCATGGTACGACCATAGACTTATTTACGACCACGTAATACGACCAAGGGGGTCCAAATTATATTGGTTACTCTAGAACTCAGAATCAGCCATTTTACGAAGTGAACACCAATCACTTTAATTTGCAGAAGAGAGAGAGTCGATGAAGAGAACTCGCTTATGTACTTTGCCCTTATTTAAACTCAATCTACACTCAAAACAATCCACACGTCATTGCTACGTGAAAAATCACGTAACATCGAAAAATGGTTCATTTGCTTCATTTTACCTGACGCAGATAACCCTTACCAAGGCAATCATAAACATCAAATGATGTGCCTGTTACCATAACGAAATTGCCCAATATCCCTTAAATGAAAGTCACATACCCAGTCCAGTTCATTTCCATAACTTCATTTTGCATTCACTCAATGCCGCACTGAACTACCCGAATAGAAAATTATGGTTCATGGTATCGTGCATATTATAAGATATCCATTTGAGGAATAATCACGATAGACATAATAATAAATTTATGATTCAATGATACAAGTCTTCGAAATGAGATCATTCAATACTTTTTACTTATTACAGTATGAATGATAACGATTCCTTCAATGATTCATGAATAATTTTTAATAATTTGTTTTGCACTGATTGATCAACTTTTAATGCTTTTCTACTTTTGACTTTTGACCACAGGGTGATAATTTATCGAAATAAAATGGTTTGCCTACGAAAACGTACCTTGTGATCCAATTCAAATCCGACAGTCCTTGGCAAAAATATTTCTATCGACAGATACCCAAACACAAACACTGAGTGGCTTCCACCGCGGTTTCGTGAATATGTAAATTTCGAAGTCAATATTGTTTGCCGCAGACGGTGTGGTGCGGTGCACCCTTTATCTCCGTCACCGTTCATGAATCTGGCATGTGTTTTCACTGGGATTTAACTTAAAATTATCCGTAGAGTAGAAGATTCGTTTCACTAAAGATTTGTTTTTCCTCCTAAAGATTCTTCTGATTTGAAGTCTTTCCCGATGGTCTGAGCCAGCTGCTTCTCGGCTTTATAACATTATTGAGTTCCAGTCAACCGCGAGCACTGATCCTATTTGGTGTTGTGCGTAAACACCACACGAGAAACTACCAAGTCAGCTCACGGTCTATCTCACGGTTCGATTCCCGATTCTCCAAATAAAAAACGTCGTGAAAACAAACAATGATTCACACAATCGTAGCTAGACTTGACAATGCCCGACAAGTGCCCGCAGGGGTGTGCTATTTTTTCAATCGGTAAAGCAGATCTTGTGAAATATTTCAGTTTTGTTTTTATTATTCACCGTATCCTATAGCTGATGATAGAGTAATTATAACACGTATGATTCTGCAAAATTTTTGTTCGAGAAATCTGACGTTTTTGAATGGTAACGATACTTAACAACCCATTCGGCCTATCATCAAAACTCCCAAAATTATAACTGCTATCATCAAAATAATTTGTCTTATCATCGTTTTATAATCCAGTTTATGATAGCACGAATAATAATCAAATCATACGCTGTACAATTGATGTATGATACCGTTTTATTCGGGTAGCTTTCAAAATATCAAGATGGCGGAATTGTAAACAAATCTCAGCAGTATTCTTAATTTCGTTTGTTTCTCAGCATTTTCATCACATTATGTAAGTAAAAAGGATTCGTTGTGTAAAAACTTTGATTAGTACGAGCAATACCAGCTATTTTCCACGTTTCTGCAGGAATAATTATCGGGTGCCGAAAAGCTGTCATGCCATCGAAGAAATAACCTCCCGCGGATATCAAGATATGGAGAAGTTATACTCAACTAAAATTTGAGCTGAGGAGCGCCTAATTTCACATTATCAATTTTCATTCAACTGAACGGGAGTGAATTTTAAGCAAACCCATTAAAGTGTGTGAAATTCTACATGTGATTTTAAATAAACGAATCTCCTTGCATGATTACGTCCAGGAATACGTTTGCATTGCTGTACTTTCAATCCGGTCGATCCGGCCACGATACTGCTGCCAAGCAATGTAGCACTTGCTGGCTTTGTTTAGTGTGCTCAACAGGAACAGACCCATTTGATTTTGCTGGGAAACGGTGCGTTTCCCTGCAAAATCAGTTGCATCTATTGGGTACAGTAAACAAAGCCAGCAATTGCGCTATCTTGGAATGCAGTGTTTCCTACATATTTCATTATTAAAAATAATAGGACGCTATGTAAAAACTACAGGCGTGCTCTGTAACAGGTACAAAAAAAGTCCGTAGTTGTTATGTGGAAAATCACGTAGATATTACGAGAAAGGTCAATGGAATGATTGTTCATGGATGAATACTGAGTTCATCTCTACCCTGATAAAAAGTATCATAAAAATACGATAAATTTTATTGTTACAACACCATTTTTCGAAAAATATTCACCATTAATCGTATTGTAATTTACACAGCACACTCACCATCACTTCTATTGTTCTATACCATTCGGCGAATGGTAAATGGCACTTTTACAATAAAAAATGGTGGTCGTTATGTATCTTAACCATAAAATTTTGAGAAAATTTTCATACACTTTTTCGCGAAAAACAATAGAATGTATTGTGTTTTTATGAGACATTTTAAGGGCAATTCTCAACAGAAAACAATATATCTTAATGTTTTTCATTGATCTTACAATACAAATACAAATAATTGAATGGCGTCAAATGAATCGTTGTTACAATAAAAATACAATAATATTTGTTGTTATTTGTATGCAGTTTTCGCTTTTGAAAATCCATAGAATTTATATTTCCCGCTAACATTTATATCCAGCATTTACGAGCACTAACGGCCGCCAGAATAATATGCACATTTTATGATAAGAATCAAAAACTCTGATGTCTGTCTGGTATGTATTGCTTGGCAGCTGTTGATAAGATCTATCTTCAATCTTTTCAAATAACTGCCAAATATCACAAGTCAGACCTCAGGTCGTATGATCCATACCATAAATCGTTCACAATTTATGTGGCCATTAGTATCTGTAAATGCTGGAGAAAAATGTTACCGAGAAATATGAATTCTTTGGGTTTTCAAAGGCGAAATCTGTTTTCATAACAACAAATATTATTGCATGTTTATTTTAATATTGGTTCAATTGATCCCATTAAACTAATTGTATTTGTATTGTTATCAATGGCAGTTTACTATTTACTAAATTGGAAAACATTAGAAAAATCATTGTTCATCTTTTTCTTGTCGTAACATCCTCACTTGGCTAAACCTGCTTTTCAGCTAGTTTTCTACTTCCTCAGTACTTCCTCAGTTGTTCATTGAGAGCTTCCTCTGCCAACACGGCTTGACGTCTGTCAGTCGTTGAAGTTTTAGCGAATAACATTCGATAACCGAAACATCTACTGTACTCAAATTCAAAACGAAAATTATAAAAAAAATATGTCAAGTGATTTTGTATTTGATTATACAAACATGATCCAAGCAACAATAATATTTATTGTTATTTATTTGTTACGAATTATTTTTAAGTGTAATTGAGAAATAAACTATTTTTAATAAAAAGTCCATGAGAACTTTGCAGGCACTTTTGCAACTATTTAAAAACAACTTAACACTTATGTGGCCGGCAGGGTACCCGGGTACCTTTTTCAATTTCAAATCTCGATATTTTAATGGTTATTGAGACTAGGATGTTGGAACTCTGTTAGATCTTAGAACTCGTGAATATACATGGTCATGGGTTGACCAAATTTTAAAGTGAGGAGGGGCAGGGGGAGGGGATCCTGCATTTTTTTATTACGTGGAAGGCCGGAAGGGTACACGGGTACCCACGAAATTGAAATGATCATATCTCCGTCAATTTCTCATCGATTTTGGAAATTTTTAGCTCATTCAATTCAGAAACTCATCATCTATCGGGAAAATATTTGGTTAGACCGATCTAATCACCGTGGTTTTCGGAAAATCCATATTTTTGGGAGCATGTCCTTATACCATATTGAAACCCACATTGTTAAGGCTAGGATACCTTAAAGTGTTTATGGTCAACCATGGCCTCACGGGAAGCGTGTTCCGAAATCACAGTTTCAAAGTCAACACGTTTTATGATTCCCTGCCGGTCAGATACAATATGCCAAAGCAATTTTACGATGCTTGGTACCGAAATTGCTACTAACCTACCGAAAATCCCGTATATTCTATTGTATAAAAACACGGATCCGGAAATCCGGATTTTCCGGTACCTATGGTGATCGGACCGGTCCAACCAAATACGATCTCGATAGATAATGAGTTTCTGAGTTGAATGAGGCAAAAACTTTTAAAATCGGTGGAAAAATCGCTGAGATATGATCATTTCCATTGCGTGGGTACCCGGGTACCCTGCCGGCCTTCTACGGGTGTTTTTTTTGCTGGCCACACTACGGTTAAATTAATTTTTACTGATAGTAACTTTAAATTATTATAGAACTATTGAAAAACAATCGAATCAATTAGTCACTAATAAAGCTAATGTTCACTTATTGTACGAACTATATGGGCTTGATTTCTATTATAAAAAGTAACAATATATCTACTATGTGTTTTATTGTGAACAATAAAACCAGTCATATGTTAATAATATTTACCATGTGATGAATGGTAGTTTTTTATCCGGGTAGCCACTTGTGTTTCACGTAGGTACTACGTGAAAAGTGCGATGGAAAAAAATCACGTATGTTTTCACGTAACAATGACGTTTGGATTGTTTTCAGTGATAAAAATGGACTATGAAACTAGGGAAGATTCAAATATCACGTCCATCAATTTTTGGGATTTCCAGACCCCCCCCCCCCTCCCCCCTCTGTCACGCATTTTCCCTATACCTATTACACGTCGTGTCACACTTTTTTAGACCCCCCCCCCCTCCCCCAAATGTTGGACGTACTTTTTGAACGCTCCCCTATGGAACAGTTCAGTCTGGTTCAGTTGACTGCACCGAGGATTTCATCTCATCATAGTCTGTGGTGCGACGTGTTGCACACGTTGTACAACAGTTGCGTGTCACGCGTTTTTGACATCCGATGCACTGGATACAACTCAAAACAAAAACAAAGTTTATCTTGAAGAGTAAAGTTTGATTAAAAGAGTTTTATTTTATACAATTTATGTAGAATAGTTAACTATTGTCCTTCCTAATAAATTATATGGTGTGCTCAAGATAGCGCAATGAACTCGAAACTTATATGCCGAGTGTGTGCAAATGTTTGCCCAGCGGGAGCAGAATTGCAAAAGTTCGAATCCGTTTCCGGCATTTACTTCCGACTGACTGATCTGCAGGTCTGTATGAAACCAATGAATTTCATTGCATGTTTTGTAGATTTTTTTTTGGATTTCAGCCATTGGAGGAGATTTTACCGGACCGGACATGCCGAGACTGCTACGACAAATTGGTTCTATTCGATGGCTTTCGCACTATGTGTTTGGAAGCGTACGAGCAACTCAGCAAGAAGGTAAATGACTATAGTTTCACCTGTTGTATCGAACTGGTGACCATGTGTCGTTTATCTGTTTCCTTATCAGGACGTTTCGGAAGCCGTCGAACTGAATGATATAAAAAATGAGATTAAGAAAGAAGTATCCCATGAAACGGAATCGAACGCGCCAAACTTTACGGATGTGCTGGAAGTCAAAATGGAGACGTTGGACAATCCAATCGAATCGGCCGGAGAAAGTGAATCATCTGGCAACGACGATGACGACGTCGACGACGATGATGATGATGATTATTTCGACGAACAAGAAGCGCAGCCTAAGAAAACTAGAGGCAGGAAACCTGGTCCTCAGTCAAAGGAAAAGAAGTCCAAAGACTCGAAGAACAAGTACTTGGACATCGTCCTGTTCGATGGAACAATGTTTCCTAATTGTATTTTCTCTTTCAGTAAGATTCATTGCGATCAATGCGAAAAGTTCTTCTACAATGCGGAACGGCACCAGGCGCATATGCGAGTGCACCAGGGACTCAAACCGGCCACCTGCGAAATATGCAACAGGGAGTTTGCCAAGTTTACCTACCTGAAGGTGCACATGGGCATGATGCATTCGGAGGACAAGCAAAAGGTCATGTGCGACGTACCGGAATGCGGGCGGTCATTTGCCACCCTGGCTGGCATGGTAGCGCACAAGAACGTGAAACACCTGGGGAAAGTGGTTCCCAAACAGGAGCATGTGTGCGAATACTGCGGCAAGGTGTTTGCTAGTACTTCGATGTTGAAATTGCATCGGGATAAGCACCACGAGGGTATCAGGAAGCACACGTGTACCGTTTGCGGCAAATCGCACGACAGTCGGCACAAGCTGAAGTTCCACATGCTGCGCCATGAGGGTAAGTATCTAGCACTTTAAACAGGAAGTCTTCTATATGATTTACATCTGCCCATCAGGAATAAAGCAGTACACTTGTCATATATGCGGGGCTAAGAAAACTACTCCCACGGAGCTGAAAATTCATATAAATCGTCACACCCGCGAAAAGAAGTATCCGTGTGGACAGTGCGAGGCCGTGTTCCTCAGTACAGGTAAGAATTTACTCCCGCCTTAGTCATCAAACGCCCTCAAACGAATTATCGTCCTTCCCTCTAGGAAACAAAAGCCGCCACGTGCGACTAGTGCATCAGGGTATCAAAAACTTCAAGTGTACCTACTGTGATCGGGCCTTTGGCAAGGCGGAAACTCTTAAACATCACGTAATGATTCACACTGGCGAGAAACCGCATGAGTGCCAATTGTGTGGCAAACGGTTTATCCAACAGGTGGCGCTGCAAACGCATATGAAAACGCACAATAAACAATCGCGCACAGCGGCGGGCGATTCCTAAATAAGATGAGTACCAAAAACTTGGGAAACGAAGTGAAGGTCATTTACGATGTAGGAAAGTATGAGAACATGCCTTATGGGGTTTTCTATGAGTAGTTTATGGAAAGCGTAATGCTTAAAGCTTAATGATAACGACTTGCACGAGGTCCATGTGTAAACCAGTGTAAGTCTCTATAAGGCCTGAAGAGACGGGAATTCTGAGCATCCCTAGATTGGCTAGTCGGGCTTTGTAGTCTGTGTGGCAAATCATCGTACAGTCTACTATCGCTCTTGAAACGTGGTATTCATTCATTCGTGTGGAAACTGCCTGCTGTTCAAGACGCGGTTGAAAAAGGCCGGAGCTCGGCTAGTTTAATCGTTTAGTTCTGAGCCAAAAGTGTGGTTTTAGTTCACATTTCAGAAGTGGGATTTTAACACCTGATCGCCTGAAGAAACTACGGTCTGCAGTAGGTAAAAGTGATTGTTGGTTAAGAATCTATTCCATATTTGGTGAGTATTCTGTAATAGTAGTCGGTTCAACTGGGCATGAGAAAAAACTTTGTGACATGTCGCGACATAGCGTTGCGCCCTATAGGTGCGAGAAAAGTACAGACGATAGCGCATGTATTGATTTCCGGTGCGCATACGAAGAAACATGCATGAACCCTCGAGTGAACTTTCTGTACTCATATTCACATTATTGACGAGTGTGCGTATGTGTGTATGTGAGTGGGCGCCCCTGAATGTCAAGAGTGTATGCGTCATGTATCAGAATGTGATGTCGAATTTGAGAACAAAGATTGTGTGTGTGACTGACAAAGCAAGTGGCTGCAACTGCAGAAAAAGCCGCCATTGTTGAAATTTTTCTACCATCGTACAGACGCCCCGATTGACGCTCTGAAATTAAATAGGAAATATAGATCGTAAAAAGAATACTTACAGTGCTAGTGTGCCAGAAACAGATCACTGTGTAAAGTTCGCTGTAAGTTATAAAAATAATCCATCTAATGTACACACTCGAAAGAAATTTGTGTTAATTTTTCCAGCGTTCTTTTGCCGGTAACAAGCGACTATTGCCAGTAACAAGTTTCGCTTCAACTTTTACCACAACTTGCTTCTCGTTATTGGTAAGTGCTAATTTCGATCATGTGGGACACGATAGTATATTTCGCATACTTTCCAACAGCAGGCAGTCACTATGAACCGATTGCGTGTTGATTATGATCGCCGACCGAGACGTGCCGCTGATGCAGACGATAATGATGCAGGTCTCGCGATGCGGTCAAACGAGGTGGAGGCCATAATATCCGAATTCGATCCTGACACCAATCGCGGCCAGTCTGCCGAAGACTGGCTCAACGAAATTGACTCGATGGCCGAAATTTTTGGCTGGGACCAACGGCGAACCCTGTTGTATGCCTGCATGCGACTGAAAGGCCCTGCAAAGTTTTGGTTTGATGGGTGCAAACAGGAGCTGCGCAACTGGCGGATTTTCAGAGAGAGGCTATTGGAAAATTTCCCAACCGTCGTCGACACCGCTGGAATTCACAAGAGATTTCTCAACTTGAAGAGGAAGCCGGACCAATCGGTGGAAGCATATTTCCACGAAACAGTGGCTCTGGGGCGGAAGATAAGGCTGTCGGATGACCTGATCAAGCATTATCTGATTAAGGGCCTACCATATGCATCGACTCGAGCCGTCATGGCGCAGGACCCCGCTGTCACCTTGCCACAGTTTCTGAACGCGCTTATCCGGGTGGAGCGAGCAACGAAGGATATCGAGAAGCGAGATACTGAAGCTGCTGGGCGATATGCAACCAACAAAACTCCAGGCCGGAAATCACTCGATGCCAGGAAGTCGATGGACGTCAATCGTACTGCCACTGCTGTACGCAGCGCGGCTCCTGTGCAAATGGAGCAGCAGCCCGGTCCATCGAAGGCAACCGCGTCAACCCCATTGAATCAAAAACGCCAGTGTTTCATTTGTCGGTCTGAGGAGCATCTAGCACGTAAATGCCCTCAGCGCAAGGATTTTCGTTCCGAGGTGGTATCCAACCGCGCCACCATGTAAATAAAGTGGTTTATTCGAAGATTGCCAATGTCAAAGGTGTTCAGGTCACTGCTTTCGTTGATTTAGGTAGTGAGAGAACGCTTTTGAAAGAACAAAAAGTTGGCATTGGATATTGAAAACGAGAAGTCATTACTGAAGGGATTCGCCGGTGGTGTCTGCACAACAATTGGAGCAGTGACAGAAACTATCGAAGTGGACGGATTCGTCAATAAGCTAAGGATTTTGGTAGTTCCCGATGACGTGATGCAGCATGACTTGCTAGTAGGGGACGACTTCTTTGGCCGAGAAGGAGTGAGTGTATTGAAAACAACGGACGCACTCGCCATCCGATGTGATAAGCCGACGGTCCTGAATGTAGAAGCATCAAGTAACCATAGCACTACAATACCATTGACAATTGACGATTTGAATATTGGACCTTCTTCGGAGAACGCAAAATTACAGCTGGTGAACCTAGTGAATCGATATCGCTCCTGTTTCGCAGTGAACCTGAAGGAGATTGGTTATACGGATATTGAAACAATGCACATTACGCTGAAAGAGGATAAGGTGGTTAGACATGTCCCCTACAGGGTAGCATACGGTCAACGAAAATACTTGCAGGATGAAATAAAGGACCTTCTCGAGAATGACATTATAGAAGTTTCAACGTCCGAGTATGCTAGCCCAGTAGTAATCGTACCAAAAAGGACTGGTGGTCATCGAATGTGCGTGGATTACCGTATGCTCAACTCTATCATCCAAAAGGAACATTTCCCCACCAATCTCGTTGAAGAAGAGATCAACAACCTGAGCGGTAAGCGTGTGTTCACTTTATTGGATATGATGAATGGATACTTCCAAATCGGCGTTGCTGAAGATTCGCGAAAATACACTGCCTTCGTTACACCGGATGGACAATACCAATTCAAGCGTGTACCGTTTTGTCCAAAATTACGGTCAAATTGCAGCTCCTCTCACCAGGCTGACAGGAAAGGTTCCCTTTGTTTAGTGAAAAGCCGAACAGAGTGCATTTGAAAGTCTTAAATTTGCCCTGACTAGACGACCAGTACTGGCTCTTTATGATCCTTCTCTCGAACATGAAGTTCACTGTGACGCAAGCAGTTTCGGGTTGGCAGGGATTCTCATACAAGTCAATGAGAAAAATGAGGCTCAGCCCGTAATGTATTACAGCAGAGCTACGTCAGATCCTGAATCTCGATACCACAGTTACGAATTGGAGGTCTTGGCAGTGGTTGAAAGCTTGAAAAAGTTTCGCTACTATTTGCTCAATAAGCACTTCACCGTCTATACCGACTGCCAGTCCTTGGCGCTAACACGTGCCAAGAAGGAGCTTCAACCTCGCATTGCTCGTTGGTGGCTAACCATTCAAGAGTTCTCCTTTGACTTGAAGTTCCGATCTGGTCGGCAAATGAATCATGTCGATAGTCTTAGCCGTAATGTAATACGTCGTGCTGGAGAAGTTGAACGTGTCATGGCTATAACTGTCGATAGCTTCGATTGGGTAGCAGCACTACAACTCCAAGATGGTAAAATCTGTAAGGTGAAAAAAATGCTAGAGGGATTATTAACGCCAGAAAAGGATATAATCAAACGTTACAAAGAAGCTAACGGTCGCATTTTTCGTGTAACACCAAATGGCCTGAAATTCGTTGTACCAACGAAGGTGCGTTTTCATGTCGTCAAGTCGTTGCACGACGATATGGGACATCCCGGAATAGATAAAACAACCGAGTTGGTAAATCAGGACTTCTGGTTCGAGAATATGAACGCTTTTATTAGGCAGTATGTGAAATGTTGCATTGAGTGCGCAGCAAACAAGCGAGGACTCGATGAAACTCGGATTACAATTCACACTCACCTGAAGCAGCCTATTCCTTTCTGGGTAATCCATGCTGACTACTGTGGCCCTTTTCCGAAAAGTAAGAGGCAAAATACTCAGGTTCTTGGTATCATCGATGCCTTCACAAGATTCATTATTTTGCGCCCTACGAAAACTTGCAGTACGTCTGGAGTAGTTTCAGTTCTGAAAGAAATTTCACAGTACTTCGGAACGCCTAAGGTATTATGCTTTTGGTCGAAATACGAAGTGACCGAACGTGCGAAAATTGATTTTTAACCTACTTAGAAATGTCGCAACTCAATTTGGATTAGTGCATATTGTTGCTCTTAATTAGCTTAATGATGCGCAACAGAAAAAACAGATTAAAATTTACTTCGCAGCTGCAACTTTGCATGTGCTTCTAGCGACGACTTCGATTTGGTGGTGCGACGATAATACTTGTGACCGACAGAGGAGCCGCTTTCATGGCTAAATCGTTTGCTGAATTTTGCGAGGAAAGGGATATTAAGCACTCACCAGTAGCAGCCAAAACACCAAGAGGAAACGGACAAATAGAGAGGTGTTTTCAGTATGTCACCAACGCATTGAAATGTTTTTCCATGGACTCGGACGAGCGTGATTGGGATTTGAATCTACCAGCTGTTCAATGGGCCATGAACACAATGAGAAACCGAACTACTGGGGAGAGTCCGCAAGTTCTACTGTTTGGATACCGCCCGAGAAATGTATTGAGCAACAAACTTCTTAATGCATTACATGATGAAGCAGATCTTGCTGAAGAAAAGGAGCTACTTCCGGAAATAAGACAAAAGGCTCTTCAGAGAATGACCTGCTACTCCGAGCAACATGCTGAACGTTACAACGCTACTCACAAGGCTCCTCAATCATACAACGTAGGTGATTTGGTACTATTGCGATACGAACCTCCAGCAGATGGTGGTTCTCGGAAGCTGATGCCACGATATCGTGGACCATATGTGATTGACAAGGTTCTTGGTGCCGACCGGTACGTGGTCAAGGATACGCCAGCTACTCAAGTAACACAAAAACCATTCGAATCCGTATATGCAGCCGACAAGATCAAGTTGTGGGGAAAACCTCCGGAAGATAATTTCCCTGATGTCGAGGAAGACGATAACGAAATCAACGAACATTGAAACAGGTATGGATGAGCTGAAATAAGACTTATAGGATTCAAAGTAATTATTTGTTCATTTTTTGTTGTTCACAGTAACTCTTACGAATTTCCCGAACTATTGGATTGAATTCGACGAATTGAAAGGATGACAATAAATAAAACTTTTTCATTTGGAAGTAAATGTGTCTTTAATAGTTACATATCTGCTTTGATTGGAAGTTATGAAGGAAAAGAAATATGTTTACCCTGATCATTCCCTTATATCGTATGAGAAATGTGTTACCCGAGTTCATGAAGTTTTATTGATGATTGCGGAATGGATTTCTCGATCGATGTCATGTGTTGAAGAAAGTGGAATTTAACATGATTTCGCTGAAATAAAAGATAAAAACATTCAGCAGACAACGACTCTTTAGTATCGGTTCTTTGAGAGTTATTAAATAGTTGTTGTGACAAAAAAAATACTTTGTGTAAACAGTAACGGTTCTTTGAGAGTTACTATTAAACGGGGTGCTTATAGTGAACAAACCATTAATGACCCAATAAAGACATTTAGTAACGGTGCTTTGAGAGTTACTAAGTTGGCAGACGACGGACCATGATGAGTTGTTTGTTAGACATAATCTAGTTTAAAGAGAGGTTTCTGTAAGGCCTATCTCCGGGGCGGAGATAAGCAGGATGGCCGAATGTAAACCAGTGTAAGTCTCTATAAGGCCTGAAGAGACGGGAATTCTGAGCATCCCTAGATTGGCTAGTCGGGCTTTGTAGTCTGTGTGGCAAATCATCGTACAGTCTACTATCGCTCTTGAAACGTGGTATTCATTCATTCGTGTGGAAACTGCCTGCTATTCAAGACGCGGTTGAAAAAGGCCGGAGCTCGGCTAGTTTAATCGTTTAGTTCTGAGCCAAAAGTGTGGATTTAGTTCACTCATGTTCTTCAGATCTGAGCTGCGTTCTGTCACTTAGATTTTTGCTACATGGCATTGAGGTGATGACCTTTCCTTCCTAAGGATTAACAGCACCTATTGAGAGCTGCCTTACTGCTTAAATGACTATTTGTTCTTAAATCAAAAGCACTTGCAACATTTATTCTACATTTTCATGTGTCTGAAACAAATACTCAATCGAGAACGGAGCCTGTGGGGGGCCAAGTAACAATGCATGCTGAACAGTGAGAGCAATAGCTGAACATTTGAGCTTAACAGCTGCACAATTGATTGATTACTGATTAAGCCTTAATTCAGCCTTTCAATGAACCTCAAATCAGCTAAAGGTTGAATAAAATCACCAAAATTAGATGTTTTAGGAGCTAAATAAAAGATTAAACTATTTGTGCTTAGCGTCTGTTCAAATGAAGGCTGCTTTAAAATAGTTGGAAAAACGTTTATACAACATCAAATTGTTACTTACGCCATAGGCCCATATAGTATTCATATTTTGCTGCTTGAAGGTAGGGTTCTGGTGCAGTCGACCCTCACTTCTTGTGCCACTCGTGGGATCAGATCTCAGATGACAAAAGGACACACTGACCAGGAACATTCGCATGAACAACTTGAAGCCCAGTTAGATAGCAAATAACTTAAAAATCTGTCCAGTTGTCCATCGGTGAATTCGGACAAGTCCTCCGAAATGAAAGATTGCGACAAGGACATTCGAGTAGGCGTCACCATCAAGACATCAGGCAGAATACTTGTCGAAAATCTAAGAAAAACCTCGGAAAGTGGACAGAATCAAGTCAAGGTGCCGTAAATTCCTAACCACATCATCCTTGACAGGGATGGCATGCTCCTCAGTGTGAGTGCAAGTGTGCGCGGTTTTATTATGGAAATGAGCTGCCCTGTGCACAATTTCAGTGCGGAATGCCACAACAACACAAACAACACAACAGTAAATACTGGTTCAAGATACAATCATTAAAAAATAAGGAGACAATCGGAATATAGATTTAAAACCCCTATTCAGAGTCAGGGCTATGAAAACAGGCTTCCTTGTTATAATAGCTATGACCAGGCTACAGTGAACTGGTTAAAAAAGATAACTCCCTGTCTGCATACGTGTATGAGAGGGAGTTCAGTTGATGGCGGTCGACGAAAAGAACATTCTTAGATCGGAAATCTTGGTAGCTTACCTTCCGAATAGCGCAATGAAAAGCAACGAACAAATGAAGGCATTCATCAAGTCACAAATTGACTTCAGTACGGACCCCTGGAGAGTTCTACAAAGATCTTTTAATGGAAATGATTTTGACAAGATGGAGATTTCAAATCAACTAATCAAACTGCAAAACAACGTCGTGTTAGCAAAAGCCTGTCCTTATCGGACAGAAATACTACCTGCAGGTTCAGAGCTGCTACTATGACACCGGGGAAACATGTAGAGAACCCGTTGCTGGGCCCTTAAGTGGAGCAGTAGCAACAAACTCCGATAAGTATTACTGGCGATGAATGAGGAAATTCGTCTACGACTGTGTCCCAAAAACGAACTGATAAAGCGAACCCGGAAATGGTAGGAACCGTAGTGAGAGCGACAGTTTGCGAAGTTTTTCCAGAGAAGACATGAACTTGGAGTTGGTACAGACCGTGGGTGAGTAATCTTAGGGTACTGGGTCTCACAACAGTGTCAAGATTTATGTTGCTCCTTCTACAAGTACAGCTATGCTAAAGCATGGACGCATTAATTTTTCTCCCATGACAGAATTCATCAAACGAGGCATCGTAGTCATCAGGGTTGAGGTTCTAAAAGCCGGACGTAAGTTTAAAGTTAATATAGCAGCAACTTACTTTCCTGGTGATGAAGAAAAGAATCTCCCACGTCCTCATTCTGCGACTTTGTCATCTGATACAAACAGCAAAACCTGCTTTTTATCATCGGTTGCGATGCCAACACTCGCCATACTGATGTATCGGAAGGTAGTGCCATCAACAAGCGAGGTGAGTATCTTTGGGAATATTCTGGACGAACATTTGAAAAGGGCCTATCTGCTTTGCGTAAACAAACATGTTTTTGTCTCTGTAGGGCCCATCTGCATCCACCCACGCACGTCAACACCCTTATCAGAAAGAGTGTTCTTCAAGCTATCTGTTAAGGGTGTTGATGTGCGTGGGTGGATGCAGATGGGCCCTACAGAGACAAAAACATGTTTGTTTACAAAAAGCAGATAGGCCCTTTTCAAATGTTCGTCCAGAATATGTTAACTCAAGGTGACATGAAGTTCTTGGTGTAACACTTTTTAGTCAATTTGATAACAGTCAATAACAGATAGAATTGCGTCTTGCCAAGTATTGCTGTGTGCGTTCAAGATGCAAACAGTGCCCAAATGCACTTCAAATGCGGTAACACAATGCTTCCAAGGGCAACCTAGCAACCATTGTCAATATCAGCGCCACCCTGTGATAAAAAAGCTCCCGTTGACATTGGGTTACTTGTTAGAAAATCTTACCGCATTTGGTATTTTCATTTCTGTTGGATCACAGCAATCAATGGATTTACACGTCAACTGAATAATACTCTAAACACGAATTAATCATCATAGCAGCCTTTGCTCCATTATATAAGCAGAGGAATCTGCACTGGTTGATTCATTCTAAGTTTGGCTTCCAATAAAGCAACTACTACTTAAGAACTACAAGAAAAGCATTTTCATTCCGGAAGTTACCGGACATATCAATTTGGCGACGAGAACCCGAAGCAATGGCAGACCTTCAGCAAGCAATACTCCAGATGGCGGAACTCCTACAGAAGCTGGCGCAACCAACACCCAGTAACCCGGAGCAAACCCTAGAAGCCTTGGCTACGAACATCAGTGAGTTTTCTTTCGATCCGGAAAATGGAATTACTTTTGACAAGTGGTACAGCCGGTACGTGGACCTCTTTGATTCGGATGCCAAGAATCTGGAAGATGCCGCCAAGGTACGATTGCTGCTAAGGAAGTTGGATACACCCTCGCACACCCGATACGTCAACTACATTCTGCCGAAGCTTCCCAAGCATGTCAATTTTGCGGACACCGTCGAAATCCTCAAGAAAATTTTTGGAGCTCAAACCTCAACATTCAACAAGCGTTTCCACTGCCTGCAGCTTGTCAAGTCAGAAGCCGAAGACATTATCAGCTACGGAGGCAAGGTGAATCGAGCATGTGAGGATTTCGATTTCAAGAACATGAAAATTGATCAATTCAAGTGTTTGGTGTTTGTCTGTGGTCTGAAAGGTCATAGCTACACCGACATCCGAGCCAGGCTACTTTCCCGGATCGAAGGCGAGACACCAGAAAATCCCGTTACTCTCCAGAACCTCATTGACGACTATCAACGGCTCATCAATTTGAAGGCGGACACATCCATCATCGAGCATCAATCAAGTTCGAAATCATCAGTGCACGCCGTCCAGGAGAAGAAGGGAAATTCACGTCAACAGCAGTCTTCGAAGCCGGAAGGTAAAGTTCCTCGTACACCTTGCTGGCAATGCGGCCAAATGCACTATGTTCGGGATTGTCCTTTCTCGGATCATCAGTGCAAACAGTGCAATCGTGTTGGCCACAAGGAAGGCTACTGTGGCTGCCTGTCCAAGCCGAAGTCAGTTCCAGCCAAGGAGAAATGAATGAACAAGTCCAAGAAATTCCGTCAAGCGAAAACCCGTGGCGTTTACATAGTGAATCACATCGCTCAACACTCCAGCAAACGGAAGTACGTGCCCACATTCATCAACGGCGTGGCAACCAAGCTACAACTGGATACAGCAAGCGACATTACAGTGATCTCACAGCAAACATGGAACTACCTCGGAAAACCAGCGATTAAGAAACCAACGATTGAAGCGATGAATGCGTCCGGAAAACCGCTCCAATTGCTAGGAGAATTCCAGTGCGAAGTCAGTATCAACGGTAAGACTGCTCAAGGAAGATGTTTCGTCACAACGGCTGCAAACCTCAACCTGCTAGGCATCGACTGGATTGAGCTGTTCCAGCTGTGGTCGGTTCCCATCGATTCGGTCTGCAATCAAGTCAGGACGAAGACAATCGATCATCAAATCCGTGAATTCCAAGCGAAGCACAAGGACGTTTTCGACTATTCTCTGGGGCATTGCAAGAAAATGAAGGTGAAGCTTTTCCTGAAGCCGGATGCAAAGCCTGTTTTCTGCCCCAAGCGGCCAGTTCCTTTCAACACCGTTCCATTGGTCGATGCCGAACTCACAAGATTGCAAACGTTGGGCATCATCGAACCCGTCGACTTTTCCGAGTGGGCTGCTCCTATTGTGGCGGTACGCAAACCAAACGGCCGAGTTCGCATCTGCGCGGACTACTCAACGGGACTCAACGAAGCACTCGAGGCAAATCACTACCCGCTTCCGACGCCGGAGGAAATATTCGCGCAGCTCAACGGCAGTACCGTCTTCAGCATAATTGATCTTTCCGACGCGTACCTGCTGTAACCCCCCCGGTACTAAGCTCAGTGGATACAGTAATCACAGGGTCGGAATGCTGGATCAGTACAACAACTCAACTACACTCAGAAATCCATCTCCAGCGGGAACTCATAATGAGGCTATATCCATAAGTACTGCTGAAGGATAACACCCACGAATAGCGTCTTATGGTTTACCTTTCGCTCAAAAGCCACACTGTAAAAAATCTTCTGACTAAATCACTCTAGCGAGGGAGGCATGAAAACTCCTTTCGAGTTCGGGATAAACGGGACCAATATAGCACAGTGGTGAGATTTTTCGACACATTAAAATGCCTTTAAACTCAATTTTCTCATGCACATACATATATTAACAATTTTACAAATATATAAACTTTTGGGTTTTAGCTTATTCTAATTGTGACGTCACATTTTACATTTTACTTGCGGTTTTGCGTGGGTTTTGGTTTATGTGGGCAATTTCTAGCGGTGGCTGCTTTCCGAAACCGGGCGATTTCTAGTGGCGACGATGAACCCCGGAGGTGGTCTAGGGTAACAGCGCAGATTTCCGGCCTCAACTCACAGAAGTTCCTTTAGAGGAGGGGGAAAGATGATGCGAAATTCCCAGCCGGATGGGGAAATTCCAGCAAACGTTGAGGGTCGTTTGAAACTCGTCGAATGGTCCTGAATTCAGGCACTGGTTTGCCCAAATCGTGGGATTAGGCCCGAAGCTCTTCAAACGAGATGGCGATTACTGGCCTATGCCCTCCAGACAAGATGGCGGTGATTCTGAAGGCAATCGGCGCTTCCGTGGTAGGCTTCCGTCCCTTTTGTCTCTTTGTCTGGCAACTTGAATGGTCTCCGCCAGACAAAAGCTGTTAAAATAAAAGAAAAAGGCCCCTCGTGGACCTATGTACGCCGATTAGATTTTGCCACATAATTTTGACACCCACCACACAAACCACTTTTTATTTTTCGCAATTAACCGCTTATTTGTAATAGTGCATGGAAATTACCTTTTTCTTTCACGATCTATCCTAATTTGATGAGCACGGTAAGTGTTCGGCGATAATGTGCCACTTTACCCTAGATTTAAGAACAATAGATTTTAGGTTTTCTATACATTTTTAGCTTCTAATACACTAACTCACTTTAACCGTACTTGGATAGTTTTAAGTTTACTAACTTTACTTTAAGAAAGTACTAACCGCACTAGCCCTACAGATTAAAGAGCAAAAAAAACATGTTAAAAAAAAATCACCACCATGCACTCGCACTTTTTGCGTACTTCGTAGTTTAAATTTCCGTCGCGCACTTTCTACTTGCTTGAGCGGTTGGGACAGAATAATCGTTACAGTGCTATTTGCCAAGCTCGCTACCGTACAATTTTCCATAAGGCACACGAACGAATCCGAATTCGTCGTGTTCATGCATTTCGTATTCGGGAGTGCCATGCCCCTCGCCCTACCTATGACTGCCTCCTGCGGCTGAGTGTCTTTTGCCACAGTTCACACCGCTGTTAACAAACTCCCTCATAGTGAGTGGTACCGTAGGTTGGGTGTTGGGAGAAAGAGTGACTTTCTTGTAGCTCAGTAAGCATAGCACAGGGTTGCAGTTAAGAGGGTAAATTGATTGTTGATGTCTCGTGATAAAGTTACGAGTTGAAGCTTGAAACCATCGGTTACAATACCTCCCCGACCGGGAAGAAAACGACATAAAACTTGCTAGAACTTTACCAGCTAACTCGTTTTCAACACAGAAGGTCATTTTGTTTGCCGGTTTTTACCATGTGTAAAACCAAACTATTTTAGCCGCTGACTACAATCTCTTCTTTGTTTTGGTTCTCTCTTTCTACATGGAAAGAGCAAAAAAAATAGGATTCTTGCTAAACAATCTCTCATAATGTGAGTTACTACATCTGTCAATTGTCTCCTATGTTTACAAAAATTTCATCAATTCGCGAAAAGTTTACTTCGTTTGAGCGCTCTAAAACGGGTCGAAATCCGGTATTTGTTATTCATTGATCGGTTTTGATGGCACTTGTACTGTTTTATAGGGATTTCAACCGCAATAAACATTCCGAGGATCAAGGAAACTTCCGTTCCAGGTAATTGACCTCCGTCCCCAATCAGTTTCAAATTGCATTCTGCAATCAAAACATTGGTTCTAATCTCTTCGTTCTCTAGTGTTTCAGTATCCAGTCTGCAGTACCGGAGTGACTTCTGTTTTAAAGTGAACGATTCTTCAGCAGTTGCAGCTAAGTATTCTGTGTTGATTTTAATTAAAACGTCAATATTTCATTGACAAAAATCAGGAGATCTAACTGGTAAATGTTCTTGTTTGTTTTCAGGTTCGAGGCTTCAGATCCGCGGCGGAGAAGATTCCTAGGGATTTGCCTGCATCATCTGTCAGCTCGTAGGAACTCGTCCCCACCCGGGCTTTGACCATGCAAGGAATGTACGACGGTGCAAGCTTCGCATTAAATTTATCTATGGCAGAAGACTGTTTAAAGTTTCGTTTTCATATACTTTTTGGCCAACTGAGTACACCGGAGCAATATGTTTCCTACGTAGATTGTAATATTGTGAGTTTTTGGTGTATTGTTTATGTAAGTTCTTGACAACCATGTCTCGAATAGATTGATCGATTTTAAGCTTGTTTTCGAGTCTTTCAGCATCCGAAACGTCTACTTTATCCCTGTCTACCCTATGTTCATCGCCTCTCCCAGTGACTTCGTGGCCAAAAAGGATCTTATAAGGAGAAAATCCTGTGGAACTGTGGGGTGTGGTATTTAGGACATGTTCCACTTCTGAGATTCGGCTGTCCCACAGGGTTTGGTTTTCCCGGACGTAAGTTCGGATACAAGCGTTGACGGTTCGATTTAGTCTTTCAACGGGATTTGCTTGACTATGATGTCGTGAATTAGCCCAATGTTGAATATTATATTTCTCCAGCAGGGACTTGAACTCTTTCGACAGAAAGGTTGAAGCATTGTCCGAAATCAAACATTCGGGTACTCCGTATCGACGGAACCAGTTTTCCTCTAAAATTTTGATCACCGAGGTTGTGGAAATCTTGCGAACCGGAAACAGCAAACTATATTTTGAAAAGAGATCCATCACTATTAGTAGGTGGCAGTTTCCTAACTTACTTCTAGGTAACGACTGTATGTAATCTATGGCCACTATTTGGAAAGGTTTTGTGGTTACTCTTTGCCTCCCCATAATTGGATGCTGCGATTGGTTACTGGGCTTGCTCTCTTGACAAATTGTGCATTTTTTTACATAGGACTTCACCTCTTTAGCCATATGCGGCCAATAATATCTTTTCCTGATTCGAGCTAGGGTTTTTTCATAGCCTAAATGAACCGCTTCATCATGCTCTTCAAATAAGATCTTTTCCCTTAGCTCAAATGGAATGCATATTTTCCACTCAAATCGGTAATCAACGTTATCCGGATTTGAGACAAACTTCTTCAGAATTCCGTTTTCAACACGGAAATCTTTAAAACCTTCCGGTTCTTCCTGGACTTTCCGACACATATAATTGTACCAGTCCGAATTAGTCGAATTAGCGCTGATCTCTTCCAGTGATCTGGACAGGGCGTCCGGTACAATGTTATCGACCCCTTTTCGATGAATAATTTCCATATCATATTTTTGTAGTTGAAGACTCCATCTGCACAACCGCGATGAGATCTTCCAGTTGCTTCTAAGAATAAAAGTTAGTGCGGACGCGTCGGTAATGACCGAAAATCGCGACCCTTCGACATAACACCGGAACCGTTCAAGAGAGCTTAGAACCGCTAAAGCTTCCTTCTCGGTAGCAGCATACCGTTGCTGAGTTGTGCTTAGCTTTTGCGAGAAATATGCTATAGGTCTATCGATCTCATCATACTTCTGCGTTAGGACGCCTGCCACTGCAGAATCACTGGCATCGCAGTGAATACAAAATGGTCTGTTAAAGTCCGGATTTGTTAGAATCGGAGCACTTATCAACATTTCTTTAATTTTTACAAAGGAGGATTCAGTGGCCTCATTCCACTTTACCGCTTTGGGATGGTCTTTGAGGAGGTCCGTTAAGGGTTTTACAATTTCACTAAACGACGCAATAAACCGTCTGTAATAATTACACATCCCTAGAAACCGGCGTACCGCCCTTAGGGATTTTGGCCTCTCGAAATTAACAATTGCTTCTATACGCTCCGGATTGGGACGGATCCCCGTTTGTCCAAGAATGTACCCCAAATATGCGACCTCCGATACGCAGAATTTAGATTTCTGTAAATTTATAGACAGGTTTGCCACTCGGAGTCTAGCTGCCAAATCCCTGAGCCTGTCCAGATGCTCTTCAAACGTGTTGCTTATCACGATGATGTCATCGAGATAAACAAACACGTTTGGTTCCAGTTCACTCCCTCCCAATACTCGGTCCATCAGCCGTGCTAAGGTTGCCGGACTATTCATTAGACCGAAGGGCATCCGAGTGAACTGGAACAGCCCCCTCCCCAACACTGAGAAAGCTGTATATTTCCTCGAACGAGGATGAAGAGGCACTTGTAAAAAGGCCTTCGATAAATCTATCGTCGATATGTACCGACTGGGGCCCAGTCTACTCAAAATTCTATCAGCGTGGGGGAGAGGGTAGGAGTCCCGGACAGTTCGCTCGTTAAGTTTCCGAGCATCTAGACAAAGCCGTACTGAACCGTCTGGCTTGTCAACGGGGATCAATCGTAATGCCCAATCACTATATGATCTTTCTATAATTCCGCTCTTCAGCATGGAATCAAGTTCTTGGTTGATCTTGTCCTGCCTGGCTGGGGAGGTCGGAAACGGATTGATACGGACCGGCGGAAGTTTCTTTGTCTCTTCCGACAGTTCTATCCTGTGATTAATCATGGAAGTGGTTTCTAATTGACCATCCACAGCAGGTTTAAATAATTGTTTTACTTCTTCAAGCTTAGCTAACTGATCTTCAGTTAGCGTAGTCTCGAAAATAGGTTCCTGCAGTTCTTCTATCGAAATAGGATCTTTAAAGGGCGTTATCGTCGGCACTATTCCGAACGATCGCCAGAAATCAGATCCTAAGATCAGTCCTCGTTTAACAGAGGGGATCACCAAGGCGGATACAATTTTCGTTACTGATCCAAAAGTAATTGGCAGCTCTACGCAGCCAACGACCTCTAGGTTTTGTCCACTTGCAGTGGTGATGTCTATATTAACCGGTTGTATTGTTAATTTGCAGGCTTTGATGAGGAAATTTGCACCTGAGCCCAAAACTGTACGATTTGCTCCGCTGTCCAGTAAACCTACCCTGGGAATTCCTAGAATTTCAACTTTTACAAACGGTCTGTCATCATTTGACAATTTTAAGAACTGTTCGTTGATTTCCATCTTTGATGATTGGGTATATTCACCATTCTCAACTCTTCTCCAACCTAACGACTCAAGATCTACTATATATTTCTCTGGGGATTTGGCTCTAACCTTTTCATCCGTCTGCCCCTTCAGACGGGTACCTAGGCGTTTTTTTCACACCATGGACAGGACTTAGTCTCCACATTCATAAATCCGCATTTATAGCAAAATTTATGTTTGGGCCGGTCACACTCGTTTTGGTGATGGCCGGGTAAACGACAGTTAAAACACGTTCCTGGCCGAAGAGGGACGTATTTCTCCACCAAAGTTTTCAAACCGTCAGGTGTGCTACCCGAACTTTTAGTTTTCTCAGAGGGCTGGTCTTCACTATGAGTCTTTTTGGTAACTCTTTCCTCCAATGGTTTAGGCGAATCTTTCTGTACTGGTCGGCTTTTGTCACTAAAGGGTTTCTGTTTTTGATAAGACTTCAACTCATTCACTTGGGTACGGCTTTTGTTAACTTGATCATCCTGGCTACGAGATTCATACTTGAACCAAAACGTGGCATCAAGTTTTCGGCCAAAGGCTTTCAAATCTGCCAAATTGTCGATCTGAGCAGCAACGACATGGCCCTTATAGTCAGCTCTGAGATTGCGAAACACAATCTCAAACTTTTTCTTCTCTGAAATTGGTTTAGTTAACGAATTGAAAATTTTCTGTATGTCGAAGAAAAAATCTTGAAATTTTTCCTTCGACCTCTGCTTTCTATCAATGGCTCTGACCTCACTCACATGATCATGATCAGGGCTCAAAAATTCTTTTTTCATTTCGGTCACCAAATCTTTCCAGGTCGTAAAATCTTCATTCTCCACCCCAGACATAAACCACAGCTTCGCTAAACCCGAAAAGAGATGAATTGCGGAGCGGAATAGTTCCTTATCGGAGACATCTTCCGACTTTGCATAAAATTCTACTTCGCGTATAAATTTCATCAAATCTCGACCTCCATCCCTACCATCATAGCGAAGGTTCCACTCTGAGACTGGTCTACTACGCCTTGCATTTGACCTTCTCGGCCTGGACTTCGACCCTCGTGGTGGTGAGCATGATAGCGAAGAGTCAGAATCTTGTTCGAAGTCGTCGTGTGCCCCCGACAACCGAAATCGTCTCAACATCCGTTCTGGTTCGGTAGAATGCTTTCTAGCTAAGCCTGATCCCGATGGTTGGAAACGACCGAAAGGAGCAGCTAGAGACGTGGATTCTACCGGCTCTAAATTTGATAGCAGCTGCCGCCGAGAAAGATTACTTCGGCTATCTCGTTTATCGGCTTCACTATCCAGATTACCTATGTCCGTATCGTCCGTTTGGGTTTCTCTGGACACACTCGGTACTTTAGACATTCCTTGTTTCGATAAATTTAATTGCGTCAATGAGTTGGATATCTGGAGCATGACTTCCTTTCGAATTGAATCGATAGGAGTAAAAATCGTGAAGTGCGTACTATATAATTGGCGAATGGTACTAACGAGTTTATCCAGATCTTCCAAATCATTATCCTCCTCCGCAGAAGATTGTATAGCGCAACACCGAACAAAATAATGCACTAATCGTGTTTTTAACGAATCTTTCACTCCTTCAAAAGTTCTTCTCTTTTCCAAACAATCACATATCTCCTTAATTGCTTTATCTATTAGTGCAATCTCGCCGTCTATAGTACGTCCTTCACATTTGGAAAAATCTAAATCTTTTGGATGGCCCTTTTCCTTTTTGAGAGTGTCCCGTAGACGTCTCCTAAGAACTGCTACACTTTCATTTTTTTCAAAAGGAACCGTCCGGATCTGAAGCTCAAACTCCACCTCCTCTTTTTCCAAGTGATGAACTAAGAGGGATTGGTATTTCATTTCTATCTCCGATTCCATGCTTGGGAGTGTTCTAGGTGATTATAGTTTTTCAATGATAACCAGTGTTCGCACCACGGCCAGATCAGCGTCTGTGCCCTATTCAGACTCACTCTTCTATCCAACAGTACTAACCCTTCTCAGTCACGATTAACGTTAATCGAACTCCAGGACGATTTTAAAGCGGCCTATGTGGCACTAGGGCTCACTAATTATCGTTGAAACACTGTAAACACCTTGAACACTGTCCCGAACTACGTATAAAATCATACAAAAATAAATAAATAAATCATAAATAACAATCAACTTCAACCCCTACAACATGCCAACAAAACAAATCAATGAATACTATTTACACGGCCCAGGGGCCTTACAACGCTAAATTTGATAACCTATAAAGCTACTCAGACACAGAGTCTTATTGAAAATTTGATATTCTAATTGATTGCAAGCACGGAACAAAACCGTCCCACTTGCTCTCACTTGCCGTTCGAAGAACGCAACAAGTTTCCTAAAACAGTATAACACTGTTTTCTCCTCCCCCGCACGGGTGCAGAGAGATGCTGTAACCGAATTATTTTTACTTTCTTGTTGGGCGCCAATTTGTAACCCCCCCGGTACTAAGCTCAGTGGATACAGTAATCACAGGGTCGGAATGCTGGATCAGTACAACAACTCAACTACACTCAGAAATCCATCTCCAGCGGGAACTCATAATGAGGCTATATCCATAAGTACTGCTGAAGGATAACACCCACGAATAGCGTCTTATGGTTTACCTTTCGCTCAAAAGCCACACTGTAAAAAATCTTCTGACTAAATCACTCTAGCGAGGGAGGCATGAAAACTCCTTTCGAGTTCGGGATAAACGGGACCAATATAGCACAGTGGTGAGATTTTTCGACACATTAAAATGCCTTTAAACTCAATTTTCTCATGCACATACATATATTAACAATTTTACAAATATATAAACTTTTGGGTTTTAGCTTATTCTAATTGTGACGTCACATTTTACATTTTACTTGCGGTTTTGCGTGGGTTTTGGTTTATGTGGGCAATTTCTAGCGGTGGCTGCTTTCCGAAACCGGGCGATTTCTAGTGGCGACGATGAACCCCGGAGGTGGTCTAGGGTAACAGCGCAGATTTCCGGCCTCAACTCACAGAAGTTCCTTTAGAGGAGGGGGAAAGATGATGCGAAATTCCCAGCCGGATGGGGAAATTCCAGCAAACGTTGAGGGTCGTTTGAAACTCGTCGAATGGTCCTGAATTCAGGCACTGGTTTGCCCAAATCGTGGGATTAGGCCCGAAGCTCTTCAAACGAGATGGCGATTACTGGCCTATGCCCTCCAGACAAGATGGCGGTGATTCTGAAGGCAATCGGCGCTTCCGTGGTAGGCTTCCGTCCCTTTTGTCTCTTTGTCTGGCAACTTGAATGGTCTCCGCCAGACAAAAGCTGTTAAAATAAAAGAAAAAGGCCCCTCGTGGACCTATGTACGCCGATTAGATTTTGCCACATAATTTTGACACCCACCACACAAACCACTTTTTATTTTTCGCAATTAACCGCTTATTTGTAATAGTGCATGGAAATTACCTTTTTCTTTCACGATCTATCCTAATTTGATGAGCACGGTAAGTGTTCGGCGATAATGTGCCACTTTACCCTAGATTTAAGAACAATAGATTTTAGGTTTTCTATACATTTTTAGCTTCTAATACACTAACTCACTTTAACCGTACTTGGATAGTTTTAAGTTTACTAACTTTACTTTAAGAAAGTACTAACCGCACTAGCCCTACAGATTAAAGAGCAAAAAAAACATGTTAAAAAAAAATCACCACCATGCACTCGCACTTTTTGCGTACTTCGTAGTTTAAATTTCCGTCGCGCACTTTCTACTTGCTTGAGCGGTTGGGACAGAATAATCGTTACAGTGCTATTTGCCAAGCTCGCTACCGTACAATTTTCCATAAGGCACACGAACGAATCCGAATTCGTCGTGTTCATGCATTTCGTATTCGGGAGTGCCATGCCCCTCGCCCTACCTATGACTGCCTCCTGCGGCTGAGTGTCTTTTGCCACAGTTCACACCGCTGTTAACAAACTCCCTCATAGTGAGTGGTACCGTAGGTTGGGTGTTGGGAGAAAGAGTGACTTTCTTGTAGCTCAGTAAGCATAGCACAGGGTTGCAGTTAAGAGGGTAAATTGATTGTTGATGTCTCGTGATAAAGTTACGAGTTGAAGCTTGAAACCATCGGTTACACTGCAGCTTGAAGTAGATGACGACTCCAAGAAGCTCCTCACCATCAATACTCATCGTGGACTGTTCCGGTTCAACCGTCTCGCTCCAGGGGTAAAATCAGCACCGGGGGCATTCCAACGCCTGGTGGACGGAATGATTGCGGATATTCCTGGTGTACGAACATTCATTGACGACGCTATCGTATTCAGCAAGGACATGAAGTCACACGCAGAATCACTCAATCTGCTCTTCAAGCGCCTCAAGGAGTACGGTTTCCACGTTAAACCTGAGAAGTGCCGATTCTTTCAAACACAACTCGGTTACTTGGGACACGTAGTGGACAGTCAGGGCATCCGCCCTGATCCGGAGAAAGTGAAGACCATTGCAGCCATTCCACCTCCAACCAACGTTCCGGAACTACGATCCTATCTTGGAGGAGCTATCAACTTCTACGGACGATTCGTGCGCAACCTACACGAATTGCGTCACCCGATGGACCAGCTGTTGAAGAAGGAATCAAAATGGCAATGGACTCCACAATGCCAGGACGCTTTTTACAAGTTCAAGAAAACACTTCAATCAAACTTGCTCTTGACACACTACGATCCAAAACTACCGATCATCGTAGCAGCTGATGCATCAAACACAGGGATCGGCACGGTTATCTTTCACCAGTTTCCCGATGGCAAAATGAAGGCAATACATCACGCTTCAAGAACGCTCGCACCTGCGGAACGGAACTATGGACAACCGGAGAAGGAGGCACTGGCGTTAATATATGCGGTAACGAAGTTCCATAAATACTTGCTCGGTCGGCATTTCACACTACTGACGGACCACAAACCACTGCTGTCCATCTTCGGTTCCAAGAAAGGTATTCCGCTACACACTGCAAATCGACTACAACGATGGGCACTCACAATGCTGAACTACGATTTCGAGATTCAATATGTATCAACGAACGATTTCGGATGCGCAGATTTGCTCTCACGGCTCATCAACCGAACCAATCAGCCAGAGGAAGAATACGTAATCGCAGCGGTCAACCTTGAGGAAGATCTTTCAAGCATTCTCTCCGACGCAGCAGAAAAGGTTCCGGTTTCGTTTGCAGCACTGCGGAAGGCTACATCAACAAACACTACACTCCAAACCGTTTCTAAACACATCCGTGAAGGTTGGCCAAATTGTTCCAAGGATCTCCCCATTGCAGTTCAACCGTACTATCACAGACGCGAGTCACTCACCATTGTTGACGGATGCATAATGCTTGGCGACAGAGTTGTCGTTTCTGACGAATTTCGACGAAGGATCCTGAAGCAATTTCATCGAGGTCATCCGGGAATAGTTCGCATGAAGTCCATAGCAAGGAGTTTTGTATACTGGCCCGGAATCGATCAAGAAATTGAGGACTACGTCAAGCGCTGTACACCGTGTGCAACGGCAGGAAAGGCTCCTACAAAGACAACATTGGAATCCTGGCCTGTACCTTCAAGACCCTGGTCGAGGATTCACATCGATTACGCTGGTCCAGTGGATGGAGTCTATTTCCTCGTGATAGCAGATCCCTACTCCAAGTGGCCAGAAGTTCATGTAACCAAGTCAACGACATCAAGAGCAACAATCAAATTACTGAATCAAACCTTCGCTACATTCGGTGTTCCAGAGGTACTCGTGTCAGACAACGGAACCCAATTTTCAAGTCACGAATTTCAAACTTTCTGCACCAGTCAAGGAATTCATCACATTCGCATCGCTCCATATCACCCGCAATCAAATGGACTAGCTGAAAGATTCGTGGATACTTTGAAGAGAAGCCTCCGCAAGATTCGCTCAGGGGGAGAAACACTAGAAGAAGCACTGTGCACTTTCTTGCAAGTATATCGCTCAACGCCCACCAATGACCTGGAAGGTAGATCTCCGGCGGAAATCATGTTCGGAAGACCTATTCGTACCATACAATCCATGCTCAGACCGAGTGAACGTGGAACCGCATCCAGGGACAGGAAAAAGCAAAACGACGCCTTCAATAAGAAGCACGGTGCAGTCCAGAGGAATTTCCAGCACGGCGATTCCGTATATGCCAAGGTTCATTCAACGAATTCCTGGAGATGGGAACCAGCAACCGTAATTGAGAAAATCGGGAACGTTAACTACAATGTGTTCCTGAACGATCAACAACGTTTAATACGGTCCCACACCAATCAACTCAAGAGTCGTGTTTCAGACAAGAGTTCAAAGAACCAACCATCTGCACTTTCCATATTCTTCGATGGATTCGGATTAACGGTCCCGACAGAAGCACCAGCGGATGTCGCTCCTCAAGTTCAACCTGCAATTCAACCGCTTGATGACCCACCTCTCAATAATCTGGAAGATTCTATCTTGACGGATGATATGTCGGATGGAGAAGCTGCTGGAACCGATGAAACCGAGGATGAACCGACTCCAACTCCGAATGCAATTGATGAACCACAACCAGCCCAACCTGTGACTCCAATCCTAGAAAGAGGACGACGCATGATTCAACTACCAGCCCGGTTCAAGCCCTATTGGATGACGAAACCTTAAGGGGGGAAATGTTGGATCACAGCAATCAATGGATTTACACGTCAACTGAATAATACTCTAAACACGAATTAATCATCATAGCAGCCTTTGCTCCATTATATAAGCAGAGGAATCTGCACTGGTTGATTCATTCTAAGTTTGGCTTCCAATAAAGCAACTACTACTTAAGAACTACAAGAAAAGCATTTTCATTCCGGAAGTTACCGGACATATCAATTTCCAATGCACACAACAATACATATCTGACGAGGTATCTCTCTCAGATTATAAGCATATCACCTTCTCAATAGCGGGAGGAGAAGACCTGAAGGAATTATATCTTCTTCTTCGTTGTTGCTCTACGTTCCCACTGGAACTTGGCCTGCCTTATCTTCCACTTGTGTTCTTCCACTTGTGTTCCACACTTCCACAGTTATTAATTGAAGGGCTTTCTTTGCCTGCCATTGCACAATTATATATTGTGAGGCAAGTACAATGATACACTATGCCCAGAAAAATCTAGAAAAGTTCCCGCCGCCTAGAGATTGGCGATTCAAAACTTTATCCATATGGCTGATAGAGACCCCGGGAATTCTATCGAGATCCAAATAATACCAACTATGGTGGTTGTACAAGCAACTTTTAGCGACTAAGGAACACTTCCTGGACGCAAAATTAAAAACAGTAGAGCAATTAGAAAAAAGCTCCTAAAACGGTCACTATAAATGTAATCATACTAAGAAAAATGTCCATAAAGAAAAAGGATTTCATACAGAAACGTTGTCTTAGTTCACGCAATAGATGTACCGTAGTTCACATGGTTTTGACATGCTTTAGAACTTGACACTTGAGTACCGTTAAGCATGTTAAAGTTATTGGAATGGAGTGGCCGTAGATCGGACAGCGAAATAAAACACGTGTGTGTTCTATGAGCTACAACTTGAAAGTGAAAATTTATTTCTCATAACTTAATGCTATGCGCACCATGCGCGTTACCATGGTGATACGTTCTATATTCAAATATGTCATGGCATGCTGCGCCTCACGTCGTCATCTCCTACAAAAGATGCCGGCTTTGAATAGCCCTGTGGACGTTCCTACGGATCAACTGTTCCGGTGAAAAAAATCCACCAAACAGGTGGACCCCAATTCAAGGCTTCAATGCGACCCGTGCCGAGCAACGAATGATCGAGGAAATGAAAAAGATGCTCAATCGTTAACGGAACCCTGTGAGGCACCTGGCAATCTCTCACGGCAATTCGTCCCTTACCGAATCCGTTCAGGTGTGGTGGACTTTGTTTCCCGTGTGACTCGTGGGATTCGAAAATGAGGTTAAATACCTATAATAATCAGAGATCAGTAGTGGTGTTGGCGAGGTTAATCCTTTCGCAAGAAACGAGTAAGCTAGTTCTTGTCTAAGGGGAGCAGAAACAGAAGGAGGTAGCTTTGCGTGAAGTATCAGCGTAGGAAACCACATTTCCTCCCGGGATAGTGCGCCAGGAGAGCTCATGGATGGAGCGTGGTTCATGAGGCTCATCAATAAAAACAGAAATGGGCTTTCTGCAATCAGGGTAACTGCACTGCAACTTGACTCCATAATTGATTTTGCGTTCTCGAAGTCGAATAACAGCAAGGACCTCAATCAAGTCGTTGTATCAGTCCAGTTTTAGGTTTCTGTAACGGTTTTTGAGTTTCGGGAACATTAGGTTCTTGTACCGACTTTTCGAACCCTCTAAGCAGAATACCTACTTCGAATGAGTGTAATCAGGTTTGTTCCTTTTAATTCTGCCGGAATCAAAAGGTACAAAATTGATAACACTCATTCGAACATTAGGTTGTTAGCCTAAGGTCCTCTATCCACCGTGGTGGAGCTGCCACCTTAGGTATAGCTTCCGGTGGAGAAGCATTTCATACTCAGCCGCTGGATGCCAGGACAGACGTTGTTTGAGCCGCACCTCCTTGGTGAACAGACGATCGGACCGTATCTCCTCAATCTAGCTGAAGTCAGAAAGACAACAGTGCCCAGGCTAAGCACACAACTCTTAGCTGGCGGTCTTTGTCATCGCTTGAACCCGTGGAAGCATGTGGTAGGAACTTGTGAGGATACGCCGGATGCGATTGCTTACGATAAGTAATCGCAAACTTAAGCATGCGAGGCGAGGCAGCCGTCAAATGAGGGGCTACCAGGCGGCGCTCGCAAGGTCAGGATGTTGTTAACCTCTTAAATGAAGGGCAGTATTGTCAGTATGTACGTCGAAATCTAGTCAGACGTCCGGGTTTGTGACAGGAAGTAAGGAATAAGAAAGTGGGACATGAGCTTATTCAGTTGGGATGCTGTTGCCGCAGCGTTACTGCGTCTTAGAATACCCGGCTACTTGTACAAGATTCTCGGAAGCTATTTCCAAAATACAGTACTGGGTTCGATGTTACGGAATGTACGGTGTACGACGAGGTGTGGAAGTCTAGGCTCTCGGTGGACGTGGCCATCGTTGGCTCCACTGACGCTGCTATGTTGGAGGTCTACGGTGAATCGATCGAAGAAGTAGGATTAAGTGTAGTCCACTCGATCGTAGTAGCGGAAAAGTTGATGAGCTTCAGAAAACTGAAACTGGCTCATAACAAAACTGATGCTGTGTTTGTCGATAACCGGAAGTCAGAGCCGGAAGCGGAAATTTGTGTAGAGAATAGAGAAGAGAGAAAAAGTAGACAGAAAGGCGTATAGTAGAAGTAAAGGGACTGATCAGGAATTTAACCCAGAACCTTCAGGATGAGGTAGCTGCTATACTACCAAGCCCGTCCATGTGAGTTGACAACGTAGGAAGACATGACAACTCGGGAGTTTCTTTCTGTACAAAAAAAACGGAAGAAAATCTAATATTTTTCGCTTCAAACCGTTTACCGCTAGTCTTTTATTTTCTTCAAATTTCTTAGAACCTAGATACGCTTAAAAATAGAGTTTATTTCTTAAGTCAGGTGCGCGATAATAGCGCTTACACGTACATGGTTTTGTAGAACCGTCGTCTTATTAGTCGGCTTAGGTCCCCCCTCTTTTATTAGAAAAAGAAATAACCAATAATGTCCCCATCAAATATTTTAGCTAGGGTTTTTTTTTGTGATTTCTTTATTCGTGTGTTGCTTGGTTTTCGAATTATTACTATTACGATAACACGAGCATTTCATACCTAGTAGTAGTTAATAATATATAGTGTATACTTATCTCACATTCATCCGCTGCGCATCCGCCATCCGTTGCCGTTCGCAGTTCCACTCAATTAGGCGACCCGATCCATCGTGAGCTTCTTGTCGACAAGGGCCAGCGTATCCTTGATAATGACCACAAGCAACGGGACACTACCGAGCACCATGCACACACCCATACAGTAGAAACAGATCTCGTAGCCACCGGACAAGTCCCGCAGAAGACCTGGAGAGTTTTGGGTTTTGAAATGTGTTCAAAGAGCGTAATATGGTTTTGGTTTATAGTTAGGTTTATTAGGTTTTTTCGAGCGAACGGAATCACACGAGGGCGGAAGAGACGATCGTGACGACGTTGACCAGCGACCAGGAAGACCACACACATACGCGCGAAACGGAAGACACGGTATCATATATGTGCATATAAGAAAAAAAGAGAACGAAAAGAGAAAGAAAGGGAAAAGATACAGAATCTGCCCATTTCGCTTGGCAGTGGTTAGTGACTTGGGTTTCGACCGCATCGGATCCTAGTTCCTAGTGCATTCTGTGATACACAGCCTTTCAAACTAGGGGATCACTAGGGGGTCCGAAACGGATCGAAGTATAAACCTGCTAGTGGTGGCACCGAGATAGCACCAATACTCTGAAACATCCGCACCAGCCCGTAGCTCGAGCTGATCCGGTCCGTTCCGAAGAGGTCGGCCAGCAGCACCGGCATCAGTAGGTACCAGCTTCCCAGGCACAGTCCGTAGCATCCGGCACTGCACACGATCACGACCCACGTGTCGCTCGTGGGGATCGTCAGCACGGCCGTGCCGGCTCCCAATATACTGTGAAAGAGAAAACAAAATTAGAAAACAGTTGTGACTTTGAGGGTAGAATTTGAACGGTTCATACCATACAATGTAAGCCTTCTTTCGGTCGAACAGATCCAGATCGGATAAATATCCGAGGGCTAAACGCCCAATCAAATCCAGTGCTGCGCTTACCGCTACCAGATAGCCCGCCTCCGATTTTGTGTATCCTAAGGAGAAACATAAAAAAAAACTTGCTGTTATCTTTGGATGTTACGTGGTCCGCTTTGGTAAATTGGTATGAGTGGGTATACTTTATGAAGGTTTATATGTAATATGAACTGCTGGTTCACCACGCAAAAATGAGCAAAAAGTCAAGATGAACTGCAAAGTTTTTTGATCACATCATGAAAGTAAAGTCCAACATAGGTTCTGATCCTCACAAGTTCCTATCACGCATGCTTCTTTGGATTGATGTGATAGGGTCTGGGATCATTGATTATACTGCTCGATTTTGTTTTGGCATTCTTTATTTTCAGACATTAAGATCAAGTTTTGATCAGCTGAACTGCGACATCAAGACCGTAGATCGTAACGTGGAAGCAGAAGGAGTTGCATAGGACGCACCCCCATCAACTGGAACTCGAGCAAATCGATAAGGCAGCGTCAAACGTGTGACTGGTGCGAGGTGACCTCTTCTTGGAAACAGAAGGTTTTATGGTAGCCATTCAGGACCGGGTAATTGCGACCAAGAACTATCGACGGTACACGAAGACGTGAAGAACCGCAATTCAGTAGGAGAAACGGTTAAGCATGTCGTTGCAGGCTGTTCAGTGTAAGCTAGATCAGCCTACCTTGATCGTCACAGCGACGTAGCCAAGATAGGCCAAGATTGTGCACCAATAGCTTGCTTTAAAGCACAACTTGGTCGACAGATTTATACCCTACTACCCGGACCCGGTTTTGAAAATAGTTATATAAAGCTGTACTGAGATCGCGAGATCATTACGGACATTCTCATTCGAGCCAACCGAACCGGCCCGTCATTGTGAGTTACGACAAAAGGATGAAGTGGGTAACCCTAATCGACATCGCTGTACCGTTAGACCATAACGTCCAATCAACTTTCTTCGCTAAGATAATGATGTGGCACCTGGAGGACGTTCGTATAGTTCTAATTCCCGTTCCTCTCGGCAAACGGGGTTGTCCCTAAATCTCTCCTAAGGTCCCTAGACGAGCTGGAATTTAAGAAGGTCCTGAACAGCATCCTGAAAGCGGTCATTCTTGGAACCTGTAGTATAGTAAGGCACAATTGACAGTAAATACTTCCGAAGCAGACTCATTAGGATATAAGCAAAACCGGTTAATGAGATCCACAGAGCCTAATCCTTTTTGGCATTGCCCGGGGTGGGTGCTCAGGTAAAATAACTCCTGGGCGTCCATGAAAAACCACCCTCGGCGAGTAGCGGCTTTTGGCTAAGCTATTCAGCACTGTACTTGGAAACCACATCCAGACCACATGGAGACCAGAACAAGATGAAACCCGGGGGAGCGACACTAGTTTTGCCAAACCGAAAACCCCCAAAAAAGTCGAAAAAACCCGCAAAACTTTTGCGGGTTTTATCGACTTTTTTGAGCTTTTTACAGCCTTTTTTAGGTTTTTTGGTTTGGCAAAACTAATGTCGCTCCCCCTGATGAAACCGAAGAATGCGATCGCCCGAGGAGGAAGCTCCTACTGGAGCTGGTCCTGGAACGGGGGACAGAGCCAGTGGCCAGCGGTAGGAAGAAGATGTGGTGCAAGAGCGGCCCTCCTAAAGACACTATATGCAAAGACACGAAATGTTTCAATTGGAGTTCAAAATTTACTGTCAATGTCATTCCAATCGAGCAGGAGACCTGTCAAACGCGCTTTAAAAGGCATTGCTCGCCAGCATCATCGTGGTGATACGCGAATCTTCATCAAAAGCAACAATCATCAGATTTCGTGTCTTTAGCATATAGAGGGCCCATATAGCCGAGGCGGTAAACGCACAGGTATTCAGCATGACCATGCTGAGGGTGACGGGTTCGATTCCCAGTCGGTCCAGGATCTTTCCGCCTAAAAGAGAGAGAGCATATAGTGTCTTTAGGCCCTCCAATCAACGGGCACAGTCCGTATCACGAACGCAGAACAGAAACGGCAGCAATAGTAATCACTAAGGCCATGCTACAGCCACCAATGTTGCTGTGGCAGATCGACGTCAGTCACTCAGATTAGCAGGCGGTCGACGGTAGCGGACCATGTGTAGGGTGGGGCGGGGCAAGATGGGTCGCGGGGCAAGATGGGTCAGTGCCATTTTCGGGCGCATTACTCATGTTTTGATTATGTTAATAATTTTGTTAGATGACCAGCATGAATATACAAAAGTTTGGGGCATTGATTGAAAAATTATTCACTCTCATTGGAAATACAAAATAAAATGGTTTTTTTTCCATTTTTCTTATGCGATGCATTCCATATATTCTCCATATAAACGGCCGCGGGGCAAGATGGGTCACCTTCAATTTTGAACGTATTTTTGGAGCATTCAAAAGTTATTTATTTTTTATTACAAGACTATCTCATAAATGACTTCAATCAAGCGGAATAAACGCTCAAAATTATAACATAAAATTATGATATTTTTTTAGTAAAAACATCGATTTTCAAGTCGCCTCAGGACCACTCAAATCGTAAAGTTTTTTATATTCCAAATAAATTTATAAAATGTTTACTAGTAGCTCTTGTTTACTCAGTATGGATATGGAGCATATTTGAATGCGGAACAAATCTTATATTTTGACGTTTTTCGTTGAGAAAATGTCAATTACTTAAAAGGTGACCCATCTTGCCCCGCACTTTTTTCACGGCACAAAATCGATCACTTTTTAAAACTGCTTGTTTAACATCATATTTTGTATTTAATGAACTTTTTATCGACTTTTAGCATAGCTAACTAGTGTATTAAAGAGTAGCGGACGAATGCAAACCAATCCGATTTGTATTTACGAAGTTATGGTGATCCATCCTTATGCGACCCATCTTGCCCCGTCCCACCCTACTAGGGAGATAAGTATGTACTAGCGTGGGACACAAAAAGACATTTTACTCCTGTACACTTTTTGAGTTCCATTTTGGCCCCATATAAACTGTGCAAAATTTCAGCTCGATCGGAGAAAGTATATTTTAGCGCCAGACGTTTTAAGTTTTCATCCTGGTTTTCATACGATTTACTATGGGGAAAATCACTTTTTCAAAGAAAAATCGCTACGGGTTGCCCCTTAACCCCTGAAAATAAATCAATGAATGATTTCTGTTGGAAATTTTACGAGGAACAAACCCTCTAAAGACCGCAAAGCGATCTAAGGCATGTGGAAAAAGTTATTGACTGAAAACAGAATGGCATGCCAACGCTGTTTAACATGTAAGGAATAACAATAAATAATAAAATCTCTTCATTTCATCGATCGGGTAAGGCTTAATAACTTTTTCCACGAATGTCGCATCGCTTTGCAGTCTTCGAAGGTACCTGGTTCCTCGTGAAGTTATCTACAGAAATCATTCAACGACTTATTTTTAGGGATCAATGGGTGACCTCAAGCGATTTTTCTTTGAAGAAGTAAATTTTCCCCATAGTAAATCATATGAAAAACTAAGAATGGCGAGCGCTAAAATATAGTTTCTTCGATCGATCTGAAATTTTGCACAGTTGATATGGGACCAAAATGGAACTCAAAAAGTATACAGGAGTTGGAGTTTTTCCATTTTTTATATTTTCCCATATAAACCGTGTACCAGGCTAGTATGTACGTGATTCGCAGCTATTTTGTCTGTACGAGGATGGAGACGGACATGTCCGGCAGATCAGGGATGCTGGAAATGTTCAACAAGAGATTCCCTTGCTTTGCGAACCATCTTGACTTGAACAAGCTGTACACACGATTGCGAGAAATTATGTCGCATAATCAGGCTTATTCTGCGCGGCGTGTGAGGTGAGACGAGTCGAATGAGGTGACAAAAGTCGACTCGCCCCATTTGATTTACATTAGTCGTCTCACGTCACGTGAGACGAAACCGTCCGTCTCACCTCACACGCCGCGCAGAATAAGCCTGAATATGCTCACAGCTGCAGAAGTGGAGTGCATTAAGCTGGAAGCGCAGAGGGAATTGGAAGAGGAGAGGACAAGATCGAGCGATACGTTGAGAAGGAATTCTTTCTGTTGGGCTCGGTGCATCGAACACAAGCGAGAGTCGTTGCTCCAGGACCAACAGTGGATATATTTACAACGAGAGCAACTACGAGATGAACTAGCGCTACACATGGCCACAGCAGTCACGCAGTTCCGTGGGACAGACACTATGTCCCGGCACCGTATACCAAAGCTGCGGAATTCCTATAGGTTAACAAGTACAGTAAGCATGCTAAATCAAGTCCTAAACCAGGATATTTTGCCACAGTTCTTGGAGGCCGTACAGAATCTTGAGGATATCCAGTCTTGGGGCAAGACACTGTGCTGGAAAGTACATTTTCCGCCACAGAGTTGCTCAGAATTTCTCCAGATTGCTCTCGTTTTTACATAAGTGTTGCCTGATTTATCGCAAAATCAAAACAATATTGTCCGATATCTCACTTTTCTTGCAGTGTTAGGGGTGTTTTCAACAAATTTCGTCGATCCTTGATGAAAAGAGTTACTCAGATTTTCTCAGAGTTACTCTCGTTTGCACAGTGTCTTGCCCCTAGTATCCAGTTTACTGTGTATTCAGCTGCGGTGGCTGTTGTCAAGACGCTAGGATTACGGACGCACTCGCCCACGTCCCAGCACTAAAAAATCCACGTGGATGCGACGATTGGAGAACCGGAACGCCACATTACGGACCAAGATTGGTCGATCAACACAGTACAAGCAGGGAAATCGATCAACGAGGCTAGTTCTAGTTCATTATGTTGCTGAAATTGTGAAGCCCGCAGAACTCCGAGATCTCACAGAAGTCGACATTACGGAGATTTTGGACACCCATGTACAGCGGATGAGTGCTCTAGCGAAACGTTTGCGGCGTTATGGAGAATTTTCGACGCGGAAAGAACAAAACCGGATGTTCAACATTAACGAAAGGGAGTTTTACAACTGCATCCGAAACGACAAGCCTGATTATGAAGGCCTTCCGGAGATTGGCGACATCACACAGTTCTGGGTCAAACTATGGGAGAACCCTGTCCAGCACAGCGACGATGGGACGTGGTTGGCAGTAGAAGAGCAACAGTGTAATGGAGTTGAAGGCATGACCGCGGCGTAGTTATCACCCAGGATATACGTGATGCTACCCGGTATACCAGAAATTGGGCTGCACCGGGACCCGATTTCGTGCAAAAATTTTGGTATAAAAAACTCACGACGATTCACCGGCGGATGGTGGAATTCTTCAACATGGTGCTAGAAAACCCCACACAGCTACCACTATCACTTATCTTCTGCCGAAGGACCAAAGCACAGCTGATAGGATACAAGCCCACTGCGATACCAACAACGTGATGATTACGGAACAAAAAGGGTGTCTCAAAAACACGAAAGGCTGCAAAGATTAGGTCATCATAGACGCAGTCATTGTGGGTCAAGCCACCGAAAAGCAGAGGAACCTGAGCATGGCGTACAGCGACTACAACAAGGCGTACGACTCAGTACCTTCTTAAGGACAACCCAACTAACAATCACTCATTTTACAAGCACCTTTACGATGAATTGATGCAGCATGATGCTGAATAACATTTGGATAATTTTCAGGCACAACCTTTGTTCGGGTTTTGTTCACACAAATTTGGAGAAACTATAAAGCAAAGTGTTGTGTACCAACTGAACTGTTTGTTGTTAAACCGTTTTACAACTATATAGTAAAGCTGCTATTCAGCTTTAGCAAAAATGATTAAAAACTAAAAAAATGCAAAAATTTTCAATTTCCACGAGAATTTATGATTGGAACTTAAAGCTGTGAATACATATTGTGAAATAATAACTACACATAAATTTACCTAAATCCAGATTCGAACTCGAGACCCGTCGATTGCCAGCCGCATGCCTTCCTATCTGCGCCATCCTAGAGATGATGAATAGCAGAACTCAAATCAAAACATAAACTTCCCGTGGTTTATTAATGATCAGACTTTGACTCCTATTCAGCAGTGGTGAATTAGCATAACATTATGGTTAACGACTGAACAACAAATGAATTCAGCTGTTGTTCAGTAAAAAACACGTGTTTTTCGTCATGTACTCTGAGTCGAAGTATGATAAAACGAAAACGCTTATTTGACTTGTGAAAACACATTATACAGATGCATGTCCTAATTTTTATATGAACTTAACAAGAAGCAGACAAAAGTCTTGTTAAACTATGTTGTAAAGGAATTACTGCGAGTCGAATAAAAATCTTATTAAACGCTTGAAAAGTGTTTTAAGTTATTATTGTTCATACCAATAGGAGGCAATCAGTGAAGTACTAGATTGAAAGTAGTGAGCTGGATTTTTGTATGGTGAGATGATCGATTCTCCATTTCTGCAATGAAATGGTGCAAACAGCGTGGGTTATATGATTTCTTGTCTAATTTTATGCTGGTTGAGCAAAAGTTTGGATAACTTTGTTGTTGTATTATTTATTTCTTGCAACTTCAACAACACAGTTACCCAAACTTTTGCTCAAACAGCATCAAATTAGGCAAGAAATCATATAACCCACGCTGTTTGCACCATTTCATTGCAGAAATGGAGAATCGATCATCTCACCATACAAAAATCCAGCTCACTACTTTCAATCTAGTACTTCACTGATTGCCTCCTATACGAAAAGTTGAACATTGGCTACTTTTTCAATTGAAATAGCATTTGTACAGTAATGTGTACAGCATAATTTTAGTTCAGCTATAATTACCATTATAAAGCAACAATTCAGCATGCATGCTTGTTTGCGGCTGGCGATTGTTAGTTGGGAAACGTCTTAGAATCCCGGTTCAAGAGTGCATGAGAACTTAAAACCCACACATCTCAAGAAGCAAGATTCGAACAATAGTACATTTAATTATTCTGTTCTTGCTCACTTGTAATAAGCTTAAAATAAGAAGATCAAATGCGCTGGTTTTGTTCACGAAGAGATTTGTGCCTTCGAAATCGTGAGTAGGTGCCAAAGTCGGCCATTGTGGCGATTCTAACAAGTCTGTCCTTAAGGTATGTACTGCAGATGTACAAGGTATCAGGCTTACATCAGGCTGATGCAACAAGCGATGCGGATGTGGAGCACGTCCCTATAACTTACCGACGGAACAGCTGTGTTGCGGTCCAGAACTCTCAGCATCAATAGAGGGATATTTCAAGGGTCTGGTACGTTTGGCATAAGGCCGTTTGGCATAATGCCATTTGGCATAAGGACGTTTGGCATAAAGGACACTTGGCATAAAGGACATTTGGCATAAAGGACGTTTGGCATAAAATGATTTCAGTAAAAAGTGACATACATACTTAACGTAAAAGAAGGATAAGTATACAAAAGAAGGATAATACATTATAATGCCATAACTTTTATGGATATAATATGCAGACAAGGATGATTTGCTAGAAAGAACCATTACCGGAATCTAAATTGCTTGTATCGATGAAGAACAGCCTATATACAAAAGAAGGAACATTCCCCTTCCGAAAAAAAAAACAAATTCATGGAAGCAAAAGGTTATTTCGAAAATATGAGATCCAATATAATGCACCAACAACAAGTTTGCCTTCTTTCCCTTGAAGGCTGTTCTTTAATTTTTCTCCAGAGGGAAAATATATTTCACATATTCTTTATGCCAAACGTCCCTTATGCCAAACGTCCTTTATGCCAAACGTCCTTTATGCCAAATGTCCTTTATGCCAAACGTCCTTATGCCAAATGTCCTTATGCCAAACGGCCTTATGCCAAACGTACCAGACCCATTCAGGACCGAGTAATTTCAAGATTTATCTTATTCTAAAGTAGATAGAAGTCAATAAAACTCCTGTAAATAGTGTTCCGGATCACATCCTTTAACTTTTTATTCGACTTAACGTTTGTTTTTGTTTAAAACACTTTTTTCTCTTCAATAATAGACCTTGGGTTTATCACTTTTGTAATGTATTCGTCCTAAAAAAAAAAACAAGAGCAAAATATATTATACATGTTTTTACCAATGCTCAGTCAATACCTGCCTTCAAACTGTCTTCATTGCGCTAGATGCCGTGCCCATGGCGTAGCTACTGGTGCTGCCGCGGGCTCCTCCACCCCCGCTGGAGGAAATTCGATCCAAAAATGGACAATGCGGCGCAGTTTCACCTACCCATTCGGGTTCCACTTCGGTGACCGTCCGAAGATATCGGCTCCCGGTTGCAACCTGTTCGGTGAATAGCACGTATCGGGGCCGAGCTCGCCCGCAGAGGACACTGGACGGATGGATCCGTGCGGGGGTTCGGCTGCTCAGGCAGAGATACGAGTTGTCCCGCTGCAGTTCGGCGATATTCAGGAACAGTCCGGTCAGAAGACATTTCACGACCGGGATGGGATCGTCCCCGCAGGAGCTCGGCTGAATACCTAACTTGCTGCAGATGTCCAACAGCTGGGTCCGGACGGATGCCGCGTGACTGAGATGGCGTTCCATGAGGAAATTGTCGCCGCACCACTTCCGTGGTTTGTCCTTGGATTTGAACTCTTCGAACACTTTGAGGAGGGTAAGGTGGTCGCCGCATTTGGAGTAGAACTTGGAATGGGCGGCCAGTTGCTGTTCTCGTCGTTGGCTGTTGTTCAAGAAGACGTTCTCCCCGGACAGCATGGCCACAATGGTGAGGATTTCGTTCAGGCAGCCAAAATCGGGGGCACTCAGGACGATTTTGGCGTATTTGGGTTCCAGGGGAAGTTTGGCCATTCTTCGGCCGAGGGGCGTTAGGGAAGGTGCCTTAGTGGTAAAGATTGCTCCAAGATTTTTCAGCTCCTGTACTGCGCTTTCGATGGCACTCGGGGGAGGTTTGTCCAGAAAGTCAAACTCTCGGCAGTCGATTCCCAGGGCCAACAGCTGGAGGGTGGATGCCGAAATGCTGCACCGTAGAATTTCCGGCGTGCTGTGCTCGCTCAAGGCTTCGAAGTCCTTCTTGGAATAGGTTCGGTAGCAGAATCCATCCTCCAGGCGACCGGCGCGTCCCGTACGTTGCCACGCCTGAGCTTTGGAAATCCAAGAGACCTTTAGTGTATCGATTCCGCTTGTGGGGTCATATGCCCGCTGCTTGGCCTTCCCACAATCGATGACATACTTGATTCCGCTGATGGTGAGCGAAGTTTCGGCAATATTTGTGGCCAGAATAACCTTCCTGGTGTTCGGAGGAGTCGACAAAAAGACATCCATTTGGGCCTGCTGGGACATTGCAGCGTACATGGGATGCACCCGCATTCGGAACTGTCCGTTCGTTTGCTGCTTGGCCAACCTCCTGACCAACGCAGTGGCAGCCTCAATCTCTTCCTGACCCGTCAGAAACACCAGAATGTCTCCACTTTCCTGTTCCTTCTCGTGGATCTGGAAAATCGTCGTTATGCACGCTTCCAGGTAATTGATGTTATCCATCGCTTGATACACCCGGACAACGTGATTCTTTCCCTTCAGGTACAACGTGGGACAATTCCCAAAGTACTTTGCAAAGTGATTCACGTTCATCGTTGCGGACATAATGATTATCTTCAGCGGATCCAGCATCTTCAACCGCCGCGTACTTTGAGCCTTCTTAACAATTCCAAACAGCACATCCGTCGCAATCGTCCTCTCGTGCGCTTCGTCCAGAATTACCACACTATAGTTCTTCAGCAGCTGATCCGACAGGGCTTCCCGCATCAGAGTTCCATCGGTCATAAATTTGATCTTGGTATTCGGCGACGTCACGTCTTCGAATCGCACCGAGTACCCGACGACATCTCCCACGTTCCCATTCTGTTCCATGGCCACCCGCTTCGCCACCGAAATGGCAGCCACTCGTCGCGGTTGCGTTATGGCGATTTTCCTCCCTCCATGAACGCCACCTTCGTACAGGAATTGCGGCAGCTGGGTGCTCTTGCCGGAACCGGTCTCACCGATCAAAATCACCGTTTGACACTCCCGCACCTTGTCCACAATCGTCTTCCGGATGTTGTAAATGGGCAAACTTTGCCGATGCTGCTGGATGATTGCCGCACTGGTTGGTGGCTGCCGGAAGGGCGACGTAGGCGGCGGTGGGCCATTGTTTTCCGCGCCCGCTTCCTTCGGATAGGCGCGTTTCATCGGAATCCACTGATTTTTGCACTTCGATCGCTGAAACCGTGCGTTTTTCCGGATCAAAAACACCGCGGAGGATTTTCGCGACGACGACGCGAGGACTGTTTTTCACGTTTTGATTTCACAAAGGGATGACCTTTTACCTTTTTGCAAACGTCATTTGACGTCAAGGGAGAGAGCTTGGACACGAACTGCGCGTGCGTGGCGCCACCGGGGAGCAAAAATGGGAAACTGCCCTTCCGAAGTGCAAACGGTAATAAAATTTCACACAGGTCCACAAAATACAGTCGGAACTCCTACAACGTGGTTTTTACGTTGCAGGAGAATCAAGAGCGAAAATGGCGCAACTAAATAAATATGGATGGTAGAGTAAACATAAATCCGCGAAGTTGAATCCGTTGTATCCAAAGGAATCTGTAGGAGCATGACGTCACGAATCCAACTACAGTAGACGTTCGATAACTGCAACATGTTTACGTTTCACTTATCGAACAAAATTCGATAACTGCAACGTCAGACAGGCGTCAAAAACCCATCAATTGACGTTAAATGAACGCAAAATTCATTCGACCGTTCATTTGGGCTAACTTGGTGCACCGTTTTGACGGATAGCAGTGCGATAACTGCAAATTTGTTGCACTTACTGGACTTGCAGTTAAAACGCATTGCAGCTAAACCGTTTGCACCGACCGAACGTCTATTGTACGCCAATGCAAGCCTATGGGAAAATTCCTGAAGGATTTCCTGGGAGAAATGTCTGAAAACCCTTCTGGCATGTAAGTAAAAACTTATTTCTTCAAAGTAACAGTGACTGTGAAAAAATCCCAGAATATATTCCTGAAAGAATCGCAGGACGAATTTCTGAGAAAAAATCTTGGGTGAATTCCTGAAAAAGATTTTCTGAAATTTTTGAACGAACCCCTGAATAATGTTTTGAAAAGATACCGAGAGGAATTTCTGAAGGAATCCCTAGATGAATACCCAGGTAACGATTTGATGCTGTACTAACGTTTTACAACTATTTTAAACTTGATTTTTTAAAGCAGTCTTCATTTGAATAATAGCTGAGAACAAGAGGTACAATTCCTTATTCAGCTAATAAATATCTAATTTTGGTGATTTTTTTTCAATCTTCAGCTGATTTGAGGTTCATTGAAAGGCTGATTAAAGGCCTAATATGCGCTTAATTATTAATCAATCAAATTTATTTATTGTGGTCAAAATAAAAAAAAAAAACACTTTCGTAAATGCTTATTTTTGACCATTTGTGGTTTTCTATTTCAGGAAGAGATATTTCCCAACTAACAATCACATCATTCACACTGAAATAAATTTTGTTGTCGTTTCCACCGAATCCATGGTAGAATTAAGAACTGTACCAACAATTTTCAACCGAATGCAAAATTCTGTTAATTGTACTGAAACATTGTCATTATTACCATGCGTGTATTACTGTTGACTAAAAACATTCTTGGTTCTACTATTTGGGCATTGTAATTTCGACCATGTAGGCACAGCCAAACAGACGTAACACTTGCGAAATTTCCATCGACCACGCTTTTAACGATCATTTTAAATTTTCATAGTTGAGGCTTTCACAACCAGAGGCGCGCGCATCGTTTTTCTATGTGTTTGACATTTCACACTAGCGCCTTCTGTTGACGATATGGCACAACACAGTGATTCGTGCAACTTCTCCACCAGGTGTTGGTAGTGTGAACTGGGCGATGGATTTCCATGAAAATCGTTCAAGGTGTTACGTCTGTTTGTCTGTGATGTAGGCTTGAATGTTGCGCGTCTTAGGTAAACATGGTCAAAAACACAATGTCAAAATAGAAACATCAAGAATGTTTTTAGTCAATGGTACTTCACGCATGGTTATATTGACAATGTTTCAGTACAATTAACAGAATTTTGCATTCGGTTGAAAATTGTTGGTACAGTTCTTAATTTTACCATGGATTCGGTGGAAACAACAACAAAATTTATTTCAGTGCATGACGACCCAAGGAAAATTCAAAGTCATAAATAAGCATGCATGATGAATTATTGCTGGTTTATAACATTCTCAGCTGAACAGAACCAAGTGCTGAATAATAAGCCGAAATTATGGTACAGAGAACGTTCGATAACTGCAACATGTTTACGTTTCACTTAGCGAAAAAAATTCGATAACTGCAACGTCAGACAGGCGTCAACAACCCATAAATTGACGTTAAATGAACGCAAAGTTCATTCGACCGTTCATTTGGGCTAACTTGGCGCACCGGTTTGACGGATAGCGGTGCGATAACTGCAAATTTGTTGCACTTACCGGACTTGCAGTTAAAAAGCACTGCAGTTAAACCGTTTGCACCGACCGAATCTAATGTCGTTTTCGTTTTTGCGGTGGAGCTACACCGGTGCAGCACTTTTGCACCGAAAGTGTTCGTTTTTGATTTTCGTGCTGCACCGGTGTAGCACTTTTTCTACACCGCTCAAGATAGTGCAGCACTCAAAAATTCGAGAGTGTAGCGGGTGTACACCGTGTCCACCAATCAACGTTCGCAAAGTTGTAAATATTTTGGTTTTTATTCACGCACACCAATGCAACTACACCGAAAATGTTCGGTTTTGCAGTGAAAAGTGTAGCACGAAGCGGTGTAGCACCGCCACAAAAACGAAAACGACATAATAAAATCACGTTATAATTAGAAAAACGAGCCAACTAGTTAAAATACACAAAAATAAAAACAAAAAAAAAGAAAAGAAAAATGAGCTTTTTCGATTAGGCTGTAGAAAATAGCAATATTTTATTCACTAAACAACCCAATTCTAGTAGGAATTCCTCCATGAATTGCTTCAGGAATTCATCTAGGAATTCTTCCAGAGATTCCTTCAGCAATTCCTTCAGAAATGTTTTCAAGTATTCCTTCAGGATTTCTTCCAGGGCTTGCTCCAGGAATTCATACAGGAATTTTTCCAGGGAGCGCCTCAGGTATTCCTGCAGGAATTCCTCTAGGAATTACTCCACGAGTTCATCCAAGAGTTCCTCCAGAGACTTCGCTAGAAATTTTTCTAGGGATAGCTCTGGAAATTCTTCCAGAAGTCTAGAGATTCCACCAGAAATTCATTTAAGAATTCATCCAGGGATTGCTCCAGGCATTCGTCCAGGAATTTCTTCAGAGATGCCTCCAGGAAATCCTCCAGTTATTCTTTCATAACTTCCTCCAGGGATTCCTCCAAGAATTCCTCAAGCGTTTTCTCCAGGAATTCTTCCAGGAGTTACTCCAGGGATTCCGCCACGAATTTATCCAGAAGTTCCTCCAGGATTTCCTCCAGAGATTTCTCCAGGAATTGCTTCAGGGATTTCTCCAAGAATTTCTGTAGGGATTCCTGCAGGAATTCCTCCAGAAATGCCTCCAAAGTTTTTTCCAGGAATTTGTCTAGGAGATCCCCAGGTATTTGTCAAGAGATTTCTCCAGAAATTTCTCCAGGGATTTCTCTGATAATTGCTCTAAGGATTCCTCCAGGAATTTATCCAGGGGTTCCTCCAGGTATATTTCAGAAAGTCCTCCAGGGATCCCTACAGGGTTTACTCCAGGCATAGCTACCCAAATAACAAATTGGCTGGTTAATGGTGTCAGTGGTTGAACACAATAAATGATAGCCTTGATGATAGCTGAATATTGGTCTAAAGTAGGGCTTATTCAACCTCTTTAATCAACAGTACATAGATAGCTGAATATCAAGTTAAATAAAATATTATTCATCTGTGTAACCAGCTTCATAATCTGCAGTACATATAGAAGTCCCTGGAAAAATGCCAGGATTAAATCCTAGAGGAATGCCTAGACAGTGTTTCCCAAACTTTTAGGAGGTATCGCCCCCTTGGAGCTTGAGAAAAACTTTTTCGCCCCCCTAAATGAGATTTATTTTTTTTTATGAAAAAAGGCTGAAACTTTGTTGAGCTGAAGCCCTCAAAAACCCACTATTTGACACTACTGTGGCGAAACTGATATTTAATTTATCTAAATTAGTATCTATCTTTAAAAAAACGCATTATTGCATGTATAACAATACATTTTGAAACCATGTTTGTGCTATACATATTCTTGAACAAAAACGAGCAAACAGAACGGACTGTAAACATTTCCGAAAACTCGTTATCTTACACCAGATATTTTACTAGTGTTTTTGAAAAGGGTTCTCCTACTGGTGGGATATTGAAATACAATTTCAAAAATATTTTTTATACGGATAGAACAAATCAGGAATATATCTGTATCTTTACAAATGTAGTCAGCTTTTCAAAGTAAATGCAAATAATGAAAAGCCAGTATAAATTGGAGAAACTTCTATTGTCAAATAAGTAAATATGCAACAGTCATTACTCGGTTTTGAGGCAAATCAACGCTGAATTGGTGGAAACAATCAAAATAGCTACTAGTAATAAGTTTGAAATTTTCAAACAATGTGTGATAGCTCCCATCCAAAACGTGTTCTGAAATTCGTCTGAAACATCATGATTATGATTGAAAATTCCATGAAAAAAACGCCCATGAATTAAAAACAAAACTTTCTCATCAAGTAAAAAACGGTTCTTCTCGTAATCTCTTATATAAGTTTCTTCATAGTTTCTTAACATGTATTATATTAGATCTCCATAATTCCTAGGAATTATTTAGGAAATTCATATAGCAGTCTTATTTGTGTTTTTTTTTCTTGGAATTTCGACGAAAAGTTCTCATAAACATAAAAAAATCTGTAAAATGTAGTCGATCTCAAAACAGACATTTTTCAATAATCCTAAAAACAACAAAATTTGAAATGTTAGGGATTTTTAATGATTCAGTTGACATTCTGGACTAGTATTTCAATACTTTTGATTTTTTTCAATTATCAAAAAATCGCCCCCTTTTTTAGTATTTTCGCCCCCTAATTTTGGTTTTTCACATTTTCGCCCCCTTCGGCCTAATTTTCGCCCCCTGGGGGGCGATTTCGCCCACTTTGGGAATCACCGGCCCAGATGAACTCCTGGAGAAACTGCTGGAGGAATACCTGGATTAATTCTTGGATAAATTCCGGGAGGAATCCCTGGATCAATACCTGAAGAAGCTCCAGGGGTTATTCTTGGTGGAATTCTTGAAGGTATTCCTGGTGGAGTCCCTGAATAAAATCCCGAGAGGAACTCCTGAAGGAATGCCTGGAGGAAAGCTTTGAGGAGCTGTAAAAATTCCTGGAGACATGCTTGTAGGAATTCCTGGACAAATCTCTAGAGAAATTCCTTGAGGCACCTTGAGAGAAATTGCTGCTACAGAGAAATCCTTGAAGGGATTCCTTTAGAATTTCCTTGAATAATCACTGGAGCGCTTCCAGGAGGAATCCCTGAAGAAATTTCAGGAGGAATCAGTGGAAGAATTCCTAGAGGATTCCCTGGAGAAATCTCTAGAAGAATTTCTTGCGATATCTTTATAGAGGAATCTATGGAGGCATTCCTAGAGGAATCTCTAGATGAATTCCTGGAGGAATCCCTGGACGAATCTGGGTTTTTTTAGAAGAATTGCTGAAGGAATTTCCAGAGGAATCCCTTGAGGAATCTCAAGAAGAATGCCTGAAGGAATTCCATGAGGAGTTTTTGGAGATATCCCAGGAGGAAGTAATGAAGGAACCGCTGAAAACCCTGAGGTAATCCTAAAGGAATTTTTAAAATAATACGTAGAGGAACTCTTGGAGGAATCCTTCTAGCAGTTCGTGAAGGAGTTCCTGAAGAAACCTCAGGACTCGGAAGCAATCTCAACAGGAATTCCTAAGGGAATTTGTAAACAGTTCCTGGAGGAAGTCTTGGATTAATTCCTGGAGGAGTTTCTGCAAGAATTCCAGAAGCAACCCCAAGATGAGTTCTTGGAGGTTATTTTCAAAATAATCCCTGAAGTTGTTCCTGAAAGAATGACAGGAGAAATTCCCAGGTGAATCCCTGAAGCCATTCTTGGAGGAATTCCTGAAGAAACATCATAAGAGATTCCTTACGGAATCTCAGCAGAGCTTTCTTAGCGAATGCATGGCAAAATTTCTGTAGGAATCCCTTGATAAAAAAAAATCTGAAGAAATCCATCTTTGCAGTAATTTCTGGACGAATTATTTAAGGAATACTTAGATGAACTCCCAAAGGATTTTTTGTACAAAATTCAAATCATGAATTAATTTTTGAATAATATCTGAAACGAAATCTAAAACAGTCCTTTTGATTCCTCAAATTTGCAATGCCGATTGGCGTATTCACATATCGGGCATCCATGCCTCTAAAAAGTTATCTCAAGGCAGGACCCCCCTGGGCACCCGCCAGAAAAAAAAATCCTAGCTACGCCAGTGTTGGTACTTCCCTGGTGCACGGCCTTCTACGAAGAAGACGATCTCTTCCTGGTTCTCTGCTGGATAAGGTTTTTTTTTATTCTTAACCACTTAACCTATTTTACAGCTCTTTTGTACACTAGGGCACTACGTGAGCGATTCCGATTGGCGGCTGCACTTACACTTTGTACAGCGCCTAAATGTATTCTATTATATTCCTATTCTACTATATCGAACTGGTTTTCCTTTGTACTGCTTTCACTTTTCTACCCTTCCTTGGTAGAATAATGAGCACGATGATGAAATGATACAGGGTGCGGCAGGAAAAAATGCGAAAAGTTCAAGGCACTATTACATGCTGTATGTGGGTTATATATGACTATTTTTTCATGACAGTGTATCAGTCAATGTCTATATTCTAGCACTGAAAAATAAAAATGAACATATTTGATGTTTAATATGTGATAATGTAGGCCTAATAAGCGGATATCAATAAACTGCGCGCCCAATGGTCATTAAACAAAATGACTATAACAGTAACAAAATTAGCTAAAATTCGATGAACAACCAGACCACACTGATCCAGAGCCATGTAGTTTCACATACCAGATGAAATAAGTACATATATTTAATGATATTGTAGAGAAAATCAAAAATTTTGTTTTATCAGATGCGAAATTTAGCGACCTGTGCGATTTTCTGTGGTTTGAAAATTCTGATTGTCTTCATCTTCAGGCGCCGCCCTGTAAAGGTTAGTGACCAAAATGGGATTTTTTTTTATTAACTTTTCAGAAAACTAGCCTATTATAGATCATGGAACGTTGAAACATAGATTGGTTAATGTCAGATGGACGAAAATGAGGTTTGAAGTTGAAAAACACTTTCGCATTTTTTCCTGCCGCATACTGTAGGCATAGCTACCCAAATAACAAATTGGCTGGTTAATGATGTCAGTGGCTGAACACAATAATGATAGCTGAATATTGGTCTAAAGTAGGGCTTATTCAAACCCCTTTAATCAGCAGTACATAGATAGCTGAATATCAAGTTAAATAAAATATCACCTGTGTAACCAGCTTCATAATCAGCAGTACAGTAGACGTTCGATAACTGCAACATGTTTACGTTTCACTTAGCGAACAATATTCGATAACTGCAACGTCAGACAGGCGTCAACAACCCATCAATTGACGTTAAATGAACGCAAAGTTCATTCGACCGTTCATTTGGGCTAACTTGGCGCACCGTTTTGATGGATAGCGGTGCGATAACTGCAAATTTGTTGCACTTACCGGACTTGCAGCTAAAAAGCATTGCAGTTAAACCGTTTGCACCGACCGAACGTCTACTGTACATAGAAGTCCCTGGAGAAATGCCTGGATTAAATCCTAGAGGAATGCCTAGAGGAACTCCTGGAGAAACTGCTGGAGGAATACCTGGATTAATTCTTGGATAAATTCCGGGAGGAGTCCCTGGATCAATACCTGTAGAAGCTCCAGGGGTTATTCTTGGTGGAATTCTTGAAGGTATTCCTGGAGGAGTCTCTGAATAAAATCCCGAGAGGAACTCCTGAAGGAATGCCTGGAGGAAAGCTTTGAGGAGCTGTTGAAATTCCTGGAGACATGCTTGTAGGAATTCCTGGACGAATCTCTAGAGAAATTCCTTGAGGAACCTTGCAGGGATGCCAGATGATTTTTCCAAAAATCTGTATCAGGATTTTAGAAAATCTGTATTTGTCTGTATTGTGAAAGTGTGACTGAAAGCCAACAAACACCAAGTTTCCGTAAATCCAGTCAGACCCCTTAAGAAATCTGTATGTTGCACATGTAAATTTTTTTGTCCCGAATTTTGCACGAACATTTCTATTTGCAGTAAGTTTTCACTAAATGGTGTATAAAGCAGAACGTTATGAATTTTCATAGTAAAATAAATATGTATATTCTTAATAATTCTGAACTTTTACGTCGCCTAATTTTTGTGAAAATTCCTTATAGGAATTTTCCCTGGGACTTTCCGGGGAGTTTCTCAAAAAAAATATCCTGAAACTGGTTCACGGGTTTCCACAGAAATTCCTTTCAAAAATACTCCTGGGATTCTTTAAAGGATTAAAGAGAAAATTTCTTCAGGGATTGCTACATATGTTATGCTTGTATTTCTAAATATATTTGTTTTTCAATATTTTTGGAGAAATTCCTCCAATTTTTTTTCCAGGAGTTTTTCTATAGCTTCTTCTTCTTCTTCTTCTTCTTGGCGTAACGTCCTCATTGGGACAAATCCTGCTTCTCAGCTTAGTGTTCTATGAGCACTTCCGCAGTTATTAACTGAGAGCTTCCTCTGCCAATGACCATTTTGCATGCGTATATCGTGTGGCAGGCACGAAGATACTCCACAGACAAACAGACGTCTCACTCTACTCACTTCCCATCGTTACCCTTTTTAACGGTTAGTTCAAATATTTTGTAGTTCGCACGGCGTTCGGTTCGTTCGGTTCGGTTCGGTTCGTTCGGTCACGGCGCTCGCATCGTTTTTACTCCTGTTTGACGTTTGCTCACTACCGCCACCTACTGAGTGGTTTGCGTAACACAGCCTGGTTAGCATTGGGCGATTATGTTTTCGCGACGATGATTTTTATCTCAATTTGTTCCAAGTGATACGTCTGTTTGTCTGTGGATACTCTATGCCCAAGGAAGTCAAGGAAATTTCCTTTACGAAAAGATCCTGGACCGACCGGGAATCGAACCCGTCACCCTCAGCATGGTCATGCTGAATACCCGTGCGTTTACCGCCTCGGCTATATGGGCCCTTTTTCTATAGCATTTCTCCGAAAAATAAATCGATGAATTTTTCCAGGGGTTTCTCCATGAAATTCTTCTCACGTATCTTAAAAAGATGCAATTCTTGGAGATATTTTTCTTCAACAAACATTCAGAGTTTCTAGCATAATTTAAAATACACAAAAATAGAAAAGTGGAGCGGACCTGGTGTGATGGTTAGAACACTTGACTATCACGCCGAGGACCTGGGATCGAATCCCACTCCCGACAAACTCGCAAAATGTGAGTTCTACCTTCAGAAGGGAAGTAAAGCGTGGGTCCCGAGATGAACTAGCCTAGGGCTAAAAATCTCGTTAATACAGATAAAAAAAAAATAGAAAGATAATAAAAAATAAACTTTGAGAATTATTCTCGAAATTATTGCTTAAATTTCTACCTAAAGATTACTTAATTTGTTCAGGGGTTTTCTGGAAATTCCTCAAGAAATTCTCAAAAGATTTTCCTGGAAAGTTCCTACAGGAGTTTATCCAATAGTTCCTTGAGGTATTCCTCCAGGCATTGCTCTGGATTTGATAAGACCTTTCTTCAGAATTTTTTTTTCCAAAAGCTTTTTTTAACAACTGCTGCAGAACTTCAAAAAATAAGCATTTTTCAAAGATTTTTTCTAGAAATTTTTCAAAGAATATTTGTAGAGGGTTCTCCATTTTTTTTTTAAATTTCTTTATTGGTTCTCTAAAGAATTCTTCCAAGAAATTTATTTTTAAACTGCACGTGATTTTTTTTTCGATCAATCTTTCAGAGGTACCTCCAGCAGTTCTTCCAAAGATCCTTTCAGAAAATCCTACAGGGAATCTTTAGAAACTCAATTAAGGATTTCTGCAATGTTTGCATTTTTTAAGAGATTTCTCCATAAATTCCTCCACGGATTTTCCAGGCATCACTGCAGAAATTTCTCAAAAATTCTTTCATTGATAGAGTTACTCCAGAAGTTTATCAAGATTTTTTTTTCATTTTTTTCAAAAAAAAAAAACATGAAGGAGTTTCTGCAGGAATCACTGAACGAATTTCTTAAAAAAAAAATCTTGGAGAACGCTGGGAAGAGTTTCCAAATAAATCCCTTTAGGATTTGTGAATAATTTACTTGAAGAATTTCAGAATTTTTATTGTTGAAATTTTGAAGAAATCCCTGGAAATAAATATATCTTCACATACGAATTTCTGAAGAAATCTAAGCAGGAAGTCCTGAAAGAAAAAGTTAGAGGAAGTAAAGTTAGTGACAAGTAAAAAGAAAATCGGGTTAAGTACTGTTTCTTTTAATTCCACTAAGAATGTGCATCCTTTGACAGATACGTATTCGCATTTTTTCCTGCCGCATACTGTATGTGGCTGTTGTTCCTTTTCCAGTTCGATTGGGGGTCGTCCATTATGGCACAGACAAACAGACGTAACACCTTGAACGACTTTCATGGAAATCCACACTACCATCACCTGGTGGAAAAGTTGCACGAATCACTGTGTTGTGCAATATCGTCAACAGAAGGCGCTAGTGTGAAACGTCAAACGCATAGAAAAACGATGCGCGCGCCTCTGGTTGTGAAAGCCACAACTATGCAAATTAGGAATGATCATTAAAAGCGTGGTCGATGGAAATTTCACAAGTGTTACGTCTGTTTGTCTGTTTGTCACATGTGATTATGGATTGCCGTTCGCCGATATCCAATTATCCGGGTCCGTTTGAGCTATGAGAGCTCAGAAAGAGGGTCAACTGCCAGCCGCTCTCGGTGGAAGAAGAGCAACTGACGAAGGGCTGGGATCGAACCCATGACCATTCGCTTATAAAGCGAACGTGTAGCCGCTGCGCCACGGGCCCCGACGGATAAGGTTTTAGCTTGTCGTTTATCCGGTATACGAGCTACGTGCCCAGCCCACTGAAGGCTGCCGTGTTTTATTCGCGTGCCGTCCCCCAGTTCACCGATTATTGTTCGTTTTTCTTCCATTGGGCGTAACGTCCCAACTTCTCAGCTATCACTGATTTTAAACATTTTTGGCTTATTAAACTAGGCACAATTATCAATTGATGATAGTTTTTCAACACATTGGGAATGAATGTCATAGAGTATCCATAAACAAATGTTCACTTACCTGTAGAGATAGCGTAAGCCGGTAAATAGTACAGCATGTAGGGACACCCCACCGACATCAACGTCACAGATAGGCACATTAGAATGAACGTGATATCCTTTAGTAATGATATGTCCAGGTACCTGTAGGAGAAACACGAAAAATATGACTAATTAGCTGACTGATCAATATTTTCAGATATTTTCTGTATGTTCGTTCACTGGAATGCTTCATCTTCCAACCATACTCCGATACTTACTGACTAATCTTATCCAACAGTCCATCGCTGTATTCCTCGTACTCGTCGTCGAAAATGTTGGACAAATCCCTGGCCGGCGTCGGAATGATCATGCTTTTACTAAGGCCACGGTTCTGCGACAGCGGGCAGTACTGGTTGCCACCGCCGCCGCCGCCACCCCCATCGCCTCCGATGATCCACTCCGACTTGAGTGGGGCCTTCTCCGTCGAGTCTGCATTGCCCGTATCCTGCTGTGCTGTCATCGTCGTCTTCGTCAGTCCCTGTGATTGCGGTGGTTGTGGTAGTTGAGGCTGTTCCGTCTTTGGTGGTAATAGGATGTCCTGTGGCTGTTGATGCTTCTGCTGGTTGATGCGGTTGTACATCTCCTCGTTGCGCTGCTTGAGCCGCTTGCTATTCCGCTGGGAGTCGTACCCACTGCTGCGGTTCTTGTACACGAACGTGGAATCGGTGCTAAGATCTTCGACCGAGTGCAGTATGCTGCAGCTTTTGATCGAGGCAATGGGCTTCAGAAAGATCGCATTCGAGATGATATCTTTCAGTTCGTCTTCACTTTCCTGGAGCGTCTTCTCCGTTACGTTCACTACAGAGAAAGCCGCGTGGCACGGAAGGCAGCGTGTTTGAAAGTGGGATCGTGGATGGGGTGGGGATAATGAAACATTCGTCAGTTCTAAACGGACAGTATCGCTGCGTCGCACATGATTATGCTTGTTAGGTTCTTGTTTTTGAAACACTGTGTGGCTTTCGCTTCTTTTGGTTTTGTACGGGGGTGTTTGGACTTAGCCATCTTCACTGAACACTTCTGTCTTTCATTTTTGATTCGGGAAGTTTTCTGGGAAGATGTCTTTCATTGGTTTTAACGCACAACGTGTGCAGGAGTTGGAGTTATTTCTATCAAGTAACCGTATTACGTATGATTTTCGAATATTTTTGAACACTAATCGATGCAGGGACATTTAGGATGCGCGTGTTTTATTCGAATCTGGTCGTTGGTCGCGGAGCGAGGATTGAAAACCGAACACATTTGTTTCACGTTGTTGATCAAGATCGTCTTTTTGAACCGATTTAGAGTCTTTTCAGTTTCTCACTGAAGGTTATCAAAATCAGTCTTTGTATGAATACTTTCATTTGACACAAGTTTCATATATAGTTCATGTGCTGATTGTAAAATTAAGGATACAAACCAAAAAAGTGGTGCAGTAAATAGTGTAACAAAATCATGATACTGATCTTTAAAATTGAAAAGAAAATAACCTGACCCATGTTTTTGCCATAATCCACTCAGATTTCAATATACTGTTTTGTGATCCAAACAGACAGATCGACATGTGCACTGTTTTGGGATACATTTTGTCATTAACGCAAAATTCCAAAATCAATGGTTCATTCCAGGAGAATAATGCTCCGTCTAAGCCAATGTGATCGTATGTCTAAAATTATGCTGCTTTTATGGGTGACTTTAACTTTGGAGAGTAGTTAGTTTTTTTCGGCTAATTACGTCCGCAAAAATTGCTCATTTTAAACCCCCTCCCCCCTATGTCACACTTTTTGTATGAGACCTCTGAAATTTTTGTATGGGTTGTCACACTTTACTGAACCCCCCCTCCTCCTAAAAGCGAGACGTAATTTATGGACGTTCCCCTATAAGACACCAAGTTTTTGGCCCACGTCGAATCAATGTTTCCAAACCACAATCAAATAAATATAAAAGCGTTGGGAAATTGTATGAGCCAACCCAAGTAACCAAAAGTTCAAATAAAAGGGTACTTTATAAGCTAAGCAGCTTGTTCGAGGTTGCTCGCCTTCTAAGCAGCTTCATTTTTAAGTAATTTTGGAACTTGAAAGTTTACCTTAGCACGCTGGATAGCCTTCTAAGCAGCTTTTGACAAAACTTTGAAAACATTCATGCAGAAAAAATGTGTTTTTCAGAATCACAACCCCACCCTGTTTTGGTGGGTTTGTGATTCATGTCTGGAAATTGCTTCTGATAATTATATTTTCACACATATCACTGCTATGTAGATTTGAACTGGACCCTCCTGCATGATTGCCTGCCGACTTACCGCTGCGCTTCTGAAGACACTTAAAGTCAAGCTAACTTCACTAATGTACAAATGTGCAAAACTAGCTGCCGCCAGAAAATCGGTTCAAGTCAGACTTTACTTGCTGTTCATTCAATCTCAACTGTAGTACTGTAGTAGAGCGTAGAGTTCTCACGCAGCGACTATCGGTTCGAATCCGATGGGCGGCATTTTTTTTGCTCAAGCCTAGTATTCATTGATTTGATAAATTCATATTTGTCTTCTATTCGTGTATGCTTGAACAGTTGTTTTCTACAAAAGAAATAAATTTAATCTTCATTGAAACACAATGCTACTGATCTGAACTTTCATGAACTTGAAAGTTCCGACAAAGTTTCGAGTAGCATCTTAAGAAGCTATAAAGTTCCACAAAGCTCAGAAAAAGTTCCGAATGGAACTTACTGGCTGCTTAAGAGGCTAACAATGAACATTGCCAGAACTTGTGACCGAAGTTCCAGCAAGGCTCATCGTTAGCCTCTTAAGCAGCCAGAAAGTTCCATTTGGAACTTTATCTGAACTTCGCGGAACTTGAAAGTGCATTTTGTCATGGGAAGCGGAACTTTTGGTTACTTGGAAAAATACTTTTCGGGGTCAAACAAGGCACTTGCTGGCAATTTCCGAAAGCGAAAATCTCTCGACCTGAAAATCTCTCGAAAGCTGTGTAAGGAATCAAATTTTTTAGCGTTGAGAATACTAGCATCTCCTAAGCAGCATGATTGCTATAGTCACTCCCGTGTGCAGCATAGTTGTCCCATGTTCTATGGGAATCCCTATTAACATGGGACAACTATGCTGCACACGGCAGGACTCAGTGCATTGAAATTTCCTCCTGAAAATGGCAATTAAGAGCTTCACCTGAAATCGAGAATTTTCTAGCTAATAATTAGATTACAGTAGACGTTCGGTCGGTGCAAACGGTTTAACTGCAATGCTTTTTAACTGCAAGTCCGGTAAGTGCAACAAATTTGCAGTTATCGCACCGCTATCCGTCAAAACGGTGCGCCAAGTTAGCCCAAATGAACGGGCGAATGAATTTTGCGTTCATTTGACGTCAATTGATGGCTTGTTGACACTGTCAGGCGTTGCAGTTATCGGATTTTCGTTCGCTAAGTGAAACGTAAACATGTTGCAGTTATCGAACGTCTACTGTATATGCAGAGATGAACCAGCCCAAGGCTGAAAGTCTCTGAAATAAAGCGAATTGAATAGATTATATGCTTTTTCAAATTTGCAATTAGCGCCACCTACTGGCAGAAACTCGTACCAAACGGCAATTGAACTGATAGCCTTGTTCTACTGAACAGCTTTTCCGCTGAGCAAGGGTTTTCAGGCCTTTTACCTCGCGGTGCACTTTTTAGAAATTAATTTCTATGCGTTGTATCCATTCACAAAAAAAAACAAAGAATTTCATTTGAAAAAAGTATATCAAAAATACCAGTTTGACTCCTAAATAAACTCAACGGAGCTTATCATGCGTGGAATAATTGTACGACGGGATCTCAACAGATTTTTGTCACAGTCTAAAGAAGAAAAGTACCCAAACGAGCAGTGGCAAGAATATTTCCATCTAAATTTTTGTAAGTGTTTCTTTCAAACAAAAATGGTTTGTACATGCAACCATGTGTATACTTAATCATTTCCATAATGTATGCGGGGCTTGAGGGCACTTGAGGGCAGCAGGGACGAAAGTCCTGGGGCCTGACGCACCCCCCCGCTTGCGAGTCAGCCGCGTAGTCCCCGGCTAAGAATAGGACTACTAACCCCAATTCAAGGTGTCAAGCGACCCGTGCTGAGGAATGAGTGATCGAGGGGGCGAAAAAGATGCTCGATCTTTAACGGAGCCTGTGGGGTACCTGGGCACCCCCCACAGTAAGCTGTCCCGGGCGCGGGCGGGGTTGACTCTGCCCGCCTTCCGAGGACAAAGGGAGTGGCGAGGACCACTCGGGAAACTGGCTAAGCGCCAGCATGCTACCGTGATGGACTCTCCAAAGCGAGTCATCGATGTTCGTTGCTGCAGGCTACGCAGCTAACCTTGTGGGTGCGATGTGCACTAGCCCCTCTCTGAAGCAATACCTTCTTGGTGGTTCCGGAGAGACGTAGGGTTTGGCGACCATAGGAATGGTTTAGTGGGTACGAGGAGAGAGTAGTCCTGGATTTTACTTTTGTTGTAGAAGACGGCCTGTCAGACCTACACTACCCTAACCTTTTGTTAGGGTGTCTGTTGAGCAGATTATCCCCCTATGGTTTAGAAGGAAAAAAAATAATGTATGCGTTCCCGAGCAAGAACGAATAACTGACACATAACTGCAGCATACCAAAGTCAGGTATCATACCAAGACAAGATATTGGTCGGTTACCCAGGTCTTGAAAATAACTTATTTTGGTATTTTGTAGGTATTGATGAAATACCTTAACGAGTTATTGGTTTGGTGTTGAGGACTGCTTGAGGTATTATTCAGTTATGGAAAAATCGCTATTTGTATGGAAAAATCGCCGATTATTATTTAGGTATTGCCATTCCTGAGGCCAGAATATACACCAGTTATTAGGTATTCTCCAGTTAGTAGGTATTTTGTTTCCCATACCTGAGTTTGGTATTCTTCAGCTATTTTCTCCTGCTCGGGTTGACACATCGTCTAGTTTTCTCGTCTTTAAAAAGGGAAGGGCAGATTTGATAGAATCCAAAAATGGCCGACTTTGGCACCTACTGAAGATTTTGAGCGCACAAATCTCTTCATAAATAAAACTAGCGCACCTGATCTTCTTATTTTAAGCTTATTACAAGTGAGGAAGAACAGAACAATAAAAAACACAGTTGTTTAAAGCTTGCTTCTTGAGATTTGTGCGTCTGAAGTTCTGATACACCGTTCAAGCGGGATTTCAATATGTTTGTTCTTAGGGCGAGATCGAGTTGGTGCCTTGAGTATATGTCATTGGATCATATCAATCATAACTAGATCATTTGAAGCAATATGGGTAAAGTTGATGCTCACCATCATCAGAAACCCCCTTAGAGTTAGAGATCCCCATACACTTCCATAAAATTCTACTGAAGTCACCTGGAGCCCCATAAAAACCCTTGAAATTCTATGAAACCCCTCTAAATGCCTTGAAACCCTTCAGAAAATCCTCCTGAGACCCCCGTAGACTTCCCTTAAACTCAACTGAAGCCTCCTGAAACTTCTCAAAACATCTTGAAACACCTTGTAATCCCTCAGAAAACCCAGAGAAGACCCTTTTAAACCCACTAAAACGCCATGAAAGCCAATTGCAACTCACTTCAAGTTCTCATAAGGTCCCAGAAATCCCGGATAATCTCCTGGAACGCATTGAAAAACCTCTGAATTTTTCCTCACCTAACTTTTGAAAAGGGCGTATGCAAAATTCCCAGTGGTGGGTACGCTTGCCGTTAACCGTTAACGCATTTCGGACAAACATTTACTTCTATTCCCACAAAGGTCACTTGAAAGATCACTAATTTGCAACTTTTTCATTGAACTTTTTGAACTTTTGGTTTGCGAGATATTTAGAGGCGAACACAATTTAACGATTAACGGACGGGCTTGGTGGTCTAGTGGCTACCGCTTCTGATTCGTATGCAGAAGGTCATGGGTTCAATCCCTGGCCCATCCCTTTCATCCTACTTTGTATATTTCTATCCACTTTCTCTTTCTCTCTTCTCTACATATACAACTCATGTATATTCATATGCTCATAGTCATCGCTAGAACAGAAACGAATTTAAAAACAAAGTCCCTCCCTTCCAACTTCCACTCACAGCACAGTGTATATATAACGCCTACAAGTTATGCAACCGAAGCGTGATGTGTCGCTTGACCTTATTCTCCTTATTCACCACACAATCTATCACCTTACGAAAACTATTAATAACCCCTATCCATGGATCGCAACACCAACCCAACGGTGACTCCCAGATCTCCCATCCTTTCCGTCTAACAAATACCCCAGTCCGTGCTGGTTGTGGGGATGCAGAGGTGATCTGAGTCTTTAGTAGCAACAACCAGCATACTATAACATTCCGTTCCTTTCCCAACTGACTATAAGGACGTGGCCGGCGCCGTTTTTGATCAAAAATGTATGAGCTGCTTAAATTGCACTTTGAGAATAAGTGGAGTGTCCCAGCCCTTATTCATTTGGATCTGATTGATTGATTGATTTGTCTTTATTAAAGAGACTTTCAGCCCTTGGCTGCCAATTGGATCTCAGTGCAATTGGTACCAGCTCAGATCAATCACGGAGGAGCAACCATTGACATGTATGTATAGTCAGATTTGATCGTTAACGGATGGTTCTTGTTAACCGTTAATCGTTAAATTGTGTTTGCTCATCAATAGCTAGAAAACTAAACGCTTAGATTGAACTTTTTCCATTTCAAAAGAAAGATAAACCCCACTTGCAAATTGAAGAAAATTGATAGGTAATAAACAGTTAAGTGCCCTCTGTGAGAATAGAAGCAAATGAGCCATTTTACGAAGTGACAATAATGTTGATGATGATATTGGTTTTCACGGGTTATTGGACGCTACCTCCTGTCAAAATTCATTCATAAAATCGGCTCGTAAAATGGACTATATTTGTCTAAAATGCGTTAACGGTCAACGGCAAGACGCTCACCAGTGAAAATGCCAAATTTTCTGCTTCAAAAACTGGAAGTGATCTGGAGTGCAATTGCATTAGCATTAGCATTAAGCAAGTCGCACAAATTCGTAGGTGGTAAGAAGTGATCAGGAGTGAAACCTGCAAAATTTTTTGAGGATATTTGAAGGACTTTTAGAAAAAAAAAAAAAATACACTGAGGGTAATATTTATGTTAGATGTCATATAATTTCTTTCTTCCTAAAATCTTACTCTTTGATTTTTTGTAAAATTATTTTTCTATAGAAAGTTGACTTTTAGCCTTAAAATTTGCCAAGTAGCCCAGGGTGGCCAAATGCTTCTAACTATTTTTCTCGAATTTTTATTTTTCTTCGATTTTCAAAATAAGTAAAAGCAAATCATGTTTGAGATTTTTAATATCAAAAATAGATCCTACGTACAGATTCCAAGGAAAAAACCTATGAATGATTTGTTTTCTAAGTTACAGCAAATTACAAAAAATATGAATAGTGCTGCAAAACGGTGAGTCGATAAGGAGAGATTCCAACATAGCTCTGGTCCTCACAAGTTCCTACCTCATGCTTCCACGGGTCAAACGATGACAAAGACCGCTAGCTAAGAGTTGTGTGCTTAGCTGGTAGTGCAGCCTGGGCACTGTTGTCCTTCTGACTTCAGCTAGATTGAGGAGGTACGATCCGAGCGTCTGCTCACCAAGGAGGTGCGGCTCAAACAGCGTCTGTTCTGGCATCCAGCGGCTGAGTATGAAATGGCCGGGGTTCTGCTAAACCGAACTAAGCGCCAAAAAGATAATTCCGAGATAATTAAGCTTAAAGTTCAATCACTCACAAATAAACAACAGCGGAGATTATTTGAAACTTTTCCGCTCACCTGTAACTTACAAGCCTTCATTAACCATCAGAAATTAAGAATACATGTAAATTATTTGGAATCATTGATATAATTACATTTTATTTCTTGGTACTTTGCACTCAGTTCACTCTGGCTGATCAAAAACATTAGAAAATGGTTTATAGTTCAGTTTGGCTGAATGTGTTTTTTTGTTTCCGGTAAAACCAGTTGGACAGCGAAAAAAATCTCGATTTTTCATCGTCTATCATGTTGAAATCGATATCACTCACAATCCTTTACATGAATCAAAAAGGACGCATATAGTATGGTAGTACGAAGGTCTCAAAATAGTTTGAAATATGAACGGTGGAAGCCTTCCCAGCTCAGCTTTTCCCACCCATGCTTTTTCTTCATAAGCGGTGCATGTGGAGGTACAGAGCAAGAGTGATTATGTCAAACGATGTCCTTGCATACCCTGAGGTCCTGAGATGTGAATGTGGAGCAATTTGTGTACTTCAAATTTATGCTGGTCGAAGAAAACCATGAAAATGTTCTGCCAAAGTGCACTAAGTACAAAAAAGTTTTCAAAATATGAAAGAGATTCGAACGTGGATCATCTGAGTGATAACCAAGCGCGTTACCTCTAGGTCATATTACCTTACTGAAGGTCAGTCGTTAAGTCTGAATCAAGTTCTAAACTGTTCTAAACATTCTTGTCAAGGATGGTTTTTGTGAAAACGCCATTTTTCGATCAGCCAAAGCGAACCAAGTGTTTGATTTTTTTCAAGCTTTATTAATCTAATTAGGCTTTGTTGTTCAATGACGGCTTCTGTGTTAAATTACCAGTATGAGGTGTATCGACATAAAGCTGGTATTAAAAACCAGTTGGTTTTTGTATTGTTGAGAATAAATTGATTCTAAAATGCTGTGGACTTGGTTCGGTTTGGCTGAATGTGATTTGGAAAAATGGCAATAAGCGCCATCGAAACATAATTCACTCCTCCCACACCCATATTTCTAATAACGTGTTCATTTCTCTCACAGATTGTTTCTATGAGTCGGTAAGAAGTTAGAAATCTGACGGCGATGAGGAGAACTTGATGTGTTCATCACCTGGACCAAAACTAAAATAATTCGCTGATTCTATCGAATGCTTTACAGTTCACTCTGGTTGGATGCAAAATGATGTTTTGTATGTTCCGCCAAACAGAAATTTTGAATTTACTCCACGGAGAGCTGTCAGAATTACTGGATTTTTACATGGAAGGAAGATCATCATTTTCTTGACTTAATGGTTAAGAAAACTCAATTTTTCAAAAAATGGTCCTTAGTTCGGTTTAGCAGAACCCCGACCAAATGCTGTATTGCGTCAGCTATACCTAAGAAGGCAGCCCCTTCAACGCAATGTAGGCAGCGCGACTCCGGTAAGGTAGCCTGCTGAAAACCTTCAAACACCCAGAAAAGCAATAGTAGAGTAAACGGATTGATTTAACGGTAACAGACTCGGCAACGAATAAAGGACAACGATTGGAAAGTCGGATCTTGGAACGTGAGAACTTTGAATGAACCCGCACGTGTTGGGCTCCTGGCTCATGAACTGCGGAATGTCGGCGTTAATGTGGCCGCTATCCAGGAGATACGCTGGCCCAAAACTGGAGAACGCGAATTCCGAGCGGTGAATCCCATCGCCAACACTTCATTCAAGTACCACATCTACTACAGCGGCGGCGATAAGGCAGAACGCGGAGTTGGCTTTATAGTGATCGGGAAGCAGATGAAGCGAGTTATTCGGTGGAAGCCGATAAGCGACCGAATCTGTGTGTTGAGGATGAAGGGCAAGTTCTTCAACTACAGCCTGATCAGCATCTATGCGCCAACGAACGACAAACCCGATGACATGAAGGATGAGTTCTATGAGAGCCTTGATAAGGCCTACGGAGAGTGCCCAAAACAAGATGTCAAAATAGTCATCGGAGATGCAAATGCGCAGATCGGCAGAGAAAGTTTCTTTCGGCCTGTCATTGGAACGGAAAGCCTTCATTCTGTTACCAACGATAATGGTCTGCGCCTTGTGACATTCGCTGCTGCTAGAGGGATGGCAATCAGCAGTACCTACTTCGCACGTAAGAATATCCGAAAACACACCTGGCGACACCCGAGTGGTGACACTTGCTCCCAGATAGACCACGTGCTGGTCGACGGGCGACATTTCTCGGACGTCATAGATGTGAGGTCCTACAGAGGCCCGAACATCGACTCGGATCATTATCTTGTAGCCGCTAAAATTCGGGCGCGATTATCCAGCGTCACGAGTTCAAGAAACAACCGGACGATGCGTTTCAATATCCAGCGCTTGTCAGCCGAAGGGGTTGCTGCACAGTACCATCAGAAGCTAGACGAGAGGATAGGAGAGACCAACGGATCTGGAGATGTCAACAGCTTGTGGGGAAGTATCCACGAAGCAGTGACAACAACAGCGCAAGAGGTGATTGGTATCGCTCAGCGACGCCAACGTAATGGTTGGTTTGACGAGGACTGCCAACGAGCGACGAACGAAAAGAATGCCGCCAGAAGTCGAATGCTAGTGGCCGGTACCCGGCAGAACAGAGAGCGGTACAGGGTTGCAAGAGCAGAAGAGAAACGAATCCACCGCAGGAAAAAAACGACAACACGAAGAGAGTGTTATTGCTGAAGCGCAGGAAAGTATGGACAGGAACGATATGCGGAGATTTTATGCAACTGTCAATGGCGCGCGGCACAAGACTGCGCCAGTGCCCGCCATGGGCAATGACCGGGAAGGAAATTTGCTGACAGACAAAACAATGGTGGCAGCCAGGTGGAAGGAGCACTTCGAAGATTTGTTGAATGGTAGCAGCGAAGGAGCACCCAGGAACAGGATTAACATAATGGATGACAGTCAAGCAGTGGAACCACCAACACTGGATGAGGTTAAAAAGGCCCTTAAGGAGCTGAAAAACAGCAAGGCTGCTGGGAAGGACGAGATCCCGGTCGAACTTCTTAAGCACGGAAGCGAACAGCTACATCAATCAATCCATCAGATTATTATAAAGATTTGGGAGGATGAAGAATTGCCCACTAGTTGGTTGGATGGCCTCATATACCCAATCTACAAGAAAGGGCACAGACTGGAGTGTGCCAATTACAGAGGGATTACCCTCTTAAATTCGGCGTATAAGATACTGTCGCGTGTCCTGTTCAACAGACTGCGACCTCTTGAGGAGTCCTTCGTCGGCGAATACCAGGCTGGTTTTCGTGAGGGCCGATCAACGACGGATCAAATGTTTACCCTGCGGATGATCCTAGATAAATTTCGGGAATATAACTTGCAGACTCACCATCTGTTCATTGATTTTAAAGCAGCGTACGATTCAGTGAAAAGAAATGAGCTTTGGCAGATAATGTCAGAACATGGTTTTCCAGCGAAACTAATTACGCTGATACGCGCAACGCTGGATGGATCAAAATCAAGTATTCGGATCGCGGACGAAGTGTCTACGTCGTTTGTGACCTTGGATGGATTGAAGCAGGGGGATGCTCTTTCAAATTTATTGTTCAACATTGCACTCGAAGGAGCGATTAGGAGGTCAGGCGTGCAGAGGAATGGCTCTATCATCACACGGTCGCACATGCTCCTCGGTTTTGCGGACGATATTGATCTCATCGGCATCGATCGTAGGGCAGTGGAGGAAGCTTATGCTCCTCTGAAGAGAGAGACAGCGAGGATAGGCTTGACGATTAACTCTACCAAGACGAAGTACATGATAGCGGGTAGAGACAGAAGCAGGCCTAGTGGTGTTAGTGCTGAGGTAGTGATTGATGGGGAAGTGTTTGAAGTTGTTGAAGAATTTGTTTATCTTGGAACACTTGTGACATGTGACAATGACGTTTCCCGTGAAGTGAAAAGGCGTATTGCAGCTGCGAATAGGGCCTTTTACGGATTGCGTAGCCAGCTTAGGTCCCGTAACTTGCAAACGCAAACAAAATTCGCTCTGTATAGTAGACGTTCGGTCGGTGCAAACGGTTTAACTGCAATGCTTTTTAACTGCAAGTCCGGTAAGTGCAACAAATTTGCAGTTATCGCACCGCTATCCGTCAAAACGGTGCGCCAAGTTAGCCCAAAAGAACAATCGAATAAATTTTTCGTTCATTTAACGTCAATTGATGGGTTGTTGACGTCTATCTGACGTTGCAGTTACCGAATTTTGTTCGCTAAGTGAAACGTAAACATGTTGCAGTTATCGAACGTTTACTGTATAAGACGCTGATTCTTCCGGTTGCCCTCTACGGTTACGAAGCGTGGACGTTAAAGGAGGTAGACCGAAAAGCTTTTGGAGTTTTTGAGCGCAAAGTGCTGCGGACAATTCTCGGTGGGAAACAAGAAAACGGAGTGTGGCGCAGACGCATGAATCACGAGTTGTACCAAGTGTACGAAGATGCGAATATTGTGAAACGTATAAAATACGGCAGACTTCAGTGGGCTGGACACGTAGTGCGAATGTCGGAAGAAAGAATAGCGAAAACAATATTCAGCAGAGAACCCGGTAGAGGTAGGCGACTTCGTGGGCGGCCGCGAACTCGCTGGCTGCACGCGGTTGAAGAAGATCTACGATCCCTACACGTTCGGGGAAACTGGAGGAACATCGCCCAAGACCGACGAAGATGGTGCTCTACTATACGCTCGGCATTGGAGTAAAGTTACTTTGTAGCCAACAAGGTAGGTAGGTATGAATAGTGCATGGGACCTTGTGAAATGTTACTTGAGATTTTTTTTTACAGTTTTACAGTTTTTATCAAAAAAGGATTTTTTTTTGACATGTGAATTTTCAGACCGTCTCGAATAACATTTTACAAAGTATTTTTTGTTCATTTTTGTTTTTTGAATTCGCTGTAATTTAAGTATGGTTGATTGTAGGAAAAACATATGCATAGTTTTTTCATTGGAACTTGTACGTAGAATATAAATTTGATACAAAAAAAAATAGGTTTTTTTTTTTTTTAAAAACGATGAAAAATAAAAATTGTTAGAAGCATTTGACCATCTTTGCTGAAAAAAAAAGTTTTATTTTTTTACTGTTTTCATCCTTTGCTAAAATTAGCACCTCACACACATGCACCTCCTTGAACACCGAGGATGCCTGTTAGTTCTAAGTATTATCTGGTTACTAGTAAAAATGCAACTGATCTGAGTAATACGGGAGTAGCAACCACGGGTGCTTAAGCTCGACTCGGCGCAAACGAGAATCCGATATTTGTGAAACAGTAAGAATTTAGAGCTATTATAAATATGTCATATGTCAATTTCCGCAGAACTTTAAAACCATAAGTTCCCTTATGAAAGAATGTTCATAAAATTAAAAAGTATTACATATGGGATTTGATTGGAACTTGTTACATATGACATTGAAGATAAGCTTAAAGTTTTCGTCAGTCTGGGTATTGCAACATCTTAAAAATCTGATGAACAATCATGGCAGAAACGAGAGACTAAACTTAAATCAAATTAGTGCACAAAGAATTTAAATTATTTCATCTTTTACGTCTTCATGTGTCGACAAAATTACGTTAGTCAGTCAAAAAGGTCAAAAAGGTCAAATACTACATATTTTTTGTTTTAAAAATATTTTAGATTCTCTGAAGAAAATTAAATGAAGATAACTGAAACGTCGGATGTAGGAGCAAAACAGCCTTTTGCCTACAGAACATACCCAGGTAACCACTAAGCATTTGAATAAGCCGTGTATCAGCCCGTATCACGCATTTCAACTGCTTGCTGCCCTACATAAGCAGTTCGAATGCATAGCTGCCTTGAGTTAGCATAAGCTGTGCTGCTCAAAAGCTTTCGGCTGTTAATTAGCATTTTAACTGCTTGAAGTGGTTTCACTTGAGAGCATACAGAATGCTTTTCAACTGCTCTTTAAATGCTAGGAGCAAAAAGGTTGGGAGATATGTTACGCATTTGGTAACACATTTTGTCTCTCTCTTACAGAGCCTATGCTTCTGTTTACAAATTTGTGTATCTTATTTGTTTCTTCATTTTCCCCTACTAATCCAAAAGCACCGAAGAAAACATTACTGCAGCTGGATTGGATTGGGAACTTGTTCATCAAAAAATCACCAATTATTTATCATTTCGTCGGAAAATATGTGCCGAATAGGTGGATGCTTTGGTGGATCATAGGATTGTTTGAAAGAGGGAAGAAAGAATCATATTCCACAGATATTTAAAAGAAGGGATCGTAATGCTCTACCGCAATGAAATATCTCAATGAAAACAAGTTTTGGATGTTGAATCTGAAGCTGTTATCGAATCATTCTTTATATTGGCGATTAAATCAACGCACGCCACCGGGACAGCTTTAGCATCGTGGATCAGGAGCAACAGAATCCGAAGCAGATATGATTAATCAATCTCCGGATCGTAAGTTCAAACCTACATCACTACAAAAATCAGCAAAAAAGTACCACCTAGCACCGGCTGGAATATGGAAGGACGATGAAGCGGGGAAGGAGGCTGAGAGAACGAGAAGCAGACGTCAATCTATTTTTGTTTTTTTTTTTGCTCGATGAGGCGTTACGCTTCTTTGACATTTCGTCGCGACGTTCCTGAAGGGATAGCACTAAGACAGCCCGTTATTTTGCCAAAACCTGCTGTGAGGTAGCACTATAGGCGCATATACGGCTAATTAGCACTAAACGCCTTGTCGTAAAGGCTACTATAATGCTGAAGGAATGCTATTTTAAATGCTTACTGGTTACTTGGGTAAAATTGGGAATTGATATAAAACAATATAAACTATAATTGAGCAATTGAGAACAGAACAATAACACAATTAGTTATTCTCTTGTCAACAAAAAATGTATATTAAGTTACTTATTCGAATAACAAAATAAAATCTTAAAAGTTATCTTCAATATATTATTGCTGCAAAAGTCTGTAAAAAGTAGGAACTTTTTGAACGTAGAAAAAAGTTCTGATGGTATGACACTTTTTGGATCTTTCTCGAAAAAGTGTTAATTTATATCCAAAAATTTTCTTCCTTTGTTCTCAAGATATCTCTAATCAGATATATTTGAACCTATTTGGATTAAAGAAAAACATGTACATGTAGTATTTTTGTGTGGTGTTGTAAATTTGACTAAATTTCCTCTATATGAGAGACAATGTCGAACCGGTATAACTTTATTCGTTGTGAGAAATTAGTACATTCAATAATTGATGCTTGAATGTATTGTTAATGAATACTCAACATTTTATTAAATTCGATTTACTGGTTTTGAAGACATGACAGTTCAAATATTAGTTTTGATTAGAGAATTCAAAGAATTAGAGAATTTGATTAGAGAAAATTAGAGAACGGTTCTACCCGACTGGATGAAAAAATAAAAAATAAAATTATTACAGGTTGTGTTATTTTGATACAATGATTTTTATAACAACTGTTGTTACATGTACATGTTTTATATGTACCATTAGTAGTTAAAATAATAAAAAATCTAACAAAACTCGATCCAATTAAAACAAAAATATAACAAGTTGGAATATAATCATGACAAGGTTATATCAAATATTGTTAGACTCAACTTGCGAAATCGTAACAAAATTATAACAAGTTCTGTTTTACTATTCAGAACAAATTCGTAACAAGTTTAGTTATAAATCTCTTAGCTGGAGTGACCAAAATAACAAAAAATATTAATCTTTTTCGCGACAACACAAAAAATCTTATAAATTTTGAAATAAATTTGTTACAGAAAGACTATAACAGAGATTGAAATAAACGTGTTACGAAATTATGTTAGAGGCAATTATCCCAAGTAACCAGTAAGCATTTAAAATAGCATTCCTTCAGCATTATAGTAGCCTTTACGACAAGGCGTTTAGTGCTAATTAGCCGTATATGCGCCTATAGTGCTACCTCACAGCAGGTTTTGGCAAAATAACGGGCTGTCTTAGTGATATCCCTTCAGGAACGTCGCGACGAAATGTCAAAGAAGCGTAACGCCTCATCGAGCAAAAAAAACAAAAATAGATTGACGTCTGCTTCTCGTTCTCTCAGCCTGCTTCCCCGCTTCATCGTCCTTCCATATTCCAGCCGGTGCTAGGTGGTACTTTTTTGCTGATTTTTGTAGTGATGTAGGTTTGAACTTACGATCCGGAGATTGATTAATCATATCTGCTTCGGATTCTGTTGCTCCTGATCCACGATGCTAAAGCTGTCCCGGTGGCGTGCGTTGATTTAATCGCCAATATAAAGAATGATTCGATAACAGCTTCAGATTCAACATCCAAAACTTGTTTTCATTGAGATATTTCATTGCGGTAGAGCATTACGATCCCTTCTTTTAAATATCTGTGGAATATGATTCTTTCTTCCCTCTTTCAAACAATCCTATGATCCACCAAAGCATCCACCTATTCGGCACATATTTTCCGACGAAATGATAAATAATTGGTGATTTTTTGATGAACAAGTTCCCAATCCAATCCAGCTGCAGTAATGTTTTCTTCGGTGCTTTTGGATTAGTAGGGGAAAATGAAGAAACAAATAAGATACACAAATTTGTAAACAGAAGCATAGGCTCTGTAAGAGAGAGACAAAATGTGTTACCAAATGCGTAACATATCTCCCAACCTTTTTGCTCCTAGCATTTAAAGAGCAGTTGAAAAGCATTCTGTATGCTCTCAAGTGAAACCACTTCAAGCAGTTAAAATGCTAATTAACAGCCGAAAGCTTTTGAGCAGCACAGCTTATGCTAACTCAAGGCAGCTATGCATTCGAACTGCTTATGTAGGGCAGCAAGCAGTTGAAATGCGTGATACGGGCTGATACACGGCTTATTCAAATGCTTAATGGTTACCTGGGATATTATTATGCGTAATATAACAAATGCTGTTATACATCATTTTGAATAAATGAAACAAGTTCTGTTAAAATTCAGTTACTAAAAATATAATAAATGTTAATATAATTTTATTATGGGCATTCACATGGAAAAATCCTTATTTATAACAACAGTTGCCATCCTTATTCAGTCATTCCATAGAAAAACGATATAGTGCAACTCCGATTATCGTGAAACTTGGTGGGTTTGTAATTCGACCCGTATTTATTTATTTCGTCATTAGGGTGACCAATTTCCAGATAGGGTGGTCGTAAACATCAAAGTTTTTTTTTAATTTTCGAAAAATCATCAGTTTTGAACCAGTTAACCGATTTTAAACTTCTTTTTTTGTTTGAAAGCTATTGAATTCTAGTTTTCAGGCAAAATACGTTGAATGGGCTGAATTGTATTTTTGTGCAAAAAATATGCACAGTTTTTTTCACGTTTTTTAGATTTCGGAACCAAAGGGGTGCCCTGGTTTTATATTTTTATCAGAAAATTCAGAAAATTTAGCGTAATATATCAAAAAATCAGAAATGTACGTTTCTTAGTTTTTGGGATATGTTTTTTTGAATAGAGAGAGTCATATAATTTGATACTAGCTGCTCTAAAATTGCCTAATATTGTAAATTCTCATAAAACTATGCCTTGTTTTGCTTTTTTGAATGATTCCTGGTCTTTTTGGTATCTATACATGTATAAGGATTCAAAATATCAAATTAAAAAATATGTTAGTTAATGGGAAAATTTGGCCTTTTATTTTCAAAAAATCATCTCTCAAAAACTAAAAAACATACATCTCTGATTTTTTTATATGTTACGCCAAATTTCCTGAGATTTCAGATAAAAATATAAAATCAGGGTACCTTTTTGATACCGATACCATGAAAACGCGGGGTCTCCAGTTAGCCTAGTGGTTAAGGCTATGGATCGCCAATCCGGAGACGGCGGCACAGTGGTGCGAGGGCGGTCGAAACCTAAAAAATGAAAATGCTTTTCACGTAGATATAATATTTTTGTCAGATTCCTAAATATTTCAACTGTAGAAATCCAAAATTTCAGATCGATTCATTGAAATTTGAATTTTTGACAGCCTCCTGAACGGACTGTGGTTTATGGCCTTCATACAAAATCTATAATGTTTATTCACAGCTATGCCAGTGTCCCGTGCTTTAATAAACGCATGAACTATAATAGTTGCTTTGAAGGCTTTGTTCGTAGATATGTGAAGATCATCGGTATGGCATTTAAGTTGTGAAAAAGCTGCCTAAAAATGAGTTATCCTTCGATATTCTTGAAAATTACCCATTTTTGAGTCAAAATTGATCTAAAACTATAGTAGGACGTGCGCGCCCACGATGTGGTTGTGCGATTTTGTAAGCCTAAGACCAGTGCTTTCGATTGGTGTATGATTTATTTTGCGAAAACTTGTGATAGATTTCATGATTTTCATATGTTTTGAGGGTTTTGGGTAAGAGGTTTTGGCTGGCTTTTGTTCAGCAACGCACCACTGTGGGCGGGTTCGATTCCTGTTCCGGTCGGGAAAATTTTCTCGACTCCCTGGGCATAGTGTATCATTGTGCTTGCCTCACAATATACTAATTCATGCAATGGCTGGCAAAGAAAGCCCTTCAATTAATAACTATGGAAATGCTCAAAGAACACTAAGTCGAAGCGAGGCAGGCTAAGTCTCAGTGGGGACGTAGAGCCATAAAGAAGAAGAAGAAGAACCATGAAAACGTAAAAACTACTTTATTTGCAAATTTCTTGCACAACAACGCAATTTGGCCCATTCAACGTATTTTTCTTAAAAACTAGAATTCAATAGGAAGCAATCAGTGAAGTACTAGATTGAAAGTAGTGAGCTGGATTTTTGTATGGTGAGATGATCAGTTCTCCGTTTTTGCAATGAAATGGTGCAAACAGTGTGGGTTATATGATTCCTTGCCTAATTTGATGCTGTTTGAGCAAAAGTTTGGGTAACTGTGTTGTTGAAGTTGCAAGAAATAAATAATACAACAACGCAGTTACCCAAACTTTTGCTCAAACAGCATCAAATTAGGCAAGAAATCATATAACCCACGCTGTTTGCACCATTTCATTGCAAAAACGGAGAACTGATCATCTCACCATACAAAAATCCAGCTCACTACTTTCAATCTAGTACTTCACTGATTGCTTCCTATAGCTTTTAAACAAAGAAAAAAAAGTTTAAAATCGGTTAATAAGATTAAAACTGATAATTTTTAAAAAAATCTTTAGTTCTTAAAAACCTTGATTTTTTGGACCACCTTATCTGACAATTGGTCACCCTAATGACGAACTAAAAAAAATACGGGTCTGATTATTTTTGAAGAACTACGAACCCACCAAGTTTCACGACAATCGGAGTTGCACTATATCGTTTTTCTATGGAATGGCTGTATTTATAACAACAGTTTCCATAATTTTGTTATGATCTTGTTATGTGCTTCTGGTCGTGTAGCTTCACGAACCCAAAATTTGTGCACAGATAATAGGTTAACAATTAATCAAAATATGAGAAATTTTAAATGCGCTCTATGAACAATTACTTTTTGTTTTGAGAGAAAAACAAACTTGCCTATTTCAATATTGGCCACCCCCTGTATCTCACCAATTACAAAATTAGTTATGATAGCAAAGTTAGTCATTCAGTAGATGTCAAAAGTAGGTATGACAACAAAATTTGTTATTATTTTGTTTTAGTTTTTCATTCACCTCTATCCAGGATTCTAAAATCTTTCTCAATTTTTCGTTTAAGCGAAAAAGAATAAATCAAGGGTACATATTTTCTATTTCATTCAGACGTTTCTATTGATTATAGTGAATATTTGGTTGCCTTATCCTGACCAGAGAGTAAAAAAATCGAAGATTGAAAGTGAAGATTGACATTCTCATTTTTTCATTCGCGTTTGGCCACATTCATTGTCAGCTGAATGCCTCTCTTTTTTCATTCAAATCTCTGTCACGAATATTTTGTCGCACGTCGTAAAATGTCCAATTTCTGCCAACAGACGCGCAATCCGACTTAATGGACAAATAGAGAACATAATCAATATTCTAATTAACTACTATTCACAAGTTTTGTGGTGATTAGAAGTATAATCGGGATTTACGGTCCAGTTATATTTCTCAGTGAAAATTGTCGGTGACAGAAAAATGAATGAATAGGTGAAAAAATTCATTCACCAAAATGAATTTTATTTTGATCCCTCAGTTGAGTATCTTCAAAATTCACGTTGAATTTCACTCACTGAAAATGAAAATTTTAAACTCTGATCCTGACCATAGCTTCAAACTCCAATATGGACTGATCATACCGTGTGCATTACGGTGCCAATGGAATAGGGTGACAATGACCGGGCAGAAAAGAATTACAAAACAATTGCAAGTTTTGCCATTCAAAAAGAATTACTGAATGGTAAAATTTGTCATTGGTTTGTTTGAAATAAGTGACAAAAGGGCAAAAATAATAACTGACATTGTTCGATAAAATAACTAAAGAATGTCAAATTTTGACATTCCAATGGCAAACCAAGAACAAAAAAATTAAGATTGAGAATTGCAAAATATACCATTATTGAGTTATTGAAAATAGAACAATATCAAAATTAGTTATTCCCTTGTCATCCAAAAGAAGGGTATATTATGTTGTTTATTCCAATAACAAAATGAAAACATATAAGTTTTTTGGATGGAAAGTAATTCCAAACAACTATCAAAATTTACCATTAGAATAACCAAAATTCAAATTTTGTCATTATGTTGTTCTTGATAAGTGCCAAAACTGCGAGTTCATCAAACTCGCAAAAGGTCAACAATATCTCACTAATTGCAAAATTTGTTATGATATCAAAATAAGACATTCAGTAGTTATTCTTCCACATTTTAAAATGACAAGCGAATGGCATATTTTGATATGATATCATATTATGCTATTCACATGTTGTTTTTAGCTTTTCATGAAGAACTCATGAATGACAAAATAAGTTATGACAATAAAATTTGTTATTCTTTTGTTTTTGGTTTGCCATTCACCTCTACTCGGGTGGGTATTATCGGCAGGTTTGTTCTCTTCGTCATGGGCGGTTTTTGTCAGCCAAATTGCCTGAAACATGGCCATATAATTTAGCTTAGTTGGGAAGGATATGAGACCAACTCTGAGTTCAATAGGTTTCAAAAAACCCCCAAAGACGAAGAGAACAAAACGGCCGAGAATAGGTAATTTCCCCTATATGGGAAAAATTTGACCATCGAATTTCAAAAACGGGTAGTGCTCAAAAGTTTCGTCTCCTCAAAACAAGTCCCCATGCAAAATTTCAGCTCAATCGGACTTCACTAAGTGTTACCCCAAAGCGGTCAAAGTTTAATTGTTTTGAAACACGAAAAATACATGAAAATTTTGAAATCGAAAAAAAAAATTTTGATGCCAAATACCTTAAAAGTGCATGAAATGTCGAGATCTGGTGTTATCTCAAAAAAATTTTTTTTTGAAAGAAATTTACTTTTTGGACTTAGTGGGGTAACACTTAGCAAAGTCCGATTGAGCTGAAATTTTTCATGGGGTCTTGTTTTGAGGAGCCGAAACTTTTGAGCGCTTCCCGTTTTTGAAATTTGAAAAGTCGATTTTCATTGGCACCCTAGTGTCAAAGAATAAGAATACAGTAGACGTTCGATAACTGCAACATGTTTACGTTTCACTTAGCGAACAAAATTCGATAACTGCAACGTCAGATAGACGTCAAGAACCCATCAATTGACGTTAAATGAACGCAAAATTCATTCGACTGTTCATTTGGGCTAACTTGGCGCACCGTTTTGACAGATAGCGGTGCGATAACTGCAAATTTGTTGCACTTACCGGACTTGCAGTTAAAAAGCATTGCAGTTAAACCGTTTGCACCTAGCGAACGTCTACTGTATCAAGAAAGCCCACTCCGCTGATGCTCGGGGGGACACTACCGCAGCGCTATCTGCGGATGAAAGTTCAACTTTCATGCGGTGGTGTGCGTTACTGATTGTATACGGATACCAAAACATACGCACACCACCTTCTCTTATGACAAATCACGCACACTGTTACATAGAGCTTCCACCTTGAAACGCTTAGAGAGCGCCACTTGTCTTGTCGCTTGACGTTTACATAGAAAAGGACAAGAGAGGGCATTCTATTTTTATTCTTTGCTAGTGTGCATGTCGAACATTAATACTTTGCGAAACTACAGTAGATTTTCTGTCGAATTGTATTACGTCAAGCTTGAGCTCAAAGTTCTTGTTTTTGACTTTGTTCATTACTCTGTAGTTCAAGTACGTGAAAAGTTCTCAATCGGAACTCAATTGGGCTCATAATGGCCACTTTCGTGAAAATGAGATAGTGATGATAATACAACAAAACACCCTGAAGATCATATTCCTATTCCTGGGGTCTTTGAATATATTCTTGAGTCTAGTATAGTTTAGTACGTAATGTCACGTCAAGGCAAATCGTTCAAATCAAATGTATAAGATAAAAAAAATAATCGATTTAAGATTATAATAAGTTACGGAACATATCTGCACTGAAACTAATCAAACTAAAAAGTCAACAGGAATCAGATTTTTAAAAGGTAAATTACACACATGGTTCAAATCACCCGCAGGGCTGTATGCATATCGCGATGCACATTCGGCAGATCGTATACCGATTCATGTGTCTTTATACTGTCATTACGAACAGCTGAGATATCTGATCTGCAAAAAATCTAAAAAAATTATAAGCAATTTATTTTCGTTGGGAAAAAAGTGAGAACCCTTATTGCTTAGGATGCAGTTGCTCAGTGGTTCCTACAATTTGCCAACTAGTTTTATTTTTGATTATCGATGTGCTATCAAAAGGGGGGTCGAACAATTTTGAGCCTACACTTTCTGCGTTTCCTTAACCGAAACTTCAGGAGGGTGGATCTGTGCCTTGCTTTACTTCAGGGGTGCGATGACCTGACTGTCTAACTACCGATGCCGAATATCCATAACTGTGGTATTACACTCAACCAAAATAGGCTGCGAAAATTCAAAAACAATCCTATCCGAACGCGTACTATCACGACAGGAACTGCTAGTTCGAAAGTATGAATGCCGTCAGCAAAGGAAATCAACCGAACTGATGAGTAAAAAGCGCGACTACCTAAGCCTATCATCTGACGCTTGAAGAAACTCCTTGACATCCCTACTTTGCTAAACCTTCACGAATCCTACATTTCATGGACTGATGGATCATAACTTGAGGCTATTTACATGCGAATCTAATATAAGTTGCGAAATGCAGGAACGAACTTCCTCCACCATACCTGGCGGGGATCCCCGAGTCGGCGGGATCACCCTCTCTGGCGGGATCCATTCTGCTTTCGGAACTTCTCAAACTTACCGAACTTGCCGTCAAGGTTTAGGCTGTTGCGGTTTTTGTCGGCCCGGAGGGTCTCGTCCAGGAACAGATCCTCCAGACACCGTCGGCTTAGGTGGTCCTCCGACGAGCTGAGGTGCCCCAGGTTATCCTTGAAGTCCATCCGCGAGGCGTACGGAACGATTTCCCGCTGGTTTGGCTTCTTCTGAGTGGTGTCTTCTACTGGGCGGTAGAGTGCCCCGGATACGCATACGTGCAGCATGCAGCCACCTGGAAAATGGTGATATAAAATTTTTAACCGAATTAGAACCGATTTTATGAGAAATATTGATAGAATTCATAGACAACGATTTTAATTTCAGTGGAAATAGTTGTTCGGCAGGCTACTTTTAGTAGAAATGAAAATTTTAAATTCTCTTGTGTGTAAAGTGATTAGGAACGCCTTGTTAGGAAAATATACCACCGATTAAGTAGTGAGATTAACATAGTTTTCATAATAATTTTGCAAGTGGGTCTATGCTCGTTGGTCGAAGAATGAAAACGATTCATTTATGAGTTTGTATTCACTGTTTTATATCTGCTATGAGACCCGTTCAAGGACACATGTGTTGGATTCTTAATACTGCACCACATCCTCAATCACAAATATTAAAAAAGTATACTGCAAGAAGTAAACTATAGTGTAACTTGTTCTTGCTCAATTGCAATAAGTCCTAAATAAAAAGGCGATCCCTGAATCATGATGTGAAGCAATATTATGCTTATTGTGCTTGAAATCAATGACTTGACCCCGAACTTCGCATCTGAACATTCGGGTCCTGTCACGGTCGCCATGTCATGAGTTTCTCAACTTTTAACTCCTCCGCAATCACTTGAACAAATGCTGAATTTACTAAATTTCATGTACTAGATGAATTTTATTTAAAACTACATTTACATTACCGTCATGCGGGGCTACTTTGGACACTTTAAAATACAGTAAGGACCCGATTTTGTCAGCCCCTAGTAGCATTTTGGGCTGACAATATCGGGTACCTGACAAAATCGGGACATTTTTTAAAATATTTTTTTTTATTCATGAAAAATTGTTCTGAGCACCTCAGTGGCGGAGATAGGCGTGGAGGGTCTCCTTGGGGTTCGTTCAAGTATTACGTAGGGGGAGGGGGGCAGCGCTGTTTTATGCTTCATATAAAAAAAAATTTCTCTTACAAAAATAGTTACGCGGGGGAGGCATAGCAGATAGGGTTTAAAATTGCCAAATTTTGCGTTACGTTATATTTGAACGAACCTTTAAAAATTGAATGGGTGTTAAGGGTACTGAATAAAAATGGTATTTGGTTAAGGCGAAACTGGATCTATTTTCTCACTTTTTGGTTTTTGTTTTTTTTTATAAAATAACGAAGCAATATTTTCAAATCGGTTTTCGTACACATGTGGAGTATGGATCAAGGTATCTCCTGATTACTTTTCGTGCTGGAAAATGTTTTTCGTTTTTGCAGAAACCATTTTTGAATAAAAAAATGGTTTCTCCAAAAATGGAAAACTTTTTCCACCACAAAAAAAAAATTAGAAAATACCTTGATCCATGCTCTACATGTGCACGAAAAACGATTTTGAAAATATTGCTTCGTTATACATATGTATAATAAAAAATTGAAAACCAAAAAAATGAGGAAATGCTTCTAGTTTCGCCTTAAGTTAACATTCAGTGCTTTTACAGCAGAACTATTAAATATTTTATTTCATTTTCTTTTTGTCATTACCTCCCTACTGGAACACAGCCTTCTTCTAACTTCCAGAGCCTAATCTCTAAAAAATCTCTGGAGAAATTCTTGAAGAAATGTTTGGGGAAATTCTGAAGAAATTATCCGAGGAATTACGGAACGTAACCCTCAAGACATTCCCGAAGTGATCCCGTAAGTAGTTTGAGCAAACACCTTTACAGGAGCTCCGGATAAATCCCTTAAGAAATTTCTGAAAGAATTATTACTGCAATCTCCGTAGAAATCTCTAGAGGCATTCTTGAAGCATTTTCTGAAAAATCATTGAAAGAATCCCTATTGCAATCTTTGAAGAAATCTCTTCCAGTTGGGAAATTCGTGCTTTCCGTAGATTTATTCATGGACTATTGCATAGAGTAATTCATATAGTATTTATTGCAGAAATATCTATTGAATTCTCTGAATACATCACTAAAGGAGTTCCTGTAGAAATAACTGGATAAAATCCTACAGCAATGCCAGCAAGAATTTCTGGAGGAATCTCAGCAGGACTTCAGGAACCCCTGGGGTATTATAGGAAGAATGCATGATCAAATATCTGAAAGGGTTCTTATAGTAATTTCTAGAAATATTCTTAGAGGAACTCCAGCAAAAGTTCATGGACTATCAATGCAGATATGTATGGAGAAATCCCAGCAGCATGTCTTGAAAGAATTTCTAGGAAAACCCCTGGATAAATCCACGTAGCAATTGTAGGAGGAATTAACGGAGAAATCCTTGGAGAAAGCCTTGGATGCATCGCTGTAGGAATTCATATAAACATTTTTGAAAAAATAAAAAGTCCTGCAGGAATATCAGCAAAAGTTTTGGAGGAATCCTAGCAGGAGTTCCTGAACGAATCTCAAGAAAAACTACTGGAGAAATCACAGGAGGAATGCCTGGAAAAATCTTAAAGAGACACATCTGAATGATTCGTTATAAAATCCTCGAAAGAATTTTTTTAAAAACATCCGGCGGAATTCTTGGAGAAACACCAGCAAAAATGCTTATAAGAAACCAAGCAAAAATTCTTGACGGAATCGCAGCAAGAATTTCTGGGAGAATACCACATCGAATTCCTTAAGGGTTTCTAATGGACAAATCTCTGAAAGAATTACAGCATTATTTGAAGAATCAAGCAGGAAATTCACAACACAAATCTCATAATAAATAGCTGGAGCAATCCTAACATATGTAAACCTGTAGGAATCCCAGAAATGCCGGAAAGAACAAGTAAATTGGTTGACTTGTAATCACAACAACAAGCAGTATTTATTGTTTGTTCTGTTCCAGAAGAAATTAAGAAGAATAGTATTTAACTCTTTGGAAACGGGGGGACATATATGATCCCGGCGTTGAAACCGAGCATAAAAAACTTGTTCGAGGCCAGCGAGGTTGCGGCCACTCTTGCAAAACACTCCGGCTCCAAAGAGTAAAGCTCATATAGACGATGTGGTAAGCGCATGTGCCATCAGCAAAACCATGCTGAGGGTGGCGAGTTTGGTTCCCGGTTAGCCCAGAATCCGTTTCATAATCGACATTTCCTTAGCTACATTGTATATAAAATATCTCCATGACTACCATTATAGAAATTTGCAAAATAAACATTGGCTGTGGGGGATCTCAGTTAAAAATTGTGAAAGTTCTCGATGTGTCCCAGTTGGAACGTAGCGCCAAGAAGAGAGAGAGCTGGAATCTTTTAGCAATTTAAAACAATATTGGTTTAAAACAATGGCTAAAGTTGGGTGCTAAAATGGCATAAATGTGTCAGTTTGCAAAATAAGTTTGGCCGTTTTCAAAAGTTACACGAGATAAACAATACCTAGGGTAATAGTGGTTTCAGGGCCGTTCCAAGGGATTTCAGAAGGTTTCATTAGGTTTCAGAGGGCGTTATAAGGACGGTACCTAGGGCGTTACAGAGAGTTTCAGGGGAGTTTCAGGAGTTTTCAAGGGGTTTCAAGGGTGGTCCAGGGAGTTTCAGAGGTGTTTTAAACGGGATTTTATCCTTCACCTACTCGACCCCCGACAACACATTTTCAAAATGCTGGCATTTCGTCAATTTTCATCCGATTTTTTTGAAGTCGCCCTCAATCGGTCATAAATTGGTGCAAGTTTATTTTACTGAAGTAGCTATGTAATATCCGGAACCATTCCGGAGATATTCCGGATTGTACTGGGGTCAGGAGGTGGGGGAGAGTCCTGTTTTGCCAAATGACTAGAAATAATTATTTCGTGTGTTATTGTGTTTGAGAGGCCTCCCCGGAACTTGTTCCAGGTGTTCCGGAGTGGCCACAGCAGTTGAACCATACTTCAGTCATTTTTTTCTGCAATATTCTCTCGAAATCATGAAGATTTATGTATACATCGCACGGCATGTTTTACTCGCATACCAAAAATGTCCCCGATGATACCCTTGTAGAACCTGTGCTAGACGTTCCGGGGTGGCCATATTAGTTGACACAGACTTCAGTCTATCGTTCCTGACTTAGTCATTCGAAATCATGAAGATTGATATGTCGCACGGCATGTTACGGTTGAAAACCAGAAGTTTCCCCAATGAGGCCTCGCGGAACCTGTCGCGTAGATTCGGATGAGTCAACTTATTCAAATCTGGTTATCGTAGTTGTGTTTCACCGTTCGCAACAATAATTTCGCTGAAAATCGATGGTTCATACACAATAACACATGAAATAATCACTTTTAGCCATTTTGGCAACCATCCTAACCCGAGCACAATCTGGAATATCCCCGGAATGGTTCCGGATATCGCATGGCCACTTGAGTATAATTAACTAGCACCAATTTATGATCGATTGAGCGCCCTCAACTCAAAAAAAAAAAAACGAATGAGAATTGACGAAATACCAGCATTTTGGAAATGAGTTGTCAGAGGTCGGGTAAGTGCAGGTTAAACGGGTTTTAAGAAGCGTTCTAGCCGTTTCAGGGGCGTTCTGGGAATTTTCAAGGTGCTTCAGAGGTGTTCCAGGGAGTTTCATGAACGTTCCAGAGGGTTTCAGGTGCTTTCCAGGGAGTTTCAGAGACGTTCCATGTGATTTCAGCGGCGTTCCAGGGGTGATCCAAGACGTTTCATAGAGTTTCAAAGGGGTTCTTGGGTTGTTCAAGAGGTTTCATGAGTGTTTCAAGAGGTTTCATGGACGTTTCAAGAGCGTTCCAGTGGTTTCACATGCATTTAATGAGTTCCTAAGGAGGTTGAGGGGGTTCCAGGTACAGGTGTTCTCAGGGGCGCGTTCCAGGGGGGTTCCATGAGGTTTCAACGGCGTTCCGTGGGATTAAGGGTGTGTCGGTTATGTTCCAGGAGATCTCAGGGAGCTTAAGAAGAGCAAATGGCCCATGTTCCAAAGGGTTTAAAGCGCTTTCAGAAGAGTTCCACGTGGGTTTCACGTGAGTTGCAGAGGGGTGTTCCAGGGGCAGATTACAGTTGATTAAGTCGTTTCAAGGGGTCCCAGGAATGTTCTAAGGGTCTCAGTAGATTGCTGGTGCGTTCCCGAAGGTTTCATGGGGTTTAAAAGATGTTTCAAGGAATTCCAGAGGACTTCAGGGGGCGTCAGAAACGTTTCACAGTGGCGCCTCGTAACCTCACTTTTTACCTGTTCAACGACCTTAAAACTTGCATTTGCGGAGAATACAGTATCAAGATCAAATTGAAAATGGGTGGACACGACTATTTTCGACATTTTATACAAATTACAAAACAATTTGTTAAGAAAATTCAATAATTTACATTCGCTGAACAGGTAGATTTGAGGTTAGGGAATCCACCGCCACTGACGTTTCTGGGGACTTCAAACAAGTTCCAGTTGGTTTCAGGATTTTTTCGGTTATTTTAGAGTTTCAGGAGGCTTCAGTGGTTTGTAGAAGGTTTTCTGCGTTCAGTCGCGTTCTGAAAGCTCCTTAAACGCCTTCACTTTAAAACTCTCTTGAGAGCCCCAAGCAACTGAAACGTTTTGAAAAGCCTCTGAAACTTCCTCGAATATTCCTTACATCTCCCTTCAGTCCAACGGAAATCCTTTCAAAACCCCCTGAAATTCCCCGACAAGCCTTGATACGTCTCTGAAACATACCTGGAACCCTCCTTGGAAGCTCCCTGGAACCCAAGAGAACCCCTCTGAAACCTCTCTGAAACTCCCATGAAACTTAAAAATGGAAAACAGACACACAGTGGTCCAGATTTGAAAATACCTGGCAAAAATTACCAAATCATAGTAGTCTGCTAGTTTTAGCCTATATGAATGTATTGGAACATGATTTAGCGCTCAATTTCATTTTAAAGCCATTTTCATTTTTTGTCAATTTCTTCGAACAAAATTGATGTTTTTCATATAATTTTACTATACACATATCATCATGGCGCTATTGTTTTGGCAGCTCTTGGTAGTTGCATTTTCCTTTAACCGATTCTGCATACATAAACGAGCATTTGAACGGAATCTCCCCGCAAGGAGTAGCGGGGAGCGATTTGTAAGACACTTTGAAGTCGAACTGTAAGAATTTCTCGTACTAATGACATGTAATGTCAATTTTGAAGCCAAAAAGTGTTATTTTAATCTATTGCTCCATTGCAGATGTCTGATATACACAAGTACTAACAAATAAACTTTTAAAGCAATTGTATAACTTATATCAATAGGCTTTTTTAGTGGTTGAACTTGTTTGTGTTCTTTATCAAAAAATCAGCACTTTTTCCTTTAGCATATATCTTATATCCCATATAAGACATGTTCAAAAATTGAGTTTCTGACAGCTTTTTTCAAAATTGGACCTCTGTGAGACATATTTGTAACAAAGTGAACTGTTTAACTTTTCAGAATCAGTCAACATTGTGATGGGCCAGCTAAAGAACACGTTCAACATTTCTGTTCCTACTTTTAGTAGTTTTCCATGAGTAGTGTAAGAAATTAATGGATCCTACATACCCTGGAATTACACTGCTCGACAAAATTTTACAAAATTTGGAGTTGTGGGATGGGAAAAAATAAGAACAGGGGTTTGAGACCCTAGAAGTGACATAGTAAAAGAATTTTTGAAAAATAATGGACCGAGCCTTCACTGTTTATGACCGAAGTTTGTATGGAGAACTTATACAAATTACGGTCATAAACAGTGAAGGCCTGGTCAAATATTATTCAAAAATTCTTTCGCTATGACACTTCTAGAGTCCCAAACCCCGGATCTTATTTTTTCTCATCCCATAACAAAATTTAGTGTTGAATGTTATATAGAAGGAAAAACAACTAAAAACGAAAATGCCAGTACATACTGCTAACTGCTCAACAATTGATGAATTACTCTAGTTGTATTTATGAAACACAATCACACATATACGTACCCAAAATGAGAATGGTACCATGAAAGCCGAACAGGTGAATCAACCTTTCGATCAGCATTGGGAAAATGAAGCTTCCGGCCGCCGTGCCAGAGATCGTGATCCCATTAGCCAGGGCACGCCGCTTCTCGAAGTACTGCGAAACGATGACAATGCCGGGCGTGGTGGACAGCCCACCGCCGATCCCAGTGAGTATCCCAAAGGTGAGCAGCAAATGGTACAGACTGGTGGCGAAGTAGCTCATCGTGAGCCCCAGCGCACAGAAGACGCCACCAATGATCACGACAATACGAGGCGAGAAACGTTGACACAGGGCACTAGACACCGGCGCTAAAGCTAAGCACAAAGCGGATAAAATAGCTGGAATCCACGAGGCCGTGGTGGCCGATGAGTCCGGAAAGTTTTCCAAGATTTCTACATATAGGACGCCGTAGGACTTGACCAGACCAGCGACCCAAAACTGAACGGAGAAGGCTCCAAACACGATCACCCATCCGTAGCCTCCGTCGGGTGGCCCTTCCTCGCCGTCTTCACTGCTGGTTTCGGTGGACACTTTCTTCCTGCGCTTGAGTTGCTTTTCCCTAGAAATTAGATAAGGGACTCATAAGTTTGAACGGTTTTGCTATCACCATGTAGGGTTGCTCACTTTTTGCTTCTAAGTTCACGAGACTTGGCAATCAATGGTCTAGCAGTTAAACTCGAAACAGTCAAAAGGTTTTCATTGTCGTCCTCGTCCAACTCGGCGGACAACTGGGGTTCAACTGTAATGAAAAAGATTACATAACATTCGATGATCACAAGGCTCGAGCAATCAAATCTTACCATGAGGCTTGACCACGTGGTAGCCCGTGTCGAAGGCCAGCGAAGAAGGTCGCAGTAGGGTGTCCGTGCGATGGTCCTCCTTGGGAAGGGTGTTGCAGTGAAGTGGGCTGATGAGTGGCCCCGTGGCTCCCGGGTAGGAATCCCGCTGCCGGTCCAGAATGGCGTCCACTCCCATGGGGTCGATCGGTAGCAGGGTGCCACCGGGGATGTCTCTGTTGAGGGTGGACTCGCCAGTAGTGCCGAGAGTCGTTGTCTGGACCACCGGTGCGGACTGGATCGAGTACAACGAACCGCTGTTGTCGCACTCGGCCAGCAGGGCCGCATTGAGCGGGGCCCGGCAGTGGTCCGGCATCGAGGGGTGGTACACGGCATGGAGGAACTTGTTCTCGTACTTTGGCTGTATCTCGAGGTCGTCCGATATGAGACTCTGGGGTCTGATGGGTTGATCGAGACAGACCTGCGATGCCTGGAAAAGAAGGAAAAAAAGGAATTGAAGGATTAGGCTTTTGATTGCAAACAAATAGCATGCACTAAAAATTGATCAAGGACAATTCGTTATGTATGTCATTAGATGAATGAACATTATTCTTCGAAAATATTACCAAATGCATCGATTTAAGATAAACCAGGATAAGGCTCAAATAACCATCATTCAGTCATCAACAATCATCAATTTTTCAAAAGCAGTTTTCTTCCTCTAAGTCACAAATCCGTCATTGAAAATTATTTCACTGTTATCCAGATAGTGGCCAAAGGGCAGTGATAAATTTTTATTAACATTGGTTGAGATTTCAGCGAGAAAACTGCTTTTGAGTTTTTGCTAAACGATGATGGTTTGTTTCCTCATAAAGGGCCTGACAGTAATTTATCGCATGTCTTGATGTACTTTTTCACAGTTCAGTAAAATCAGTAGGGTAGAAGCATAGACTAATTTCAGAATAGAAGCTTCAGTTTTGGCCAGTCGTTTATTTTGACCATAGTGCGTGTAAGCGATCACAGTTCAGTGTGGGGTGTTTTTGAAATTGTGTATGAATTGGAATCGTGTATTATATAAAAAAGTGCAGGAAGTGTTCGTATATGTTGTGTAGTTTTCTCCGTTAGTTAGATGTCTTCTAGACCGTAGTTAAAAGTTGAACAGTCTACCATACTACGCCACCAGTTTTCAAAATCCACCACCAAAGGGACAAGCTGATCCTGTTGGTAGCCTGCACTGAAAAACAAGAGAACCCAAATTTGAGTATTTTTAAACTCACTTTTGAGTTCTTTTTTGCATCCTGTTTCATTCGCTCTTTTTATTGTTGTCAGAGAGTGAATAGCAAAACAACCCAACTTTGAGAGTTCGATGCGGGAAGCCAAAATTGAGTAAGCGGCACAGTACCGAAAGTTGAGTAATTTTAACTGACGGTTGAGTAAAAAGAACCTTGACTTTAGGTACTTTGGCCGTAGGAATGGTGATGAAGAATCAAAGATGGACGGGTTAACGGTCACGATGATGAGATAGGGACACGAATGGCTTAGGTCGCTGACCGAGAATAAAGGACAGTGATCCATTTGGACTCCAAGAGTATTGATAATTGCAAACCCAACAAACATTAGTGCTATACAATGGCTAAATAAACCACTCTTAACCCTCTAATACCCAAATTTTTGATTCTGATCTAAATATCATTTTTCGTCCTCTAAAATCGATTTAAACATGTTTTGGAAGATGATTCTTTTTAATTCTCGATTTCGTGAATTTCAGTTTTTGATTTTTCTAATTTTTATTATTGAACATCCTCACACTTTTATATTTTTCCTGGAAGCCAATTCGGGGAACGGATTTTTTGAGATGAAAACATTTTGAGATTTTATGATTATTGTTGGAATATTATTATTTTAAAATTTTTTCACAGAAAATTTTATTTTCCATGTAATTTTAGGGTAAATAATTTTAGAGTGTATTCGATTCCCTTAAGCTATTGAACAAGGATAGAATGGTTTGCGAAAAATTTAAAATATGTTAATTGTAGCGATTTAATACAAAATAAACAATGACTTCTAAAAGGTGACTAAAACATCAATTTTTCAATGATTTTTAAAAAATGTAAATACGCTCTAAAATACACCAAAATCCATTTTGAGATATACAGAACAGTCCTAAATATCAGCCAAAAATATAAAAATAATGATTTTCCACAAAACAAAAATTACAAAAATGCTCAAACTATACTCCGTCTAAAGGCGGGATTGGGTATTAGAGGGTTAAGCTTGATTAAAAAAATGGCTGAATAGGCTGTTGTTCAGCTGTCATTGTCACTTCGGAAAGGACCGACAACCTAAAAGGTCGTAGTTACTAATCGTGCGGATGGTTGGGGAACGTCCATAAATTACGTCACGCACAAATCGACTATTTTCAACCTCCCCTCCCCCCTATGTCACACTTTTTGTATGGGAAATATGATATTTTTGTATGGGTCATCACACTTTGGTGACCCCCCTTCCCCCAAAGCGTGACGTAATTTATGGACGTTCCCTTGTGCCCGCATAGAAAGTGTGAAAGATGGAGCTACCTCGCAGGACACCGAAGCGCAGAGTTCGGAAGGCCGCCATCGTAGTAGATTAGGTGGAAGCTGGTGGAGAAAGGTGGTAGAAGAAAGGGCCCCGAAGTAGTGAGAATAGGACAGAAGAATTACATTGATTCAAGAATACTTACAATGATTCTTCCAAGAACTCCTACAAGCGTTTCATTAGGAATTCTTGCAAGAATTCTCCTAGGAATTTCTTCAAGTATTCCTTCAGGAATACCTGTACGGAATATCATGAATATCATTAAATCCTCCCAGGAATCCGTCAGATGAACTTTAACGAAGTTCTCCAAGGTTTCCTTTGGAGACTTTTCCAAGAAAGAATCTTGCCGGAGTTCCTCAAAAAATATATATTTGATAAATTTCTGAGGTAATACTTGGAGCCATCCATGCATGAACGGATGTTTGATAATATTTTTAAAGGAACCTTGGAGGAAGTCCGAAAGAATCCTTGAAGAAATACTTGCAGGAATTTTTGGAGAAATTTCTAAAGAAATCCTCGAATAATCTTTGTCGTATTCTTCCATTCAATAAAACATGTTATTTTCTTTTAAATGCCTTCAGCACATTAATATAATTTCTTTTTTTTTATTTCATTTTTTTTTCACAAAATCCAACCAGCACATTTTTTTTGTACAAATCTCAACCCCAAACTAATGCACAACCCGTCCGCGTCAAAAAACCGTTAACAGACTGAGGTCCCGCACCGACGACGGCATCCACTGCTACCACCACGCGCTCAAAGCCTCCTGTCTCGTTTTCTCCTTCGTGGTTTTCTCTCATTCACCAACCGTCGCGTCATTCAGCAGATGGATTCTACACCCCTTCCATCCAGTCGCTTTCCATCGGTGCTTGACATGCGTCTTTGTGGTCGTCGTGCTGCTAGGGTTGCTCGTGTTTGAAGCGAAGAAGGAAAGCTCTCGCGTGATGTTTATGATTGCCCGGATAAAAACTAACCATAGGGTGTATGGTGAAAACCATTCCTGCACCATACAGTGTACCAGCTACAATAAAGTGTATTGTAATGAAATGGTTCGCTATACTATACATTTACATTGGATTTTTATGTAAAAATATATTATACTGTTTTTCTTACGTTTGAACCATTCACTTTTCCGTAACATTATTTTTCCGTGAATTTTTAATTATTTCTGGTGTTCGATTTGAATAGATCGTATGTTTGCTGTGATTCCTATGCAGATTCGACCTATTCAAATCGAACACCAGATTTATTCAGTTTATGATTTTTTCCCGTGCTTTGTTTTGTTGATGTTTGTGACTTTTTTGATGCAAAGGAAAGGAAAGAAAAAAAAAAGTGAATAAGTTGAAACATCAATTTAACCTTTTGGAATCGATTTTTTTCGCCGCTGTTGACGCAACCTCGCTGGTGTCGAACACGTTTGTTATGCTCGGTTTCATCTCCGGGGTCATATATGACCCCTCCGGCTCCAAAGGGTTAATGCCAATAACATGTTTAAATCAGTGGTAAACCAGATGTCCTAAGAACTGCAGGTCCAAGCAGGGGTCCAAGAGATATGGCGGGCTCGAGGGCGGGCTAGGTGTGTAGAGTGCGATGAGAGAAATACTAATGCAATGTAGGCCAACCCGGAAAGATGCAGGTCAGATTACCGTAAATCAGTAGATGAGTTCAACACTTCAACACTATTCTTTCTGTATTTGCATTTAGGGGAGTTTTCTCCTCTTCTCTCATGTGAACTTGCCTTCGACCACAATCGAATCAAATGCGGTTGACAAACTTTATCTTTGACGTAGAGCCATCTTTAACATATGGACAGGACTGAACACTGAAATGACTTTTAATATAGGTTCATCTGCGCTTTTTAACCTAACTTATATTTGAATCGAACTTGACAGTTATCTCATGAGTTGTTATGTATTTCAAACTTTAGTCAAACTGGTGCCTCAATATTGCAATAACGGTTAAGCACGCTGTAATTATACTTATGTACCTCGTCACCCACTTCATGCAACTACATTAGTGGTCTAATAACACTTAGCGCGCTCGGCATAGTTCCATCATGCCGCTCAAAGTGTTGCCACAAATAATGCTTAGTTTGCGAAACCCGGTTATCTGGCTGGTGGGGAATGGGAGCCTAAGCTTCAACTGTTAATGCAATCAGAGACTACTCAGACTTAGACGTGGGCGATCCTATATATGAAGGGTTATCCAAAACGCTCTGGGAATTCCCAAAGCGCATTCTAATAAATCTAATAAGCCTAAGATGCCATTAACAGGAGGAAAATGGCAAGATAATATAACAATATATGGTTTATGTAATGTAAAACAATTCAACTTAACAAAAGAGAACCATTCCAAAACCATTGAATTAAATGTATAACCAGTAGTGAAATTACAATTAAAAACAATTTATTTACGGTACATTTTATTGTTTGAAACCATTCATGTACCATACAATGTACGGTATATTCAAACCCACGTATCAGTATTTTGAACAATTCATTAACAATAAAATGTATGGTTTTGCAAAAAAATATATATGGAGAAAAATATTTTTTTATATTGTTACGATACTTAACAACCTGTATAATATATTGTAAAAATCTTATTTACAATTCACGGTATGGTATCCAACGTTACATCTTATTGTTTTTGTATTTTTATTTTTACAGTGGTGTCTATTGTAAAAATATGGTTCTAAATAGTACTGTTACAATATAACGTTCGGTTTTTCTACTGTATTTTTTATTCGGGTGCACCGAGGGAAAAACAAAGTTTATATTGTATGGGAAAATTAATTATTAGAAAATGAAATAATTTACAATGATTTATCTATAACGCTGCTATAACCATTTTCATACATTTTTTCCATATACTCTATAATACTACATTCGCCTTCTTCTCTACACAGCAAATAATTTTGTAATATCCAGGCGTGTAATTTCTGGCGACGTATCCAATTTCTAACGTAATTTCACTTGGTAAATAGCATCGTTTTCCAACAATTATCACACTCACCATGTACACCGTAGTTGGCCCCGGAAAGTGTCAACAAACCCAGTCCAGCAGATACCTAGAAGCAGTATCATATTTATCATCTACCTTAACTTGGTGAAATATCCGAGAAGTAAGGGATATGCCTCACAATCATCAGATTAGTGTACGAATCCGTGCAAATATTTTACTTATATATGATTCATCCATCGATCCGGTTCTAGCAATTGCTAGACCCACCGTCAAGCTGCGGCGGCTAATTTGCTGCGTGCTAAGGATGTATTTTTTTTTGTTGTGTACTCTTTAAATTATCGAAAAACTGTCGGATTGAATGTACCATTTATAAAATATTGATTTAAAATCGAAACAGCTTAATTAACAGAAAACGAACATGTCATGAAGTTTTAGGAAAATTTTAAATCCAAATGCTCAATTCTAACTCTACGTTTGAAGTATATTTCTAATCAAGAAATTTCGCGGTTTACTGACTTCAACCAAAATACTAATACTTCTTCATTTTAGTAAGATTTTTTGTTTTAATTATTATTTAGTGTTATATCTTCATCAAGTATTTGATCAAATCTTGATTGAAACGAATGGAAATAAGAGGAAATGAAACCCTTGTTTGTAAAATACAGCTTCATTAAAATCATTACGTCGAGTTAATGTTTATCTTGCAATTTGAATATTTATTCAATTACAAACCAATACACTTCACCATTGAATATTTGTAATGGCAGCTTTGACTGGAATACTGTTAAGTATAACTAGTTAACAAATGAGAAGACACGAAATAAGCTCTTTTTTCTACTTTGGTCATTACATAACAGCTAATTAATTTTGAACGTTATAAAACTTCTTAGATAGAAAATAAAATAATTTACATTTTACATAAAATTCATCTGGCGGCAGTTAGTATAAATTCAAATTTTCTTTAAAATACATAATTCATTTCAGTAATTACTCCCCTTTCTTTTAACAACTACACCGATATAAAATTACATAACAAAATTTAAATCATCTAGTTAAGCTAATAAAGCTGATAGCAATATATTTTCCAAACAATCAACCCTTACATAATCTGGCTTGAAATAGCTGCAACAGCTAAAGGCAAATAAGAGTCAATCAATTATTTTAATGACGTGTCATACATTTTAAAACTAATTACCAATATGTATTGTTTCCTTTCAACTATCCGTGTTCACAAGAATTAATCTCAATTATACCTTTTGTGGAGAACTTACTGGTCTTTTTAGGAATCTAACAGATAACAATCGTTCAAATGAACCATCGGAAATAATAAAGTTTGCTTTACCACTACCAAGAACATAAATATCGTTTAAAACTTTCTAGACATCTACATACTTAAAATTCAACAGTAAGAAAGTAATAGAACAGTTCATTCAATGATTCTTGTTCGAAACTACTTAAGATATTTTACTTGCTTGGATTGAGGTTTTCAAACTCAATTTTTTTTCCATTCAAGCGTCAGAATCAGAAAACATTCAAAACTTCTATATTTCTTGCATTTCTTCAGATAGGTTATTGTTTTCAACATTTCAAAAATCTCTGATCTTAAACTCACTTTCTTGGATAGAGGTTTCCCCGCTCATTTTTTTTCCAACCAAGCGTCGGAATCAGCAAACATTCAAACATTCTTTTTGCATTTCTTTACATATATTCTTGTCAACACCTATTTATAATCTATAAATTAAAACTCATGTACTGAGATAGAGGTATTCAGGTTCAATTTTTCACAATCAAGCGACAGAATCTAAGATATTTAAACATTCCTTTCTGTATTTTTTTTCAATGATTTTTGTTAACAACTACTATTGTTTCTGAACTCAAACTTATGTTCTTGGGTTGTTTTTTTAGGCTTGATTTTCCTATTTAAACGTCAAAATCAGAAAATATTCAAACATTCTTTTCTGCATTTACTTCCACAGATTCTTGTTTTCAACAATTAATGAACTCTGGTTTTACTTTCTTAGATTGTGGATTTCATGCTCAATTTTTTTTTAATTGAGCGTCAGAATCACAAAATATCAAACATTCCTTTCTGCATTTCTTTCTAAAACTCACTTTCTTGGATTGAGGTTTTTAGGCTCAATTTCTCCAATCTGAGCCAGAATCAAAACACTCACAAATTCTTTACTGCATTTATTTGCATAGATTCTTGTTTAAAACGACTAATCATCTCTGATCTCAAACTCTCTTTCTTGAATTGAGGTTTTCCGGTTCAATTTCTTTAATCAAGCGTCAGAATCAGAAAGTATTCAAACAGTCTTTACTACATATCTCTCCATAGCTTCTCGGTCACAACCACTAATGATATCTGTAATAGCTCACTTTCTTGGATTGATATTTTCAGGCTCAATTTTTCCAATCAAGGGTCAGAGGCAGAAAACATTCAAACATTCTTTACTGTACTTCTTTCCAAAGATTCTCGTTCCTAATTGCTAATGATATCTGATCTCAAACTCTCTTTCTTGGATTGAGATTTTTAGGATCAATTTCTCCAATCATGCGTCCGAATCAGAAAACATTTAAATATTCTTTACTGCATTTCTTTCCACATATTTTTGTTCACTACTACTAATGATCTCAATTCATTTGAACATTCTTTACTGCATTTCTTTCCAAAGAAACTCGTACACAACTACTAATGAACTCTAATCTCAAACTCTCTTGGATTGAGGTTTCCTGATTCAATTTCTCCAATCATGCGTCAGAATAAAAAAACATTCAATCATTCTTTACTGCATTTTTTCCCACAGATTCTCGTTTAAAACCTCTAATGTTCCCTGATCTGAAACGCTCTTTCTTGGATTGAGGTTTCCAGGCTCAATTTGCCCAATCAAGTGTCAGAATCAGAAAACATCAAACATGCTTTACTGAAATTCTTTCCAAAGATTCTCATTCAAAACTACAAATGTTCTCTGATCTCAATTTCTCTTTCTTGGATTGAGGTTTTCAGGTTCCATTTCTTCAATCAAGCGTCTGAATCAGAAAACTAAAACATTCCTTTCTGCATTCCTTTCCAAAGATTCTCGTTCACAATTACTAATGATATCTGATTTCAAACTCACTTTCTTGGATGAAGTTTTCCAGGCTTTATTTCTCCAATCAAGGGTCAGAATCAGGAACATTCAAACATTTTTACTGTATTTCTTTCCTCAAATTCTCATTCTAAACTACTAATGATCTCTGATTTCGAACTCACTTTCTTGGATTGAGGTTTCCAGGCTCAATTTATCCAATCAAGGGTCAGAATCAAAAAACATTAAAACAGTTCTTTCTGCTATTCTTTCCAAAAATTTGAGTTTACAACTACTAATGCTCGCCGATCTCAAACTCACTTTCTTAGATTTAGGTTTCCAGGCTCAATTTCTGCAATCAAGTATCAGAATTAAAAAAAAACATTCAATCATTATTTACTGCATTTTCTACAAATTCTCTCTAAACTACTAATGATCTCTGATCTAAAACTCACTTTCTTGGATTGAGGTTTCCAGGCACAATATCTCCAATTAAGCGTCAGAATCAGAAAACGTTCAAACATCTCTTTTGCATTTCTTTTCCATAGATTCGTGTTTTCAACAATGTTTACTCTGCTCCAATTTATTAACTATCTGTTACTTTAGCAACATGCAGGTATCCGCTCATCTGCATCGCTAGCAGTGGCCCCCTCGCTCTGCTTTTTCTTTAGTTAAATGCAGGAATCCGCTCATCTGCATTGCTAGCAGTAGCCCACTCGCTCTGCTTTTTTTTTAGTTAAATGCAGGAATCCGCTCATCTGCATTGCTAGCAGTAGCCCACTCGCTCTGCTTTTTCTTTAGTTAATGATCTCTGATCTAAAACTCACTTTCTTGGATTGAGGTTTCCAGGCACAATATCTCCAATTAAGCGTCAGAATCAGAAAACGTTCAAACATCTCTTTTGCATTTCTTTTCCATAGATTCGTGTTTTCAACAATGTTTACTCTGCTCCAGTTTATTAACTATCTGTTACTTTAGCAACATGCAGGTATCCGCTCATCTGCATCGCTAGCAGTGGCCCACTCGCTCTGCTTTTTTCTTTAGTTAAATGCAGGAATCCGCTCATCTGCATTGCTAGCAGTAGCCCACTCGCTCTGATTTTTTCTTTAGTTAAATGCAGGAATCCGCTCATCTGCATTGCTAGCAGTAGCCCACTCGCTCTGTTTTTTTTTCTTTAGTTAAATGCAGGTATCCGCTCATCTGCATTACTAGCAGTAGCCCACTCGCTCTGCTTTTTTTCTTTAGTTAAATGCAGGTATCCGCTCATCTGCATTACTAGCAGTAGCCCACTCGCTCTGCTTTTTTTTCTTTAGTTAAATGCAGGTATCCGCTCATCTGCATTGCTAGCAGTAGCCCACTCGCTCTGCTTATTTCTTTAGTTAAATGCAGGTTGCATTGCTAGCAGTAATGCAAATAACCAAAAACAATTTATCAACATTCCATACATCGTTAACAATTTCATTTGTTGGGAGGGGACCTGGTGTGATGGTTAGAACACTTGACTATCACGCCGAGGACCTGGGATCGAATCCCACTCCCGACAAACTCGCAAAATATGAGTTGTTCCTTCGAAAGGGAAGTAAAGCGTGGATCCCGAGATGAACAAGCCATGGGCTAAAAATCCATACAGATTAATAAAATAAATGAAAATTAATACAGATAAAAAAAAAATCATTTGTTTCTGTGGGGACCACAAACATTGCCCGGTATCACTCACATATCTTAAAAATTGTTACCAAAACATCATCACAATGAGAAATGTTTCGCAAATTATCAATCCAATTTCCATGTGCAGTTGATTGAACAATTCATCATTTTATGCTTAATCTACCAAATTTCTGTTTGTTTGTTGTAGATGTTTTAACTAGAATTTATTTTCATTCACTTCTTTTTTTGCGTGTAGCACAACATTTCTGAGAAAACAGCCTTAAAATACCAAAATAATATTTACCCCTTGATTATATCAAAATTAGTCTTTATTACACACTAAGAAGTTTGTAAAGATTTATTGGTGTGCCTTTTACTGTATTGAACTTTATGTAGGTTCCATACCTTCCATCATTCGCATCGCATGCATTAATAATATTGTCTATCCGGTTGGAATCAGGACAGATATTCAATAAAAAATTGCCATTTCCTTGGACCACAAGTGTCGCATCTGTTTCGCATCTAGTGCGCTGTGTTGCTGACAACAACGGGAAGGATGCGCACTACTTTTAACATGATTCAAAAACGTCGCGAGTTGGGTCGCGTCGCGACTTGATTGTGCGAAGTCCGGTTTGGGGGCGGCCCGACAATACCACTAGAAACTTTAATCAACATTTGACGAGGGGTATCATCTCATTCGTTGCCAAACATTTTCACTCTTATTTCACAACCAAATCACACAAATACAGACCGTTTAAATTTGCCTTAAACAATTTTTCATTTGAACACTTATTTTTTCAATTATTTAAACTTTTTTTCAATGATCAAAACAATTTGCCGACCACACGAAACAACAATTAAATTTGTAATATCTTACAAACTGTGTCAAACATATTTACTATTTTATTTTTCCAAACTTCAACCTTTCGTGAAACACTCGAAGTTTAAGATTCGACGTTGCACAAAAAAAAACAATATAAGTCTTCTGCACGAAAATGTTTACTATTTGTATTTGCGTTCAACCCATTCGTTGATCGAGGTTCAACAATCCTCAAGTAATTGGGTTTTTAAATTTAGAAAAATGTATTGATTTTTTTTTGATTTCATACGAAAGAGCACCTTTTCTGTGCCACCATGATTTTTCAGATTTTTAGAACTTTATTTTGATACCTAAAATCAATTTCAAAGAGATTTTTTTTTTTGAAATCACCTTATTACAGCTGGGCTGCTGTTTGACAACTCCGCCCAGTACAAAATACGACGAGGGATGATTCGACAAATCGCTACCATACAAACTTCAGACTGATTTTAAAATAGGTTCCCGGGCACCAAAACTCGGATTCCGACTCAGTTTGACATGCAGATTAAGAATATGGAATTATCTCAAGCCAATTGTCGTGAATCTGTACAAAATTTGATCTATTTTTTTCTTCAGCTACACAATTACTGGACATGTATCAGGAAACCTTCTATACCCGTTTGGTCCAACAATGTTAACACACTGTCCATTCAAAATTACTTACCGATTTCATAACCAAAAAAAAATCTATCACTCACTTTTCTCATTCTCATACCGACTGTGCCATGTCGTATTCTTCCATTCAATAAAACATGTTATTTTCTTTTAAATGCCTTCAGCACATTAATATAATTTCTTTTTTTTTTATTTCATTTTTTTTCACAAAATCCAACCAGCACATTTTTTTTGTACAAATCTCAACCCCAAACTAATGCACAACCCGTCCGCGTCAAAAAACCGTTAACAGACTGAGGTCCCGCACCGACGACGGCATCCACTGCTACCACCACGCGCTCAAAGCCTCCTGTCTCGTTTTCTCCTTCGTGGTTTTCTCTCATTCACCAACCGTCGCGTCATTCAGCAGATGGATTCTACACCCCTTTTCCATCCAGTCGCTTTCCATCGGTGCTTGACATGCGTCTTTGTGGTCGTCGTGCTGCTTGGGTTGCTCGTGTTTGAAGCGAAGAAGGAAAGCTCTCGCGTGATGTTTATGATTGCACCGAGGGAAAAACAAAGTTTATATTGTATGGGAAAATTAATTATTAGAAAATGAAATAATTTACAATGATTTATCTATAACGCTGCTTTAACCATTTTCATACATTTTTTCCATATACTCTATAATACTACAATCTTCTAGATGAATTCTAATATGTAATCGAAAAAGAATCATTGGGTTGATTTTGGAGGTAATTTTGGTGATATTCTTGAAGGATTACTACAAAATAACTTAATCTAATCTAGCATAACATATGAACAAGACCCAAGATAGTTTTAGTAAATAAACATGTTATGGTTGCGGTAGATCTCATCTCGATCCATTCATCACCTACTACTAACAAATTCCGAGATATGTGTTCTTCCTGATAGCGGTGCGCGATCGAGACAAGTTTATTTGCAAAAAAATGTAGGCTTTTCACACGTAAGGCTAGAAGTACTATGAAAAATTGCGGATTCTTGAAAATATTTTAAAAGCAAAGGCATATTTGGAAGCTTTTTTTATGAAATGCCTGGATTATTACTCAGACGAATCAATGGCAAAAGCCTCAAGGAATTCCTCTCGAATTATGTGGTGCCAATAAAAAAAACATCTTCAAAAGAGTTCCTTTTGATTTACTTGGAGGTATTTCTACAGGAGGCCTTGAGGAAATTTGTGCAGAAATCCTTTGGAGAAGAATGTATTCATCTTTGTAAGATTATCTGAAGGAAAACTTTGAGAAATCCCTGAATCATTGTAACGTAGCTTGAAAAAAAAAAACCGTTGGGGAAAAAGATCAAGTCCGTACTGGAATTTCGTGGAGTTTCGTGAAACACGAATCCTTGGTGTCATCACTAAAGAAATCTTTCAAAGTAGCAATAGAGAAATTCCTGATGGAAACCTTCGAAGAATATATGAGAATTTCTGAGAGAATTCTTAAAAAAAATCTTTTATTATTTATTTGAATTTCTAAAGTATTCATTGGATGAAGCTTATTGGATGAATTTCATAAGCATTTCTATCAAAAATTTCTTTTATAATTTCGAATGAAATCTCGGTAGAATATCCCTGGAAAAATCCCAAATGTAATCCTTGAGGAAATTATTATATAAGTTCAACAAGAAATGCTTTATCCGATTGATGATACCTTGGCAGGCGTTTCTAACAAGATCCTTTAAAAAAATTCTGGAAGAGTATTTGGATAATTTTCAAGAGATTGTTTGGAATAAATTCTTGAGAAGTTCTTGGAAAAACTCCTGTTCGAATTCTTGAAGTGATTCCTGAAGAATTCTCTATGAAATTTCAGCCTCGTAGAGTAGACGGATTAAAAAAATGGAGGATTTCTAGAAGGGTTTTTCGAAAGAATTCCCATAGATTTTCTTAGAGGAACTGTTGTAGGATTGCTAGGAGAAATTGATAAGTTATTATTCATTGGATTGTTTGTAATTTTAATGGAGGAATTTCAGAGTGAATTCAGAGTGAAACTCAATTTTCCGTTCCACCTTCTTCAATCGATCACCCGATTGCAGGCCTCTCGGTGCCAAAACCCATCAGCTTCAGAAAGGGTGAAATCATAAACCCATACCGAGCAGAGAGGCAGATGCATCCTACCAACAACATCGCATCACTACCAACGGGAAATGCTACACCTTCATTATCACTTCAAGGACCGAATCAGCAAAACCAACAACAGCAACAACCTCAAAACCAAGCCTTATGCAGCAGTGAAACCCGGTTCGATTTGGACCCAATGCGACCTCCCATCGTGCGACTCACTGAGCAATCTACGGAGGGTGACGGTCGATTCTTGAAAGCACGTTTACGCGACCCTAAAATAATGGGCATCGTTCGGCTGTTCCTAGCTTATATGAAGGATCAGCCTGCGACAGTCTGTGTGGAAGGATTGACCCCGACTAGCATTCGAATGTTGCTGGCATCTGAAGGTCTACCGACGGATCCTGAACATCTTCTTCGCATCTTTAGTGATGTGCACCAGGAGTATGGATTGGACCCTACGGCAGCCATGGCGGATCTGCAGTCATACCGGCAGTACCTATCAAGCGAGCGTACCCATCGACTGCAGCAATTGCGCGAGAGTGCAAACAAGTTCAGCTCTCCTTCGCCTTTTCGCAAGTAACGACGCTTTCTTCTCCCGAAGAAATAAGTAGCATATCATCAACCGACGAACTTCCGGAAACTTGTTCGCATTTTAAACAGAATGTGATCGAAGTTTTGATATATTGTCAAAATTTCAATCGCATGAAAAGCCCAGCCAAAATGAAGGAAATTTATAAAAACATACTAAGCTCATCCTTCTCGGCTATTCTGGGAACTGAAACGAGCTGGGATGAAAGTGTAAAAAGCGAGGAAGTTTTCGGAAGCAGCTATAATGTATTTAGAGACGATCGTAATTTTCTGGAGTCTCAGAAAAAGTCTGGCGGTGGAGTTTTAATTGCTATTTCGGCAAATTATAATTCTGAATTAATAAGCACTTCAAAATTGAAAACGTTTGAGCATATCTGGGTGAAATCACAAATAGCAGGTGAAACGCACGTGTTTGCCTCAGTGTATTTTCCTCCAGACCATGCTCATAAAAGCACATACGAAAGTTTTTTCCAATGTGCTGAACAAATTTTATCACAGCTTCCTCCTGAGGTTAAAGTTCACATCTATGGAGACTTTAATCAACGCCATGCAGACTTCATTCTGGACTCAGAAAATGAAAGCATCTTACTCCCAGTCGTTGGGGATAATGAAACATTGCAGTTTATTTTTGAAAAATCCGCAATTTTAGGACTGAACCAAATTAATCACATTAAAAACCAACAGAACTGCTATCTGGACTTTTTATTAACAAATATTAACGAAGATTTCTGTGTGACCGAATCATTAACTCCATTGTGGAAAAATGAGGCTTTCCATACAGCAATCGAATATTCTTTATTCATACATAAAAACCAAAGACCCAACGACTGTGAATACGAGGAAATCTTTGAATACCAATTGGCGAACTATAAAAATATTAAACGTAGGTTAAGTAGTGTGAATTGGCAAGTAGTTTTAAGAAACGAAGGAAATGTCGATACTGCTGTAGACGTATTTTACAAAATTTTATCGGAAATAATTATCCAAGAAATTCCTTCAAGGAAAAAACGTCGTAGCAGAAATTTAAAAAACCCAATCTGGTATAATAGACAGATACAAAATTTGAAGAACCGCAAACAAAAAGCCCATAAAAATTACAAGACACACAATACCAATGAAAATCTAGCAAATTATTTGGATATATGCGAGCAACTGAACTTAGCCATCAGTAATGCATTTGAAGAATATAATTCAAAAACTGAAAGCGAAATAAAGTCCTGTCCAAAGAACTTCTTCAACTACGTAAAAATCCAAATTAAAATCTGACAATTTTCCATCCGTTATGCATCTTGATGAATCTGTTGGTGATAACTCGGAAAAAATTTGCAATCTTTTTGCAAATTTCTTCCCAGAAATCTATACAACATTTTCTGAAGAAGATCGTGACCGCGATTATTTTGCATTTTACCCAGAATTCCCTAGGGACATTGGCGTAAACCAACTCCAAGTGCAGGATATTTTACATGCTCTTAAGAATCTAGACGCCTCAAAAGGTCCTGGTCCTGACGGGATCCCCCCAGTATTCATGAAAACTTTAGCACAGGAACTGACTGCTCCTTTGTTTTGGCTTTTTAATATGTCGCTGGAATCTGGTAATTTCCCAAAACTATGGAAAAGCTCTTTTCTAGTACCTATTTTCAAATCTGGCCGAAAATCAGACGTACGTAATTATCGTGGTATAGCCATTATCTCTTGCATTCCGAAACTTTTCGAGGCAATTGTCAACGAAAAGCTATTTCTCCAAACCAAAAACAGAATTACTGATATGCAACACGGCTTCTTCAAAGGTCGGTCGACCTCAACAAATTTACTGCAATTCATAGACTATTCATTAAACGCAATGGATAATGGAAACCACGTGGAAGCTCTCTACACGGACTTTAGTAAGGCATTTGATCGCATTGACATACCAATGCTACTTTTCAAACTACAAAAAATCGGAATTGAGCCAATTCTCCTGAAATGGCTTGAATCATATCTAACTGACCGTCAACAAATAATTAAATTCAATGGAAACAAGTCAAACCCAATTCAAGTCACTTCAGGTGTCCCCCAAGGCTCTCATTTAGGACCTCTTCTCTTTATTATGTATGTAAACGACATTTCCTTCATTTTAAACAAACTAAAAGTTCTAATTTATGCCGATGACATGAAGCTCTTTCTGGAGATACGAAATGAAGAAGACATCAATGTATTCCACAATGAAATTCACATATTCTACGTATGGTGCAAAAAAAGCCTTTTAGAATTAAATGTAAAAAAATGCAACTTAACACTTAAACTACTGAGGGGGTAAAAACTCCCGCGAACTACCAAGGGTCCAAAAAAAGTCGGAAGTCCAACTTTGACAAGGCATTTCTCGGCCGTTTTTCAACCGATTTCAAAACTTTTTTTTGCGATGGAACCGGACAGGTTTCAAGATCATCGTCCATTTGAAAAAATATAAAATAGATGCGTCTACCCAAAGTTATTAAGCAAAAGGCACTTCCTAGTTTTTTTGAGAGCGCATTTTTTGCGCACATTGATCAATAAAACAAAATTTAAAGCGATGACATATGGTTTTTTCGACTCTAAATCATGCGTACAGCTGGAGTGAACATGTTTATGCAAAATTAGTGATTTTTCAGTACACTGATATTTTATCTTACTCAAAAAACTGCTAAAATACCCTATTTTTCACATAAAAGAAGCAATAAATCAAAATTCAAAGCGATGACATATAGTTTTTTTGGTCTTAAATTGTTCGTAGGATTATTCTCGACATTTTTCATGAACAATGAAAATGTTCTAATTACACTCTTATTTTGTTTTACCCGGAAAACTACGAAAATTCCATACTTTTTACACAAAGTAGTCAACAAAATTAAATTTAAAACGATAACATGCAGTTTTTTAGCCTTGAAATGTTCGTAGCAGTTTGGGGGACATACTTGAAGAATAATAGTGATGTTTTCATTACACTCAAATTTTGATTCACTCAAAAATCAACGAAAGTACCACATTTTCCCCGCAAAGTGGTTAAAAAAATAATGGCTTACAATGCAAAGTAGTTTTTTGCCTTTAAATTATTCGTGAAAGCGTACTGGACGTTCTTGATGAGTAATAGTGATGTTTTCATGACACACTTAATTTATTTTACTCGAAAAGCTACAAAAATACCATAATTTTCATACAAAACAGTCAAAAATTTAAAGCCATAACATGTAGTTGTATGGCCTGAAATTTTTCGTTACAATGTACTGGACCTGTTTTTTATAAAATGTTGATGTTTACATTACACAAGTATTTTGTTTTATAAAAAAATGTACGAAAATACAACAAAAAAGCGAATATGTCAAAATTTAAAGTAATGATATGTAGTTATTCAACTTTGAATTTATCGTTAGTTTAGTGGATTCATTTGAACAACCCTTGTGATGTTTTTATTACACTAATATTTTATTACACTCGGTATACTAGGAAAATACCACATTTTTCACACAAAGTAGTCAACACATAAAAATATATGGCAATGCATTCTGGTTTTTTGAATTGAATTTTTTCGTGAAATGATGAACATTGAACAATCATACAGTCAGGTTTTTTTTTACGCGGGGATACGTACCGCGTAAAAAAAACTCAGTTCAAAATCCAAAAAAAAACGCGTAAAGAAGTCTCACCATTTCTCGACGAATCATGCAAAAATAAGACGATGATTTTTTTTTGTATGGAGTTTTCGGTATTCCTCTTGTTACTTCTCCATGAGATTGCCCGGAATTTCTACGGAATTTACAGAAACTATTACTGGGATTTCAACTAAGGCTCCTCCCGGTTTTTAAAGGAGTTTTTCGCGAGTTTTCTGAAGGAATTGTTCTCCCGAAGTTTTAAGAAATTTCAGTGATTTTTTTCTGGAGTTTCTCCCCGGATTTCTACAGAAGTTTCATTCGGGATTTTTTATAAAGGTTCTCGCGAGAGTTTTTTGAAGTTTCTCCTGAGATTACTCTCGGAGTTTGTGCTCTAGAAGCTGAAATACAGAACTCCAAACTTAGGCATTTTGTATGGAAATCGGTCAATGCGTCCAGTACTGTACTTTTCTAGAAGTGTTTCTCGGAAAACCTCCTGCCTGAGATAACCTACAAAATTCATTGTTGTAAATTCCCGGAGACATGTCGGAATGAATCCAATGCAATGAGGAACGCAAGAGAAACTTCGTAAGAAATCTGGGAAATCTCGGAAAAAAGCTCTGGTAGGAAATATTAAGAAAATTCATGAAAGAACTCTGAAAATCTCTAAGAGAAATCCCGGAAGAAACTCCGGATGAAAACCAGCGAAGAAATTTCAGTTCCTCCTTTCAGTGCAACTTTTGGGAAACTGCTGAAAAACAAATGTATATAGAAGAGTTCTGAAGCAATACCGTAAAAAGGGGTAACTTTGATAGTTTTTCAGCAATTTTCCCTAATATTATACCTCAGTTATAATTGCAATGAAAGGATTGGTCAGTTTTAATTGTTTTGGGTCATCAATATTTATTTTCATATGAGCGAGAATCACATTTTCATTTTGGGGAAACTTTGACAGTGTTTTGAAAAACATATTAAATCCCAAAAAATATTACAGATTGCAACGCAAAGAGTATCAGCATGATGGGAAAATCCGTATGAAACATGTTAGGTTAATTTATTGTATCAAAACATGAAGAATTTTTTAAAATTATAAATAACTAAGTGAGTCACTACTCAACCTGAGTAAAAATCTAAAAGCACTGAGATTCAGAGACTCAGATATCATAAATCATTATCTGTGTAAAAATATATTTTTTACGGTACATCAACATGTGACTATATGCTGTGTATAGTGTAAGTTGTCTTTATTTGAGTAGTTTGAAATTTTTTATAAACATATTTAGAAAACAACGAGTGTAATTGAAAGACCACTATTGTTTATCAAACAAGTCTAGTACTTTTTTACAAATAATTTCATGGCAAAAAAAGCTATAATGCATTGACTCCAATTTTTATTTGATGACTACTTTGTGTGCAAAATGTGGTATTTTCCTAGTATTTTGAGTGATATTATATATGAGTGTAATAAAAAAATCACTTGGGTTGTTCAAATAAATCCACTAAACTACTACGATAAATTCAAAGTTGAAAAACTACATATCATTACTTTAAATTTTGGCTTATTCGCTTTTTTGTGGTATTTTCGTACATTTTTTTATAAAACAAAATATTAGTGTAATATAAACATCAACATTTTATCAAAAACAGGTCCAGTACATTGTAACGGAAAATTTCAGGCCATACAACTACATGTTATGGCTTTAAATTTTTGACTGTTTTGTATGAAAATTATGGTATTTTTGTAGCTTTTCGAGTAAAATAAATTAAGTGTGTCATGAAAACATCACTATTACTCATCAAGAACGTCCAGTACGCTTTCACGAATAATTTAAAGGCAAAAAACTACTTTGCATTGTAAGCCATTATTTTTTTAACCACTTTGCGTGGAAAATGTGGTACTTTCGTTGATTTTTGAGTGAATCAAAATTTGAGTGTAATGAAAACATCACTATTATTCTTCAAGTATGTCCCCCAAACTGCTACGAACATTTCAAGGCTAAAAAACTACATGTTATCGTTTTAAATTTAGTTCTGTTGACTACTTTGTGTAAAAAGTATGGAATTTTCGTAGTTTTCCGGGTAAAACAAAATAAGAGTGTAATTAGAACATTTTCATTGTTCATAAAAAATGTCGAGAATAATCCTACGAACAATTTAAGACCAAAAAAACTATATGTCATCGCTTTGAATTTTGATTTATTGCTTCTTTTATGTGAAAAATAGGGTATTTTAGCAGTTTTTTGAGTAAGATAAAATATCAGTGTACTGAAAAATCACTAATTTTGCATAAACATGTTCACTCCAGCTGTACGCATGATTTAGAGTCGAAAAAACCATATGTCATCGCTTTAAATTTTGTTTTATTGATCAATGTGCGCAAAAAATGCGCTCTCAAAAAAACTAGGAAGTGCCTTTTGCTTAATAACTTTGGGTAGACGCATCTATTTTATATTTTTTCAAATGGACGATGATCTTGAAACCTGTCCGGTTCCATCGCAAAAAAAAGTTTTGAAATCGGTTGAAAAACGGCCGAGAAATGCCTTGTCAAAGTTGGACTTCCGACTTTTTTTGGACCCTTGGTAGTTTAGGAGTTAATATCATTTAGCAGAAAAAGAACAACACCAAACATTTCAGTTGCATTAGGAAATCAAAATGTGGAAAAATGTGAAAGAGTAAGAGACTTAGGAGTAATCTTAGACTCTAAGCTTACTTTCGTAGACCACTACAACACAATAATTCACAGGGCTAATAACATGCTAGGGTTTATTAAGCGTTTCTGCTACAACTTTAATGACCCATACACAATCAAAACTTTGTATATTGCATATGTAAGATCAATACTGGAATATTGCAGCATTGTATGGTCTCCTTTTTCAATCACGCACGAAGAAAGATTAGAATCAGTACAAAAGCAATTTCTATTATATGCTCTTCGTAAATTAGGTTGGACTTCATTTCCACTTCCATCATATGAAGCACGCTGCAAGCTTATCGACATACAAACATTGAAAGAGCGGCGTGAAATTGCAATGGTTTCTTTTGTTAACGATATCGTTTCACAACGTATTGATTCAACAAAAATCTTATCCTCATTAATTTTTTACATACCTTCTCGGCAACTACGAAATCGAAACATATTCATAACAAACCACCGTAGAACAAACTACGCCAAATTTGGGCCTCTTAATCGAATGATGGACATTTATAATCAACACTGCGAAACCATTGACTTTACAATGTCTCGGCATAACCTTAGAAAATACTTTTACAGTCTTCGAAGTCCCAACACCTAAAAACATTATAAATACACTACCTATCCTAATTTAATTTTTTAATATTTTTTATGTATTTCTTAGACTAAACTATAGCATTAAGAAACAAAAAATATGTATATGTAAATGTACTAGTCTACGTCGGTTGACGAAATAAATAAATAAAAAAAAATAAATAGTAAAATTTTAGAAAAACTCGTTGAAGAATCTTTGTAGAAATTTGCAGAAGGAATCGCTACAGGAATTCTAGAATTTAAGGAATACTTGAAGGAATTCTTGAAAAAAATCTTAATAATTCTTTAAAAGAATGCCAAGATGGATGGAGGAAATGCCATGATACATCCTTGGACAAATCTCTGAAAGAGTTATGTTAGGGAATAATTGAGAAATCCTCGAAGACTCTTCGGATAAATACTTGACTTCCGTGGAAATCATTTAAGGAATATTTAGGGGATCTCCTGAAAGAAACCATGGAGGAATGTTTGAAAAAAAAATCTAGAAGGACTACTGTCCCTCTGGTGGTACACCTACAGGGGGTGGTCAAAATTTTTGGGATAGGCAACTTTTTTTCCTCTCACAAAAAAGTTCAATATGCTGTAGCTTTTCTTAGAGTGCATCAAAAATTCTTAAATTTTGACTGTTTGTCAACCTATTATATGCGCATTATTGGTACAAATTTGAGCTCGATTGGTTAATCTTTCGCGAAACTAGAGCTGATCTGGTAAAACTCTATTTTTAGACAACTAGTTTTTGAACTGTCCTATCTCGGAAACCAGTGAACCGAATTAAATGAAATTCCCTTCCGGAATTGATTTATGATGTACAAAATACAAGCGCGATCAATGATAAATGTATAGATTTATCATTGTAAAATATATATGGGTACCGTAATCTGGTGGCAGTTGATCAGCGAGGTGTAGTTGTTCACTATGGGATCCACGTCCTTTAACCTTTGAGAACGCTCTGTTCAATGTAAGAACTTCTGACGTAAATAAATTTTGTCAATATAGTTGAAGAATTTTTGAAGGTTTTTATGCCAATTGTGTCAGAATTTAGAAGAATATGTATACTCGGTTAAAAGACTGTCTTGTTAATAATTGCCCCCATCAAGGCCTTAAATATCAGATGTTTCACAAAACACTTTTATTCATTCATGGTAGGCTTATTGAACACAGATTTGAATTAAAATTTATGTTAACATATAAGTGTCATTAGAAAATTGCATATTATTGCGAGATTTTATAAGAAATTGCCTACCTTTAGGCGTTTAATGGGTCATTCTGTAATTTATAAAAGTTTATTTTATTTTTCTTATACAAAATACATCAGTTGTAGGAAATTTTAAAATTTATTCAGATTCAGCAACATCAGATTTTGCTTGCTTAATAATTATCCAATCTTAGAATGTTATGTCATCGTACTGATTAAAAATCTCTGCCAAATCAATGTTATTTCGCTGATCAATGATTCCCCGTTTTACGACTTTTTCCATTGTTGGGATGATGTAACCAAACCATACATGATGATAAACCCTGACCTTCGATTCAGGAAAAGATATGTGGGGTTCATATCATTCGTTGATAGCATTTCATTCACTTTACCAACCATGACACTCCGACCCCCCATTGCTCCTCTTTTGCGTGTGTGTTAAATCCGATCAGGCGTCGTCCACAAATTACGTTACGCTCTAGCTAGGGGAAGACGGGGGAGTAAGACCGAGCGTTACGGTTTGAGGAGTAGGTGGTAGAGAATGGTCGATTTCAGCATTCATACGCAATAAATGGATGCTGCCTCCTGAGAAACATGCATGGAATGGGATTCGTTGCTCCGCTCGTTTAGCTGAATGGCAATTTCGAATTCAATGGATTGTTATCGCTATCATCATCGATTCAATTTCCTCTAGCCCTCGACAGTAAGTTGTGCAAAACCAAATATGTAGCAGAACCGGCATTGGTAAATGATGGTTTCGTCCCCCCTGTTGGGTGTGTGAGAATCCCTACTTTGGGTTTCCTATTTACCCCAGAGAAGAGTTATTTTTATACTCGCCATTCACCAAATTTCCAGTGAAATAGTGGTCTAGCTATTTTGGAATATATGAAAAACCACTGGCTGTTGGATGCTCAATTCCACAAATGTTGCTTTTGAAATTGTAAATGATTGGTAAACATGGTATTTATAACATTTAAGTTTATTAACATTGATTAGGGCTCGCTGATTGCAAACGTGACCTCAGAACAACTGTTAACACGCAGAGATTTTTAGAAAACTGCTATATAAATTTAGTTCACTCCCTTTTCCGGTGTTGAGGAAATTTAGCCAATGCGTCCAATTTGCTGAACTTTTGTGGCAAAAATAACTTAGCTGGATGAAAAAGTATCATCTTTTTTGCTCACACGCTATGACTCTAATGATACTTTTTTCTTTTCCATACAAATTTTAAATATTTTGAGATGGCCAAAATTTGGTCTACGTGGTTTATGAACGGCCCCTTTAGTCTCACTGCGTTCCAAAAATGGTATCAATTGGTTCAAAATTGACTGAGTTATAGCAGAAAAGTGCCCAAAATAGAAGCCCGGCCGAAATGATTCCCCCTCCATAATTCCACACTGTCACAGCTTATTCATCAGTTTATTAAAGCACAGAATACTGGCATAGCATAAATGTGAAAATAATATAATGTGATATTCTGCAAAGCTGTTACATATTTTTGGAGCAATTTTTGAAGTGTTTTGTTTTTTGATAAGTTTACTCAAAAGTTAGGATAAAGAATCTATTTTCTAAATAAGCCAAGAAAACTAAATGGTATCTTCGGCAAAGTTGTAAAGAATACCATGCATAAAAATGTTGCCGAACACACTTTTGCTCTATCTTTTGAAACAAGCGTTATATGTATAATACATTTAGTATACCGTCTACCCCCGTTGGTTTGACCTCATCTAATCTGAACACTTTTTAATTTGACCCCCTCTAATCTGCACATCGTTCAAACTAAAATGGTTCAAACGTCATTCTGCTCATGGAACGGGGTGAAACGGAACGCAGAATCAAAACAAAACAGAAAAAAGGGTTACCATCAGTGTGTTTTTCGATGCCCAAAGGGTTACTAGAAGTTCAAATTAAAAAATGAACCCCGTTGATTTGCATGAGGTGTCGTTCAAACCAACGGGGGTAGACGGTAATCAACCCCTTCTAACCTTGAATAACCACTAAATCCTTTATACCTTTCTTCAATGAAGTTTTCATGGCTTCTGATGTTCTGAACACTTTTTCAGTACGTTATTATGCATGTTTTTCTGAGGACAGTGCACAATGGTCTACGAAACTGATTTACGAGGAAAGATGCGTTCAGCGCCTTCAAATATTTTTTGACAAATATGGTCTTCTACAAAGTTGTTCCTAAAAATAAGCCCCTTTTTCCAATGTACATGAAAATTAGGGTGGTCCATATTTTTAAATAAGTTGAAACCAAACCGGTTTTCTAGCATTAACTTTTTCAGTTTCGATTTTTCATCAAAGTCGCCCATTCGATTTTTAATCAAAGTATAGCATTTGAAGACGCATCGTTTCGTGCGCTGAGATGGTCGTTATCTTTTTTGGTTCAATAGTTACAGGTGTTTTTTTTTCTTGAAAAAATCATATTTTTTTGAAAAGTTGATATGGCGGGTTGGGGCAAACATAAAATAATTCTTTTGCCCGCATTCAAAAGAAAAAAATGTTGTTATAAAACATATAAAAAATAATAGGGATGTTATTTTTGTAACTCAAGTAAAAAATACTTAAAAAGCGTTTTTTTTTTAGAAAATCATCAATATCTTTTGAACGGAATGACGTAGCAACATTCTCAGCTCAAAAAGTGATTCTTATACAACTTTGATGAGAAATTTGAAACAAGAAAGATAAAGCGTTTAAACTGTTTTGACCAAATTTAGAGCATTTTTCCATAGTTATCATAGGGTGACGCTGGAACAAATCATTTTATTGCTTTATCGTTTTTGTTTCGAATTTCTCATCAAAGTAGTCTGAGAATCACTTTTAGAGCTTCAAAAAACATGCATTTTCGTGCGCTGAGGATGTTGCTACGTCATTCCGTTCAAAAGATCTTGATGATTTTCTAGGAAAAATAGGCACTTTTCAAATATATATTACTTGAGTTACAAAAATAACCATCTCAGCACTCGAAACGACGCGTCTTCGAATGCTCTAGGGGTGGTGGGGATAAAGTGGACAACCTAAGCATTTTGGCTGTTTCCCGCGGAAATGCGGCAAAATCCATCCGCTTTTTCGAGTAACATGGAAGGTTATGATATGCTCTAGAAATCTTGTAAGGGGTTGCATTTAAAAAATATTGTTTTCTTTGATTATTTCCTTCACCAAATCGTGCATCAAAATAGCGTGAAAAAATTGGTGGGGGTAAAATGGACAATCGATGGGGTAAAATGAACAAGTCGTTAAACGTTATATAACAGCATATTGTTTCTATGTTTTTAAATACAAACTATCAAATTTCATACGATACCTTTATTTTGTTGTTTTTGAACTTTTAATACAAACTTTGAAACACACTTAAATAATTATTGTAAAAATAGTGTAAAAAACAAGCACTGTTTTGGGTGAAAATCATATTTTGTTGATATAAAATATTTTTTTATAACTTTTTACTTCAACTATCTCACGATAGGTATGACGGCTGATGATTCTGAAGTTAGCAAAAAAAAAATGAAATTTTGATGAAATTTGAACCGATTGTCCATTTTACCCCCACGGTCTGATTTTGTCAAAATTATTTCCAAAACTTTTTTTTTACAAAACTTTTTTTTTTGGTCAAATATATTCTTCTACGTGGACTTTATTGGTTTAGGGTGTTAAACTTGTTATAATTTGAAAATAACTTACGAGAAAACCTTAGCAATTATAAGCAAATTTTACATCATTTTCGATTTTTCACGTGATTTTTAAAGTTTTTGTCATCTTGAAGAGGTTTATTTGATTTTAATGTTCAAGATCAGCAAAAGTATAATGATTCATGCTTAGGCATAAGCTTCAATCGTTGAAACATTTTGAAAAACAATAAAAGCCATGAAACTGTGCCCTGTCTATTTTACCCCACCTGTCCACTTTACCCCCACCACCCCTACAAGTGTTTCTTGGGCGACTTTGATGAAAAATCGAAACTGAAAAAGTTAATGCCAGAAAACCGGTTTTTCTTGAACCACCCTAAGCTTATTCAGAAAAATATCTCTAGATCGGTCAATTTTAAAGCTACATAAAAACTGTCTTCAGCAAACTTGCTCAAAATTGATGGTTCTACGCTGAATGCATCTTTCCACGTAAATCTGGTTCGTGAACCACAGTGCAGTGTTGCCATATTGTTATTGTTTCTACGTGATTTTTTTTTCCTATGAAAAAATACGAGATATCTCGAAATTTTGTAAAAAGTTGCATAAAATAGCAAAGCATAATGAAAAGTAGAATAAAATGCTATTTCATACAGGTCAACTGATTAGTTCCTTTTTTTCTCTTCGATGCTTGCTTAAAATTTTCCATTTTCGAACTTTTTAACGTTGCAATAAACACTAAGTTAGTATATTTTTTTTAAACTGGTTTCGTTGCTTCAAATGTTCATGTGACTGTGACAGCGTTTATAGAAAGAACAATAATCCACCTTTTTAATAAATTTTCACTTTTTCGAAACTTTTTGAGACTTTGAGAACTGTTTAACATAAAAAATTAAAATGTTGCATAACTTTCTTCAGCCAAAGGATGTATTTTGAGATTCTAGTTGTTTTTCAAGGTTTGAAGGGGTTGTCTATACTAAATTTATTATATATCGCTAATTAAAAAAAAGAGCAAAAGTGTCTTTGACATCAATTTTCTGCATGATAATGTTTCCCAACTAACAATCGCAAGCCGCAAACCAGCATGCATGCTGAATTGTTGCTTTATAATAGTAATGATAGCTGAACTAAAATTATGCTGTACACATTACTGTACAAATGTTTTTTCAATTGAAAAAGTAGCCAATGTTCAACCTTTCGTATCGGTATCAACAATTATAAATTTAAACACTTTTCAAGCGTTTAATAATATATTTATTCGACTTGCAGTTATTCCTTTACAAAATAGTTTAACAAGACCTTTTTCTGCTTCTTGTCAAGTATATGCAAAAATTAGAACATGTATCTGTACAATGTGTTTTTCACAAGTCAAATAAGCGCTTTCGTTTCATCATACTTCGACTCAATGTACAGGATGAAAAACACGTGTTTTTTTACTGAACAGCAGCTGAATTAACGTGTTCTTCAGTTGTTAACCATAAACAGAACATTATTCACCACTGCTGAATAGGAGTCAAAGTGTAATCATTATACAACCACGGGAAAATTATGTTTTGATTTGAGCGCATCAATTCATCATCTCTAGGATGGCGCAGATAGGAAGGCAAGCGGCTGGCAATCGATGGGTCTCGAGTTCGAATCTTGATTTAGGTAAATGTATTTGTAGTTATTATTTCACAATAGTTGTTCACAGCATAAAGTATCAATCATAAACTCTCGTAGAAATTGAAAAATTTTGCATTTTATTTTTTTAAATCATTTTTGCAGTAGCCGAATAACAGCTTTACTATCAGTTTGTAAAATGTTTTAAACAACAAACAGTTCAGTTGGTACACAACACTATGCTTTATTGTTTCTCCAAATTTGTGTGAACAAAACCCGAACAAAGGTTGTGCCTGAAAATTATCCAAATGTTATTCAGCACCATTCTGAATTAATTCGTCGTAAAGCTGCTTGTAAAAAGAGTAATTGTTAGTTGGGTTGCTAATTTCAAGACTGCGTAGCCGTTTTTAATGATAATTATCTAAAACTTTGCCGAAGATACCATTTAGTTTTCTTGGCTTATTAAGAAAATAGATTCTTTATCTAACTTTTGACTAAACTTATCGAAAAACAAAACTTATCAGAAGTTGCTCCTAAAAATATGTAGCAGCTTTGCAGAACATCACATTATATTATTTTCACATGTTCACACTCAAAATGCTTACGATCGTGTTTTTCGCGTTTTCAACCACTGTGCATAGCTGCGAATAAACATGTGGTTTTTGCTTGAAAACCATTAACCGTGGTGCATTCAAGAGGCTGTCAAAAATTAAAATTTCAATAAAACCATATAAATTTTGGGTTTCAATAACTGAAATATTTAGGAAACTGACAAATATATTAAATCTATGTATACGTAGAAAGTATTTTGTTGTTCAGGTTCCTCCCACGCGCGTACCACCATACACTGTGCACTGGTTCATACTGTCAGATACAGCTAGGGATTTGCTTTATTTTTCAATTCCTTCCACCCAATGCTTTCCAGAAATAAACATTGAAAAATTTATTCTTGAATCAGGCTTCCATCACTGCTTCAGTAAATATATGACAACTTTCACCCGAAGCTAAAGCTGTTCATTTATGACTATAAATCCATTGAATAAAGCTAACAAAATTACACATGCATTGCGTAATCAGAACGATTGGCAAACCAACCGCCTACTCAGACAACGTAATGGGCGAAATGGGAGGTTTTATGCTTTTCGAGGATGATGATGCTCTGCCTGTTGTTATGCATTACGCTGCGAGTATATCAGGCGTTGAGCAGCACATGTTTTGGGGTGATAAGGGGATTTTTTTTTGCGTGCTTCCACTCAAAGGCTTCCGTAGTTTGTTTTCTTTTTCGGAAAATTGACTTTGACCTTCTGGCAAGGGCACTCGCCTCGCATCCAATATTGGGAACATTGGGAACCATCAACCACAGTGCGGGTGCCGGGAGCGACTGGGAGCGGAAAATTTTCTTATCTATGGGAAAACAAGTGACGTCCGTTGAGAGAAAAAACTGATGGGATTGTATCATGTGACGAAATTCGTTGAGGCAATGAAATTTGATACGCATTAGAAAACAAGTAAATTAACAACAGTCGAAACATTTTTGATTGCTGTTGAGCAAAGGATGTAATTGGGCGCTATCAATAAACTACGTAGACTTATTTTTGGCCATCTCAAACCCTCCCCCACCCTCCTCGTTGACTTTTGTTCATACAAATTTTTCGAAATTTGTATGGACCGTAGACTTTGGCCAGAACCTCCCCTCCACCCCCCTACGTAGTTTATGGGCAAATCCTTGCTACCCTCCCAACATACTCTTGTAAATATCGATGTCAATCTATGCGATTTTATGAAAATTGTCACATTTTGATTTTATGAATTTGATTTTAAGGCGAAACTGGATCCATTTCCTCACTTTTTGGTTTTTTATTTTTTATTAAATAACGAAGCGATATTTTCAAAATCGATTTTCGTGCACATATAGAGTATGGATCAGGGTATCTTCTGATTTTTTTTTACGCGAGAGAAAATGTTTTTCGTTTTTGCAGAAACCATTTTTGAACAAAATTTCACTAAAAAATGGTTTCTGCAAAAACGAAAAACATTTTCTGCAGCGTAAAAAATTCAGAAGATACCCTGATACATGTGCACGAAAACCGATTTTGAAAATATTGCTTCGTTATTCAATAAAAAATCAAAAACCAAAAAAATGAGGAAATGCTTCCAGTTTCGCCTTAAAGTATTATATCTTATTGTATATCTATATATATAAAAATGAGTTTGAAGTCCCTTTGAGGCAACAAAACTCACGAACGGCCGAACCGATCAGCATGACCCTTGCACGGTTCGGTCCATATTCGTGGTGGCTGTGTTTATATGTAGGGTATTGGTTCCCTTATTAAGCATGTGGCTCCCATTTTAATCCTACGAAAAACAAAGGATTGAGGCGCTGTTTGTTTTGTTTCTTAATTTTGTATTTTTTGTTAGAAGTGAGCACCCATGAAAACAAAAAGAACGGAATCAAACGGTGCCGTAATCGCTTGTTTTCGAATAGGATGAATATGGGAGCGTGAGATTACTGATGGAGCACATACCCTATAAAATGTTACGAAAACCAACTAAAAAAGTAAGAAAATTGATGAAGTACTTATTATGCATGATCTGGGAAGGAAATAAACACGACCGAAGCGAAACCAATCTAGAGTGCGGTGCTATTTTGAGCTCAACAGTTGTCAAACCACCACAAGACGGCAAGACAAAGTTTGCCGGGACAGCTAGTTAATAATAATTAGGAGTTTTTCATTGCACTTTCGAGATAAAATGTTCACGACATCAAAAACACAGCTTTTGTGAAATTATCGTCTATTTCACAAAAGCTGTGTGAATGTGCTAAATGTGCATTGTATTTTTAACACAGACAGCTCTAAATATTTTTTGTTGGCTTTTTCAATCATGATTGGGTTGTTTATACAGTAAACAAAATATTGCTATTTTCTATAGCATAATCAAAAGAGCTCATTTTTCTGAGCATAACGTCATTTTATTGCGTTCCAAATCCTTTGTTATGATGGTATGGATATTTAAAAATAAACAAAATAGTTTTCATTTCCGTGGATAGAATGACAGTTCAATCGATAAAATGACAGTTCGCCTCGAATAAAAATATCGCCATACAAAAACTTTAAATACATTTTAAAAATAATTCCCAAGCACCAAAAATGATGAAATTTTGGATTTCGACAAATTTTTGAATGGAGATTCCGATTATGAAACAATTTAAAGAACCCAATTATGGTGCTTATTTAAACATTGAAAACGTCAACACAAATCTGGTGGATCGCAGTAAGCTGTGTACGCGAGCTTTTAAGTTTTCTGTCACGCGCTAGGTCACGCGTTTATCGTTCGTTTCCGTGAGATTTTCAAGTCAGATTAATGAAAGGTGAGTTTTTTCGCTGATAAAATAAGAATGAAAAAAAAATGTGAATTGAGTTTGCGTCGTGAGTGCCTAATTTTAAGTAAATCAATCTTACGGGAACGTTCGTCATCTCCCGTTACCCGAGTAGGAACGAATAACTGACACATAACTGAAGCATACCAAAGTCAGGTATCATACCAAGACGAGGTATTGGTCGGTTACCCAGGTATTCAAAATAACTTATTTTGGTATTTTCTAGGTATTGATAAAATACCTCAACCAGTTATTGGTTTGCTGTTGAGGACTGCTTGAGGTATTATTCAATTATGGAAAAACACTATTTGTATGAAAAAATCGTCGATTATTATTGAGAAATTGCCATACCTGGTGTCATTATTCACGTATTATGCACATAATATACACCAGTCATTATTTTAGGTATTTTACCTCTTTTGCAGGGCTTCTTAATACCTTATTCAGGTTGCGGGTATTCGATTTTCCATACCTGAGTTTGTTATTCTTCAGCTATTTTCTCCTGCTCAGGAGCCTCGCTAGTAATTCAGTGATGGAATTACTCTCATCATGAAGCAATTCGCGAGTGTAAAGCCAACACGAGGCTTACTCGCAAATCCGAGAGTAAACAGTGTGCGAGTTTATTCGCACCCGCCTGCTTCGTGAGTAAGAAGCAAAACAAAAACAGAAACGCTCATGAGTTTTTATTCGTGAAGAACTAGTGGAGTGGAGCAAATCCAGTGATTATCAAACATAAAATAATGTTTTATGCTTCATTGTTCCTGAAAAGCAGCACTGCCACTCGTTAAAATGCGTTTTTCGTCAAAATGCAAAAAAAAAAACTCACGAAGCTTCGCGAATCACATGCGAGTGCTTGCCAGCTTCGTTTACTCACGAATTAAGAAGTGCGAGTATTCTCGGGCCCCTGTTGTTCACGAGTATGTTTGTTTTGGTTTGTGTCTGCTCAGCTGCAATCTTCATCATTTTCCATCTCTGCTAGTAACGGAGTGTTATGTGATGTTGTCTGCTGGATGGAAATAATAGAAGCGCTGCGCTGAACGCTAATGTGGCGATTCCGTTTCCGTATCAATTGGCTTTTAAGCGATGTTAAGATAATTCCATATTCTAAATCTGCACGACAAGCTGAGCTTAAATCCACATTTTCATCAATGTTGATGCCCGGAACCTATTTAAAAAATAGCCGGATTGTGTACTGGGTTGAACTGTCAAGCGGTTGCCCAGCTGTCAAAAGGTTATATGTATTGAAAGATCTTTGATATTAATTTTAGGTATCATAATAAAGTTCTAAAAATTTGAAAAAAAATAATATCATAGAGGCTGCTCTGTCGTATAAAATTAAAAAAATGTTGGGAACGACTTTTGGTATTACGAAATTATGTTTTTCGGCTATGCAGTCTTGAATAAGAGCATTGATTCTGCTTAATCTTCGCCGACGTTTCGGTCCTTGAATTGGACCTTCTTCGGGGTTTAGAATCGAGCCCTGAAGAAGGTCCGATTCAAGGACCGAAACGTCGGCGAAGATTAAGTAGAATCATCGCTCTTATTCAAGACTGCAAAGCCGAAAAACAAAATTTAAAATAAATCTATATTTTTTTTTAAATATAAAAACTCAATCGGGTTCTTAATTTTTGAGACAGGGTTCAGAAGAAATAATTGTGATCGATCACAAGCAGATCAATACAAGTGCAACGCACAGAATCAGTGGAATGCGCCACAGGTCGACCATAGGACCATAGGTCGACCATAACATCCGACGTGGTGCAACTAGGTGAGACCTTTCAGATTTCACTTTTTGTACACTATATTGTATTATGACTACAGGTTCGGCGGAAAAAGCGAAAAGTGACGTGTTTGGGACAGTTGCGATGGAGATCTCGATCGCGTTGCATTGTTCGGAGGAAAATGCGAAAAGTGACGCGTGTTTAAGGCAGTTGCGATGGGGATATCGATCGGGATTGCACGGTGGAAAAAGAGAAAAGTGACGCTAGCTTGGGGCAAGGGCACATGTCCGTTCTCGTGAAGTGATAAAAATGGATTAGGAGGGTTACTATCTGTCCTGATTTAGCAGGACATGTCCTGATTTTGGCTCAGATATGGTAAAAAAATTCTTAACAAATCCGAGGAATTTTACACAAGGTCAGAAACGGCCAACATTTACGTTAGGCAATTAGTGTACCATGCCTAATGAAGCCTCGCTTCATTCCAATATATAGTCGGGACCCGCCGGTTGGGGCTTTAATAGTTACCATTTATCTAACGGACCATACAAGACTGATAATCTATTTTTTCTCTTATAAAGTAAAAATCTTCTAGAACAAAACTTTCTTTACATTGGCTACTTTATCCGCTCATGGAATTTCTGAGGTATAGTTTAGATTAAAAAAACCTTTAAATTTGCTTAAGTTTACTAATGAACACTTCTTTCTGGTGTAACGTCTGCATATGTATATCGTGGGGTAGACACGACGACAATATATGCCCAAGGAAGTCAAGAAAATTTTCCATTACCGAAAGTTCCTGTACCGACCGCGAATGGAACCCAACACTAGTCGGCATGGTCATGCTCAATATCCACGTCCTTGCAGGTGTGGCTACATGGGCCCTTAATCCTTATGTCAACTCATGTAGATTGTTACAATTTAATTTTCTTCACTCCATGCAGTGCTTTCGAGAAACTGCTACTGTAATAATAATCTTCATCGCATGTTTATGATGCAACTTGTCACATCAATCTCGGGACCAGCCAACCCAGGACAAAATTCAAACAAATATTTCAATTCGTTTTATCGTTCCAATTTGCTCGTAACGAAAGGATAGCCTGTCACGCAATCCTTCTAGATTTTATTTCATTTGGAAGCAGTACAATTGCAACACATACCTACAGCAAGCAATCAACTATGCTAATGAAGCATCGATGCCATTTAGTCTGCGGAATTTAACCTTCATTTTATCGTCCCAAAAAAATAACCCACAATGACAGCACATTGTCGTGACTTGAGGACTATGCTTATTTATTTTGCTTGATTGTTAGGTTCATGTCAATCTGCTCCGCCTTGTCAGCGACAATCTTGTTATTTATGATTGCGAAACGTAGAATTGACGTAGGTTTTATTTTTATGCGCATCCCGTAGTTAGATAGTGATACCACGCAGTATGTGGTGCTGGAGAAAAATGCAACGTAATTTGATAGCCTTCACCCAAGAAGAAAAAAAAATATTACACCCTAGAGACACCCACCCTTCTTTTAGTAATAGAAATTTACTTTCCATGTAAGATATGAGTCGTGATTTAAAATTTGCTGATGCAATCCTTCCATTGGAAGAAAAATGTGCATATTGGAGACAACCTCACGGCACGTGCTTCATCGATCAAACGCTTCTCTGGTTGTTTCGTTCAAAGACGTTAAGACAGGTAATGCTTGGTCTTGGTATTATTTTGTCTAATTTAGCATGTCGAGCATCGAAGTGAACACAATCGTGTATAACAAATGTGGATATTGATATTGATCATGTAGAGCATTTTCAGCCCAAAAACACGGAATAAATGCCATTTTCGACTCGATATTTTTAATTTCATTGAGATTTTGTACAGGCGCTGGATTTTGTGAATTATAATAACATATTACATTCCATTTGCTGTAGCTGTTAAGATTTTTGGCAGGCTTTATTTTTCACCTGAGCTTATCGTGGCAATTAAAGATTGCAACGATTTTTGACAAATTGTTATTGTTATTTATTTTTAACTAAACAGTTTGAAAGAGGGAAAAGCCTCTTTTAGTGAATATTTCAACTACGAAATCTTTCTCAAAAAGGCACAAAATCTTTTCAAAAATTCGTTAAAATGTACACTCCCGATCGAAAGTTTGGGGTCACCCCCTCAAAAACATGTCATTTTTTAGGCCCATATCTCCACCAATTTGCCTCCGATCTCAAAATCCTAGATATCATTCAATAGATAATAAGTGAATGAAACTTTGAACATGATTCAAATGAAACTTTTTCAAAAATGTTTGTACGTAAATTTAAGCTAAAGTTGCCAAATTTTCTAAAAAATGAATAAAAACTTACGGCAGTGTCGCTGGAAATTGGGTCGACTAAAGAAAGAGCAACTGACGAAAGTGCCGAAGCTGCGATCGAACCTATGACCCATGACTTGTTAAGCAAACGTGTAGCCACTACGCCACGGGCCCCGGCCACCAAAATCATGTTTAACCGTTATGTGTCCGACAAACTGTTTGCTTTTTTCTACACCGTGCTTACACATAAGGGTTAAAGCCACTTTGTCTTTATGATCTTTTGAATGAGACCTAGGGTTTTGAAATCGGACGCAAATTGGCGGAGATTTGGGTCTAAAAAAAATGACATATTTTTGAGGGGGTGACCCCAAACTTTTGATCGGGAGTGTAAACTTTAAACCCCCGGAAAAGTATTCATAATCGAGCCGCGATCTTGATGCGGATTTGTCAAGGGATGAACCATGGTACTCTTTCTACGACGAAGGCATTTTGTTCATTAAGAACAGGAATCGACCTATCTAATGGACGCAGTTCTTGAAATCTGAAAAAAAAGAACTTTAATGAGTATCAAACAGCATGACCAATTTCAATAAAATATCTGAAAAAAAAAATTTAATCATGACAAACAAATTTTAACGAAACTTTGCAATTATTTTGGAAATTTGAGGCAACTCATTAGTGCTATACCAGGGAGCGAACTGTTATTCTGAATCCTCTTAAGTTGCTTCTTTCTGGTATTGAAACAGATTGACCACATTGAGACAGCGTACAACATGGCCGGTCGGAAAATGTGTTTATACATGAAAAAAATGGTTTTGCGTCAAAATTTTGTTTTTTTTTTTTGTTATTAATAACTAGCTGTCCCGGCAAACTTTGTCTTGCCAAGCTATTGTTGTTTGACAACTGTTGTGGTCATCGCTGTAACGCACCCTAGATCGATCATTTCGATCACGCTAAATTTCTTCCCAGCTCATAAAAAATCAGTATTTTTACAACTTTCATACTTTTTTAAATGATTTTCGTAACTTTTTCCACATATAAACACAGCCACCATGAATACGAATCGATTCGTGCAAGAGTCATGCTGATCGGTTCATCCGTTCGTAAGTTTTGTTGCCTCAAAGCGAATTCAAACCCATTTTTATACATATAGATATATTGGGTCTAAGTGGGTTTGAATATTTTAAGTTTTTGTTTAGTAAGAGTATCAGATTCTTAAGATGTGAATTTGTGACGATAATCCAGAAGCAGCACGCGTACGAATTGGAGAAAAATCTAGTTCCGAATTAATAGGCTCCGTGTTGTGTATGTGACCGAAAGAAGAATATGAAGAATTGAAGTTCTTTCGTTTGCAAAACTAATCACTAAGGAGTCCCTGATTGTGCTAGATTTCCATAGTGTAAATTATTTTTCTCGAGATTTATTCGTAGTGTAATCGGCAGTTCAGGTGCTATCCGCGTACAAAATGTGGATGTGTCGTGTGTTTCGCTGCATAATGTGCAATCAATTGGCGGATGATGGAGAGAAACGGAGACGATTTTGGAGAGTTTCATTTTTGTGTATTGTTGATACGATCACGCAAAACTGTCATAGAAGTGTTTCGTGATTTAGGGTTCTTTAAATTAATAATATAGTTTTCATACAAAGCGCTTGAAGTGTGTAGTAGTTTACCAGACACGTCCGGAGGTGATGACAGTTCGGAACAGAATGCTCATTCCGTTACTAATACTTATCATGGCTTGCTGTAATACAAATACTCGCCTACTACATCTCTCTTCCTTTTTATTTGTTTTTTTATTGCACTAATAACGGTAGGAACGATTTTTCCGACAGGCATTAATATCAAGTAACTATATAATGATGTTCTGTATTCTTTTTTCTTATAAATTACAATATATTTTTTCCAAGAAACTCTTAAACCGGCATACATAAATTTTATCCGATATATTTGAAAACAAAACCAGAAAATTATTCATGAAAAATCGACAAATATATGTCAAAGTTAAGCTGACATCCATCAAAGGTAGCCATGTTTCTTAAGTTTCTTGAGAAATCTGAAACATAAGTTCGTGGTATAAACATGCATCATTGAAAGTTCACTGGAATAATTGATTTAACAGTGGATATTTTTTGCATCCACTTACCTGAAAAGTGTCATCGCTTCTATTACAAGTGAGCAAAAAGGTTGATACATTTCCATACATATGGTTGTGGCGAGTTTTATCACATTGAAATAGCTATTCAGCCTTCAATACTGATTTTCCGATATTTATAGAAATCATCACTATGGTCATCATTATTGTTTACAGATTCTCTTGCTTTCCGATAACTAGGGTATTGGTTCCCTTATTAAGCATGTGGCTCCCATTTTCATCCCACGAAAAACAAAGGATTAAAGCGCTGTTTGCTTTGTTTCTTATTTTTGTATTTTTTGTTAGAAGTGAGCAGAGCACCCATGAAAACAAAAAGAACGGAGTCAATCGGTGCCGTAATCGCTTGTTTTCGAATAGGATGAAAATGGGAGCATGAGATTACTGATGGCACACATACCCTATATGATAATAACAATATGTGCACATGCTAAGAATACCGAAATTGAATATAATGTCGACGTTAGTTTTTCCTACTTACCCGAGCAGAGGAGAATAGCAAATTGATAACAACAGAATCACATAGCCTGTTTTTATATCATAATTTGTTATTGTTAACTTATTAAAATATATCTTTTAGATAACATGTTTTGTTGGGCATTCTTATTTTGTTATGTTCAATTTATTGGAATATATTCACAATATAACATTTCAATAATATACTTTGTTGTAGAACAAGCTTAGTTATTATTCTATTATAGAGAATGTACAAATATGTGACGAACAATAACACAACAATAACAAATTCACAAATTTCCTGTTATTAAGTTGTAATTGATCTAACATAACATGTTATTGAGTTAGTCTTCCAGGAACATTTTTTTGTTATGATATTTGTTATTTTGCCGCTTATGACAGACAAGTTTATAACATAATATGTTATGCTAATAACATAAAAATTTCTGATTTCATTATTCAGTTATTATGCCAAAATAACTTATTTTATTATGCTGTTGATATTTTCTTCTACTCGGGTACACATCAATGTATTTATCTAATTTTTTCAGTCTCATCTTTATTCATATTAAACAACTAACAGCCTTTTTTAGAATCTTAATCCAATTGATTACCCTCAATTATTTAAGTTGATTTTCCAATTATTGCGGACTGGAACGCGAAGTTCCTTTCGCTTTTGTCCTTTACTGGACCAGTCAAATGGTCTGGAATCATAGTTCCCTTCATTTGACTCTCTAAATGGCCTGGAACTTGCGTTCCCTTCACTTAAGAGTCTCTAAAGGCTGCCTCATCCATGTGGGCATTCAGATAAATGGCCTGGAATCATCGTTCCCTACATTTATCTACCTAAATGGCCTGGATCCCTTGAGGATCCCTTTATTTAGGTTCTCTTTGTATTTGGAAAGTACAATTTTCTAATTTCCGGACAGTAACAACTGTTGTACGACATTACTGTTAATGCTTCCGTCAACTTTCCATATTGGAATACATTTTTGCGCACTTTAGAATAAAAAAAACTCTCGTTACCATGGTAGTATTTACCCCAAAAAGTTTTCTTCCTCTGCAACACTTTTCCAATTCAGGTTTTGTTCCACTTTCTTCATTTCAATTCTCCAAAAGACTTCAGTTTTTGTGCTTCATTCATCGATTTTTCTTCGAGTCTTCAAGAAAACGTAATTTACTTTTGAAAACTCTTGCAAGTTCGATCACATTCTCGTCAGCCATTGTAGTAGTTTACCAGACACGTCCGGAGGTGATGACAGTTCGGAACAGAATGCTCATTCCGTTACTAATACTTATCATGGCTTGCTGTAATACTGAGAACTTGAGAAAAAAAATCCATCATCAAGTGAAAAAATATTGCGTTTCTGTACAGTACAGCTTGTTTCACGCTGTAATGAAAAAGGATACTGGACGTTTGATTATTTGGTGAGATCTTTCTAGTTTCTATGAGATGCCTTGATGGTGAAAGTGTAGGGCCCCTACACGTTTCACAGTTTATTCACTTAAAAGTTGGTTTTCTTAGTACAACCGGGGAAGGGGTCACAATATTTTGTCTCGTTTCAGAGAGCGAGCAATGGCGCTTAAACCTAGGCTTCCGAGCCAGGGCATAAGGGGAAAATCCTATGTCCCATCCTAGGACGAGGAGCCGAGATGGAGTGACATTAACTTTCTAAGCAACGTCACTCCCAACATTTTTGCTTAACTTCTCTACCACTTACTATACGGAGCGGTTGGCACGAGATGTCCCCGTTCTATGGTTTTCATTTAATATTCAATGACGCTGCACAGTAGGCCTGGCCGCTTCAATGCTTGAAATGTATCACTGATTCACTGCAAGCATTGATAATGACAAGAAAAATGATAGAAATAGTCGATTCTATCATTTCCCAGGATTCTTCCAAGTGATGGCTGTGCATGTGTGTGCATGCACAAGACTAGACTAGACTAGTAAGAGTATCAGATTCTTAACCTTCCTAATGCATCACGTTGGGAACAGCTTGCTGACGTACCCAAGAAACAATAATTAGTTTAAGATTTTTTTTTATTAAAACAGCGTTATTAAGTTGCAAGCCTACTACCAACTCTTGCAACTTACTACCAACTCTTGTTCGCCCAAAAATTGGAATATATTCAACAGGTCTATAAGCATCATGAAATTTACGTTTATTCAATGATCGTACTGCGGTTGTGCAACGGTTGTACAACGTTCAAACCATCAGTTTATTAGAAACTCTTTTTCAACATTTCCTTAACTAAGTAGTATGACGCTTTGTTGTTTAAACACCTAAGAAATGTATTAGAACACCATTATTGCAGATTAGCTGCTGGGTGCATAATAACAACCATATTTCGACAATTATTCCACTCTAATCAAAACATCAAACAAACAATCAAACATGTTGAACAACGTGCTCTCTGAAGTTTTAATAAACAATACACGGATTATTTTTTCTGTTTATAGATCTGATTGAACAGAGATTACCAAGATAGTTTCTTCAATGTCATTGTACAAAATAAGTTTGCAAAAATGAACCAATTTCTTCCAATTTTCATTTTTAACTAGCTGTCGCGGCAAACGTCGTACTGCCTGTCTACTGTGTTTTTTGTCATTCAGCTCCATAGAGACCGGAGAGGTCGCACACCAAGCTAAGAACCTTCCCCGGCCCCTAAAGCACCCACATACAAAATTTCACACCGATCGGTTCAGTAGTTTCCGAATTCATAATGGTCGGACAGACAGACAAACAGAAATTCATTTTTATATATAGATAGATAGATTTAAACATAAATGATTCTTAACCTACAACAACGTATTTTAAGCAGATTTTTTTATGAAGCACACAACATTGACAAGATTCACAGTCGTCTGCATCTGCTCTGCTCCAATCAGGATCATATAATGCAGACGTTTTTAAGCTGTATTTATATGCTAAATGCCCTAGTCGAATACGCTGCCGTATATACGTTGCTTGAGTGTGTTTATTCGGTTAATCGTGTGCATCAAAATTAAGGCTGATCAATACCTGTATAATCGGAACTGCAACGCTGAATAATCACATCTGTGATTGACGATGTTGACTTGGATGTTGACAAATTGAAATTGACAGTTCTTAAAAACATTTTTTCAACTCGCATATCTAAATCTATTCACTAAGGGACCCGGATAAAAACTAACCATAGGGTGTATGGTGAAAACCATTTCTGCACCATACAGTGTACCAGCTACAATAAAGTGTATTGTGATGAAATGGTTCGCTATACTATACATTTACATTGGATTTTTATGTAACAATATATTATACTGTTTTTCTTACGTTTGAACCATTCACTTTTCCGAAACATTATTTTTCCGTGATTTTTTTATTATTTCTGGTGTTTGATTTGAATAGGTCGTATGTTTGCTGTGATTCATATGCAGATTCGACCTATTCAAATCGAACACCAGATTTATTCAGTTTAACATTTTTTCCGTGCTTTGTTTCGTTGATGTTTGTGACTTTTTTGATGCAAAGGAAAGCTTTCATAGGAAAGAGAAAAAAGTGAATAAGTTGAAGCATCAATTGAAAATCAATAACATGTTTATATCAGTGGTAAACCAAATGTCCTATCCTAAGAACTGCAGGTCCAAGCAGGGGTCCAAGAGATATGGCGGGCTAGGTGTGTAGAGTGCGATGAGAGAAATACGAATGTAGGCCAACCCGGAATGATGCAGGTCAGATTACCGTAAATCAGTGGATGAGTTTAACATCAACACTATTATTTCTGTATTTGCATTTAGGGGAATTTTCTCCTCTTCTCTCATGTGAACTTGCCTTCGATCACAATCGAATCAAATGCGATTGACAAACTTTATCTTTGACGTAGAGCCATCTTTAACACATGGACTGGACTGAACACTGAAATGATTTTTAATATAGGTTCGTCTGCGGGTTCGCTTTTTAACCTAACTTATACTTGAATCGAACTTGACAGTTTTCTCATGAGTTGTTATGTATTTCCGTGTATTTCGAACTTTAGTCAAACTGGAGCCTCAATATTGCAATAACGGTTAAGCACGCTGTAATGATACTTATGTACCTCGTCACCCACTTCATGCAACTACATTAGTGGTCTAATAATGCGCGCTCGGCATAGTTCCATCATGCCGCTCAAAGTGTTGCCACAAATAATGCTTAGTTTGCGAAACCCGGTTATCTGGCTGGTGGGGCATGGGAGCCTAAGCTTCAACTGTTAATGCAATCAGAGACTACTCAGACCTCGACTCAGACTTAGACGTGCGCGATCCAATATATGAAGGGTTATCCAAAAAGCTCTGGAGAATTCCCAAAGCGCATTCTCATAATGCTAGTAAGCCTAAGATGCCATTAACAGGAGGAAAATGACAAGATGTTATAAATAATGTTATGTTATATTTTACATGGTAATGTAATGTAAACCAATACAACATAACAAAAGAGAACCATTCCAAAACCATTTAATTAAATGTATAACCAGTGGTGAAACTACAATTAAAAACAATATATTTACGGTACATTTTGTTGTTTTTACCATACGTGTACCATACAATGTACGGTTTATTAAAACCCACGTATCAGTATTTATAACAATTCATTTACAATATAATGTATGGTTTTGCAAAAAAATTTATATGGAGAAAAATATTTTTTTATATTGTTACGATACTTAACGACCCGTATAGTATATTGTAAAAATCTTATTTACAATTTACTGTATGGTGTTCTACATTACATTCTATTGTTTTTGTATTTTTATTTTTACAGTGGTTTCTATTGTAAAAATATGGTTTTAAATAGTACTGTTACAATACAACGTTCGGTTTTTCTACTGTATTTTTTATTCGGGGAGTGTCTACCCAAGGAACAATTACTTATTTAACTAATGTCGCAACAAAAATTTAATTCGACATTATAATGAACAACAATTTAACAATATGCAATCACAGCTTGTAATCAGTCGTTATTAAAGCAAAACTGGAGAATTTATTAAGCAATATTCTCGGCTAGCGCAACCTAGCTTTACTATCTGTAGAAACCTTAGTTATATCAGCACCTTATTAATCTTGTATTCAGCTATAATGGCCTGTTGAAAATAAAAATAAATTTATATGCAGATACAATTTTGCTGATCCTGTTTCATTTTTTTTTTTTCATCTTAACATATATGATAACACACCAACTTTTCTAAAAGTTTCCTCAATTTGGGATTTGAACTCGTGATTTCCCAGTCGTCCGTAGAATGCCTTACCGTCTACGCCATCCTGGAATTGGGAAAAGTGTCGCTCAGAGCAAAAAATCTTCTCAAAGCAGTGAAAGATTATTACACATTAGGATTTATGGATGATTGGAAAAGTTTATGATAAAAAAAGTAATGGTTAACCCTACAAACTTTGAAATTGCTACGAAAATTAACAAATGTTTATTTTTTTTGCTTCAGTGTGCAACAAATGTCAACATTAATTTAATACTAAAAAACTGCTTTATTACCAGCATTTGAGCTTGTTGTTCAATTTAAGGGTGATAATCGAACAAATAAATCTGAAATTCGTTTATGTAGCTTTATTGAAGCCATTATTGAACTTAGTCATAATAGCTGAAGTAATATAAATTAAAAGCATTTGTTCGATTTATATAAACAACAATAATCAGCTATTGGCAACTGTAGAATATAAGTTGTTTAACATGTAGAAAAAAGTTCTTATTCAGCTAACATTAAAGCTTATATAGACAAATCGAACAAACAAAAATCGCTGACGTTTGTTAAGCTTACACGGAGAAACTCAAGTACCTAAATTTGAGTTTTTTAACTTACTTTTGAGTTCTTTTTTGTCTCCTCTCTCATCCACTCTCTTTGTTGTTGTCAGAGAGCAAAGAGCAAACCAACCCAACTTTGGCAGTTCGGTGCGGGAAGCCAAAATTGAGTAAACAGCATTGAACTCAAATTTGAGTATTTTGAACTAGCAGTTGGGTGAAAAAAAACTTAGCCGGTAGCAAGGCCGGTAGGTACTTTGCTGCACGGGATCAAATGTAAGAGCAACATTAACGGCGGCTACCATTCGAGCAACCCGCGCAGCGCTACCATTTTGACTTAACCACCCTTTTCCACACCGGTAGCAATCAAATCAGTCACCTTGATTCGTATCGGGAGGGCTGTCATATTCCCATATAGTTTTTAGCAGCGCAACTGTCCCGCTACTATATTTGGTCACCCACCCATAGCGCTACTATTTTGCGAGCGCATCCAGCAGCGACCGGTAAAGTTTGCTGCAATGATGGAGGGCTGCCAAACGGGGTATAGAAGCGCACCGTTAAAGGTGCTCTAAAAAACCCACTTCAACATCGCTTCCACGAACTCAAATATGGGTTCCCGCACGCAACCCCGAAGTTGGGTGAAATAAACTCATATTTGGGTACTTTGTTTTCTCCGTGTATACTTAAATCGCTGTTCGCGTAAGTGGTTGGAACCCAGGTTGGAACTGAATCAAAAACGAATAGTCCATTTTACGAGCCGATTTTATGAATGAATTTTGACAGGAGGTAGCGTCCAATAACCCGTGAAAACCAATATCATCATCAACATTGTTGTCACTTCGTAAAATGACTCATTCGACATAAATGTGGTTGTTGTTTCGTTTCGAACCGTAACGCCAAGGCGGCGGATTCGGTAGAAGAGCTAATAAACAGTTGGCATCCTCTGCCGAATTGCCGAAGTTGTTGCTTGTTGTGTTAAAATCGACAGTCTTACGGTGTTACATCCACTAGTGAAAAAAGGTGAGTCTGAATATTTTTCAAAGTGTAATTCATACAATAATTTAGAGCTACTGCTGGACGATTATGTGAAGTTCAAGTCTATGCAGCCACAGATGCTCTTATTATACTCTTGAACAGCTATCATGTTCACAAAAGTAAACATAGTGAACAGTAGCAACTAAGTAGTACTATTACACTACTGATCAACGTTGTTCTTCTAAAGCTTAACATTATTCTAAAGAATGCTACTTTCCTCGTACTGTAAAATTTCATTAGTGCAGCTGAATAAGGTGACTAAGCAAGTGTTGTTATACGGGGTATGACTGGGTTTACGTAAAACTTGGTATTTTTCGGCTTTCAGTCACAGAAAAGCGTTGATTATTTTAGATCATTGCCAACGTTTCGATCCTGTGGTTGGGATCTTCATCAGGGCTCGATGTGAATCAACTTGTTTTCAATTCGTGTTGATCACACGGCGGAATGTCGTTTTCTTCTCTGCACCGCACTTGTTTCATTGGACCCTAGCACCTCAATTGAAATGGTGGGTGGGTACACAGTTCGAGTCACAACACTTGGCACTTTGGGAACACTTCTGTTGGAGTAATTCCATCCCGGCCAGCACGAACAGAAGTGTTCCCAAAGTGTTGTTACATACATACATTTATTTGTTCAACATCATTAAGACAAGACATAATCAACAATAGTACGCAACAATACTCGGTTTGTGGCTGCCGCTCTCCAACGTCGGTCACAGATCGTCCTTAGCACCCGTCGCTCGAAAACTCAGAGTGCTTGCAGGTCCTCCTCGAGCATCGTCCATGTCTCGTGTCCGTAGAGAACCACCGGCCTTATTAACGTCTTGTACAGGGTACATTTGGTGCGGGGGTGAATCTTTATTGACCGCAGTTTCTTCTGGAGCCCATAGTAGGCACGACTTCCACTGATGATGCGCCTTCGTATTTCACGGCTCACGTTATTGTCAGCCGTTAGCAAGGAACCGAGGTAGACGAATTCTTCTACCACCTCGAAAGTATCCCCGTCTATCGTAACATTGCTGCCAAGGAATGTCCTGTCTCGCTCAGTCCCACCTACCAGCATGTACTTTGTCTTAGCTGCATTCACCACCAGTCCGACCTTTGCTGCTTCAGGTTTCAGGCGGGTGTACTGTTCTGCCACCGTTCCAAATGTTCTAGCAATAATATCCATATCATCCGCAAAACAGACAAATTGGCTGGATTTCGTGAAGATCGTACCCCGGCTGTTGAGCCCGGCTCGTCGCATAACACCTTCCAGGGCGATGTTGAATAGTAGGCAGGAAAGTCCATCACCTTGTCGTAGTCCCCGTCGAGATTCAAATGAACTAGATAGTTCACCCGAAATCCTTACGCTGTTCTGCACACCGTCCATCGTTGCTCTTATCAGTCTAGTCAGCTTCCCGGGAAAGATGTTCTCGTCCATAATTTTCCATAGCTCTGTGCGGTCGATACTGTCGTATGCCGCTTTGAAGTCGATAAACAGGTGATGCGTTGGGACCTGGTATTCACGGCATTTCTGGAGGATTTTCCGTACGGTGAAGATCTGGTCCGTTGTCGACCGGCCGTCGATGAAACCGGCTTGGTAACTTCCCACGAACTCATTTACTTTAGGCGAAAGACGACGGAAGATGATCTGGGATAGCACTTTGTAGGCGGCATTCAAAATGGTGATCGCTCGAAAGTTCTCACACATTAACTTGTCGCCTTTCTTGTGGATGGGACAGATTATCCCTTCCTTCCACTCCTCCGGTAGCTGTTCGGTTTCCCAGATCTTGACTACTAACTGGTGCAGACAGGTGGCCAACTTTTCCGGGCCCATCTTGATAAGTTCTGCTGCGATACAGTCCTTACCTGCCGCTTTGTTGTTTTTGAGCTGGTGGATGGCATACTTAACTTCCCTCAGCGTGGGAGTTGGTTCGTTCCCGTCCTCTGCTGCACCAACAGAGTCATTTCCTCCGCTGCCTTGGTCCTCCGTGCCTACATTCTCTTCGCCATTCAGGTGCTCGTCGAAGTGCTGCTTCCACCTTTCGATCACCTCACGTTTGTCCATCAGGAGGCTCCCGTCCTTATCCCTGCAGATTTCGGCTTGCGGCACGTAGCAGTTGTGGGATGCATTGAGCTTCTGGTAGAACTTGCGTGTTTCCTGTGAACGGCACAGCAGTTCCATTTCCTCACACTCCGCTTCTTCCAGGCGGCGCTTTTTCTCCCGGAAGAGACGGGTCTGCTGCTTCCGCTTCTGTCTGTATCGCTCCACATTCTGTCGAGTTCCATGCTGCAGCATTACCGCCCGCGCTCCATCCTTCTCCTCCAGAACCACTCTGCACTCCTCGTCGAACCAATCGTTTCGTCGACTCCGTTCTACGTACCCGATAGTGCTTCCATGCTGCAGCATTACCGCCCGCGCTGCATCCTTCTCCTCCAGAACCACTCTGCACTCCTCGTCGAACCAATCGTTTCGTCGACTCCGTTCTACGTACCCGATAGTGCTCTCGGCTGCGTTGTTGATGGCTGCTTTGACTGTACTCCAGCAGTCCTCTAGAGGGGCCACATCGAGCACACCCTCGTCCGACAACGCTGCCTCGAGATTCTGCGCGTATGCGGTGGCGACATCCGGTTGCTTCAGTCGCTCTAGATCGTATCGGGGCGGCCGCCGGTAATGTACGTTGTTAATAACGGAGAGTTTTGGGCGAAGTTTAACCATCACCAGGTAGTGATCAGAGTCGATATTAGCGCCACGATAGGTTCTGACGTCGTTTATGTCGGAGAAGTGCCGTCCATCAATCAAAACGTGGTCGATTTGCGATTCCGTTTGTTGTGGTGATCTCCAGGTGTAACGATACGGGAGGTTGTGCTGGAAGAAGGTGCTACGAATGGCCATGTTCTTGGAGGTGGCGAAATCGATGAGGCGTAGGCCATTTTCGTTCGTCAGCTGGTGGGCGCTGAACTTTCCAATCGTCGGTCTGAATTCCTCCTCCTGGCCTACCTGAGCGTTTAGGTCCCCTATGATGCTCTTGACATCGTGGTTTGGGCAGCGGTCGTACTCGCGTTCAAGCTGCGCGTAAAATGCGTCTTTGTCATCATCAGTGCTTCCGGAGTGAGGGCTGTGCACGTTTATTATGCTAATGTTGAAGAATCGGCCCTTGATCCACAACCTGCACATTCTTTCGTCGAGCGGCCACCAACCTATCACGTGCCTCTGCATGTCGCCCATCACTATAAAAGCTGTTCCCAGCTCACGTGTGTTGCCGCAACTCTGGTAGATGGTACGATTTCCTCTAAACGTTCGTACCATAGATCCTGTCCAACACACCTCCTGCAGCGCTACGATTCCGAACCCGCGGTCCTTCAGTATATCGGCGAGTATGCGGGTGCTCCCGATGAAGTTAAGAGATCTGCAGTTCCACGTACCGAGCTTCCAATCGCAAGTCCCTTTTCGTCGCTGCGGTCGTCGCCATTGGTATTGTACGTGCAGTTGAATCCCGGAATTTTCGACTAGCGAAGTTGGATTTTTCTCCGAATCCGTGCGTCGGACCTAACTTCGGAAGTGGTGCGCTGTATAGCGGACAAGGTTTACTATACAGCGCACTACTTCCGACGCATAGATTTGGAGAAAAATCCAACTTCGCTAGTCGAAAATTCCGATTTTCAACTAAATTGAGAATATCGGTTCGCATTCTTCTCTTGTTGATTTTCCGGTGCAGTGAAGAGAATTGTCAGACAAAAGAGGCACAAAACAAGCAACAAAGAAGGTGCGACGATTAGTCATTATCCCTACTGGTGACAGATAATGACATGATCTCGAAATTTTTTGTTGCAGACAAAACGGAAGCTGAATTTGTTGCGTACTTTTCAACTCGTGAATAATCAATTATTACTCCCCCAAAGTCGAAACTTTTTGATGATAGATCTTCAATAGAGTTGCAGTGTTTTCAGACTTGAAGTTACCGTTCGAAAATCGCAATGCAAGGCTTAAAAATCTCTAAACTCGTGGTGTACGATGTTAATCCCATTATTTTCAAGTTGGGACAAACTTATGTCGCATGGGTTGTATTGTCACAACAAATACAGGTTGCGACATTGTCATTATTGTTGCGCGATGGTTGAATTTTGATTCACTGTTCCGGTGCTAGTCTTTTTTACGGCTGGCTCGCAGGGCCTGACACCAACCCATTAACCCAGGGAGCTGGGCTTACCTTCCCGGAAGCTACGGGTTCTCACCTTTATGACAATTAAATATGCCTTATTTGTTTTTGGTTTGCTATTTGCATCTATTTGAGAAGGTCCATTCATTAGATGCATTAGTTCCTTGTGAAATTGAGAATGTTTCGCGGAATTAAAACTATGAATTATAAGAGTATATATAACAATACTGAGTTAATTTAAGGGATACTTGAATTTTTGCTTCATCGCAAACACAAAAAATTACATAAATCTGTTTAAAATTGGTAAGCATTACATTTTTAAACCTTTTGAAAATACGATTGAGTATCCTACGTCATTCAGGGTGAAGAAGTCTATTTTAAGCGCTTCCGATGAAAATTTCATTTCCCGTTCTCCTGCAAACAGTTCCGGTGGATCATCAACCCGTAGGCTAAAGGTAGGCGAATACAAGCCAGCCACCCTCGTTCATCATTATCGTTTCAGTCAGTCAGTGTCATGCACCAAGGTCGCCAAGGTAGGTAGGTTGCCGCCACCTTGCGGAAGTTATGTTCATATACCTACACGGTGGCGACTCTTTGGGGGAAAACGAACAGCTGGACTGAAAGTACCTAGGGTATCGCGCTACTTGGGCGGTGGCTTCTATATTCGTCTGTTTTCCACTATACTGCCGCAATTCTGCAAAGTGACGTAAGCGACATTGATAGTTTTGGCCCATTTTTTAGTTATGATGCATAAAACTCTTACTTATCCTCTAAGTTTCTTTCCATAGATGATAGATTACGACTAGATCTTGCATTCTAATACAGCAGGAATACCACAGTGTTATTCTTTCCTCAGATATTATGTATAATATACCCGAAAATATCGAAATTTTGAATGGCGCTTACGTCACTTTGCAGAATTACGGCAGTATAACTCAGTCAATTTTGAACCAATTGACTTGAAATGTTGTACACGGATAGATACCATACCTATCTCACCACATTCCAAAAGTTTTGTCAATTGGTTCAAATTTGACTGAGTTATAGTGGAAAACAGACGATTATAGAAGCCACCGCCCAAGTAGCGCGATTCCCTATCTACATACACAGTTGTTGGCGGCTCAGCGGGTGGAAACCTGCCAATAATGATATGTAATCGATAAGTGCACCCACGGTGCTTCATTTACCGTTATTATCAAAAAAAATATACCATCAAAACCTGAAACGCCATTCTCTTTCTTCATCATTCCTACATCTCTGGGCAAATTTAAAAAAAAATCGTTAGACGAAATTTTGAGTTACGCCCTTTTAAAGGGCCTAACCCCTAAAAAATCAGAGTTTCTATAGAAAAACATCATATTTCGTAACAGAAGCATGTTTAGGCCATCAAAATTTGAAACGCCAATCTCTTTCTTTATCATTTCTACACCTCTGGACAAATTTTTAAAATAATCGTTAGACGAAATTTTGAGATACGCCCTTTTAAAGGGCCTAACCCCTAAAAAATGAGGGTTTCTATAGAAAAACATCATATTTCATAACAGAAGCATGCTTCTGCCAACAAAATTTGAAACGCCAATCTCTTTCTTTATCATTTCTACACCTCTGGACAAATTTTTAAAATAATCGTTAGGTGAAATTTTGAGTTACGCCCTTTTAAAGGGCCTAACCCCTAAAAAATCAGAGTTTCTATAGAAAAACATCATATTTCGTAACAGAAGCATGTTTCTGCCATCAAAATTTGAAACGCCAATCTCTTTCTTTATCATTTCTACACCTCTGGACAAATTTTTAAAATAATCGTTAGACGAACTTTTGAGTTACGCCCTTTTAAAGGGCCTAACCCCTAAAAAATGAGGGTTTCTATAGAAAAACATCATATTTCATAACAGAAGCATGTTTCTGCCAACAAAATTTGAAACGCCAGTCTCTTTCTTTATTATTTCTACACCTCTGGACAAATTTTTAAAATAATCGTTAGACGAAATTTTGAGTTACGCCCTTTTAAAGGGCCTAACCCCTAAAAAATCTGAGTTTCTATAGAAAAACATCATATTTCATAACAGAAGCATGTTTCTGCCATCAAAATTTGAAACGCCAATCTCTTTCTTTATAATTCCTACACCTCTGGATAAATTTTTGAAATAATCGTTAGACGAAATTTTGAGTTACGCCCTTTTAAAGGGCCTTACTCCTAAAAAATATTGGGGTTTCTATAGAATACCATCATATTTCATAACAGAAGTATGCTTCAAAGTCCAAAATAATGAACAGTATCATTAATAATGCTACAATTTGATACTATGCACTAATATTGATTGCATTGTGTATAAAAATTAGTCATAACGCCAGTATAAGTGAAGTATTCTTTAACCTGTAGGATACGGACGTTGTTGGCTTCATTTACTATTATAGCCAGAACAATATACAATGAAAAACATAAACGACAGTTCATTTACTTTTTCATTTATATAGTTAATGTACAGCCATAAACTGAATTTCAAAAATAATGTTGGTCAATTTCTCCAGTTACGCCCATTTGAAGGTCATAAGTACTTATAGTAGAATTATCATAAAACTTAGTTTCATTTGATCACGTTTATTCTTCGCTAACGTAGTTTAGCAGTTAAATATAGAACTATCATTACTATTGATCATCTCAATCCTTAGTTTTGTATGTTTATTAGTTGAAAACAGCATTCACCAATAAATCTAACGAATGGGATAGGCACATGCCATCGCTTGTTTTGTCTTTAAAAAAGCAATACAAAAAACTTACGTCCCACGCTATGAATGGCAGTTGATACAAACATGATTGCTTCCTACATGTTTGAAAATACTTCCCTTATATTAGCGTAATGGCCAATTTGTATACAAACATCAATACAAATAGCCAATATTAGCACATAGTATCAAATTGTAGCATTATTAATGATACGTTTTATTATTTGGGACTTCAAGGCATGCTTTTGTTATGAAATATGATGTTTTTCTATAGAAACCCTCATTTTTTAGGGATTAAGCCCTTAAAAAGGGCGTAACTCAAAAGTTCGCCTAACGATTATTTTAAAAATTTGTCCAGATTTGTAGAAATGATAAAGAAAGAGATTGGTGTTTCAAATTTTGATGGCAGAAACATGCTTCTGTTATGAAATATGATGTTTTTCTATAGAAACCCTCATTTTTTAGGGGTTAGGCCCTTTAAAAAGGCGTAACTCAAAAGTTCGCCTAACGATTATTTTAAAAATTTGTCCAGAGGTGTAGAAATGATAAAGAAAGAGATTGGCGTTTCAAATTTTGATGGCAGAAACATGCTTCTGTTACGAAATATGATGTTTTTCTATAGAAACTCTGATTTTTTAGGGGTTAGGTCCTTTAAAAGGGCGTAACTCAAAATTTCGTCTAACGATTTTTTTAAAAATTTGCCCAGAGGTGTAGGAATGATGAAGAAAGAGAATGGCGTTTCAGGTTTTGATGGTCTATTTTTTTGATAATAACGGTAAATGAAGCACCGTGGCACCTTCTGTCGTGACAGCAACCTTGGGGCAGAGCGGCATCGAATTACTGATCGATATGTGCATCCTGGGAAATTCATGCTGCACAGTTGTTGTGTATCATGGGAGCAGTTATGGATATATGTTACCAGTGCCACATGGATTATTTGTATCATAGCCAAAAGTCTGGTATTACACGTGTACCAAAAAAGTTTCCTGGTAGCTAGTTGTTGAACAATGTGAAGTACATTATCACATGCAGCTGAAATACCACCTCCACGAGATAATCTTTCAATTAAAGTGTCGCAAACATCAACTCATCTTAATGCAGAGGATGAGAATTCAAAATGCCACATCTGTTATCTATCTATATAAATTAAAAGAAAAATGGAATGACAAACATCATGCAATGATTTACTATAAAAAATTCAATCTCGTGGACTGATGAAATCACCACCTAGTAAGTTAGTTAGATAGTTAGCTAGTTAGTTAGTTAGTTGCATTCTAAAGCATTTTCCCCTACATTCCAAACCGTTCTGTAAAATGTGGCCTTCACCGCAGTGTCTTCGTTTCGTGGCACCAATCGATATCATCCAGAGAGTCTGGAAGAAGCAGTGCACTAAATTCCAGCAGTGTTATGTGCACCCGAGGTGCACACAGTTTGCTTCTTCATTTCTCCCATGCCCATGATTATATGTATACAGGTGTACAGCTTCGAGGGTCGACCGATGCACTACGGCGGCGGTCGTCGTTGGGTTGTGGGTGGCTGGTGCCCACTATGCTCCAGATAGCCTTTCAACAACTTTGTATTGTCGACCGATGAAGATGCACTTTTGTTTGTATAACGTGCCATCGCTATACCAACTTCGGTTGGAACAATACGGAAGCAAGAGAAAAAAAAAACAGGGAATGTCTGCCCCTGCAGGACAAGCAATTCCCTCAGGATAGAACGACAAAGTATGAGAAAGCAAGCTAATTGTTCTTTCCTTTTAATTAAATTTAGATCTTGTTGGCTTCACTGCGTTGCAGTTTGCACTGGTTTTTCGCTTGTTATACAAAAGACCTTTTAAAATTAAGCTTTCTTCCTTATATTCATCACAAAATGGTATTGTGTTATTTGTTTTTTTTTTTTTTATTTAAATTTATTATTTGACGGTTGACTGTAATTTTTTTTGGAAACTGTTTGCCTTAGTGGCTTAGTTGCGGTTTAGCGAATACGGGGTCGGTTTAACGAATACGGGGTCGTGGATTCGAATCCCACCAGCTTATTTTGTCGAAATGAACAACTTTACCGAAGAAGCAAAGTTCCTAGGACGTAAAACTAAAAACGCATAGGTGGCGCCTATACGGATAAGTTGCCAACTGCTAAACTCTTGGCAAGGCATGTTGGTTCACATGAAGAGGCACGTTTGCCAGATGAACATCACGGATGTGATCATCCACAATGTGTTCTTATCATTTTAGAAAAGAGAAAAGAGGTAAAACTGATATATCTGAAACTCTTTGCTTCTTCATACGATGCACGGCCCACTTTCGGAATAAACTTCACAGTGATACCCCGCCAAGATTTGGGAATATACTCTGTAGCAAAACTGAAAACTAGTAGGGTAACACAGCGCAACATTTTTTTGTCTCAAGAGCAAACTTATGTGTCTCTGGCAGATTTTGGGCCGCTGAATCCGAATCCGGGCTCAGATTTGCTCCAGCATGTCACAATTTTGAGCTATACCCCAATTTATAGGGTAAAATATGCGATTTTGGGCTTTTTTGACTGCCAGCCATTAAGCATGGAAATATTTTTTTTCAAACAATCAAAAGGTAAATTGGTCAATTAACCTCTAAATTAACGAATCATGTAAAATATTTCGTTTCACCAAATCAAATTTGATAGTTTTAAGCGATTTATGTTAGGTACGATATTTCCCATACAAGTCACCCTCCAAAAGTTGCATGCAAGTTTCCATACTCACATAAAATGCTTAAATCTATCAAATTTGATTAGGTAAAACGAAATATTTTGCATGAGTCGTTAATTTAGATGTTAATTGATCAATTAACCTTTTGATTGCTTAAAAAAAATATTTCCATGCTTAGTGGCTTGCAGTCAAAAAAGCCCAAAATCGCATATTTTGCCCTATAAATTGAGGTATAGCTCAAAATTGTGACGTGTTGGAGCAAATCTGAGCCCGGATTCGGATTCAGCGGCCCAAAATCCTTCGGAGACACATAAGTTTGCTCTTGAGACAAAAAAATGTTGCGCTGTGTAATAGGTGTGTCCAGTCCAGTGTCCCCAAACAAAATCAAATAATGTATTTCGCATACAAGAAGCCCAACATGAAAATTGCGGCATATATAAATGTAACGAAGAACGACAGACAGTTTTACCTTTGAAAAAGGACAAATAAACAAGGCCGAAACGTCGGGCAATACAAAACTAGTCGTTTTGAATTTCCCCAGACTGAGAGAGCCAGTTAAAATATTCAACAAATTTCCAGTCGAAACTCACGTCACGTTCTGCTACAAATTTGCTTTAGGTTCGATAAGGATGACTAAAATTTTCCATGTCTTCTGAAGCAGAAGATAACATGACTATCAAACAAATCATATCTCTTCTCACAGAAAGTCTGAGCAAATAGTAGAACAATTTAAACTCAGTTCACCAGCTACTTCTGGTTCTTTCGGAAAGACAAAACAAATCTAAAGAGAATTTGGCGATAAGCTAACGAAAATAATGATAACCGATGCATAAATGGAACGATGTTGCCTGCAAAGTGCACTCTCAAAATCAGTTTCAGTGCAACGTTCCCACCGTCAACATGTCGCATCATCCAACTCGTCTAGGCAGTGATCACCAACGGGTTCACCTCGTCAACGTGTACCACAATACTCATCTGTACGCAACGGATCTAAAGGATCCCGAATGTCGCTATTTGGCCACCGGCAAGGCAAAAAGTGCGTCGGACACATGCTTGAACGAGTGGCGTCTGGTGCCATCGCGTGAAGGAGACTACTACGAGATCATTCATCATCATTACAACGAACCGCTTGTGGCTGCACCGGATTCGCTGGCGTACGATAAGGATCGTCGCACGGTTCTAACGTGGCTTCTGGGACCATCCAGTATGCATTGCTTCTGGGACATAAAGCACGCACCCGAAGGGCACTATCTGATCGAAAGCGTAGAGTATGGAGAGTATTTGTACTCGGTGGATGACCCCTCTAAAGGTAGCGTGTTCACGTGTAGAAAGAAGGACGCATCATTGAACAAACAGTTTTACTGGGATATTATAAACATCTATTAGGTGGGTTCATATATAAGTATAAAAATAAACAATAAACACATACGTGCATTTTTGAGAACTGTCAATAACTTGTGTGATCGCCAATGCTCTAAATAAAATACATTATACTATACGGAAGCATATCTGAAGTTATTATTTAAACATTGTACGTGTGACAATCTCCAGTTAGCCTAGTGGTTAAGGCTTTGGATCGCCAAACCGGAGACGGCGGGTTCGATTCCCGTTCCAGTCGGGGAAATTTTCTCGACTCCCTGGGCATTGTGTATCATTGTACTTGCCTCACAATGTACAAATTTCATGCAATGGCAGCCAAAGAAATTAATAACTGTGGAAGTGCTCAAAAAACACTAAGTTGAAGCGAGGCAGGCCAAGTCACAATGGAAACGTAGAGCCAAAAAGAAGAAGAAGAAGAACGTGTGACAATATTTCTGAGAAAAATAGTAACATTGGAAAATCTCAGAGCAATCAGAGCTCATTAATTTACTTATTTATGGTCCAGTATGTCTTCGTAGACAACCCATACGGCGAATCTACTGCTCCAGTATAACCCGGGCGAATCGCAATCCACATCGACATATCGAAATCCTTAACGAGCAACATTTTAGCAACGTGTTTACTCGGAGAACGTAGACATATCAAAGACCCGGACACCGTGCTGCTAACTCATTGGTCCTGAGAAGGCATAATCAAAGTTCACCCGGGACGTTACTTCATGGCTTCAAATGGCTCGTTCTCCGAATCTAGATTACCATATTGCATTCGGTCTGAAGTCCCGAATAAAACGGTATTATAAGGCAATTATACAGTTTATCATTTCCAAATGATTCATGCTATCATAAACTGAATTATAAATCAATGATACCAAGAATCATATTAAAGATTGCAGTAATCATTTTTGAAGTTTGAATGATAGACCGAATGGGTTGTTAAGTATCGTTACCATTCAAAAATGCCTTTTTTCGCGAACAAAAAAATCAACATATCATACATCTAATAATCAGTTTATGATTAGTTTTATGATACACTGAATGATAAAAAATTATGGCGAAATATTTCATGAAATCTGCTTTGCCAACTTCAAAAAATGATACACCCCAGCGGACTTTCGCCGGATTCTGTCAACTTTGACTACCATTCAGTGAATCATTGTTTACTTTTTGCAATTTTTTTGTAATTTCTTGTGCGTTTGAGATTCGATCGGTAATTTTCGATGTTGCTACGTAGTTCCGCGCAAAGTTAATTCGTGCTCGCGAGTGACTCGAACCCAATGATGTGCGAAGTGGGTGAGCGGTGAAAAATATTACCCTGATGGAGGAACAATCCGAGGAAACATTCTCATTTCCAAAGGAAGCACTGTAGATTCCGAGGTTCTGCTATACAATAAGTTAAGGTATGTAAGTTACAAATATTATCCGACTGCCTCGGTGCCTGCAACTTGCAAATAAGAACTCCCGTTATGAAGATCATCAGTCCACGAACGTGAAATGATGGCACGTAGTTGCAAATTTGGTGGCATTAACCGCATTCCATTCAAACGCAATCAATCATTCCGGTAAAGATTGTCCCAACAGTGTGTGTTTTTTTATGTTAAAAAATGACGAGTGATGGTGCCTAAATAAGGTAGAAAGATAGACCTAAGCACAACCCAGGGTGAACACATTATAAATTTGCTATTAAATCCTGCATTCAGAGGAAAACTAGCTGAAAACATAGTATTTGTACTTGATTTTATGCAGCTTACTATTCAAAATTATTCATGCATTATTCAATGTATCATTATCACACGTTTATTGATACTTGAACAATCCTGAATAATTGTATTTTTTCCGCCCAGATAATTTTATCATAAAACAATGATTACTTGTATAGTTATCATTCCACCAATAAACATTGTATAATATACACGATACCATGAATTGTATTTTTCTATGCGGGGTATCATCAAGGGAAAGAGTGTGCCTAAACAACGATTAGGTGGTCGGACCTAATTATGCCAACCCGATGACCACGAAACAGGTTATAGGAACCTTGGAATCTATGGTAGAAACGATCATTCTACGATTCTAAACGAACCACATCATGCGACACCTTATATTTCGCACAATCCTGTGAGTATTTCAGTAGAACCGTGAAAACATGATTTTGATCGATTCTGGCCACCCGGTCGTGGCCTCAAATTAGATTTCGGGGACCTTGGAAATTTCGGAATCTCCGGTAGAGATGACAATTTTTAGATTCTAAACGAAACTACACCTCATATTTTGCACATTTCCACGGAACAGGTTCTGGAGAACTGGGAATCTCCTTTAGAAATGGCTATTTTTCGATTATAAAAGAACCCTGTCATATGACTTTTATTAACGACCTTCCATCATGAAAATATGCTATAATCACATGTTTGCAGACGATGTGCAGCTGTATTTCTACTTAATTAATATGGACACTATTACTATGGCACGGTTGATTAATGCTGACTTAAGAAATGTATCTCAATGGTCGCAAATAACACAGCATTTTTGAACTCGGTAAGCCTAAGCCGATTATCATTTTTTTGTATCGAATCTTGCTCTGAGTTCGATAACGTGACGGACTTTCCATACAAGGCTGACGATTTTTAATCTATTTTTGTTCTATAGTTAAGCAAAGTTGCTCCCCTCATATATCTGGTTCTCCGTTACCAGTGCTGAAAATTTTACTGCAACTCGCTAACATTCTATGTTTTAAATACACGTTGAGAAAGAATTTCCAAATTCTGTTGTTATTACTAAAAAAATAATCGAATCTTCACATTTTTTTTGTAAATTTCGCTAAAATTGAAGGAGATACACTCACCAATATCTCAAATTCTATCAAACGGACACCAACAATGTGCTCAGATAAGTCCTGCAAAATATCAGTGTCAGTGCCTGTTTTTCAGCTGAAAATGAATGACTGCGGCGGTCGTTTTCAGTTCCTCGATGTGAGAACTGACAGAGTCCGAGAGCTCCATTCGTGAGCGACCCAACAAGATCAATTCCCAATCATCCGCACACTACTCATGCTGAAAGGCCATTCGTCTCAAGCGGTGGCTTGTGAGAGTGAGTGCCCTATACGCTACCACGGGTGAAAACACTCAACTACAGAAAATTTAATGGAAATTTAGCCCTGTCAGCTCTCGCGTGCGAGTGTGAGTACCTAATTTCATTTCGCTCCCGTCTTGCTGATCGGAAAGCAACATTGACAGGAAAACCAACATGGAGATAATGAAAAAAGCAAAATATCGCTATCAAAAAGGCCTGATCAAATGAAAAAATAATAAAATGTACCGCACGCAATTTCCTTAATTCTGGACAAGTTCCCTCAGCATGTGCGTCTTTCCACTACACTGAGGATACTGTTCGTATGTTTTTCATAGTTTTGATCTTATAAATCAGTTATTTTTATTTTTTCTTCATTCCATAGTTCTCGTATGCATTTCATACATTGAAAAGCGAAATCCATAAGACTTGTCGTATGAAAAATCTCGTAAGAAGCAGCGTATGAAAATCATAAGATGTGTTATGATACACCATTGCTAAAAAACAACAAAACCTTTTATTGGCTTCTAACAACTTCAACTTCTGAAGCGTTGATGGACGAATGAGTAAAGCACGCACTCGCCAACCTTGACGTTCGTGGTTCGATTCCGGGTTGCGATTTTTTAAATTTGTGCAAAACATTTCATGAAAATATGTATGATAGTCATAAGACATAGTTTCAGTTTTTATACGTTTTCGGTATGATTTTCATACGTGAGTGTTATGAAATCTATACAGTAACAGTATGACAATAATAGTTGGCGCTTTGAATCCAAAATTATAATTCGTAACTATGATTTTCGCAAGAAATTCTTGTGGCAAATAATCATAGTTGAATCGTATGATTTTCGGAGTTGCAGTATCCTCAGTGTAGTGTTCGTTTACTTCAGCTGCGTTATCGTTCGTGTGGCCTTTGAGCAGGTAGGAAGCCGACCCTGAGATATTGGAAATTGAGGTGAGCTAGCTAGGGACGTGCGGACGTCCACTTCCCAGACGTGTGGACGTCACCGGCAGTTACAAATCCGATTATTTTAGCTTAAAGTTTATTTAATTAACTTTGATGTTATGTAAACTCTTCTAAGATGGAATATTATATCTGCGACATTGATCTCCGTAGGCCGATTACTTAACAGATAGATGTAATCGAAGAATTAGCATAAAATATGCAGGGGTGTCCATTTCGCCCCGTACCTTTCCTGCCAGCCCTAAAAAACGCACGATATAAAATTATTTTTTTCTTCACAATAAAGACATTCTAACTGCTGTAAATGATTGAAATACGTAGGAAGCAAGCTAAAGTTTTAAGCCAACTGATAATATGTTAAGTTTTTCTTTGTTATACAGGTCTCACGTACTCACTTGCTTAGGGTGTCCATTATGCCCTTATAAACGCAAAAATATTGAAAATCGGTTGACTGTATCGCAAAATATGCGAATTTAAAAAAAATCCACATTAAAAAAGAACTGTAAAACTTGATTACAGCTCAAAACTGTACTACTTAAAAAATTTTGAAGCACGATTTCGAAATCAGCACGTAATTGTTCATCAACAAATTTGGTCGTTGTAAACTTCGTTTTACTTTGTAAACTTGTGTAATTTGTTATCTACCAATTCCTCAAAAACTATGGCGATTTTTTTTCGCAGTCGACTAGTTGATCAATCTTTACCAAGTTTATTTATTTATATTGAAAAATTCGACACTGATTTTTCATTTGAGCCTAACTCACATTTTCGAGTTCTCTTCATCGATCCTCTCTTTGTGTTATCACAGAATGTGTATTGAGTTTTCCAAAGATTTTTTTGGTTGAAATGCGAAGAAGACGACTACATGTTGCTATAGAAACAAAAAGAATAATGATTTTGTTTGTTTTGATCAAGTTATTAGCGAAAGAGAGAGTCGACGAAGAGAAATCGATCAAGTCAGTTGGGCCCTTATGGAAAATCATTGTCAAATTAAATAAAAAGAAAATCGCGTTAAGTACTGTTCCTTTGAATTCCACTAAGAATTTGCATCCTTTGACAGATACGTATTTCGACCTCAACTGTAAGATCGTCTTCAGTGTCTTGTACTTGTACTTGAGTCGAGTCAAGTACAAGACACTGAAGACGACCTTACAGTTGAGGTCGAAATACGTATCTGTCAAAGGATGCAAGTTCTTAGTGGAATTCAAAGAAACAGTACTTAACGCGATTTTCTTTTTATTTACAGATATTCCCCTAACAAGCCCAGGTTAATCATCATCATTGTCGAATTATTCAAAATAATCTTAAATAGGACTACCCAATCAATTCACAATGCGGCAAAATTTATGGAGGACTACGACACTTAAAACGTATATCGACGTATGTATATCGATGAAAGTAAACCTTTTCAAACCCCTTTTGTTGCCACACCTATCATTTTGGATTGAAATTAACCTTAAATGCCTCTGCAGCTGCAGATCACCGTTCGAGAGTTGCAGTAAATCATTGCGTACGTTGGGCATTCAACATGACTAGATATTTTTATAACTTTTTCAAATTACGTTGTTGTTCGATGCTATTTAGAATCATTCGTCAGGAACCTCAATCCGATAAGATATATATCTCTCGTAGTACTCTGCCGGAACATATATCTTCCCACTATGGTAAAACTGATTTTGTACGAGCAATTGTACGTTGGAATCAGCTTCCAACAAATATAAAGAATATTCAATCAGCAGCAAGATACCATCGTGAGTGCATGAACTGGCTGAATGAAGAAGGTAGGGGGATTAGGGGCATAATGGACACCCTAAGCAAATGAGTACGTTAGGCCTGTATAACAGAGTATAACTTAACATATTATCAGTTACCTTACAACTTTAACTTGTTTTCTACGTATTTCAATCATTTATAGCAGGTAGAATGTTTTTATTGGGAAGAAATAATGAATTATAAACCGTGTGTTTTTCAGGGCTGGCAGGAAAGGTACGGGGCGAAATGGACACCCATCGGGGCATAAAGGACACCCCTGCATATTTTATGCTAATTCTTTGGTTACATCGACCAGTTAAGAAATTTGCCAACGGAGATCAATACCACAGATATATAACTCCATCTTAGACGAGTTTACATAACATCAAAGTTAATTAAATTAACTTTAGGCTAAAATAATCGGATACATTTTTTCCAAACTCTCTAAAACGCCTAACAGTATGCAATGCGCGTACATCCATTCATAATTGCCAGTGTTCATTTCGCCCCGAATCGACTACAACATTGAAATAGCTATTTTAAGTAAATTCTGATCAAAAATAAAACACCTAATCCATTGCTAAATCTTCGTATACATGTAGATAAGGTAACAATTCACTTGTTTTTATGGTGTACACACTTAAACACTCGTAATACCTTATTTGATGCTGCTTCGAAATTATAAGAATTTCACCATATGGAAAACATATTTCAATTTCAATGATATTTTGGTTATTTTGGAGCAATATAAATGGTACTTTCGAAAAATAGAATCATGACTTGTTCCTTTACACTTATGCATTAAAAGTTTTACATAAAACTCAACGGTTCTGGCAAAAACAGGGGTGTCCATTTCGCCCCGGGTGTCCATTATGCCCCTAATCCCCCTACATAGTTAATAGGAGTTGAAAATAAGTAGAAGGTCAATGGTCTGTAAGTTTTTGCCTTTCTCGTACACCGAAGTGTACTTAAGAGCCAGTTCGCGAGAACCGCGACCCCCTTTCCAAAGGAAGTGGAATCGATGTGCTCCGATTGAGCTGAAATTTTCAGGGTATGGTTTTCCATATAAAAGATGATATCTGGCCAATTTTCAGATTTTTCCGTTAGGGGGAAGTGGGGTAAAATAGTCCTCAATGATTTCATGTCTAAAAATAGGTGAAATCACTAAAATCGCAATAACTTCCGCAAAAGTTAACGGATTCAGCTGAAATTTTGTATGGACACTCTATTCCTATGGCACTTCCATTTAAGCCAAGCGTTGGATATTCTTTGATATTTAATTTGGCGAAATAGGTTATTTTCATATTTTTTTTGACGATTTTCAGGGCGTCTGTTTTCGTACCAACAGAACTAGGATAAAAAACTGAGTACTACGTTTTGAAGGACTACCCAAGAGCTTTCATTTGATATGTGACCCAGATGCGCCTTTCGAAAAAAAAAATTTTTTCACGGGGTATGCATTTTACCCCATATTTTTGGCTGTCTAAAGAAGTGTTGTCGCAAATTATGACAACGTTATTTAACTTTCAAGGGTTTTTCTTCAATATTAATTCAACAGAAAAATGATGACTAAGAAATGCAATTATGAGATTTTTTTTCATTTGGGGAAAGTAGGGTAAAACGGACTAACTCAACCTCCTTTCGAAATAACGTTGCTACGATGTTCTCTGATCGGACTCGAGTTTTCAGAGTTCTTTATTCTATTCAAGAATAGATGCTTTATCACAAATTATTTCTTTCTCTCGAGAGGATAAAGGGGTAAAACAATTCCCAGAAAAAAATGTTGAAAATAATCAAAATTTCAAAACCTACAAATACTTTGGTAAAACTTGGCGAAATTTCATGAAATTATAAGAAATTTCTTAATTTTTATTGATTTCTGACAAACTTTTTGACGTCGAGAAATGTCACAGATTAGCACGTGGTGTGCGATTCACCGGATTCTTTCTCAATTTTTCTTTTGACATGCATCTCCGGTTCAATTTTCCGTCTTTTTTTTTTCTCGTGAAAGTTGCTGCAGTGCACAATGGTCCACGAAAAAGATTTACGAGGGAAGATGCATTCAGCGCCTTCAAATGATTTTTTGGACAAATATGGTCTCCTACAATGTTGTTCCCAAAAATAAGGCCCTCTTTTCAATGTAAATAAAAATTAGAGTGGTCCATATTTTCAAAGAAATTGGGAACCAAACTTTTTTATTTGCAAGAATAACTGTATACATTCTTCGGGAAAGTTGTAGATCTATCAATTTTGAGCAAGTTCCCTGAAGACACTTTTTATGTAGCTTTAAAATTGACCGATCTAGAGATATTTTTCTGAATAAGCTTAGAGTGATTCAATAAAAATCGTTTTTTTGGCGTTAACTGTTTCAGTTTCGATTTTTCATCAAAGTCACTCAAGAAACACTTGTAGAGCACAGTTTTTTGAAAAGGTGTTATGGGTTGGGGCAATCATAAAAATTATCTTTTGCCCGCATTCAAAAGAAGAAACGTTGTTATAAAACATTTCAAAAATTAGGGGGTGTTTTTTTTGTAATTCAAGTGAAAAATACTTGAAAAGTGTCTATTTTTTCTAGAAAATCATCAATAACTTTTGAACGGAATGACGTAGCAACATTCTCAGCGAACGAAAATGCGCTTTTTTGGAAGCTCTAAAAGTGGTTCTCACGCGACTTAGACGAGAAATTTTAAACAAAAAAGATAAAGCAATAAAACGATTTGTTCTAGCGTCACCCTTATCTTTATCTTTTTGTTTCAAATTTCACATCAAAGTTGTCTAAGAACCATTTCTAGAACTCAAAAATAACGCACATTTTCGTGCGCTAGAAAAAATAGGCACTTTTCAAGTATTTTTCACGCACCAATCAGTCATATCACCTTAGCAAAAAAAATATGATTTTTAGGAAAACACCTGTAACTATCAAACCAAAAGGGATAAAGACCATTTCAGCGCACGAAACGACGCGTCTTCAAATGCTCTGCAAGTGTTTCTTGAGCGACTATGATTAAAAATTGAAACTGAAAAAGTTAACGCCAGAAAAACGGTTTTTCTTGAACCACCCTAAACTTATTCAGAAAAAAATATCTCTAGATCGGTCAATTTTAAAGCTACATAAAAAGTGTCTTCAGGAAACTTGCTCAAAACTGATAGATCTACAGCTTTCCCGAAGAATTATACAGTTATTCTTGCAAATAAAAAAGTTTGGTTCCCAATTTCTTTGAAAATATGGACCACCCTAATTTTTATTTACATTGAAAAGAGGGCCTTATTTTTGGGAACAACATTGTTGAAGACCATATTTGTCCAAAAATCATTTGAAGGCGCTGAATGCATCTTCCCTCGTAAATCTTTTTCGTGGACCATTGTGCACTGCAGCAACTTTTACGAGAAAAAATAGGGAAAATTGAACCGGAGATGCATGTCAAAAGAAAAATTGAGAATGAATCCGGTGAATCGTACACCACGTGCTAATCTGTGACATTTCTCGACGTCAAAAAGTTTGTCAGAAATCAATAAAAATTAAGAAATTTCTTATAATTTCATGAAATTTCGCCAAGTTTTACCAAAGTATTTGTAGGTTTTGAAATTTTGATTATTTTCAACATTTTTTTCTGAAAATTGTTTTACCTCCTCTCGAGAAAAAGAAATAATTTGTGATAAAGCATCTATTCTTGAATAGAATAAAGAACTCTGAAAATTCGAGTCCGATCAGAGCACATCGTAGCAACGTTATTTCGAAAGGAGGTTGAGGTAGTCCGTTTTACCCTACTTTCCCCAAATGATAAAAATCCAATAATTGCATTTCTTAGTCATCATTTTTCTGTTGAAATATTATTGAAGAAAAACCCTTGAAAGTTAAATAACGTTGTCATAATTTGCGACAACACTTCTTTTTAGATAGCTAAAAATATGGGGTAAAATGCATACCCCGAGAAAAAAAAATTTTTTTTCGAAAGTTTTTAAGTTGGCGCATCTGGGTCACTTATCAAATGAAAGCTCTTGGGTAGTCCTTCAAAACGTAGTACTCAGTTTTTTATCCTAGTTCTGTTGGTACGAAAACAGACGCCCTGAAAATCGTCAAAAAAAATATGAAAATAACCTATTTCGCCAAATTAAATATCAAAGAATATCCAACGCTTGGCTTAAATGGAAGTGCCATAGGAATAGAATGTCCATACAAAATTTCAGCTGAATCCGTTAACTTTTGCGGAAGTTATTGCGATTTTAGTGATTTCACCTATTTTTAGACATGAAATCTTTGAGGACTATTTTACCCCACTTCCCCCTAACGGAAAAATCTGAAAATCGGCCAGATATCATCTTTTATATGGAAAACCATACCCTGAAAATTTCAGCTCAATCGGAGCCCATCGATACAAGAAGGGGTTGCGGCTCTCGCGAACTGGCTCTTAAAGGCTATATGTTCACTCAAAAAACGAATTTTCGATAGAAGGCTCGGAGGGTCAAGTCACATATACCAATCAACTCAGTTCGACGTATTGAGATGATGTCTGTATGTGTGTATGTATATATGTCTGTGCGCAAAAAAAAGTTTACTCATTTTAAGGCACTTCCCATTGGCCAATTTTTCGCATTGTTTGCTATTGAAAATGGTTCGGACCGGTCGAGGCGCTCCGGAGTTATGGTCATTTCAGAGATCCGGTCCAGCATCGAAAACTGAATCAAGCCCCATCATGCGGTGATGTTTGTAACTTTTAGTATGGTTGACGAATTTTATGCGAAGATGAACACTACTGGAGGCCAGAAATTCCACGATGTCGCATTTTCTGATCCGTTGAAAATTCAAAATGGCAGCCTAATACCTATTCAAGATGGCGGCTGTTGAACAGAGTTTTAGGCTAAATCATGTAATATGGGTATATTTGGTATGAGGAAGATATCCGGAGTCCAAAAAAGGCAACCAGAATATCCAAGATGGCGATCAAAAATCCAAGATGGCGGTCAAAATCCAAGATGACGGCTCCAAATTCAAGATGGCGAATGCGTAATGGAGTTTTAGGACCTGAAACCATGCAATATGGGAATATTTGGTATGGGGAAGAAGTCTGGACTTCAAAAATGGCGACCAGAATATCCAAGATGGCGGTCTAAAATCCAACATGGCGGTTCAACATTGAAGATGGCTCTGTTTAATGGAGTATTAGGATCTAAACCCATGCAATATGGGTATATCTGTTATTGGGAAGAAGTCTGGAGTCCAAAAATGACGATTAAAATATCCAAGATGGCGACCAAAATATCCAAGATGGCATCTCATAATTCAAGATGGCGGCATTAACTTCAAGATGGCGGCTGTTTAATGGAGGTTTAGGCTCTAAAACCGTACAATATGGGTATATTTGGTATGGAGAAGCAGTGTTGAAAATTTCATTTCGTCATATTTAAATTCAATCACCTACAGCTAATTTTAGAAGCTGAACCTGAGAATATGGTATATGAAAAACTTGTGCGGCTAGACCAGTTCTGCTAGAAAGTCACGGAAAAACCGATATTTTTCGAATTTTTAAGGTAAATGTCACGGACCACCTATGAAAAATGCTAAATGATATTCACCGTGAATATCATTTGGCATTTTTCAAAGGAAGCCCGTGACATTAACGTTGAATATTCGAAAAATAGCGGTTTTTTCGTGACTTTCTAGCAGAACTGGTCTAGCTGCACAAGTTTTTCATATACCATATTCTCAGGTCCAGCTTCTGAAATTAGCTGTAGGTGATTGAATTTAGATATGACGAAATGAATTTTTCAGCACTGTGGAGAAGACAACCGGAGTTCAAAAGTAGTGACCAAAATATCTAAGATGTCGATTCAAAATTCTAAATAGCGGCTTTTTAATAGAGTTCTGGTCTCTAAAACCATTCAATATGGGTGTATCTGGTATGGAGAAGAAATCTGGAGTCGAAAAATGGCGACCAGAATGTTCAAGTGGCCGAACTTAAATCCAACATGGCGGCTCAAAATTCAAGACTGCTGTTGTTTTTTCAAGAGTTTAAGGCTAAAAAATCAGAAGCCAAATAAACGATACATTTCTATTTTATTTAAATCCGTATCGTACAATCATATCCGTACATTACTTCTTTCTCTCATCACTTTCTCTTTACTCTTCTCTCTCGTATGCCTTGTATGTACATCATTTTCACCTACCAGCAGTGGTCACTACAGTATGAAAGTGCTATATTCATCAACATGTCACTTGAGTTGTGTTGAAATGTGTTTTAGAAAGCACGAGAAAGGAGCCATCACCGCTAGTTGGAATAATTACGGGTTTTTTTTTGTTTAATTAAGGTTTGAATTTAAATTCGTAATTGTGTAAGTGAATTTGAGTCAGTGCTAAAAGCGGTCCAAACAACCAAGAAATCGATTGCGGAGTTCTGATAAGGGTGAACCCTTAATCTACAAGTATGCTAATAAATAAATTAAATTAAATGAAAATGAAATGTGAGCGACCTATCAAAAAAGCACGTGCCACCATGTCACTTTCGACACATTTGACTGTGAAATCAGGTGTGAAAACAAAAAGCGACGTTTTTTTTGGGAATGTTCGCGGCACGAAACGACTTTGAAAAATCATAACTCAAGAACGAAGCATCGTAGGGTATGTGTGCCATCAGTAATCTCATGCTCTCATTTTCATCCTATTCGAATACAAGCGATTACGGCACCGATTGACTCCGTTCTTTTTGTTTTCATGTTTTTGTTTTCATCATTCTTCTAACAAAAAATACAAAAATAAGAAACAAAACAAACAGCGCTTCAATCCTTTGTTTTTCGTGGGATGAAAATGGGAGCCACATGCTTAATAAGGGAACCAATACCCTAAAAACAAAGTTTGTTTTTAGAAAATGAAAGCAAATTTTCTCAGTTATCAAAAAAAAATATGAACTGGAAAAAGTTTTCCACAACATTTTCCACAGTTGAGAAGATTTGTAAAGAAAAGCTGGAGGTGTTTTTTGAGAAGGTAATTTTTTCAACTTTGATCGCTGAAATTTTTGGATTGCATTTTTTTGTTTCTTGAGTCTTGGTCAAATTTGTGATTAAATACCATGTACATATAGTCATTTTTCACAAAATTGGCCATAACTCAAGAACAAAAAAAAGTGCATTCCAAAAATTTCAGCGATCAAAGCTTATGAAATAACCTTCTCAAAAATATTGTTTTGAAAATTTTCTGCGAGATCGGGCATAGTTTTTCCGGCTTTTTCTATAATTTTCCCCACGGGGGAAAATTTTGTGAAAAATTTTCCCACTTCATATTATTTTTTGGATTCCTGAGAAAATTTGCTTTCATTTTCTAAAAAAAATGTTTCTACGATGCTTTGTGCTTGAGTTATGATTTTTCGAAGAAAAGGATTATATGGCACATTTGGACATTTCTCAACAAAATTGGCCATAACTCAAAAACGAAAAAAAAGAAGTGCATTCCAAAAATTTCAGCGACTAAAGCTTATGAAATAACCTTCTCATTTTTTTTCTAATTTTCCATGAGTTCGGGCCTTATTTCCGGCTTTTCTTTACGAATCTTCTCAACTGTGGAAAGTTTTGTGGAAAACTTTTTCGAGTTCATATTTTTTTTTTTGATTTCTGAGCAAATTTGCTTTCATTTAAAAAACAACTTTGTTTCTACGATGCTTAGTTCTTGAGTTATGATTTTTCAAAGTAAGTAATGTCAGGGGAAAACAAAAAAAAATCCACCTGAGTTTTCCGGGAGAATAGGCGACCCTGAATTTTTCTCAATTTTTTTTGTTCATATATCCATGAGCCCTGTCTGTGGAAAAAGTTTCATGAAAATCCGAGACCCTTCGGCCCAAAACCTTACGGTAATAAAAAAAAAAATGCCCAAAAGATAAAAAAAGGGCCTTTCCCGATCATTTTGTCTGTTCCCCGGATGATTTAAATGCTTAACATGGTCCGAAACAAAAAGTACATTCTGAAACATCATGTCTGCATAGCAACCGCATGGAAAACAGTATGTGCTCGCATATCACTTGCGGAAAGTGTGTCAACACCGCATTGGGCAATTCCTGGCTTGCTTGCCCCATTATTTCTGTTCCTCTGGCATGATATCCACTGCACAGTGGTGCAGGACACACCACGCATCAGACGGAACCCTCCGTCGGCAGTCATACAACTTGTACAGCTAGGACTTGGAAAGGGACCTATCACAACCAGACTGGCTGTGTGTGTGGGGTGAAGTCGAGCAACTGAGACAGACGGCCGACAAACACCAACCCATCGCGCATACTGCCCTGTGTCGCCTTCGTCGGGAAAACCCGAACACCGCAGCCACAGTCAGTAAAGTGGGAAAACGGGATAACGAAATTTTCACGACCTATTTCGTAATCACCTGATGGCTGATGACTCTGAAGAAGAGTTCATGTGCTTTGTGTCAGTTTCATGTAAAGAAATAAAGAAATCAGTTGGTACTCACCTGGAGATTCCACTCTTTTGGCAGAGACATTTTTCATAGATTGATATAGCAAATTTTCCGTTTTTGAAACTTGGTTTCATTGGATTTATCTGTGGTGGCGGCGGCGTCACGGGAGATGCTAAAATGTTGCAGCCTCTTGTACCCGACGACGACGATGACGAAAACCGTTTAGCCTACCAGTAGGTAGGGAGCTATGGCAGACGCCTAAATTTATGTAACTGTGTTAGCACCTTCGGAATTCTCGGTTTTTAGTTAATACTTTTGGTTTTAGGTAACTCAATTTTTATTCGTAAGATAAATACTGATGGGCTCCAATTTCAATTACTAAGTGTAACCTATTTTTAATCCTTTTTTCGGCTTTTGGATTTTCCACCGAGGAGGAAAATTCAATTTTCCTCGTTGTTGGTCAGTCGTGTCCTCCTACAGGACCATCTTTGTTCGCACACACTTTGTCAGGGCCCCCGTCTGGGCACTCCAACGATATTCTCTGAACGGTGTTGTACAAAAAACGGCGACAAACTTCTGTTTTCCAAAACTACAATAACAACTGGTAAAATTTGGTCTAGATCCGTTCCTATATGATAGGAAAATAAGTGTATTGTTGCAACTTTGTTCCGAGTTACGACCCGACCGTCGCCGTTCGGCCACCCGTTTTGCCTGGTTATCGATTTTCTCGCTAGATAGAGGTTTCGATTTTCCTTCACGTTTCACACAATTAGGACTAACTAACTTTGACACGATTTCGCGAGTACACCGGAACGCGTTCGTACGGGGAAAGCTTACTTTCTAATCGGCCTAGGGAAAAGATCCCTTTCCGGAAAGCCTTCGGAGGAAAAATCTCCTGCTTCTGGGTTTTGTCTGATGTGATTTTCTTTTATTGTATGAGAGGCAGAGGATGTACGATCGCGATGCAGCACTGATGACGGCAGAAATGAAAATGTTCAATCAATACTTGGTGGTCTGGTTCATATGGTCGTGGATTTTCCCCAGCCTTGGAAAAGGACAGCCAGCTAGGACTTTCCAGACCCACTCTGACTCACAGTTGTTATCAGAACGTTTGTCGACTGAGGACCTGCGCAGTTTTGTTGTTATTGTCGACATTTAGGCGATTATGACATACTAATGGCTGCTTGCTATAATGTGCGTCTGTTGTGAATATAGGAAATAGAAACAGAAACGCGAGACTGCATACGTAAACAAGGATGCACCAAATTTGATTGCCCTAATCTAAATTCAAGGAAAGATGCTGTCAATGGCAAATCTGAATTGAATGCGCTTCGAAACGAAGGAATGCATTTCTTTCCTTCAAGATGTGTAATTTCGATAAATTTTTATAGCGTTGCTCATTGATTACAGGACATTGACCTTTACTCGACCTTGACATAGTCTTGCGTAGATTAATCTAGATCAAGGTCCGAATGGTTTTTATGGCATGAATCGTCGCAATATTAGCTTTGCCGTCTTGCATTTGTATAAATTATTAACACGCTACAAACATTTAAAAACAAGTGGAACTATTTTTTTGCACTTTCATAACTCAGGAAATGACCCAAAATCTTGTTGCATCATTGTAATCCTACACTATCCTAGCCACGTGTGGTGAAAGCCAATTGGAATTTCATGCAGCTTCCGCTGAGAACCTGGCGAATACATTGGTACCACATGTTCAACTTCTTCCGATTCCGTTTTGCTCCCAGATTGGTTATGTGTACCATGTCTTTGTAGCGAGTTTTCTCGAAAGCCTGACAAAACAGCAACATTCTGCCTTGGGCAAAGTTTGTTCGGAACAACAGCCACTTCCTGGTGATGGATTCCTTGTTCCGAATTTCACCACCACGTGGCGCACCTAGTTACTTCCGGTAGGACTTTTCACAGTGGTTGAAATCGCGAAGAACACGATCGTGAGCATTTTGAGTGTGAAAATGTTAAAATAATATAATGTGATGTTCAGCAAAGTTGTTACATATTTATAGGTTGTTACATATTTATAGGTTTTTTAGTTTTCCTATGAAACTAAATAAACAACGAAAACTATTTTAAAAGAAGTTTAACTGACTTAGTGGTCATTTCAATCTTAAAAAGTGAGAAAATGGCTTTTTTTCAACACAATTTAAACATCGAAGAGACAAAGAGCAACTAATCAGTTGACCTATATAAGATAGCATTTTTTCAACTTTTCATTATGCTTTGACTTTTTTGCAACCTTGCGAAAAATCTCATTATAAAAAATAGGAAAACTAAAAAATCACGTGGAAACAATAGCAATATGGCAACACTGTCTTCAGAAAAAAAAAATGCATAATTACATATTGAAAAAGTGTTCAGAACATCAGAAGCCATGAAAACTTTATCCAAGAAAGATATACAGGATTCAGTGGTTTTTCAATGTTTTGAAGGGGTTGTTCTGGTGATCTAGCACGAAGTTCAATTGTTCATGACTACGAGTACTTACAGGTGATTAATCACTTAGTTCTGATTTTCACCACCACGAGACGCTAGTGTGTTACATATTTACTTCCGGTTGTAGAATAACTAGCCACAGAATGTCAATGTCGCGTGCGTTCGTGTGACCAACATCTAGTTTGCCACGCCCTTACAGCGTCAGTAAGCGTCTGTAATAATTCTTTTGTGTAATACCATATAACTAATGACGTTAAAGTATAGCCAAAGATATGCCGAAAAACTTTGCCGAAGACCGCGAAGTGATCCGACGCCTGTGAAAAAAGTTATTCGCCTGGAAACTTAGGCCAAAAATTGAGATTTTATTATTGATGTTATTCCTTTACATGTTAAACGTTAAACACCACCGGGCAATCTGTACGTTACAACTTTTTTTACAAGTGTCGGATCACTTTGCAGTCTTTGGCAAAGTTTTTCGGCATATCCTAGGCTATACTTCAACGTCATTAGTTAGATTGTTTTAGACGAAAAATTTCAATTTATGGGAAAAATAAAAAAAAATACGTTTTCCCATACTAAATTCCATACAAATTGCAATCGCAATGCGGAATACGGGGAAGCAACCAATCGCTCCCAAATTTTGCACAGTTGTTTTGGACGCTAAAAGGAATCGAAAAAGCTTCGTTCCAAAAAAAATCGACTTTGTTGACCCAGTCTAATAGATATATCCCTGAAGAAAATCTTAAGATTATTGGAAATTATATTGCGATATTCCTGTATGAATACCTCCAGAAAATCCTACAGATATTCCTAAAGCAATGTTGAAATCGCTGCAGAATTTCCTTGATGAGATTAGTTTTTCAAGAACACACTACAAGTATTTCTGATGAAAGCTCTGGATGTGTTCAAAACAAATTAAACTTCCGCAGAAATTGCTGAAAAAATACCTTAAGGAATTTTTGATGTTATTCTTGAGAATTCTCTCCGTATATTCCAATATTTTATAAAAAAAAAACAAAGACTCTTTCCTCAAAAAAAATCTGCAAAGTATTCTTATACATATAACTGGAGAGATTCCTGGAAACATGCTTGTTAGTATTCCTTAACAAATCCATGGAGCAATTCCTGAAGATCATTATCATAAATACAAAAAAAAATGGTGGTGTTCCTGATGAAACAATGAAAAGCATTTGGAATAAAAGGAGTTTCTGTAAAAAAAATGGAATTCCGATAAAAGTACCTTCAAAATTTTTAAGATAACAACCCCAGAAGGTATGCCTAAAGATATTTTTGGAGATATTCCTGAAATATCAGCTGGATCACAGACTAATGGATGTAACGTTCTAATAATTCCCATCTGACACCGATTTAACAGTCTATTTAAAAAATATGATAGTTGGCAAACTGCCTACCGTGGCGTTAGCAAAGTTTTTGTTTGAATTTGACGTTTGCTCACTACCACCACCTAGCTGATGGTTGATCAAACTCATTCTTTTTAGAATTGGGTGTAAATGTTGTCTGTGGCTGGATCGTACCTCTCTACCTTGCTTGAATTCCGTGCTTTATCTCACCGTCGTACCGGAAGTAACTGTGTACACAAGCGCCACGTAGTGGTGAAATCCGGAATGAGTGATTGGTGATCTGAAAGTGCTCGTGGTCCTTAACAACTCTGAACCGCAGAAACGGGAAGTAGTTAAAAATGTGGAAGTTAGAAATGTGTTCGCCTAATTATAAGCGGAAGCTGCATGATATTTCAATCAACTTCTACCACACGTGTCTAGGATAGTTCCACGTTTTCTTGTCCTATCGGTACTTTACGTTACAAAAACCCTGTTGGTATAGGCAGTGTTAAGCAATTCAATGCAGTTACTTATTAACTTATAACAATGAGAATAAATATAGGCAACAGCAAGTGAGCATACACTACCCGTCATAAGTACAGACTCACTTGTAAAAGCATTGCAACACTCAATGGAATATTTTTTTTTCTCTTTCTTTATTTGATAGGCTCATCCGCGCTAGGCATAACGGAGCCGAATATTCATAATCGTTTAATTACAAATCAATTAAGTTCTATAACCCTGCCTGTACAGTTCTTCTATCCTTTGAGTCTCCTCATCAAGGTATTGTTGACGAAGTGCAGGGTCCTCGACATGGGAGAATGAACAACGGCGATATCCATGTGGAGGACGAGCGGGGGGAACATCAGAAACTACTTCGTTGTTATTGCTTTCGCTAGACACGGTGGTAGGCGGTACGGTTCGTTTGGGTGCATTATTAGCGCTTGTTGTGTCCGAGTCGATGGAGTCAATAGTCTATTTTATGAGGCTAGTCAAACGACAGAACTCCGCGCTCTGATGTTTACGTTTTCAATCATCGTCTGGTTGATGATGGTTAATGACTGCGCGCAAGTCAAGCGTAGTTTTTGAAACTGGCTAAAACCATAATATGATATTTTTATTTAATTTTTTTTCGCTAGTTAACGAGTGAATCGTGACGAAAAAAATACCTGATTAATTATTGAGATTTATATTGCTTCTACGACAGCTTTTGAACCTATTTTGGCTCAAATTTCCCATATCTCCAATTTGTTGAACAAGTACCTTTTCAAAAATTACGCGATATTCCAGCAAAACAAACGTGCGTGGAATTCTGTCAGTTGACGCCGCTGCTGCGATCAGCTGTTCTGAAACGTCTCGTAAAATGGCTTATTGATCGTTGACGCTTTGATTCCTGTTTAGTGGTGGCTTGATTTTTTGACTTGTTTGTAACAACGGCCGCCGCTTTGGACAAAGAGGGCCATTGTTGTTCGGTAAGCGTGGACGAGTTTTTAGCATTGTTTGATGCGCTTGGTTGTCGTCGCTGTGTATTTGCTGTGGATGATGCGGCCTCGGAGCAGCGCACCTTGGGATGTTGTTTGCTTCCACAGGTTTGACATGTCTTAATTTGTGCAAAATAAGAAACGTATGTCATTTCTTCGGCAATGGTGATGTACGACGGTATGGGTTTGGACAGCTTCATACGTAGTATGCGTATGCCGTTGCTAAGGCCTGGAAAATAACTTTTCCAAACGTCGTTTCGAATTGAAATCACTTCGCCATACTGAGACATATGGCTAGTGATTGTTGCATCATCGATCTCCTCCGGAAGATCGTGAAGACGAACATCGACAGCGCTACTGTCGATATATATTGGCAATAGAATTGCGTGCCGCTTCCCCTCGCAATTCATGTAATGCTTCATGTGGTGGTTTGAAGCGATCCTGATGGCTGCTTCCTCACTATGCATCACCAAAAGAACGGCGTTTCTCACGATGCTGGTTTGAACACTTTTCACTAACGCCATATCTAACTCCAATGCACAATCCAGAAATTGCTTAATGTCAGCAATGCTGGGACGTTTTGGGAGGACTGATGTGTCCAACACAATACAATTCTTCCTCGTCACCGGCATGGTTGCAGAAACGAATCGAAGCACAAAAGAAATGAATACGTGTTGTCTAGCTGAGAGACGAATAGCAACTGAACCCTCAATGGAATATTGCATCCAGAGTTTAAAATTTTCATTTTCAATGAGTGAAATTCAACGTGAATTTCGAAAATTCTCAACTGAGGGATCAAAATAAAATTCATTTTGGTGAATGAATTTTTTCACCTATTCATTCATTTTTCTGTCACTGACAATTTTCACTGAGAAATAAAACTGGACCGTAACTCCCGATTATATTTCCAATCATCTCAAAACTTGTGTGTAGTAGTTAATTAGAATGTTAATTATGTTCTCTATTTGTCTATTAAGTCGGATTGTGCGTCAGTTAACAGAAATTGGACATTTTACGACGTGTGAAAAAATACTCGTGACAAAGAATTGAATGAAAAAAGAGAGGCATTCAGCAGACAATGAATGTGGCCAAACACGAATGAAAAAATGAGAATGTCAATCTTCATTTTCAATCTTCGAATTTTTTACTCTCTGATTGCATCACCCCCCAAAAAGTTTAGCATCGCCTGAAAACAGCTAAATTTGTGCTGCTATATCTCGAAATCCTGATAATATGCAAAGATACAGTCATCAGTGAAGTTGTTCGGAAGGTCGTTGGCAGCACTATGGCAAGCAGTCTGGTCCGCAATTCTGCCTACCTAGTGGAAAAATGAGCATTTTTAACTAGTTCCATCTTGTGATCCTGATGAGATAGAAAGTTCAAGTCTTCGGCAAAGTTGATCGGAAGGACATGAACATCAGGCAGTGACAAGTAGTTTGGTTCGTAATTCTGTCGCTAAGCGACGCTACCCGACTGGAAAATTATATCAAATTTATATCATATGGTGTTATGATATTTTTCTATAACTTATTATGTTATAAACTAAATGAAGTTAAAATAACTAAAATTGTAACAAAAAGTACACTGATCTAATCAAGATTATAACCTATTTTGTTATAATCATATCTAAATTATAACAAAATATGATATGATTTTAAGTTTCAGGATTACTAGTTTCCATCAAAATGTGATATAATTTAAAAAAAATATTTTTCAAATGTCGAAGACTCAAAACTTAGTTATAATCCAATGAGTTATCAAACGGCATTTATAACATAATGTGATATAATTGAGCTATAGTATTTTGATAACACCAAGTATGTTGAACATGATTATATCCCAATGAGTTCTAAATATCACGGTTTGTTAGGATTATGTTATATTTTTGTTACAATTTTCTAGTCGGGTGAGCTTGAAAAAATGAGGATTTTTAACTAATTCTATCTCGTGATCCTAATGAGATATAAAATTCAAGTCTTCGGCAAAGTTATTTGGAAGGACATGGACATTAGCGTGGTTCAAAAAATCGTTTTTGCTCCACACCGCTTATTCGATTCCTAACCAGATTATATGCCTTCTCACAAAATTTGAGCTCATTTGGTTGAAAATTGAGACTGCACAAGCCCGTCAAAGTTTGTATGGGAATTACTATGGGAAAACGATGTTTTTCATTCAATCGACCGTAGCATTTCCACAAGTGCCCTATTGAGTCAGTCGACCCTTGGTAATACTAGGCTACTCTATCAGCTACAACTTTGCCGAAGACCGCATTCAAATCGGACGCCTCATTAATTAGTTATCGATTTGTATCCAGCTGGGCAAACTTTAGCTATGATCCTCCAGCTTCCCAGCAGGCAACATTGCTGCATATGGCGCCAAAGATAGCACACTGAAATCATGGCTACTATGTTCCACTACAGAATGCAGTGATGCCCACCGAATAGTTTGACCATCATGAGTAAAGATTTCGATTCTGGATAAAAATCGGTAACTAATTAATGAGGCGTCCGATTTGAATGCGGTCTTCGACAAAGTTGTAGCTGATAGAGTAGCCTAGGATTACCAAGGGTCGACTATCCCAATAGGGCACTTGTGGAAATGCTACGGTCGATTGAATGAAAAACATCGTTTTCCCATAGTAATTCCCATACAAACTTTGACGGGCTTGTGCAGTCTCAATTTTCAACCAAATGAGCTCAAATTTTGTGAGAAGGCATATAATCTGGTTAGGAATCGAATAAGCGGTGTGGAGAAAAAACGATTTTTTGAACCACGCTAATGGACATCATAATGACAAGCAGTTTGGTTCGCAATTCTGTGAAGCGTGAGCGTGAAAAAAATGATTTTTTTAACTGATTCTATCTCGTGATCCTGATGAGATAGAAAATTCAAGTCTTCGGCAAAGCTATTTGGAAGGACTTGGACATCATAATGACAAGCAGTTTGGTTCGCAATTCTGCCACAAGGTGACGCCAGTGAGTATGAAAAAATAGCATTGTTAGCTAGTTCTGTCTCGTGATCCTGATGATATAGGAAGTTCAAGTCCTCGGCAAAGTTGTTCGGAAGGTCATGGACATCATAATGACAAGCAATCTGGTACACAATCCTGCCGCTAGATGACGCTAGTGATCATGTCAAATTTATCATTTTTACTAGTATTTTTAGCAAATTCTATTACCTGATCCTTATAAGATAAAAGGTAAGAGTCCTTGGCAACTATTTTCGGAGAGGATGGGGATTTATTTTAACATAAAGTGAATCAGACCTAAACCTATTGAATATGAAGTGGATCAGACCTGTATTACTTGAATATCAAGTGAATCAGATCTGAATCACTTGAATCTTAAATGAATCAGACCTGGATCACTGAAATATGAAAAGAATCAGTCCTGCATTACTTGAAAATGAAGTGAATCAGACCTGAACCACTTGGATTAAAATTACTCAGACCAGAATCAATTGAACATGAAGTAAATTAGACCTGAATCACTTAAACATCAAGTAAATGGCACTTGATGTCTTGAATGATCACTTGAATCACTTGAGTATCAAGTGAATTAGACTTCAACCTCTCTAATATAAAGCCTGAATCCCTTGGGTTAGAATGACCCAGACCTTAATCACATGTATATGAAGTGAATCAGACCTGACTCACTCGGATTAGATTGACTCAGACCTGAATCATTTGAACATGAAGTGAATCAGACCTGAATTACTTGGATTAGATTGACTCAGACCTGAACCTCTTGAATATGAAGTACATCAGACCTGAATCACTTGGATAAGAATGACCCAGACCCGAATCTCTAGGATATGAAGTGAATGATATCTGAATCACTTGAATATGAAGCAAATCAGACCTGGGTATCAGAAGGCCGGCTCCAGAGGCACGTTATCCTCCATTTGGGACATTTGTGCCATCGCCATACATATAAGCCTATTTCATCATTTACCTGAGGGAGCATGGGACAAGGGATGGGAATTAGGAAAGGAAAAGGGAAAGGTGATGGAATGCCCAACGAACATTTTAGCTGTATGAGAGTTTAACAAACTTATCTTAAGCAAACTTCAGCTTAAGAAACTGTTGTTCAGCTACTCTTGTTTCTTGGGTAGGAAGGAGTACCCTAGAAGAGGGAATGACGCATAAGCGCAACGAGAGCTCATAGCCCATACCACAACGGATTTAATCAGTGCCTTGAAAAGGACACTGTAAAATGCTTAAGCGTAAAGAGAGCCTATAGCTCATTGGAGGTAGCTTGTGACGTCATGCGACATTCAATATGACATTGAAAGGCACGGCATCGAAAGCATCCTCAATATTCAATAAATCACCCAAGCAAAAACTACGTTTAAGCGAGTACTTTCTTGAAAACGTATATAACTTTGTGTAAAAGAGTCACTGTGGACATCCCAAATTGGGAGGCATGTGAGTTCACATGAATAGCCATGTCAGCCAGACGAACATCACAGATGTGATAATCGACAATGCGTTTCAAGCATTTCAGAAAGAACGAGGTAACCAGGAACTCATTCCTTCTCTATATAACGCACGCACCTTTCGGGATAAAACTATGGAGTTATTTCACGCATGAAAATACCCCATAGAAAACTACAAGAGTTCAAAACATGTTTGAAATACTCAAATCCCTCGTAAGAAAAATATTACAAAACACCATTTGCTCCTGGAGGTTTGAAGTAAGCAGAGCGTTTTAGTGCCCACTAAGTCAATTATATAGCTATAATTCTCTGGCGGAAGCTAGAGATTCGTAACTAAGTATACAAAAGACTGGTATATCCGAAGATATTTTAAACTTGAACAGGTCAGAGCTCCGTTCAGGAATACCTCTTGGGGTCGCACAGACCGCAGAGGATAAGCTTCTTTCAAAGCAATAGTTATGGTATACCACAATGGAGGGCGTTGTAGGTACAAAACCACAATGAAACTCTCTTGGAGTAGCAATGGAAGCGAGTTATCTATAAAATGTGGTCGCAACCAATTAGTACAGGTTCTGTAGTTTATTGAGCAGGGACACTTGAATACGCAAATTTTGCGAAAGATCACTAAAAAATGCAAAGAAGGCCAAATGGAGACTCTTCATCTGACACATGCCATTCAGTCAACTCATGACAAACTCTGCTAATGCAGAGTTCGGTTAGGTGCAATTCTATGTTAAGTTATCCATGAACTGTACTATGTACCTAAGTAATCCATCAAACTGAAGCATCTCAAATTAATGTTTGAGCTATTTCAGATGATGTAACCATCGTAGCAATACTGCCAAATATCAGCGAAAAGATGCTGAATACAAGAGCTTGCTTGAAGGCATCCATAAGTAAAGGTTGAAACATACTAAGATATAGCATGCTCGAGATACGACACATCATTTATAATGAAAGAAGCAAAACTGGGTTCACAAGGTAAACTATACAGAAGTTACCCTACGAAAATGAACTTTTTGAAGTAGAGCCACTTGGGCTACGCACGCTTTTTACGCTGAAAATTGATCTGAGGTTTCCTAGCCGTAGCCACTACCCAAACTAGACAGGATTACACTCTTCACAATCACAGCACAAAAAGGAAACATCAACGACAAACCAAATCGGTGTCAATTGAAAAACACCAATGGCGAAAACGCCTTAAGCGAACCCATATAGGTAGCAATGTAAGCTAATTTACAACATTCGAATAATCCCGCCCTTATTTAGCCGCAAATTTGAGACTTAAGGTGTCATGATACATCACCAAGCTCTCATACGAATCATTGACTTTTTGCTTTTCAATGATTGTTTGCCTCGCGTTTTTGAAGTGATAAAAAAATGTCAATCTTGCTGTCACGCAGCAGAAAAAGTATCATCTCAATCACTATGAGTGAGCAAATAGGATGATACTTTTTCATACGACTATTCGCTTTAGTGGCCGAGAATTATCACTTTGAAATTTCGAGCCACATATCCAACATAGCTGCCGATGCTGATGATGCCGTAAAAAGCCTTAAGAAGGGAAACTGATTATCTCGGAGAAACGCAAGGTCCACTGCACCATTGCTCCGGTTAGCGCAGTAAGGGCGAAATACTGTGGAGGACGCCCTAATTCTCCACAGGCTCCGTTTGTGGTTAGGTTTTTATTAGACCCCCCTAACCATTCATCCCTTGGCACGGTAAGCATAAAGCCGCATAACACCATGAATTAGGGGTCACCTGTTTAGTGGACTCTTACCACTGAATCAGGCGGTCCGTAGTGTTATTCATAGCCAATTGAAACAACCGCTACCGACACTACACAGCTATCTAGGCTGATCGGGAAAAGAAGTTAACATTATTGATGGTTAACTTCCAAGCGAGCCCGAACAGCCCCTCAAACGGAAAATTCTCCACTGGACCACTGGGAGTTATGTGTGTTGTCCGTTGTCTAATGTTAGTGCCTGTTCAGTCTGTACAAGAACACGGTGTAGTGTTAAAAAAAAATATATATATATACAGTTCGGATTCGCTGGCTGGGTCAGGACTGCGCCCCGATTAGCGAATCGTGTTCGTTCGTTGGGGCAACTCTCTATTCTCTATTATCTCAGAACCCTTGTAGTGGGTTTATGTATTATACCGAGTGCAGTTGTACTGACACTACAGTATATTTCCAGCATTTTGAGATATAGCAGCACATATGTAATTGTTTTGAGGTGATGCTAAACTTTTCAAGATACATACTGCAATATTCAACTGACGGGTAGAGTAGATGGCAATTCGTAGTTGCTACTCTGTAGTTGATTAGCACAATCAAAATTGCACAGAGAACCAACAAAAACAAATGTGCCTGGGGTTGGCTTGCAATTTTCGATGTACAACTTTGAGACTCCCACTGAGCTTTTATGAAATCTATATCTGCACCGGCCATGTCCTTACGGTCATCGAGGATGGAAAGGATTGTGCGAAAACTGTTGTTAGTAAGGATCGAGATCACGTCTGCGTCTCCACATTTGTCGAAGGCGTGACTTCTCGCTAGTGAGAAAGGATGGAAAGTTACATCATCTGGATTCACCTTGGTTAGTGATTTGATCCATGTAACTTTTTTTGTATGAAGAAAGAGTGTGACCAAATATCAAACCATAAAAATTTAATAATAGAAAACCGATTGCTTTTCCTCATAGGAGCATCATGATAAGACTATTTTCGCCCAGAGTTTGTTAATGGTGGGCTAAGATTGAACGCACAGAACAAAATAAGAAAAACGACTGCACATTTGCCATTAAAGTAGTCATAATCGATTTGAAAATTCGTCATCAAATGAATAAGTTCAATCCGAAACATATGCACATTCCTCAAATCGCACCCAAACCAGTATTGAAAGCATTGACCTTGGCCCTGTCGAAAATTCAAACCCCCAAAAAGTTCACAGAAACTTCAAACCCTGATACCTATTGCAAAAATAACTACTCCAACCGTAACGACGGCATAATTCAATGAGGTCACATGTGTGAGCAAATCCATTTGCAAACATACAACGCTCCATTGTTCGTGCCAGCAGGAGGGATCATCGATGGACAGAAATCAGAACATTTTCCTACGTGGTGTGTGATATGGCGAACTAAATTTTCCATGATAAATGGCTCCAAAAATGGTATATAAGTAATTAAGTTCTAAGCAATGCATATGTTACTTTCAACTTGGCCGCAATTAGGAGGATTTCAGGTATTCAGACATGAAACTTTGTGGCACAATTTCAGTCCTCTTGGCGGCCGCCTTCACCAACCATGTCTGCTCGAAGCAGCTGTTCACCAACATGGAAACGTTCGATTTCGAGAGCAACGAAATCGTGGAGCAAACCGACGACGAAGGGCTCAGATCGAACCGATCAAACGTGGAGCGTATCAACCTGACACTTCCGGGTACCAAGTGGTGCGGTCCGGGAAATGTGGCCGATGACTACGATGATCTGGGCAAGCACGAGGACGAGGACAAGTGCTGCCGGGAGCACGATCACTGTGATAACATTGCATCCAGAGAGGAGAAGTACGGGCTGAAGAACGACGATTATTTCACAAGGTGAGACTTGTCGATTCAAAAATGGGTTATACCTCTGACTTTTAATGGGTTTAAATAGATCCATTGTAGTGAAATCTCGTGAAATTTCACGAATGATTTACACTAACGTGAAAAAGGCAACCAAAAGTAAAACATTTCGTCATTCTGTTAATGCTAGAACGACAATAAAAGGAGAGTCATGTCTACAACTTTCTTCAGCATCAATAATAACAGAAATTTCTTTAAATGTTTCACCGTTAAGCTAGAAGTTTAATAGTTATTCAAAAATGAATACAATAGTTAACAATTTCATATTTCTGATACCAGACTTCACTGTAAGTGCGACCGGGACTTTCAACAGTGCTTGAAAAAGATCAACACCACTCTATCAAATCGGCTGGGAAGCTTCTACTTTGCGGTACGAGACAAGTGCTACAAGAAACAGCATCCAATTGTGGAATGTGGCGAGAAAAAGAACATGTGAGTATTTTCCGTTAATTTGTTCGTGAAAACTTCTGACTCTCAATCATTTTCTACTTACAGGTTGTTTTTGAGACGTTGCACTCGGTATGTCCTGGACAGTTCCAAGGATCGTCAATGGCAGTGGTTCGATTTGCCCTTCTATGATGACAATATGATTAATGATTTCTATTAACTATTCGATAGTGTTATTTCAATAAAGAAATTTCAATGAACATGATCTGGCCTTTTATTTACGAAACAATATAAGAAAATATAATATGATAAATAGACAATGATTTGATTTTTCATTAGAGCCTAATTGATTTCTCTTTTTCGCCAGTAACTTGATCAAAACAAAATAAATTACTATTTTTCTTATTCCTACAACAAAATGAAGTCGTTTCCTACGGATTTTAACCAAACAATCTCAGGAAAATTAATAAAACATTCAACACGAATAGAGGATCGATGATGAGAAATCGATTATGTCAGTTAGGCCCCAATGAAGGATCATTGTCGAAATAATACCTTGAGAAATTCAGGCGTTTTTACGAAGTACCTCCGAGATTTTTTTCTGGAATACCTTTCGAGTTTTCCCCAAAAATTCTTCATTCCTACAGGAATTCCTCCCACGCTATATTTTACAATTTCTTCCACAATTCTGTCAGGAGTTTCGTCAGGAGGAACTCAACTATCCTGTTTTAGGATTTAACGGAAGACTTTTTTATGAATCCTGAAGAAGTTTTCTCTGGAATTCTTCCATGAGATTCTCATATAATTCATTCAGAATTCATTCAGTACTTCTTTCCAGGAGTTTTTTTATTCCTCCTAGAGATCATTCCAAAATTTCCCCAGGAGCTCTGGAATTCCTCCAGGGATTATTTTTGGAATTTCTCTGAGATTTCGTTTCGAGATTCTACCGAGATTCCATTCCGTGTTTTCTTCAAAACTATCTTCCAGGATTCCTCCAGAAGTTCCACTTGGAATTCATCAAGGAGCTGTTCTGGGATTGCTCCAAGTGTTATTTTCGATATGAAGAATTGTTTCCGAAGTTCATTCTGTGGAGCGGACCTGGTGTGATGGTTAGAACACTTGACTATCACGCCGAGGACCTGGGATCGAATCCCACTCCCGACAAACTCGCAAAATGTGAGTTCTTCCTTCGGAAGGGAAGTACAGCGTGGGTCCCGAGATGAACTAGCCTAGGGCTAAAAATCTCGTTAATACAGATAAAAAAAAAAGAAGTTCATTCAGGAGTTCCTTCTGAAATTCCTCTAGAAGATTCTCCAGGAAATTTTCTAGGAGTTTATCCTGAGACTTCTCTAGGTCCGTTTGGAGTGTCCTCAGAAGATTTTATTTTGTTCTTTAACTCCCAGAAGGAACTTCTGTAGAGATATAACCCGATGAATTGCAGGAAACCCAGAAATATCTATAAAGAAAATCTGACAGAAATCAATACGGAAGCCCAGGAGAAATTTGATGTGAAACTCCATAAAAAGCTCGTGAAGTAATTCCGAAATAAACTACTGTCTGAAAGGTTTTCATTAGGAACATCTGAGAGAATTTCAAAATGGACCTCCGGAGATATTCCAAAAAAATCTACATGAATTCCAGTAGGAAGTTTTGAAGGCAAGCCAGAAGGTGTTCCTGTAGGAAACTTGGAAGAAGTTGATGTAGGATTCTCGAAAGGAGTATCTGGTATCCTAGAAATCCCAATTAGAATTCAAGGATAAATTCCAGAAGATATTCTGGGAGAAATCCGAAAAGAAATTCATTGAAAAGTTCGAGAAGGAACTCCTTGAGGATTCCTAGACCCAACTAACATCTTCAGCGCCATAAGCCTCAGTAATTTGCTTTATGTTGTGTAACAATCGAGTTGAAGCAGTCAACGCTGAATAATAGGGAACCTTATCAAATATAAACCATAAGCTAATACACGTCTGCAAAACAAGCACCATACAGCTACCAAACTCTGTTTTCAGAAATCAATCACTTGTCATCGTGTTTGCCTTTACTGCACTCTATTCCAACTCCGGTAGATTTCCCGGAAGATGTGAAAACTTGAACAAATCGAATAGGAGTCGGCAGTAACAAAACAGCTGCTACTATACAGTACAATTTGAAATACTGACAAATCCACAAACCAGCAGCGCTTTGAAGGCCGTTTTGCGACATCATTACAGCTGCTAGAAGCTGTAATAAAGAAATTGTTGGTATACCAACACGGCTTGTCGGATGTAAACATTAATGTCAAAACAAACTTTTAGCCGGATATATAGCTACTACACAAATACTTTACAGCTATCCATCTTTGCGCTGTGAAATTATTTGGGCTGCTTTTATTGCACTTTAATCCAACTCCGGAAGATTTGCCGGAAGATGTGCAAGTCGAATAAGAGTCCCAATCAATAAAACTGCTGCTTTCATACAGTACGTTTTGTAATGTTGCCAAATACACAAAACAGCTGCGCTTCGTAGATGTTTAAAGAACATTCTTTCAGCAAGAAGCTGTGACGAAGAACATGTTGGCGCAACCACCTCGGCAACCACACAGCTTGTTCAATGCAAACATTATTGCGTTTGACGTTTCACAAGCTATTGCAGCCAGATGAAGTTGGGTAAGGTTTCTTGAGGCATAATCATAAAGCTTTGTCTGAAGTAAAACAAAACGGGCTATTTTCTATGCTATCTATATAGGGAATCGCGCCACTTGGGCGGTGGCTTCTATATTCGTCTGTTTTCCACTATAACTCAGTCAAATTTGAACCAATTGACACAACTTTTGGAATGTGGTGAGATAGGTATAGTATCTAACCGTGTACAACATTTCAAGTCAATGGGGCACGTTCGGTGTAGTACTAGATTTGTAGTAATGAGCTGAATTTTTGTATGGTGAGAAGGACAATTCTCCGTTTCTGCAATGAAAAGGTGCAAAAAGCGTGGATATTATGATTCCTTGCCTAATTTAATGCTGTTTGAGCAAAACTTTGGATAACTATGTTGTTTATGTTGCAAGAAATGGAGAAAACAGCAACACGGTTGCCCAAAGTTTTGTTCAAACAGCATCAAATTAGGCAAGGAAACATAATACCCACGCTTTTTGCACCTTTTTATTGCAAAAACGGAGAATTGACCTTCTCACCATACTAAAATTCAGCTCATTACTACAAATCTAGTACTTCACCGATCTGTCCTATTGGTTCAAAATTGACTGAGTTATAGTGGAAAACAGACGAATATAGAAGCCACCGCCCAAGTGGCGCGATACCCTATAGCAATGTGGCAGCGAGGGCATCATCGGGACCAGTGGATACGGAGATCGAGAGTTCGATTCCAAGTAGCGGCAAGTACTTTAATTATTCAATTTTAATTCCAGTTCCACATGTATTCCGTCACGGTATCCATAACCTAATTATAATTAAGGGAGTGTCCATAAATTACGTCACGCTTTAAGGGGGGAGGGGGGTTTCAGCAAAGTGTGACGACCCATACAAAAATTTCAGAGCTCTCATACAAAAAGTGTGACATAGGGGGGGAGGGGGGGGTTGAAAATGACCAATTTTTGCGTGACGTAATTTATGGATGTTCCCTAATCGATTAATTTGGAGATGTCGTATAACTATTATTCAACAACTATGAAAAGGCTGAAACGGGGTCTCCAGTTAGGCTATGGGTCGCCAATCCGGAGACGGCGGGTTCGATTCCCGTTCCGGTTGGGATAATATTCTCGACTCCTTGGGCATAGTGTATCATTGTACTTGCCTCAAAATATATAAATTCATGTAATGGCAGGCAAAGAAAGCCCTTCAATTAATATTGTGTTTCCAGTTCAAACCCGAATTAGCGACAAATTTTCTTTTACTTCCGCTGCTTTTGCCTTGCGTTATACACTATGTCGGAAGTGGGGCGCTGTATAGAATACCAGGTGTACAATACAGCGCCCCACTTCCGACATTGTGTTCAACGCAAGCCAAAGGCAGCGCAAGTAAAAAAAAAATTGTCGCTAATTCGGTTTTGAACTGGAAACATAATAACTGTGGAAGTGCTCAAAGAACACTAACTTGAAGCGAGGCAGGCCAAGTCACGATGGGGACGTAGAGCAATAAAGAAGAAGAAGAAGAGAAGGCTGAAAAACCGCCTTCTCAGGATGTTATTCAGTTAGTGGTTACATATGTAGGAGCCGAGAAAAAAGCTATGACTTGGTGGCATAGAAGCTGCTCGCACAGCATATACAGTGTATCAAACAATTGTCCGTACAGCAATTTTTTGGTCAAAATAATTTTTCATTCAAATGTTCATAACTTTTTTATACGTCAATTCAAAACGATGAAATTTTAACCACCCATGAACCATATATCAAAGCTCCATTGGTAATATTTTAAGCGAGATCGAATAAGTTTTCTGAAAAAGTTCTATAACTTTCAGTAAACTTATTCGATCTCGCTCAAAATTTTACCAATGGAGCTTTAATATATGGTTTAGGATTGATCAAAATTTCAGCGTATTTGATTGACGTAGAAAAAAGTTATGCTCATTTGAATGAAAAATTATTTTAATTAAAAAATTGCTGTACGGACAATTGTTTGATACACTGTACAGGGGATGACCAAAATGTTTGGGATAGGCAACTTTTTTTCTTTCACAGAAGTGTTCAACATGCTGTAACTTGTCATAGAGTGCATAAAAAATTCTCAAATTTTGACTGTTTGTTCACCTACTATATGTGCATCATTGGTACAATTTTGAGCTCGATTCGTTAATCTTTCGCGAAGCTAGAATCGTTCTCGTAAAACACTATTTTTTAGACAACTTATTTTTGAACTGTCATATCTCGAAAACTAGTGAACCAAATTTAATGAACTTTTGAACGTTTATCAACAATACATTGATGCTTCTCATGTCCTTCAAACATAGGTACTTTTTGAACGTTGCAAAAATTTATCATAGATTGAAAAGTAACAGCATGTTAAACATTTTTGTGAGAGAAAAAAAAGTTGCCTATCCTAAACATTTTGGCCATCCCCTATACATGTGGAATAAGTTCGCCAGATTCATTGGTATACTACCGTTCTACGCATAATTGTCCCATGTTATATGGGACCGACTATATGTTATATGGGATTCCCATATAACATGGGACAATCGGGCGTAGAACGGCAGTATAGGGCTTGCATAGAAACTTCCTCCGTCCATATGTACAACTCAGTAACTCAGCATCAAGCCGTATTGTAGACGTATTGCTGACGTTTACATTCACAATAAATGTTAGTTGGAGAGGAACTCCTTGAGGAACCCTTCAAGGAACACCTAGGGTGATATTACTGAAAAAAATCTTGTAGAAATCAAGGAAGACTTTCCTTTCCCGTAGAAAAAAACTTTTGGGGGAATGGCGGATAGAATTCATGAAAAAATCTCGGAAAGAGCTCTAGGATGAATATCAGAAGAACTTCTGTAAGAGGAATTTGTGAAAGAACCCCAGAAGAAGGTATTCCTGGAGGAAATCCATTAGAATTCATGAAAAAAAAAACTAGACGAAATTCCTGGTGGACTACCGACTGCTCTGCAGTAGAAGCCCAATTCATTTGTATTTTTTTATTTACCGACTGAAGTTCACCCAATATCCCATCAGAGTTGATTTCTCCATCGAGGAGAGTGTTGAAGAGTATATTTGAATGTGCATCCCGGCCTCAATTCAATCAAGGTCTCAAACAAGGTAGGCATCTCATCAGTCTAATTAGTTTTTTTTTCCAGAGATTGAGAATCATGTTCTGATCTTCGAAGCTCATTTCTATTCCATGAATCATGTATGCGAGTTTGTCTAGGATCATCCGTAAATTAGCCTGGTATTCGTGAACGAAGGACTCCTCAAGATATCTTAGTCTGTTGAACAGGACATGCGGCAGTATGTTGTATGCCGGATTCAGACGGATAATCTCTCTGTAATAAAGACAATCTAGTCTTTCTTACAAACTGGACAATTCTTCATCCTCCGATATCTTTGTCTGGTGGATTGATTGGTGCAGCTGCTTACTTTAGCACTTAAGAATTTCTACCGGGCCCCTTCTTTTCCAGCACACTTGCAGTTTTTCTGCTCCTTAATGACCTTTTTAACCTCATCCTGGGTTGGTGGTTTCATTGCTTGGACGTAATCAACTATGCTAATTTTTTTTCTTGTGTGCATCTTCCCAGTTGTAACTACGGAGACTTACGGGGCTGCTCCGCAGCCACAGTGGCTCCCAATTACAACCGGGACAAGCTCAGTAGCATGAGACCCCTCGAGCTGGGTCTCAGGGCCGGCATGCTACTCGGTAATCGGAGGGGCTTCGCGACAACGTATGAACAACTAAGAATATTCACTTTTTTAAACAATTTAGGCCGATGCAAATATTATTTCTCTTTTATGTCCGAGACCTCTCATCGGGTACGAGGGGGTGGACAAAAATAAATAAGGAACAAACGAAAAAAAAAACTATTAAAAAATTTAAAAATATAATCACTATTGAAATAATATTTGAACTATTGAAAAATTGTTTGCTTGAAGACATTTTTTCTATTGAAAATAGAGTCATTGGCAGCCATGTTTTTTTTTTCGCCCCTTCAATATTTTGGGATTTTTGAAGGGGGTGGTGACATAAAACAAATTAAATATTTGCATCGGCCTTATTAAGGTTTCTAGTGTGGCGTGTGGGTGTGGGTGAACATTTCTTGTGGAGTGTAAGCGAAATTGTGTTAAGGCCTATTTACTCACTGCTGCAGCTTCCCGAATCGCTTTGGCCCACACGGCTGCTCCTGCACTACCGTGTGGCCGGAATACGCCGCCGGGGCAGCTTGGAATCGGTGAATAGCGGGTTTGTCGGGCCGATGCTTGGCCGACGGGAACCAGCGGGCGTTGCTGGATGGTGTTGGGCGATCAGGCGTCATCCTTCTTTGGCGTAATCGGCACGGCCCAGGACGATACCGGAACGACCGTGCCGAGAAGGGTCCCTCCTTTGCGATTAAGGCCAACGGCCTGAGGGAATCGTCCTGAAGGGGACGATGGCGGTTCCTTTGCTGTTAGGCTCGGAAGCCAACTTGACTTCCGAGCCGCCGTGTGTGACCGTTTTATATAAACGGATATGAGGTCCTAAATAAAGGAATTAGAGGTTTCCGTCAGGGTGGTCCTCAGGCGAATCCCAGACCTATTTACCTGAACGGAGGTAGTCCGGATATATAGCCCCAAGCCCTGCCCTTAAAGGGGGGGGGGGGGGTATCACAAATTCTACGGAACTACACTGCACTGAAAACTTGGTCTAACCACACGGACGCCTTTATAATTTCTGACCCAATCTTCCAAAATTGAAGATGGCAGCGCCCATCGGTTCTCATCTATTTGCCTTTCCCTCTTAGCGGCTGCCATCTTAGCACCCTTCTTGTACGAGCTCTCAATCTCCCTATGTAACGTTTTATTATCAACAGCGGTACGGTTACTCGCTAGGGTGTGCCTTCTGGTTTATTTATTACTTAAAAACGTGAATTTTCTCAAAGACAAACACTCATACACAACAAAAATCTAAAGATTGGAACCAACCGGTTACACTATCCACTACCCCGATGAAAAAATGTAAAAGCACGAAGTGATTTGCATTTTTTTTTGTTTACCAAATCACCCTCGACTCAAACGGTATTGTGGAAGTGTAACAAACAATACCAACAATAAAAACAAACAAAATAAATATTTACACTAATCGCGCGAAATCATAATAATACTATACACTACAATACATACAAATTAAAATAATAAATAATAAAAGAATAAAATAACAAATTAAAACGTGCACTACCAAAACATTCAATCAATAATAAATAACAAAAATAATCCCGAATCATGGGCAAACAAACATTTTTACATTTTTACAAAACTCGCAGCAAAACAATTTTACAACCCTATTTACAATATATACATTTAGATCGTATTCGATCTTTCGCTTCAGTGTACCCCTTGCGAAGGCGGGATTCACCGGCGGGCAAAATGTCACTTTGATCGATGAATCGATCGACGATCGATCATCGGTGACAGATCGCGAAACGTCACTCTTCGGGAAACGATCAGACGTCAAACATATCGGCATGATCAATGTTTTTGTTTACAGTGATCATGGCGATATGTTGAACGATTGTAGGTCGATTTTCATGGAAAATAGGCCAAATTCTCAATGAAAAAATAGGGTAAGTAATCAATGAAATAAAACATAACGAATCTAATTCGATTATGTATCTCTTTTAGGTGTGTTGGTGTCGGCGGTGAACTAACATCCCAAAGAGGGTTGGGTGTTTTGCTGCCAGAGCAAAATCTTCATGGCGAAGATTTGCCTGCAGTAAACCCTGTAAATCCCGGGAAATCCGTGCGAGCCATCTTGCATGATGCAAGATGCACTGCAGGTGAGTAATAAATCTGATTAAAGTGCACATAAATAATCCACTCAAACGTAATCGATCACAACCAGTGATCGCAAAACTGACTCAAGGGTCAACATTGGTTGACTTAATGGGGGTTTGATTTACCAGTCTTACCGTGATGAGTGCTGGTTTAACACCCCAGTTCCTGCAATGGGAACTATTGATTGTGATCAATTGATCCACAATCAAATCAAGTGGAAAGTTGTCGTCATTACAAATTTTCCACGAAAATTTTATACGACACCTTTTCTAAAACTAATGATGCTTTTTAATTCCCTTGCAGGCTAACTTCGCTAACCGTTCTCCAATTCATCGGCGATGACTAAGCGGTGGAATGTGGGTGGAAACTGTGCAGCGACGTTCTGAGGACATGACGAGATGACTCCTCACAAACCCCTGCGTTCCGCTCCCGTTTTCCTGCTTCATCACTACCTATTGGTTTAAGAAACGATTATTGAAATGCTGTTTAGGGTTAAATAAAGCACCATTCAGTTCTTACGTGCCTCACGACCCTTCTGGTCTGGGCAAAATCGTGCAATAGAATTTTGAAAGAATTTATCCACTCTGTCTCTGTCAATTAGTGACAGGTAAGTATAAGTGTGCTGCATTGATTTTAATAGTAAAATATCACAGGTAAGTATGGTTTTTTGGTAAGTATAATCACAGGTAAGTATAGTACGTATAGTGGAATTATGATTTTAAAAATTGTCAAATTTTGGACGATCACGACAAATTAAAATTGAACCGAGAAGATTTCGGTAAATAGTCCTCTCGTTCAGGACCTCTATTTTTTTGGATGGAAACCATTCGTACTTCCACAAATTAAAATCGGGTTCGCTTCTAGTATGTGGTTTTAGGCATTCGTGCTAAGCACGGATCCCTGCCACCTCCCGTTGGAAAATCCTTAGATTTTCATACTAACCGATCCTCCGATTACCTTTCACGAAATTTACGTTGGGGGCGCCAATTGTAACTACGGAGACTTACGGGGCTGCTCCGCAGCCACAGTGGCTCCCAATTACAACCGGGACAAGCTCAGTAGCATGAGACCCCTCGAGCTGGGTCTCAGGGCCGGCATGCTACTCGGTAATCGGAGGGGCTTCGCGACAACGTATGAACAACTAAGAATATTCACTTTTTTAAACAATTTATTAAGGTTTCTAGTGTGGCGTGTGGGTGTGGGTGAACATTTCTTGTGGAGTGTAAGCGAAATTGTGTTAAGGCCTATTTACTCACTGCTGCAGCTTCCCGAATCGCTTTGGCCCACACGGCTGCTCCTGCACTACCGTGTGGCCGGAATACGCCGCCGGGGCAGCTTGGAATCGGTGAATAGCGGGTTTGTCGGGCCGATGCTTGGCCGACGGGAACCAGCGGGCGTTGCTGGATGGTGTTGGGCGATCAGGCGTCATCCTTCTTTGGCGTAATCGGCACGGCCCAGGACGATACCGGAACGACCGTGCCGAGAAGGGTCCCTCCTTTGCGATTAAGGCCAACGGCCTGAGGGAATCGTCCTGAAGGGGACGATGGCGGTTCCTTTGCTGTTAGGCTCGGAAGCCAACTTGACTTCCGAGCCGCCGTGTGTGACCGTTTTATATAAACGGATATGAGGTCCTAAATAAAGGAATTAGAGGTTTCCGTCAGGGTGGTCCTCAGGCGAATCCCAGACCTATTTACCTGAACGGAGGTAGTCCGGATATATAGCCCCAAGCCCTGCCCTTAAAGGGGGGGGGGTATCACAAATTCTACGGAACTACACTGCACTGAAAACTTGGTCTAACCACACGGACGCCTTTATAATTTCTGACCCAATCTTCCAAAATTGAAGATGGCAGCGCCCATCGGTTCTCATCTATTTGCCTTTCCCTCTTAGCGGCTGCCATCTTAGCACCCTTCTTGTACGAGCTCTCAATCTCCCTATGTAACGTTTTATTATCAACAGCGGTACGGTTACTCGCTAGGGTGTGCCTTCTGGTTTATTTATTACTTAAAAACGTGAATTTTCTCAAAGACAAACACTCATACACAACAAAAATCTAAAGATTGGAACCAACCGGTTACACAGTCAACCAATGATTGTATAAGATGTTGAATATGATGGAGGTGATACGCGTTCATTTTACATGCGCCTAAATGAAGGCATGCACACGTAAAGCCTCCACTTCATCATCTTATCTTGCATCTTATGCAACATCTAATACGATTTACTGGTTGTCTGGGTTCATTGTTACCATACATCAAATCTTTGAAGAACTCCGCCTAGCTCCACATAGTAGTCACTGGCGCAATCTTGCACCGCACGCCACAGATAGTTTCATAAAGCCTCCGCATATCGTTCGTTTCCATACTTTCCTGCGCTGTAGTAATCACACTTTCTAAATGCTGCTGTTTCTTCTGTAATGGCTTCATCTGTTTCATGACCATTTTTTCATGGATAAACTCCCTTTAACTGTAGACATCGTCAGATTTGTTGGTTTCTTCTATCCACTCGTCTAGCTTCTGATGGTGGTGTTGTGTTGTGGTTGTTGTGCTCCGCTTCGGCTGACAAGCGTTGGATATTAGAACACATTGTTTCCTGCTTATGTGGCATATCGTCCGTCAACGATGGGCAGGGCTGCCCAGAAAGTTGGTGACCAAACGGTTCTATTACCGTACCATTAAAAATTTTGAAGTAAGTTTCGGATATGAAACAGTCAAAAATACCAAAGTTTAACATTGTTTCTGTTTATTCGAAATTCGTAAATCAGTAACATCTGACAATAGGTCATGCAGTAATGATTATTTTGGTTGCATGATGTTGTCATGATGTAAATTGGGCTTTTCAAAAGATTCGTATGTAGGCATCGCCATGCTTTACAATAATCCATCTCATCATGCCGCGTCGCAGAATTAAAAATGATCGCTAATAAGGATGATTACCATGGATGCAGTAGTACATAAAAACTAAGTCGACAATAAATAAATATGGATCATCCACATAGTTCGACATACTCTGACTAGAATAATTTTGAGTCGGATATTAGAGTGCTGCCTTCCTAGCAGCACTTTCCAAGCACTACGAAGCTTTCTATTCGGTTTTCGCCTTATCGGCCAGGAACATGTTACGGAAAGTGGCGGTTTTGAACAGGGGCACTGACAGTACCGCTCCAGCACACGATCCAATCCAGTATACAATGATGTGCTCCAGAGCAGAGTTTCCAGCGCAGCCCCATTTCAGTGCGGTGGCCAAAACCGGATTAAAGTAGCCACCGGAGTAGTTGAAGGCGGCCACGACCAAGCTGGTTCCGATGAAGGAATCGATGAACGCCCCAAATTTGGCGTCCTTTTCTGAGATAACCTTGGATGCCAGGCGGCAGCATAGCGTGGCGAATCCCTCGATGAATGCTCCCAAGTACAGGTTGACCTAAAATATTAATATTCTCAATTTGAATTCTATGAACAACTTCAGTTGAAATACCTTCAAATCGGCAGCACATTCTTCAAATGCCCTACCCTCGTGGGTCTCAGCCAGCTCGAACCACCAGTACAGCTGTACGTAGCGATACACACAGCATCCTCCCATGAGCTGGGCCCAAATCTTCAAGGCAGCTTCTTTGAAGTTTACTTCGCCTGAAATGAATGATAAAAACTGTTTTAATTTGCTTCAGTAGTTAGAACTCAAAGCCATTATTGTTAAAAAAAAAAGTTGAAAAACGATGAACGGTTCCAAGAGTATTTAAGGGTGATTCAGAGTGGTCTAAGGAGCCTTTGATGGGTGTTACAAGGGTTTTTTTAAATACGTGGACTTCAGGGCAGTTTCAAGAGTTTTAAAGAGCGATTCAGATCCCTGAAACGCCCTTGAGACCTCGGGGCACTCCCTGATACCCCCTAAAACGCTCTCTAGAGCTCCAGGGCCCATATAGCCGAGGCGGTAAACGCACGGGTATGCAGCATGACCATGCTGAGGGTGACGGGTTCGATTCCCGGTCGGTCCAGGATCTTTTCGTAAAGGAAATTTCCTTGACTTCCTTGGGCATAGAGTATCTTCGTGCCTGCCACACGATATACACATGCAAAATGGTCATTGGCAGAGGAAGCTCTCAGTTAATAACTGTGGAAGTGCTCATAGAACACTAAGCTGAGAAGCAGGCTTTGTCCCAATGAGGACGTTACGCCAAGAAGAGAGAGAGAGAGAGAGAGAGAGAGAGAGAGAGAGAGCTCCAGGTACCCTCAAGAAACCTCAGGGACACATGCCACTGAGACTCCCTGAAACGCCCCTGAAATCCCTAGAAACGTCCCCGTGACCTACAGGAACGCTCTGAGGCCCCCTAATGCATTCCTTAGACCTCTAGGTACCTCCCTGAAACGCCTCTGGAAGCCCCCCGAAAACTCCTGAGACCAAATGAAAAGCTCCTTAGACCTTCTAAAACGTCCCTGGTGCCCTGGTATGGTACCCTGGTCCCTGGTGGTATGAGGTCACGGACCAAAAGCATTTTTCAAAAGCCGGAAGTGCTAGGAAAAAATGCACATGCTCTTCAGATTGCTTATCTTGAGGAAAAGTATTTCGCAAATACTGGGGAACTAAATGAAATTGTCTTTCGGATTTATAGCGTCAGAGAGCACCTATATAGCAGTGTATCAAAGCTCAGTGGTTCTCAATATGGAGTCACGGGCTACGTGAATTTCTGAAAAAAAAACAAGAGTGCTATAAAGAAGTGCAAATGTTTACTAGATTTTTGGTCACAAGTAATACTAATAAGAAAAATTCCTCACATTTAAGTAAAAACCACTTGCCTTTAAGATGCCTTCAGTCATCTGCACCACCATGGTGTTCAGGACTGAAAGTAAGTAAGTTAAGATGCTCAATCTGAAAATAGTGCATGGCAAGGAAATGAGAAAATTTCATTTTTTCCTTGGATTTAGATTCTTGAGAAGTTATCATGGCCCGTGACCTCAGCCCGGAAGCCGCTGAGCTTTTCAATAGGGGCATCTGGGGTAATACGCACTGTCGAGGCAAAACGCACCCCCTTTGTTTTTCAGGGATTATCGGTTTTCGAGCTTTGAAACCTTATCAGTCTAATAGAACGTCTTAATGAATGAGCATCTGGAAAATTTTACATATCTGCGTTACGTAATTAGTGAGAAAAATGAATAAAATTGAAAAGCACGATTCTGATGTAATTTTCCCGATCATTTGTCGAATGATTTGATGGTGAAAACCGACCAAACATCTAATGCTGTTGTGTTTATTCAGTTCATTGAGGGCAATGCTAAGCATAGGAAAAATAACTTAAACAGTAATCCACGTAAATTATATGTTTTAAGCTATTTTATTTTTTGCTATTGATTGGGGCAATATGCACTCCATTGGTTGGGGCAAAACGCACCTATAGAAAACAAGCTGTAATAATATCTATAAGTGCTCTGTAAGTAATCGCAAACAAAATTGAGCTATTATTTGTCTTAAAACCTTATAAAACAAGCATTTTGTCTACACGCAAAAAAATCCGTTCCGATATACGTGCACTCCCAATCACGGTAACGGGAACAAACGGGAACTATGCATAGCAACGATAACAACAATGAGAAATGTACACCGTGAACTAGATTTCACGTTTTCTAGAACGCCCTTATTGACAGCTGGTACTAGTTCCAGTTCACGGTGTATATTTGCCTGTTCTCATATTGGCTTTTGTTTGTTCACGTTTATCAGAACGGTTTTCTGAGCGTGTAAGAAGTAAAAAGATTTCTAAACTCGACGGTGCATCTTGCCTCAATGTTGTGGTGCGTCTTACCCCTTTGTTTGAGTGCATCCTGCCCCATTGTTGTAGTGCATTTTACCCCGAGCAAGGGTGCATACTGCCCCGCATAAACATACGAAGCCGTAATGTTAGTCTTTACAAAAAACGTTATTTTCAAGAGCTGAACTGTATTAAGGCTGAAATTTTGTTTGTTTTCTCTTAGAATGAAAGTATATGCAATGAATGCATGCATTAAACCAATAAATTATTGCCTTTTTATATGCATTTTTACGCATCTTCCTTAACACTCCCACTGCCATGCTATAAATCACTTACACCAACTGCCATGCCTCAAAACAGTGGGAACGGTATTTTTCAACTGCTAATATCTCAGCCGTTTTTCATCCGATTTGCAAAATTTTTGAAGCTATGAATTTTCCCAGCCTTCTAGATGAATATAAAATTTTCAAACTATGGATTTGACCAAAGTTCTATTTTTGAGTACTCAAAAACTCGGAGCAAGTACCTTAAAAAATACTGTTTTTCTGGAGCCATTCCGAATGTAAATAAGTTTCCACGCTTATTTTAATGTTGAATTGCCCATATTAATAAAGCAAAATTATTGCAAAGAAATATATGGAGATACTCATTATTTAAGACTATAAAATCTTCACAAAATTACGTGTAATACAGAAAATTTGTATATTCGGTTTGAACTTTACATTCATCGCGACAACCCCTGTGTTTTATTGCTTGAAACCAATCACGTGCACATGAGAAATCTTTTTCCAAATGATTGTGAAAAGTGTGAATCTCAGAAACTACAAAATTTTCATAAAATTACGTATAATACAGGAAATTAGTATTTTCAGTTTGAACTTCACGTTCATCGCGACAATCTCCATGTTATATTGCTTGAAAACAATCACGTGTACATAAGAATACATTTACAGATAAATGGGGATAAGTGTGATTCATAAAAACTACAAAATCTTCACAAAATTACGTGTAATACAGAAAATTTGTATATTCGGTTTGAACTTTACATTCATCGCGACAACCCCTGTGTTTTATTGCTTGAAAACAATCACGTGTACATGAGAAAACTTTTTCAGAACGATTGTGAAAAGTGTGTATTTTTGAAACTACAAAAGTTTAATAAAATCACATATAATACAGAAAATTTTTATTTTCAGTTTGAACTTTACGTTCATCGCGACAATCCCCATGTTATATTGCTTGAAAATAATCGCGTGTACATAAGAATACATCTACAGATAAATGAGGACAAGTGTGATTCATAAAAACTACAAAATCTTCACAAAATTACGTGTAATACAAAAAATTTGTATATTCGGTTTGAACTTAACATTCATCGCGACAACCCCTGTGTTTTATTGCTTGAAAACAATCACGTGTACATTAGAAAACTTCTTCCAATCGATTGTGAAAAGTGTGTGTTTAAGGAACTAAAAAATTTTCACAAAATCACGTATATCACAGGAAATTTGTATTTTCAGTTTGAACTTCACATCCATCTCGACAACCCTTGTGTTTATTGATTGAAAACAATCACGTGTACATTAGAAACTTCTTCCAATCGATTGTGAAAAGTGTGTGTTTTAGTAACTACAAAATTTTCACAAAATCACGTATAATACAGGGAATTCGTATTTTCAGTTCGAACTTTACGTTCATCGCGACAATCCTTGTGTTTTATTGCTTGAAAACAATCACGTGCACATAGGAAAACTTTTTCAAAGCATTTGTGAGAAGTGTGAATCATCAAAACTACAAAATCTTCACAAAATTACGTACAATACAGAAATGTTGTATATTCGGTTCGAACTTTACACTCTTCGTGTCAATCCTTGTGTTATATTGTTTCAAAGCAATCACGTGTATATAAGAATAAATTTACATATCACTGGAAACATGGATTCCTACATTTTTTTCTTCTAGGCATTCCTACAGAAATTGTTTCAAGAATTGTTGAGAAAACTTTCCTGGGATTTCCTAAGTAATTCCTCGGACCTGGTGTGATGGTTAGTTAAAGCACAGGCATTTCACCCCGAGGACCTGGCATCAAATCCCACTCCCGAAAAAACACACAAAGTGTGAGTTCTTCCTTCGGAAGAGAAGTAAAGCGTGGGTCCCGAGATGAACTAGCCAAGGGCTAAAAATCTCGTTAATACAGATAAAAAAAATAATTCCTCATGCGATTGCTTATGAGATTCCTCATTGAATTTCTTCAGGAATTCATCCCGAGATTATTTCTTCTGTGTTTATTTCAGGAACAACTGCAGGAATAATTTTAAAAATTCCTCCAAGAATTCCCCAGGAACTCTTTTAAGAATTTCTTTAGGACTTCCTCTTGGAATTCTTTCAGGAATTCTTCCAGGAAATAATCCAGTACTTTCTCCAGGAACTTTTTATGGATTCCCTTAGGAATGCCTCTTGGAATTGCTTCCAGGATTCATCCTGGGGTTTCTACAGGAACGCCTGCAGGGATTCCTTCAGGAACTGCTACAGGGATTCATCCAAAAGTTCATCCCTTCTTTCTAGAATTACTTCAGGATTCCTCCAAGAATTCCATCTGTGATTTATTCAGGAACTTATCATGGGATTTCTCAACGAATTTGTTCAGGAAACCCTCTAAGAATTCTTCCAGTGATTTCTCTGGGGATTGTTTCAGGCATTCCTCTAAAAACTCCTCCAAGGAATCCTACTGAAATGCCTCTAATTTTTATCATATTCCTGTAGGAATTCCTTCAGAAATGCTTCCAGGAATTCTTGTATAGATTCCTCCAGGAGTTTCTCCAGAGATTCCTCAGGAAATCCCTACACGCTTTCGTCCAGGGTATCTTCCAGAAACTCCTTCAGGAATTTCTCCAAGGCTTCACTCGGAAATTCCTTCTGTGATTCTTTCTGGAACAACTTATTTTAAAAATTCCCCCAGTAACTTTTCTTAGGATTCCTTCAGGAATTTCTCCTTGAATTCTTTAAGGAACTCCTCCAGGTATAAATTCAGTACTTCCATCAGGAACTGTTTAGGGATTCTCTTGGGAATTCCTTGGGATTCGTCAGGAATTCCTCTACAGTTTTCTTCAGGAACTGCTATAGGGATTCCTCCAAGAATTCCATCAGGATTTTCCCTAGGAATTCCTACAGGATTTTTTTCAGTAATTATTCAGGGGGTTCCTCCAAGAGTTTTTCCAGATACTTCTACAGGAATTCCTCCAAAGATTTCTCCAGGAATTTATTCAAGGGTTCCTCCAAGAATTCCACTACGAATTCTCCTCGGCATTCTTCCAGGAATTTATTCAGGGATTTTCCAGGGATTCCAACTTGGATTCATGAAGAAAATTTTCCAGGGTGCTTTTCAGCGATTCCTTCAGGGATCCCTCTTGATATTCCTTCAGGAATTCATGCAGGCATTCCTCAAATATAGGAAAATTCTCCAGAAAATTCACCAGGAATTGGTCTAGAAATTCCTCCATAAATTCTGTCATAAATTCATCCAAGAATTTCTCTATGAAATTCTTCAGGGATCCCTTCAAAAATTCTTCAAGGATTATCTCTAGGAAGACCCTTTGAAATTTTTCCAGGGATTCTTTCAGGAATTCTTTCAGATTTTCCTCCAGTAATTGCTGCAGCGATTCCTTCAGGAATTCTGCAAAGAGAATTATTCCAGAAACTTCTTCGGGGATTTCTGCACGAATTTCTCTAAGGATTTCTCCAGGGATTTTTCAAAAATTCCCTTGAGGATTTCTTCATGAATTCCTCCAGAAATTCCTCTAGAAATTCCTACAGGAACTTTTCAAGATTTTTACAAATTTTTACAAAAAAATCTCCCAGAGTTCCTTTAGCGATTCCTCCAAAAATTCATCCAATAACTATTTCAATGATTCCTCTAGGGGATTCCTCCAGGTAATCTTCCAGATATTCCTCCAGAAATTCTCACAGAAATATCTCCAGGAATTCCTCTAGGATTTAGTCTAGGAATTGCTCCAGGAACTCCTGCAGGAAAATCTCCAGGAAATGCCCCAGGAATATCTTCAGGAGTTGATACAAAAATTGCTCCTGGACATTCTTCAGAAATTATGTCAGCAATTTCTCCTGGAATTTCTCCAGAAAATTCTTTAGGAATTTCTTCAAAAATTCTTGCAGGAAATTCTCCAGGAATACCTTAAGGATTTTTTTAGGAATTCCTTCAGGCATTTCTCCAGGAATTACTCCAAATATTGTTTCAAGAATTGTTTCAATGATTCCTCCTGCGATTTCTCCATGAATTTCTCCAGAGCGTTTCTCAAGAATTCCTCCAGGAAATCATTCGAAGATTCCTCCAAGAAATACTTCAAAGATTCATCCAGGAAATCGTTCAGAAATTCCTCTAAGAATCTTCTAGGGATGTCTTCAGAAATCTTTCCAGGATTTTTTCCAGGGATACTTTCAGGAATCCCTCTAGAAATTCCTCTAGAAGTTGCTTCAGGAATTCCTCCTGGGATTTCTCACAAATTTCTCTAAGGATTCCACTAGGCATTAGTTCAGTAATTCCTTCGTAAATTTCTCCAGGAATCCCTTCAGAAATTCCTCTAGAAAATCCTTCAGGAATTTCTCAAGGGATTTTTCCAGAAAAATAAATTTTCCAGATTTCCTTTAGAGATATCTCCAAAAATTCATCCAGTAATTCTTTCAAGAATTTCTCTAGTGATTCATCCAGGAATTCCTTCAAGGATTCCTCCAACACTTCTCACAGGAATACTTCTAGGAATTCCTCCAGGCATTCCTCAGGATTTTATCAAGGAATTTCTCCAGGAACTCCTCTGGAAGTTCCTTCCAAAATTCCTCTGGATATTTCACCAGGAGTTGCTCCAAGAGCTCCATCAGGTATATATCCAGGAATTGCTACTGGGTCTCATCCAAGAATTCCTCAGGGGGTTACGCCAGGAATTCATTTAAAAGTTGCTCCATGCATTCCTTCAGGATTCTCTCTAGAGATTTTTTCAGGAAATGCTTCAGACATTCCTCCAGGCATTCCTTCACGGATTACTCCAAGAATTTCTTCAGAGGTTCCTTCAGTAATTCCTCCAAGACTTTCTCTAGGAATTCCTTAAGAGATTTCTTCAAAAACTTTTCTAGGGATCCCTCCCATAATTCCTTCAGGATTTTTTTTAAGAAATTACTCCAAGGAACCCTCATGAAATTTATATAGGATTTCTTCTAGGAATTCATCAAGAGATTTCTTCACAAATTTCTCGAAGGACTCCTCCCAGAGTTTATCCAATAATTCCTCTTGATATAGTTTTAGATAATACTCCAGGGATTCTTTCGGAAATTCTTACGGCATTTTTCCTGGAAGTCTTCCAGGGATTGCTCGTGGAATTCTACAAGTGATATCTTCAGAAATTCCTCTCAGGTTCTTTTCTAAAATGTAGTTAGAAGTTCCTTCAGAAATTTCAGAAATTCTTCAGTCATCTTTTGCAGGGATGTACCCACGAATTTCTCCAGGATTATTTGATATTCTTTTTATTATTTCAACAATTTCTGGAGGAATTTAAGCAGCGAATAGTATTGGAAGATAATTTAATAAAGATGCATACAAGAACCAGGAAATTATCCAAGGATTCTTTCAGTAACCCCTCCAGCAGTTTCTTCAGAAGTTTACTCAGCGATTCCATTAGTAATTCTTTCAATAAGCGAGACTATTAGTCCTCCAGGGAATCTTCCAAGCAACACACATGCCACAAAAAAGTCACGGCAGGGCAGGTTTTAGATTATGCAGAAGTCACAGTGACTTACTATAAACATCTAGATACTTACATGCTAAAAGTGCTTTCATACATTTCTCCAGGGAATCCTTCAGGGATTCACCCAGGAAAGACTCTTTCGGAATTCTCCCATGAATTCATCCCGAAATTTCTCTCAAAAATGCAGCAGGAATTCCTCCAGGAAATTCTTCTCAAATTCTTCCAAACATTTTTCTTTGAATAAACTCTAGGATTTTTTTAAATTCTTCTAAGGATCCTTCTGGAAATACGTTCATTGACATTTCTGTAGGATTATGCTCTAGTGCATGCAGTATATGGGTATATAATACCACCTTTACAGAGATTCCAGCAAGGATGTACTCGGAACAATTCAACTGAAGGTTATTTCAAAATAATTATACAAAGAGGATGCCGCTACGAACGTTGTGTTTTCACCAAAAATAAAACAAATTCTGTATTTTACGTAATTTTGTGAAGATATTGTAGTTCTAATAGTTCCTCATTCTCACAATCATTCTGAGAATGTATTCTTATGTACTTGATTATTTTCATGCAAAAAAGCAATAAGGTTGTCACGATCAATGCTGAGCTCGTACTTAAAATACATTTATCTTGCATTATACCAGTGGTTTTCAACCAGGGGGAATTCCCCCATAGGGGGGAATTTCGTTCTTTCATGCGGGGAATTGCCAATTCAAGAATATTATCTTATGATTTTATCTAAAGAACGAAGAAACAATTTTCAACATTGAAAATTTTCAGTGTATCGTGAATCATCGTCGTTAAAATGTAAGTGTACACTCTCAGAAAAAATCATGTAAATTTAAGTTCACTTGAATGCACATAAAAGGAGCGGCCCGTTTGACACTAATTTACGTCTTCTATCACAAATAAAATCGAGCTAGCAATCGCTAGAGCTAAAGCGAGAGATAAAACATGTGTAAGTAGAACCCTGTATTTCACGTAATTTTTTGAAGATTTTGTAGTTTTCAAGAATCATACTTATCATGCGCATGTTGAGTTCCAACCACAAATACAAACTTCCTGTATTATACGTAAAATTGTGAAAACTGAGCAGTTTTTATGATTCATACTTCTCCCTATCGCTGTGGAAATGTATTCTTATGTATGTATGTGATTGTTTTGAAGCAATGAGAGACATGGATTGTTGCGACGGACGTGAAGTGTAAAACTGAAAATACAAATTACTAGTATTTTACGTAATTTTGTGGTTTTTTTTAGTTCCTAAGATTTACACATTTCACATTCGTTTTGAAAAAGTATTCTTATGCACATGCGATTGTTCTAAAGCAATAAAACACAGGGGTTGTTACGGCAAATGTGAAGTTCGAACCGAATATACTTATTTTCTGTATTATACGTAATTTTGTGAAGATTTTGTATTTTTTACGATTCACACTTCTCACTTTCGCGTTGAAAAGTATTCCTATGTACACGTGATTGTTTTCAAGCAATAAAACACAAGGGTTGTCGCGATGAACACAAAGTTCAAATCGAATATACAAATTTCCTGTATTATACGTGATTTTGTGAAAATGTTGCAGTTCCTAAGAAACACACTATTCACAATCGTTCGGAAAAAGTTTTCTCATGAACACGTGATTGTTTTCAAGCAATAAAACACAGGGGTTGTCGCGATGAATATAAAGTTCAAACCGAATATACAAATTTTCTGTATTGTACGTAGTTTTGTGAAGATTTTGTAGTTTTTATGATTCACACTTGTCCCCATTTATCTGTAAATGTATTCTTATGTACACGTGATTGTTTTCAAGCAATATAACATGCGGATTGTCGCGATGGACGTAAAATTCAAACTGAAAACACGAATTTCCTGTATTATACGTGATTTTATGAAAATTTTGTAGCTTCTAAGATTTACACTTTTCACAATCATTTGGAAAAAGATTTCTCGTGTACACGTGATTGGTTTCAAGCAATAAAACGCAGGGGTTGTCGCGGTGAATACAAAGTTCAAACCGAATATACAAATTTTCTGTATTGTACGTAATTTTGTGAAGATTTGGTAGTTTTTACGATTCACACTTGTCCCCATTGATCTGTAAATGTATTCTTATGTACACGTGATTGTTTTCAAGCAATATAACATGGGGATTGTCGCGATGAACGTAAAGTTCAAACTGAAAATACGAATTTCCTGTATTATACGTGATTTTATGAAAATTTTGTAGTTTCTAAGATTCACACTTTTCACAATCGTTTGGAAAAAGATTTCTCATGTGCACGTGATTGGTTTCAAGCAATAAAACACAGGGGTTGTCGCGATGAATACAAAGTTCAAATCGAATATACAAATTTTCTGTATTATACGTAATTTTGTGAAGATTTTATAGTCTTAAATAATGAGTATCTCCATATATTTCTTTGCAATAATTTTGCTTTATTAATATGGGCAATTCAACATTAAAATATGCGTGGAAACTTATTTACATTCGGAATGGCTCCAGAAAAACAGCATTTTTAAGGTACTTGCTCCGAGTTTTTGAGTACTCAAAAATAGAACTTTGGTCAAATCCATAATTTGAAAATTTTATACTCATCTAGAAAGCTGGGAAAATTCATAACTTCAAAAATTTTGTAAATCGGATGAAAAACGGCTGAGTTATATCAAGTTGAAATTACCGTTCCCACTGTTTGGGAGGCATGGCAGTGGGAGTGTTAAGTGGTGCGTATTACCCCAGAATCCCCTACCATTTATTCCATAAATGCTTCTTGAGAGGCAGAACACACACAGGTTGCATGTCAATGTAGGAAAGGGGAAGGAAGTGATGATTACAATCGTTTGTAACCAGAGTTGCGCAATATCAGTCTTGTCAGGTGATTACTGATATTGCACCATCATCGTCACTATCACTCCAGGCTGTTCAATATCAAAACGACAATGATAGGCAACGAGCTGATATTGACACGCACTCTAGATCACAATCATTGCAACTGATGTGATATTTTTGTGTTTTTTGCCAAAACTAAAACTTTTTTGTGACCAACACGCAAAACTTGTTATTTTGTAACACATATTGAAATACCATCTTGGTAAATCTTCAATTGGATTTTTAAACTAATTTTAAAGATGCCCTATCAGTGATATCCAAACACCATCACAGTCAGTCCAGTTCTGATGGAACAAGGAAAGTGACGGTGACTCAATAGAGCGCACGCTGACTTGGATCGTAGTAGGTCTATCAAATTAAGCGATTTGCTTAGCATTGACAGTGACAGAGTGCAACTCTGTTTGTAACCACAGCAAACCGAAAATACCTCTGCATCTACACTAATTTATGCGGTTGTCGGAGTGTGAGTGAGATATGGTTTGCAAAGGGCTCAAACATTGGTGCGTGGATGCTAGGTGTAAGATGAAAAAGTAGTGTGTTTATTACTCTAAAGAGAATGCGGTAAGGTTCGCTTGATTGCATAACTTATAGGCGTTATAAGACAGATTGACACTGTGCTGTGAAAGTTGGAAGGAAGGGAAACGGCTTTTTCAACTCATTTCTGTTCTAGCGATGGCTATGAACAAGTGAATGTGTATGAAATGTATATGTAGAGTAAGAGTAAGAGAGTAGATAGAAATATATAAAGTAGGAGGAAATAAACGGGCCAGGGATTGAACCCAGGACCTCCTGCATATGAATCAGAAGCGGTAGCCACTAGACTACGAAGCCCGTCGTTTCTAATCGCACTTTAGATTCTTGAGAAATTTAAATCTAGTATGGAAACCCCTGAGGTTTACAACACCACTATATTGTAGTTTGAGATGCAGAAACCCTAAAACATCCTGGAGCTTTCGGTTCTTGCGAAATTAACATGAACCGACACTTCAGCTTGGGAGTAACTGAGCTCAACGCCACTATATTGTAATAAATGGGCCCGTCACCACTATATTGTTATAAGTGCTCCTTGAGACGCATAATCCAAAAAAAAAAACATTCACAGGCGCTGTCCATAAACTACGTAGACTCATTTTTGGCCATCTCAGATAGGGGGAGGGAGCTCCCCCCTATTTGACTTTTGTCCATACAAAAGTTTCAAAATTTGTATGGAGCGTAGACTTTGACCAGGCCCACACCCCGTCTCCCCTAAGAGTCTACATAGTTTATGGACAGGCCCAACCTTCTCCTTGAACGATCGATTCCTGCAAAATCAGCATGGCCCGTGACCCCAGTTTGAGATCCACTGAGTTTAGCAGCGCCACTATATTGTAATAAACGCTTATTGACACACAGAATCTGAAAACTTTTTTCACTTTCTTCAGCGATTTCGATTCTTGAGTAATTAGCATGGCCTGTGACCTTTGCTTGGGAACCACTAAACTGTGCAACACCACTTTATTGTAATACGTGTAATGTACTTGCTCCTTAAGACGTAGAACCTGAAAAAAATAACACCCTTTCCTAGAACTTCCGGATTTTGAGAATTTTGCGTCTCAAACGTCACCCAAGATTGGGAACCACTAAATTTTGCAACACTACTGCTGGTAGTACTCCTGAGACGAACAATTTAAGAAACAATTTCAAATTTTCAGTTGTTCCCGAATGCCTAGAACTCCAATATGAGCCCAAGGAGCGGAAATCGGGGGAGTGCTAATAGGGAATACATAAGTGCGTAAATGGGAGAGTGTTATTTAAAAATAAGTGCGTAAATGGAGGGGGGAGGTTTTAGTGTATAATATTGAACTCAATGATAACATAACCTATCATTTTGGTATTCGAGAAATGTCATTTTTATTATTCTGGCTCAATTCAACCTAAATGATAACAAATTTAATTATCGAGTGTAACAGAACATGTTATCATTTTGTTATTAATCTTTACTCGGATAGGATAGCTAAAGCGCCTCCAAAACTCCCTGGACCCCCTAAACGGCCCCGGGCCTCTCTAAAACCTCCAAAAGGCCCCCTGAAACGCCCCTGAGACTCTTTTAAGCGCCCCTGAGAGCCCCTGGGACCTACTGAAACCCCTGAAACACACTGGGACCCCCTTGAAGGACCCTAGTACCAAGATCCTTAAGAACCTAGGAATCCCTTAGCACCTAGGAACCCACCAAAACGCCTCTCAGACGCCCGCTAAAACGCCTCTGAAACGCCCCAATGACCTCTTGAAGCACCTCTGAGATCCCTTGAAACCTCCCTGAGATCCCCTGAAACGCCCCTGAGATCCCATGCAACATCATGGGACCCCCTAAGACACCCCTAAGACCTACTCAAACGCTTCTGAGAGCCATTGAAACCACCTATAAGACCTCCTTGAAGCGCCCATGAGAGCTTTTAGTACCTCCCTGAAACCCCTTTGGCCCTCTTGAAACATCCTTACAATCTCCCTTGGCCGCCATTGCCATATATTGTTATCATTATTACATTCTCTTTTGCAAAATATTGGATCTGTATAGCTCTTTATCTTTTTATGAAGGGCTTAAAAAAGGTGAATAAATTAAAAGTGCATGAAAAAACTTGAATAAAAAGAGGTTTTAGTGTATATGTTCCCTGCGTACAGGTTTTCTATTCACGGCCGTACGCATGCTTGGGCAGTACTCGTAGCAGATCTTAATGCTCAACCTACATATCCTTTCATTGATCGGTCACCAAACGATCACGTGCGTACACCTCAAAAATCCCATTTCGTCGATAAATTAGAATCGTATATCTGTATACAATGAGTCTAATATAGCACTGAACACTGAATACAACAAGTAAAACGAAAGCGTAGGTCAAGCAGAAACATTTAAATGCGTCAACTCTTCTGCTGTTTTTACGAACAACTTGCAAAAACTTGATTAATTACCATGGCTGCGCGTCGAATCTTTCGGTTCTATACATACATTCCCTTGCTCTCAATACAACCATTCGCTCTCCTTCCCGGTATCCACGGTCATAGATGTTTGTTTCGAAACATCGTTCTCAAATTAGAACCACATTCAAATTTATCCTAAGATCAACATCCAAGTTCTTCCTTGAACTAAATTGTGTCACTATGTAGATCTATTCATTATGCAACTAACTATGTGGGAACTATAACAAACCTTGCACGATCTGTTCCATATACGTGTACGGGCAAGCGGTGGCGTTGCCCCATTGGAGACCCCACCAGATGGTCAGCGTGAACAGGAACACCGCATAGGTCGCCACCCCAAAGTTATCGGCCACTGGAAAGAATTTAGTGTGCATCAACACCATGAAATGCACCCTTCGATCAAATTCACAGCACTAGCCTACCGATAATCAGCTCGAAGCAGCAACCACATAGTTCCGCGGCGGCGATGGCCTCATAAATGAGCTCCTTCACTAGGCCTTCTTTGGACAATTTATCATTCACTCGTCGAGCAATTGCCGCGATCGCGCTGGTCAAAACGATGAAGAACACACTATAGCCAAGCTGCTCGATGGCCATTTTGGAAAAGTTTAAACAAAACCACCGGAAGTTGTATTAAAACTTGATAAAACTTTTTCCGAAAAAAATATTCGGCTCGAAAAGAAAACCGCGATTTGCTCCGCGATCGAGCAACACTCGGAATAAAAATAACCCGCTGCGCGAGAGTCGCGATCGCCGTGATCACTCCGCGGCTCACTATGATGTCGCTAATGGGCCACTGGCTGGCGGGGTGCGTTGTATGGGGAGACAACATTTTTCAAAAGCGTCATTCTAATGATCTTTAGTCGTGTGGTTTGTGGACATTGTATGTATCTAGTCCAGGGATAGGGTGCGACTCAAAACTCTTTGCGTGCTGCACACTCTGCTACGAGACAGCACAGCAAACTAGAAGGAGACGAGTACGCGCAATCGGTTGTGTGTTGCTCGCTAGCTTTGCCGCGCGCTGGAGCTCTCCTGTCTCTCATGCTGCACTCTCTCGGTGCTTGTCTCCGTACTTTGCACTTGGCTTGATACTACGCATGATTGTAAAAATTTCGAATCAAACGACCCATCACTTGTCAACCCTTGACAAGCTTAACAACTTTGCCGAAAACACAAACTCTTCAATTAATTTATTAATTGATTTTTTCTGTTTGGAGACAAGCGCAGTCCCAAGCACCGTGCATTACTCCCTGCGCCGTAGAGCTAGTGCTGCGATTGTCTCTCGCACAATTACGAAAGCTCTCACTCATACGTCTCTTGTCTCTCGGCAAAACGGGAGACGAGCACTTGCGATTGTGTGAAGCACACCCTTTTATCGCACCGCACGGTGCATGCCGCCAATCCCTGATCTAGTCTCTCTTCGGCTGCTCTCTGGCATTCCACATTAGTTCTAAGCATGTTTACTCTCTGTAGTGGCACTGCATACATATTTTTAATGTTTGAATATTTTATTGAGAGGCGAAAATTTTCACAGAGTTAGGAGAGTGCCAATCACGTGTTGTGTACGCGTTTGATTATCAGCATAGATAATCTATGAGTCGTGGATTAAAGTGATTGATGAGTTAGGCATAAAAAACTGCACCATGCCCATGGTACCTACACTAGGCCGTGTCGATTTTTGCAAAATTTCGAATATTTACACAAACCCGAAGGGGAGTAGGAATTCAACCGATAGGAGGCGCTAGTGACCCAGACAACAACTTTGTCGAAAATACCACAAACTTAAACTCTCACATCATTGAGATAGACATATATGCGTTTGTACTTTTGCATCACTAGCGCCACCTATCGGTCAAACTCCTAATTGACGGGCTTGGTAGTCTACTGGCTACCGCTTCTGATTCGTATGCAGAAGGTCATGGTTTCAATCCCTGGCCCGTCCCTTTCCTCCTATTTTGTATCTTTCTATCTACTTTCTCTCTCTCTCTCTCGCTTCTCTACATATATGTACAACTCATTCATATGTTCATAGCCATCGCTAGAACTAGAAATGAATTGAAAAAATCGTTTCCCTTCCTTCCAACTTCCACAGTACAGCGTATACATGCCTTCAAATGATGCAACCAAAGGACTTGTGAGATGTTCAGGTCTGCTATGCGAGGGAGTTTTCCCAGAAGCTTGGTAGAGGCAGATCCTGGTACTATTGCCAAAGGCGGGGAAACCACCCGGAGACCCGTCGGCATATAGACCAATATGCTTGATTGACACGGCGGGGAAGGTGCTCGAAAAGATCATCCTCAATAGAATGTTGCGGTTCACCGAGGGCGAAAATGGTCTTTCGAGTAACCAAGGAATGCGTTTAATAGCGCCAGCTGGTCTGCTATTGCCGATGCGCTCTTGCGTCTGGGGATACCGGAGTACCTGTACAAGATTCTCGGAAGTTACTTTCAGAATCGTGTACTAGTCTACGACAAGGAGGTGGGTCGGAAGTGCTGTCACATAACCTCAGGAGTCCCGCAAGGTTCCATCCTGGGTCCGGTGTTATGGAATGTCATGTACGACGCGACGAGGTGTTGAGGTTAGAGTACCCAGTGGGAGTGGTGATTGTCGGATTTGCCGACGACATTACGCTCGAAGTCTACGGTGAAACGATCGAGGAGGTAAAGTTGACTACCAACCACTCGATCAAGGTTGTGGAGGCGTGGATGCGGTCCAGGAAACTGGAGCTGGCTCACCACAAGACAGAGGTGACGGTTGTTAACAACCTGAAGTCGGAGCAGCAGACGGAGATCAGTGTAGGAGAGTGCATTATCCTGTCAAAGCGCTCCGTCAAACACTTGGGCGTGATGATCGACGATAAGCTTACCTTCGGTAGCCGTCGTATGCCTGTAAAAGAGCCTCCACAGCTATTGCGGCACTGTCCCGGATGGTGTCCAATAGCTCTGCGGTGTACGGGAGTAAGCGCAATCATCTGGCTAGTGTTGCTACGTTCATACTTAGGAATGGCGGCCCGGCGTGGGGCACCGCGCTAAGTACTAAATGTTACCGACGGAAGCTGGAAAGTACTTACAGGCTTATGTGCCTGAGGGTTGCGAGCGCGTACCGTACCCTGTCACACGTACGACGCTCTCTGCATCATTACTGGTATGGTGCCTATCAGCATTCTTATCAGTGAGGACACACGCTATGTCCAAAGGGAAGTATTATGAAAAATGAATGTACCCCAAATGTTATTGTCTAGGATCATAGGTTTGGACCTCTAGTTTCAGAATCTGTGTGGCTTAAAATATTTCATCTTGGGCTTTTTGATATTTTTGATTTTTTTCGTATTTTCCCATACAAATGTCGAAAAAAGTCAATTTAAGGTGAATTTCAACCCATATAAAAATGTATGGGAAGATGGATGATTTTAAATTGCACATATTCTGAAACTAGAGGTCCAAAAATGCGGTTCAAGCGAAAAAAAATTGAGGTACATTCACTTTTCATAATACTTCCCTTTGGACATAGCGTGGGACATGGAGTGCTTCGAAATGCGCGACACAAGAGGCATACGCAGGACTGCCAGGATGGCCTCTATGGTCAAATGGCAGCGCGCGTGGGACAGTTCCACCAAAGGAAGGTGGACCCATAGGTTGATACCGAGGGTAGATAGTTGGATTAATAGGCGCCATGGGGAAGTTACATTCCACCTGACACAGTCCTTACAGGTCATGGTTGCTTCCGACAGTATCTACACCGTTTCGGGCATGCGGATTCTCCCGAATGCCCAGAGTGCAATGGTTTAGAGGAAACGGCGGAATACGTTTTGTTCGTGTGCCCGCGTTTTCGCACAATGCGTGACCGCATGCTTGCCACATGCGGGGAGGACACAAACCCGGGCAACTTGGTCCAGAGGATGTGTAGGGATGAGTTTGCTGGAACGCCGTTTCAACGGCTATCACCCATATCGTCTGGGAGCTTCAGAGGAGGTGGCGCGTGGACTCGGAGAATGGCTTGTCCAGATGCAGTGGTCCAGGGGTTGGGAGTCGGCTTCGTAGGTCATACCGGTGCCCTGCGGTCGAGATCGACCCTTACAGCGATTAAGTGGCCGCGGAGAGGAAGTCCCGGTAGCGGTGCTGTCGTGGCGTCGGTCTACTGGGTTGGATCCGAGCCCGCGGTTGGAAAGGGGTCCCCTGCAAGGGTCGGGGCAGGTGGAGACCCTGTTGTCAGTAATCTTCTGGTGCAGCTGATAGGGCCTGAAGGGTAGTGATACCCTTGCTTTCAGCAGGTCAGATCGGGTTGCACGTGGGCATCAGTTCTTGATGTCTGCAAAGCAGTTGGGCGCGGGCGGGGTTGACCCTGCCCGCCTTCCGAGGACAAAGGGAGTGGCGAGGACCACTCGGGAAACTGGCTAAGCGCCAGCATGCTACCGTCGCAGACAGACGTTCAAGTTTGACTCAGCAGCTTGTGTAAAAAACATGGCCGCCACAAATTGCCAAGTGGCAATCAGCGAACAGATGGCGTTAGCGACGTTCATATTCAATCGCTGCCTCACATGTGCGTTGCGACCAACAACTGTCACCACGGTCGTCTTCCAGCCGGATGGCGGGAAAAGACCGCACGTGTAGCACGCTAATAATGTTTCCACATAATTTGTGCAGAGTAATTGACTTTTATTTAATGTCTAAAGTCTTTTGCACAAATAAGCGCATGACTCTTGTAAAATATTTTACACATTATTACTTTTATTTTACATTGATTTGCTTGAATAAAACTGCATTTGGATGAACTTCACTCGCATTGGAAAAACTTTGTGAATGTGACACAAATGTAGGAATGGTTATGACAGTGTTTGTTTTGATTTTATTTTTCGGTGGGTGGTGAATTGGGTGGTAAGTAAGCGGCTGGAAGCACGTGGTTTCTCAAACTGTCAACTGCACGCGGCTGCACTGTGGCAATCGGTTGCCTAGGTGTCGCTAGTGAAAATTTACATAGAAAATTTGAATAAATTTGTTCGAGGTAGAACGTTTGTCTGCGCTACCGTGATGGACTCTCCAAAGCGAGTCATCGATGTTCGTTGCTGCAGGCTACGCAGCTAACCTTGAGGATGCGATGTGCACTAGCCCCTCTCTGAAGCAATGCCTTCGTGGTGATTCCGGAGAGACGAAGGGTTTGGCGACCATAGGAATGTGTTTTAGTGGGTCGAGGATAGAGTATTCCTAACTTTTACTTTTGTTGTAGAAGACTGTAGGAACTTGATAATGTTGTTCTAAAATAATGAGTAGATGATTTGCTTCGGTGTCCCGAGACATGTGCTCGTTGTTAGGGGCAACGAGAAGAAACGGTCATAGTAGTCGGGGACCTACTTGGAAAGGGGAATGGACTGAGACGTGGTGATATAAAGACGCTGTTTCAGAGCGCACGGTATTGAAGAATTAGATTTTCCATTCATCATCTGATCGTGGTTTATTGAATCCAGGATTGAATCTTACTTTGGATTCGTGCTAGACCCTACAACCTGGCGACGAGGATAAACTTAGGTAAGCTTAAAAAACAAAAAAAAAGCAAAGTTGAAGCTGAAAAGCGAAAAAAAATGCCTGGGCTGGGAGAGTCCACTGAAAGAAGTTGCTTAAATGCGTTGTAATAACTGAAAATGTTCAGTAAACCCCGGACTGGGAGGGTCCACTTTGAGGAAATGCTTAAATGCGGTTAAAAACTGAAGGAATTCAGTAAATCCCGGACCGGGAGGGTCCACTATGAGAAGTTGCTTAAATGCGTTGTAAAAGTCCTGGGCTGGGAGAGTCCACTGTGGTAATTCGCTTAAATGCGGTGTAATTACTGAAGGAATTCAGTAAAACCCGGACCGGGAGGGTCCACTATGTGAGAAAATGCTTAAATGCGATGCCATACCCAAAATAGGCAGTACAGCCCGGACCGGGAGGGTCCACTAAAGTTGAAAAAAAATGCATGCTGGCAGCACCTGGACTGGGAGAGTCCACTTACTTGGAGGCTAGAAGAAAACGGACCGGGAGGATCCAATGATTTGCTGCATGTTGGCAGAGCCTAAACTGGGAGAGTTTACCTAACATAATTGTTGTATTGAATTATGTTGCATTTGAAGCATAATTATCCAGAACTGGGAGAGTTAAAAAAAAAAAAAATGGAAGTAGAAGAAAACGTTTGTTTGCAAGTGTCTTGTTTTGAAAATTGAAGTGGTAAAGCATGTTGCCTAGGATACCATTGTACTACATGCCTACTGTTATGGAATTTAAAGCTCATTTTCAAATGGGATCTAATGCGCTGTAGGTATTTATGAGTGATTCCGGATTATGCAGACTGTTATTGGATGGCAATGTTAAGTTAGTCAGCACTCGTGGATTGTTGTTCGCGATTCGCGCAAATGGGAAAGATTTGAATTTAAATTATTATAGCATCATAGCATCCAAGGGCTATATGCTGGCGATATAGCATAAGCAGCTGCCATCCCCACTCGATCTTTGTCAGTAACAGGACTAACAGAACGAAGAAGAAAAAGAAGAAGAGAAGAAGGGCTAGATGCGATCTTCACAACATATGGGTTCTAGAATGAGCTGAAACAATCATCCGTATCAGCCAGCTTACAGAAAAGTGGTAAGATGACAGAGCTGAACGTTATACCGCAGAGTTCTACTTACAGCTTTAACATCAGACGCTGGACTGAAGTATGACAATTTCATTCGAAAAAAAAACTGCTACATACATGAAAGAAGGCAATTCGGGGAACACAGTGATTAGAACGAAAGTGGAAATGGAATGAATAAAGAAAACAATAAAAGGTTACATATAAAATATAAATACAGATTTTCTCAACGAGGAGTGCATTGTAACGCGAATAGAAAGGAGTATCGGATGAATTAGGGCAGCAGTGTAGAAACAATGTTAGTTACCTCAAACTAGCAACATGGGCGAACCAGAGCAACAGTATAAAGAAGTTTGTGGAATAGGGTAGACTCGCGGAGAAAATGACCAATGCTACAAAACTGTAGATAGGTCGCACTTGAAATAAAGAACAAACAATCAGAATGAGATTTTGTAACGAAGCATTTTACAATAAATACTTTATTTTACACTTATGGAATAAAAAAGCAAAAGGAGGATTGTAGGAACTTGATAATGTTGTTCTAAAATAATGAGTAGATGATTTGCTTCGGTGTCCCGAGACATGTGCTCGTTGTTAGGGGCAACGAGAAGAAACGGTCATAGTAGTCGGGGACCTACTTGGAAAGGGGAATGGACTGAGACGTGGTGATATAAAGACGCTGTTTCAGAGCGCACGGTATTGAAGAATTAGATTTTCCATTCATCATCTGATCGTGGTTTATTGAATCCAGGATTGAATCTTACTTTGGATTCGTGCTAGACCCTACAAAGACGGCCTAAACCTCACACTACCCTAACCTTCCTGTTAGGGTGTTTGTTGAGCAGATTTTCCCCCTATGGTTTAGAAGAATAAAAAAGGACTTGCCTGGCGTCGTTATTGATCAAAAATGTATGAGCTACTTAAATTGCACTTTGAGAATGAGTGGAGTGTCCCAGCCCCTTATTCAATTGGATCTTAGTGCAATTGGTACCAGTTCAGATCATTCACGGAGGGGCAACCTTTGACATGTATAGTTAGAATTCATCGTTGATGGATTGATCAACTAGCGGCTCCCGAAATAAAAAAAAAAAGTTACGCGTAGCCCCGTGATCGAAAATTAGCTGTAACTAAATCTTCAAATGACTATATCTCAGTGAAAGCTCAACCGATTTTATTTTTTTTTTTAACAATATCTTGTCCGAGTCCTAAAGATTCAGATAATTGAACAGAAATCATTCTGGGGATGTTCAAATTTCCTCCACACAAGTGCAACCGATACAATTTTTTCGACCATCTCATATGGTTGTGAACGTTCAAAATATTGCAGCAAACATCACAAATCTCAGTGATTTGTATAGTATAAGATAACCGAATGCACATCGTAAGTCCAAAGAAAAAAAATTAACCATCCCTAGCACTCCCAGCACAGTAATTAGTTGCAATTAAATTTTCAATTGGCTATATCTCTATGATGACCCAATCAATTTTCGAAATTCATTTACAAATCTCTTGTCTGAATCTTAACGTTTCAGATAATTTAATAGAAACTGTTTTAGGAGTGTTCAAATTTCCATTAGAACAGTACACAGAACAGCGGAGAAATATTTTGAACATACCTAGCGCTCCCGGCACAATGAATATTTGCAATTAAATTTCCAATTGGCTATATCTCATCGATGGCTCAACCGATTTTCAAAATTATTTTGCCAGTCTCTTGTCCGAATCTTCAAGTACCGTCGTTGGGGGTGAGAATGGGTCAAAAAAGGATACTCAAAGATTGTTTGTTAAATAACAAATGCAATTGAAGTCGGAATAACTTTTTATTTGGTATGTATACTCGCCTATGTGGTAATGATAGTTTAGCAAGAAAGTATCACGTTATATGAATTGCTTAGTTAACTACAAATGATTGAAAATTGACCCAATCTCACCCCTTAGAGGGGGTGAGAATGGGTCAAAGTATTCAAAATCACCTATCTAAGAATATAAATTAATTTTATTGATCATATATAGTAAACCTACTTAAAACACAATGTTATTATGACGAATAAAAGCTTAGGTAATTTTAAAAGATTATTAATCCACCTAAAAGGGCTAATACAACTGAAAAAATGGTTGAAATTTGATAAAATAACGTTTGTATACTGTATCACCATTTTTAGACATCATAATCATCCTCATTAAGAGTTTCAACCTCCATGAGAGGAGGGGAGATTACAATGAGGGAGGGTGAAGAAAGAATGAAAGATTGATTGTAAAAAAAAAACATGCTAGTTTTTGTATACTGCATAAGAAATGTTTAACCAAACCCTCCGTTATAAACTCTTATGTACATGATCATTGGCCTCTATATTGCTAAGGTAATTCACTCCATCTCAAGATAGAGGGTCGTTCAAATATTATGTTAAGTCTATTTTGTGAGCTTACGATATTGCAGTACACTAAAGATTAGCTGATAATTAGAGGAACTGTCCACACGCATGGGTGTATTGTTATAAATGATTTTAGGCACTAAACGTATTAACACACTCGTATGACGTTTCTCGACATATTTTTGAAAGAAAGCGCGCTTTAGTGAAAATACGGTAAACATGGCACCACTCTAACGTCAAATGGGAGCAGGATAACAAGTTGAATTTTTAGTTAATGTCATGTGCACTCGATAACTTGCTTGACCCAATCTCTTCCCCATTCTTAACATTTAAACATAGGGTCGAAAATATTAAGTTTTTAAATAAAAAAAGCAATGACATCCCGCATTTTTCATTACATCAACCAGGTAATACCTACAGCTTACCACTTATATGAAAATTTATGGTTAGGTACTTGTGTTAAACATTACGAAGGAGAATTTTTTTTCAGAGTGGTTTATTAGTAGTTTCATCATACAAGTTTAGCCACAAATTTAACAAAAAACGATTATTGCAAAACATCTTATTCTGCATCATGACGTGTAAAAACATCTCCCCTTTGAAATAATATAAAGTTTTCAATATAAATTAGCGATATAGTTATTGAGCTATTTCAAATTTTATGTTTCTCCGTTTTGACCCAATCTCACCCCCCAGACCCATTGTCACCCCCATCGACGGTATCCAACAATAGACAAAAACTCATTCAAGAGGTGTTGTTCACATTTCCTCTAGAACAGTGTATCTGATATTATGTTTTCGACATGTTAACCTAATTGTTAACGTTCTAAACGTTTCCGTACACATAATGCAATAATGAATTGTGTGGTTCAAATGAGAATAGTGTTAGATAAAAATGTTTTGAACATCCCTAACGCTCCCGACACGGTAACCTAAAACTAGTTAAAAACTATAGTATAATCAGCTGTATCTCTGCGGTTGCTTAAACGATTTTCAAAATTCAATTACCGATATGTTGTCACATTATTCGAGTTTCAGATACAGGTATGTTCCGTTTTTATCAACACGGTCCGCGATTTTCAGTTGACAAAAACGGAATAGTGATAAAAACGGAATAATTTTCTTTGACAAAATAGTTTGCAACTTTTTTTTACAAATTGGACGATTTCCTAGAACACATTCCAAAAGTAAAAATATGCAGTTTATAATGAAATTTAATTATTTTTGATGTCTTTTAGCACATCTTGGTTGCACAGTTCAAATTACAGTTTTATGACTGTGACGTCGACAAGAGGTTTTCACCACCATCTTAACAGATTCCTATGAAAGTTTAAACTAGGATACTACAACTCGATATTTCCTTGAGTCGATGGTCCCTTCAATATCGACTCATGGAGGTTTTACTGTAATTGATAATTCATGGGCTACAACTCGTAGCGGTGAGTCTACGCCGAATAAAGCATTCGCATCCACTAGTCTCCTTCCTGGGCCAATCGCTTCCAGTCACCCTCAACGTTTAGAGCCCTTAGGTCCTCCTCAACTGCAAAAAGCCACCGTGTGCGCAGCCTACCACGAAGCCGACGGCCCCTACCTGGTTCTCTGTTAAACATGGTTTTAGCTTGTCGTTCCTTCGGCATACAAGCTATGTGCCCAGCCTACCGCAGTCTGCCGTGTTTTATTCGCTTCACTAGGATACTTTTAGGATTCACTAGGATACTTTTAGAAAATCTTCAGGAAATTTTCTAAGCAATCACTTGTATTTTCTGCAGAATATTGGATTCTCCAAAAAGTTCCTCCAGAATTCTTGTAGATTACCTTGTACCATGCCGCTTGTTTATCTTTTGGAATTCGATAGGGGGTCCTCCATAAATGGCGTAGCATTTTTTAGTCGATTTTTGACACCCCCACCCCCCTCGTAGTCTATTTTCCCATACCTAAAACATGGCTCGTAGCATAATCAGCGGATCCCCCTCACTCTTAAAATGCTACGTCATTTATGAACGCCCCTTAAGAATTTGTAGAGAAAAGAGGTTCTGCCCCTTATGATTTCTTTAGAAATTTCTTCTCGGATCAACCTAGATGTCTCTTTTTAAATTTCTCCTGGAGTTTCATTGGGGATCCCTTCAAATATTCCACCAGGAATTGGAATTTATTAACCATACTTATGGATTATGTTGGGAACAGCTCGCTGACGTTGTATACGGTTTGGGTCTGGAATGGCCCTAATGCCCAAGGTGGGCTAAAAAAATCATTCTGGGATTTAACCTAGGTCCTAGTTTATCAATTCATCCAAGAGTTGCTTTGGAGATTCACCAAGATTTTACTTTTGAAAGATAGGAGTTTCTCCGTTTCTTCAAAATATCCTACTGGAATTCTTCCAAGACTGCTTTCTGAAATCCCTTCAGGATTTTTTTTTCTTATATTTCTCCAGGGGTTCTTCCTGGGATTTCTTCAACAGTTTTTTCTAGAATATCATCAGACGTTCTATTCTTTTAAGATTTTCTTATGATATTGTTTTGACTTTGTTTTGGTATTTATGCGCAGTAGAAACATCTACACATACTGGAACTTTCACAGATTTTCCAATACGATTCTATCTTTCATCTTTGTTATTTCCTCATGATTACTAGATGAACCAGCTTTGAGCTGAAAATCTCGTTAATAAAGATAATATTGCAATAATAATTATCATTGATTTCTTACTGCGTTTCCTGGGAATCTCCCAGAATTTTAGTCTAGTAATCTTCCAGGAATTCTTACCTAAAATCCCCCAGAAGTTTCTTCATGGATGATGTTCTGTATAGAAATCTCCGGGGAGTTATTCCTGAGGATCCTCCAGAAGTTCCTTGTGGGAATCCTTGAGAAATTCCTCCTAGGAATCCTGTATACATTCTATTCTTTCAAGAAATCATCCAATTGTTCCTCGAGGGATACTTTCAGAATTCATGGGATTTCTGTAGAATTTTTTGGGAATCTTTCGTTTTTTCTTGGAATCCTTCAGGAGTTGCTGGAGAAATCCCCAGATCGTTTTCCAAGATCCTAGACTCCTCCTTCTTTGAGAAACTTATTTCTGGAAGATTCATCTCCTAATTCACCTAAAGGAGCTTCTGAATTATATCCTGACGATTTTAAGGAAGAAATCCATTAAGGAATCTGGAGGAATACAGGAATCGCTAGTAGAAATTACTGAAGAAAATCAAATTTGCATTTTTGGAGCAAACGAAAGATGAAATCTCGGATAAAATTCTATAGTAATCTCCTGTTAGGCTAGCAAATATTGCTGTTTCTATCTGGAAAATTTTGACAGGGTATCAAGAATGACAAGAGAGATCTCTGGTAGAAGTTTGAGCCCCGTCGTAAAAAAATAGCGACCAGTAGAGAAGAATTCAGCATAATTTCAAGAAAACGTGTACAAAATCATGTGAAATTTATTTCACTTAAAAAGTCTTGTAAAAAAGATTGTAGTGTAAAAATTCAGGCAAAGAAAGCCCTAAACTATTTAAGTTCTCAAAAAACACTTGAAGTGGCAGGCCAAGTTTCAGTTGATACGTAGCGCTGTAAAGAAGAAGAAGAAAGGAGAAGAAGGATCTTCAGAAGGAAGTTCTTGGAGGAATACTCTGATTCCATAAGATAATTTCCATAAGATTCCAAGCTATCCTGGACACCACATATTCGGGCAATGCCGGCGAACCTTTGGTACAACTTGGGGTCTAAAACCCAAGTATATCAGATGGGCTGCAAAACGGTGAGTCGATAAGGAGAGCGTCCAATATAGCTCTGGTCCTCACAAGTTCCTACCTCATGCTTCCACGGGTCAAGCGATGACAAAGACCGCCAGCTAAGAGTTGTGTGCTTAGCTGGTAGTGCAGCCTGGGCACTGTTGTCCTTCTGACTTCAGCTAGATTGAGGAGGTACGATCCAAGCGTCTGTTCACCAAGGAGGTGCGGCTCAAACAGCGTCTGTTCTGGCATCCAGCGGCTGAGTAAGCAACGCTGCATCACGCCCAGCTAGATCCAAGGTGGTAGCTCCATCAGCGTGGTCGTCCCAGTGTTGGTTGGGACGTTAAACAGAACTGACACGATGGCGCTCCGGCTAGACAGGAGTGTTGACGTAGGCCCAATAAGCCATCCGTAATAATCCCCATTGCGAATAACAGAGGAGAAAATACGACTCGATACAATCGATAAAGACCCACGCGATGAAATAAGAACTACACACTAAACGCTTTCAGCAATATTTTGCTGAATTTTGCCGAGCTGAAAGGTCCAGCAAAATTTTGTGCTGAACTTTCAGCAAAGTTTGCTGAATTTCAGCAAAACGTTGCTGGTGATCAGCAGAGTTTACTGAACAAATCAGCAAATTTTGCTGAATTTCAGTAAATTTTTTGCTGAAACCATCAGCTCGGCAAAATTCAGCAAAATTTTGCTGAAACCTCAAATCGATTTTTTGGTGTGTACGATTGGAAACTTGGAACATGGAATTGCAGGACACTTGGTTTCGCAGGATGTGACAGGATAATTTACGACGAACTACATCCCCGCAGCTTCGACATCGTGGCGTTGCAGGAACTTTGTTTGACTAGACAGAAAGTGTGGAAAAGCGGACATCGAGCGGCTACCTTCTACCAAAGCTGTGGCACCACCAATGAACTGGGAACAGGATTTATAGTGTTGGGCAAGATGCGACAACGTGTGATCGGGTGGCAGCCGATCAACGCAAGGATGTGCATGTTAAGAGTTAAGGGTCGTTTCTTCAACTACAGCATCATCAACGTCCAGGTCCACTGCCCACACGAAGGGACACCTGATAACGAGAAAGAAGTGTTCTACGCGCAGTTAGAGTAAACATACGATGGCTGCTCGCCGCGTGACGTGAAAATCGTTGTTGGCGACATGAACGCGCAGGTAGGAAAGGAGGAAATGTACAGACCGGTAATCGGGCGGAACACCCTGCACGCCGTATCGAATGACAACGGCCAGCGATGCGTAAACTTTGCAGCCTCCAGTGGTATGGTAGTCCGAAGCACCTTCTTCCAAGTGTAGAATTAGCTTTAGCTAAAATACACAGAAATAAAAACCAAAAAAAAAGCACCTTCTTCCCCCGCAAAGATATCCACAAAGCCACCTGGAGATCACCCGACCAACAAACAGAAAATTAACTGTACAGAAATCGACCACGTTCTAATCGACGGTAAATTCTTCTCGGATATAACAAATGTCCGCACATACCGCGGTGCGAATATAGTTTCGGATCACTACTTAGTCGCTGTATGCATGCGCTCAAAACTTTCGACAGTTATCACCACGCGTCGAAGTCGAACGCCGCGGCTCAACATCGAGCAGCTGCGTAACGTAGAAGTGGCTCAAGACTACGCGCAGCAGTTAGCAGTGGCCCTACCAACGGAAGAGCAGCTTGGTGCAGCTGCACTTGAAGATGGCTGGAGGGACATCCGATCCGCCATAGGTAGTACCTCGGCTACAGCACTAGGCTTCGCGACTCCGAATCACAGAAACGACTGGTACGACGGCGAATGTGAACAGTTGAAAAACAGCATGGGTGAGAATGCTGCAACACCGTACGAGAGCGAATGAGGCACGTTACAGACAGGCGCGGAACAGGCAGAACTCAGTCTTCCGGAGGAAAAAGCGCCAGCAGGAAGAACGAGATCGCGAAGCGATGGAAAAGCTGTACCGCGCTAAGGACACACGAAAGTTCTACGAGAAGCTGAACCACTCGCGCAGAGGCTTTGCCCCACAAGCCGATGTGGTCGAGAGATGAGCACCTCAATGGCGACGTTGCAAGTACCGAAGAGATTGAGGAGGAGGTTGACCGGTTGAAAAACAACAAAGCCGCTGGAGCAGATCAACTACCAAGCGAGCTTCTAAAATACGGTGGAGAAGCACTGGTGAGAGCACTACACTGGGTCATTACCAAGATTTAGGAGGAGGAAGTATTACCGGAGGAATGGATGGGAGGTATCGTGTGTTCCAACTACAAAAAAAGGCGGCAAGTTGGATTGCGGGAACTATCGCGTGATCACACTACTGAGCACTGCCCGCAAGATACCCTTTCAAATGTGATGCCGCCGTCTACCACCAATTACAAGAGAGTTCGTGGGGCAATATCAGGCTGGATTTATGGGTGAACGCGCTAGAACGGACCAGATATCCGCCATCCACCAGGTGTTGCGGAAATGCCGGGAATACAACGTGCTTACACATCACTTGTTCATCGATCTTAAATTGGCATATAATAGAATCGATCGAAACCAGCTATAGCAGATTATACACGAATACGGATAAAATTATACGATTGATGGGCGCAGCCTCAACAACGAAATAGAGCAAGTCGACAGAAATTTGAGCTGGCCACAAGTCAAGGCGATGGTGGGCAATCGCTTCAGGATGGAACATCTTTCAATTCGGCCCTCTGCATCACCGTGAGTGCTCGGAACTGAAAATAAAGTATGTAGTAGTAATTATTGGGCTACTCGATAATGGAGCCCACCGGAGTATTCTAGAGGTGGGATCTTTTGCATTGATCAAATCATGTAATTTACAACCTTTTCCAACCGAAGGCGACTTGGTAATGCCCAGTAGACAAAAGCTTGATGTTACTGGTTACGGGAACCTGCCAATTTCTGTTAATGTACAAACAGAATTAATTGCGTCCCATCTGGTTCTAGTACAACCAGTGCAGTGATAGTTGAAGAAGTACAGGCCAGTCCAGAAGTTTGTTATTTTACAGTACATCAGATTCAAGAACTAGAATCAATTGAAACCCAATGAAAAGCCAAAGGTTTCAGTTCATCAAAACACTATAAAAGTTTTGAAAGCATTACATATCGTTATGTCAAAATTTTAAAAATTGATGGTTGCGAATAATAAAAAAACAGGTATTCTTTAAAAATCCAAAATGGTAGCTGAGTTCAATATGGCTGACCTATTTTTTTACTGCAGCTAGTAGCTCTATCTTTCCTCTTTTCAAAAGCTTTGCTTTTGTTAAAATATTCGAGTCATAACAATTTAAATGAGCCAATAATTGACCTACATTGAGGGGTTCGAATACCAACATAATTCTTAAAAACGTAAATTTTGACCTAACGTTTGGCCTTTCTTACGTATTTATAAGCGTTTTCTCAATGCTTATCAAATCGCCACTACTGGTCTAATTCTTACACTGAAACCCAGAGGTCTCCCGCCAGCAGAACAAACATGCATGGTTTGATTTGTTTGGCAACACATTTCTACTTTGTGTGGTGGAATGGGATACAAAATACAGTTTGTGCTTTAACTAAGGAAAGCATTGTAATCTTGTACATATTCAAAACTAAATGAAATTGGTACTGATACAAATTGAAAATTTCATCTGCCTTCGATGCAGAAAGTAATCCTAAAATTGAAATAGAAATCCGATTATGATATATATGGACTTAAAGATAAATTGTCACACATTTCTAAAAATTAGTAGCTATTGATCCGTCAATAGACGACTGCAGATATCAATATCATTTATTGAATAAACTATCATTGAAAGTTGTACAATGCGTACAATGTATAATTCACATAGGAGCATATGCTTTTACCAAAAGTTTTTAAGCTCTATCAATATAGTAATCGAAATCCCTAGACTGCTGCGGAGGTGTGCCATTACCGATCATGGTTTATCTCTCTCTATGTCTCCTCCATAAATAAATATTAACCATTGGTCTTTGTTGCTATCAGCGTGCAAAGTGATAGTAGTGAAACCGGCGTTCCTCACCTTATCAGATATACCAAGAAAAATTACTATTTAACAACATAGGATAGCAAACCCCCATTGAGATGTGGGATTAACTGATGCCATTGAGTTGAACCAGTGTATGCACAAAACCAGTTTTGCCCAACTTCCCATCCATCCACCATCTGATTACAAGGGCAGTTATGTTGTTATTGCTTTAACAACTTGTGAGTGACACATCAGAGTGTGTGCAAAAATCCAAAAAAAAGTATAAGCCGGTCGCTATCTTTGATTGTGTTGTTTTCGATTGGGACGAGTTTCTTCACCTTCGCTCCTTTAGTCGGTTTTCTAACGCGTAGAAGTGAAGATGTTGTCTCGCAGCGTATTTCATTTGAGCAGGTAAGTCTGATTTGTGTAGTTGGCTCAGAAGAAAATGAAGCGATTGGTTACTTTTACTTTGAATCATAGTTTTTAAACTTTTTAATGTTACTAAACCGACAATCTACGAAACCAAAGAAATTAATATTGACGTCACCTTTTGAAGATCAAACGGTGAAGATGTTTTGTTTTGGTGCTCCGATAACAAGGCAATACGAGAGATAAGATTGACCTCATTTTTTGAAACCTCTTGGTTCCTTGCCGTGTTAATTAACATTAATTCAGCGAAAAACTTGGATAATTTCGTTTGAAGCCCATGCCATGCCATCAATTGAAAATTGTTTTTCTATGGATTGCTTTCTCATACCCCTATCAGGTTTGTGATCATTAGATATTTCTTTAAAATGTATCAGCTTCCACTTTCTTATCTTGAATATACCGATGTTTTCTTTACCGAATACTGGAGCTCATATATATGAAGTTGCCTTTCCATGGAGGCGCATGGTTGCCAACACTTTCTTCATTTAGTATGTAGGCGTAGGGTATAAGTGCCATAAGTAATCTCACGCTCCCAAATTCGTCCTATTCGAAAACAAGCGATTTTGGCAACGATTGAGACCGTTCTTTTTGTTTTCATGGGTGCTCACTTCTAACAAAAAAAAAACACAAAAACAAGCAACACAAACAGCGCTTCAATCCTTTGTTTTTCGTAGGATGAAAATGAGAGCCACATGCATAATAAGGAAACCAATACCCTACATACCAGTTATTAAGACGTAATCGAATCATCAAAAAATTACGCACAATTTGACTTTTCTTGATATGTTTGAGGTAGCATAGCAAAAATAATTAAAAATGAATTTGATGTTTAAGACCTTAAACAATCTTAAAAGTTCACTTGATCGAGAAGCAGATTCATTGCATACATAATTACAACTTTTGAAATTATTTCGTTGTTAATTCGGGCACTGCTAAGCACTATTTCTTATTGTTTTGTGGATTCCATTTCTGTTTTATTATTTCAAGCTTCCACTCTGGATTCCTTCAGATAATTTTCCAACCTCCGAAAGCGAGTTTTAGGACACATTTGGCTTTCATGAATTTTAGTAGCTTTTTCTCATCTCCTACAGCATACAGGGGATAGACACAATGATCGGGACAGGCAAAATTTTCTCTTTCCAAAAAATGTTCAACTAGCTATAGTTTTTCGAAAAGTGCATCAAATATTCTCACTATTCTCACTATAAGTTGATCAACTACTTGTGTATCAGTTGTCAAAGTTTGAAAAAGATCGGGCTATTCTGCATGATGCTATAAAGATTCTAGAAAAAGCTATCCGATAGCCAACTTTGAGCTGTTACATCTTCGGATTCAATGAATCGAATGCAATGAAATTTTGACCATTTATGACTTATACAATTAGCTCTGGAAAACTTAACTTGAAATTATTAACAAGAGAAAAAGTTATAACGATTTCATTTATTTTAGTACTTTTTAGTACTAAATAACTTAAGTAACTTTTTAGTAAATTGGTCATATGAAAGCACTTTTAAATTTGTTGCCGACAATATTGTTGCTTTCCTTCAAGTCAATATTCAAGTCAATTAGCGGGAATTTATGTGAACTATAATTACCATCTTAAATTTTGAAACGAAGTTGAAATTTTGAATAATTTGGTTTTCATTGGAAAAATTATTTAATCGTTATAATTTTCTTCTGTGTTAAGAATTTTAAGTTAAGTCAAAAGTTTTTCATAGCTTATTATATAAGTCATAAATGGTCAAAATTTCATTGCATTCGGTTCATTGAATCCGGAGATATAACAGCTCAAAGCTATCGGATGATTATACCTTTTTCTAGACTCCTTATAACCTTGTACAGAATAGCCCGATCTTTTCCAAATTTGGCCACTGATACACAACTTTTTAAACAACTTACAGTGGAAATTTTAGAATATTTGATGCACTTTTCGAAAAGTTACAACTAGTTGAACATTTTCTTGGAAATTGAAAATTTTGCCTGTCCCGATCATTTTGTCTATCCCCTGTTACAGGGGATCTACAGTAGATGTCGAAGAAGACAAAAAACTACAAAACATTAGAGAATATTATGCCGTTTTGAAATATCCAATTTATTACACCTAAACCTCATTTTACGTCCACTATTGGCTTAACGAAATAAAATTCTACTGCCAAAACAATAATTAAAATAGACATTTTTATATTTTTGTACACTTCTCCTTATCACGGAGGTATTTTAAAAAATATAAAAATGTTGAGTTTGCTCATTTTCTTGGCGGCAGAATTTTTTGTCGCTAAGTCATGCATGGACGTAAAAAAAGGACAAGGTGTACGTATATTGGGGTGTTCCAGCTTAGCTTAGACTGACTGCACATATCTATGGTTGCTACTCCGTGATTGACCCGAACCAATGGCAGTTGCACAATGAATCAACTGAATAATTGACTGGGAGTGGTCAAAATTCTCACTGTGCACGCTTCAGAGACTCTATTTAACGGTACAATAATGGCGCCGGCCACGTCCTTGCAGTCAGTTTGGAAGAGGGAAGGAATATTAGTATCAAGCTTTGTTATGTGAAAGTTGGCGATTACCGCACGTCTCCACTAAAGGTTGAAGGAGGGGTTGTTAGTAGGGAAGGTATCGTTGGGATTCATTTTGATAAGTAATATGACCTTTTGAATTTGAATCATGCCATGCAGACTGTCGCGCTATTGTTCGCTTTACGCGGGAAGCAAACAATCGACCACCCATACGAGTGGTCTCTCAATGTTTACTACATAATACAGGGGATAGACAAAATGATCGGGACAGGCAAAATTTTCACTTTCCAAAAAATGTTCAACTAGCTGTAACTTTTCGAAAAGTGCATCAGATATTCTAATTTTTTTACTGTAAGTTCTTCAACTAGTTGTGTATCAGTGGACAAAATTAGGAAAAGATCGGGCAATTCTTCACGAAGTTATAAAGATTTTTGAAAAAGATAAAATTATACGATAGCCAACTTTGAGCTGTTATATCTCCGGATTCAATGAACCGATGGCAATGAAATTTTGACAATTCAAGACTTATATAATGAACTCTGGAAAACATTTGACTTAACTTGAAATTATTTACAAGCGAAAAAGTTATAGCGATTTTATTTTTTTCCCGATGTTTTAGTAAATTGGTCTATTTTTAATATGCATCCCATTACTTTTTCGACTTATTGGCGGCTATGTTATTACTTTCCTTCAAAACGCATTTATATATAAGTCAATTACAGGGAAACTAAATGAACTATAATTTGCATATTGAATTTTGAAACGATGTTGATGTTTTGGGTAATTTGGTGTTTTATTAGAAAAATAATCTTATCGTTATAATTTTCTTCCGTGTTAAGAATATTAGGTTAAGGTAATGGTTTTTCATAGCTCATTATATAAGTCATAAATGGTCGAAATTTCATTGCATTCGGTTCATTGAATCCGGAGATATAACAGCTCAAAGTTGACCGTCGGATAATTTTACCTTTTTCAAAAATCTTTATAACTTCGTGAAGAGCTGTCCGATCTTTTCCAAATTTTGTCCACTAATACACAACTAGTTGAAGAACTTACAGTAAAAATTTGAGAATATTTGATGCACTTTTTGAAAAGTTACAGCTAATTGAACATTTTTTAAAAAGTGAAAATTTTGCCTGTCCCGATCATTTTGTCTATCCCCTGTACGTAACAAAACTCCTCCAGCACACGTGAATGATATTACGATAAAAAAAAACAATAAAAACTGAATCGCGTTCAGTAACACCGACCTCCGGATTCCATACGACCGAACCACGCAAACGGAACTCTATTACGTATTTTGGGGTGTTCCAGAACAAAAACTACCATAAAATCAGCTTTTTAAGGTTTTTATGATTACAAATGTGACAAGTACATATGTTTCCTTCAATTGTATTGGCATACGTTCCCGAGCAGAAGGGAATACCTTACAAATATCATGCAAAAAACCACCTGTGCTCTGATATTTGAAAGTATTATTATAATATTATTCTACTAAATGTTAAAAGAACATCACAATAACAATTGGAGCTATTTGAGCAGAGTTTGGTTTTGATGTGGTATTTGTTAATTAATCAGTGAATCATGGAGACATCCAACAAATGAACAATATAATAACAAAACGTGTTATTGCTTTGTTATTCAATACCTTCTGGATAACAAATACCGCAACCGATATTTTAGGTATGCGTTCATTATTGAAATAACATTACTTATTATTTTCTAGGTGTTATTGATACAAAATTATGGTATTCCTCTGAAGGGCATATCGAGGTATAACAGTATTAAAAACAAATACCTTGATGTTATTCAGTTGCTATTCTTTTCTGCTCGGGTTGTTCGGAGAACTTGTGGCAAACAAGTATATCTTTCAATTTGTGCTGAACGAATTAATGTTTGACAAGTTTTAGTGTCGTTATGATATTTTAAAGTTCGAAAATAGTCGAAAAACAAAAAAAATCGATTTGATGTTCCTCTTAGTTTCAATGGACTAAGCTGAAATTTTGACAAGTTACTTATTTTAGGATGCCAACCAAAATATGGAGATGGACTTGAAAATCAGGAAACATTTTTGAAAAAAATAGACAGGCCTACTGGGAAGCTTATGGTAACCAATCAGAAGAACTTTCAACAAAAAATCTGAAAACAACTTTCGGCTAAAGCTCATGAAGGAATAGAAATTCTATAGTACTTTTAAATTAAAAAAAAGTTCAGTGTCATCGAGTTCCTTTGCTTATCTTTACCTGCCCAAAAATCGCGTAGTCTACTCTGGCTCAACGCCGACCATTTCTAGAAAAAAAATCTAATGGAAATAGTCAAAAAAAAAATAGCATGAAACCACGATAAGTTCCTGAAGTATTTTATGGTTTCATTAATAACCAAATATCCTGTGAAATTTTTAGAAAAGTTTTGACGGAAACGCCGGCCGTATTTTTATTCTATGTTTACACGAAATTGTTTGCAACACTTCTAAAATTCCATCGAGATCTTTTGGCATTTCTCCACAAATTTATTTTGCAATATATCCAACAAATCTCTAGATAAGTATTACTAGGATTTCTAAAATATATTACATCCCGAATTTAAAAAAAAAATCAGGTTGAGTCCCTAACCAAAAATTTGCAACGAAAAAAAAATAAGAAAAGGAATTTCTTGAAATGAGTTTTCATGTAAAATTCAAATTGAGGAAGTTTTCTTGGCAGTTTTTACTCAAAATCAAATATTCCGCATCATGTTTAGGGTTATAAAATAAAGAGAGAGGTTTTTTTTTAAATGTTCTATACGTAACGCTTATACAATTGAAGTTTAGAGTTTTTTTATATTGTTATTTAGAATGGACTTTTCAATTTAAGACCACTATACCTTTAAACAATCAAAATTTAGCCAAACATCATTTTTTGGTGTATTATGTACAATGTGGAATCATATTTTCAAGGTTTGGTTTATTCACAACTTTTTAAACGATTTTTTTTTTGTAAAAGCATGCTTAAAGATTTAAAATGGATCAACCAGTTCAATAATTACTAGACCTTAAACTAAACATTGTGGCGTGGAGCGGACCTGGTGTGGTGGTTAGAACACAAGACTATCACACCGAGGACCTGAGATAAATGTGGGTTCTTCCTTCGGAAGGGAAGTAAAGCGTGGGTCCCGAGATGAACTAGCCTAGGGTTAAAAATCTCGTTAATACAGACAAAAAAAAACTAAACATTGTGAATAAAAGGAAGAAAAAATAAAGAAAAGCTTAAAACTAAGCCTGTCTTGGCATGCTGGTTTGAATTCATCAACCAAGCTGTTTCTATTTCGGCGACGTTAGGCAAAGGATTTACGCATCCGATGTATTATTCATATATGGTCTTATTGCCTAGTTTTTATCTCCCTAAAATAAAAAAAAAAACACTTGTTCGCACTCTATAGCGAATACTACCAAATCTGAATTGAAAGATTTACCTACTTTAAGATATCAACTTCCTTGTTCTTTGAGTAGACCGATAAAGCCATAAAATTCTCAAACTTAAATTTAATAATTTTTTGAAAAAAAAGATTATGCTTTATGAGTTTACTCAAAAAATAATTTTGAAAGAACCCAATCTAGGGGATTGATTTACACTGTTCAACACTAAATTTTGTTATGGGATGAGAAAATAAAGAACAGGGGTTTGGGACCCTAGAAGTGTCATAGTGAAAGAATTTTTGAAAAATATTGACCACAGTTCCAAACCAAAGTTTATATGGCACGGTGTCAAAATTTTGATTATTATCGAACTTTCATGTACCTCGAATTTTTCTTCATAGAATGTTAGAATTTCGACTATAATTTATAAATGCCAAATTTGAAAATATTCTATCGGGGAAAATTTGAGTTAGATGAGTTTTTAGCTAGTTTCTATACTAAAAATCAATAATTACTATTTTAGCCCAAAAAACGTTCCATACAAAATGTATGGAAAAATTTTCGTCGATGAAATATTTTCTAGTTTTCCGATTATGAATATATAGCCCAAATACTAATCATTTTCGAAGAAAAATCCGAGGTACATGAAAGTTCGATAATAATCGAAATTTTGACATGGTGTATGGAGAACTTGGGGTGTTCAACAATTGATATGTGCATTAGAACGCGCTGTGCATATATTTAGGCGTTAGACAAATACGAAACTAACCCAAATAACGAAAACGCATAAAAATATGCACGGCATGTTCTAATGCACATATCAATTGAACACCCCAAGTTCTCCATACAAGCTTCGGTTTTGAACTGTGAAGGCCCGGTCCAATGTTTTTCAAAAAATCTTTCACTATGACACTTCTAGGGTCCCAAACCCCTGTTATTTTTTTTCTCATCCCATAACACCAAATTTTGTAAAATTTTGTCGAGCAGTGTTATCAACAACTTTCGAAAAATAAGGTCACACAACTTTTGAATCTAATAAGACCCATATATTCACATAGAAAAAATCATTTTAGGTTTCGTGAACCTGACCTATACTAGCGTCTTTGGAGACGATCACAACACGTAATTTTGAGTTGTTATAATGTTCACGTCTGACTAATGGAATATACGTCTAATGTAAAATTCGTTTCTATTTTTAGTACCGTGATTTCGGGTGAAGTTGATCACTGGGATAAAAATGATCGATGTGACGGCATTTTTTATTTGTTAAAAATAACACTTTAAACTTGAAGCAATTTTCTTAAGTTTCAAGGGTTACTGAATGATGAGTTTACATGTTTGACAACCAAAAAGTCACACATTTCTCTATTAAGTTCAATATTTTCCAAAACTGCGTGTTAGGCAAACTTCAAAAATACTTTCAAACTTTTGTTACCGTAGCTGTATCGCACATGTAATGAATAACACTAGTTTACAGCATTTTTGAACTCGGTAAGCTGATGATCATTTTTGATGTAGAATTATGCCTTGAGTTCGAAAACGCGAAGGAAAAAAAATACAGTAGAGTGGAACTTTTTTCGACTTCCCATACAAGGTTGATGACTTGGATCGATTTTGATCTCTTTTTTAAGCAAAGTCGCTCACTTCATTCATCTCATTCTGCGTAATCAATGCTCCAATTGAGCTGTTTTTTACTGTAATTCGGCTACACATGATCTATAAAATGAACGTTAAGAATTTTTAAATTGTTTTTTTTTCTCATTGAAAACAATACATTTCTTCATATATTTTTGGAAATTTTGTTAAAATTAGAGGAGATCGTCCGTTAAACTAGCCAATATTGCGAATATTTTGTATAGTTTTTCTTTCGTTGCGCAATTTGCGCGCCGGGCAGTTACGCGCAGCTCCACTCCAGTTGCGCGCAGCCAATTAGGAGCAAGAAAGCAGACGACGTCGTTGCGCGCCAAAGCTACACGCAGCACGTTTCCATTGTCTGCGACCAAAACAAACATCGACGCTCGCCCACCGGCTGATTGTTGTTGTTGATAACTTGCGTGCAAAGGTAAGTTAACTCATTTTGGTCCCTTTCGAGATTGTTTTAATGAAACGGAAATAAAACAATATTTTCTGGAATTGTTGCTGATTCGATTGGTTGTGCCATTATTTGTTGCATTCAATCCTGTACTGATCGCACGCGGTCGATACCGGTTGGGTATGTCTTAAGTAATGCAAATATGGATACTGCCAATGATGTGAGATTCACCCTTGCGCACAACTGACTGACAGATCGGTAAAAGTGTGAAACTAAAATTTTTCTTGCTAAGCGCAATATCTTGAATTTCATCAATCTGACGAAAAAACCTGCATTCAGTAAATTGAAAGGTATTATCTTCAGCTTTTAATTTATGGAAAAAGATTTAAATTTAGTTGAACAAAACGCAAGATAATTGAATTTTAGTAAATTCCACATTTTAAAAAATTGTAAAACTTGATATTGAAACAAAACTCAAAAACTGTTCTACTTAAAATTTTTTGAAGCACGGTTTCGAAATCAGCACTAAATTGTGCTTAAAAAATGTTGGTCGTTGACAAAAGTTCACGTCTGTCGTTTTATTATGTAAACTAGTGTAATCGAATAAATGTTTCCCGGCTGCCAAGTATTCGTTAGACTCCATTTTGTCATCAAAAGTTCTATATATATTGAAATTATGTAATGCATAAAATTGTACTTTTCCAGAAGTATTCACATATTTGATAATAGAAATTGAATACTTTCAGTCGATTTCTTTGGATTTATTAAACTTTTAACCTAAATATATTTATTATAAATAAAAATTAAGAAATCTTGTAAAAGTTTCTTAGTAGTGAATCAAAGCTTTAAAATCGTAACTAGAACTAAAGCTACAAGAACGTAACCGAACTATACTGAAAGTTATTTTAAACATACGTTGCGTTACCGATACCGAGACATCTTACCAGTAAGATAATAAGTTTCTCAGCCACCTTTCCATCGATTTGGGTTCTCTTTGCATTTTGCGTTTTTGTTTCAGATTGATCCCAAAGTGCACCTCTTCCTCCTATGTATACGTAGTTTATGAACACCAACACCAACCAACACCAAATCAGTCTGCAATTATTACAAGTTGGTAGCCACTGGCTTAGCGTGTCGGGTCTAGAGATCATGGATGGAAGGACACATGATAAAGATTAAATTCAAATGAATTCATCTGTCTGGCTCATCTGAATACAACAATGCAGATCTTACTCCAATTTCGCACTTGCAAATGCTTAAGGTATTCGTAGCTCTTCACGAGGCATCTTTCGTTCCTTTCAACAAGGTTCATGAACGATTCATTTTTTCACGATCAAATCTAATCTTGTTTACTCATTGAGAGATAATTAATTTTTCATAAGTACTTATTTACCCTCTGTATCGGAGCTGCGTAGTCTAATCTCCACTATCAATTGAGACACAATGTGACAACTTCAATGCTTGCAGAAGTAAAGAAATTCAATGCATAGAGCAGTTAAGAAACTGTGAATCTTCTTCTTAGCGTAGCGTTGCCACTGAGACAAAATCTGCTTCTCAGCATAGGATTCGGTGTGCACTTCATAAAAAAGAAGAAACTCTGTACTCAAGAAACTCAAAAAAAAATCTATCACGAAAAGGGCATGGGGAACCAACATATTTTGGACACAGCAACGCACCAATATTTTGTGGACACTTACGGCAAAAACAAATGGAAGTGTCCAAAATATATTGGCGTAACGCTGTTTCCAAAAAACGTTGGTTCCCTACACTATATGAATGTAATGCCGAACCCTTTCAGGTTTTGAAATACATAGTCGATTATTTCAAAATTTTCAGAATAATTCGCAACAAAAATAAATTTCAATATTCCAAAAAAAAAGGTTTAAAAATTTTGTTAAGTTTGCCTGATTTTCCCCAATTTTCGTTCCAATAGATTTTCACAAAAGACAATCAACAAGCGATCGGTGCATCAGCAACAATTTCGATGGTTCAAAGTTAACAGCAAAGTGACGAGCAATGGCGAATACGGCTCAACGTCGCAAGAAGACGCAAGCACGAACGGAAGCCCACTGTCCACGATAGCCACGCTGGTAGGAGGGTCGCTACTGACCTACTGGATTGTAAAGAAGCTGAGTGAGTATAACATGATTCTCATGTAAGTTCAAACAGTTTCCTATATTTTCATCTTTCCACAGAGGATGACTCATCAAAAGTGTATGCCAAAGCTGCGGTTTCCAATCAGCAAGATATTAGCAAAGCCCACAAAGAACTACGGAAAGACTTGCCAGTGTACTCGATGGACGAAGTGGGAGCACACAATTCTCCCAAGACGGGCATCTGGGTAACGTACGGAATTGGAGTGTACGATATTACCACGTTCGTTCCTAAACATCCGGGTAGCGATAAAGTGATGCTCGCCGCAGGTAATTTCATTCTATCTTAGTAACTAACTATCCGAACAAACTTTATTTTGACTATCCAGTGTCCTTAGAAAAAAAGTATACAGATTTTGGCTCATAGATATTTTTTGAATGGAAAATAACAGAACAAACAGATAAATACTAGGCTGTCATAAAAAAAATCGAAACTCACTAAAAGCGTAATATCTCAGTTTCTAGACAAGATATTTCAAATCTTTTTAGGGAAATTTCGCATATAAACAGTACTATCAGATAAAACTTTCATGGTTGAAAATAAAAAAATTGACATGTATTTTTTATCAAATTTTGATGAAAAATACTCAAAAAATAGTCATGATAGCAGAACAAAAACGGTTCTACCGTCAATATAAACACACTATTTTGAAATTTAATACCCTTTGAGATTGCCTAGAGGTAACTAGAAAAATACAGAAATATTTGAAAAAAAAATCAGAAGTTAAAACATTTTTTACGATTTATTTTTTGAGAATTTTTATAAAAAAGGATCATTTTTCAAAAATTGCCCTGGCGGAACTTCTAAATGATTTTTTTAGAATAACGAAATGTTTCACAAAAATGCTTCAAATATGCAAATTTTTCGGGTTGAGCAGATTGACTTTTCGAACATTGATTTTTTTTTTTGGGAGTTTTCACATCTTCTGGAAAATCTCCCAGGGTTGGAATAGAGTGCAGTAAAGGCAGCCCCAGTGACAAGTGATTGATTTGAGAAAACCGAGTATAGCAGTTGTATGGTGCTAGTTTTGCAGCCGTGTATTAGCTTATGGTTTATATTTCACTAACTTCCCTTTTATTCAGCGTAAACTGCTTCAATTCTATTGTTACACGCCGAATAAAGCAATTGCCTCCGCTGGTTTCCGTCCTAGTCCAATCGTTTCCATTCGATCTGAATATTTAGAGTCCTTGAGTCCTCCTTAACTGCCAAAACTCACCTTTGCGCGCCCTTCCACGAATCCCATGGCCCCTTCCTCTATTGAATATGGTTTTAGCTTATTGTTCCTCCGGCGACCTACGTGCCCAGCCCACTAGAAGTTCAAATTAAAAGATGAACCCCATTGTATTGCATTAGGGGTCGTTCAAACCAACGGGGGTAGACGGTATATTCATTTCTTAAATATACTTGGTATATTTCGTAGTTCATGAGACGTCCTCCAGTTTACCGCTGAGAATTGTTCGTAGCACTTGACGTTCGAAGGCTACAAGGGCTCTCCAGTTAGCCTAGTGGTTAATGCTATGGATCGCCAATCCGGAGACCGCGGGTTCGATACCCGTTCTAGTCGGGAAAATTTTCTCGACTCCCTAAGCATAGTGTATCATTGTACTTGCCTCACAATATACAAATTCATGCAATGTCAGGCTAAGAAAGCCCTTCAATTAATAACTGTGGAAGTGCTCAAAGAACACTAAGTTGAAGCGAGGCAGGCCAAGTCCCAGTTGGGACGGCGAGCTATAAATAAAAAGAAGAAAGCTCTCCGATTAACTTTTTTCAATGTCCTAGATCTATGTACAACGCGAGTACTACATCATTATCGCACGTCATTAGAGTACCAAGATAAACAAATTCCTCCATAGCACCAAACTCATTCTGTTAAACAGTATTCCGAGCAAAATCGTGTACGGTGAATTGCGAAGTATTATTCCCCTATACAGCATCCACTCGATAACTGGCTGCTGTTTAACTGGACTGCTTTTTAAGTGGGTGCTCGATAACCGGGACAAAAACCAGTTAAAAAGCAGTGGTCTGTCAAAAATATACGAAATATAACCTCACATTTTGCAAATCGATAAACAAAACAAAATATAACAATAGCCTCCGGCTCCGGAGCTCAGTCCAGTTATCGAGTGGCGCTCGCTAACTGAACTGTCGTCAAAGCCCAGTTATCGAGAGGAAGCTGCAGTTCACGCACTCCAGTCGATGTTGTTTCTTGTATCGAGGGCAAATAGCTCTAAACAATTAGCAGGCAGTTCATCCTCTTTATATCTTCAATATAATTCGGTGTGAGAGTTGATACAACTGGTCACTATCGTGCTTCAGAAGCTTGTCCAGAAGTTCGTCCTTCCCAGCAGCCTTGTCGTTCGTCAGTTCTCTCAAGCCTGTCTTAACCGCGTCTACTCTGGAGGTTCCACAACCTTTCTGTCGTCGTCGTCGAATTATGGGTGTCGCTCTTCCATTACCACCATTCAGCAATACCTGGAAGTGTTCTCTCCTCCTGGCAGCCACCATTGTTTTATCTGTCAGGAAGTTTCCATCACTGTCCTTGTACATGACTGGAGATGGCGCTGTTTTTCTCCATTTCGTTATACCTCCGCACAAGCCTCCACATATCATTCTGTTCCATACTCTGTTGCGCCTGAGCAATTACATGGCCTCAGATCACATGTTCCTCATGCTTTTTTACTGTTTGCGAATTTACCCTTTTTAGGTTACTCTTGCTTCCCTATATCACTCCCTGCTCTGTTGGATCCTTAACACCAGCATCCGGCTTCTAGCAACATTATTCTCGTCCGTTCCCCTTTGACACTGCTTGACGAACCACCTATTCATAAGTCGTCTTTGAGCAGTGCCAATCACCTCCCGCGCTGCCGTACTCATCGCTCCGTGGATAGGCTCCCACACAGTCTTGATATGATCGCTTTCGTTGATCTCAATTATCCGCTCGTTCAACTTCTGGCGATAGTCAGCTACCGTACCGTCTGCTCACAAACAGATAGACGTAACATCATGGCTAACAGTATCTCGCGCAGTTCTACCAACAGGTGGCAGTGTGCTCACAAAAAAAGACACCGGACAAAAGTTTTCGATGAATTTCCTCAGACTATCGTCTGTTTGTATGTGGTCTGCTGAAGAAACGCTAAATGTTGAAACATATCGATTGCTGGTTCCTAGCGTCCGCCACGGTTGATCACCGAGCTCAAATATTACTAACTACCGTTTACCCCCGTTGGTTTGACCGCTTTCAATATGAACACTTTTTTGACCCCGCTAATCAGCACATCGATAAAACTAAAACTGGTTCAAACGTTATTTTGCTCATGGAACGGGGTGAAACGGAACTCAGAATCAAAACACAACAGCAAATAAAGTTTCTAGCGGTGTGTTTTTACACACTGAATCTCACCACCGTTACGAAAGTGCGAAAAAGCACTCTTTTCGCTATACCGTAGTTTACATTTTTTCATATTTAGTCAACCAAAATTTGACACAAGCGAATATCCTTCTCTTCTAATTTAGAGGCTTGCTAGGGATTGTTGAAATTATTGCGGAGATATTTCGGAATCAAAATGGGTCATTAAAATTGGCCATTTTGAAAAAAGTAAATTTTCGATATGAGAACAGTACAGTTTTCGAAATTAAGCACACTAGACTGACAGTAAAATTTACGGGTGTTCCGGGGAACTGGTTGTGGGGTCAATTTAAGCAACGTAGTTTTTAAAATAAATCATTCGGTGGTAGTATTACGCGTGGTAAACCAGGCATGAGATTACTTATGGCACTCAGACCCTATTCTTTTATGGATTCCTCCATGTATTTCTTCAAGGAACTTCTTTTAGTAACTGCAGACATTCCTGATGAGATTTCATTAAAAATTCATACAGAGATTCCTTCAGCAATTTCTCCCTGGATTTCTCTATAAATCCCTACTATGATATCTACCGGAATTCTTCTAGGGATTCCTCTAGATATTTCTAATGTTTTTTTTTCAGGAATACTTGCTGGCATTATTCACGACAATCTTCCTGAGATTTCCTGGGATTCCTCCAGGAACTCTTAGTGGCATTTCTTTAGGAATTCTAGCAGGGATTCCTCAAACAATTCCTGCTATGGTTCTTCCGACAATTGGGTTTTTAAATTAAGAAAAATGTATCGATTTTTTGATTTTATACAAAAGAGTACCTTTTTCTGAGCCACCCTGATTTTTTTCAGATTTTTAGAACTTTATTTTGGTACCTAAAATCAATTTCAAAGAGATTTTTTGAAATCACCTATTGACAGCTGGGTAACTGTTTGACAGCTCCACCCAGTACAAAATGCGACGAGGGGTGATTCGACAAATCGCTCGCATACAAACTTCAAATTGATTTTTAAATAGGTTCCCGGGCACCAAAATTCATGAAAATTTGGATTTCGGCTCAGTTTTGCATGCAGATTCAGAATATGGAATTAGCTCAACACCGCTAAAGAAGCCAATTTCGCCTCTGTAGTGATTAATAGAGAAATTCCTTCAGTTTTTTTATTCTTCCACAAATTCCTCATGGGATTTCCCCAGGAGCTCCTCTTGTGCTTCCTCCAGAAATTCCAGCTGCGAATTCGCAATCAGTTACTGCTGCTGCTCTTCTTGCAATTTTTCCTAGGACTTCTCCAGGAATTCTTATTACTGTTGGAGCGGGGAGGGATTCAATCACGGCACTGTTTTTACGGCAGATCGAAAGTCGTTGTTTCGTTGATCAGCTTAAACTAAATAGATTTATTGAATTTCAATCAGCTCATAGATAATACAATGTTACTCACAATTCTTAGTGCTTCCTTCCGTTGGGTTTCAAACTCCAACTACTATTTCAATTTATTATTCTAATCTGTATGCTATCTTACTACTTCAACCACTATCGAAGGTCTTTCTCTTTCAACTGATCTTTCACTCTCCTTTATCTTAGTCTCGGGTTTCCAGCAATCATTGCCGCGCCAACACTTATCGTGACACCTTCAGGAATTCTTCTAGATATACCTCCAGGGATTTCTTCAGGGATTCCTTAAGAAAGGATTTGATTATTCTAGGCAATCTTCCTGGAATTCTTCCAGAAGATCTTCCTGACGTTCCTTCAGGAATTCTGTTAGAGATTTCATCCAGGAATTTTTCCCGGAGCTCCCCAGTCAACACACATAAAGACATATCATCATATTCTACATCATATACGACTTCGTGTTGGCTGGATCCACTTGGCCTTTCCTCCAGGGATTCCATCTGGAATTCCTCAAGTAATTCCTCCTGCGCTTCTTCCAGCAATTTCAAGGGCTCTTCCAGAAATTTTAACTATATTACCCCCAGAAATTCTTCTAGGGACTCCTTTTGCTGGGGTATTCTTGCTGGGATTCTACCGCACAATGTTTCTGGGGTTTCTCCAGAAATTCCTCTTGTAATCCCTTCAGGGGCTAATCTAGAAAACCTCTAACAATTCTTTAACGGTTTCTTTAAGTAGTCCTTCAGGAACTTCTCTTAAGATTCCTCCAGGGAATGGAGTTTCTATAGAAAGTTCTAATTTCTGTTAAGATTCATCCTTGGATTTCTATTGAAATTCCCACTATCATACCACGCGAAATTCTTGTAGGTATTCTTCTGGATATTTCTATTGTTATTTCTTCAGGAATTCCTGCTGGCAGCAGCAATTTCTCCTAGGAATCATCTAGAAATTTTAACTGTGACACCTTTATTAATTCTTCCAGGGATTTCTTATGGCATTGTTGCTGCAAATCTACCAGACAAACAAGCTCGGATTCCTACAGAAATTTTTTGAGGACTCTTCCACAGATTCTTCAGGATACCTATGCCGATTCTTCCAGGGATTTCTGTTAGGGATACATGCAGGTAGTTTTTCCAGTAAATCCTTTTAGTAACTCCTTCAGGAGTTCATGGCGGTGTTTCTCAAGACATTTTTGTAGAGATTCTTCCAGCAATTCCTCCTAGGATTTCTCTAGAAAATCCTACTATGATACCTCCCGGAATTATACTAAAGATTTCTCCCGGAATTCTTTCAGGAATTCTTGTTGGGTCAATCCAGAAAATCTTCCTAGGGTTCTGCAATAAGTTCCTCCGGTGATCCCTCCAGGAATTCTGTGAAAGATTGTATCCAGGGTATCTTCCAGTAGCTTCCCTTGGTCTTCATCCAGAAGTTTCAGCTGAGTTTCTATAAACAATTTATGCTGTGATCTTTCCAGCAATTTATTCTAGGACTCATACAAAAATTCTTACTATAAAACGTGCAGGAATTCTTCTATGAATTTCTCTTGGCATTCTTTCTGGGATTCTTTAGGTTAGTCTTCCTATGATTCTTCAAAAAATCATTAGGTTATTGCCCGTTGTGAAGATTTATAGATTCCGACGCAAATAAATGATTACGCTCATTTTCAGCGTAGGTGCGTTAAAAATGTTTGTTTACAATGCAAAACTATCACCAAATGTGTACCTAACAACACAGCGTAAAATATTCTCCAGGACGCGGTCTGGTTTTATATCTGTGGGCCCACGCAAGAAAAATCCACGCAACTAATTTTCGCGCAGGAGTCTAAACAGGTGGAATCTCCGCAATATTCTTCCAGGAATTTCTCCATGGATTTCTCCACAAATTTCTCATGTAATTCCTCCAGAAACTCCTATTGATCTTCCTTCAGGAGTTGTAATTGCAGAAAAAAACAATTGAAATCTCTATAGGAATCCCTAGATGAACCCTAGGAGATATCACTGTAAGCCTTTCTAGAGAAATAGAAGAATTGTTGGAGAAATCTCTGGATGAATTTCTAGAGAAATTTCCATCATGAATGCCTGAAGAAATCTTAAGAGAAGTTCTATAAGAATCCACAAAAGAATACCTAGCGAAATCCATTGAAGAATTGATAGAAGTTTTCCTGAAGGAAACTATGGAAGAGTCCTTGAAAGAATCGCAGAAGTATTTTGGATATATATGATATGCTACCATACAAGAGTTAAATAGAGATCTTTAAAAACTATAATTCAAATCAACCTCCTCTCCTATTTCCCAGGTAGCGCCATCGATCCCTTCTGGCACATCTTCCAACAGCACAACACCAAAGAGGTGCTCACACTCCTAGAATCGTTCCGTATCGGGAACCTCAAGGAAGACGATGTGATCTCAACCCAGGATCAGGCAAACCCATGGGCCGCTGAACCCAAACGGCACGCCATCCTGAAACCGACCGCCCAAAGGCCTTTCAATGCCGAACCTCCGGCTTCGATTTTGGTGGACGCATTCCTCACTCCGAACGACTTCTTCTACGTGCGCAACCATCTCCCAGTGCCGGAAGTGGACATCAAAGAGTACGAGCTGGAAATCGATGTCGAACTGTCGGGCAAGACCAAGAGCAAAACGTTCAAGTACGAGGATTTACGCAAGCTTCCAAGGCACACGGTCGTTGCGACGATCATGTGCGGAGGCAACCGTCGCGGAGAGATGATGGAAGTGAAACCTATCAAAGGGCTATCCTGGGGTCCTTCGGCAGTTGGAAATGCCGAGTGGACTGGTGCGCGTCTTTCGGATGTCCTGAAAGCCATGGGAGTCGAGTCGGATGAAACCAGCCACGTGCAATTCGAGGGCTTGGACGTGGATCCAACGTCTACACCGTACGCAGCATCCATACCGCTGTCCAAGGCCATGGATCCACGTGGCGACGTGATCCTGGCGTACGAAATGAACGGCGAAACTCTTAACCGCGATCATGGCTATCCGGTGAGGGTGATTGTCCCAGGTGTCGTCGGATCTCGTAATGTGAAGTGGTTAGGTCGGATTGTGGTCTCCAAGGACGAATCCGGATCGCACTGGCAGCAGAACGACTACAAATCGTTCAGTCCGAGCACGGATTGGGACACGGTAGATTTCAAATCTGCTCCGGCTATCCAGTACATGCCGGTGACCTCGGCCATCTGCAGCCCAGCGAATGGTGATCAACTCAAAGCGGAAAATGGATACATCACTGTGAAGGGGTATGCATGGTCCGGAGGCGGCCAAGAGGTGATTCGGGTGGATCTAACGGCCGATGGTGGAAACACTTGGATCGTGGCTGACTTGGACCAAGTGGAGAAGGGTACGGGGAGGGGGCGACACTGGTCGTGGTCCCTGTGGACGGCGAAAATTCCGGCCAAGCCGGGACAGAAGCTGGAGATATGGTCCAGGGCGGTGGACGATAACTACAACTCCCAACCGGAGACGTTCAAGAATATTTGGAATTTGAGGGGAGTTGTTGGTAATGCGTACAGTCGCATTAAAGTTGATGTTAAATGATAAAGGTATTGTTACACTATGAAAAAATGCATTGAATATGAAAGTTTATTGTTATATCAATTTTATTATAAATTATTATAGAAAGAAAAGCCACCAATGATTTCTCTACGGATTCCTCGCAGGTTGACTTCTGAGCTTCCCCTGGAATTTCCTCATTGATTTCATCCAGGATCGTTTCAGGGATATCTTTCGGCATTTCCCCCGGAAATTGTTCTTAGGTTCCTCCTGGGATATTTTCGGACATTCCATCGGGAATTCCTCTCGGGATTCCTTTTGGGATTTCTGTATTTTACGTATTATTCCCGAGATTGCATCAGGGCTTTCTCCAGGATTCTTCCTGGGATTTTTTCCCAGGATTCCTTTAGGATCCCGGGCTTCAGAGATTTCTTCCAGGATGTATTCATCGATAGCTCCAGGCATTTTACCCAGGTTTCCTTCCTTTCTTCAGAGGTTCGTTCCGAGACTCATTAGGGGATCCTTTCCTGGTTTCCTTTAGGTTAGGGATTATCTTTAGTGATGCTCTCGGAATTTCTCAGGCATTACACAATGGGAAAAAATAGACATAAAACGCGAATAAATTCAATATCTCTGCTCGGAGTGGATGCATTCGAATGAGTTTTTGACACAAACTACAAAAATCTCTACAGTTTCAGATAAGGAGGGTGTCATTCGCCGCACGATGCTGGAAATCAGTGTATCGGGCCCGTTTTACCCCACTCTCTCTATTTTTCACCTTTTAAGAAAAATCCTGGAGTACAAAATAAATTATTTACTAACTTCGTGTTTGTGTAAAAACTTCCGTAGTATCGAATGGAGCTGGTTTGGCTCACCGCACGGCCTTAAAAATTGAAATATCTTCAAATAACCCCGATATCCCCTATTTCTTTGAAATTTCACTTGCTACTTCGCCCGGAGTGGAACGGAGTGGAGCAAGACCAGCCCTATATGTCATGTAAAATGAGTCATTTATTTTGCACGCCAGTCGGAAATCGATGAGGATTTACTCAAAAAAGTGTGTGAGAGAGAGCGGGGTAAAACGAGCTCAATACACTGATTTTCAGCATCGTGCGGCGAATGGCACCCTCCTTATCTGAAACTATAGATTTTTACAGTTTGCGTCAAAAATTCATTCGGATCCATCCACTTCGAGCAGAGATTTTGAATTAATTCGCGTTTTATACCTTTTTTTTCCACCGTACCGTGGTACCGTGATTTCGGGTGAAATTGATCACTTTTCACAGGTTTTGGCTTCTTGTTTTTGAATAGTTATCGATATGGTCAAACTCAATGCTTTAAAACAAGTACTGCCACGGGTTTCATCAGTCAACGAGGTTGAAACTTTTACTGCAAACCATTTTATTGCAATGAATATCATTTAAAATATAAAATCTAAAATTTTAGTTCCGGAGTGAAATTGATCAGTCAGTGAAATGTCTTCGTTAGTGCTGAAAATAAATTCTCTATCTGAATTAAGCATCCCAGAATGCGAAAAGCTTTGTAAAACTTATACAAGTTTAGTAAATTTTGAATTATTTGAGTTAAAAGTTTATTAGATCTAAAGAAAACGCCTGAAAGTATGCAATTTTTATAGTAGACGAGTACTTTAGCAAAAGTACAATTTTATGCACAAATATCAATATTTACAGAATATTTGATGACGAAATCAGGTTTAGCGAACACTTGGCAGCTATAAACATTCATTCGAATATTTATTCCATGTGCGATGTGCTACAGTAACAAAAGTTTGAAAGTGTCTTTGAAATTCGTCAAACACGCAGTATCGGAAAATATTAAATTTAATACAGAAATATATGACTAATTAGCTGTGAAACATGTAAACTCATCAACATCATTCAATAAAACTTGAGCCAGATGATGGTCATTCTCTACAAATTGTTTTAAGTTCAAAGCTTTATTTTGACAAATAAAAATTGCCCTCGTGATTCCATCATTGATTTTTGCCGAGTTTCCTCTTTAGGAATTTATCTTGGTATTTCTTTCGAGATCCTATTAATTTTTGCTTAAGGTATCTTTCTGGGATTCATACCGGGATTTCTTTACGAACCCTTTCCAGGTTTCCTTCCGGATTCCTTTCGGGATCTCTGCACGGATTTCTCCCGATATGCCAATTAATCTCTTGGGATTCCTCCAGGTTTATCTCACAGATCTCTCCAGGAATTATTTCAGGTATTCCTCCAGGTTATTCAAAAGGACTCTTTTAGAGACTCTTTCAGGGATAACTTCAAGATTGTTTAATGGATTCCTACAGGGCTTTCTGCCGGGATTCCTTTAGGTATTTTTTCCAGAACTCCTGAGTTTTCTCCGGGCTTCCTCCAATGATATATCTCGGAATTCCTACATTAATTCCTTTTGGGATTCCTTCAGAAATTCCTCCAGGATTTCCTCGAAAATCTTTTCCAGGATTCTTTCAGGGATTCCTTCGGAATATTCAGAAGGACTCCATTTGAGTTTCTTCCTAAATTATTTAAGGGATTCTTGCTCTGTCTATGATCACATAACTGTCCCATATGAATAGGAAACTTAGCAAATATTGTGACTGATATGCGATCGTAGGCAGTGCAGGGTTTTTTTTCCCGGACTTCCTTCATGGATTCCTTCCGGTATTCTTTCTGGAATATCTCGGAGAATGTCTTCATTGAATCCTCCTGAGATTCCCGAGTTTCCTTTAGTATTCATTTAAAACAATTCCTCTTGGGATTGCTTTAGGGATTTCTTCTGGGATTCCTTCATTAATTTTCCTGGAATTCCTTGAAACATTCTTTCGGCTATTCCTTCTGAGCTCTATGTAGGGATTCCTTAGATGATTGCCCCTGGATTCTTTCAGGGAGTTCTGTCAAGGCTCTTTCAGGGAAGTTTTCCAAGATTCTATTGACGATTACATGATAATTGAATTTTATTGGCTTTTCTCGGTGAACGTAATACTACTCAAAGAAGGAGAGAGTAACGAAAGTAATGAAAGAAACGGTGGATAAAATAGCAAGTGTGTGACGAGAGAAATTGACTAGAAGTTGAAAATTAACAGAAGGCCATAATTGAACAACACAATCACAACGACGACCCCTTTGCCTAACGTCCTGGTTTTGAACGGCTAGGTACTAGTAGTTTGATGATGACTACTAGCCCTAGACAGGTAAAAAGATCGTGGTTGTGATCTGGTAAATGTTGTTCGGCTTTGCTTTCGGTTCTTTTTGTGTTATTTTTAATGACTTTTCGGGCCCGTATGAAGTTGGTCCCCAATATTAACTTCATTTCCCGATCAGCCTAGATAGCTGTGCAGTGTCCGTAGCGGTTGGTTCAACTGGCTAAGAATAATACTACGGACCGCCTGTTCCAGTGGTAGGAGTCCACTAATCAGATGACCCTTAATTCAAGGCGTTATGCGGCTTAACGCTTACTGTGACTAGGAATGAATGGTTAGGGGTATCAGGTATCAGAAGGCCGGCTCCAGAGGCACGTTATCCTCCATTTGGGACATTTGTGCCATCGCCAAAATAACAGCCTATTTCATCATCTACCTGAGGGAAAAGGAAGGAAGAAGGATTTGGATGGGGATAGGGACAGGTAGGGAAATAGGAAAAATACCCTGGAAGAGGGTACTAACGCACAAGCGTACCACAATGGGTTCAAACAGCGCCCTGAAAAGGGCACTGTAATAACGCATAAAGCGAAAGAGAGCCTATAGCTCTTTACCACAGCGGGTTAAGAACAACAGAATATCCTGAAGATTCAGGTTTCTGAAGTCAGTTTCACTTAATAAGTGTTTACCGAATACTCGGAAACGCAGTTGCGCAAAAACTGGACAGTTACTTATCAAATGATACGAAGTTCCATAATCGGATTCACAGCTATCACAGGCAAATGAATCAGCTTGCTGAATATTCGCCATGTGATAGCTGAGTCGGCAGTGACCAGTCAATGCTTTGACCAGCATGCTGCAATTCTGCTTAGACAGATTAGTTAGATACTTCGCCACTCGTAGAGATGGCTCAGCACTATACAATTTGGTTTGACGACATGACTCCAAACTATTCCAGTATTGTTTGTGCTGAGTGGCAGCCCAGGTGTGAATCTGAAGCTTTACCCAACACTTGGATACCGGAATAGCTGGCTCAGGGCCAATGGAGTCATGTGGTGCTCCAGTGCTCCAGTGCAAGCTAACTCATCAGCCAATTCATTTCCAGCGATGGAAAGAATGGCCAGGTACCCATACAAAGTGAACAGCGTTTGCTGAATTCAGCTCCTCGATTTGAGTTCGACAAGCGATAACTATCTTCGACCTGGAGTTGGCCGAAGCAAGTGCTTTAATAGCAGCCTGGCTATCTGAACAGAAGTATATTACTTTGCCCATTACGTGCTGCTGAAGTGCTGATTGCACTCCACACATAAGAGCAAAGATTTCGGCCTGAAAAACGGTGCAGTGTCTACCAAGTGAATAAGACTGATACAGCCTTAGCTCACGAGAATAAACACCAGCACCTGCTCGACCTTCGAGAAGGGAGCCATCAGTGTAACATACGATGCCGTCTGAAATACTTCTTTCCAGATAACCAGATGTCCACTCTTCCCGGGAAGGGAATTTCGTGGAAAATGTCCTATCCACTCATCCGCGAGCGGTAATGGCGGCGGCGGGCACAAATAACCGATTCGAATTTTGACGTTTCTTGGGGATCGCAATCGGTTGGCGCCATCAAACGATGGGTGAAGGGGTGATGAAACTGTTTTGACTTTCCCCCAAGAAACGTCAAATATCGAACCGGTTGGATATGCCCGCCGCCGCCATCACCGTTCGCGGATAAGTGGATATGGAAAATTACAAGCAATTGTAAGATCACTTGGAGCAAGGACAATTTTGTCCCAATTCACTAAAAGTGGAAACAACGAGGTGTGTGTTGATGTGCGGTTCACAGGAGTTACCTCTAGTAGACCGAATACCCGTAACCGGTAAGTGCAAGAAAGGGCTTCTTGTTTGAGATGAATGTGTAGTGGGGCAACGTCAAAGAGAACTTCGAGCGCTGCCGTAGGAGTTGAAGAGAACGCTCCAGACATCGCCATTAAGCACATCCTTTGGAGATGGCCTAATTTTGATTGGACCGTTCTCACTTCACCCTTTTGCCACCACACAAGACATCCATAAGCCAATATTGGCCGAACCACAGTTGTGAAGATCCATTTGATATACTTGGGTTTTAGACCCCAAGTTGTACCAAAAGTACGCCGGCATTGCCCGAAGGCCATACAAGCTTTCTTGATTCTGAACTCAATGTGAGGTGTCCAGGAAAGCTTGGAATCAAGAATGACTCCAACGTACTTTACCTGTTCAGTCACATCGATTTCAGAATCAAAGAGACGCAAAGGTCGAACGCCATTACGGTTTCGCCTTTCCGTGAAAAGAACAATAGATGTTTTACTCGGATTAACCGAAAGGCCATATTGGCGACACCAACCCTCAACTACCTGAAGGGCGATTTGCATCAGGTCGAAAAGGGTGCTGATGCACATATCAACTAACAATGTTAGGTAGTCGTCAGAAAAACCATAAGTAGGAAAACCGCTATTATTGAGTTGCCTCAATAGCGTATCTGCTACGAGATTCCACAAAAGCGGTGACAAGACTCCCCCTTGGGGGCATCCACAAACACTCAATTTCCTAATCCCTGCTAGACGCAATGTCGAGAAGAGATATCGGTTTTTGAGCATTTGGTGAATCCAATTGGAAATCATTGGAGATATACCATGACTCCGTGCGGCTTCCAATATGGCATCGAAAGGCACGTTGTCAAAGGCACCCTCGATATCTAAGAGAACACCTAAACAAGATTGCTTTTGAGCGAATGCTTTCTCGATATCGTAAACAACCTTGTGTAAAAGAGTTACAGTGGACTTACCAGATTGGTAGGCATGTTGGTTCACATGAAGAAGCACGTTGGCCAGATGAACATCACGGATGTGATGATCCACAATGCGTTCTAAGCATTTCAGAAGAAAAGAGGTCAAACTGATAGGTCTGAAACTCTTTGCTTCTTCATACGACGCACGACCCACTTTCGGAATAAACTTTATAGTAATATCCCTCCAGGATTTGGGAATATACCCTGTAGCAAAACTGCAAACAAGTAGCTTTTTCAAAACATGTTTGAAATAATCAAATCCCTTCTGAAGCAAAATAGGATAAATCCCATCTGCCCCAGGAGATTTGAAAGGAGCAAAGCTATTAAGAGCCCACTCAATCGATTCTATAGTTACAATACTCCGAGCCGAAGCTAAAGGATCATAACTACAAGAAAAGACATCAGGATTATCCGAAGATGTAATATCTACACATCCAGGGAAGTGTGTGCTGAATAAGCATTCCAGAACTTCCTCATCAGAGGAAGTCAAATCGCCATTTGGCAAACGAAGTTCGTTCACCCGGAAATCCTTAGATTTCGCAAGGATTTTGTTTAACCGACTGACTTCACTCAAGCTGGAAACATTTGTACAAAGGTTTTTCCAGCCGGATCGTTCAGCAGACCGGAGAGCTTTCCTGTAGGCCTTGCGAGCCGACCTGAAAGCCTCCGAACCAGCCGAACGTCGTCTCTTTCTACATTGTTTCCTGAGTTTCGCCAGATCAGAGTTCCACCAAGGGGTTCCTCTTGTGATCTTCACAGACCGTAGAGGGCATGTTTCTTCAAAAGCTTCCATGATGAAGGTCGTTGTAGTATCAACGGCATCATCTAAATCACTTGGAGTGTCAATGGATGGTGAATATCCATGAAATTTGGCTGCAACCAAATCAGTATAAAGATCCCAGTTTGTTGACCGAGGATTCCTGAAGCGCAATGTTTGCGAAGTAACATTTAAATAATACTTACTGTGACTAGGAATGAATGGTTAGGGGGGTCTTATAAAAACCTAATCGCAAACGGAACCTATGGAGTACCAGGGCACCCTCCGCAGTATTTGCCCTTACTGTTGTAACCGGATCAATAGCGCGGTGGACCTTGTGTTTCTCCGAGACAATCAGCTGCCCTTCTTCAATTTCATACTGTAAGCAGAAACTTTCAGCCCTTACCCGCTGTTACCCGGCAGGGCGGCCTAAAGCAGGGTACCTCCACTAAATTAAGGATTTCGGATGAAATGAAATGTGTAAATATAAATAATTTTTCAATTTTCAATAAACTCTATTAACTAATCAAACCTGCGTTTTGCCCCGTTCTCCCCAAGGCACTTTGGCTTCGGTCGACTCGTTGGGGCCCTTGCTGCAGTGGTGGTGGTGGTCGTCGTTGGCTCCCGCACGGTCTATGAGGAGCACCTTCCTTCTTCTTCTTTCTTCTTCTCCTTCTTCTTCTTCTTTGGGCACTGGGGTTGCCGAAGCAACCGTCCTTGGCAGTTAGCTAGGGGAAGAGCGGGCTCCTTTGTCGGATCCCCCCCTAGCGACGGTGGCGATAATACGCCGGGCAAGTCACTCGCCGTGACTAGCCCTGGTAGTCTCCGCAAAGTACTACCACAGGTGGTGAGCCCCTTTACACCTACCTGTCTTCGTCCTCCTTGACGTTTAGCTACACGGGCGAGACTGGCTCTACTGGCTGAGCCCGTGTAGCGAGGACGGTGGGTTTTCGTCGACACTTAAGCTGCTAGTACACAGGGTCAAATATTTGTCCGAAAAGAAACCAATGCTCAAACATCTTGTTTGACTCGATCAAATTTTCATTAGTGTCAAACTGATGTTGTTTCTTGAGTTCTTTCCTTGTCAAATATTTGACCCTGTGTACTACTGGCCTTAGCTAAACCGCCGGGAAGCGAATCACTCCTTTATAATTAGCTTCCCGTGATGGCGGCGGTCGTCACCCTTGTAGCACTATCACTTTCACAGCACTACACTTTGGTTCCCGAACCACGGGCCGGCACTTTTCCGTTGGAATTTACTTCCCGGATACTTCCGTCGGTGCTGGGAACAACCATCCAGCAATAAACGGCGCGAAAACGGCACTTTCTTCTCCTTCCCGGGGGTAGAAAAACGGGTGAAAATACGCGTCCGTCGCACTACGTGGTTCGTAACTTTCCTTTCTTTTGCAAAAATAAAACAACACTACACACCACACTCGATTGTTTCTGCTGCTGCTGCTGCTTTTTGTGTGCCATGTGGTGGGGGAGCTTGGGGGTCAAATGCCTCACCGATACAATAAATAAAGATTTCATTTCCCTATTTTAACTAAACTAATTTCAAACAAAAAATCTTTAAAAAAAAACAAACAAATAAAAATATTGCAAAACACAGTGGTGTTCACAAATTTGGCACAAAATTGTAACCGCGGGTTACAATACTTGAGGCTGAATAAGGGCGGGAATTGCGGGATTATGAAGATATTATTAATAAGTTTAAATTTTCACCTATATGGTTTCGCATTATGCGTTTTACACAGTGTATTCTGTGCATCCTCGCCTTTGGCGCACTCAAATCGATACCGATTTGGCTTTGTTGTTGTTGTTCTTTTTTGTGCTGTGATTGTTAAGAGTTTAATCTTGCCTAGTTTGGGTAGTGGCTACGGTTAGGATAGCTCAGATCAATCTTCAGCATAAAATAATGGCAACGATCAATCTTTGCATACTTATGAAAAATGGTATAGCCCAAGTGGCCCAAGGGGAATTTCTATCTAGGAAACCTTGTGAATCCGGTGTTTGCTACTTTCAGTAAAAATGAAATGGCAAACTCACGTGTCATGTCTCGAGCATGTGTGCTTGTCAACAACGCAATCGTTACTACACTCATCTCTGAACTAACTACTAGAGATGTTTGTGCTATCACAATTGATGTATCTGTTGGAAACCTCAACAGGACATACGTTTATTGTTCGGTTTATTTACCGCATGGTGAACCATCCCCTACGGATGTCTTCAAGCAAGTCATTGCATACTGCACTTCAAAAGGCCTTTCGCTAATTGTTGGTAGTGATGCTAATGCTCACCATATAATCTGGGGCAGCTCAGACATCAATTTGAGAGGCTCCAGTTTGATGGAATACTTAAGTAGAATAATTAAGTAGATTACTTAACATAAGAAATCACTCAACCTTCATGGTATCTGCTAGAGAGGAAGTGTTAGACATAACGCTTTGCTCTAGCAGAATTAGTCACGAATTGACCAATTGGCATGTGTCAGATGAAGAATCTTTATCTGACAATCTCTACATCTTTTTTGAACATGTGAATGTTACATCGCAAGCTTTGCGTTTCAAGAAGCCCCGGTCAACCAACAGGGATCTCTTTACCGATTTGGTTGCAGCCAAATTTCATGGATACTCACCATCAATTGACACGCCAAGTGATTTAGATGATGCCGTTGATACTACAACGGCCTTCATCATGGAAGCTTTTGAAGAAGCTTGCCCTCTACGGTCTGTGAAGATCACAAGAGGAACCCCTTGGTGGAACTCTGATCTGGCGAAACTCAGGAAACAATGTAGAAAAAGTTGGAAAAGACGACGTTAGGCTGGATCGGAGGCTTTCAGGTCGGCTCGCAAGGCCTACAGGAAAGCTCTTCAGTCTGCTGAACGATCTGGCTGGAAAAACCTTTGTACAAATGTTTCCAGTTTGAGTGAAGCCAGTCGGTTGAACAAAATCCTTGCGAAATCCAAGGATTTCCGAGTGAACGAACTTCGTTTGCCAAATGGTGATTTCACTTCCTCCGATGAGGAAGTTTTGGAATGTTTATTCAGTACACACTTCCCCGGATGTGTGGATTAGAGATGGGCAATCAGATCCGGACCCGTTCAAAAGATTCGTATCAGTAAAGTGAGTGGGTGAGCTGTGGATCTTTTATAGACAGAGCCGGGTCACTAGTTTACATGTTTCTGTGAGGAAGAGCCTAAAAGAACCGAAAGGCTCTCTTTGTTTTGCTCTGGTTCATTTCCAAAACACAGCTCTACGAAGCGTGTTTTTTTCGCGCCAAGCACACGCAACCAACATCAGCGGTTGTCCAGTTCCCTCCCCCTGGCCATGCAGCCACAACCCGCAAAAAACGCAACCGATCTATCACTCTCAGCTCAAGCGGGAGAGCAGTACCGGCAGTCTGAACAGAGCAGATCCGAACGACTCGAACTCGAACACGAACTCACACATTATCATTTCTTTCGTTCGGTTCTTCAGCAGTATCCAGTGTGTTGTGTGGTGCTGGCGCTGAGAGAAAGATAATGCGGGTATGTTATAACAGACCAGAGGAATTCCACGGAGTCATGTCAGTCGATCCTGAGCGACCATTTCAAAAATATCTGAAACTTTGCACAGTTTTTCAATTTCATCTAAATCGCCATTTTTCGATATTAAACCTTCATATTCACTCACGACTAACTTTTCAAAAGGGTGTATGCGAAAATAGATCAAAAATATTCTAAAAGCTGTACAGCAAAAACGGATTGTTCGATTGTTATGAATTTTTCAGCAAAGTTAGATAACCAAATGATGATTCCTTAGAAAATATACACTGTAAAAAATTTCTTTTTTTACTTTAAAAAAATATGATCTTTGTCACAAAAACTTAAATATCTCAAAACCCTATCTTTTTACCAACGTCAATTTTTTAGGGAAAATAGCCCATTATATCAGCTATCTACCATAAAATTTTGGTGATGGTAAACTGATAAACAAAAAAGTTATGACATTTTAAACATTTCACAATTTTTACATTTAGTAACAAAAAAATTTTTTTTTTCTGTGTAAATTATTTCAAGAATTACATTTTGATGCTGATTATATTGTAAAGGCTACCGCCTGAATTAAACAAGTTGTTATCATGATATTTTTGTTTGATTATTCATAAATACTTTAGTATCTATTTAAAAGTTAGACGCGATCCAGTGTTGTGATCAAAAATATTGAGAGAGTCATTTTTTTATTGTTCGTGACTGGTGAAAAAATCCCTTGAAAGTTTTGAAAAGCTGTTGATTATAAGAAAAATGGAATTAAATTTATTTTTAGGACAAAAGCTGCATAATAAAAGTTTTATATGCGCGTATACGTCTAGTTTATCTGCAAAAAAAATACCTCTTAGAGAACAGACTTTATGATCGGAAGAATGCGAGTAACTTCAACAACAACAACAAATGCATGAGAGGTACATACCACAGACAAACAGACGAAACGCCTAGAAAAATTTTCGTGAAAATCCATCGCCCAGTTCACACTACCACCACCGGGTGGAAATGTTTCACGAAACACTGGGTTGTGCAATATCGTCATCAGAAGGCGCTAGTGTGAAACGTCACACGCAAAGAAAAGCGATGGGCGCTCTTCTGGTTATGAAAGCCACAACCAAGATTCAAAATGATCGTTAAAGGCGTGGTCAATGAAAATTTCGTCAGTGTTACGTTTGTTTGTCTGTATGTATACATACCATGACAATGCTCACGAAAAAGCAAAAAAATACTACCGCTATGGATATTAAAAATTTTATAGTAAACTAGCTGTACCCGGCAAACTTTGTCTTGCCTACTGCGTTTTTTGACGTTTCAAGTCCTTAGCCAAGCGCCCAAGTCCCCGTTCAAAATGTATGAAAACCCGGTTTTCAAAAACTCTCAATTTTCCCATGTTTTAGGCCTCATAAACCTTCCTTGGGTGAAAACTAACAGAACAAAATTTAGACGACCCAAATCGGACCACCCGTTCACAAGTTATGCGCGGTCCCACGTATGCCACTGCATTTTTATATATTTAGATTTTTTCTTCAGCCAAGCAAACAACACCAAACTAGTCAGTTAAAACTAATAAGTGATTTTGTTCATTATAATCTAACGAACAACATGAACAGTCGCTTTCTCAAAGGTCTTCAACTCAACGCTCTCTTGTAGACCGTTTGATGAAAAAAAATATTCAAAAGAGTTACGAAATCTCACCGAAAGCACCATAGATAAACTGAAAGAGACTGGTTATGCCCAAATGTCCACATTGAATACAAATTTACGCATTTGCACGTCCTGCCGTCTAGACTTTGACAAACGAGCCATCTGTATATCATCGGTAAAGCAGGGCGCAGAAAGTTCGAAAACGACAACAACTGAAAAATTGCCAGAAGTGCAAAGTGCAGAGAGTCATGCCACCGTACCATCAGTGACATCTGTTTAAACAATTTAATCACGCCCCTTTTCATAAATGCTTTGAAATATTCTTCAACATCTATACCCATTTCAATGATTTTAACGTTGCAAAACACGCTTTCAACATTCATCTTGAAGAAGAGGGAAAACACGTGTCCTCAAATGTAACAGCAAATTAATGAATAAACGATTAATGCGCGGAGGGCGTGATAAAATCGGAACATTACTGTACATATAATATACATAATACATAATAAAAACAGCTTGTTTTACTCACGCAATGCCATAAACAATAAAATCAGCATCAAACTGCGATTTCCGGTCGAAATAATTTACACTATAAAAAAAAATTATTACTAAATGTGAAAATTGTGAAATGTTTGAATTGTCATAACTTTTTTGTGTATTAGTTTATCATCACCAAATTTTATGGTAGATTGCTAATACAATGGACCGTTTTCCCTAAAAAATTACGTTGGTAAAAAGATAGGGTTTTGAGATATTTGAGTTTTTGTGACAAAAATGATATTTTTTAACGCTAAAAAAGTTTTTTTTTTCACAGTGTATATTTTCTTAGGAATCATTATTTAGTTATCTAACTTTGCTGAACAATAAAATCAGCATCAAACTGCGATTTTTGGCCGAAATAGTTTACACAGAAAAAAATATTTACTAAATGTGAAAATTGTGAAATGTTTGAAATGTCATAACTTTTTTGTTTATTAGTTTACCATCACCATATTTTTATGGTAGATTGCTAATACAATGGACCGTCTTCTCTTAAAAAACTACGTTGGTAAAAAGATAGGGTTTTTAGATATTTGAGTTTTTGTAACAAAAATTATATTTTTTAATGTTAAAAAAGATTTTTTTTCACAGTGTATATTTTCTTAGGAATCACCATTTAGTTATCTAACTTTGCTGAAAAATTCATAGCAATCGAACGAACCATTTTGGCTGTGCAGATTTTTGAATATTTTTGAACCATTTTCACATACACCCTTTTGAAAAGTTAGTCGTGATTCAAAATAAAAATTTGATATCGAAAAATGGCGATTTAGATGGAACTAAAAAACTGTGCAAAGTTTCAGTTCAATAGAAAATCATGACTTTAAAAATTTCCTTAATTTTGATGCTGTTGCTTGGAATCGCTCACCAAGAGAATGAGTGGCAGTTGCTGTGTTTGAGAGAATAAACTGGAAGCAAGCAATCCCATTTGATTCGGTGAAGCTTGGTCATTCATTCCATAACTGAGCCGCTGATCTGCTCGAAAGATCCGGTTCACTAATGTGATGGATCCGGTTCGAGTCCGATCACTGAAGTGAGCCGTTTTGCCCACCTCTGGTGTGGATACTACATCTTCGGATGAACCTGATGTCTTTTCTTGTAGTTATGATTCTTTAGCTTCGGCTCGGAGTATCATAACCTTAGAATTTATTGAATGGGCACTAAATAGCTTTGCTCCTTTCAAATCTCCTGGAACAGATGGGATTTATCCTACTTTGCTTCAGAAGGGATTTGATCATTCCCAACATGTTTTGAAACAACTACTTATTTGCAGTTTTGCTACAGGGTATAATCCCAAATCCTGGCGGGATATTACTTTAATGTTTATTCCGAAAGTTGATCGTGCGTCGTATGAAGAAGCAAAGCGACCTATCAGTTTGACCTCTTTTCTTCTGAAATGCTTAGAACCCATTGTCGATCATCACATCCGTGATGTTCATCTGGCCAACGTGCCTCTTCATGTGAACCAACATGCCTAGCAATCTAGTAAGTCCACTGTGACTCTTTTACACAAGGTTGTTTACAATATCGAGAAAGCATTCGCTCAAAAGCAATCTTGTTTGGGTGTTTTCTTAGATATCGAGGGTGCCTTTAATAATGTGCCTTTCGATGCCGCACAGTGTTATGGTATATCTCCAATGATTTCCAATTGGATTCATCGAATGCTCAAAAACCGATATCTCTTTTCGACATTGCGTCTAGCAGGGATTAGGAAATTGAGTGTCTTATCACCGCTTTTGTGGAATCTCGTAGCAGATACGCTATTGAGGCAACTCAATAATAGCGGTTTTCCTACTTATGGTTTTGCCGACGATTACCTAGCATTGTTAGTTAGTATGAGTATCACCACCCTTTTCGACCTGATGCAAAGCGCCCTTCAGGTAGTTGAGGGTTGGTGTCGCCAATATGGCCTTTCGGTTAATCCGAGTAAAACATCTATTGTTCTTTTTACGGAAAGGCGAAACCGTAATGGCGTTCGACCTTTGCGTCTCTTTGATTCTGAAATCGATGTGACTGAACAGGTAAAGTACGTTGGAGTCATTCTTGATTCCAAGCTTTCCTGGACACCTCACATTGAGTTCAGAATCAAGAAAGCTCGTATGGCCTTCGGGCAATGCCGGCGAACCTTTGGTACAACTTGGGGTCTAAAACCCAAGTACATCAAATGGATTTACACAACTGTGGTTCGGCCAACATTGGCTTATGGATGTTTTGTGTGGTGGCAAAAGGGCGAAATGAGAACGATTCAATCAAAGTTAGGCCATCTCCAAAGGATGTGCTTAATGGCGATATCTGGAGCGTTCTCTTCAACTCCCACGGCAGCGCTCGAAGTTCTCTTTGACGTTTCCCCACTACACATTCATCTCAAACAAGAAGCACTTTCTTGAGCTTGCCGTCTATGGGTACTCGGTTTACTAGAGGAAACTCTTGTGAACCGCAGTTCAACACACACCTCGTTGTTTCCACGTTTGGTGAATTGGGACAAAGTTGTCCTTGCTCCAAGTGATCTTACAATTGCTTGTAATTTTCCATATAGGACATTTTCCACGAAATTCCCTCCCCGGGAAGAGTGGACATCTGGTTATCTGGAGAGAAGTATTTCAGACAGCATCGTATGTTACACTAATGGCTTCCCCCTTCACGAAGGTCGAGAAGGTGCTTGTATTTATTCTCGTGAGCATCAATCTTACTCACTTAGTAGACACCGCACCGTTTTTCAGGCCGAAATCTTTGCTCTTATGTGCGGAGTGCAATCAGCACTTCAGCAGCACGGAATGGGCAAAGTAATATGCTTCTGTTCAGCTAGCCAGGCTGCTATTAAAGCACTTGCTTCGGCCAACTCCAGGTCGAAGATAGTTATCGCTTGTCGAACTCAAATCGAGGAGCTGAATTCAGCAAACGCTGTTCACTTTGTATGGGTACCTGGCCATTCTTTCCATCGCTGGAAATGAATTGGCTGATGAGTTAGCTTGCACTGGAGCACTGGAGCACCACATGACTCCATTGGCCCTGAGCCAGCTATTCCGGTATCCAAGTGTTGGGTAAAGCTTCAGATTGACATCTGGGCTGCCACTCAGCACAAACAATACTGGAATAATTTGGAGTCATGTCGTCAAACCAAATTGTATAGTGCTGAGCCATCTCTACGGGTGGCGAAGTATCTAACAAAGCTGTCAAAGCAGAATTGCAGCATGCTGGTCAAAGCATTGACTGGCCACTGCCGACTCAGTTATCACATGGCGAATATTTAGCAAGCTGATTCATTTGCCTCTGATAGCTTGGATTCCGATTATGGAAATGCGTATCATTCAAACCTAGAAAGTATTGATGATTTCAGGAATCCGTTTGAGATTTCACTTGGGACCTCTTTTTAGATATCCTGGGATTAATTTAGAGATTCTTACAAGATTTTCTCAATGACTCTTTGTGATATTCTTTCCTGGAAATTCTTCCAAAGATTCAGTCCGGGATTTTTCCCGGAATTCTTTGAAGGATTACTTCCGTGATTTCTTTCGATATTGCTCCTAGGATTTCTACCAGGATTTTTCGTTAGACTAGATTCCTTCAGATATTTTTCCTAGGATTCCTGTGAGGATTACTTCATGTGAGAGAAAAAGAACGAAACCAATCGGTGCCGTAATTGATTTGTTTTTTAATATGGTAAATTAAGGAGGATATATACCATAACATTACTAATGGCACCGTGACCCTATATAATTTTAAAGCAAAATTGTTGTCAGCACTCATGGAAAAAAAATCTTCGATTAATTTACAGAGTACCTTTATTTATAGTTTAAAATTCATATTCTACACGATACATACGTACTGGTGGTTATAACCCATTACAATTTAATACCTAATAAATAGAATCTAAGCTACCCCTTTGAATTAGTAGTTTACATTATGTTAGTATTAGATGTATCGTGCATTTTAGGCTTTTCATCATGCTTTTTTTCGATATTTGTATAAAAGTAACCATCAGTATTCCCCTCATATCCCTTCTGGTTTGATACCGACCGATATCAAACTAATCGATTGAAACAACGACAAAACAAGTTATCTACTCGCATCGTATCTATGGCTTAGTCACACAACATTTACTACTAGCTAGGAACGGAGAAGGCGGTCATTAGCACGAACAGGATCCTGCCTGGTTTCCTCGCCCATTTAAATCCAATGAATCGCCGTAATCGTTTCGTTCCCACAGTCCATCCGTTTCCATGATCTACAACAATCGTCAGATCATAAAAAAATAATGCCCACGCAATTCCACCCTCAACAATCAATCACACATACCTTCCGAACGACTTCCTCGAATGCATCCCTCACGCCCTCGTTGGTCTTGGCCGACGTCTCGATGAACATGGTTCGATGTTTCTTCGCAAACCGGAAGCCATCGTCCCGACTGATGGCCCGATCGGTGGAATCGATTTTGTTGCCGACAATCATCTTCGCCATATTGTTCCGGGTGCCGTAGATTTCCAACTCGTTGAGCCACGAGTCCAGCTTTTGGAATGTTTCCTTCTTGGTGACATCGTACACCAGGATGGCGCCCTGTGCATCTCTGCGTTACAATAGTTTTGTAGTGTAACAATCATGTAAACGTTATAAATTTACGTTATATCTTAACATATAAGTTACAACGGTGTTTAATGTCAAGACTTTTGAAATCAAACATAAATTGGTGTTTTTAAGGAAGCGACCCAACTGTTTGATTACGAGTGATACAATATTTGGAAATGTTCACTTCATTTTCGTGTAGACATCAATTACCTGTAATAGCTAGGGGTCAAAGTCCGAAACCGTTCCTGCCCGGCTGTGTCCCAGATGGCCAGTTTCACCTTAACGTTGTCAATCTCCACAATTTTAGTCTTGAAATCAACTCCGATGGTTAGGGCTTGGTCCTTATCGAAATCGTCATCCGTAAACCGTAGCATCAAACTGGAAAAATAGGAAAATATAATATTCTAAAGCCGTTAGTAAAATTTAATACAACGTATAATCGTCGATAGATACGATGATGTATAGATGATGACAAGCAATGGCGAAATTGCGTAGAAGACTCAAGGGCATTTCTGATTAGATTTTAGAGCGTTGTTTACATGTAGTAGCGTTCTACGTTTCGAACTGTTTTCTTACAAATTTCCATGTTGCACCAAAATTCCAAAAATAGAACCGGGAACCATGCATGGTGCAGCGGCTGACCGGCCGTCCCAGGTTCCTCGACTTACCTAGATTTTCCGACTCCACTCTCGCCTATTATTAGAATCTTGAAAGTGGCTAGAATGTTTTCGTGCTGCATCTTGCCCGATGTCCCCTTACACAACTGATGAACAGAAGAATGTTTTCGAATGGAAATTTATGAGAAAATCTAAACTAAAACACGAAAAATTTGTAATAAAAACTCCGGAAAACGAATCTTTGTTGATCTTCTGCTTTGTGCGCAACGGTGCAGCTGATTGAAATCAGTAATAAAAATAACAAAATGATTCATCATGTCGTCATCGTTTGGCTGTCATCATCAAAATGAATTCACAGCTGATGATTGATGGGTTCATCGCAATGAGAGTCTAATAAAGGTGTGGAAGAAGATACTTCGTGTGCGTGAGATCCGTGTTTGGTGCAAAACATCTCACTACTACAAGCAAAGCGAGCTCCCATAAGAACGCGTGTCAAATAGTGACGTCACTAATTGTGTTTACATTTTTCTTTGCTTACTAATACATAGCCATCTCTTCTTCTTCCTCACTTGTAATATGAGCGCTTGCACGCTGACGTCATCATCATCTCCTTCTCTTTCTTTCCTTCGGTGTCTGTCCATAAAGCCGTCCTTGCCCTCAAAAAAAATTTGAGGGCAATGTTTACAAATCGTATGGGAATTCGATGAGGTTATGTTTTTGATGCAAGCCTCTATAGACGAGTGCACCGATGAACTGAATTCATCGCGGTCCGAGAATTTTGACACTACAGCGGGGTCGTTCCCAATCAGAATTGTTCAATTCTGATTGGAAATCTTCCACTTCTGATTGGAAGCGACCCCGCTGTAGTGTCAAAATTCTCGGACCGCGATGAATTCAGTTCATCGGTGCACTCGTCTATAGACGAGTGCACCGATGAACTGAATTCATCGCGGTCCGAGAATTTTGACACTACAGCGGGGTCGCTTCCAATCAGAAGTGGAAGATTTCCAATCAGAATTGAACAATTCTGATTGGGAACGACCCCGCTGTAGTGTCAAAATTCTCGGACCGCGATGAATTCAGTTCATCGGTGCACTCGTCTATACTCTCATTGGGTTCATCGGGCTAATTAGCAAAATGTGCCACGTGGGTTCGGACACTTTTGACAAATCCTACGCAGAAGTGTTTTTTTTTTGGATTTGTCTGCTAATAGAAGTACAAGTATAGAACGCTAGAGGCGCTGTTTCCCCATACTGTGGTTGTGACTAGGATGTTTCAACCATAGTAGCCTTGATTTTCTAAAGATGTGGTGCAGTGGTACTTAAAGTGTCAAATCGTATTTGTCAACGTTGCATATTTTGTGGTAAACAGTCAGCGGGAACGAACCGTTCAGATACTTGACCAGGCATTTGAGTTGTCCAAAAAATGTCTCACGAAACCTAATGCAAGCCTATCCATATACGTGAGAACAAAAGATGTTTACAAAGTTCTTACAGATAGATTAACACGGGAAATCTGAACACAAACCACTACCACACAGGAACTTGGATTGGTCAATATAAGTAACATTAGGTACATCACTTACACCAATAATAATGTGGACTCTTGTACACTCAAAAACTTATTAAATCAAAGAAAGTTTAAATCTTAATCTTTTCTGTCATTTTAAACATTTACGCTTAGCTCAGTATAGTAAGTATACTAATGAACATTAGAAATTTATACTGTTTCCAATTAAAACAAAAATAATCTTTGTCAGTTAACTTCAGCCGTTTTCGTTGAAAAATTTGCTGGCACCGCGCTTTTTGCTATTTTTTGTATTAACTGCGAAAGTAATTAAAAACGATTAAAATGCAGTGACAAATATTGTTTGTTTCGCTGTAACGGATTAAGAATTTTACGCGGACCTGTTTTCATCGTTTCCAGCAGCGAACCGACATTTTAGGATGCATTTCTTCTCATCCGGATTTCCGACGGACTTCATGGTGAACCAGTGACCATAATGTATGTATTGACCAGAATTGGACGTTAAAGCATTTTTACATCGAGTTGCAACCTTGCAGGGATCATCATTTACCATCGTTCGAGATCACACCATTCCCCCGGACAAGGAGATGAATCCGACCCGGACTAGGACCCGGAGGAAGTTTGGCAGGAGGCGCCAGGACCAGAAAATCAGTGGAAGTGAATGCAGATGTGTTTCGTTACTGTTTTTGAGCCACTTTTGCTGTACATGAGACTAAAAATATGTTATTTATTGAAATACAACAAATGTTACGATTTTCTTTTATTTTTTTGTTTCCCAAAATAAAAACAATAAAAATCCTTCAAAACTACACATTTTTTTGATAAATCCAGGTTATACAATTCTCAATATATCTTCCTTATACTAGATAACCAATATATCGAAGTTATACTAGGCCAGTATAGCCTGCATATAAACGGAGCTTGGGGTCAACCAGGCGAATAGCATTTTAATGTGGGATTTAAACTATTTAGTTTTGATTTATTTCTGAGTGTAGTGCATGCATTCTTGGAAAAACATTTGTGAGAAATTGAGCTGAAAGCATTTGCACGATCAATTCGCGTTTACCTGGCCCAATTCTATTGAACCTTTGCAACTGAGCTTCATTGTTCAACTTTTCGTATTGGTATCAATAATGATAATTTAAAACACTTTTCAAGCGTTTAATAAGATTTTTATTCGACTCGCAGTAATTCCTTTACAACATAGTTTAACAAGACTTTTTTCTGCTTCTTGTTAAGTTCATGTAAAAATTAGGACATGTATCTGAATAATGTGTTTTTCTCAAGTCAAATAAGCGCTTTCGTTTCATCATACTTCGACTCAGAGTACATGATGAAAAACACGTGTTTTTACCGAACAACAGCTGAATTAATCTGTTGTTCAGTCGTTAACCATAATGTTGTGCTAATTCACCACTGCTGTATAGGAGTCAGTGTCTGATCATTATTAAACCACGGGAAGTTTATGTTTTGATTTGAGCGCTGCAATTCATCATCTCTACACTCAGGAAAATATCTTCCTTAAATGCATGTGCAACTGCATATACCATGGTCAATTTATCAATTTCATTAATTTTATTTGTACCCAAGGGGAATGACATATCCTTTTCTAACCGGAATATCCGCATTTATCCGTTTCTAACCGTCGCTAACCGTTGCTAAGCGAGCTGCTAGTGAGCAGCGGTTAGACACGGTTAGCGACGGTTAGAAACGGATAAATGCGGATATTCCGGTTAGAAAAGGATATCCCGCATAGTGAAATACAATTTGTATTACAGTCCACACAGTATGTCTCTTTTATCTGTTACTGTTACTATACCAGGAACAGGTGCTTTCCTGTTGCAACTATGAATCTCGAAACATTCGACTGTAAAGAACGGTTTATGTAGCGCATTTCAAGTTGTAACAACATATCATATTGTACAGAAATGGTCCAATAGTATATGGATGAAAACTCGGGATACAACATAGAATGACCTTTTCTCAAACGGTTTGTGATTTTATTTGCGCAACACACTTACACTTGTGCATTGCACTGTATGCCACTTAAATTCGACAGTTTGCCAAATAGTAGCTTTCATTGGTATCTGTGCCGCAATCGACCATTGCAGTTTGCAGTTAGTAGAAAAGTAAACACAATCTTTCTCCCACAAACTTGGTGAACAAACTGGAAAATTTCCTCGGTAAAGCGAGTTCGACGTGCTCGAAACGGTCTGGATGAAATAAGGGTAAGTTTACATGACTTATAATTTGTTTTTCGAGCTATATATTAACGGATGCAAATTGTATTGCAGAATTCCTAAAGTCAACTGCATACAGGAACCTGATCCGGCCTGACTGTACGACTACTAGGGGTTCCACAAAACGGAGTGTGGAGGATTTGTCTTGCTGCGGGCAGAAATTCAGTGTTTCATGGGATTAAAAATTCGCTCCCACCGGAAGAAGGTCCAGAGTTTGTTTTAATCGCCACAGGTGCTGACTCCAGATAGGGCGTTGAAATTGTTAATAAAAAAAATCCGATGAACACCTAACCCCTTTTTTTATTTTTAAACGGTTCAAATATAGCAGAACCATATACCATAAGCTTAAAATACCATGAAAGACCATAAATCAATAATAACCCATACAGTGCACGGATTTCTTTCAGATTTAATGTTTTACCGTTCTCTCACTATTTGCCATGCAGTGGATTGTCTGAAAAACTGGATAATAAATTGACCATATTCTTTACTGTTTTGCGAAAAATTTGTTCGAGAAAACGAGCGATTTTTTATGGTAACCTATCTTAACCGCCTATTGCACATACTGTAATTTGGCGGATTACCATTTGTCAGACTGGCAAATCTGTACGTGGTATGGTTAGCTTACTGTTGTCTCGGACAGTTTGAAAAATGGTTAAACGACAGTTGTTAATAGACATCTACAGAATGAGAAACGCTACATTTACAGTTCGTGATTATGCGGGATGTCATTCCCCTTGTTTGTACCATATAGTCATCATAGCGCCATTGAATGCCTCTTATTTGTTACTTGCATATACAGTGCCGATTCGTTCGTTGAAGGCTCGTTAGATGGGCTGTCTCGATGGTTGAATGTTCACTGGTTGGGGCAAAACCCAACTAAAAAGCACTGTCAATGTCAAAATCGATGTCAAAACGAGTTTGACGTCTGACCGCCGTCACATCGCAGGTCCTGTATACATAACGTTTGCGCAAGTATGTGAGTGTTTCGTGACGCATTTCCCGTCACTTGCGTGTGTCTTGAGCATTTTCGTCAGTTGTCAGTTGCCCCAACGAACGAACACGCTTCGCTAATCGGGGCGCAGTCGTGACCCAACCAGCGAATCCGGACTGTATGTCATTTGGCATTTCATTCAAAGTATGTGCTAGCATCATGACCACTTGAAAGACAAAATTCATTCCAAAATACAAGATGGCCACCGAAGAAAGTGTCGAACGAGTGTGATTTTTCTTCCCTTTCCTGGCAATACTTAGGCAGCATTTTAAGGTATTTATTTATAAATATATAACTAATTTATAATGGAAACCACAACAGAAATACTTTTCAAGGTGCTGTGGTTGTCGTGCATTTTGAGTGAATCGCCCAAAGTGTCTGGACGGAAAATCTACGTCGCTCCACTATTCATTTGATTCTGCAAGTACCCTCCCAAAACCAGTCAAAAAATGTACGACAATTTTCTGGCGGATTCCGACAGGTGGCCGGCAATCGTCCGGCAACCAGGGTGGTGGCCGTTCCATGAATAGATAAGGTTTCCACGGAGGCGATCGCCTCTCGGGAGGATCCCGCGGCGGAATGATTGGCGGTGGCGGTTTCGGTGGAAATCGTGGCACATTCGATCGGCAATCTAACAACGGTGCCACGCTACATACGCTGAAGTGGACTAACGAAGAGCTGACCCCGTTCGAGATGGACTTCTACTAACCATCGGAGCTCATTGCGAATCTTTCGGATGCGGAGGTCAAGAGCAGAAACACCCCTTGCTGCGGTTGTCGTGCATTTTGAGTGATGAAGGGCAGGAAGGTCGGCGCGCTCCGGATCAACCGCTTGTGAAAACCGAGGTGAAAACATCCAAACATTCAGCGACGTATTCAGGAGAATCCAGGCAATGAATAAATTTGGTTTTGCAGAATCGTCTTCATTTATAATGCATAAGTTTTAAAGCTCTTTTGTCCTGTATCATTCATCGGATTTATCATCGATTTTCAATATTTTACACTTTTGTATAAGAAACATGTAAAAGATTGGGAGCTGATTGTAACTTCGATTGAATTAATTCTGATGCAGGAAAAAAGTATCAATTTTCCAATGCAAAAAACATAAAATACCTAACCTTGAAACGATAAATAGGGTAAATATTATTCATTGAAGAAACTACTGAAAAGTATGTGTCTTGATTATGGATTCCATCTTAGATAATTAATACATAGATGTCCAACTAACACATCGCAGTATGCATGTGAGTAGCTTCACTGCGCGTTACGCCATCTGTTAGTCGACGGGTGAAGTAAACCTCCTAAATGGGGTGCGCATTTTATTAACCTGCCCTGCACACTTGATTGATTTCCTGGAGCATTATCAACTGACAGCTGTCACAAATAAATCTATTTTTCGTCAAACTTATTCGGGATGTCGGTTGATGCGTTGAAAAATCTTCTGACCCCGATTGATTGTGTAGGAAAAGGAATAATTAGTGTAGACTTCAACCTGTTAATGCAGTGCTTATGCTTCAGGTCCCAAGACAGTGTGGGCAATACAGGAGAGTGTTTGCAGGAGAGAAGGCCATTTCTAGCGGATTCAGAGCCCAGGGCTGGTAGTGACACGGCTGATAGAGTAGCCGCTGAAGTTAATTCAGCGTGCGTCGTCGTCCAAGCCCGTCTGGTCGAATTTTACCTAACTCATTCCGGATAACTGGTTGATGATGAACTAGGGTGCCAAAGATTGCGAGTAACTGCGGTGCGGAGTCCACTAAGGGGCTGTCGGGTTTTTCCGATAATGGCTTCCTATAAAGGGGATGTTCATAAACCACGTAGACCCAATTTTGGCCATGTCAGAACCCCCGAACCCCATCACCTCCTCCCCGTGGACTTTTGTCCAAACAAAAATTCGGAAATTTGTATGGAGCATAGACTTTGGTCAGCTCCCCTCCCCCCCTCACCCCAAAAAGTCCACGTGGTTTATGAACGGCCACAAATGATGCACTGATTTGAAACGAATGACCACCACATTACAGCATTTAAAGAAGGGCACTCCCAGGCACTCCTCTGGTGTGTCACGCAAATTTTTCCAACCAGTAGTATATGGCGTTTTAAAAGACATTCCCATATTATAATAGTCATTATAAACAGTTTAATAAAATATAAAATGTATCAAGGGGTTGATCACTCGGCACAATGTGCCCAGGCACACTTCGGCACACTCGCCGGCACGTTTCGGCACACTTGTCGGCACACTCTACACATTATCAGTGCATGAGTTAAATGAAATGGGAGCACTGTCGCTTTCTGTCACTGCAGCTGCTGCAGCTAGAGTAGATGAAAATAAACAAAGCAATGGCCTGAATTCGAGAATTTAGAATTCTCTTGAAATCTTACTTAGTGCTTGAAATATTATCAATTATTATTGAAGTGCAATATAGTACCTTCACCCAAGCCTCGAGCAGTGTATGAGAATTGAAAAATGTTACTATTCACCTCAAGATTTACCTACTGTTTCCTGGGCACCTTCAACAGATTATTTGCTACAAGTGAGATTTGTAAACTGCTTTAGAAAATCAAACAGACATCCAGCTTTGAACGTGAATAATTTAGGAACAACTCTATACGTGCCATATCCAAGAGTTCCAGTTCTAGCAGTCAAAAACCCTTCGCATCGCACAGAATAGTTCTGATGAAGATTCCCAATTCACAGCTCCTTGAAAATTTGTAATGCAACACCTAATTCCAATCACTTTTTACGGTTCCTAATTTCGTTCACACCAAGCAAAACGTATGGGGTAAATGGAATTAGTAACCAAAAAAAAGAGGTTGGAATTAGGTGATGTCACGGTACATTATCTAATTCATTAATCGATTCGTATTCCTTCGACAAAACAAGACCGGGTTTACTGAGCAATATTTGGGTTAAGTTCGCCAGCGGCTCTATGACCGCTCTCTGATGGTGGTGTCAAAATGATCCAGAACATAGGCAGTGGGACTCCCGAGATCAGCAGAGCCAGTCCGGTGTTCTTCAGCGTAGCTTCCACTCCACTATGGCTGCCGGTTCGATGGCCTCCGCGCCCGGTATTATGAGTCAGTTCCGGCAGTATGTGAAACGTAGCCGCGTCCAGAAACGTTCCTGCAGAGAATAGCATCGAGATGCCGGTGAAATTCAGGGACTCCCAGGTTCCCATCTACTAATTCCGTAAAATAACAGCAAACGAGATGGAGTGAGAAGAGGAGCACGTGCTATCGTTTTCGTTGTGCAGTAGAAATCCAACTATTCCAAAAGCTACCGGAGCTGTTTCACATTTATCTCGACGTCGAAATGGCTGGTGGAAGCTGCTTCCTCGAGGCCCACTTCGTCAGTCGCGGCGTGAACCACCGATTCGATCGTGCCAGTCTGATTGCACGTAGAAACCCTCTCATACTGGTAAAAAAAAATTTGATCCACCAACATCGTCATAATGAGTCCTAGCACAAGCAGGCCAATTGTAGACGAATGCGCATCCGCACTGTGCTGTTGATCCTGATTATATCCATGGTCTTCGTCTCCTGTTTACTCTCATCGAGCAAGATCGTTTTCCTGCTAGAGTGATGACCGTGGTTACTAGCGGTGATGCTCCGAAGAACGACAAATGTTTCATTTTTTCCTGGAACGGAATAATACATTTATTTTAACACTTCCAACGAATCACACGGTAATATTCATGATAAGTTTTGGGGCTTTTCCGTAATTATATAATTAATTCAAAATACCTTCTTCGCACCGGTCGCAACTTATGTTTATTTTGTTTACGAAAAGATCGCCACGAAACACCTAAATTTGGCATGGTTGCCAGATACATCAACACAATTATGTTTTGACAATCCCTGCACGCTAAATGTGTACGGCACAGAAACGGGCACAATTGGGCACAGCGCCGGCACAATCGGCACAGTTCGGCACAGTACCGGCACAGTACTGGCACATTGAAGGAAAAGTAGATGTGCTGAGCGACCAACCCCTTGAGGTATATGCGTTTGTTTTATTAATAGAAGTATATGTTGAGTTGCGTTTGATTTATTTTTTGAGAAGTGGTGTGTGAAGGGGGTACAAAATGTAGCACACTATTGCAACAGTAGTTCACATTGCTAATTTATACCAGGTACCAGGTTCATTACTTGAGTGCATTGTTGACAGAAATGTGAATGGATGCAGTGAAATGGGTCGAGCACCGGATTCACTGCTGATGAATAAGTTGATGATTCTAGGTTGGTTGGTTAAAACAAGTGAAAGGGGTTGTATACCTGATTCATCATAATTAGGTTCATTGTATGAGTCGAAAACAAATGCGGTGAAATGAGTCGAGTACTGGATTCACTGGTAGTTGGAAAACAATTGTTGAGAAGAGTTTATTACTGGGATATATTCAGAAATAGACGAAGTGTATAAGAGACTCAAATATAAAATAATACAGTGAAATGGGTTGAGTACCGGATTCACTGATGATTCTAGGCTATTTGAAAGTGGAGCTGATACTTCTAGATTGGTTGATTGAACGAAGTGAAATGGGTTGCATACCGGATTCACTTAGGGTAAAATGAAATAATGCGTCCCACCGGGGCAAAACGACTTCCTTCATTTTCTAGCGATTCAAGCACTTTTCGCATGCGTGATCGATTAGAAATCTTAAATATTGAAGAAAAATTGTCAACAAACTGGGCCGTTAGTTGATTGGTACAGAAAAGCAATAAAAATATCAAAAAGTCTGAAATCGAGGCTTTTGGCTTAATATTTTACCTCTTGTAAGCTGGCTTCATTGTAATCGAAGCAAGTTCTGTTCGCTTGTGTTATTTTGCAACTTGTATGCAATTAAACACTCGTTAAAAGACCCTCATAGGATAAGCATGTGGTAGAATTATCCCCTGGTACAGTTATCACGGGGCTTGACGTTTTTATTTTGATGGGGCGTATTGTCCCGTTTGTTTTGAAAAGGCAAATTTTGGAACGTTTTCGAAAAACGTTTCAAAGCTTCCATAGTCGCCCCTCCAAAGGCAAAGTTCGCATGCAACACTTCACAGACTTTAGGAACAACGATTTACAGTGCACAATAGATGGAATAAGGCGCCAGTTTGAGATATATTGCCATTTCTGCTTAAGGGGGGCATATTATACCTGTTTACCCATTAGGCGCATTATTTTCATAGGGTATTGGTTCCCTTATTAAGCATGTGGCTCCCATTTTCATCCTACGAAAAACAAAGGATTGAATCGCTGTTTGTTTTGTTTCTTATTTTTGTTTTTTTTAGAAGTGAGCACCCTTGAAAACAAAGAGAACAGGATGAATATGGGAGCGTGAGATAACTGTTGGTACACATACCCTACATGGTGAAATGAGTCGAGAACTGGATTCACCGGCAGTCTTAAAAAAGTTTTTGAAGAGGAGTGTTGGATTAATACTGGGATGCATTGTAAATCAGAGGATCCGCAAGCGGCAGGGTAGGCCTACTGCTCATCTTTTGCGAGTGTGTTAGTGTCGACCTGGGGCCTGGTCGAGTCCTGCTTGTAGGTCGGTTTGTGTTGCCGATTGGGATGGCCCGCCAGGTCGCATTGTGTTGTTTGGGAAAGCCCGCTCGATGCATGTTGGGTTAGTTTCTTGGAGTTTGACGTGCCTGCACCCTCTCTGTTGTAAATAGCCGAATAGGATAGTGAAATAGTGAAAATAGTGAAATGGGTCGTATACTGAACGCACATTTTGAATGGTTTAAACTGAAATAAAAATAAAAACAGTGAAATGGGGTCGAGAACCGGATTCACTGGTGATTCTAGATGGATTTATTGCAAAGCTAGTGATTCTAGAGTAAATTGATTAACAATGTGAAAGAGATTTAATATCGGATTCATTAACAAAATGCATTGGATGTGATGAAAATAAATGCGATGAAATGAGTCGTGTACTAGATTCACTAAGTCTACAAGAGTTCAATAAGGGGAGTGAAGTGAATAGTTACTGGACATAAAAATAATGAATTCAAATTGCAACAGCGAATACGGAGTGGTGCACTGGATTTCCTGAAGATCGCCTAAAAAAACATGGGACTGTTTGAACCGCTCAGGAAGAGAATTGTATGTAGCTGATAGAATCAACAATATTTTGATTATTGATTTACTGAAGTAATCGTAGAAGTTGTTAGTAAAACTGAGTTTTTGAATTGTAGTGATTTCGAAAACAAAGACTCCGCTATTGAATCCTTGGCGTAATTCGTCTTGAAAATGTCTTTGGACCAGATCAGTCAAATATTATTCGAATGTGGATTGACGCCAACATGGATGGACTCATGTGTATTTGAAAAATTGTGATGGTCGGCTTTTCAGTTTGAGAGTGGATGATGTTAAATATGGTTTTGTTGTAGGACTTTGATGCCCGTAGCGAATTAGAACTGCTTCATTTTATTCATTTTTTTTAGTTCAAAATATCTTAGAAGTGAGAGATTTAATTTGCGGCACGCCAGAAATATATTCTTCAATCAGAAAAGACTTGCACTTATTACAATTGGTTTAGTTGGCCTGAGCATAGGTGATATGGAGATATGAGCTCAAAAGGGCGTTCATGGAATGAAACGTGAAAGAAGAGATCTAGTGACGAAGCAGTTGCCGAGGCTTCCACGAAACGGGCTTCTAAGAAGTGTGCATCATGAGGAGGAGAATCATAAGGGATGGAAAAGAGGATATATGTGTTTTAAGGAAGGTTTTCTTATAGTTAGTTATGTTAGTTATAAGTGATTAAGTATTAAGCATTTGTCATTGGGCTGTATATTTTACTTTTTGACAGTAATTATAAATATAAATGTTGGTAGAGTATTAAAACCCATAAGCAAATAGCGAATAAGGTTAAGTGCTGCAGTTAACGTGATTTCTGGTTATGTTTTGTAATGGTCATAAGTCAGTTGGGATAAAATCAGTCTTTAATGTAAATATTAATCAAAACTATGAAGGGTTGGTCTACGTATTCTGACCCTAGGATGTGAGCCTAGCGGACATTACACGAAGTGGTTGAAGAAGCGTTGAAGCATTGACCGAGTCTTCTATGAAACGGAGGGATTTAAATTTGGGAGTAGCAGCTAATGCGGTACTTGCTGATGTTTTTTTGGAAGCCGAATTTAGTTTAAGCTTAGTTTCTTGTTGCCTAGTAGAGCGCTCAAGTAAAATTCCACCTTTTTCCGCAAGTAATTTTGACAACTGATCCTGTATGGGAAGAAACGTTACTTTTCCTTACGGGAAAATAGCGCGGACTATTTTTCCGCAAGGAAAAGTGACAGCTCCATTTGATTCGCACGGTAGGCGTTACGAGTGTTACACTTTTTTCCTTACTTGAAATCTGCGAACTGCACAAGTCATTTTGAAGCGGAATCATTACTTGTCCTATCTTTTTGCACAGTGCGTACGAAGTGGAAACTAGCCATTAAACCATACCAACAGATCATAAAACAAATAATAAAAATAAATACCCCATGTTCACATATACAGACTGAAGATAAGGCAGGTCGTTTCAACAGTGTGGGGTATGAACAAAGCTGAGTAGCATTCCCCATGCGTGTATTTCCCCTAGCAAGCATCAGTGACAGCCAGCACCATGACGGGGTCGTCGTCAGTGTGATGCTGCCTCATTGACGAGTGGACTGTTGGCGGAGCAAGACGCCATCACCGTGAGGTTCCGTATTATGCCAAGTGATTCTACTGCAGTTTGCTAAGATGGCTGGGAACGGATTATTCCAGTGAGTTGCCCGATATTCACATTGGCGATCCTGCCAGGAGTGCATCATAATCAATAACAAGTTAATCATAAAATAGGTAGAATCACTTGGCATAAAAACAGTGAGAGAAAACAAATCGTTTTGGTGTGTGAAGTGTGTGGTGGTGCTGCAAACACAGTGAAGTGGGTGTTGCAATTCTGCGGTTCCTGACGAAAGCTAGAGCGCGGAAAGTTTTTTTTTTCCAACCGCGTTCTGTTTTATGTCGAATTCGTTTATTCCCGACGGTGCACTGCACTGGTGTAGCAATTGACACCGAAAAAACGAACGGTTTCGGTGCAATTTATTGACAGCTTATGATGGTATTAGTAAGAGCGCGTGAGAGCGTCAATGAAAACAATAAAGGATATCAAAAATAAACATAATCAATGTTTTCATGATTTCCGTGATGAACAAAATTTTATTTAGTTTTATTTTCTACTTTCTATATCCAATTTAACAATTTTAAAAGTTTTCAGTAATCCACTTGAACATGATAAACTTGTAATGATAAATGTTATTTGAAAATTGATATCCAATGTTTTAACACTTCTACATTATTTATCTTCTTCAAATTCTCGTAATATCATAATTTTTCAATTAGAAGCAACTCTTTAGAATTTAACAATTTCCGTTGCCCAATAAAAAAAGGATGCTAACATACAATTGTAAACGATCTACGTGCACAAATTTAACACAAAAAATGTTAAAGGCAGTTTAATAGAAAACGTTTAGCTACAACGTAAAAAGGACAATAAATAAATGCTTTTTAAAACATAACGTTATTGAAACGCAACTCATATTAAAAACGCTTTAACCATCCTTTAGTGACATTTGTTTGACTTTCAATGTTATCAAAATTCAAAATGTTACTTCAGTAATATTTCAGTCCAATTTGAATTAATAAATTTTTATTCTATTCTGGGCTTATCAAAACTTTATTACGTCAATTTTTTCATAATTAATAGATCAACATGCGACAGAAAATTCTGATGATTAAAATCATTAAAAGTAATCCACATATTTGCGATAATCAAAAAAAATAATGATGGGAAAAATATACGTTGAATAAACTCCTCGAAAGTTCATGTTACCGATAAATTTTGAAGATTCCTCAGAAGTTGAAAGACGTGATAATCATCGATCAAGTTTAAATTATTTTTAAACGCACAGATTTGCTGTTTGGAAATTAAAACATCTCAAAATAAACGAATATCAAAGCAAACTGTTTACCTAATGCCGAAGAGAAAATCATCATTCGTACCAAAACAAAACCACGATACAAGTTCAGCGATATGCATGTATTGGTAAAACTAGCTTTGTACCTGCTACACCGCGCTCATACTGGGTGTAGCATTTTCTTGCACCGGTGCCAATCGGGTGTCAAAACAGAACAGTACCTGCGAATAAACGAACGGTTTCGGTGCAAGTTTGCTACACCCGGTGGCAAAGCGGTGCAGGCGGTGCAAATAAACGAATTCGACATTAGCCTTGGTTCTAGCACAAACACATCAAAGGCGCGGTGACGTGGTTGATTTTTGTTGTCGACTGGTAGCACGCTGTGGATAGGTGGTCGGTCGATGATTGCATGCATGTTTCTTCATGTTTCTCCATGCTTCTTGCTCGGCATGGATGGTCGCGCTTTCGTTGATTCCTCGGATCGTACATACTCGTGTTGTCGCTCGGTTGAACGGTAAATGCAAACAGGTTGGTGTGCATGATGGTAGAGGTGTTTGACTATTGTGAATGTTGTCGTAAAATACTCGCGGCGTTGGTTGTTTGGGTTGGTTTTTTGCTCGGGTTTTTGGTTGGGCAAATTAATGGCGTATCGAACCGCCGAAAATTTTTCTGCATAAGGAAAATGCAGGGACGTGTAATGAAAACCGTCCAAGGAAATGGCATTTTTGAATAACCGCCGAAAATTATTCTGCATAAAGAAAATGCAGGGACGTGTAATGAAAACCGTCCAAGGTAAAGGCGTTGTTGGATAACCGCCGACATTTTTTCTGCATAAGGAAAATGCAGGGACGTGTAATGAAAACCGTCCAAGGAAACGGCATTTTTGGATAACCGCCGAAAATTATTCTGCATAAAGAAAATGCAGGGACGTGTAATGAAAACCGTCCAAGGTAAAGGCGTTGTTGGATAACCGCCGACAATTTTTCTGCATAAGGAAAATGCAGGGACGTGTAATGAAAACCGTCCAAGGAAACGGCATTTTTGGATAACCGCCGAAAATTATTCTGCATAAAGAAAATGCAGGGACGTGTAGTGAAAACCGTCCAAGGTAAAGGCGTTGTTGGACAACCGCCGACAATTTTTCTGCATAAGAAAAATTCAGGGACGTGTAATGAAAACCGTCCAAGGAAACGGCATTTTTGGATAACCGCCGAAAATTTTTCTGCATAAGGAAAATACAGGGACGTGAAATGAAATCCGTCCAAGGAAATGGCGTTATTGAAAAACTGCCGAAAATTGTTTGCATCAGGGAAATGCAGCGATGTGTAAAGAAACCTTTCTATGGAAATGGTGTTGCATGATAACTGCCGAAAGCTGTGCGTGAGGAAAATGTAGGGATGTGTAATGAAATCCGCCCATAAAAATTGCATATCGTAAAACAGTTTAAAATTCAAAGTACGCAATGAAAACATATCTACTGAAAATATGTTGTACACTAAAAATAATCCGCATCTAGTTTGTATATGCCGCGCACATAGATTTTTGCAATCAAGCTTTGCACATAAATTTAACTGGCTTTGCACATAGAACCAGATTTCTAGCCCATCTTAGTTTCTACATGCAATGCACATAAATAATAAAGGTCTGTACTTCTTCATTTTAAAGGTCAACCTATTGCATTTTATATGTCATCACAAATAAATAGTATATGTGATTTTCTAGAAATAAAATAAATCAGGCTAATTATTTTATGATGAAAAAATATATTTGGAACTTAGAAACTATGAAACAAAACTTAGAAAGCATTCTCCCCGGAAAGCCTGGTGGCGTGTCGCGTTACTGGTGCTGCTGCCAAACTCGTAATCCGTTTCACTGTTTTTGCTTTACGACCAGCATCTCCACTTGAGAAAAACTGATCATATCAAACCCCTGAAAGAAAATGTTTATTATTAAATCAAATGCTGTTCTATCAATCAAAAATAAATCAATACTCACGGGCTCTTGTCTCCAAGCAGAAATCCGCTGGTAAATTTCACCAATTTATAGGTTTTTGTCGGATTCTGACAAATCTTCCAGAAGCTCGTCTTTGGTCAACCTGCTTTGCCGCGTTGTATCCTCGATCTCGATCTGTTGGCATATTTGTATTATTATTACGTAAAGATGATGAAAATACGTTACTTTATAAAAAACTGCAGGAATTTGCCCGGGAGACTTCAAATATAGACCGTGAACTCGGCCAACAACAAAAGTATTGTGCTCTACCAACTTTACGTTAACGGAAATGTTTTGAACGTTTTGAAATATCAATCGATACACTCAAAATTTATATTCAGTTAACTTAGGTTGTAAAAGTATCAATTTTAGAATTCATAGCTGTGCATATGAAAAATATGTGCATTTCAATTATATTTAATGCAAACACTTTAAAATCCAAATGCCGCACATAAAATGAGGATTTGAGCCACCGATTCGCTTTTATGTGCTTTGCGCACATAAAAACTAATGGAGTTTTCATTTCAGTGTAGAGCCTCTTTCGAACTCGTTTTGTAGAATCTATATTTGTATAATGAAGGACATTTGTGTGTTATATATGGTCCATCTGTACCATCACATTGAAGTATTGAAAATGGAGTTGTATGATATACGGAATCTTTAGTCTGATAAATCTCAAATTCGTTAATCTCTTGTTTTTTTCTTTTTTGACAAATAATTCTTACAAAATATGTTCGTTTTCGTTGAATGCGTCGAATTTTCGCAATCGTGAATAACGATTGATTTGAGTGAGAGAAAAACAGGGCCGGCTACATAACGAGACGAGCGCTTGAAGACGCATCACCCAACTGCGTGTGTTGTAGTTATTTTTATTGGAGCTCGGCAAAACCCCATAGATGATCGGTTAGCATTGCTAGTTATCAATCAAATGATATAGGTTCGATATTAACAAAAGTGCGTTTACTAAACAAAAAAGTAAATGTGGCCATTCGTCTTAATTCTTCTATCTTGAAGTGTATCTTGTTGCATTGGTGCCATAAGGATGAAGAGAACGAAATTGAGGGTTTGAGCGTAAAATTAAGCCTGCTAGTAAGAAAACTTTTTTTTTTCGGAGAAGAGGGAGAATGTGGGGTATGAACAAAGCTGAGTAGCATTCCCCATGCGTGTATTTCCCCTAGCAAGCATCAGTGACAGCCAGCACCATGACGGGGTCGTCGTCAGTGTGATGCTGCCTCATTGACGAGTGGACTGTTGGCGGAGCAAGACGCCATCACCGTGAGGTTCCGTATTATGCCAAGTGATTCTACTGCAGTTTGCTAAGATGGCTGGGAACGGATTATTCCAGTGAGTTGCCCGATATTCACAAACAGTATAATACGTTAAGGTCAAAGTCGATTCGGATTGATTTCAGTTTGTTTAACACATCGAGTCTAGAGTTTTTATTTAGATGCCCGTAGAAAAATTGTGAACTCATAACAGCAAAAGCAGCATCAATTTCTGTCACAGCTGAAAATGAAGTAATCATGGTTACAATATATATTTATAATTACGGTTTAAACGTATGCATTTGTTTGTGTAATCAGGCCGATGCTATTGAATGTCAGTTTATTTGGTATACAATTGATGCTGTGATGTTAACTGATGAAGCTAGTGCGAAAACTATTGCGAATGGGGTTATACGTAGAGTCAGGAAAATACGGAGTATGTAGTTCGTGTGGAGCGATCCTTGTTCCTCCTAGACTGTATTACTTCTCTCTCTCTCTCTTTTTGGCGTAACGTCCTCATTGGGACAAAGCCTGCTTCTCAGCTTAGTGTTCTATGAGCACTTCCACAGTTATTAACTGAGAGCTTCCTCTGCCAATGACCATTTTGCATGCGTATATCGTGTGGCAGGCACGAAGATACTCTATGCCCAAGGAAGTCAAGGAAATTTCCTTTACGAAAAGATCCTGGACCGACCGGGAATCGAACCCGTCACCCTCAGCATGGTCATGCTGAATACCCGTGCGTTTACCGCCTCGGCTATATGGGCCCTAGACTGTATTACTTACAAGGCGGAAAGAGTTTCAAGGCTGTAAATATCTCAATTGAAAATCATAATATAGGGATGAGTTTGACGTTTTAGGAAGTTCAAACTTGAGTAGAGTATACAGCAGACAGTAATATCCTTGCAGATGTTAGATACATATTATGGATCAGTCAGGCAATTGAGTTCGATAACAACGACGTAGGGACTATATTCAGCGAAACACAGGACAGTTTATTTCACAATTATCAATGCCTAAACAACAAACGAAGAGACGAACCAGCCAAGGGCTGAAGTCTCTTTAATAAAGACAAATCAATCAATCAATAAACAACAAACGACAGGTTTTAAAATTGTGACATCAGTCGAGTTATATCAAACACACAAGGCTACGGTGGCGCTATCTGTTAATTTCACAGCGACCGTTTTAGTTATTTTAATGTTCCATTGGAGCAAAATTGTAAATTTTGTTTAAACGAATTTTGACAGGAAAAGCTCTAGTTTAATTTATGTAACAGGGAGATAGAACAATCGAATCGTTCTATAGGTTGGTAATTCAAAGTATGACGCTGAAGGCTCAAATTTCAGTTGGAAATTAGTAGTGATCCATCAACGATTATCAAGCATTGCACTGTCCTTATGCATAATGTTACCAGGTATGAAAAGATTAGCCGTAAAGTAATATCATATTGTTCTTCTACCGGAAGGTGTTGCGTACCATCTACGGCGGAGTGCATATGGAAGACAGGACTTGTAGAATGCTGAGTGAACCAACCATCGTCTACACCGTGAAAATAGGGAGGCTACGGTGGGCGGGTCACGTCATCAGGATGTCGGATAGCAATCCGACCAAAATGGTTCTCGATAGTCGTCCGACCGGTACAAGAAGACGTGGTGCGCAGCGTGCTAGGTGGGTCGATCAAGCGAAGGACGATCTGCGGACCCTACGCAGAGTGCGGAACTGGAGACAAACAGCCATGGACCGAGTGGAATGGAGGCGGCTACTATGTACGGCAGATGCCGCCCCGGCCTTAGCCTGACCGATGATGATGATGATGATGATGATGATGATGATGATGAAGTAATACCAAATACGATCGGGACGGGAAATTCGGTTGTCAAATACGAAAAGTGGAAGAAAATATGCACTATCAACTGTTGGAAGATGGCGAATTGGATGAGGAACTCGATGCAGATAGGGAAAAGATGGAAAACTTAATGCGCATTGTTAACAATGAGCAGAGGAAGTTACAAGCTTAATAGACAATTGAGAGGAGTCAGTAGATGTATATCGTGTAGCATAAGGTGGATTGGAGCAGCATGCAAGATTACGAAGAATTATCAAGTAGTTAAAGCAAGTGATTGCAATGTAAAAATTTAAAAGAAAATCTTATATGTATACAAAGAACTTATATGTGGGTCCTAAATGTGGAGAAATGATTCGAAGGACGGATAGCATTGATTTTAAGTAAATAACTCTAAACAATGTAAAGAAAGGGAGGAATGTAGTGTCCACACTACTATTATTATGAATATTGTGTGCATAAGTCTTAGAGTGCTTGCTGTCACCTACCCGTAGTGGATACATATGTAAATAAAGAAGTCAGTTCTATTCAGACCAATGTCGAGTGTACACGTCTCTCTCTGTGATGTATCCGAAAGCCACCTTCCGACACTACAACGTTTTCTACCTGTTGCAATTGTTTGTTTATTTTGTTGGTTGCTTAGGCATTATTGGACTACTTGATGAATTTTTAAAATCACCGCCTTGAAATGCGCAGGGCAGCTCAAATGTGTAGTTAACCCGTCGACCGCCGTCATCATGTAGGCGCTGCTGTTTTGTTGCCAGCTTGTAGCATAAGTGGGAAATCTATGTATTAATTATCTAAGATTCCATTCAAGCTTGCCATCAATGTAATGAAAACAAAGTTCGACAGTAATTCATTGATTCTGCACATACTGTTCATGAGGCAAACCCCATTGCAAAAATCCATGTAGGCTCGCACATGAATCAAATGAATATTTTTTCCTGAGTGTAGGATGGCGCAGATAGGAAGGCATGCGGCTGGCAATCGACGGGTCTCGAGCTCGAATCTGGATTTAGGTAAATTTATGTGTAGTTATTATTTCACAATATTTGTTCACAGCATTAAGTTCCAATCATAAACTCTCGTGGAAATTGAAAATTTTTGCATTTTTTTATTTTTAATCATTTTTTGCTAAAGCTGAATAACAGTTTTACTCAAGGGGTTGGTCGCTCAGCACATCTACTTTTCCTTCAATGTGCCAGTACTGTGCCGGTACTGTGCCGAACTGTGCCGATTGTGCCGGCGCTGTGCCCAATTGTGCCCGTTTCTGTGCCGTACACATTTAGCGTGCAGGGATTGTCAAAACATAATTGTGTTGATGTATCTGGCAACCATGCCAAATTTAGGTGTTTCGTGGCGATCTTTTCGTAAACAAAATAAACATAATTTGCGACCGGTGCGAAGAAGGTATTTTGAATTAATTATATAATTACGGAAAAGCCCCAAAACTTATCATGAATATTACCGTGTGATTCGTTGGAAGTGTTAAAATAAATGTATTATTCCGTTCCAGGAAAAAATGAAACATTTGTCGTTCTTCGGAGCATCACCGCTAGTAACCACGGTCATCACTCTAGCAGGAAAACGATCTTGCTCGATGAGAGTAAACAGGAGACGAAGACCATGGATATAATCAGGATCAACAGCACAGTGCGGATGCGCATTCGTCTACAATTGGCCTGCTTGTGCTAGGACTCATTATGACGATGTTGGTGGATCAAATTTTTTTTTACCAGTATGAGAGGGTTTCTACGTGCAATCAGACTGGCACGATCGAATCGGTGGTTCACGCCGCGACTGACGAAGTGGGCCTCGAGGAAGCAGCTTCCACCAGCCATTTCGACGTCGAGATAAATGTGAAACAGCTCCGGTAGCTTTTGGAATAGTTGGATTTCTACTGCACAACGAAAACGATAGCACGTGCTCCTCTTCTCACTCCATCTCGTTTGCTGTTATTTTACGGAATTAGTAGATGGGAACCTGGGAGTCCCTGAATTTCACCGGCATCTCGATGCTATTCTCTGCAGGAACGTTTCTGGACGCGGCTACGTTTCACATACTGCCGGAACTGACTCACAATACCGGGCGCGGAGGCCATCGAACCGGCAGCCATAGTGGAGTGGAAGCTACGCTGAAGAACACCGGACTGGCTCTGCTGATCTCGGGAGTCCCACTGCCTATGTTCTGGATCATTTTGACACCACCATCAGAGAGCGGTCATAGAGCCGCTGGCGAACTTAACCCAAATATTGCTCAGTAAACCCGGTCTTGTTTTGTCGAAGGAATACGAATCGATTAATGAATTAGATAATGTACCGTGACATCACCTAATTCCAACCTCTTTTTTTTGGTTACTAATTCCATTTACCCCATACGTTTTGCTTGGTGTGAACGAAATTAGGAACCGTAAAAAGTGATTGGAATTAGGTGTTGCATTACAAATTTTCAAGGAGCTGTGAATTGGGAATCTTCATCAGAACTATTCTGTGCGATGCGAAGGGTTATTGACTGCTAGAACTGGAACTCTTGGATATGGCACGTATAGAGTTGTTCCTAAATTATTCACGTTCAAAGCTGGATGTCTGTTTGATTTTCTAAAGCAGTTTACAAATCTCACTTGTAGCAAATGATCTGTTGAAGGTGCCCAGGAAACAGTAGGTAAATCTTGAGGTGAATAGTAACATTTTTCAATTCTCATACACTGCAAAAACTGTAAATACTTATTTTATGTGAAATTACACATTAATCCAATCGTCCTTCCCACACATATATTTTATAACCCAAAATATAACTAACATGGTTATTATTTATTCTTTTGATTAGTTTCACAAATCATTGTTATGTGTGATCACCCATAGCAAAAAAAATATGTGTGTACACACATAATAACAATGTATAGAGCGTATAGAGAAACTGTGTTTGCATCAGTGTCTGTGTCAGCCGTCGGCTAAGCCGCCGGCGATGCTCAAAGTGAAAAGATGGCGACAGAAACACGTTTACAAAATAATGTGCTGCGGAAGTTGCACTTCGTAGTGGAGTTATTTCTTCTTAAATCTTCGAAGTCCTATTCTCCGGAGCATGGAATAGTTGCCCTCAATCGCATAAAATTGAAAAGTCTTTGGAAACTCGAGAATTCTCAGGAGCACAACTTTAAAACATCATCCGAAACCTGGTTCGGAACTGCAAAGTTGATCGATTGGTCACTCATGGACCAACTTTTTAGAGCAATACGATGTTTGAAAATTTCCAAATAAGCTGATTGCTGTGTTTTAAAATCATGTTAACAGCTTTTTGGATCAAACTTGTAACATTAATTCCCGATAAAGTTATATTCTCTAATATAAAAACCATTTGAGTACATCTATTAAATGTATAAGTAATGTTATTGATTTTATTTGTTATTCTAAACTGTTTTTATGTGTGATCTCACATCAAAACGATAAATACCAAAAAATAATTCGTTATGTGTGCCACCCATAATCATCATTTGTCCACACAAATTGCAAAAATTTATGTGTACAAAACATAAAATAATTGTTTGCAGTTTTTGCAGTGTACACTGCTCGAGGCTTGGGTGAAGGTACTATATTGCACTTCAATAATAATTGATAATATTTCAAGCACTAAGTAAGATTTCAAGAGAATTCTAAATTCTCGAATTCAGGCCATTGCTTTGTTTATTTTCATCTACTCTAGCTGCAGCAGCTGCAGTGACAGAAAGCGACAGTGCTCCCATTTCATTTAACTCATGCACTGATAATGTGTAGAGTGTGCCGACAAGTGTGCCGAAACGTGCCGGCGAGTGTGCCGAAGTGTGCCTGGGCACATTGTGCCGAGTGATCAACCCCTTGGTTTTACTATATATTTGTAAAACGATTTAACAACAAACATTTTAGTTGGTACACAACACTATGTTTTACAGTTTCTCCAAATTTGTGTGAACAAAACCCGAACAAAGGTTGTGCCTGAAAATTATCCAAATGTTATTCAGCATCATGCTGAATCAATTCGTTGTAAAGGTGCTTGTAAAATGAGTGATTGTTAGTTGGGGTGATATGAGCGAGTTCTCTTCATCGACGCTCTCTTCTTCAAATTAAAGTGACAAGATGCAAGTATGGTTGCACTTTTGGTCATAAATCGCTAGGTTGCGGTGCAATCTAGCGTCTAGTGTAAAAAGTTTGATTGAAATTGCATCTTCAATTTGCAGAAAAGACAGTCGATCTTGGAGTCGATGAAGAGAACTCTCTCATGTTACTTTCGCCCTTATTGCGCAGTTAAAAGTGCGATGAGGAAGTGCGGAATCTCAAATAAAAGTGCGATTTGGTGTCAAATCGTTTCGGTGTCTTCACCGCACTTATTCATTAGCTCATGATGTGAATAAGTGCGATGAAGACACCGGAACGATTTGATGCAATATCGCACTTTTATTTAAGATTCCGCACTCTGTCGCAGTCCAGTTAGCAATGCAATAAACTATATTTAAAGTCAATCTAGATATGGATTTAGCACCAAATTGGTGTCGGAAGTAACTTCATTGACATCCGCTGCCTTTCCTATGCGTTAAACATAACGTCGAAAGTAGTGCGCTGAATAGAGCATCAGATTTACTATACAGCGCACTACTTCCGACGTTATGTTTAACGCATAGGAAAGGCAGCGGAAGTCAATGAAGTTACTTCCGACACCAATTTAGTGCTAAATCCAGAATATTGATTTTCACGGGCTATTGGACGTCTACCTCGTAAAATGGACTATTGGGTTCTTTAGGGGTATTCGGATTATTTCATAATCGGATTCTCCCCCAAAAGTTAGTCGAAATCCAAAGTTTCATATTTTTTGGAATCCGGGAACTATTTTTAAAAAGCACTTAAAGTTTGTATGGGGAAATTTTTTTTGTTCGGGTCGAACTGTCACTTAATCGATTGAACTGTCATTCTATCATGGAGACAAATTTCGTTCGTTTGAAACAAAAATATTCATGTTTATTCGGTAAACTGATAGAATATTTAAAACTATCTCAATTGCAAGATCAAGGGAAGCTAACGATCCCACCACATCTGGTGGCAGGAATGAGAACCCTACGAAAAACGTGACTCCGTCAAAAAATGCCATGGCGCAGCATAGGCAAAGTGCACTTTTTTCACTGTTTCGTATCGAATTCCGCATCGTAGAGAAACAATTGGCTTCTTTAGCGGTGTTGAGATAATTCCATATTCGGAATCTGCATGCCAAAACGAGTCGAAATCCAAATTTTCATAAATTTTGGTGCCCGGGAACCTATTTAAAAATCAGTTTGAAGTTTGTATGGGAGCGATTTGTCGTATCACCCCTCGTCGCATTTTGTACTGAGCGGAGCTGTCAAGCAGTTGCCCAGCTGTCAAAAGGTGATTTCAAAAAATCTCTTTGAAATTGATTTTAGGCATCAAAGCAAAGTTCTAAAAATCTGAAAAAAATCATAGTGGCTCAGAAAAAGATGCTCTTTCGTATGAGATCGAAAAAACAAAACTTTTTTCCAAATTCAAAAACCCAATTGAGCCCTTTTTGGAAAGAAAATTTAATTCTCTTTCAGATGCGGTAGGTTTATGTTGGGATCAATGGAAAAACATCCTGGCAACACTGCTCCGCTCCACAGTTTACATCAGTCTACGTCAAGTCAACTGTGGGCTCACCAGTGACAACCGGAGTGTCACTGTAGTCTACTGTAGTGATGCAATAGATGTTGACAACAATCAAGCCAGTTGTCAACATGCAAGATGGCCACTTGCACAGTTCGTCCAATTCGTGTCGTGAATGTTTATATTTCATTTTATGTACAATTTTAATCTGTAAATATGAATAGTGTAAATAAATCGTTTTAGCATGTTCGTTTGTAATTCGTATGTATCGCGTTTTGCTAGCATGCAACAGTGGCGACGAGAAAGTGGGTTCTAAAGACCCCGGAAACAAATCCACGCAAGGGAAGAAGTTGCAAAATGGATTTTTCCCTACGGATTCACCATCATCAAAGCCAACCACGGCTCACCAAAGGGCACTACACTTGGGACTGGATCAATCACCATCAACAATTGCACTCATCACAAAGTGTGCTACCATTTGCTGTAACTGTATGAGGACAAATCAAGTCATGTCCTCTGAACCCATCACATCAAGGGTTCGTTACAGTGACGTCATCCGGAGCACTGTGAGGAGCACTCAGCAGCCATGATGTTTGCATCATCATCAAGCAGCATCGTTCATTCATACGGCATGCAAGCAGCTTCCACGCAAGTTCCGGGCCTACGCGTTGCATCATCATCCAGAGACGAACAACACTGACCAACAGCATCATCAGTACGTTGGTCAAGCATAAACGATCATTCACGACGCTCTTCGTGTGAAGACCGATTCGTTGAATGTTCTTCACAACACAGTCATCATCATCAATTCAAGGCGGAGATGTTGGGATCAATGGAAAAACATCCTGGCAACACTGCTCCGCTCCACAGTTTACATCAGTCTACGTCAAGTCAACTGTGGGCTCACCAGTGACAACCGGAGTGTCACTGTAGTCTACTGTAGTGATGCAATAGATGTTGACAACAATCAAGCCAGTTGTCAACATGCAAGATGGCCACTTGCACAGTTCGTCCAATTCGTGTCGTGAATGTTTATATTTCATTTTATGTACAATTTTAATCTGTAAATATGAATAGTGTAAATAAATCGTTTTAGCATGTTCGTTTGTAATTCGTATGTATCGCGTTTTGCTAGTATGCAACAGTTTACGAACAATTTATCTCGCAATTTATATGATAAATTTGAGGAGCTCTTGCTATGCCTCCGGCGGGCGATCTTCCGGATTATTTGTTAGCAGGCCATAATCCGGTATCTGTCGGCGTGGGCATCAAGAATGGTGATAAAGGAAGCCATTACCAATGGAAAATAGCAACTACCAAGGCAAAGTATTATTTAATCTTGAAGAATTTTTTCAAAGTTTGACCCACCCTAATGGGTCATAACTAGTAGCGAAATTCACCGCATGGGACATGATCCTAAGTTCATTCATGAACACAACCGAAGCAGTGGAAAAGAAAAGACGGAAAAGACGTCAAACTTCGCCTCCGCCGAACGAGTGTTTCGTTCATTTGAAGTCGAACCGAGTGCGCAGTCAGACGTGTGTGCCTTTTTCGTGTGTGCGTTTCAGAGCAGTAGCAGCAGCAAGCAGAGAATCTGTCAAATACCTGGCTGAAAGGCGATTCTCCAAATAATATTGCATCATAAGTTTCCAGAGAAACGTGATTTTTTTGTGAATTTCACACGGTAGTGCAGTGCAAAATGTTGAAGGCAGCCAAATTCGTGACCCGCGCCCTGACGGAGAACCGTGCCCTGTTGCAAAATGTGAGTATCCTCGGTCCAGGGGGTGATTTTTCTAGGCGTTTCTGTGACTACGGGATCTGTAAGCTTGCGGAAAACAGGCCGCCCGTACAGAGTAGACGGGAACATGGAGTGCGCAACACGCAGAGAGAGTGAGGTTAGGGTGCTTGTGTAATCTCTTGCGTTTTAGAATTTGCTAGTTTCTGCGGTATTGAAGCAAAAAGGATCTGAAAAGTAAAATTCCAAGGGAATCGATTGGATCTGGTTGTGCACTTGAATGTTCCCGGCCACCGGGGGGTGATGTTTTGCGTGAACTTCGAACCTTTGAATCGACCGGCTATGGATGAGTGACTTATCAATGCTTTCTCTTGATTCCTTTTACACTTGTGCAGGGAGGAATCCTTCGCAACAGCATGCAGGCACGCCTCAAGTAAGTACCGAATCGTGTCAGGAAAGATGATGATCTTTTCTGTTCTGTTAGAACTGCGGACGGAAGGTAGATGATTGCCGGTTGTGAAATTAGGATTGGCTTTGGATACGGCGATCGATTGTCACTTCTCTTGGGCTTATCAGCTGTCATTCAATAGTTTTAAATCCGTAGAAGTTTGTACAGCCTATAATAGGTAATGCAGAAATTAAGCAGCGTTTGACAGTGAAAAATACGCTAATCAAGGTCACGAAGATAACCAGCATCTATATTTTTTTGTAGAATGTTCGCGTCTGTTACGTAAATCCAATGCTGATGTTGAGGTGATTTGCATGTTGGCATATGTTTGCCTAATATTATCAGAATTCAGAATGTTAGATTTTTTTTCTTGACAACTGGTTTTATACTAATTAGCCAGGACCGACAAGTAGTTAGATTGTTGTTAGTTACTGTATTCAATTTTGTCAGATGGTTCCGAAACCAACGATTTAACAAATCTTTTGATACGATAGTGAACGAGCAGAATAGTCTATTATGCTGAAGAGTTTTGTTTTAAATCTTTATCAAATTTTCGACTCGAGGCTAGTTCATCTCAGGATCCACGGCTTTACTTCTCTCCCGAAGGAAACTCCTCGGCGTGATAGCTTTAACCAGCACATCAGGTCCACTTTACAAGCTGAAGAGTTGTCAATGTAGAAATAATCAGTAATTCCTGAATTGCTATCGGGAAACAAATGCATATGCTGCTTCAACATCAAACACTGGTTTGGCTCTGTAACCATTTCTGCAACACTTGCTATCAGTTGTGCTGTGCTGTTTTTTTTATGATGGCGTAGTTTTACACAATCATTAACACTTCACACATGGTTCAGCAGGCTGAGACAACTTTTATAGCTGTGATGCAGTGAATACATGTTGTGATACCGCTCCGTCAGCAACGACCCACAACACATCAAGCAATCAAGTAGGCATAGGGAAATATGGTCATCTCGTCGTGGACATCGTGGTCACCCTCAGTAACGTCCCCGCTTGCTCGCAGTGAATCTACGGCCAGAGTGGACGCGTCACGTGACGCGGCGCGGATTTCCCATACGATTTGACAGCTTCTTATTATTGACTGTTATTCCTTTGCGCGTCCATTTTGGTCGGTACCTTAAGGACATATTTGAGTGAATCCAAAGATGGCCGTCACAATGGCTGCCTTGCAAATACCAAAAGCACGGATCTCGTCATCCAGGCAGCAAACAGAGCTCAAAAAGCAATGAGTACCCTTGCTCACTCGTGATAAACATTGAGTAACATTTTTGTTCTCGAGCATGTTGTGGATGACGAGATCGGTGCTCTCAAAAACGCGAGTCAAAAATGCACCTGGACGCGCTCCCATTTCACCTTAAGCGTACAATATCATACCTAATATGTACAGTTGGCTCTTAATATTGAAGGGATCATCAAGATAGGGGAGAGATCGCATTGCAGAACCAATTTATAATGTACACTAGATTGAAAAAAAAACCTCCGTAACTAGGGAAAACCGCCAACTAACATATGTCATTCCGCGCGTCCAGAATGTTTTGCTTCTAGAAAACTTGGTCTAGCAACCTGTGAAAATGGTCGAATCGACATACGGAGAGAAAATGTAGAGCAAAATCGAACTAGATCGCATCGAGATAGGGAGATATCGACAAATAGAGAGGTAAAGTGCATGCAGATTGAAGGGACCGACCAAATTTTCGAGATAGGGAGAGATATCGAAATACAGAACACCGACATGCGGAGAGTCGACTGTACATAGGAAGAATTTTGTAAACTGCGATGCGGATTTGTAGAACGCCCCATCTAACAGCTCACTATTCTCATCGCGCGGTTGCAGTGCCAGATAGAAGTGCAGCAGCAGCAAATCGGACATCTAGATTTCCGCGGAAATACCGCTTCCGAGATGATTAGGTGTCTAGTCTGTGCAAGCTTCAATCAAGATTTCCAGTATGATTCGGACGGAGGAGTTCTTCGATGATTGGTTTGCGAAGCAACAAAACGTTATCTCAAAAGACGATCAATCTTTAGACAATGACGCCCGTGCGAGGTTGGTTCTACGGCGTAGAATCTACGCAAATTAAGCACTATTATGAGCAAACACTATTTCGTCTTCGGACTCAATTGCTACGGAATGTAGACATCCGAGCAAGATCTCGAAGCTAGAAGCCGACCAAACCGCAGTTAACAAATAAGGAAAAGCGGTCAGCTAGGTAACACTGGAGAATCTTGTTGAAGAATGCCATCGCATGGCCAATCTCAAGCAGGACACTGATAGTGGAGCACAAAAAAGCACGTAATGTTAACATTGTCATCCGAAAACTGATCAATTCTGTGAAAAACTCAAAACTGCCTAACACGCTATGCTGAGTGGTGGATGTCGATTCGCTTTGCACACATGTTCCAGGTCAAAGCAGCAAAGACACAAAGATAGCTACTGTTCGAGCAACAAGTATACAGGGGATAGACAAAATGATCGGGACAGGCAAAATTTTCACTTTTCAAAAATTGTTCAACTAGCTCTAACTTTTCGGAAAGTGAATCGAAAATTCTCAAATTTTTACTGTAAGTTCATCAACTAGTTGTGTATCAGTGGTCTAAATTTGGAAAATATCGGGCTATTCTCCATAAAGTTATAAAGGTTCTTGAAAAAGGTATAATTATCCAATAGCCAACTTTGAGCTGCTATATCTCCGTATTCAATGAACCGAAGCAATTAAATTTTGACCATTCATGACTTATATAACGAGCTATGACAAGCCTTTGACATAACTTAAAATTCTTAAGGGGGAATTGAGTTTGGATTTTCTAACACATGCTTGTAAAATTTTCTCACATGTGTGAGTTTTCAATTGAATATGTAGAAATACTCGAATTTTCACCACTATCTGATATCGAGTTATTTTAAAATTTGCTTCAACGCTTGCTCAGGACACTTACCTTTTCATTGAGACCAAGAAACACAACATTTTCACAATATTTCACTGCAAAACTGCTATTTTATAAATTGTGCGCTATCTTTTCCAAATTCCCCCCCAACGCACACCAGCTCGCACCATTTCACTAGCACTATCTTACCGGGAACAGTCTCACTTTTTAATTGCCTCTCGAAACGTTATTGCTTCCATAATCGAAGCGTAAAATGTTTCACCGGCTTCAGAAATGGAATAATATTCACTACATCACGAAAAAGTCCGCGGCGATAGCCACACAATCGCGAAAACTGCACAAAATCGTTTTTCACTTTCCAACCGGCGCGGTATTTACTTCCATGTAGTGCACATACATGGTGTGGCTTCCTTGATTTGCTGTTTCTTTTATTCTCCCATTGCCTATGCGTGAATATTTCTTGCGTCATATGCACAGCGGTGATAAACTAGTTGAAGATGGGAAAGAGACAAATGAAATGCACTAACGAACCTGCCTCATCTGCACATCCGCGTGCAGGAGTGTTTGTTTACTCTCTGTAAAGTCAGTAGGCGCTTTCACCAATACTTATAAATTGTGAGTTGAACCTTAACACGAAAGAAAATTATAACGGTTAGATTATTTTTCTAATAAAACACCAATTTATCCAAAACTTCAACATCGTTTCAAAATTCAAGATGCATATTATAGTTCATTTAAATTCCCTCTAAATGACTTATATATAAATGTGTTTTGAAGGAAAGTAACAACATAGCCGACAATAAATTGAGAAAGTAATGGGATGCGTATAAAAAATAGATCAATTTACTAAACAATCGTTAAATAAATCAAATCGCTATAACTTTTCCTCTTGTTAAAAATTTCAAGTAAGGTTAAACGTTTTTTAGAGTTCATTACATAAGTCATGAATGGTCAAAATTTCATTGAAATCAGTTCATTGAATACGGAGATATAACAGCTCAAAGTTGGCTATCAGATAATTTTACCTTTTTCAAGAACCTTTATAACTTCGTGGAGAATAGCCCGATCTTTTCCAAATTAAGACCACTGATACACAACTACAGGGCCCATATAGCCGAGGCGGTAAACGCACGGGTATTCAGCATGACCATGCTGAGGGTGACGGGTTCGATTCCCGGTCGGTCCAGGATCTTTTCGTGAAGGAAATTTTCTTGACTTCCTTGGGCATAGAGTATCTTCGTGCCTGCCACACGATATACGCATGCAAAATGGTCATTGGCAGAGGAAGCTCTCAGTTAATAACTGTGGAAGTGCTCATAGAACACTAAGCTGAGAAGCAGGCTTTGTCCCAGTGGGGACGTTACGCCAAGAAGAGAGAGAGAGAGATACACAACTAGTTGATGAACTTACAGTAAAAAATTGAGAATATTCGATGCCAGAGTTGATGTACACGTGCTGTAGCAATGTGATATATAGAAGGTGTGGAGGAAGTTCCTGTAAGCTTGTGTTAGTAGATTGTTTATGTAAACAACTTCGAAGGGGAAGGTTGGTGACGTCATACCGGCTCATCGGCGAAAAGAATCAAACAACAATTAGTTTCCGTTGAAAATTTTATGCACATTTACTGTATCACGAAATGGAAATTACACAGGTAGAAATATATCTACAAGGGAAAGGCTCTCCTCGTGAGCTGAATCTTTCTTTTGGGGTGTAATGTTGAATCATAATTACCAAATTGCAGAATATCCAATCTACCATATTGAACATTCGTCGCATCAACTTACTTTTCCGTTAGCATTTTTGGTTATTCTCACGCATCAATGTAGACAAGCCGCTTTAAATAAGTCGTTTTGAGGTGAATGGTTTCATCAGCCTGCAATAAGCGAAACGTTATAAGTATTAAATAAGTAATTTATCTGTAGAATTACCCCATGAAGATTTTCCACTAACTCTCTAGAGTCTCCCGTTTCTCCATTTTCATGTTGTCGTTTGCACAACAACGCTAAGGTCGCCCTTAGAAACCACGGCAGAGCAACACGTTCAAGAGAATTGACACACAGTTTTATATCATTTATTGTGTGACCAAATATATGTGACATCATATTTCAAATAATATTCAAAGTTTTAACAGCTCAAAACAGTGTTTAGGCACATGATGAAGCTGAAATTTTATTTGAAGTTATTTCATGAATTTTTAACGTCATTTATTGGGCTTTTATACTTCGACTTGATTTTTGGAAATCTTGTGTGTTGTATGAGTTGATGTTTTTAAGGGTGTAGCTGTCCTCGCGCAAATTCAAAAACAAACCGTATGACGTCAGCTGTGTTTAGATGCGGTGGGTTGCTATGAGAACTCAAATTTGGTACACTAACACATATACACCGCTGTGTAATACACGAAATGATCCCCTCACCTCCATTATAGAACACATTGGTGTTGTAGTCCCATGTACGGGAGCCACATGGCAAGCGAGCTCCCAGGAGCTCTGTACATTTTGAGACTGAAAGTTGTGTGCCTCATTTTCCTCAAGATGTGTCTCATGAGCTTCGTCTCATGCGCTGATTAAATTAGAAAATTTCACGACAAAAACTTCCTAAACGAACGAGAATTGATACCTTAACCTTTGCATTGAGAGTCCCTAGTCGTATCGTATAGACCAACCAGACACTTGAGTTGTGTACGGAAAAAAGTTGTTGAGGTTCTTCGTTACCAAGAAGTTGTTTTTCACCTTAGATACCAACAGCTCACGCAGCGCATGAGACGAGCTCCCCGGGAGCTAGGCGCTTAGCTCGCACCCACCAGATTTTTGTGAGCCTCCTAGCAGCGCAGCACACTGCGATTTTGAAGAGCTGGGAGACAATTTGGTAGGAGGCTCGCTGTCACATTTATGTACACATGAGCAATGGGAAACTCTGTTCGATGCACTTTTCGAAAAGTTACAGCCAGTTGAACATTTTTTGCAACGTGAAAATTTTGCCTGTCCCGATCATTTTGTCTATCCCCTGTACGCCCTAGAAGCTATTCCAGTAGGCGAAATCCAGAAAGAATTGCACACAGTCAGGTTTCAGCACAACTCGGCGTCCGACATCACCATTATCTCCAAAGATACATGGATGAGCATCAGACAGCCACTCACTCAACCGACGGAGGAATAACAGTAACAGCTTCTGGTGGGAAGCTCAACCTTGGTTATTTTCAGGCCCCGAGATGAACCAGCCCAGGGCTGAAAATCTCGTAAAGATAATAATAATAATAATATTTTCAGGCCGATGATCTCAATTCTGGATCAGAGATATTCCTAGACCCGGACCAAAGAGGCACATGACTGTAATCTCCATATTATTCTCAAGCTTTTCGCTTACGTCTCGAAAAGTGTCGTTTTGCGCTCTTCCAGTTCGAGTTCATCAGAGGACATACCGCGGACAATGACAGTATTCAACCGGCACCTTCAAAAATCGATGATATTTTCAAGATGCAACCTCTGCTGAAAGATGTTCAGCTGTTCCGTTTCCATTTCGGTACTATTCACTACTGTGGTCCGGGCTCCAATGAAGCTCTTGAGGAAGTATTTTTCTGTGGCCCCGGATTAAACCGATATGGAGTTATCAAACACGATTGCGAGGAAGATGATCTGCTGCACGTTGACTAGCATTTCTAGAATACCAAGCCATGGCCAGGTCGAGTCATCGAACGGAAAGGTGCGATGTTATTCGTTGGAAAACAATGGAATGCCGAAGTTGGTTAGAGCGCATATAAAACAAATGCGCCTTCACTACGATACCACCGTTCCAGTGCCAACGACGCAACTGTCATGGGAAATCTTGCTCGATGAAGTATATATTCTTAGCGCTACAATGATATTGGCTGATCCAGAAGTTCCAGTTGTCACTCCGCCACCGACCTTGCAAGACGTTGCTGGTCCGAAGCTATGTCTGGCACAGTTTCCCTAGGATTCCTTCAAGCATTTCTCCCGCGGGTTATCCTGAAATTCAATCCCAAACTCCTCTAGCAGTTCCTTCTATGATTCCTCGGGGAGCTCCATCTGAGATTCTTTTTTGGGGATCCTTTTCAGGAGTTCTCCATGGGATTCTTTCAGGATTTCTCCAGGAGTTTCGACAATCCTCCAGGAATTATTTCCGAGATTCTTCCAATACTTTCTGTTGGCGCATCACACGAACGGCGTTGTCCACGTGCGCTTACCCACAGCAGCGGCGCAGTGGTTTACATTCAATTCGGCTGTGACAATGCGCGTTTACATGTTCAATTGTACGTACTTTCGCTGCCGCCTATAAAAGTGGCATCTAGCTCTAAATGTAATTAGTTGTACATAAGTTAAAGTACCACCACAGAGCAGTGTAGTGAGCGTAGATTGTATATCAAATTATTTATATTTTTAAGTACATGGAATACAAGGTTGGCATATTTAGCATTCTATTTTGTGCCATTTTATGGTTAGTAAGTTTAATGTTCATAATGAAATTAAATTTATAAATTAGCATCACATCAATAAATTGATAGCGCTATTTCGGTCAGTGTACTGCGTGCCAAATAAACATCGCACAGCTTGCATGGAAAGCTTTTGGCGTGGGCTTTTGAAACCAAAGCTTGTCCGTGTCAGGTCTTCGGTTCGAGTGCGTTCGAATGAACGGGGAAAGGGCAGCCGTTGATGATGTGACCAACGCGTGTGAATGGGATGAAATGATTGAGTGTGCGAGAGAGAGATGGATAGATGGCAGTGTGTGGACTCGGGTCGGGATCAATGATTTCGGAACAAAAAGCACTTGAGTTTGTTAACGAAATTTGTGTCTTACGGACGTTTCATGCGCAGCGCGCGAACGGAAATTCCTGACGAGTTCCGCGGTTCGTCGGATTTTACCGCGGAATGTTAGAATACGACAAGCAGGAGCACTGCCTCTCTGTGGTGCGCAATAAAAGGCGAGATTGTATTTCGAAGTCATTTCTCTTCTCTTTATCCTCCGGGCGGAAAATACACAACGTGGGGCCTACTTGACCTCTGGACGAAACAGTTTTTTTAGGATCTCTTCAGAAGATTTTTCTGATTTGCAAAAGGAATTTCTGGAAAAAAATGGAATCCCAGCAGGAATAATTGGAATGAGCCCAGAAGTAACTCCAAAGAGAATTCCATGCGGAACTTATGGAGAATTTCTTTGAGTAAATGTTGGCGGAATTCTTTTTGGAACTCCTGGAGAAATGTAGAAAAGTTCCTAGAAGAATCCGGGATGGAGTTCTTGAAAAAAAAAATCGGAAAGTATCACGAAAGGAGTTAACGGAGGAAATCCAGAAGGAGTTCTCGAAAGAATCCCATAAGAAGTTTCTTGAGAATTCCCGGAAGAAAGGGAATCTGGAGTTTAGATTTAGTTTAGATTTCGGGAGTGTATCGTAAAGCACTGCTGTGTGTTGAAAGTAGTAGACATGTATCCCATAGAGTCGTGTTGTTCGTAACTGCTGTTTCGCCGATCCACCCGCAAAATGTACCATTCTCGAAGTGATTTTGCAGAAGCATACATATGTATCTAAGACACAAGTGCCGATAAATCAATGTTACAATGTTCGCAATTATCCTGGCCTATGCGGTATGATGCCACGTTTCTCAAGAAGCTGACAGCAGTCATTCCTGGAAAAGTACTGGTAGAAGTTTTTGGAGGATTCCCGGAAAGAGTTCCCAAAGAAATCCTGTAAAGAATTCCCAAATGAATCCTGGAAGAAGTTGCTAGAGGAATCCCGGAAGCAGTAGAGGAATCTCGGAAGGATTTTCTAGATGGATCTCAGAACTCCAAAATAAATATAGAAAATATTAGAAGGAACTCCTTGAGGAATCTATGAAATATATTGGAAAGGCATTCCTAAATGTATTCCTCAAACAATCGTGGAAAGAACTTTTTGTGGAATCTAGGAAGAAATACCTGGTGAAATTCAAAAAAGAATCCAAGAAGGAACTTCTAGTGTATTCTCAGAAGAAAATCCTTGAGGAATCCCAGAAAGAACTATGGAAAGAAACCTAAAGGGAAATTCTGGTGCACAATTTCTACGACGAAAACAAAATTCTCTTGAAAATATAATCTTTTTAGGAAAGAGACGAACCAGCCAAGGGCTGAAAGTCTCTTAACCCTCAGAGCCCCAGGACAAACTTTTTATTTTTGACCGGCTGATACTCAAAATCTGTAAAATATGAAAATAAGCGGTTTTCAGTATGATCGATGGGAAGAGTTAGTTGTACTTCATGCGAGTGTAGTTGTCAAACCGGAAGTCCATGCTTGAACCTGATTTTGCACCGGAAATAAGTGTTCCCTGGTGCTATGTTTGGCGATATGTTCTACAGCTGCCTTTAGGCTACTTAGCATTAGCATTAAGCGAGTCGCACAAATTCGTAGGTGGTACAGTCCTAGACCGCTGTTATTAGGGTTGCCTCCTTCCCGTCCGAACCAAAGCACAAAGATGTGGGACTAATCTCTGACTCTTAGACAAGACTGACGCAATCCTCCAATGGTCGAGCACTGTCCTGGCCACGTCCTTGCGACTGCTGAGGAATGGGAAAGGATGGTTAGTTTGGACACCTATGAAAAATGTAGACAACTCTACGATCTCTCAGGCCTAGGTGTCACGGGATTGTTAGGTTGTTAGTGTAAGGATAAACTCCAAAGGATACGCTTGGTCAACGTTCAGGCACACCATTGTTAGACTGCTTTGAATCAGTTGTTTGCCCAATTCATCCTGTGTCCTCGTCATCTTGGTTGGATTACTAGCTTCTTCGGTTGGTAATCTGAAATGTAAAATAATATTAACATCGTACGTCAAATAAGCTACATATTAGTGATACGCTCGCCACAGTTACATATTTTTATAATATGATTTATAGCATACGATAAATTTACCTGAATCCTGCTGAAATAAAATATTAATTAGTAGTGCACTAAAACAAAATAAACTACAAAACACAAAAAAATGAATCAAACTTTGATCTTGGAATATTTATAAATACGGTAAATATCAAGATCAAAATTTGATTTGGTAGATCTTACACCGCAACGCACCATTCTAAGGTGATCTACCCACGTTACGGGCTGCCTTTAGGCTACTTTTTCAATAATTAGTTGTTAATTCTCGATAGATCAATCAAGGTGGAATCTCAATCAGGCCTTAAATTTCTTAGCGAAGCGTGCTTTTACAAATTGGAATCAATTTTGTAAATTGGGACGGAAACCGATAAACGCCTAAAAGTATGCAATGATCTAGTAATAATTCGTTGGCTAAAAGTATGACCCGTGTTTGAATTTTAGGTGGATTAATCACATGAGTGATACTTTTAAAAGAAGGGCTCAAATATGCGAAACAAATTGTTCATAGACACCAAACTTCTAAAATCATCTTTTCAGGTGCAAAATGATTATGATCACGAAATTGGGTCTTAGGGAGTCCTACCGGAAGTACACTCCTGGGACCAAGTTTCAGATGCATCTCATGCCAGAAAGCAGCCCCAGCATTGTGTTCTTGCGTTGGCCTACCATTTCAAGTTGTTAAAGATTTCAGAATTATTATAAAATACCAGATTCATAGACGACTCGCCAAAACATTGCCCCAGGGAACACTTATTTCCGGTGCAAAAACAGGTTCAAACATGGACTTCCGGCTTGACAACTACTCTTACATGAAGTACAACTCTTCCCATCCATCATAGTGAAAACCGCTTATTTTTATATTTTACAGATCCTGAGTATCAGACAATTAAAAAAAAGAAGTTTGTCCTGGGGCTTTGAGGGTTAAATAAAAACAAAACAATCTATCAGATATAATCCACAGCTCAGATGGGATTTGAACCTAGGACCATTGTACGCTAGACGAGTACTTTACCAATTAAGCTACCGAGCCAATGAATGATCAACCAGAAAAAATGTCATCTACCTTCCCTCGCCCTTTATGATTTATTTTACCCCAAACTGTAATAACAATTTATTTTCCTTTATTTTAACTTTCCCCCAAAATTGCAACAGGTCCGACACGGTCAAGGGTGCCGTCATCGGTATCGATCTGGGAACGACCAACTCGTGCGTGGCCGTCATGGAGGGCAAACAGGCCAAGGTAATCGAAAACGCCGAAGGTGCCCGCACAACCCCATCGCACGTGGCCTTCACCAAGGACGGTGAACGATTGGTCGGTATGCCAGCGAAACGTCAGGCTGTCACAAACTCGGCAAACACCTTCTACGCCACCAAGCGTCTGATCGGCCGTCGTTTCGACGATCCGGAGATCAAGAAGGACATGAAGAACCTGTCCTACAAGGTGGTGAGGGCTTCCAATGGAGACGCTTGGGTTCAGGGTGGTGACGGTAAGGTCTACTCGCCCAGCCAGATCGGAGCCTTCGTGCTGATGAAGATGAAGGAAACGGCCGAAGCCTACCTGAACACTAACGTCAAGAATGCCGTCGTTACGGTTCCGGCTTACTTCAACGACTCGCAGCGTCAGGCTACCAAGGATGCTGGACAGATTGCTGGTCTGAACGTGCTGCGAGTGATCAACGAACCGACGGCCGCCGCTTTGGCCTACGGTATGGACAAGAGCGAGGACAAGATCATTGCCGTGTACGATCTGGGAGGTGGTACCTTCGATATTTCGATCCTGGAGATCCAGAAGGGCGTGTTCGAGGTCAAGTCGACCAATGGTGACACCCTGTTGGGAGGAGAGGATTTCGATCATCACATCGTGGACTATCTGGTTGCGGAGTTCAAGAAGGAGCAGGGCATTGACATCACCAAGGACGCCATGGCCATGCAGCGCCTGAAGGAAGCTGCCGAAAAGGCCAAGTGCGAGCTGTCCTCTTCCGTTCAGACCGACATCAACCTGCCGTACATCACCATGGATGCCTCCGGACCGAAGCATTTGAACCTGAAGTTCACCCGCGCCAAGTTGGAACAGCTGGTCGGAGATCTGATCAAGCGTACGATCGGACCCTGCCAGAAGGCTTTGTCCGATGCCGAGGTGTCCAAGTCGGACATCGGCGAGGTTCTGCTGGTCGGTGGAATGTCCCGTATGCCAAAGGTACAGCAGACAGTGCAAGACATCTTCGGTCGCACTCCGTCCCGTGCCGTGAATCCGGACGAAGCTGTCGCCGTTGGTGCTGCCGTGCAGGGTGGTGTCCTGGCTGGAGACGTTACCGATGTGCTGCTGCTGGACGTCACTCCGCTGTCGCTGGGTATCGAAACTCTCGGAGGTGTCTTCACTCGTTTGATCACCCGTAACACTACCATCCCAACGAAGAAGTCGCAGGTCTTCTCCACTGGTAAGTGAGGCTTTCAATCTCTTTCATTGACATTGAAATCACAAATTTTCTTCGTTTGAGAACCACTAGTCTACCTGAACAGTGAGCAGCTAATCCAACAATTATTCGTTCCATTCCAGCCGCTGATGGTCAGACACAGGTCGAAATCAAGGTCCACCAGGGCGAGCGCGAGATGGCCGCCGACAACAAGATGCTGGGTTCGTTCACATTGGTGGGAATCCCGCCGGCACCTCGCGGTGTGCCACAGATTGAGGTCGTGTTCGACATCGATGCCAACGGTATTGTGCACGTGTCGGCTCGCGACAAGGGAACCGGAAAGGAACAACAGAGTAAGTGACTTTCGGGTGGGTCTGAATGTCCGGAAAATATCTAAATTGTGGTTTGTTTTGCAGTCGTCATTCAGTCGTCTGGTGGTTTGAGCAAGGACGAAATCGAGAACATGGTCAAGAACGCCGAACAGTACGCTGCTACCGACAAACTGAAGAAGGAACGCATCGAGGCCATCAACCAGGCTGAAGGTATTGTGCATGACACCGAGTCCAAGATGGAGGAATTCAAGGATCAGTTGCCCAAGGAAGAGGTAATGTCGTTTGAAAACACGATGTAAATTCTACCAGATTCAGTAATTCACTTGCTTGTTTTACAGTGTGACAAACTGCGCGAAGAAATCGTCAAGGTCCGCGAAATCCTGGCCAACAAGGATGAAGCCGACCCAGAGGAAATCCGCAAGACTGTCAGCACCCTGCAGCAATCCTCCCTGAAACTGTTCGAGATGGCTTACAAGAAGGTTTGTAACTTGTTGATTGAAATCAATCAAAATGTCCAGTTTTTCAATACCCCACGTCCTCTTTCAGATGGCTTCCGAGCGGGAAAGCAGCGGTAGCAGCTCAAGCAGCGGCAGCAGCAGTAGCGACGACAGCGCGGAAAAGAAGGAAAACAAGAACTAAGTTAAATTTCTTTTAGCCCTATCCTTTACTTCTAACCGAACAAGAACTCCTGTAAAATATAGTTGTAGACCTGAAAGATAGTGTTTAGCCAAATTTCGCCGGACATTGAGACAGACAGCGCAACACACAGAGAATATTATAGGAAACATACAAACAAATTGCTACTAATTTAGGAGCTAATAGAGAGTTACAACTATGAACTTAGTTGATGAAGTTGTCTAGTTCAGTGCTAAGGATCAGAGCACTTCGTTTAGCCAATAAACCAGTTTTCTCGCGCGCGCGTGTATCAATCGAGCACCAGACAACATTTCGCGATTGCATTAATAATGACAAACGTTCGTACTCATTCATCCCCCGCACTTACCAAACATCGTTTTGGGCTTTCAGAATCTGTGTTATTATTTTCCTTCGTTCAATCGGAGCTCACCGGTCTCCCTGTGGTAGTGATCGTTTTTAATTTTATCATGAGAAACCTTTTGTTACTGAGTACAAAGCAATTAGAAAGGAAGACGAAATAGAACGCTCAAAATTCCAACCGTAACAGCTATTTCTCAGTTTATTTCCCAGTGGGTTGTTACTTTGGGACCGAGAAAGAAAAGCACACACAACACTTGATTTGGTTTATACGCAAATAGTGCGTGCGCAGCTTCCTCTGCAGCTTTATCTCGTGTGTCTCTCGCGGGCTGCTTGGTGGGGTAGGTAAGAGAAATTATCGAATAATGTTGATCATTATGTTTCGACTCTGAAAACCAAATGATAATAAGTATATTGAACGAATTTACTCGTTTGAAACTATAGGAATGTGAACCGTTAAGAAAAGCTGTTGTAGATAAAACTTCTGTGGCATACCAGTTATGAGGGAAGACATCGCTCGATGGGAATGACTTTTATTGCAATATGATTAAGAATACCATTATGTGAACCGTAAAACGAATCTTTTTTCATTCTATGATAGGTATACAGAGAAAGTCCTTGTTCATATTCAATAATCATTACATAGCATACCGAAATCCAAAGTCAGATGCATTATCCATTGCGTTACTTACCTTACCGGTCAGGCTAAGGCCGGGGTGGCCTCTGCTGTACATAGTAGCCGCCTCCATTCCACTCGGTCCATGGATGTTTGTCTCCAGTTCCGCACTCTGCGTAGGGTCCGCAGATCGTCCTCCACTTGGTCGACCCACCTAGCTCGCTGCGCTCCACGTCTTCTTGTACCGGTCGGATGACTCTCGAGAACCATTTTAGTCGGGTTGCTATCCGACATCCTGATGACGTGACCCGCCCACCGTAGCCTCCCGATTTTCGCGGTATGGACGATGGTTGGTTCCAGCAGCTGATGCAGCTCGTGGTTCATTCGCCTCCTCCAAGTCCCGTCTTCCATCTGCACTCCGCCGTAGATGGTACGCAACACCTTCCGTTCGAAAACTCCAAGGGAGCGTTGGTCCTCTGCACGTAGGGTCCATGTTTCGTGCCCATAGAGGACGACCGGTCTAATCAACGTTTTGTAGATGGTTAACTTCGTGTTACGGCGAACTTTATTCGAACGTAGAGTTCTGCGGAGTCCAAAGTAGGCACGATTTCCTGCCACAATGCGCCTCTGAATTTCTCTGCTGGTGTCGTTGTCGTCGGTCACCAGTGAGCCCAAGTACACGAATTCTTCAACCGCCTCGATTTCATCACCGTCGATATGAATTCGGGGTGGCGGGCGCGGTGATTCCTCCCTGGAGCCCTTTGCCATCATGTACTTTGTCTTCGACACATTAATGACTAATCCGATTCGCCTGGCTTCCCTCTTTAGTCGGATGTACGTTTCCGCCATCGTCTCAAATTTACGAGCAATAATATCAATATCATCGGCGAAACCAAGCAGCTGAACGGACTTCGTGAAAATCGTCCCACTCGTGTTTATCCCCGCTCTTCTTATTACACCCTCCAAAGCAATGTTGAACAGCAAGCACGAAAGACCATCACCTTGCCGTAACCCTCTGCGAGATTCGAAGGGACTCGAGAGTGTCCCTGATACTCGAACTACGCACATCACTCGATCCATCGTCGCCTTGATCAACCGTATCAGTTTATCCGGGAATCCGTAATCGTGCATAATCTGCCATAGCTGTTCTCGATCGATTGTATCATACGCCGATTTGAAATCGATGAACAAGTGATGTGTGGGCACGTTGTATTCGCGGCATTTCTGCAACACCTGGCGGATGGCGAACATCTGGTCCGTTGTAGCGCGTTCACCCATAAATCCAGCCTGATATTGCCCCACGAACTCTCTTGCAATCGGTGATAGACGGCGGCATAAAATTTGAGAGAGTATTTTGTAGGCAGCGCTCAGTAGTGTGATCGCACGGTAGTTCCCGCAATCCAACTTGTCGCCCTTTTTGTAGATGGGACACACGATACCTTCCATCCATTCCTCCGGTAATACTTCCTCCTCCCAAATCTTGGTAATGACCCAGTGTAGTGCTCTCACCAGTGCTTCTCCACCGTATTTTAGAAGCTCGCTTGGTAGTTGATCTGCTCCAGCGGCTTTGTTGTTTTTCAACCGGCCAACCTCCTCCTCAATCTCTTGAAGGTCAGGGGCCGGAAGTCTTTCGTCCTGTGCACGTACTCCTAGATCTGTTACCACGCCACCTTCGGTACTTGCAACGTCGCCATTGAGGTGCTCATCGTAATGCTGCCGCCACCTCTCGACCACCTCACGCTCGCTCGTGAGAATATTCCCGTGATTATCTCGGCACATGTCGGCTTGTGGCACAAAGCCTCTGCGCGAGCGGTTCAGCTTCTCGTAGAACTTTCGTGTTTCCTTAGCGCGGTACAGCCCTTCCATCGCTTCGCGATCTCGTTCTTCCTGCTGGCGCTTCTTCATCCGGAAGACTGAGTTTTGCCTGTTCCGCGCCTGTTTGTTGCGTTACAGGACATATAAAAAACAGATTCTATATGGTGTGTGGGGGAAAGATGGGTCAGTACCGTTTCCAACCGTACTATATATTTTTTGAATCTTTCAATAATTTTCCCAGATGAACGAAGTGGATACACAAAAAAGTGATATATTGTTTTAAAAATTATTTATTACGTTCCTTGCACAGAAAAAAATAAAATATTTTTTCGTTATACTCCTTATGCTATACATTCCATATAACTACGTGTATTGTGTAGACGGGGCAAGATGGGTCACCCTATTTTTTCGGTATAGGGTAATTGATCCGATCATGGAGGAGTTAAGCACTGAGTTCATGTTTAAATCACAATTGTATCGCCCCAAGCAAGCTTTTTACATGGATTGAATTGAAAATAATAAAATCCATCCTTAATCTACGGAAAAATAACGAAATATTGCCACTTTGATGTTGTTATGAGCATTTTATTCCTTTTTATCTGATAGAACATTGTGTTCCTAATGTTGCGGTATCTGTTCCTAATGTTGCGGTATTTGTTCCTATTGTTGCGGTATTCCATTGAAATCATATGGGATACCGCAACATTAGGAACACAGCAGCAAACACATTAAGGAAAATATTTTTTTAAAATAGGTTTTTGAGCTAATCTTAAGCAAACAAATGGTGCAATCTCATTATTTAAGCACCATACATCTATTAAAAATACCTTTTGGTAACATTTCAGTCGAAAAATGTGCTCAATTGCCATTACCGCAACATTAGGTACTACCACAGCGATGGGAACAATTACCCTATTTGCATAGTTTTTGAAAATGTTTTATTCTTCATTGAAAGGCTATTCTGTGACCTACATTATCGAAGCAATTAGAGCACTGAGAATTTGTGAAACTATTTTTGAAATTTTCCTACAAAAAATATAAGTTTTCAAAGTCCGTTCATGGCTACCTGAACAAAAATCTTCTAGTTCTGAGAATAATTTACCGATATGTTTCAACACTTTTTTCATGTAATCTGTATGTCTGTGAAGCTTAGATGTATAGTGTGGTGATTCCGATAATACTTAGTAGGCCGATAGTTGAAGGAAGCAGCCTGACAGCGACTTCACTGGAGGACACACGCATTGGCTCTCATACGTATTGTCACTTTCCTGTGTCCAATAAAATAATCATCCTATAATTGTATAGTTCATAGTTCATTGCTTTATTGTCGGGCCGCCACCAAACCGGACTTCGCACAATCAAGTCGCGACGCGACCCAACTCGCGACGTTTTTTAATCATGTCAAAAGTAGTGCGCATCCTTCCCGTTGTTGTCAGCAACACAGCGCACTAGATGCGAAACAGTTGCGACACTTGTAGACTAAGAAAATGACAATTTTTGATTGAATGTCGGTCTTGATTCCAACCGGATAGACAATATTAATCAATGTACAATACCACAAATGGCGACGAGATGAACCTGCAGCGTTTTGGAAAATATTCAGTAAGTAGAATCCAACAACCTTGGCAACAAACTTCGGCTTCCAGTGCGACAAAAAAAATCAAGTTCCTTCGCAAGGGACTGCCCCAGGAACGGATTCCATCCGTTGAGTTGGGCGAAAAACTATTCAAGTTCCTTCACAAGGTACTGCCTCAGGAACGGATTCTATCCGTTGTGTTAGGCGACGACATTTCTAAGTTCACCTGAAAGGTGAACTGCCTCAGGAACGGATTCCTTCCGTTGAGTTAGGCGATAGAACTTTCAAGTTTACTCAAAGGTAAACTGCCTCAGGAGCGGATTTTATCCGTTGAGTTAGGCGACAAATATTGAAGTTTACCTCAAAGGTGAACTGCCTCAGGAACGGATTTCATCCGTTGAGTTAGGCGATAAAACTTCCAAGTTTACTCAAAAGTAAACTGCCTCAGGAGCGGATTTTATCCGTTGAGATAGGCGAAAAACTATTCTACTTCATCTAAAAGGTGAACTGCATCAGGAACAGTTATTTTCCGTTGAGCCAGACGATCATGGACTGCCCATAACACGAGTATGGATCGAAATGTTTCCAAAAATGAAACCCAGAGAGATGAATCCTGTCGGCAGTAAAATGAAGCCGGTACCTTGGCCGGTACAGCCATCACGCAATAAAGATGAAACCGGAATCTGTATGGCGAAATCATGAGAGTAATTCTTTGATTCCGAAAGCAATCCACGAAGGAAACCCGGGAAAAGTCCCTGAAAGCATCCCGGGAGACAACCCAGAAATCCAAAAGAATCTCTAAAGAAATCTTGGCGGAAATCCCAGAGGAATCCCTGAAGGTATCCCAGTAGAAATCCCGAAACTCTCTGCCCGATCTTCCGGTGGTGGCTCATCGGGAAGTGCCGGTGGAAGTGATATCGAAAAGCTGAAGCAAGAATCTCATCCTTCGTCTTCTTCGGCGCCTACAACTCCACTCTCCAATGGCACAGTCGCCGACTGGTGGTAACAATTTCTCACTTCCATTCAACAAGCTGCCAGGGGATGTGTCCCCTCTGCGTTCGGCCTTGTTATCAATCGTGATGCAGAAGATGTTTCCCGGACATGACAGTTCGATGTTGATGAGGCGATCCCCGAATTTAGATCACCAGTCATCGGGCAACAGTCGGGATGGATTCTCCTCGATCTATGGGAAAGGTTCCACAACGTCCACGACCCCTACCGGATCTGTTCCGCCTCCTTTCCTTTCGCCTGTCGGTATGTAAAGCTACGCCATGGATTTCTCGAACAGCAGCGACTCGGCCGGACGGTGTACGGACCCCGCGGAAAGCTGTCCAAGAGCTTCCGCCACTTGGATATCTACAAGGTGTCCAAGAAGAAGCTGATGGTCGAGAAGTGGTTCGGAGCGAAGAAGGAAATCATCGCCGTTCGCACTGTCTGCTCGCACATCGATCTATAAAATTAAGCTGGAATCTCCTTAGGACTGCCTAAATGAATTTCGGGAATAATAATTGAATCCCTGAATAAAATTTCTGGCGGAAGCCTGGGAGAAATCAATGAAGAAAATCTCATATCATCCAGAATAGTCACTCCGATATTTAGCAATATAGAATACAATACAAAGTCGTGAAGGGAGGAGGAGGTCATGTGAAACTTATAGATCCTGTTTTTGGCAGCATTCTTGGAAGAAATATCGGGCATATCAGGAGGATCAATCGGCAAGCAAAGTCTTATGAGAAGACGTCATCCGTTATAGATCCAGCAACCCGATGCACCACCAAGGTTGGGCACCGACACGTCTTCTTCCTCGTAAGATGATTCAACCTTCCTAGCACGGAGATTACTTCCACGATCAATTGGTAGAAAAAGGGAGATGTGGTGATTCCGATCATACTTAGTAGGCCGATAGTTGAAGGAAGCAGCCTGCCTGACAGCGACTTCACTGGAGGACACACGCATTGGCTCTCATACGTATTGCCACTTTCCTGTGTCCAATAAAATAATCATCCTATAATCAAGGATGGGAACACTCACTTGCAAAGAGTTACACTCACTTGCATTTTCCTCAGCTCAGAAGCGTGCAATCGGAAAACGATGTATGGAAGACTTTTGTCTTGTGATTTTGTCTAGAAGTTTGTCGAATAGAGTAAGGGTCGCACACGCATACCGAAGTCGTTAGGGAGCTGCGAAGGCAACTCTCCACGAGGTGAATGTAAATTACAATCACCTCGTGGAGAATCGCTTTCACAGCTCTGTCACGAGTTTGGGATTTGTGTGCGACCCTTACTCTATTCGGAAATCTTTTAGACAAAATCACAAGACAAAAGTCGTCCATACATCGTTTTTTGATTGCACGCTTCTGAGCTGAGAAAACTGCAAGTGAGTGAAACTCTTTCCAAGTGAGTGTTCCCATCCCTGCCTATAATTGTTTAGTTCATAGTTCATTGCTTTATTAATCAATGTACAATACCACATATAGAGAAAAATAGAATGTATAGTATTTTTTGTTGGAGAAAAATCGAGTTTTCTTATAGCTGACGTAAAAATGAGGTGGAGCTCGATGGGACATGTTTTGAAAATTGCTTGTCAAGAAGCAGGTTTCAATCTTTATGACCTTTCTATAATCTTATATCATAGCTGACTAGTGTATCTGAGAGTCGTCGTAGAATACAGAGAAATGCGATTTATATTCAGACAGTTATAGGGGTTCATTTCTTAGGTGACCCATCCTGACCCCACTTACCATACTAATTAGTTGATTTATTTTGGTTCGAGAGAAGCGCATGTAACAAAGACATGTTTGGTGTTAAGCTGGCTACCGCTGGTTCGTACACAAAATGTTCTTGGCAGAGATGTGCATTATATTCAACGCTTTACAGATACGCGTATTTCGACTACCACTTGTAATCTTCCACTGACACAGTTAATCAACGCTTTGTCGATTTGGCGAAACGAATTTCATTTTATATCGGTATCGACGATAGGGTCTTGTACCATTTGGGCAGGTGTACCTATTTTGGGCACTTGCCGCTATACCTAAGTCAATTTCAAACCGATTGATTTGAATTTTTGAACAGAGTTAGATACAAAATTTCAAATAAATTGGTTTGAAATTGACTTAGTTATAGCGGCAAGTGCCCAAAATAGGTACACCTGCACAAATGGTACAAGACTCTATATTGCATTCAAAATTATCGATATCGTATCGTTACTTATTCAATAAAATCAATTATCAATCACTATCTTAGCACTTACACCAGCACGGTGCTCCATTTACCGTTATTATAAAATAAAATATACCATCAAAACCTGAAACGCCATTCTCTTTATTTATCTATCCTACACCTCTGGACAAATTTTTAAAATCATCGTTGGGCGAATTTTTGAGTTACGCCCTTTAAAAGGGCCTAACCTTTAAAAAATCGAGTTTTTTATTGAATAACACCACATTTCATAAAAGAATCATGAATTAAAGGCATCAATAACAGAAATTATCGTGAACAACATTGAAATTTTATAGTATGCATCCATATAAATATCCCTGGAGTGCATTTTGTATCAAAATTTGTCATTACGTCAATATACGGTAGAAGTTCTTAGGGCCTATAGAAAGCAAACATTACATTGGTGTAACAAATTCAATTAAAAGTATATTGTATTGTGATTCCATATGTCAATAGATGTTCATATTACTCTCCGTCAAGGCTATAGTATTTACATGATCAGCACCAACATTTCAAAAGGACGTAACTGATCTTCAACACAATATCTTCTCCCATAGCAAATCAAATTTTATCTTTCCCAGGACAATAACAACCACTATCGGAAAGAATTGCATTTTCTCCGTCCAGTAGTAATTATACATTGCATCGGAGAGATAAAGGTTTGGTTTCGGCAAGCAGTTTCGCCGTTTTAAAATGTTAGCACCGGTATATTAAGAGAGTACACTCTCTATACAGCAAATCTGCCTTAAAAACAATAGTCAAAATTTATCAAAAATATTTGAGCAACCACAAATTAAACAAAAATAAATATGTCTGTGTGCCACATATCTTAAGTTATTAGAATAGAAATTCAAAATATCGAAAGGCCAAAAGTCGGAATAGGCAACAAATAATCAAACATAATATTCTGGGTGAAAATTCTTTCTTCTTTTAAAATATGTAGGGTATCGGGATGCTTCGTTGGCATAGTCCCCTCGTTCGGCCTATCTCAACGTTAGCAAAAAACTCAAAGAAACACGCATAACTGGATATCGGAAAAGCTATGCGGCATACAACTGTAACATTTCGTTTCAATTTGAGCACTTTGGCGCATTAAAATTGAATGAAAATGTCACTTTGTTTAGCTTTTGTAGACGCCATGATTCTTCGGCTTAGTGGGTAGTCTATACACATGATCATAAATGGCATGATTCTGGAACATTTCGAACTGACTTTTCAATAACACAACATTTGATGCGACGGTCAAAGATGCTATTTTGAACTTGTATATTTGTTTTCAACGAATAATAATTATTTTACAAATTGAATGTGGGCCGAATATTGAGGACATTTTTTTCGCTATGTACCCAAACCTTGGCCCATCAGTAAAGTGACGTCAACAACACCGCTAAGTGACGTCAACAACATTGCTTGCGTAAGAACCAGAGAGAACGAACAGGAAGAAAGATTTTGTGTACGGTGACTGTAAAAATATAACACAATAATAGGGTTGAATTGTTTTCGTTAATAAATTAAGAAGAAACTTTAGTTCAAATAATTTATTTACTGTTTTTTTGGAAATTTGGCTCCGAAAATGTAATTTACAAGTAAGATTGGTGAACAAACAGAGATAATACTTCAGCAGAAATATTCAAAAAATGAGATAATAAGTGGTTCTAGTGCATGGAAAGCAATAGGCCAACGTTGTATCCACTAATAGGCCAAGTTTTGTACCATAGACCAACGTTGCATACCATCGCATCGAATCTTTTAAACTTAATTAAGTAAATTCTTGAATATTTTCGTTGGTTTACTTCCAATTGGTGAAGCATGCATTGCCTAGACTGTGTAATAGGGTCAACATATTATTTCTATTGGTATTAATTCATGAGTTATGGTCAAAATTGTCAAGGCGGCTTGCAAATTAGGCCAAGGAATGGTACATATACCCTAGGTAATACCTTTTGTCCCTACTAATTTAACTTTCCTATTATATTGTCATTCATTTTTTATTTCATCTCAAATTTTGTACGATTTATCTTTTCTACTTCAGCATTTCATAAGAGCGTAACTGGTTGATAATACGGCTCCTTCTTCTATGGATGTAGATTGCATGTCATCCCTCTAATGTAAGCCATCGAAAGAGAAGCATTCTTTTTGTCTAGAAGTGCCACGCCACAGCTTTGAAAAAAAAGGTGTTGTTTTGGAAAGCAGTTACGCGCTCTTGAAATGCTGAGGCTGAGAAGACAAAACGTAGAAATGCAAAAAAAAATCGAAGACAATATTGTGCGTTTCGTCGTAGATTATCTCACAAAAATGTTCAAAATCGTTAATAGAACGTCGCCAGTACATCATATCGTGTTAGTTTCTTCTACAATAAATGCGAAAAATAGCTAATGACTGACCGCACAGAAGACACCAAAACGATTCAATGTAAATGTAACCGCGCATGTACATTCACATTTTTGCATAAATTTGCGCGATAATTTTTCTGGCTATGTAATAGTAGGTCGAAAAAAAATAAAATAAGTAGGGACAAAAGGTCCTGCCTACATATTTCAAAAAAAAAGAAAGAATTTTAATGCAGCATTTTATGCGTGATTATTTGAAGCCTGGTTCGACTTTTTGTCTTTTGGCCTTTCAATGTTTTGGTTTTCTATACTTTTAACTTAAGTCGTTTGGCACACAGACATATTTCTTTTTGTTTAATTTGTGGTTGCCCACATTTGACTATTGTTTTTAAATCAGATTTTCTGTATAGAGAGCGTACGCTCTTCATATATCGGTGCTAACATTTCAAAATGGCGGAACTGCTTGCCAAAACCAAACTTTTATCTCTCCGATGCAATGTACAACCACCACTGGACGGAGGAAATGCAATTCTTTCCGATAGTGGTTGTTGGTGTCCTGGGAAAGATGAGATACTATCTACAGCTATGGGAAAAGATAGTTACGCCCTTTTGAAATGTTGGTGCTGATATGCATGTGAATACTATCGCCTTGATGGAGAGTAATATGAACATCTATTGACATGTGGAATCACACTACAATACACTTATAATTGAATTTGTTACACCAATGTAATGTTAGCTTTCTATAGGCCCTAAGAACTTCTACAGTATATTGACGTAATGACAAATTTTGATACAAAATGCACTCCACGGATATTCATATGGATGCATACTACCAAATTCCAATGTTGTTCATGATAATTTCTGTTATTGATGCCTTTAATTCATGATACTGTTATGAAATGCGGAGTTATTCTATAGAAAACTCGATTTTTTAGAGGTTAGGCCCTTTAAAAGGGCGTAACTCAAAAATTCGCCCAACGATGATTTTAAAAATTTGTCCAGAGGTGTAGGATAGATAAATAAAGAGAATGGCGTTTCAGGTTTTGATGGTATATTTTATTTTATAATAACGGTAAATGGAGCACCGTGACCAGGCCTGTCTCTGTCTCTACCCGCAATCCGCCGTGGTCTAGTTTATCTCCAAGTCTATCTTCGCTGTCTGCAGCAGACGGGCTTGGTGGTCTAGTGGCTACCGCTTCTGATTCGTATGCAGAAGGTCATGGGTTCAATCCCTGGCCCGTCCTTTTCATCCTACTTTGTATCTTTCTATCCACTTTCTCTCGCTCTCTCTTCTCTACATATACAACTCATGTAGGGTGGGTGGGGCGGGGCAAGATGGGTCGCCTAAGGATGGATCACCGTAACTTTGTAAATACAAATCGTATTGGTTTGTATTCGTCCGCTACTCTTTAATACACTAGTTAGCTATACTAAAAGTCGATAAAAAGTTCATTAAATACAAAATATGATGTTAAACAAGCAGTTTTAAAAAGTGGTCGATTTTGCGCCGTGAAAAAAGTGCGGGGCAAGATGGGTCACCTTTTAAGTAATTTACATTTTCTCAACGAAAAACGTCAAAATATAAGATTTGTTCCGCATTCATATATGCTCCATATCAATACTGGATAAACAAGAGCTACTAGTAAACATTTTAAAAATTTATTTGGAATATAAAAAACTTTACGATTTGAGTGGTCCTAAGGCGACTTGAAAATCGATGTTTTCACTAATAAATTATCATAATTTTATGTTATAATTTTGAGCGTTCATTCCGCTTGATTGAAGTCATTTATGAGATAGTCTTGTAATAAAAAATAATTATCTTTTGAATGCTCCAAAAATACGTTCAAAATTGAAGGTGACCCATCTTGCCCCGCGGCCGTTTATATGGAGATTATATGGAATGTATCGCATAAGAAAAATGGCTAAAAACTATTTTGTTTTTTATTTCCAATGGGAGTGAATAATTTTTCAATCAATGCCCTAAACTTTTGTATATTCATGCTGGTCATCTAACAAAATTATTAACATAATCAAAACATGAGTAATGCGCCCGAAAATGGCACTGACCCATCTTGCCCCGCGACCCATCTTGCCCCGCCCCACCCTATATTCATATGTTCATAGCCATCGCTAGAACCAGAAACGAATTGAAAACCCGATTTAATCCACCTATGGTGAACAGAACCCTTCTTACACTTATTAAAATTATTGTAGTATTATTTGTATTAAACATATTTATTTTGTGTAATTGACCAAAAGTGCTAGAAAATATTGTGGATTTGGCATCTAGTGGATTGGTTTCCAAAATAGCATCATTGACCATGGACCAAACTACCAGAAATGTCAGACACCTCGTATAATCTTGTATGGAATGTTTAAAAAATAGCTTTCATATTCTGGAATATTGTATCTTTTGTTAACTTCCAAACGATCTTGAATCAATTAACAAATGGGTACGAAAATCAGCGAGATACACTTCGTCTAACATCTCTTAATCAGTCGATCAAATTAGCTCCGAAGTACTTGGTATTTATGGTTATGGTGTAAAAAGGACAAAAATGATATGAGTGTAGAATTAGCAACTAGTTAAAATACACAAAAATAAAAAACAAAAAAAAGCAAAAATGATATGTCTACTAAGTTAATCAGTTTTGGCATTAGCTAGTTATTTTGGCTGTCCGGTTCTTGCATTTTTCCCACAATATATAAATTCAAAGCTTTCATTTAACATATTGTTAGTTTTCATAGAATTCCTGTGTAATTGTAATTTGTTATTTTCAATTTTGTTGAAAACAATAACCTGCTAGTATACACTTTGTATGAGGTCAGCATTTTACAAGGATATTATAGCTTTCATTTGGTGCTTAGAGAACCCAAATCGGTTGACAGACGGCTGAGATATTTATTATGGTACCCTTGGTCAAAAATCTCTCAAAAAGTTAACCTGTTTTACTCCCAAGTACTCTTTGAAAGATATCTCGGTAACCAAATGTCCAATCCTAATGAAATTGTATAGGGTTGTACTAGAATGTTGTAGCTTTCATTTGCTGCCAGGAGAACTGAAATCGGTTGACAGATGGCTGAGATACTTATTATGATACACTTGTTCAAAAATCTCAAAAAGTTTAGATGTATAAATCCTAAGTACTCTTCGAAAGATATCTCTGTAACCAAATGTCCAATCGAAATAAAATTTCTGGGCGATCTACTAGGGTGCTGTAGCTTTCATTTGGTGCCAAGAGAATCCAAATCGATTGACAAACGGCCGAAATATTTATTATGATACACTTGGTCAAAAATCTTAAAAAGTTTAGATGTATGACTCATAAGTACTCTTCGAGAGATATCTTAGTAACCAAACGTCCAATCGAAAAAAAATTCAATAGCGTTCTACTAGGATGTAGTAGTGCTTCCAAGAGAACTCAAATCGGTTGACAGACGGCTGAGAAACGTGCGTGACTTTTTTTTGTAACGCACATACACACACACACATACACACATACACACACACACACACACACACACATACAGACATTTGCTCAGTTCGTCGAGCTGAGTTCATTGGTATATGAGACTCGGCCCTCCGGGCCTCGGATCGAAAGTCGGTTTTCGAGCGATATTTATACCCTTCTTATGGGTGTAAGAAGGGTAAAAAGGCTTTTCCTACATACATTCCGTGATATTTTTGCTGCTGTTTATTAAGCTCAAATATTACAAAGAGATAGTAGCTTTTATGTATTTGATGCAATTGCATTTTCATGTATAACTAACTTGTGTAACCAAATATGATCATAAAAAATCTGTTGACAAACGGCTGAGAAATGTATTATGATACATTTTATCAAAAATCTCTCAAAAGCGTAAATTTCATTACTCCTTAGTACTCGTGGAAAGATATCTCGGAAACAAAATGTCCAAACGGCATGAAATTTAATAGCATACTACTTGGATGCTGTAGCTTTCATTTGATGCTGAGAGAACTCAAATCGATTGACACACGGCTGATTCATTTATTATGAAGCATTTTGTCAAAGACCTCTTAAAAAGTTAAGTTGTATTACTCCAAAGTACTCCCCGAAAGATATCTCGGTTACAAAATGTCCAATCGGAATGAAATTCAAAAGCGTTCTTCTAGGGTGCAGTAGCTTTCGTTTCGGGCCTTAAGAACCCGAATCGGTTGATAGACGGCTGAGAAATTTATGGTGATACACTTTGTCAAAAATATCTAAAATAATTAAGTTGTACTACTCCCTAGCACACTTTGAAAGATATCTCGGTAACCGAACGTCCAATCAAAAAAAAATTCAATAGCGTTCTACTAGGATGTAGTAGCTTTCGTTTGGGGCCTTAAGAACCCAAATCGGTTGATAGACGGCTGAGAAATTTATGGTAATACACTTTGTCAAAAATATCTAAAATAATTAAGTTGTACTACTCCCTAGCACTCTTTGAAAGATATCGTGGTAACCGAACGTCCAATCAAAAAAAAAATCAATAGCGTTCTACTAGGATGTAGTAGCTTTCGTTTGGGGCCTTAAGAACCCAAATCGGTTGATAGACGGCTGAGAAATTTATGGTGATACACTTTCTCAAAAATATCTAAAATAATTAAGTTGTACTACTCCCTAGCACTCTTTGAAAGATATCTCGGTAACCGAACGTCCAATCAAAATAAAATTCAATAGCGTTCTACTAGGTTGTAGTAGCTTTCATTTGCTTCCAAGAGAACTCAAATCGGTCAACAGACGGCTGAGAACCGTGAGTGACATTTTTTTGTAACATACACACACACACACACACACACACACACACACACACACACACACACACACACACACACACACACACACACACACGCACATACAGACATTTGCTCAATTCGTCGAGCTGAGTTGATTGATATATGTGACTCGGCCCTGCGGGCCTCGGATCGAAAGTCGGTTTTCCAAGCGGTATTTATACCCTTCTTATGGGTGTAAGAAGGGTAAAAAAAGGCTTTTCCTACATACATTCCGTGATATTTTTGCTACTGTTTATTAAGCTCAAATATTACAAAGAGATAGTAGCTTTTATGTATTTGATGCAATTGCATTTTCATGTAGAGCTAACTTGGGAAACCAGATTTGGTCATAAAAAAGGTTTTTCCTACATACATTCCGTGATATTTTTGCTGCTGTTTATTAAGCTCAAATATTACAAAGAGATAGTAGCTTTTATGTATTTGATGCACTTGCATTTTCATGTAGAGCTAACTTGAGAAACCAGATTTGGTCATAAAAAAAAGGCTTTTCCTGCATACATTCCGTGATATTTTTGCTACTGTTTATTAAGCTCAAATATTACAAAGAGATAGTAGCTTTTATGTATTTGATGCACTTGCATTTTCATGTAGAGCTAACTTGGGAAACCAGATTTGGTCATAAAAAAGGCTTTTCCTACATACATTCCGTGATATTTTTGCTACTGTTTATTAAGCTCAAATATAACAAAGAGATAGTAGCTTTTATGTATTTGATGCAATTGCATTTTTATGTATAACTAACTTGTGTAACCAAATATGATCATAAAAAATCTGTTGACAAACGGCTGAGAAATGTATTATGATACATTTTATCAAAAATCTCTCAAAAGCGTAAATTTCATTACTCCTTAGTACTCGTGGAAAGATATCTCGGAAACAAAATGTCCAAACGGCATAAAATTTAATAGCATACTACTTGGATGCTGTAGCTTTCATTTGATGCTGAGAGAACTCAAATCGATTGACACACGGCTGATTCATTTATTATGAAGCATTTTGTCAAAGACCTCTTAAAAAGTTAAGTTGTATTACTCCAAAGTACTCCCCGAAAGATATCTCGGTTACAAAATGTCCAATCGGAATGAAATTCAAAAGCGTTCTTCTAGGGTGCAGTAGCTTTCGTTTCGAGCCTTAAGAACCCGATTCGGTTGATAGACGGCTGAGAAATTTATGGTGATACACTTTGTCAAAAATATCTAAAATAATTAAGTTGTACTACTCCCTAGCACTCTTTGAAAGATATCGCGGTAACCGAACGTCCAATCAAAAAAAAATCAATAGCGTTCTACTAGGATGTAGTAGCTTTCGTTTGGGGCCTTAAGAACCCAAATCGGTTGATAGACGGCTGAGAAATTTATGGTATACACTTTGTCAAAAATATCTAAAATAATTAAGTTGTACTAATCCCTAGCACTCTTTGAAAGATATCTCGGTAACCGAACGTCCAATCAAAATAAAATTCAATAGCGTTCTACTAGGATGTAGTAGCTTTCATTTGCTTCCAAGAGAACTCAAATCGGTCAACAGACGGCTGAGAACCGTGAGTGACATTTTTTTGTAACATACATACACACACACATACACACACACATACACACACACGCACATACAGACATTTGCTCAATTCGTCGAGCTGAGTTGATTGGTATATGTGACTCGGCCCTGCGGGCCTCGGATCGAAAGTCGGTTTTCCAAGCGGTATTTATACCCTTCTTATGGGTGTAAGAAGGGTAAAAAAGTCGTTTCCCTCCCTTCCAACTTCCACTCACAGCACAGTGTATATATAACGCCTATAAGTTATGCAACCAAAGCGTGCTGTGCCGCTTGACCTTATTCACCTTATTCACCACACAATCTATCACGAACACTATAAATAACCCCTATCCATGGATCGCATCACCGACCCAACGGTGACTCCCAGATCTCCCATCCTTTCCGTCTAACAAATACCCCAGTCCGTACGGGTTGTGGGGACGCAGAGTGCTCTCGGTCTCTAGTAGCAACAACCAGTACACTCTAACATTCCTTTCCCTTCCCAGCTGACTATAAGGACTTGGCCGGCGCCGTTATTGATCAAATATGCATGAGCTGCTAAAAATTGCACTTTGAGAATAAGTGGAATGTCCCAGCCCTTTATTCAGTTGGATCTCAGTGCAATTGGTACCAGTTCAGATCAATCACGGAGGAGCAACCATTGACATGTATAGTCAGAATTGATCGTTTTTGATCAAGTCTATCTTCGCTGTCTGCAGCTTTAAATGAGCATAAACTTTCTCCACTTCCCTACCCGACTAGCACTAGTTACTACTAGGATTAGTTATGCTAATCCTTTGTAGTAATTAATTTCTCTTATTTTTGTAACAGTCTCCACTAGCGTTGCGTGTATCAGCTTAATTATGTTGAATTCGTTTTTGAATATGGGTTGGAACTGGATTGGCGAAAAATGTGTAAACAAACAAATGTCGAACAAATTTCAGTATCGTACGCTGCTTTTAAGATATACTCCCGAAACTGCCTAGGCGAGTCCACCCTAGAAATGGGAGGCCACCGGCTTACTGGTGGACCGACGCGATTGCGGACCTGCGCCGCGCCTGCCTACGGCCGCCGCCTAGGATGCAGCGAGCACGATCAGAGGTAAAGCGAAACGAACGGCGGGTGGTGTTCGCCGCTGCAAAAGCTGCGCTTAAGACCGAGATAAGAGCAAGCAAAAGGGCCTGCTTTGAGGGTCTCTGTCAGGGTGCCAATACGAACCCGTGGGGTGACGCCTACAGGATCGTTATGGCCAAGACGAGAGGTGTGATGGCTCCTACAGAGCAATCTCCAGAGATGTTGGAGGGGATCATTGGAGGACTTTTTCCGCGTCATGATCCTAGTCCTTGGCCTGCTTTTGTAGGACAGCCGGGGACTGGGGCTGGCGATGAGGAGAGGGTCACCGATGTGGAACTTGCGAGGATAGCCAAGTCCCTTAGCGTAGGTAAGGCCCCAGGTCCGGACGGAGTTCCGAACCTGGCCTTAAAAGTAGCCATTGCAGAGGCTCCCGAGATGTTCAGGTCTGCTATGCAGAAATGCCTGGACGAGGGAGTTTTCCCAGAAGCTTGGAAGAGGCAGAGCCTGGTACTATTGCCAAAGGCGGGGAAACCACCCGCCGGCATATAGACCAATATGCTTGATTGACACGGCGGGGAAGGTGCTCGAAAAGATCATCCTCAATAGAATGTTGAGGTTCACTGAGGGCTTAAATGGTCTTTCGAGCAACCAGTATGGCTTCCGGAAGGGGAGGTCCACCGTAGACGCTATCTTGTCGGTTACAAAAACCACCGAGAAAGCACTCGAGCCTAAGAGGAGGGGAATTCGCTTCTGCGGGGTAGTGACTCTGGATGTAAGGAATGCATTTGATAGCGCCAGTTGGGCTGCTATTGCCGATGCGCTCTTGCGTCTGGGGATACCGGAGTACTTGTACAAGATTCTCGGAAGCTACTTTCAGAATCGCGTACTAATTTACGACACGGAGAGGTGGGTCGAAAGTGCTTTCACATAAGCTCAGGAGTCCCGCAAGGTTCCATCCTGGGTCCGGTGTTATGGAATGTCATGTACGACGAGGTGTTGAGGTTAGAGTACCCCAGTGGGAGTGGTGATTGTCGGATTTGCCGATGATATTATGCTCGAAGTCTACGGTGAAACCACGTGAAACGATCGAGGAGGTAAAGTTGACTACCAACCACTCGATCAAGGTTGTGAAGGCGCGGATGCGGTCCAGGAAACTGGAGCTGGCTCACCACAAGACTGAGGTGACGGTTGTTAACAACATGCAGTCGGCGCAGCAGACGGAGATCAGTGTAGGAGAGTGCACTATCCTGTCAAAGCGCTCTGTCAAGCACTTGGGCGTGATGATCGATGATAAGCTTACCTTCGGTAGCCACGTCGATTATGCCTGTAAAAGAGCCTCCACAGCTATTGCGGCACTGTCCCGGATGATGTCCAATAGCTCAGCGGTGTACGCCAGTAAGCGCAAGCTTCTGGCTAGTGTTGCTACGTCCATACCTAGGTATGGCGACCCGGCGTGGGGTATCGCGCTAAGTACTGAATGCTACCGACGGAAGCTGGAAAGTACTTACAGGCTTATGTGTCTGAGGGTTGCGAGCGCGTACCGTACCGTGTCACACGACGCTCTCTGCGTCATTACTGGTATGGTGCCTATCAGCATTCTTATCAGTGAGGACATGGAGTGCTTCGAAATGCGCGGCACAAGAGGCATACGCAGGACTGTCAGGATGGCCTCTATGGTCAAATGGCAGCGCGCGTTGGACAGTTCCACCAAAGGAAGGTGGACCCATAGGTTGATACCGAGGGTAGATAGTTGGATTAATAGGCGCCATGGGGAAGTCACATTCCACCTGTCACAGGTCCTTACAGGTCATGGTTGCTTCCGACAGTATCTACACCGTTTCGGGCATGCGGATTCTCCCGAATGCCCAGTGTGTAATGGATTAGAGAAAACGGCGGAACACGTTTTGATCGTGTGCCCGCGTTTTCGCACAATGCGTGACCGCATGCTTGCCACATGCGGGGAGCACACAACTCCGGACAACTTGGTCCAGAGGATGTGTAGGGATGAGGTTAGCTGGAATACCGTTTCAACGGCTATCACCCATATCGTCTGGGAGCTACAGAGGAGGTGGCGCGTGGACTCGGAGAATGGCTAGTCCAGATGCAGTGCAAGAGGTGGTCCAGGGGTTCGAAGTCGGCTTCGTAGGTCATACCGGTGCCCTGCGGTCGAGATCGACCCTTACAGCGATTAAGTGGCCGCGGAGAGGAAGTACCGGTAGCGGTGCTGTCGTGGCGTCGGTCTACTGGGTTGGATCCGAGCCCGCGGTTGGAAAGGGGTCCCCGGCAAGGGTCTGGGTAGGTGAGACCCTGCTGTCTGCAACCTTCGGGTGCATCTGATAGGGCATGAAGGGTAGTGATACCCTTCCTTTGCGGGCAGGTCAGATCGGGTTGCACGTGGGCATCAGTTCTTGATGCCTGCTAAGCAGTTGGGCGCGGGCGGGGTTGACCCTGCCCGCCTCCCGAGGACAAAGGGAGTGGCGAGGACCACTCGGGAAACTGGCTAAGCGCCAGCATGTTACCGTGATGGACTCTCCAGAGCGAGTCATCGATGTTCGTTGCTGCTAGGCTACGGCAGCTAACCTTGAGGGTCTGATATGCACTATAGCCCCTCTCTGAAGCAATACCTTCTTGGTGATTCCGGAGAGATGTAGGGTTTGGCGACCATAGGAATGTGTTTTAGTGGGTCGAGGAGAGAGTAGTCCTAGCTTTTACTAGTGTTAGAAGACGGCCTATTGGGATTCCTATTTTTGAGAATTCCTCCCTTTTTAATTCTTCCAGCACTTCCTTCAGAGATCCCTCCAAGAACTCCTTGCGGAGTTCCTTCTTGGATTCCACCAAAAGTTCCTTCTGAGATTTCTCCGGAGTTTTTTCAAAGGGGTTTTTCTAAAAGTTTATCCATGGTTTCCTTCGGGAGTTCTTTCAAGGCCTTCTGCTTCTCTGTTCCGCCAACACTTACTTCGGACATCTCTTCAGGGATTTTAACCTGAATTTATTTTGAGATTCCATCAGAACTTCTTTCTGGGTTTCCTAAAAAGTCCCGTTCGGGACTTTCGCGAGGAGTTCCTTCTTGGTTTCCTTCAGGAATTCATTCAGATATTCATTCCGAGATCTCTACAGGAAACCCCTCCGGCATTCTTCCAAACCCCCTCCAGGAGTTCTTTTTCGGATTCCTTCAGGAATCCCTTCCTGGATGCTTCTGAGATTCCTCGAGGACTTCCTTCTAGCATTTATCCAGGGGTTTTCCCAGAACTCCTCCAGGAACTTTTTCCGGCATCCCTCTATTCACTCCTTCTGGAATTCCTCCAGGATTTCCTTTCTTAAATTTCACCAGGAGTTCTATCTGGATATCTTCCGGGATTCCTCAAAAGTTATTTTCGGGGTTCCTTCAGAAATTCCCACCGGGTCTCCTTCAATTTCGTGTTTACTTCAGAAATTGAACCAGGAGTTTCTTCTGAGACTCTACAAATAGCTCCTTGAGATTCTTCCAAGAGTTTATTCAAGATTTCTCCAAAAGTGCCAAAAGTTTCCTTTTGGCATTGCTCCACGAACTCCTCACGATATTTCTTTTGGAATTTCTCTATGATTTCCTTTCAAGATTTTAGCAAGAGTCTCTTCTGAAATTCACCACGAGAAATTCCTTTCAAAGATTCTAGAGGAGCTCCTTCAAAAATTTTTGGAGGAATTCTTTGGGGAAGTCCTGTGGAAACTATATAAGGAACTCCTAGAATAATGCCACAATGCCAAACACTTAGAAAATTGCGTGCAGTGAAAGCAGCAAACTAATTGGTCGTAAAAAGCATTTGAGTGAAATTGATTTTCAAATACATTATTCTTTCATTATTCATTATTCTTTACGCAGGATTTAAAAAACATTTTCTCAGATACAGTTGTTGCATCCGATAGATGCATGTCTTATGAAAGGAAGCCGGCATTTATTTCCATTATTTGATACATTTATGTGATGGAAAAAATAGATCATGCAATACATATATATTTAATTTTTTTGATTCACTGGATTACATGCTTAATGCTTAATGCATGCTGGACTTAATACAAGTAAAATTGTTATTAATAACATTTTTTTAATGAGCTTAGTAGAAATTTCTACGTAGAAAGCTATGTAGCATATCATAAACCCCTACCCCCTAATGTCACACTTCGTCACAAAATCACAAACACCCCCTCCCCCCAAAAAGCTACGTCATTTATGGACGACCCCTGTCGACAGACACTTGGTACCCAGTCAACACGAAGTCGGATATGATGTAGAATAGGATGCTAAAGTGGAGGCCATATACGTACATGCTTCCATTTAACCGCGTGTAAAGTGTATTTTTTTTTATTTTTTTAAATTTTATTTTTTATTTGTATTAACGAGATTTTTAGCCCTTGGCTAATTCATCTCGGGACACACGCTTTACTTCCCTTCCGAAGGAAGAACTCACATTTTGTGAGTTTTTTGGGAGTGGGATTCGATCCCAGGTCCTCGGCGTGATAGTCAAGTGTTCTAACCATCACACCAGGTCCGCTCCACGCATGTAAAGTGTATGCATATCGCCTCCACTTTAGCATCCTATTCTACATCATATGCGATCGTGTGTTAGCTGGGTACGCACCTTTTGCTGAAGTGCCCAGACTGCACTATTATAATACTGACCCTAAATATTTTTTTCTGAATTTGACCGAGCTGAAGGTTTCAACAAACAATTTGCACAAATTCAACAAAAAAATGGGGATTCGTTCAGTTAACTCTACTGATCAACGTGTTGTTGAAATATTAAACCGGAAGTTCACCAAAACATATTGCTAAACCCTTCATCGTTTGGTGTGTAGCTGGTACCATAACTCTTAGCTGGTAGTTTATGTCAGGTTGTAAGGTGATCGAAAGGTGGAAGCTGCACTTCGTCAAACACTGAATAACGTGCAAGCCAGCAAAGAAAATTTCAATTCATTTAACGATTAGGTCAATACGGCGGATCAACCTGTAGTATCTCTGGATGTCTCTATCTGAAATTAATGATTACTAAATACTACATCTTTGCACCCCTTGGTGCAGTACAACCACCCCCGAAAGCGGGCGCACAGGAATGTGAAAAAGAGGGTGAAAATACTCCATCCCAGAGAAAACAGCGCGAGAGTAGATTTTCCACTGTCTCTCCCTCTCTTTCACCATGGCGCTGCTGGGGCTGGCATTCGTCGTAATCACAACACTCGTGCCGGCGGTAAGATCTAGAACCGGAAGAGTATTTAGCTACAACTGTATCTCTCAAGCCATCAGGAAGCAACAAACGGTTCGCAACTGAGTAAGTCATAAAACGGTGCAGCTGTTTGTCAAAAATAGGTCTCAAGAAAGGACGTACCTAGTATTGTGCTCAGCTCATCCTCACCACAAGAAGAAATACATTAGAAGAGCTTCTGCATATGTAAAGGTATGCATTGCCCTTTTTCGAGAGGCCATGAAGCATTTCGGCGAGGTGAGAGCGCCTTGTTAGGGAACTGCATGCGACGGACGTGGAAAACCGAAGCAAAAGTTTTCCAGGGTAAAGTGAAAAAGGGAGTGAAAAGCGATGGGGTGGCCGAAGTTTGCTGCGGTACCGTTGAATGGCGCTGACCATAAACTGCGTAGAGACCACCCAACTCTTCGTAAAGGAAATTTATTTGACTCTCTTTGCCATAGAGTATCTACGTACCTGCCACACGATGTACACTTGAAAAATAGTCACTGGCAGAGGAATCTTTAGTTAATAACTGCGGCAATAGAAGGAGAAGAAGAAGTCTGCGAACAGTATTAAAAACCTATGAAAAAAATGGAAATAAAACTTTGGAATCCAAAAAAAAAAACGAAATCCCTGAAGCTTTTGAACACCCTTGAAATAGGCGTATGCGTATGAAATACTTGATGTATTATCAAAGTCCTCTAATAAATTTCAGCTAAAACTCTTTCAGAAATTTCTTAGAGGAATCCCTGAAACTTTCTATGTAACTTACATACTTAAAACAAAATCGCGGGCTCGGCAAAATCGCTCACAGCTGTAGTATACTTACTAACTTTCAGTCCAGAGCCAGGTCAAATTTCTGTCGACTTTCTTTATTTCCAGGCATCTATTGATGATGCTCTCTACAAGTAACAATAATAGCTGAACAGTGCGAGTCGTAGATGAACAATGGATGGTTAATGGTGTCACAAGCTGAATAAGATAGAAGCTGAATATCAAGTTTAATAGTAGCTTGTTGAGTGTTTAACGTATCTCTTGTTCAGGATATTTATTCAACTATTTAACTGTATTTCTATTCCGCCGGAGATTCACGATTATCAAAATCGAGAAGCACTCAAATGTAAACAAAACAATAATGTTTTGACAGCTGAACCATGCGTTCGTACCCAGCACATACATTGCTTGTTCAACCTCAGCACAACCTTTGTTCAAAGCCGTTCAACCTTTAATCAGACATGGTGGTATATAACTCATTCTCTTCTAAATCACTAAGCCAGTACCATTCCCGGTGGAGCAGATGCTGAGGTAATGACAATGAATCAATGCACCGAAGTTCGATTCTTAACAATAATAGTTATTTAACCGCAGAAAAAACGACGGTAAAATTAACCGTATTTGACGTAAAATAAAAAGGAATTTAACATTGTTTTGGCCGCAATGAGAATGTATGATTATGTTTACAAACCTGTATTGTTGTTCTTCAATCGGAAATCTTATTGAAATAACAAGAGTTTCAGGCTTTTGACGTGGATTGTCAAGTTTGACATCTACAATATTATGGTAATTTCAAACATATTTTTATTTTACTTTCAATAATATTTTCATTGGAAAACAAAATGCTTGTTTTTTCACTCGCGAAATGTGAGTTCTTCTTGCGGAAGGGAAGTAAAGTGTGGGTCCCGAGATGAACTAGCCTTAAGGCTAAAAATCTCGTTAATACAGAAAAAAAAAATCAAAAATGCCTTACCTTCCCGGGTAGAGGTAAAATACTGACGATCAAAACATGATATTGGTTTGATTGACATAAGAGATAAAAGATCTGAAAATAATATCTGAAAAATGTTCCTGGAACATCTGAACAATATCAAAATTTGATATTTCAAGATCATACGAATAGCTCTCTGCTATTGGCTAGATCTTACAAAATCTAAATATGATTTGTTGATGATGTTCCAGGAGTAAATTTTTGATTTTATTTTTAGATCTTTTATCTCTTATGTCAATCAAGCCCATATCACATTTTGATCTCCATATCAAAATATGCTATTATTGAGCTCTTTTTCTCTACTGGGGTTGTATGCCCACTAATTGAAAGTATTTTCAATTATGCTTTTAATTTTTAATAACGTTGCTAATGATAATTTAGGCTAGAACTCTGTGGGACAAATCTTCATTTTTCATTGTTTAGTGCTGCATAAGTGATGATTGATTGCTGAATTAAAGATGATTAAGCGACTCCAAAGCTTCCCCTGATCCTTATCTGTTCTATAAATAGAACCATAAATATTATTCCCAGTCTGGATATAAGCGCTTCTACAATCTTAATTCAGCCGCCCGGAGAGCTGAAATCAACTCCTAGCTGAATAAATTCACTAAAATTGAATGTCTAAGAGCTGAACAAACGATTACAGTTCTTTTGCACAGCTTTTGTTCAAATGAAGGCTTATTTACACAAGTTAGAGAAACGCTTAATCAACATCAAATTGTTACCTGGGTTGAGTGCTCTCCACTGATACACACCAGGCTTCATTAGCGTAGAGCAGCAGAGATTTGAGAGCTGAAAATGTGTACGTTGTAACATTTTTTTCTCTTGAAGAGCTGAAACATCTCCCGCTACAATTGGTGTACCAATATCACCCCCCGTTACGGTGCAAGGATTTCTCTTCTCGGCGATACGATGGTGCGGTGGCAAAACTTCAGAACACGTCGACTCTTGGTGGATGGCACATCACATCGGCATCCGATATTAAAATTACGATGCTCCGTGGAAAATTGTGCTCAATGGCTATCGATGGCTGGTGCCATTTATTGGTGAAATAATTAAACTTCCCTCTCGACTCGAACTCGAAAGTGCAACGACACGACAAAGTGCCATTTTCCGGTTTCGTAAAGTAGCTAGAACGGAACTAATAAGTGAAGTAGAGTTTTTACGGCCCTAGGATATTAGAGCTGACCAGTTTTTCCTCTAGCTAGGTGTGTAACGTAGAGAACATTTTTGCGCAAGTTTTCCGTCGGTTCGGCGTAGTATCCGGAAGTTACATATGCAGAATCTGCTGGGAAACAGGTCGGCTAACATCTTTGCAAGGATACCATTCGACTGCTGCCATTTTCAATTGCGGTGAAGTGCTCGTGCCGTTCAGCAAAAGGATATATGAAAAGAATGTGGGGCTGGAAAAATGAATTGTGCGACTGTGAAAATGGTGATTCACCCATAAGATATAGCCACATGCCAGTCAGTGTGATTGTGTAATTATCCAGCCCTTACCGCACCACAGTGCAGTGCTGGGATTATTGCGTGGACACGCAGCAGAGAGAAAAAGGATCGATTCGGGAAAGTGAAAGGAGCAATACCCGTAGTCAAATTAAACGTGTGCTGTATCCGTGTCGGAAAAAGGAAGGACAAGCATAGAGCCGACGAAACGGTCCAATTATAACGTAACATAAAAGTCAGCGATTAACGTCACCTCAGACGGATTTACACGTCCTTGCGGATTAACGACTGGTATGTGAGATAGATTCAGTACAAATTAATAATTGGGATATTATTTATTTGATTGTTATTAGAAGGGTTTCCTTTACAATGGAGATATTCAACCCCGGACTGGTTCATCTATTTATTTATTTAGATTTTTGGAGATCTGAAACTGTAGTCGATTTAGATAACAGTTCATTAAATTCTCTGAATCATATAGTAACACAGCATAACCACAGAAAAACTTCTAAGGACGGGGGTTTTCAGACGTTTTGGATTGCAGTGCACTTTTATGAAATAAACTGCTTCCACAGACAAACAGACGTAACACATCGAACAATTTTCGATTCAAATCATTGTCATAGTTCATGTCTGTGCTTGGCATGAATTTATTCCATTACATAGGGTCTTGTACCATTTGGGCAGGTGCACCTATTTAGGGCACTTGCCGCCATAACTAAGTTAATTTCAAATCGATTGACTTGAATTCTTGTACAGAGTTAGATACTGTACGTGCCTAACTCTATACAAAATTTTAAATCAATCGGTTTGAAATTGACTTAGTTATAGCGGCAAGTTCCCAAAATAGGTACACCTGCCCAAATGGTACAAGATCCTACTGTTCGAGCAATGCAATGGCGAGCATAATTAAAACCGTGATCATTCTAACGCAATAAATTAAGCAGAACACGGATGCGTCTTTCCATTGCAATATTTTGGAGAGTGGATATTTTGGGATATTTTGGGGTGTTAAGGACTGTTTGGACGGACGAAGCGAAGAAATAAGGAGACTGTCAACACGCCACAGGTCCATGAAACATGGTGGTAAAGAGAAAGATGTTCCAGGACACCCAAAGCCAAGAACTTCCGCGAGTAAATGGTTAAATATCTACGAGGCTTTATCTCTAATGATTGTTGTTACATAACTGATACGGTGCAACATTCTACAGGTTCATTGAGCATTATGCTGAACAGAATTCATTTCCAAAGATATGCTGGGTCTTCTATGAACTTCCGCGAGTTAGAGCCTTAAGATATACAAGCGTAATCAATGGATTGTTCTTACATGTCTGTTACGGTGCAACATTCTACGGGTCCAAGAGAAGAGAACTACTTTCCAAAGATGATCTTGGGTATCCAATAGCTCCCACGAGTAAAGGCCTTAAGATCTACAAGCGATATCAATAGTTTGTTGTCACATTACTGATGCAGTGTAACGTCCTATAGGTCCAGGGAGCAGAGAAATAATTTCCAAAGATATTCTAGGTCATCCAATAACCAAGGATGGGAACACTCACTTGGAAAGAGTTACACCACAGAGAACAGACATTTAAGCTCGAACAAGAATACGTCGAAATCGTGTGTAAAGGATTTAAGTGTACCTCAACGCCACCAACGGGGACTGCCCCACACATAAAGTCGGTTTGACCCCACGATGGCAGTGTTCATCGTTAAAATACACTAGCCCACAAAGCGACACGAGCGCCAAACGGCCAAAAACGGCGAGCACTGAAAACAAATTTGACAACACAACAATGTAAGTGATGAGACGCTAGCGCCGCGCAACGGGAGCATAACCACATACTCTGATATGACCGTTACAAAGTTTTACACAAGGCAGAAAGCGAAGATAGACGTCTGTTCTCTGTGGTTACACTCACTTGCAGTTTTCTCAACTCAGAGGCGTGCAATCAGGAAACGATGTATGGACGACTTTTACCTTGTGGTTTCGTCTAAAACTTTGCCGCATAGTGTAGGGGTCGCACACGCATACCGAAGTCGTGAGGGAGCTGCGAAGGCAACTCTCCACGAGGTGAATGTAAATTACACTCACCTCGTGGAGAGTCGCTTTCACAGCTCTGTCACGACCTGGGGATTGGTGTGCGACCCTTACTCTATTCGGCAAAGTTGTAGACGAAATCACATGGCAAAAGTCGTCCATACATCGTTTCTTGATTGCGCGCTTCTGAGCTGAGAAAATAGCAAGTGAATGTAACTCGTTGCAAGTGAGTGTTCCCATCCCGGCCAAGAACTTCCGCGAGTTAAGGCCTTAAGATCAACAAGCGTAATCAGTGGATTGTTGTTACATTACTGATACGTTGTGACATCCTACAGGTCCATGAACCATTTTTCTGTAAGGAAATAATTTCCAAAGATGTTGTAGGTCGTCCAAGAACTTCCACGAGTAAAGACTTCAAGATCTACAAGCGTTTTGAATGGTTTGTTGTCACATTACTGATGCAGTGTAACGTCCTACAGGTCCAGGAAGCATAGTTCTGTGGAGAAATAATTTCCAAATATGTTCTAGGTCATCCAAGAACTTCCTCGAGTCAAAGCCTTAACATCTACAAGCGGTATCAATGGTTTGTTGTCACATTACTGATGCAGTGTAACGTCATATAGGTCCAGGGAGCAATTATTATGTAGAGAAATAATTTCCAAAGATGTTCTAGGTCATCCAAGAACTTCCGCGAGTATCTGCAGTGTGCGTATCTGTGAGTATCTGCAGTGAGCGCAAGTGAGAGGTTACGCCACAAGCGTGATGTTCTCGTCGAAAGTTGTTTGTAACAGTTGTGGAGTACCTGAATTGTGGATGCACGATTTATGCCAGTGTTTAACAATGGATTACCTGCATGGGGTGCGTTCACAGTTGTCACCAGGAGTAAAATCATTTTATTTGTTATGGCGGATGTATCTAATCTCAAATTTTTCGACATAAAAAAGCATTTCCCGAGAAAATTTTTGGTAGGCACTAAAGCGGTCATCATTGTGCACAACCGCTACTAAACAAGGGCCTAGCCAGCTTTTCAATCAGGGGTGGGGGGTCAAGCATCCTTAGGAATCCCTGGTAGAATTCCGGAAGAGTCTTGTTTGGGTGAATTACTGAAGGATTCCCTGGAGAAATGTCTGAAAGCACTTTAAGCATGTAAGTGTTTATATGTTTAAAGTAAGTCACCATGACTTCCGCGCAACCAAAACCTGTGTTACCGTGAATCTTTTGTTACATGTGTGTTGCTTGGAAGAATCCCTGACTATCTCGCTTATTGTAAGAATTCCTAATGGAATCCCTGAGTAAACTTCTGAAGAAACTGCATCCTTTTAATAGGCTCCTAAAGTCCTATCGGGATTCTTGTTTTAAACCACAATATATGGTTCAAGAGTACATATTTACTCATTTTCTGACGTTTTTATTAACCATATTTGAAAATATATAATTTTTATTTGTTTAGCCTTCTGTCTCGTCCCTAGCTTATAACACATACTTTGAGTGATTTTTTTTCACCGTGTATGTCAGATAGGAACATTTTTGAAATCCCAGTGCGAAAAATATCGAGCTCAGTCACACAAGGTTGACCTCAAATGTCAAAGTAGAACTATTTACCATTTTACTTATTTCGAATTGGCTTCTTTAACGATGTTAAGATAATTCGATATTCTAAATCTACATGTCAAACTGAGCCGAAATCCAAATTTTCATGAATTTTGGAGTCCTGGAACCTATTTAAAAATAATTGAATGAAATTTGTATGGGAGCGATTTGTCGAATCACCCCTCGTCGCAGTTTGTACTTGGCGGTGCTGTCAAACAGTTACCTAGCTGTCAAAAGGTGATTTCGAAAAATCTTTTTGAAATCGATTTTAAATACCAAAACCAAGTTTTAAAAATCTGAAAAAAATCATAGTGACTCAGAAAAAGGTGCTCTTTCGCATAAAATCAAAAAATCAATGCATTTTTGAAAATTTAAAAACACAATTTCCTCATTACAGGCGTACCTCGATAGTACGTACCCTCGATAGTGCGTACCCTCGATAGTACGTACCCTCGATAGTACGTACATTTTGCCTCGATAGTACGTACACCAAAATTTAGTTAAATTTTAATCTACAAAAATGAGTTCGAATCATTAGTAGACGTATAGCAGAGACTCCGATACTATGAATTTGTGTTATGCAGACTCCTATAACACGGTTTTTCATTAATCAGTTTGAAAATATAGCGAAATGGAAGGCATGAACGAATACGTTTGATGTAATGATTGCAGTATTCTTCGCTTTACAGAGATATTTTCTACCAGTCATAATATCTGGCATCATCATTCTGGCGTTAAATCCCAACTGAAGAGGACTGCTTCTCAGCTTAGCAACTCGCACGGTTGGACACCACCGCCAGCACCACGCTAATGCTGAGTACAAAAAGCAAGATTTTTTCAACGTGTTGTACAAAATACAACAGCGCGACTACTCCAGGGTAAACGTTTTCTTTACCAATAGACTGTTGTAGTAAAAAAGCATATGATGGTTCTAAATATTTTGTGTGGTAATAAACTAAATTTCTCGGCGAAGAATGCTCTCCAAAACATAAATCAAACCCATCAAGTTACTTGTCCAAACCATTGATTTCATTTCACTTACTTGTTTTTTTTTTGTTTCCCAACAATTAACGGTTTTTTTGCTATACGTATAAAATATTTGACAGTTTTCCATGAGTTTTGAAATTTAAGCAACTTTGAGTATCGTAGGACACTGCAAGCCGCGGTTGCTAAGGAAAATGTTCTTAGTTTTTGACGTTTCGTGGCTTTGTTGTTTACGATTCGGACTTTAAAAAATCGTCAGCTCTCGGATTAAAAAAAATCGTCAGCTTATCATGAGAGGTTGGATTAAATTAAAAAAGGGGGGTATGTGTGCGTGTGTTGTTTTATAACTTGATGGTGGCATGGTGGCTCACCTCATGAAGTTCCTTCTATTCCACAAGAATTCCATACGGAACTCCCCTCGTGATTTGTCCACAAATTTGTTCCAGAGCTTCCTTCTGGAATTCCGTAAGATCTTAATGAGATTCTTCCGAAAGTTTATTTAGGATTCCTTCAGAAGTTCCCTCTGCGGTTTTCGAGAAGTTTTTTTTTCTGAGATTCCTGAAGAGATTCCTTAAAAGGTTCCGTCTGGAGTTCCGTCAAAAGCTCTTGCCAGGATTGTTCCAGAAGTTCTCTGAGATTCTTGCAGAGATTCCTAGATTCCTGTAGAAATTAATTACAAATATCTGAAAGAATTCCAGAAGAGTCTGCAGGAATTCCTGTCGGAGCTCTTGGTAGACACCAAAAAAGAGTTCCTAGATGATTTCTGGAAAGAGTTCTCGAAGATATCCTGGAATCAGTTTCTGAAAGAATTCCTAGAAGAAGCTCTAAGAAGAATCCTGGAAGAAGTTTCTGAAAAGTAATTCCCCAGAAGAAATTCCCGGAGGAATCCCGGAAGGAATTTCCTAAAGAATCCTGTATTATTGTAGGAATCTCAGAAGGAATACTTGAATCAGAAATAGCTCCCGAAAAAAAACGGAAGAAGTTCCTGGAGGGTTCTCGGAGAAGCATTTAGCGGAACCATGAATGAAGTTCCTGTCAGGGATCTTGTAGGATTTCTGGAAGGGTTTCAGAAGGAATTCCTGAAGAATTCCCAGAACATACTCCGGGAAGAATCTCGTATGAAATTCCAGGAATAAATCCTTACGGATTGCTGCAAGGAGTTTTTGAAGAAATCTCGGTAAGAATTTCTGATACCATTCCCGAAAGAACTCCTAGAGAAATTCTGGGTGAAGTTGCTAGAATTTCCAGGAATACTATCTGGTAGCCCAAAAAAAAATCCACAGGCATCCTAAAATAAACTATTCGGAGAATCCCGGATGAAATGCCTGGAGGATTCCAGTGACTCCTTGAGAAATTCTGGAGGAAAGCTCTTGAAGTCCGAAACGTAAACAAGAAGGTCACAAAACGTCAAAAACTTTAGCAACCGCGGCTTGCATTACCATATAGCTTGTACCAATTCAATTGTTTCGCTTTCTCGCTTGCTTTAGGGATTTCTTCAAGTTTCAAGTTTCTTTCAGTTTCGAAATTCGTCTAGGTGTTGATTCCGAGATTTCTCCAGGAATTCTTTCTGGGACTCCTTAGAGATTCTTCCAGGAGTCTCCTCTGCGATTTCTAATGAGATTCCAGGGTCTCTTTCAGATATTTCTCCAGAGATTCCTTCCAAAACTTCACCAAGAATTTCTTCTGTAATACTTTCGGGACTTCCAAGATTTCTTCAGAAATTTCTTCCAGAATACCTGCAAACTCTTGGAGGTGTCCTAGAAGGAGCATTTTGAAAGGAGAAGGAGAAGATTTTGAAAATATCACGACAATAAATATTGCAGGAGAAAATACATCTAGAATGTTTCTATAACAAGATATAACTGATCTAGATCGATTTAATTATTTCTAGACCAGTTTGGATGATTCTAAAAGATAACTCAAATAAAATCAATATAAGTTCCCAGAGACGAGATGCCTATACGAAGCATCCCCAGAGCACATGAAGATTTTTCCAATGAAGATAGCATCCTAAACAAGCAAAATTACGCAATTAATAAACGGACCCTTAGGCCACATGTAATTTTTTGACAATCCTGACGTTCTAGAGATAACATTCTTTGATTTTAAAATGAAATTTGAAATAAAAATTTGTGCTTCGATAGTACGTACGTTTCGATAGTACGTACACTAAACGAAGCGGTGGTGTACGTACTATCGAGGTATGCCTGTATTCCTTTGTTTTTGAAGTTCGAGTAAAGTACAATTCCGATTAGAATACCATGCTTGATCGTATTATTCAATATAAGCGAGATTTCGTCTTTAATTTTAGGAACCTATTATCTTCCAATACTTTTCGCTGGCGGAATTCTACCAGGAATTTTTGAAGTATTGTCGGGCCGCCACCAAATCTGACGTCGCACAATCAAGTCGCGACGCGACCTAACTCGCGACGTTTTTGCATCATGTCAAAAGTAGTGCGCATCCTCCCCGTTGTTGTCAGCAACACAGCGCACTAGATGCGAAACAGTTGCGACACTTGTGGACCAAGAAAATGACAAGTTTTGATCGAATGTCTGTCTTGATTTCAACCGGATAGGCAATATTTCAAAAAAAAAAAAACATCGGGTAATCCAGGAGAAATTCTTGAAAAGATGATTGAAGGATTTCTGAAATTTCTGAAATGAATATTTGAAGAAATCACTTACGGAATTCCTGGAGCAATCCCTGGAAACAATCCCGGAGCAATTCCTTCGAAGACTTCTTGGATAAATCCCTGAATATCTGAATGGATCCATGGAAAAGTTCGTACAGAAATGCCTGAAGGAAACCCTGTCTCCTGGAAAATCCCTAGAGAAATTTAAGAAAAAGCTCTTTCGGAATTCCTAGAAGAAATCCTAGATAAATTTCTTGAGGAACCCTTGGAGGAATTTTCGGAGAAAACCCTGGAGGAATTCTGGAAGGAATCCCTAGAAAAATTAATGAAGAAATCTCTTGAGGAATTCCTAGAGGAAATCTTAGAGAAATTTCTGAAGGAATCCTTGGAGGAATTTCTGGAAGAATTCTTGGAGCAGTCGCTGAAGAAATTCCTGGAGAAATCCCTGAAGCAATTCATGGAAAAACCTCTAGAATATCGGAGGAATCCCTGTAAGAACTTCTGGACAAATTTCTGGCTTAATCCCTGTCGGAATTCCTTGAGGAATTCTTGGATGGATATTTGGAGCAATCCGTCGAAGAATGCCTGAAGGAATTCCTTGAGATATTTCTGGATGTATTTTTGGGGCAATCATTGGAGGAATTACTGGAGGAATCCCTGGAGGAATTCCTGGAGAAATCTTCAATTCTAGGATGAATTACTGGATAAATTTCTGAAAAAAATCCATTGATAAATTCCAGGAGGATTTCCTGGAAGAATCCTTGGAGCAATTTTTGGAGGACTCCCTGAAGGAATCTCTGGGAAAATCCCAGGAGAAACTTATGGAGAAATCTCTGAAGCTATTCCAGGAGGAATCCCTAAAAAAATCGCAAAGGTATTCCTGGAAGAATTTGTGGAGAAATCCCTAGAGGATTTCCCGGAAAAAATCCTGGAGGAATTGCTGACATAATATTGGACTGAAGGATGTCCAGGAACAATTCCTGGATCAATTCTTGGAGGAGTTCCTGAAGAAATTCCTGGGGTAATTCCTGGAGAAATTCCCAGAGGACTTCCTAGAAAAATTCTTGAATAAAATCCTGGGGGGATGACTGGAGAACCGTTTTACCCCGTTAATTCGACACGTTTTAATAGGACACTTTTTAATTCGTATCCTGTTTATTCGACATATGTCGAATTAAAAAGTGTTCAAACGTTACAGCCATGTACTTACCCTATAAATACAAAACAGTTTGATATTGCGTTTATGCCCTCACCTGCAGCAGCTCTTAGCCTAGGATATGCCGAAAAACTTTGCCGAAGACCGCAAAGTGATCCGACACTTGTGAAAAAAGTTATAACGTACAGATTTCCCGGTGGTGCTTAACATTTAACATGTAAAGGAATAACATCAATAATAAAATCTCAATTTTTGGCCTAAGTTCGGCAAATTTTTTTGGCATATCCTAGGCTTTACTTAAACGTCGTTAGTTACATGGTATTAGACGAAAGAATTTAACTTATGAGTGAAATGCAAAAAAGTACGTTTTCCCATACTAACTTCCATACAAGTTTAAATCGCAATGCGGAATTTTGCACAGTTGTTTTGGGCGCCAATATTGATTGAAAGAGCTTTGTTCTTCCTCATACAACGTTGAACCACTCTAGTGACCAGTTTGTCGAATTGAAAGTTTACCCCGGTAATTAGACCAAGGATCGGTATATTCGCCTCACTCCATTCATATTCACTCCTCTTTGCTGAAGCAAATCGAGAAAGATGCAGCAAACGCATCGTCGTGATCAAACACGCAACCCCATCACCAGTGGGAAGCGATGAGCCATCTGCTTGACATGAATATTCGTTGCCATTCGTCGCAGTTTGGATCGCAAGCGAATGAATGAATGGCGAATGGTGAAGAATACTGGTGAGCGATCGAAGCGGCTATTATCATAAGTAGAAGAGAATTTCTGCATGTAATGCATACATTTTTACTGTATTGTCGCTGAAATGCTAGATTAGCAAAGAAAATAATTCGAAAACATGAATAATTCGTATGCACAATATCAATCGCATCACTCACGAATCGCATTCGCTTGCGATGCGAATGTGGACTAGGTTGTCCCAAAAATTGCACATGGTCGAAAAGCTTGGGGGCTCACCCTGCAAATGATAGCTAAGGGTGTTAGAAACAAACTTTTGTATGACGGCAACTTTCAGAAATGACGTTTAGAGGTCGCCCCGGCGAGATTTTTGAAAAATGGCCATTTTTCGTAATAAATTTCATACAAATATTTTTAACCGTACAAAAAATGGCAATACCCACTATTTTTATATTTTTTACACCTTGATATAGATCCAAACTACCTGGGAAAAATAATTAACGACATGTTTTGAAGTTAACTTTTTGATACTGATTTTTTGAATTTACTAAAATTTGTCATTTTTTGATATACTGTGCATTTTACCCATCATAAAAAGTATGTGAATCTAATTCTAATTTAAAACAATTTCCATAAAAAGATAGGAAATTTTATGAGGAAAAACTTTGCCGAAGACAGCATGGCGTTTTTTCTATCCTTTTTAGAGTTATTCACAATTTATTATTTGGTGAAATTTGAATTTTTGGGTATTTTTCTAAAAATGTCATATAAGAACTTCTAAAAACACATACAAAGTAAAAAATCACGTATGCTCAACAAGTTTTTGTTTTAATTATGTTTAGGAATTAGGGTGGCATCATTTATTGAATTTTTGTTTCCGTTGACAAATCCATTTTCTTTGATATAAAAAGGCACCCACTAGCGAAAAACTTTATCATTGGGTTCCATTTTGAGATGCCTTAGAAGGCCATGGCATTTTTAACGGTTATGTACTGTCAATGGTTTATACGAGCATAATACACAATCAAACGCACGGCGCATTTTCTATATCCTTTAGAAGGTGATACATTTCGCAAAACATGCCGTTTTAGTTTTCAATGATGTTGTTCAAATCGTTCAAAGACATGAATAAAACGTTCTAGTAGTCCCTATCATTTTAATCAACATATAGGACGATAAAAATGACGTCACTTGTTTACGTCCTAAAAAACTGTTGTTTACCAATAATAGCCTACCTTGTCTTATTGTATGCCGTGTATGTGTTATGGTAATCAAATTGTTCTAACCTTGGATAACATTACGTTAACTCGCTGGTTCATCTTATCCCACGCGTTTCAATTTGCCTCGGTGTATCTTATTTTCGGTGTTGATAAGATATTTCAAGTCAGTAAATGTAAAAAAGACATGCTCTGCATTTTAGAATGTCTTGAATTGGAACTTAGTATCTAAAAATTGGTACCTATTCTTACGTAAAATGTTCGTAATCGCGATTTGAATTTGGTATGGACCAACGTATTCGCCTTTATTCACTTTGCCACTGTTTCCTGGGCTTCTTCACTAAACCAGGACTCATACGTCTTCGTGTAGAAAAATAATTGAGAATAACGACAGGAAAGTAAGATAACCCGGGTAGACAAGAATATCTAAATCATATCTCAAATCGAACACTTTTTGCTATCATAGCTCAATGTGATTTTGATGAGTTCTTCAAAATTCTAATGAATATCGCACGAATAGCTCAAAGTGATATGATATCAGTTTTTGTTCATGTCGAAATAGCTGAAAATTTCTACATAAGAACAAGTTCAGCTCTTCTGCACGAAATGGAACACATACACCCATAGAGATGGCTCAATGTTAGTGAAATGCCTTGTGCCCCTTTCTGAGCTATAGAAACGAAGAACCGCATGCTCTTATTCCCAAGTTATTTCACAACAGCGAGCCACAGTTGAGTGGTAAGCATCGCCGTCTGTGAATCCTAAGGTCGTAGGTTCGATGCTGGGGCCCATATAGCCGAGGCGGTAAACGCACGGGTATTCAGCATGACCATGCTGAGGGTGACGGGTTCGATTCCCGATCGGTCCAGGATCTTTTCGTAAAGGAAATTTCCTTGACTTCCTTGGGCATAGAGTATCTTCGTGCCTGCCACACGATATACGCATGCAAAATGGTCATTGGCAGAGGAAGCTCTCAGTTAATAACTGTGGAAGTGCTCATAGAACACTAAGCTGAGAAGCAGGCTTTGTCCCAATGAGGACGTTACGCCAAGAAGAGAGAGAGAGAGGTTCGATGCTGGATGCTGCCATTTTTTAATATTTTCTAGAAAAAAGTGACAAATCTTGTCTGCTATTGTTTTGATCTTGTAATATCTTAACGAGCTATTTTTGAGTAGTTCACCATATTAGGTTTTGCTATTATTTCTGTTCTTTTACCTCTTATATCAATCAAACCAATATCAGTTTTTGCTCTTTAGTAATTCAATCAATCATAACAGAATATGCTATTCATCAGATTTTTCCACCTACTCGGGAAACGCGAAAATATGGCTCAACATTTTGTGGAGAATATCTTTAAAAAATCAATAGGCAGTACGAAACTTGTCAAGAGAACTAGCTTTTTAATAAATTCTGCTAGTTAATTTCTATATGAAGGGATTGAATAACAAAAAAAAATCAAACAATGATGTCACCATAATTCCATAACACAATCGAGACAAAAACTTGTTGAGCATACGTGATTTTTTACTTTGTATGTGTTTTTGGGAAGTTCTTATGTGACATTTTTAGAAAAATATCTCAAAATTCAAATTTCACCAAATAGTAAATTGTGAATAACTCTTAAACGGATAGAAAAAACGTCATGCTGTCTTCGGCAAAGTTTTTCCTCATAAAATTTCCTATCTTTTTATGGAAATTGTTTTAAATTAGCTCTAGATTCAGATACTTTTTATGATGGGTAAAATGCACAGTATATCAAAAAATGACAAATTTTAGTAAATTCAAAAAATCAGTATCAAAAATTTACCTGCAAAACATGTCGTTAATTATTTTTCCCAGGTAGTTTGGATCTATATCAAGGTATAAAAAATATAAAAATAGCGGGTATTGCCAATTTTTGTACGGTAAAAAATATTTGTATGAAATTTATTACGAAAAATGACCATTTTTCAAAAATCTCCTCGGGGCGACCTCTAAACGTCATTTCTGAAAGTTACCGTCATACAAAAGTTTGTTTCTAACACCCTTAGCTATCATTTGCAGGGTGAGCCCCCAAGCTTTTTGACCATGTGAAATTTTGGGACAACCTTGTGGACGAATGAATAATTTCCAAGTGTGGCTTCCCACCGTTCGCCGGAGTTTGCTGTCGTCGCTGACAAGCACACACACGAACTCAAGCGACAACCGTTCGCTGCTGACTGTCTTCGAATGGGGAAGAAGATGAAAAGTGGAAATCAGGAACCCTGAATTAGACAACAGTCGCTATCGAATTAGCGGGGTAATACGGTACCTGGGTCGTGGAGAAATCCCAGAAGCAGTTGCTGGAGGAGTTATTAGTGGAATTCATGCTGGAGTTCCTGGAGAAGTCTCTGCAGCAATTCCTGAAGGAAAATCTGGAAGAATCCCTGGAAAATTTCCAGAAGGTATTTCTGAAGGCATCCCTGGAGGATTTCCTGGATGAATTGCTGACAGAATTTATGAAGGAATTCCTGGTGAAATTCCTGGAGGAATTCCTGAAGAAATTCCTGGGGTAATTTATGGAGAAATTCCCTCAAGAGAGCCTGGAAAAATTCCTGGATGAATACCTGGAGGAATCGCTGAAAATAAAATCATGGAGGAATCTCTGCAAGAATCCAAGGAGGAATCCCTGGAAAAATGCCTTTGTAAATTCCTGGAAGAATGCATAGGAGAATCCCTGGTGGAATTCTTGGAGGAATCCCTGAAGTAAGTCCTGGAAAAATCTTTGGATTCCTGTAGGAATTCCTAAAGGAATTTCTGAAGGAATTTTAGTAGGTGTGTTTGGAAAAAAGCCTTGGAGGAATCTCTTGAAGAATTCCTGGTGGAATTCTTGGTGGAATCTCTGAAGCAATTCCTAGAGGAATCTCTTAGAGGAATGCTTGGAGGAATAACTGGAGGAGATCAATCTCTAGAGGAATTTCTGGCCGGATTTCAAGGGGAATCTCTAGATGAATTCTTGGAAGAATTTTAGAGGAATCCCTGCAGGAATTTCTGAAGATCTTGTACCGACTTTTCGAACCCTCTAAGCAGAATACCCTGGGAATTAAAAGGTACTAAACTGATTACACTCATTCGAAATTTCTGAAGAAACTTCCGAAGGAATCTCTTAAGGAATTCGTGGAACACCGGGAACGATTTCTGAAGAAAAAGCAGATGGAATTCTTGGAGAAATCCTGAAGGAAGAGTTCGTGGAGGAATGGCGCTCCATGTAGCAATTCCTGAAGAAATCTCTAGATGAATTTCTGAAGAAACCCCAGAAGGAATCCCGAAAGCAATTTCAAGAGGAATTCCTGTGAATCCCTAAACAGTTCCTGGGGGAAATACTGGTTCAATTCTTGGAGGAATTCCTTTAAAAAAAATACAAGGCGAAATTCCTGAAGGAATCATAAAAAGAGTTCCTGAGGGAATCTTTGGAGGAATTTTTAAAATAAGATGTTCCTGAAAGAATCACAAAAAGAATTCCCGAGTAAAGCCCTGGAGAAATTCTTGAAGGAATTCTTGAAGTAAGCCTTGGAAGATATCCAAGAGAAATGCCTGTAGGGATTCCAGAATGAATCTTTAGAAAAAACTCTTAGAGGAGTCTCTAGAAGAATACCTAAAGGAATTTCTGGAGAAATTCCTACAGGAAGCTCTAGAGGTATTTATGGAGGAATCCCTGGAGGATTTTTTAGAGGAATTCCTTAAGAAATTTTTGGAGGAGTCCCAGGATTTATTTCTGAGGAAATCGCAGATGGATTGCTTGAAGGATCCATGGAAGAGTTCGTGAAGGACTAGAGGTTCCTGAAGGAATCCCAGAAGTAATCACGGAGGGCCTGATTACGAGTGTCACTCCACGGTGAAAACAAAAAAGTGATACCGGTAATAAGGACGGTGAAAGTGATTCCCATTTGATTTACCCACAACTTTTCCACCGTGAAATCGCAATGTGTCACCGTGATCGATTTTCACCGTGAAGTGACACTCATAATAAGGGCCGGAAGCAATACCAGAAGGGCAATTCCTGAGGAATCCCTAAACATTTCCTGCAGGAAGTACTGGATTAATTCTTGAAGGAGTTCCTGAAATAAATCCAAGAGGAATTCCTGAAAGTGTAAGTCGCAATCGAATTTGGTGTAGACTGGATTCAGCGTTAACCCTCGAGTGATCGCGCTGTTGTATTTTGTACAACACGTTGAAAACATGTCGCTTTATGTTCACAGCATTAGCGTGGTGACCAACCGCGCTAGTTCCGGAAAGTTATGAATCAACGACACGAGCCTGATGCCTGGCATTTGACAATCATTTCTCCAATCAAGGTCGCCAGCACATGGCCAGTGCCAACGGTCACGTCCATATCCAGACGTCTCTCTCTAGGACAGTGATTCCCAAAGTGGGCGAAATCGCCCCCTTGGGGGCGAAAATCTGGTCCAGGGGGGCGAAAATTTGAGAAATCAAAATTGGGGGGCGAAAATTCTAAAAAGGGGGGCGATTTTTTCAATGATTGGAAACCATCAAAAGTATTTAATTACACATCGAGAATGTGAACTGAATCATAAAAACTCCTTGACATTCAAGCTTACAGTTCAAGTTTTGTATGTATAAGATAATAAAAATTGCTGTGACTATTAAACATAAGCATCGACTTAATTCTACAGATTTATTGGTATTTATGTGGAATCTTTGGCAAAATTGCTAGAGGTTTTTCTGAAGGGTTTGTGTGATTCTGGAAATCTAAATAAAAGTATATTTGGAAACTCTTATTTCCTATAATGAACATTCATGAATCGTGATTAGTTTTTGTCAATATTATGAAAAGAACATAGTTTTTTTTTCGCTAATTAATGAGATAAATAACATTTCAACTTGTAGGAGGACTTATTCATGGAATTTCCAAGCAAAACATGAATAGGGTCAGGGACCATTTGGGCAGGAGCACCTATTTTGGGCACTTGCTGCTATAACTCAGTAATTTTCAAACCGATTGGCTTGAATTTCTGCACATGACTAGATACTGTGCGTATCTGATCGTGTCTCAAAAATCAAGTCAATCGGTTCAAAATTGAGTTATAGCAGCAAGTGCCCAAATAGCCCCAGACCCTATCAGTCGAATTTCAAAACACTTTTCTGATGAAATTCGTATAACAGTGTTTACAAACAACAGTGCTTGAAAGTATTTCAGAGAAGCTTCTTGGATTCCAAACATTACCGAAGTTAATTTTAAAACAATCCAAAATTTCTGCTTAAAATTCCATTTTAATATGCCATTTAAATCTAGTCATGAATGCTGCATATTTATTTATTTGATATTTTATTTAAAACACAGAAAGCATTCGAATTTATACGAAGCTCGTTTATTTGAATCTGGATGTGGATTTGGAAAAGCGAAACTACATTTGAAAATACACCGATATTTATTATTATTATTTTTCATTATTATCGAGATTTTCAGCCCCCGGAAACAAACCGATTTTTCCTGAGTTGCACTTTTTTCACATAACATATGTTTGTTATTGTTTTCAAATTCTCCAACAGTCTGACTACTACACCAGTCTGACTTCAATTCACTATATTTTTTTCAAATGCGGAAAATCAACGCATTTACAAAACAATTTAATGAAAATGAGAGCGACACAGATTTAGATACACTGAATGGCACAGCTAGATTTGTCACAGCACTTTTGAAGGCATTAGCTAAGCACAGTTTCAGCCTTCTACTATAGAAAAAATAAAATCTCACCTAGGGGGGCGAAAATATTTTTTTGAAGCTCTAAGGGGGCGATACCTCCTAAAAGTTTGGGAAACATTGCTCTAGGACTTATAGGTACAATAGTGTTTACCCTGTTTGTTATGGCAATAATAACGATGCGGTAAATCATTTGCACATGAAAAGGCTATTAGTGATTATGGCTTTCAAGCGTTTCCACTTCAGGATACACCATAAATACATAGTCACACTACACCGGCAATCAAAACCAGCAGAATAGCATTTCAATTTGCGTTGTGTTCATTCTTGATGCTTCCCGTTCCTGCCGGCCATACTCTTCGTACATCCGGTTCACTATAGGCATATGCATGTAGATGGGGTCGCATAGCTTCTATTTACCAAGCGCTCGAAGCACTCTGGCTATTGTTAGAAATGTCCACGAGGACTAAAATAAAGCAAAAGCGAAGCTTTCGCTACCTAACCCTAAGCCGGCGACCATGTTTATGCTAATGTATAATAACTTAAGCTGGCTTGTGGACTCCTTTGGGTCCACCATACTCTAAATATATCTATGGAAGCACCATCTAATCTATACTGTGGCAACGTATGAAGTAAAAACAACCATATTTAGAGAAAAGGCTATCATTAGAGTAAACAATTTATTTTTTTTTCTGTAAAAGTTATGATCATGCTTGTAGTCAGTATATGTATATTAAATTTGAGTAATTCCAAACTGCATTATCTAGTTTTACGAATTACCTACTTCATACTACAATGCAACAAGCTGTTTATATATTTTTTATTTCTAAAACTTGACTGTTTAATCATATTTATGTTTTCTTTTCTTACAGCACACAATTCGTCGCGCCAAATGACGTCACCGAAGAACTGCATCAGCACCACAAGCATCGTAACTAGTGCCACAACAACAGCCGCCCACACTACCGGCAGCAGCACCGCCAACAACATCAGCACCAGCCAACACATCCCGTCCGCTCTGACCGTGTCGAGCCGTATCCTGCGGTCGCCTTCGCACGAGAGTTTCTCGACGGACCTTTCGTTGATTTCGATTTCCGTCTCGTCGATGGCATCGGAAGCGACAAGCGTGCTGAACCGTTCCAGCAGCAGTCTGCTGACCAAAACCATGGAAGACAAGCTGGGAAATCTGATGCAGAAGGATGCCAGGAAAAATCGGTACGTTTGGGACAGTCATTTGGTAATGTCATTTCATGGAAGGAGAAGTGAAGTGGAACAAAATAGTGTAGGATTTAATGCATCATGCTCACAGCAGATCCTCCCAGCCAGCACACTCGAATCATAGTTGCACTCATGGCACTGGAATACACGTTTGTGTATTACCTACTTTTCCAGCAATAGAAAAATAGAAAAGTAATCCAAAGCCCTTGCGTTTATTCTAGCAAAAGTTTTAGTAGCAACCTAGAAAGAAGTACCTAGTTTACGTACATGCTATGTAGAAAATTTGTAAACCAATTACATATTGTGCCTTAGAGAATTGCTTGAGACGCACATTTGCGAAAAAAAATCTCGTTCTAATGGGATTCGAAACCACGACTCTGTATTTGCTAGACTTGCGCTTCATCAAACTAAGCCAAAGAACAGGTTGCAAGTTTATGGAACAAAAAATCAAACTATAAATGAATTCTAACTATCCCGGGTAGTGGTGAATAGGAAATCAAAATAATAAAATATTTCATCAGCATATCTTATTTTGACAATCATCAAATCGCTGTAGACTGCTGACAAACGAAATCAACATCATAATCATATCTTGAAAATAAGCAATTTTTGCGTGACGTAATTTATGGACGCTCCCCAAAGTTCGGATCTGCAGTGAAGTTGAGTTTTTTCGACGATTTCTACTTGAATTCTCACTGATGGATGATCCTCCTGGCAAATATCCAGATATTTCTCCAAGAGATTTCCCCTGTAGTTCCTCTAGAAAATGTTGTAGAGGATTTTTTCAGCAATATCTCCAAGGATTTCTCCAGGAAGGCCTACAGGAAATGCTCTAAAGGTTTCTACAGCAATTCCTTCAAGGTTTTTTTTAGGAACAATTCATATTTTTTAAGAATTCCTACAGGGATATCTTTAAAAAAAATCCATTAGAAATTACTCCATGCGTTTTTCTGGGTATCTAAGGAATTCTTGAGCAATTCCTCCTGATTTTTTATGGGACTTCTCCTAAATTTCTTCGAAGAATTTCTCCAATGATTCTTTAGGAATGCCTCGATGATTTGTGCAAGAAATACATACATACATACATACCTATAATTGTTCAACATCACATTTAAGACAAGACATAATCAACAATAGTACGCTACAATACTCGGTTTGTGGCTGCCGCTCTCCATCCTCGGTCGCGCCCAAATGCTCGCCAGGTCACGCTCCACCTGGTCCGCCCATCGTGCTCTCTGCGCTCCACGCCTTCTTGTGCCAACCAGATCAGTTGCAAACACCAGCTTTGCAGGGTCAGCGAGCTCGTGGTTCATTCTTCTCCGCCACACACCGTTCTCCTGCACGCCGCCGAAGATCGTCCTTAGCACGCGTCGCTCGGAAACTCCGCTTCTTCCAGGCGGCGCTTTTCCTCCCGAAAGAGGCGGGTCTGCTGTTTCCGCTTCTGTTTATAACGTTCCACGTTCTGTCGAGACCCTTGCTGCAGCATTACCGTCCTCGCTGCGTTCTTCTCCTCCAAAACCGTTCTGCACTCTCTGTCGAACCATTCGTTCCGTCGATTCCGTTCCACGTACCCGATGGTGCTCTCGGCTGCGTCGTTGATGGCTGCTTTCACTGTACTCCAGCAGTCCTCTAGAGGGGGCCCGGGGGCTCATCGTGCTCGCACTCGTCTGGCAACGCGGCCTCGAGATTCTGCGCGTATGCTGAGGCAACATCCGGTTGTTTCAGTCGCTTTAAGTTGTACCGTCTACCCCCGTTGGTTTGACCTCATTTAATCTGAACACTTCTTAATTTGACCCCCTCTAATCTGCACATCGTTCAAACTAAAAATGGTTCAATCGTCATTCTGCTTATGAAACGGGGTGAAACGGAACGCAGAATCAAAACAAAACAGCATAAAGGGTTACCATCAGTGTGTTTTTCGATGCCCACAGGGTTACTAGAAGTTCAAATTAGAAAATGAACCCCGTTGGTTTGCATGAGCTGTCGTTCAAACTAACGGGGTTTTTTACAGCTGGCTCGTAGGGCCTGACACCAACCCCCTACTTTCCGGAGGACCATTCGCAGCTTCTTCTGGAGCCCGTAGTAGACCCGTCTTCCGCTGATGATACGCTTTCGAATCATACTCAATCAATACCAATTGAACCATCCTTTAAAAAACTAACTTTTTTCTACGTTTTCGTTTCAATCTTACAGGTCGTCAACGCTCACGGAGAAATGGAGCGAAAGCAACGATCTTATTCGCAACTGTGCTACGCTCTCGGCTGCCCTAGGCATTCACAAGAGCTTCAGCACAACGGACATCTACCAGCTACCGTCCGATCAGCACAACCTTGGAGGGAGGCTATCGACCTCGGAGCTGGCCCTAACTCCATTCCAGAAGGCCGGCTATCTATTCGATCATCCTCGCCTCGACCACACATCCCGGTCCTACTCAACTTGGGTTGCCGTAGGAGAACTGGCTTCCACGTCCCAACTGCCTTCGCCCCATGGCGGACAATCCTCCAATCAGGTTCCCACGATATGCAATACCACTCCCACGCCTAGTTTCACCGTGTCGGACCTGATCAGCTCGGTCAACAAGAAAATTCGCCAAAACTACATCCGACGACGGTTGTACAACACTTACCGTGCCATCGAAAGACTGTCCCAGAGCGAGTTCAACCTGGACCGCTTGGAAGCGGCTGCGTTCGCGGCCAACAACTTCAGCAACCCCGGGCCAACGGAACTCGTCGTACCTACAACTCATGCTTCCGCATCGCCGGTCGGTGGTAAATCCGTCAACCTGGATTCCAGTCCGGTGGCCACGGGATCGGTTAGCCCATCGGCTACCCCGGTACTGGTGGCAACACAGCCAGCGAAAAAATCTTCTAGCAGCAGTAGCAAGTGCAGTGCCAAAAAGAACCTAACCTTTCTGGACATTGAAAGCGAACGAGGTAAGCCACTGTCCAAGTACGAGCGCCACATGCTCATCTTCAACTGGTTGCACACGATCGACGATTCACCGATGGAGATCGAGAATTGATTGGTGCAGGGTGGGACGCAGTGAATCGAATCGTGAGTGAGTGTTTTATAAAAGACAAACGGACAGACGGACAAACAAATAAATTCTCGATGTTTAACTTCATTAACTGTTATTCGTGACATTACACATCAACTTGTGGAAACTACAATTAACAATTGGCTACAAAGAATTAGGTATATCTAAATAAAGAAGCGCATGTATGTAGGATAAAACGAGGAAAAAACTCAGCTGTCATAGAACATGTAGTTAACTTGAAGCTAAAACCAAAATTTGGTCAACACAAAAGCCAACACAAACAATGAACAATGAAACCGAAAAAGCTTTCAACCTATCGCGGCTTAATGATTTTCTTCGCTGCTACCGCGCGCCGTTAATAGGTTTTACTCGTTTTGTAGGATAGGCCTAATCTACTTAAAAATGTTTAAAGAAATGATGTCATAACAATACGGTGTGGCAAATCAACTAACAGTATTTGTACGTAGGTATTTGTATTAATATCATTTTCTGTGATATGTTGTACAGTTGGAGAGCCTTGATTTAGGAAAAAGAAATGAAATTTTACGAAAGCATTGTATTTTTTGTTTGTTATTTTTTTTTACTAAAATCAAAGAAAACATATGTCCAAGGTTCTCAGTCTAGCAGCAATGGTCGATTCACCTAATCAGTATTTTCTTTTTTTTTAATTTCTTAATCAAGTTTAGATATCAGATCTGGGTTCTACTCAAATCTGGGAATGTTATTTCCAGGGTAGTTGACAATATATCAGGTTGAAGAAAATCACCTAATTCAGAGTATTATATATTGTTTGGTGCCTACTCGTTGGTAAATAAAAATTCTTTGATTTTTACAGTTTTGTTACAGGTTCTTGAAAATACTTCCAGCTAGAAATAATCACAATTTTACTAACTACACAGAATGCCTGATTTATCAAGAAGAAAGGAGAAAAGAATTTAAAAACATCCGTTGGTGAAAACTCCTGCAGAAGTTTCCAGCGAGAAATTAAGAGATAAATTTTCAAATGAAGAAATTAAGCAGCTTCTGGTGAAAATTTTCTCATTAGAATCCATATTGATTAACTGGAAAGAAAATATCTTTTGAGAATTCTAAGCACCGTCTTGTATCTCATATGCATATGCAGCTCCATCTGTCATATGTATCTCATATGTATGCATTCAGAAGCGCAACCAAAAGTTTTAGATTCCCCATGATTGCTAGAGATCTGTTCATTCATGAACTGCTCCGTGAACTTTGTTGAAAGGAGGAACCAAGAAGATCCTATGGATTCTAGGTATAGGAAATCGTAGCAATTTCTACAACAGTTCCTTCTGGTGTTCCTTCAAGAGTTCTTTCGCCATTTTCATCCACTGGCTCCACATAAAACACACTCCGACCTTAATTAACGTCCACTATCGGGAGGGACCATTGAAATACACATTATTACTAGATGCTAAATAGTTTACCTTCTCCATGTGTACGGCAAAGTTTGATTACAGACCAAGGGCTATCATGTGTGGCCATTCACTATTTGGAATTATGACCGCAGATGGCAACACTGATCGATCGATTTGCATAAGACCGTCCATTAACTGGGAGTGTTGCTAGTTAACAAGTAAAGTTTCAGCTTCTCTATGCCGGGATCGAAAGCAGACAGAAATGTGTCGTCTTCGACCAAGTTGTTCAGAAGGACAAAAATATTCTGGTGATTCACCAATTAGTTGGTGATTTCACCGCTAGGTAGCGCTAGGTTTGAAGTAAAATTTAAGACTTTTCTATCATCTCGGTAAAGGTGAAGGCATTCATCCATGGTTTCACTTCATTTTTTTTAATTTTATTTGAAAAATATTTCTTCCAAGAACTCATCAATAATTCTTTTATGGGTCTCTTGGAATTACCCTAGGAGTTCTCTCTGGTATGTTTCTTTACGGATTTCTGCTCAGGATCTTCTCTAGATATTCTCGATTGGATTTTATAGATCTCCTGGGATAGCTTGGGATATTTCCAGAACACTATCTAGAACTTTCTCAGCATTCCTGCGGTGGATTATTCTAGAAATTTCTTTAATAATTATTCCCGAAAATCCTCAATTTTTTTAGGATAGATTAATTTTGAGATTAAGTCCTGGGAAATTATTGGAGCGAACTTCTGGAGGATTTGCCGAAAGAACCCTGTCGGAATTTTTGAAGGAACTGCCGATGAAATTCTTGAAGGGAGTTCCTGGAGGAATTTCCGTAGAATCTGCTAAAACCCGTAACATCTCTTAGAGGAATTTGCTAAATAACTACAGATGAATTTTAAAAGGAACTCCTGATGGATATTCAGTATATCTAGAAGAATCCAAGAAAAATCCTGGACGATTATTCGAATGGACTCCGAAAGGAATTTCCAAAGAAACTCTGGCAAACACTCCGTAACGATCGGCCATACTCCTCTTTTGAGCGTTACGTAATTTGTGAACGGCACCTTTATCTTTTGCGTACAACATTTGAAAATTTCATCTAAAAGAAATGATAAATTCATAAAGTTCTTGAGTGTTTTCAAAACCAATACCATGTATGTTGTGTAACCATAAAGATAAGACTTTTAGTACTTAGTATTGGTACTTTTGATTCATCAATACGAGTGTTTGAGTTGTAATCTATGATTTTCCAGTGACGACCAGTGAAAGAATGTACTGCATAAGAAATTCAGAATGGTTGTAAAAGGTTACGGCAAAAAAAACTCAAATTTCAATTTTCAAGGAAAACCTTAGAGAAGTAAAGCCAATCGACCATTATAAAAACGTTCTACGCACCATTAGGAGAAGACATGATGCCAGATCTCAAAATACATTTAAAATAACATCAGTTTTAATGAAACATTGAGTCAAAGTTTTAGTCATTATCTACATTTGAACAGATGAAAAATGTCTTAGGCTTGGACATAATGTCAAGTTGAAACTTCAAAATGTTAAAACATACTTGATCCAAATACAAATTTTTCATTACACTTGAAATTTAAGTTCAAATGTTACAAAAATAACGGAGATTCCTTAGATTACGATTATATTATTTATAGAAATCAAACATTATTATCTTTTTAGGTTACCAAGCTTTCAAACGAAGAGAAAAATAAACGTACAAATACTAAACGGTGCAAGTTTAGACATATGTCTCAACAGATAACATCAGAACTCTGATTTCATTAAATTAGTCACATTCTCCAATATAATCTATAGACTAAATAAAAAAAAAACGAAACCAAATCTTAACCAAAAAGCTAAACAAGCTGTGAAGAACATTAGCTGAAGCAGGCAACTTAATTAGCTAAAACGTCATGAAAGTGAAGCGACAGCAACAACAACCAAAACAGGATATAATTGGCATCTATATTTTAATAGAATAACTTTACGGCTTCACCATGAGATGGAAATCAACCGCAAGGTGATAAAGAAAGGATATCATACGTATTTTATCGAATCTCTTTTTATCGTGTATCTTCGATCGTTCAGGTGCAGCGACAAGCCACCCATCAAAGAGGAGTTTCCTACACCTCTAGCCATACGACGACGTTAGGTGAATAAGGGGCGATTTCTTCACCCTGGCTTAAGCGTTAAGCCAGGTTTAACTGTATGGGTAAGCCTGGCTTACCGGTTAAGCCGAGGTGAAGAAATTGGCCCTAAGGAAAACAGACAGAATCGAAGCAAAGTCGGGTTAGCATCAAAACTTTCAAATGAAGATTTTTGACAAACCTACAACTTGAACTTGAAATTTGAAAATTTATTTGTTGCAATTGTTCCAGATAACCTGAACCAAAAGCACATATTCTATCTGTATGACGAGAATTTTCAAAATTTTCAGTTGATAGATAGAGTTTGAGTTTTGCTTTCCAGCAGCTGCCGCATGAACATAAGTAGCATGATTAGTTTGAATACATTTTGCTGTTCGTGTTCCACTGATTAAGAGAACATTATTTTCTCTTAGATAGGTAGCTATGGTTATTGACTGCCTGATGATGGGTATGAGTATTATTAACTTTCCAATTCATCTGTCGGGCACACGTTTCGACAACTTTTTAACATTCCAAGCAATTTCTAAATTTGAAACAGTACCCCCAGCATTTTGGAAATAGTAGAAATATCTTCTTTTATCGATATGGACGATTATAGTATTAAAAACTCCACCCTTGCAGCAAAATGTTATATTTCCAGCACTAAATAGTTTTTGGACAATTTCTGTAAATTCAGAGATCAATATATATTTTATTGGCGACAAACGGAACCCATGGAATTTGGAATGAGATAAATTCTGTATAATTTCACAAAACTTTTTTTTAAGTTTTGCGTTGCACAACTATTTTATAAGAGCAAGACCGATAGAAATCTTGAACCAGTCTTGAAAAACGCCAGTGGTGCATTTGCTTAAGCATAATGCAAATAATTTCCAACAGGCTTTAGATAGCTACCGATGAACGACTTCAGTGATAGTGGTTGGTATTTCTTCGGCCACGTGCACTGTAAAATACATAGATGGTAGGGATATACCTAGCGATATACCGCACTGACAGACATCAGCCAAAGTGCTGTGTGACGCAAAAATGACGACAATGTCAACCAACCGAAGCGACACTTTTGCTAACGATCCGCATTATGTTCGATTGGATGCCCCGTTGAAGGACGGCTGGATGGGACGGGATCCCGAGTGAGTGATGTTACTTATAATGAGAAGAGAAAATAAACATGCAAAAGATGAAGAGTCGTCTGGCTGGTGGTGTATGACTTCACTCTGGTGCAGCTTGAAAAGTCACGTGTTTTCGGAGCGAAAATAAGCAAAAAACATGAAATATCCTGAAGCAAACATAAAATCTATTGAACAATATTCCAGTAAATGCCATGATGAACGATCGGTGAAGAAAATGGTCTAATAAAATAATGATGAAACAGTTTTAGTGTATTTCTCTACAGTTGTGAAAGGCCAATCGACTCAACTCATGGGTCCACGTTTCGAACGGTAAGTAGCAAAGTAATCTGAAACATCGTAGTTGCTACTGTAATATGGTCAAATCTACTACCATACTTTATAAGTTTATAAGGATCCAATGAGATAACTGTTTGGAGGCTGTCCATGTCTATTAATTCCGTAATAGTAGTTTACGCAACAAGGTGCAGAATGACGATTTTTACAGCACGAGTCGTACATTTATCCAACGAGGCTTGCCGAGTTGGATAATTACGACGAGTGCTGTAAAAATCGAGTTCTGCACCGAGTTGCGTACAACGTTTTTTGCAAGTTCATAAATTACCGCTTGAGGATAGTTTTCAACAAAACTTTTGCATCAAACTGCACACTGATGATCATAGTTATGTTTAAGAAAATCTGATCATAGCAGGTTATACTGTGCAGTTGTCACAATTTTTCAAAACTGCGTCCAGAAATGGTTCATTACGCAACGCAAATCAGTGCTGTAATGAACCATTACAGCACTGTTAGTTTGGTGTGGGAAAGTAGGCCTTTTCCTGTCAGATTTGCGTGAGGTAAAACAGCCTATTACGATGAGAAATTGCAAAAAGTAATTTTCATTACTTTTAGTTAGAAATCCAGCGTTAAATTAATCAGAGACCGTGTAGGATGTCATCACATAGTTAATCAAAGCACGACTATTGTAATACTATCTTTATTTTTAAAATCTTCCGAGACTGATATAATCATAACATTTAACGTATGTAGTACATATTTTCTAAAGTAGACGGCTCTCCTAGTAAGTTCTGATACGAATATTTTACAGCAACATTCCATGTATATAAATTGTTGAATGCATAATAAGTAGGTCGCACTGCATACTCATCTATTCGTTATGTTATATGATAAACTGTAACTGTATACCGCCAACAACTCTCGTCGGATAAAATAAATTCTTTTCGCTGCCATTCATTTCCTGTGATTTGCTTTCCGCTTTCCTTAAACATATGTGTAAGTTTTTCACATCTCAGTCCTTATCGTTACTGCTTGAGAGTACACTCTGGAGGCAAAGTAATTGTCACATACAAACCCCCCCCCCCCCCAGTCCACCCGTGAAGAGTATGAAGAGGTGAAAGATTGTAATTCGTTGAGTTGGAAATAATAAATACTGGAGCGGGAATTCGTTTTCAACGGCATTCGTCGAACGGAATGCAAACTAATACTAATGGATATATCAAGTATAATTATGTTAGACCAAACGCATTTAGTTACACTAAAATACTATTTCTGGCGTTTTGTAGAACAATTAACATTCGATGTAAAAATAAAAACAATCCTAAATGGCAAATACATATTTTGCCCTTTGAATCTAGTGGTAGCTTGGCGGATCGATGTTTGACAGTGGATTCGTTGAAGTTTTTAAAAATACTGTTGGAATGTTTCGTTTCCTGTTTTGAGATTTTAAGTAGAGGATTTTTGAGTTTTGCATGCAATGAGCAGAAAACGGCTCCTTTATCCACTCTACCCATATTGTTCTCGTTGGAAACACTTTTTTCTCCCAAGTAAGAATAATATGAGAATACAATGAATAGGAGTCGTTAACCTACTAGAACTGCTGTAACGAGAATCAAGGGCGTTCAAATGTCCTATATTCTAGAAGCTTTATATAAACTTTTTCTGTAAAATATGCTGACACATAATAAGGAGCTTAGCTTAGCTTTCAACAAAATAATCATGTTAAAATGCATTTAAAATATACACCGCTGCGTAAATTATAATCCAAAGAATGAAACATGCTATAAAAACAGTGGCAATAATTTGCCTAAAAGAACGTAATGTAACGTAATGGTTGTTGTATCATTTCGAATATTTTATAACTGCATCTATATACACCACATTCCGAAGGTCACTTTCGTTTCTATACTCACAAGTCCAGCGTCATTCTCCGACAAGTCTAGCAATTACTGTGTCTCGCTCCGCGCATCAACGGAACCAACAAGGACGGTGGCCCTGCCTGTCTGAGGAAAGGATGGGCCAGCAGTTCGGCAGCCGTAGCTCTCTGTACCGGATCCCTAACTAACATACGGTCGAGGAAGTTCTGTAACCGACTCGACACCTTGTGAGAGTTCTTCAATTTCGGCGGAGGCATATCGCGAATTCTTCGCATGGCCTGCAGCGGGGGTTCGTTGAAGAACGGCGGCTCACCGTCGATCATCTCGATCACCATTATACCCAGTGACCAAATGTCCACCTCGGGACCGTAAGGAAGCCGGGAAATCACCTCAGGTGACATCCAGTACGGCGTACCTACCAGCGATTTACGCTTCGGCAACTCCTGGGATACTTGGGCACAAAAACCGAAATCGGAGAGTTTCACCCTACCATCCGAGGCTAACAAAATAGAGTCCGACTTAATGTCCCGATGAATGACACCCTTGAGGAAAACACAGATAAAACAGAACATGAATACAACAAATCTACCAGCAGCCATCACCACAAAGCATACCTGAGAATGTAGATAGGACAGTGCCTTCAAACACTGCTTGCACACGGTGGCAATCTGTTCCTCGTCCATTCGCGAATGGGTGACAATGTCGGTTAGAGCACCTCCCTCGAGGTACTCCATGACCACCCAGAGTTCATCGTTTACCAGAAAACTACTGTAGGTTTCTACAATATTTGGATGGTGGTAGTCCCGCATGATGACGACTTCGTTGAACAGTAGTTCCCGACGTTGCTGCTTGCGTAGGTCCATCTTTTTGACGGCCACTTGGCGACCTGCAATGGGAAAGGATTTTGAGGAAACGAATAACAAAAGTTTTTTAACATAGCGTCGTTTTGTGAGCAGTACTCAGAGCTAAATAAATTACAAATTACATCACATATCAATCAAAGTTTAAATAAAATGATATCAACGCTCAATGAAAAACCAGACTATAAAACATTACTACAGAATCAAAGATGTAGTTGACCTCAATTCCTAAGGGGATGTCCATTTATTACCTCCGGCATGGGATTGCTTCGGCAAAACATTTTTTTTAACAGCAGAACTATTAAATCTTTTACTTCTTATTCTTTACATGGCCTTCTCGCCGCTTATAGCAATGGTAGTCTACAGCGCAGCTTGAATCATAACTTCTAGCTTGAGCTATCAACGAATGAAAATGAACCAACATCTGATTGACCAGTTAGTTTGTTAAACTCATACAGCCCGATTTGATTACGTTGTCGCTGTCTTTTAACTTTAATTTCCAAAGCTTAATCTTATAAAATAAACATCTGAAGAAATATTTGATGATTTTTTTGGGGGAAATCCTGGAGAATTTCCCGAGGAATAACGGGACGTAACCCCCAAAGCATTTCTGAAGGAATCCCGCCAGTAGTTTCTGAAAAATCCTTTACGGGAGTTCCGGATAAATCCTTTAAGTAATTTCTGAAAGAACTCTTATTGCAATCAACGAAGAAAACCTTAGAAGAGGCATCCTAGGAGGAATTCCTGGAGCAATACCTAAAAAAAGTCATTGAAGTAATTTCTATTGCAGTCTTTGAAGAAATCTCTGTAAGTATATCAGATGAAATTCCTTGAGAAATTCTTGGAGGAATTCCTAAATTTTTGGAGCATTTTCAGGAGGAATCACAACAGAAATGGGTTGATAAATTCCAGCATGAATACCAGGAGAATTTTCAGCTGGAATTTCTAAACGAATTTCAGAAGCAATATCGAAAGATTTTCGTATAGGAATACCAATACCAAAAGGTAACCCTAGAAAAATCCCAAGAGGAACCCCAGTGAAATCTATAGAGCAACCTAATAAAATCTTATAGTGGAATCCTAGTGAAATCTCCTATATGAGAAATTCGTGGAGAAATGACTGAAGGTATTTATAGAGGAACATTTTAAGAAATTCCTAGAAAGTTTCCTGAAGGAATACCTTGCGAAAGATTAAGCAATCGAGACTAGACTAGACTAGACTAGACTTTGTAAACAGCTTGCTGAACTGTCAAACAAAATGAGGTTAGATCAGGTGCATGCAGTACCCTATTCTTTATTACACCAACGAACCTACCACAAAATGACTGACAATTCTAAGGTCATTTTGACAGATGTAACATGAGCTTGAAAAGTACGGCAACAAGATCGATAAAGTAGAATATATGATCCGTCTTTTTCGTGCATGTGTGTGGTCTGTCAAAATGATCTGAGAAGTGTCAAACATTTTCATGGCTAGCTTTGTTGGTGTAATGAAGAATTGCAATAAATTGTACATTTCCACCGAAAAATTTTGTTCAAGAAAAACGACATTCAAATTATCATGAAAAGCAGTAATTTCACAGATTATATGTTGAAGATCCTTACACAGTTTTTGAAACTGGATCTTGGACTTGGACTGGAACTTGGATGTCTGATCTGTGTGCTAGTAATGTTGAGATTTCGAAATTTGATCCATGATTCTTCTTTGAATACCTTCCAGGATTACTCCTAGGATTTCTATCACAATAACTGCTTTTAATTCTTTCGCAGTTGGTCTTCCTTGAATTTATGAAAGGGTTTTCTTTTTTGTTGTGTTCTATCGGGATTTCGGGATATTCCTGTGAGTTCTTCCAGAGTTCCTTTAAGGATTTCAGCAGAAGTTTTTCACGGGGTCTCTATTGGAGCAACTGGTATGTCCTCCAAATGTTTCCTCGATATGCTCCAGAGCATGTTCCATAGTTTCTCGCTGGATTCCTCCCAGAGTACTTTCCAAAATGTGTTCAAAGTCCGTTCAGGAATTTCTCTTAGGATAGCTTTCTAACAATTTCTCTCGAGATTTTTGCGAGGCTTTTAAGAAGCTCTTCCAGGTATTTTTCCAGAGTATCCGACATTTTTCTTGGATTTTCCCTCAGGATTTCGCCCGTAGTCCCTTCCGGGATTTCTCAGTTCCTTCAGCAATTTACTTTATATTTCCTCTTGAGATTACACCCAGAACTTCTTCCGAGTCGTCCCAGGTTTTCTCAGGATTACTTCCGACGATCCTGTCGAGATTTCTTTACTAAGCATCTTTGCGGAGAATCTCGCTACATTCAACCTGAACTCCTATTTTGGGAAATATTCCGAAGCAAAATCCCTGCATGAGCTCCGAGAAAAACTATCAAAGAAAACCCAAACGGCGCATCCAGAAACTCGGGACAATTTCTGGTAGGGGTTCCGGATAGAGCTCTGGGAGTAACCCCGAGAAAATCTGTAAAACAAATCTCAAGTGAATCGCTGTAAGAAATTCAGTAAACAACTACGAGGAATATGCTGGGAAGAGCTCTCACAGAAGAACTTTGTGAGACATAAATATCAGCACTAGCTCCTGCAGAAATCCCTGAAGCCTCTCCGGAATCAAATCCAGTAGAGAAGAAGTAGAGAAAAAGTGAGTTCAACCTATTTAAATATATATAAAAATAAAATGGGATATCCCAGGACCAACATCGAATCTTCGAAGAGGAGTCCCGGGAAAAAATCCGAGTTAAATCTCTTATTTCACTTCGAAACAAATCCCGCAAGACTTTTGAAAATATCTTTGTTAAAACTCCAGTAGAAATTCAGGGAAAAACTCTGAAAAGCTCACAGAAATTTCTTGAAAAAATACAGGAGAAACATAGGAAGGAATCCCGGCAGGAAAATTCATGAAAAACTCTTTAAGATCCTTTTTAAATCCTTGAAAGGTCTCTATTATAAATCCCAGGAATAAGGATCATGTGGCAACTCTGGGAGAAATTCCGGGAAGATCTCCTGAGGAAGTCCCAAGAGAAACACCAGAAGGAAAAGCCGAAAATTTTTAAAAGGAATCCCGAGAGAAACTCTTGTGCAGATTAGGGCAAAACGCAAGAGGAACTCTGAAAAAAATCCCACGAGGGACTTTGGGAGCGATACCTCTGGATGACATTTTGGAAGGAAATTTTGTAGGATACCCGTCAAAAACTCCAGGACAAATCGGCCGGAAGAAGTGCTCGAATCTTGGAAAAATGCTGGTAGGAATTCGAAAGCCTCTCCGAATTTAACAAGGAATAACAAGAAATAGGTAACAAACCCTGAATTTGTGGAAAATCCTTGTGATGGAGTTTCTTACTGGTTTCCAGATTAATCCACATGGAATCGATGCCGATGGCATCGAATGGCGTTAACATGGAATTTGCAGCTACTAGATCCAGGAGTTCCCCTCTTGTTGCTCGTGGTTATCCAGACTCCTTCTGGTTTTAGCTTGGTTTTCGAATAATCATCCGGCAGAATTTTCAACGTTTTCATGGCACCACAAGCGTACAGTAAGAACCTTCAGGACTACGGGAAACATATTTGTTTTGACAACCCGGAAGAAACAAAATAGAAATTCCTGAAGGAAACACAGCAAGGGTTTCTGGAGAAATCCCAACAAGTATACCTGGAGGAATTCCGGACGAAATTATGAAGTATAGTCTTTCAGCTCATATAGCCGAAGTGGTAAGCGCACGGGAAATCTGCAAGACCATGCTGAGAGTGGCGGGTTCGATACCCGACTGGTCCAGAAACGTTTCATCATGAATTTTTTTTTTTAACTTCCTTGTGTATAGAGTATCTTCGTTACTGCCATATGATATACATATGCAAAATGGCCATTGGCAGAGGGGCTATCGGTTAATAATTGTGAAAATTGTGGGCGCTAAAACAGCATAAATGCGTTAGTTTGCAAAAAAAAGTTTGGTCGTTACACGAGATTTGTACGTTTTTATATGGCGCCAAAAGACATCAACTGAATTAATATTGATTATGAAATGACAATGCTAAGTGAAAAACACTTTTATTGTTATAGTTCAGGCTGATAAAATCAGGGATAGACAAAATCGGGGGCTAACAAAATCGGGTCATCACTGTATCAACCTGTACAGAACAGAATAAACCAAGTACAAAAATTAAGGCAATCGATTGGTTTTAACCTTTTTTTGCAACCTATACAGAGCTATACTTTAATGAATAGTTATAAAGATTTATGGAAAAAATCCTAGAAAATTGGTTAAACAGCTCAAAATTGATGAAGTAGTACTTGTAAACTGTAACGTCATTTATTTAAGTAGGAAAAAGTCACATAGTCCTCACTGACTGAACGCCGACCATTCAATAAATCAAGCTAATCGAATAAGCTCTGCTGCATCTTGCGTATTATTCACAACAAGGTTCTCAATAGCTTACCTGTAGATTTGTCCGTTGCTATGCAAACCGTTCCCGTTGATCCTTCGCCAATCTTGGTAAAGTTTTCGAGATTCTCCCGTGGATCACCGGCAGACACTACCATTTGCAACGCAGCTCGGAACTGTAACAGAAGCAATCGATGAGCTACCGAAACACATGGACATGCTTTTCAATCATTCAAACCTGTTCGTGAGTCAACCGTTGTTCGGTTTTCGTCGATCCGGAGCCACCCTGCTGGCTGGCACCGCCCGTCTGCACGGACGAGGTGGTACTGTGCGCGACGGAAATGTTCCCACCGCTGGAGCTGGAGGCCCGCGAGTTGGCCTTTGTACTGGGATTGTTGTTTATACTATTTACATTCGGCGGCTCGGCTGTCGATCCCGTGATCGAAGCGGGCGATGGCATCTTGTGGTGGATGGTGGGCTGGTGGTGACCCGGGAACTGACCCGGTCCATTCATGGGCCCATTGCTTCCCGGTGGCATAGCATGCTGCTGTTGACTGTGAGGCGGGAGGTGAGGCTGGTGTTGATGGGCGGGACCAGCTGCGGGTCCTCCACCCATGTGGCTTGGGTGGTGGTGGTGATGATGCGGGATTTGATTACTCGGTCCAAGATCAAGCTGGGGCGTTGCCATGCCCGATGGACCGGTACCTGATGGCCCGTGCATACCTTGATGATGTACATGATTGGTGTGTGAGGGAGGTACGGTGGAAGGACCTTGACCCAAGGGTGAACTGCTGAAGTTGGGTTTACTGTGCAGCGGTGGTGGACCTGTACTGTGCTGCGGATGTCCTTGAACAGAGCCTGGATATTGACCTGGATACGGCTGGTGCGGATAACCAGTTGGTGAGGATTTTTGTGACCTGAAATGAATGATAAAGAATGGAAAAATCTTAATTCATTGCAAATCTAGCGTAACGAGTATCAACTGGAATTTAGAATGATTTCAACAGTTGATTAAAAAATTAATTTATGGAAAACAATCATCTTAAAAAACGATCAAATCTGACTATACATATCAATGATTGCTCCTCCGTGATTGATCTGAGCTGGTACCAATTGCACTGAGATCCAAATGAATAAGAGCTGGGACATCCACTTATTCTCAAAGCGCAATTTAAGCAGCTCATACATTTTTGATCAATAACGGCCACGCCCTTATAGTCAGTTGGGAAGGAAAAGGAATGTTAAAGTGTGCTGGTTGTTGCTACTAAAGACCGAGATCACCTCTGCATCCCCACAACCAGCACGGACTGGGGTATTTGTTAGACGGAAAGGAAGAGAGATCTGGGAATCAACGTTGGGTCGGTGATGCGATCCATGCATAGGGGATATTTAGAGTGTTCGTGAGGTGATAGAATATGTGATGATTACTATGAAGGACAAGCGGTACAGTTCGCTTTGGTTGCATTAACTTGTAGGCGTTATATACACTGTGCTGTAGAAATGGAAGGAAGGGAAACGAATTTTCGCAATTCGTTGTTCTAGCGATGGCTATGAGCATATAAATATACAAGAGTTGTATATGTAGTGAAGAGAAAGAGAGAGAAAGTGGATAGAAAGATATAAAGTAGGATGAAAGGGATGGGCTAGGGATTGAACCCATGACCTTCTGCATACGAATCAGAAGCGGTAGCCACTAGACCACCAAGCCTGTCTTTATAGAAAACAATCATCTACCTATCCACAAAGTCAACGTGAAGCGCAAGAAAGCATAGATAGAAACGATATGCAGAGGTTTCATGCAACTGTCAATGGTACACAGCAAATACTGAGTTTGTGCCTAGCATGCGCAATGACCGCGAAAAGAAATTCACTTGCAGACAAAACAATGCAATGGTGATGTCCAGGACAGTCACAGTGTTGACCTTGGGTTGGTGATGGGAAAGCAGTAGAACTGGAAACACTTGATTAAATTAAAAAGGCCCTAAAAGAGATGAACAACAACAAACAACAAGACTGCTAGGAAGGACAAGATCTCGGTCGAACTACTTTGGCCAATTGAGTAGCTGCATTAATCGATCCACCAGATCCTCATAGAGATATTAGAGAATGTAGAATGGCTTCATGTGCCCAATCTACAAGAAAGGGCACAAACTAGAGGGTTTTATCACTTAATTCTGCATACCTACAAAAATACTGTCGCTTGTCCTGCTCAACCGACTGAGATCTCTTGAGAAGTCCTTCGTCGGTGAGTTCCAGGATGGTTTTCCATGGCCCGGCCGATCAAGAGTTTGAAAAAAGTTGAACTTGCGGATGACCCTAGAAGCAGGTAGAGATCGGCAATTTTGAGGACGGCCGCACGCTCGCTGGCAAAACACCCGTGAAGAAGACCTGGGTATCCAAACGATTCTTTTTTGTGATATATCTTTCTTAGCTGACTATTTTCTTCAAAAATATTATTCAGTATCCAATCGAATGCACTCAATTGCTGCGTATTTCCATTTAGTTCCTATTCCACTCACGATCACAATACACAACCCAAATAACTTTTCCACGGTGCTGTAATTAAGCATTCATTCAGCGAAAAAGGTCTTTTCTTGCAATCCCACACCTCTGCTTCTACGAGCAAATATTTTGTCGCATTTGTGTCACTGAATAGTATAGCTCGAGAAGCGAACAAACGACAACGGTCGATTCAATTATAATAACCATTCCCATTGATTTTCGAGTACCGGAGACAAAAAAAAAGCCATCACATAATCGGCAATCAACCAAGCAGCGACGGTGGAGGAGACGACCACGGAACACTTGTAGCTTCACCTTTGCGCGATGAAGCACCTTTCTTCTCTGCTCTTCTAACACAGTCAATTGATTTCAACTTAATACCCTCCGTGGCTACTTCCACACGTCCAACCCATCCGGGGACACAGACTGGCACAATCGGTCAAGCGGGATCCCCAGCAAAGCAGGAGCAAGAAGGGGACAGTAGGAAGCTGAAAAATTCAATTGTTTCTCCTCCTACAGAGCACTGCCCATCACTTTCTATGCCGTGTCGGTAATTTTTGCCGTTTTGTATTACCAACACTGACTGGAATCATTCAAGCGTGACCCGGTCAGAGTGCTACAACGGATTGGTATGTTGGAAAAGAACCCTTTGCTATATCCAGTGGAAGAACTGAAGGGTGAACGGTACTGTTCTAGATAGCTTTCGGATCGAAGCTTAGTTTCGACGACCAGGCGATTGCCAATATTTGCAATAGAACTCAGATATTCTTCGAATATTGAAACATATTTATCAGAACATTTACGCCGATTGAACGAAAAGTTTGGTACTAAAAATTACATCGGGAAGGGGAAAAGTGTTAATATGACATCCGTAGTTACTGGGGACTGAGATTACCTCTACATTTACACAGCTGTCAAGGGAAACTTTTAATGAGAACAGATTATCACTCCAAAAAAGTTTGAACTGCTCGTTCTCAGCCGCCTGCGAACCGTTTTTCAATTTCCTTCAGGTTATTTTATTTTAAAAGCATGATTTTAGGGATGCTCATTTTTTTCCCTAGAATAGCATGAGTGGGGAACGTTGAAAAAAAAAACTTTTTTTTTGCTTGCATGCCAAATGTATGTCGTGACTAGATTAAATGACTACGAAAAGGGATGAACGCCAATAAGGCATAATACAGAGGTAATACAAAATATTCGCCGGCTCCAGAGGTACGTTGTCCTCCATTTGGGACATTAGTGCCATTTGTGGATTGATTGGTACTACATTCTCACGTCTTGGGTCTAGATCGGCTTTAAATGATCTAGATCAATTGTATCTTTTGATATTATCATCTAGTGTTTTGGATCTGGGCATACATCCTGGAGGATTGGAATTTTGGTACCACATTTACAAGCCTTCGATTTTGATTTAGATTGGTTGTTACTACTCTAGACATGTATTTTTTTCTCTAGTGAGCGATTCCAAGCAACAGCATCAAAATTAAGGAAATTTTTTAATTCATGATTTTCTATTGAACTAAAACTTTGCACAGTTTTTCAGTTCCATCTAAATTGCCATTTTTCGATATCAAATTTTTATTTTGAATCACGACTAACTTTTCAAAAGGGTGTATGTGAAAATGGTTCAAAAATATTCAAAAATCTGCACAGCCAAAATGGTTCGTTCGATTGCTATGAATTTTTCAGCAAAGTTAGATAACTAAATGGTGATTCCTAAGAAAATATACACTGCGAAAAAAAATATTTTTTAACATGAAAAAATATAATTTTTGCCACAAAAGCTCAAATAACTCAAAACCCTATCTTTTTACCAACGTAATTTTTTTAGGGAAGACGGTCCATTGTATTAGCAATCTACTATAAAAATTTGGTGATGGTAAACTAATAAACAAAAAAGTTATAACATTTCAAACATTTCACAATTTTTACATTTGGTAAATATTTTTTTTCTGTGTAAATTATTTCGGTCAGAAATCGCAGTTTGATGCTGATTTTATTGTTCAGAAAAGTTAGATAACTAAATGGTGATTCCTAAGATATTATACACTGTGAAAAAAATCTTTTTTAACATTAAAAAATATTATTTTTGTCACATAAACTCAACCCTATCTTTTTCATTTTTTCATTTTCATTTTGCAGCATTTGGTGGGGCAATGAGAGCGCAAGTCAGTCCAAAGCCGATGATAAGGAGGGGTAATGGCTGAATAGTCTTTGCTGACCACATAAACGCCATGGGATAGGAAAAGGGTATTTTGGTGTGGGATTAGGGTGTTGGTACAGACTTGACAATATCAATGCAATATGCAAAATAATTTTAAGGCTCAATAGTGAATCGCATACCTTCCAAAACCAAAAAAACAATAATCCACAAAATACCACGCAAGTCAAAGAAAGAAAAAGCGCCCGATTGTTTATTTTGTCAATTATAACAAACGGAAACTTCTACCCTCTCCGACTCGCCAGTCACCCGGAAAAAATGTTCCTTCAGTTCTGGAAACTATATTACCCCCAATTAAGCCTTTAATCGAATTGTCCGCGTGGTCTTGTAGTACCCCTGCTAGGTAAGAATCAGTCATTGCCATACATATTAAATGCTAGACATGACCCCATGGATAGCATTTGCATATGTAAAAGCTTTGCTGATGTGACTTTCCTATTAGGCAATTCTCTCATCTCATGTTTGTCTTCAAAACCTTGTCAAATTGAAGTTCATAAAGAATACATTACAAGGTTCGAATTCCCATAGAATGAGATCATTCATTCGCACTACAACACCATAGGAGATAATATCACATTGGCTGATTACAGTACAAATGCGAAAAATCTCCCTTTTCCCCCTATCCGCAACCCGAGGACGCGCCCTGTTGGATTTCGAAAGCCTCGGAGAATATCACAAACCTTCGATGGCATTCCCATACACTAACCCACATTGCCCATTCAGGGGTCTGACTGGGCCTATTACCCTCCCTCAGTTTGTAATATTCTCACCAGCTTGGAATTATATTTTCCCGGCACATAAATGACTTCGACAAATGTTCGATATACTATGCAGCATCATGATCAGTATAACTATATCAGATGACTTGAAGATCTGATTTTTACAGAATTATTTGCCATTGATTATACATTCAGCTATTCCAATCATTACTGCAAAGCACATTGACCACATGCCTGAAATCAAAGCTTCCTGGAAGATATAATCCAAGCCCATCTTTTTACCAACGTAATTTTTTAGGGAAAACGGTCCATTGTATTAGCAATCTACCATAAAAATTTGGTGATGGTAAACTAATAAACAAAAAAGTTATGACAATTCAAATATTTCACAATTTTCACATTTAGTAATATTTTTTTTCAGTGTAAATTATTTCGGCCGAAAATCGCAGTTTGATGCTGATTTTATTGTTAATGGCCTTGCGTGAGTAAAACAAGCTGTTTTTATTATGTATTATGTATATTATATGTACAGTAATGTTCCGATTTTATCACGCCCTCCGCACATTAGTCGTTTATTCGTTAATTTGCTGTTACATTTGAGGACAAGTGTTTTCCTTCTTCTTCAAGATGAATGTTGAAAGCGTGTTTTGCAACGTTAAAAATATTGAAATGGGTATAGATGTTGAAGAATATTTCAAGCATTTTTGTAAAGGGGCGTAATTAAATTGTTTAAACAGATGTCGCTGATGGTACGGTGGCATGACTCTCTGCACTTAGCACTTCTGGCAATTTCTCAGTTGTTGTCGTTTTCGAACTTCCTGCGCCCTGCTTTACAGATGATATGCAGATGGCTCGTTTGTCAAAGGACGTGCAAATGCGTAAATTTGTATTCAATGTGCGTTGAGTGCGTTGAGAGCGTTGAGTTGAAGACCTTTGAGAAAGCGACTGTTCATGTTGTTCGTTAGATTATAATAAACAAAATCACTTATTAGTTGTAACTGACTAGTTTGGTGTTGTTTGCTTGGCTGAAGAAAAAAATTACTATAAAATCTTTAATATCTATAGCGGTAGTATTTTTTTTTGCTTTTTCGTGAGCATTGTCATGGTATGTATACAGACAAACAAACGTAACACTGACGAAATTTTCATTGACCACGCCTTTAATCGAATTGTCCGCGTGGTCTTGTAGTACCCCTGCTAGGTAAGAATCAGTCATTGCCATACATATTAAATGCTAGACATGACCCCATGGATAGCATTTGCATATGTAAAAGCTTTGCTGATGTGACTTTCCTATTAGGCAATTCTCTCATCTCATGTTTGTCTTCAAAACCTTGTCAAATTGAAGTTCATAAAGAATACATTACAAGGTTCGAATTCCCATAGAATGAGATCATTCATTCGCACTACAACACCATAGGAGATAATATCACATTGGCTGATTACAGTACAAATGCGAAAAATCTCCCTTTTCCCCCTATCCGCAACCCGAGGACGCGCCCTGTTGGATTTCGAAAGCCTCGGAGAATATCACAAACCTTCGATGGCATTCCCATACACTAACCCACATTGCCCATTCAGGGGTCTGACTGGGCCTATTACCCTCCCTCAGTTTGTAATATTCTCACCAGCTTGGAATTATATTTTCCCGGCACATAAATGACTTCGACAAATGTTCGATATACTATGCAGCATCATGATCAGTATAACTATATCAGATGACTTGAAGATCTGATTTTTACAGAATTATTTGCCATTGATTATACATTCAGCTATTCCAATCATTACTGCAAAGCACATTGACCACATGCCTGAAATCAAAGCTTCCTGGAAGATATAATCCAAGCCCATCTTTTTACCAACGTAATTTTTTAGGGAAAACGGTCCATTGTATTAGCAATCTACCATAAAAATTTGGTGATGGTAAACTAATAAACAAAAAAGTTATGACAATTCAAATATTTCACAATTTTCACATTTAGTAATATTTTTTTTTCAGTGTAAATTATTTCGGCCGAAAATCGCAGTTTGATGCTGATTTTATTGTTAATGGCCTTGCGTGAGTAAAACAAGCTGTTTTTATTATGTATTATGTATATTATATGTACAGTAATGTTCCGATTTTATCACGCCCTCCGCACATTAGTCGTTTATTCGTTAATTTGCTGTTACATTTGAGGACAAGTGTTTTCCTTCTTCTTCAAGATGAATGTTGAAAGCGTGTTTTGCAACGTTAAAAATATTGAAATGGGTATAGATGTTGAAGAATATTTCAAGCATTTTTGTAAAGGGGCGTAATTAAATTGTTTAAACAGATGTCGCTGATGGTACGGTGGCATGACTCTCTGCACTTAGCACTTCTGGCAATTTCTCAGTTGTTGTCGTTTTCGAACTTCCTGCGCCCTGCTTTACAGATGATATGCAGATGGCTCGTTTGTCAAAGGACGTGCAAATGCGTAAATTTGTATTCAATGTGCGTTGAGTGCGTTGAGAGCGTTGAGTTGAAGACCTTTGAGAAAGCGACTGTTCATGTTGTTCGTTAGATTATAATAAACAAAATCACTTATTAGTTGTAACTGACTAGTTTGGTGTTGTTTGCTTGGCTGAAGAAAAAAATTACTATAAAATCTTTAATATCTATAGCGGTAGTATTTTTTTTTGCTTTTTCGTGAGCATTGTCATGGTATGTATACAGACAAACAAACGTAACACTGACGAAATTTTCATTGACCACGCCTTTAACGATCATTTTGAATCTTGGTTGTGGCTTTCATAACCAGAAAAGCGCCCATCATTTGTCTTTGCATTTGACGTTTCACACTAGTGCCTTCTGATGACGATATTGCACAACGCAGTGTTTCGTGAAACATTTCCACCATGTGGTGGTAGTGTGAACTGGGCGATGGATTTTCACGAAAATTGTTATAGGCGTTTCGTCTGTTTGTCTGTGGTATGTACCTCTCATGCATTTGTTGTTGTTGAAGTTACTCGCATTCTTCCGATCATATGTAAAGTCTGTTCTCTAAGAGGTATTTTTTTTTGCAGATAAACTAGACGTATACGCGTATATAAAGCTTTTAGTATACAGCTTTTGACTTAAATATAAGTTTAATTCCATTTTTCTTATAATCAACAGCTTTTCAACGCTATCAAGAGATTTTTTCACCAGTCACGTACAATAAAAAGTATGACACTCTCAATATTTTTGATCACAACACAGGATCGCGTCTAAGTTTCAAATAGATACTATAGTAATTATGAATAATCAACCAAAAATATCATGAAAACAACTTGTTTAACTCAGGCGGTAGCATTTACAATAAAATCAGCATCAAAATATTATTCTCGAAATAATATCTTGATGCTTTACACAGAAAAAAAAATTTTGTTACTAAATGTAAAAATTGTGAAATGTTTGAAATGTCATAACTTTTTTGTTTATCAGCTTACCATCACCAAAATTTTATGGTAGATAGCTGATATAATGGGTCAAATCCCCTAAAAAATTGACGTTGATAAAAAGATAGGGTTTTGAGATATTTGAGTTTTTGTGACAAAGATCATATTTTTTTAAAGTAAAAAAAGATTTTTTTTACAGTGTATATTTTCTAAGGAATCATCATTTAGTTATCTAACTTTGCTGAAAAATTCATAACAATCGAACAATCCGTTTTTGCTATACAGCTTTTAGAATATTTTTGAACTATTTTCGCATACACCCTTTTGAAAAGTTAGTCGTGAGTGAATATGAAGGTTTAATATCGAAAAATGGCGATTTAGATGAAATTGAAAAACTGTGCAAAGTTTCAGATATTTTTTAAATGGTCGCTCAGGATCGACTGACATGACTCCGTGGAATTCCTCTAGTGTTTTCACGCAGGAAAATTACGCATATTAGAATCAAATGAATTATCACTTTAATTCAACTTCTTCAACGACGCTTCCACAACCGCCACCCGTTGCAACTCCTGATGCAACAGAAGAGGTAACTGCACAGCAATTTGCATGCATATCAGTAAAAAATATGTGAAGATTTGTGTGTTATCTTCTTCTTCTTCTTCTTCTTGGCGTAACGTCCTCACTGGGACAAAGCCTGCTTCTCAGCTGTGGTCAATGAGCACTTCCACAGTTTTTAACTGAGAGCTTCCTCTGCCAATGACCATTTTGCATGTGTATATCGTGTGGCAGGCACGAAGATACTCTATGCCCAAGGAAGTCAAGGAAATTTCCTTTACGAAAAGATCCTGGACCGACCGGGAATCGAACCCGTCACCCTCAGCATGGTCATGCTGAATACCCGTGCATTTACCGCCTCGGCTATATGTGTGTTATAAATTATCCAAATAGAGTAAAATGGGGCGAAAGTTCGAATGGGGCAAGAGTTTCTTTTGAAGTTTTTGAGTTCAATTCAAATTATTTCTTTCGGGTGTCAAGGTTGTTCGAAGCCTTTTTAAGAAAGAGTCTTTCACTCCAAAATATATGAAAATTGACCAATATTTCGAAATGTTATGACAAAATGTTGGTTTTAGATCAAAAAATTGCAATATGCGATGGTCCTTCAAATGCATGGATTGGAATTGAAAAGACATTTGACGTAACTTTGTTCAGCAAAATTTTAGCTCATGGATGGTAAAATCAATAAACGGTATTCATTTATTTTTATCTGCTACGAATTTTTGAAAAAAAGTTGAATTTTCTACTAGGGTCGAACTTCAGAAGGAATCTCCACGAGATTCCAGAGGGATTCTCAACCAAATTCAAAAGGGAATCACTACGAGATTCCAGAGGGAATATCCACAACATTCCAGGAAAAATCTGTGAGGTTTCAAGAGAAATCTCCTTGAAGTTCCACGGGAAATCTTCTCCAGATATTTGGGGGAATCTACACGTTGTTTCAGCAGAAATCTCCAGAATCTTGACCAGAGATGGCATGCTCGTCTGCGCGAAAGTGTAGCATCAATCAATCAAGATAACTGCAAGCTCTAATGTGCTAGAATGCTTGGCAAGAGGATAGGAGCGCAAGTTCATAGAGAGCCCGCAATAATTGATCGTAGCTAGGGATGTTCATGATAGTTGCTAATATTTTGTGTTACCTCTGAAATATGCCTGAATTATTGACAAAAAAAACCCTATTTGTAGTCATTAAATGTTGTTAGATTTTTAAAAACTTTCCTCACTCACGCTATTTTGGAGAAAAAAACGAGCATCCCTAAAAACATGAATTTTGTATAAAATAAAAGTAGAAAAGTTGGGTAAAATCCTCTAAAGCTAATTTAAAATCGATTCAAAAGCGGGTTAGAATCAGCTGGAAAAGTAAGATTTCTCACTTTTCCCTGATTATGGTATTTCTCGTAAAGTGTCCATCACGCTATGTACCTAGAGTGTTAAAGTGAAACGCGATTTTTTGGGTCGTCCAGTCTGTCATGAAGCTAATTTCTTAAAATCTTCAGCCATTCCAAAGCACTTTTAGGATGATCCAGTTTAAACTTCCACAGAGCAGTGAGTGGCAATAGCCCTTTTTAAGATTTTTGTTTTGCCTTGTATTATGAGTTCAACCCGTCCTGGTTGAACTAGTAGATTTTCATATAAATATAAAGATTATATTACTAGCCAGGATGCATGAACTTTTCGTTATTTCAGGATTCACTTTATTACCTAAAATTTTTTAGATCAGCACCATGAGGCCAAGAAATTCAACGTATAACCTGTTTTCACTGCACCATCTTGAATGAATTTTAGGTAATGCTTAACCCTCAAGAGGATACCTTAAATGAAGGTCCGTTTTGGGACCCTGGGGTCCATTGGACCCCAACATATATTCTCGCGTATCTCGTGATCCTTACTTTTTGAAAGGGTGATGTTTTCAGCAAAGATGTTAGGAAAGTCAAGGCCTATCTAGTGATGAACAATTTAGTTCGTGAAGTTTCCGCTAGGTGGTGCTAGTGAGCATTGAAAAATGCCCCCGATCTACAGGATATAACGTACCTAAACAAGCGGACAAGGACAAGACGTACCGAAACAATAGGGTAAATCGCACTGCTGTAGACGAGTAGACATATATGTCCAGCGGGTCAAAAGGGGTCATTCAAATATTACGTAACGCAAAGGAGTGGGAAGTGGTCTAGCGCTGTGTTACGTTTCATTCAAAATTTTCCATACAAAAGTTGTTGCACGGAGAAGGGAGGACATGGTCCTACCGAATATACACACTATAGAATCTACAGACTTGGGGAGAAATATTTGAATTACGCAATTTTAGAGTGTTTTATAGTGAATTTAGTGTGTACTAATAGAAAATGACGTCACACAACCCACAGTCGTTATCGTTCCGTAAATCTCGTTTGGCTAAACGAATTGACAGATCGCATGGTTAAGGGCCATCCATAAATGGCGTAGCATTTTTTTTGACGATTTGTTGACACCCCCCTTCTCCCCCTATTTTCCCATAACTAATACATGGCTCGTAGCATAATCAGAGACTCTCCCCACCACCCTAAAATGCCACTTCATCTATGGACGGCCCCTTACAGTTGTCTGCACCTTGGAAAGCATATGGAATCTATAGTGTCTATATTACAGATTATGGGAAATATACAATTCTACTTTGATCATACACAGATCGAAAAAAGAGTGTAAAATTCTGTGACATATGATGCACATGATTGGAGCGTGGGATATCATAAAAGTTTACATGATATATCATGTAAAGTTCATGAAATATCATGTAAACTTCCATTATATGTCATGTAATTCAGCATGACTCTGAGAGTTTACATGACATATAACACAAATTAACATGATATATCATGTAAACCATCATAACACTAAGTTTACATAACTAAAATGAGGTTTACATGACGTGTAAATCTCATTATTTTTATCTGTATAATCTACACAATTTTGCACAGCACAGAGATCAGACATCCAAGCTCAGTTTCAAAACTATGTAAGGAACTAAACGTTCATTTGAAATGGCAACACAAGTGGCAACATCGTGGTGGCGCTGCTATCCCAATGTTCCCACGCTGTTGTCGGTGGTGAATATAAAACTTATGTAGATATGCGTACTCACCACTATTTGTAGCAACTTGCCGCATAGGTGACGCTAGTGTTGTCAACGCTAAAAAAAAATGAATCCTTGCACAGCTTTCGAGACAATTTTCTATAGGCTTGGATGTCTGTTCTCTGTGATACAAAATATATTTTCATGAAAAATCGAATAAAATGGAATGTAAATTTCAACGTTTCCTTCCCGTAACCGGGAGGAACTCCTGGAGAGAAATTCCTGGAGGAATCCCGTGAGGAGTTCCTGGAGGAATCCTGGAAGAAATTCCTAGGGGAATCTCGAGAGCAACTCCTAGAGGAATTCCGGGAGAAATTTCTGGAGAATCCCGGGAGAAATTCCTGAAAGAATCCCGAGAGGAATTCCTAGAGGAATCCCTACTAACAAAAGTAGCTGCATAAGAGCTTATGCAGCAAACGAATTCGACAGGAAGCTCTTTTAAGCTCTTACCCAGCAAAAATGTTAGTTGGGATGCCAGGAAGAATTCTTGGAGGAATCCCAGGAGAAATTCGTTGAGAAATAACGGCAAGAATTCCTGGAGAAATTCCAGGAGGAATTCCTGAAGCAACCCCCGGAGGAATTCCTGAAGAAATCGGGAGGAAATTCTAGAGAAAACCCGGGAGCAATTCGGAGACAAATTCCTGAAGAAATTCTGGGAAGAATTCGTGGAGGAATCTCGGAAAGCATTTGTGGAAGAATCCTTTTACGAATTCCTAGTTGAATCCCTGATGGAATTCCTGATGTAGTTTTGGGAGTCATTTCCGGAAGGCTTTTAAGTGGATTTCCCAGATGAAATCGTAGAGGAACCTCGGGAGGAATTACTGAAAGGGTCCCTGTATCAATTTCTGGAAGAATCCTGGTAGGAGTTCCTTCAGAAATTTTGGGAGGAATTCCAGGAGGTATCCGGGTGAGTCAATTCTGAAGTAAATTATCCACCAAATTGGATGTATTGGTATTGTGAACAGAATGTAATTATATTGTGTTATTCTCAAGATAAATATTCATTTCAAAAGAAGCGTACTTATTTGAGGACGCTTGCCACTCGGTAATCTAGGATGCTGGGCATATACGAACTAATTAGCGCCATTTTGCAGAAAAACTTTAAAATAATTTTCATTACCAAATAATCCTTTTGCCGAAGACACAAACTTTCTATACATTCCGAATCTCAAGATATTCAAGCTAAATTTAACTTTCAATCCATAATTTGAATAAACAATAGCGCCACCTACTGGGCTAATTCCAATTCAATTTGTTCGTCACAAGATTGCCCTTGGTCTATTGAATAATTTTGTCGAAGACAGCATTATTCTAGGAAGTGACGATCACAAGATATAATCATTCGTGTCGTGGGGTCCAATGGACCCCAGGGGACCAAAATCACCCGGTTCAACTTTGACATAAAAAATAATCTATAGTACGCCATGAAATATTTGTTATTTTTGCACAAATAACTCATCGTGGTGTAGTTTGAAGGTACTGTGAAAACGGGGCCGATGTGTCAATCCAAACTTTTTTGCGACCACTTCAAAGTGGCTCTGGGGTCCAATGGACCCCAGGTATCCATTAGAGGGTTAATATTTTCATTTCATTTATTTAGTTCACATCAAATTCATGATAATACTGAATCAACAATTTGCCGCCATAATACTCGATTTGCAGCTGCAGCTCTCCATCCTCGGTCACGCCCAACACTCGCCAGATCACGCTCCACCTGGTCCGCCCATCGTGCTCTCTGCGCTCCACGCCTTCTTGTACCAACCGGATGGTTAGCAAACACCAACTTTGCAGGGTTGTTGTCCGGCATTCTTGCAACATGCCCTGCCCACCGTATCCTTCCAGCTTTGGCCACTTTCTGGATACTGTGTTCGCCGTAAAGTGCAGCGAGCTCGTGGTTCATCCTTCTCCGCCACACACCGTTCTCCTGCACACCGCCGAAGATCGTCCTTAGCACCCGTCGCTCGAAAACTCCGAGTGCTTGCAGGTCCTCCTCGAGCATCGTCCATGTCTCGTGTCCGTAGAGAACCACCGGTCTTATTAACGTCTTGTACATGGTACATTTGGTGCGGGGGTGAATCTTTTTTGACCGCAGTTTCTTCTGGAGCCCATAGTAGGCACGACTTCCACTGATGATGCGCCTTCGTATTTCACGGCTCACGTTATTGTCAGCCGTTAGCAAGGAACCGAGGTAGACGAATTCTTCTACCACCTCGAAAGTATCCCCGTCTATCGTAACATTGCTGCCAAGGCTTGTCCTGTCTCGCTCAGTCCCACCTACCAGCATGTACTTTGTCTTAGCCGCATTCACCACCAGTCCGACCTTTGCTGCTTCACGTTTCAGGCGGGTGTACTGTTCTGCCACCGTTTCAAATGTTCTGGCAATAATATCCATGTCATCCGCAAAACAGACAAATTGGCTGGATTTCGTGAAGATCGTACCTCGGCTGTTGAGCCCGGCTCGTCGCATAACACCTTCCAGGGCGATGTTGAATAGTAGGCAGGAAAGTCCATCACCTTGTCGTAGTCCCCGTCGAGATTCAAATGAACTGGATAGTTCACCCGAAATCCTTACGCTGTTCTGCACACCGTCCATCGTTGCTCTTATCAGTCTAGTCAGCTTCCCGGGAAAGCTGTTCTCGTCCATAATTTTCCATAGCTCTGTGCGGTCGATACTGTCGTATGCCGCTTTGAAGTCGATGAACAGGTGATGCGTTGGGACCTGGTATTCACGGCATTTCTGGAGGATTTGCCGTACGGTGAAGATCTGGTCCGTTGTCGACCGGCCGTCGATGAAACCGGCTTGGTAACTTCCCACGAACTCATTTACTTTAGGTGAAAGACGACGGAAGATGATCTGGGATAGCACTTTGTAGGCGGCATTCAAAACGGTGATCGCTCGAAAGTTCTCACACATTAACTTGTCGCCTTTCTTGTGGATGGGACAGATTATCCCTTCCTTCAACTCCTCCGGTAGCTGTTCGGTTTCCCAGATCTTGACTACTAACTGGTGCAGACAGGTGGCCAACTTTTCCGGGCCCATCTTGATGAGTTCTGCTGCGATACCGTCCTTACCAGCCGCTTTGTTATTTTTGAGCTGGTGGATGGCATCCTTAACTTCTTTCAGCGTGGGAGTTGGTTCGTTCCCGTCCTCTGCTGCACCAACATAGTCATTTCCTCCGCTGCCTTGGTCCTCCGGGCCTACATTCTCTTCGCCATTCAGGTGCTCGTCGAAGTGCTGCTTCCACCTTTCGATCACCTCACGTTTGTCCGTCAGGAGGCTCCCTTCCTTATCCCTGCATATTTCGGCTTGCGGCACGTAGCCTTTGCGGGATGCGTTGAGCTTCTGGTAGAACTTGCGTGTTTCCTGTGAACGGCACAGCAGTTCCATTTCCTCGCACTCCGCTTCTTCCAGGCGGCGCTTTTTCTCCCGGAAGAGACGGGTCTGCTGCTTCCGCTTGTGTCTGTATCGCTCCACATTCTGTCGGGTTCCATGCTGCAGCATTACCGCCCGCGCTGCATCCTTCTCCTCCAGAACCGCTCTGCACTCCTCGTCGAACCAATCGTTTCGTCGACTCCGTTCTACGTACCCGATAGTGCTCTCGGCTGCGTTGTTGATGGCTGCTTTCATTGTACTCCAGCAGTCCTCTAGAGGGGCCACATCGAGCACACCCTCGTCCGGCAACGCTGCCTCGAGATTCTGCGCGTATGCGGTGGCGACATCCGGTTGCTTCAGTCGCTCTAGATCGTACCGGGGCGGCCGCCGGTAATGTACGTTGTTAATGACGGAGAGTTTTGGGCGCAGTTTAACCATCACCAGGTAGTGATCGGAGTCGATATTAGCGCCACGATAGGTCCTGACGTCGATAATGTCGGAGAAGTGCCGTCCATCAATCAGAACGTGGTCGATTTGTGATTCCGTTTGTTGTGGTGATCTCCAGGTGTAACGATACGGGAGGCTGTGCTGGAAGAAGGTGCTACGAATGGCCATGTTCTTGGAGGCGGCGAAATCGATGAGGCGTAGGCCATTTTCGTTCGTCAGCTGGTGGGCGCTGAACTTTCCAATCGTCGGTCTGAATTCCTCCTCCTGGCCTACCTGAGCGTTTAGATCCCCTATGATGATCTTGACGTCGTGGTTTGGGCAGCGGTCGTACTCGCGTTCGAGCTGCGCGTAAAATGCGTCTTTGTCATCATCAGTGCTTCCGGAGTGAGGGCTGTGCACGTTTATTATGCTAATGTTGAAGAATCGGCCCTTGATCCTCAACCTGCACATTCTTTCGTCGATCGGCCACCAACCGATCACGCGCCTCTGCATGTCGCCCATCACTATAAAAGCTGTTCCCAGCTCACGTGTGTTGCCGCAACTCTGGTAGATGGTATGATTACCTCTAAACGTTCGCACCATAGATCCTGTCCAACACACCTCCTGCAGCGCTACGATTCCGAACCCGCGGTCCTTCAGTATATCGGCGAGTATAAGGGTGCTCCCGATGAAGTTGAGAGATCTGCAGTTCCACGTACCGAGCTTCCAATCGCAAGTCCCTTTTCGTCGCTGTGGTCGTCGCCATTGGTATCGGTTCGCATTCTTCTCTTGTTGATTTTCCGGTGCTAGTCTTTTTTACGGCTGGCTCGCAGGGCCTGACACCAACCCACTAACCCAGGGAGCTGGGCTTACATTCCCGAAAGCTACAGGTTCTGCATTGGCATTTCCTCCAACTACAGTGCTAAATAGCTAGGCTCGAGAGGGTTAATATACTTTTGAGATATTCTCTAAATTGTCAAAACAGATTACTATGGGATTGGGGTCTAAGATCACGTCTCATGCACGACACATACGACATTCTTCATAATGGGCTTCTTGGCTTGGCACTGAGAGCCCTGAACGATGTTTGTTTACAAAGTAGATGCAGTTGTTTGTATTTGGATAAAATCGCGTGCTGCGACCTTGAAAGTGGCAACCCCCAAAGCGGTGGTCCATTCCACATGTATTATCATCACATCATCGCTTAACATCAATGCCCGTCCGAATTCACTTGCTCAGCCGATCCGAGAAGAAAACCGGTCGATCGCGGTGTGCGACGCACGCCGCGCGTGGACGGTCAGTCAATCGATTACGAAACTGTGGTGCTGTTTTGTTAATACGAGAAAATCATAGCATCGAATGCGATCTTACCTTCGAAATGCGCGGATCACACTTGGGGTCGGGGTTTCGAGTGGTTGGTGGTCAGGTTTGGAATTCGATAAATATAAAGTGTTAATCTACTACGGCCGCGGACGTCATTCCACCGTGCTCTGGTGCGTAGAGTGTTTGTCCATTTCACACGGTCCGAAATTCGCAGACAAACTGGCGAAGTGTGAACGACCCACTCTTGGTTTTGTATGTGCGGTGGTGGCTGGATGCACATGCCGCAAATATTAACCTGCTGAAAGCACTTATCCGGTGGAAGATGTAGCGAGGATGTCATCTGATCGTAATTTATGATATGCGACACCGTTTTACGATGGTTGGCGAGGTGTTAAAAATGCGCCATATCAATAGTAGCAATGAATGATGTCTTTGGCGTTAAGAGATTCAATGAATTTTATTAACAATTTCAGATTATCATGTGTTGATTCGGTTGAGGTCAGGTGGTGTCAAAAAAATTAAAACTATGCTTTTTATTACATGGGTCCCCAATATTATCTGCAGAAGTAACAGAAAACATCTTGCTGTGCACCATCTGAGCTTGGAGCATTAGTTTTTATTAGTCATTTAGTCGTTGCTGTTAAATTTAAAATAGCACTACATCACAAAAAACGAAAGCGACGTAGGTATATGACCTTCGATTTGCCGCAAAGCAAGAATTTATTCATTTTCATAACATATAAGTTATATCCCCACGTGACAGGTAACAGTACCAAATCAATAATCCAACTGGAACAGCAAATCATGCAATTGAATATCTTCCAACGTCATGCTACGTACACACATATGTACTCTACGTTCGTCATACGTACGAACGAAAGCATGATTTTCTTTCACCCGTCAAACATGACAAATGATACCCCACTATACATATTGAACACGACTGTCCGCCTTACGCCGCCGGAGCGGCGTTGTCGTCACAGTCACAGTTTGTTGATACTGCTTCCCTTTTCCATTTGCTTGCATGTTCTGCTTCTAAATATTTAGTTTTGTGGTTTATTTTCATTTTCCACATCGCTTTCCTCGCCCATGTTTCCGGTGTTTGGTTTGACTGCAGTAAGTTATAAGTACGGATCACTAATATCCAGTAGCTGCAACTGAAACAGTGTTAAAAAGGCACCAGAAGCCGGTTGATTGATTTCATATTATACTCAAATAACCGATTTTTCATGCTGCTTTTTCCACCATTTGGTCGGACAATTCGTGCATTAGAATAACCAGCCACAGAAATCCAATGTCGCGATTATTCGTGTGACTAACATCTAGTTTGCCTCGCCCTTACAGCGTCAGTAGCGGCACTATAAGTGTCAAATAAATTTTGTTTACCAAAACAAAAGGTCCTCTACAAGATGGGCACTTAAACATAATCAATTATTACAACTAAAGTTAATAAATAACTAAATAAGAAAACTGAGTACAGCGCCATTGGCGTTCTAGTGTATTTCTATTATTCGTGCCGGACTTGGTTTACGACCGACTGTTAGTTTAGTTGAGCAATGTTACTATGACGACACGACCAAGCTCAGCCATTCAGTTTGTTAGTGCGTCAGAAATACATAAACGATATTGTATGGCTGCTCGTCGACGCATTTTGGTCTCATGTTTTTCGTTTCAAACATTTAGTTTCATCTCTTCCACCTCCAATGCAATCAATGCTGCGGTGCACTATAAATTACTATGACATTTGAGGTAACCTAAATGCTCCGTAACAAGAATGCATCAAACTTTGTTAAATTTTTGCTACAGGGTATATTCCCAAATCCTGGCAGGATATTGCTATAAAGTTTATTCCAATACTAAATCGTGCGTCGTATGAAGAAGCAAAGACATTCAGACCTATCAGTTTGATCTCTTTTCTTCTGAAATTCCTAGAGAACGCATTGCCGATCATCGCATCCGTGATGTTCATCTGGTCAATGTGCCTCTTCATGTGAACCAACATGCTTACCAATCCGGAAAGTCCACTGTGACTCTTTTACACAAAGTTGTTTACGATATCGAGAAGGCATTCGTTCAAAGGCAATCCTGCTTGGGTGTTTTCTTAGATATCGATGGTGCCTTTGACAACTTGCTTTTCGATGCCATATTGGAAGCCGCACGGGGTCATGGTATATCTCCAATGATTTCCAATTGGATTCACCAAATGCTCAAAAACCGACATCTCTTCTCGACATTGCGTCAAGCGGCGATTAGAAAATTGAATGTTTGTGGATGCCCCCAAGAGGGAGTCTTATCACCACTTTTGTGGAACCTCGTAGCAGATACGCTATTAAGGTAACTAAATAATACGAATACCGGTTTTCCTACTTATGGTTTTGCCGACGACTACCTAACATTGTAAGTCGGTATGTGCATCAGCACCCTTTTCGACCTGATGCAAAACGCTCTTCAGGTAGTTGAGGGTTGGTGTCGTCAATATGACCTTTCGGTAAATCCGAGTAAAACATCTATTGTTCTTTTCACGGAAAAGCGCAACCGTAATGGTGTTCGACCTTTGCGTCTCTTTGATTCTGAAATCAATGTGGCTGAACAGGTATAACTTTTTTCATAGACGTTGGATCACTTTGCGGTCTTCGATAAAGTTGTTTGGCATACAGTCACCTACAAAAATGTCAAAGGGTTTGAATATGTAACGCTTACAGCGCCACCTAGCGGCAAAATTCAAAAATTTCTGCAGATCTTTGCATACATTTGGCCAAGATTTCCCATACAAACTTCAAGCTTGTTGAGCGCCCCCTTAGGCTTTATCGATTTTGCTCAAATTTTGAACGAAGCTTCTGGGAGTTCAAAACAACTGATTCAGGAGGTAAGACTTGGCATTTTTCAAAAAAAAATGTTTTTCATATAAGTGTGGGCCACCCTACTTTACAGCTTTGGTTGGAATCATGCAAGTATTTTGAATTTATTTTCTGTTTTGTTCATCTAACTAACTAATGTAAAAAATGAATAAAAAGTTTTAGGGTAACTTGGATCATCAGTTCTCTAGTGGATAAGGCTTAGATTGCCATTAGAAGTAGACTCAAAAAACACTAAGTTAAAGAGAGGCAGTCCAAGCTCTACTGGGAGCGTAGGTCTTGGAAGATGCATAAGAAGAACTAGGTAATCAACTCGGGACGATTTTACCGAGAATACCTGTTACGGGTATAAATATTTGTTACAATTATAAGACAAAATAATTGTTTAATGTGTTTAAAGTTTAACATTCGTGCGTTCTTTGTGTTATATGTTTTATTTTAACTTGTAAATATTACCCGAGTTTTAATGTACATTTATAAGGTTCTGACTATATAGGGGTACATGAAATGCAATCCAATATTGATTGCCAACTTTCAGGCTATTTCGGGCAGAGGTCAAGTACTAGAAATGTAAGCCTTTCCCTGCCACGGACTTCAAGTTATAAAGCTCTAGCATCGAAACCCTAAACGGGATGCCCGATTAGGATTAGTTTTCCTAGACAAAACCAAGCTATGAACACAGCAACAAATGCTGTGAACTAAAAGGCAAAATGCCAACTAAAAAAAATACAATTCCAGGATGACTGATGGACCCAAACCAATAAATGAAACCTCGTCATCCTGTGATCGGAAGGAGTTATCCATCTGGATAACAGGGCACATTTATGTTATGTGTTGTGCTGCGTCAATTTGTGATGTTCCTAAATTGTGCATTTGTCAGGTTCTGTGTATCGTGAAGTGGTAATACTTTGTAATAATTAATTTCTTTTATGTTTGTAACATACCTACTAGAGATTCAACAAAAAAATCATCAGAAATTTACAAAAAAAAATCTTTAGTGGTTTGTACAAGAAATTTCTGGGCATCTCAAGACTGAATTCCCCAGGTTTGCTTATGCCCCCGCATTTTTGTTAATTATGAATACAATGGTAACCCGTAACGTGGGTAGATCACCTTAGAACGGTGCGTAGCGGTGTAAGATCTACCAAATCAAATTTTGATCTTGATACATATTTATAGTGTATAAATATTCCAAGATCAAAGTTTTATGTACTTTTTGTGTTTATGTAGTATTTGTGTTTCTATGCTACTGCTAATTATTATTTTGTTTCAGCAGGATTCAGGTAAATTTAACGTATAATACGAATTATATTGTAAAAATATATAACTGTGACGAGAGTATCACTAAAAGGTACCTTTTTTGACGTACGATGTTAATATTATTTTATATTTCAGATTTTCAACCGAAGAATATAGTAATTCAACCAAATGCCATCAAGATGACGAGGAAACTAGGATGAATTGGGCAGACAACTGATATGAAGCAGTTAAACAATGGTGCGCCTGAACGTTGACCAAGCGTATCATTTGGAGTTTACCCTTCCACTAACAACACCCCAATTCCCGTGACACCTAGGCCTGAGAGATCGTAGAAATGTCTACATTTTTCATAGGTGTCCAAAACTAACCATCCTTTCCCATCCCTCAGCAGTCGCAAGAACATGGCCAGGACAGTGCTCGACCATTGAAGGATTGCGTCAGTCTTGTCTAAGAGTCAGAGATTAGTCCCAAACCTTTGTGCTTTGGTTCGGACGGGAAGGAGGCAACCCTCATAACAGCGGTCTAGGACTGTACCACCTACGAATTTGTGCGACTCGCTTAATGCTAATGCTAATCTCAAGACTGAGACCGCCAATAATTTCAATTAAAATCCATTAAAATGAAGGAATCGAAGAGAAAAAAGGATTGATTTGATTAATTGAATAGCTTTTGCTGCATTCTGTGGCAGTAAAAGCCAACTTTGGAGTGCCAGAGCTTCTGTGGGGTGTGAATTGAAGATGGTTCAACAAGTGAATCTGACGTAGTAAAAATTGAACAGTGGTGAATAACAATCAGGCTAGCTGCTGCCTTGGTGCGGTTACCTTCGTCGTACGCAAAACGAGAAAAAAAATGCCAACTCGTAAGCGGAGTAAAACTGAAATATGAAATTTCGCTTTATTATTTGATTTTTTGTGCTATATGGGCTGGTTATTGAGAGTCTACAACATCCTTTTGCTTTAATCTGATGAGCCATTGTCGAAAGTAAAGGGTGAGTCGATAATTATTGTGGCATTTTCAAACTAACATAACTTTTTTCCTACTAACATAACTCTTTTCCTACTCCAAAGTCAACCAATTTTTGCACAGTTTCTCCTTATAGTCTATTGTTTACATATAATGAATTGAGCAGCTATCAGTGAGATTTCGGTCGATATAGAATAAATTTAGATAACAGCTCTAAAAAAGATGTTGTTCAATCACTTGCTAAAATCTAAAATCATGGTATCGCGCCATGGAACAATTAATGATTATACATTATCGGATCATCTTAATGTTCGTCAATAGGTTTCAGGAACGGTTGTCAGTGAAACATAAGCTTGGAGCTGGGTGAAAATCAGGCACGATGCGCATAAACAAACCAGAGAGCTTTGATTATTTGTTTCAAGTGGAGCCTGAACATGTCCACATGGAGGGCGTTAATTGAAAATGTCTTGAATTTCACTAAAACGCATCCTAAATTTGAACCTATACCAAAAAGTTGAAATCAAGGATGGGAAAAAATCATTTATTTATTGCGTATCCCTCACTCACAACCACGCACAATCTGATGCGAGTGTGCTTCTCCCCCAGCCAAGCAAAATCTTTCCACATGCATTGCCCATTCTTTTTAATCGCCGAGCAACGAGCGACGCAAGCAACGACGGCCGAATGAATCGCTACTGAGTCTGTGTGCCGAAGACTACCGAACCAATATTGAACGAATGTTTGCATTCTGAATCGGGTGCGAGAGCATTCGTTTTGGAACGTTCATTTAGCGTTCAGTGGAAGCTTTCAGTACTGGGAATTGAATCAGTGAGCGCGTTTTGATTCAATCAGCCACTCGGTAGTTGAGAGAGCGAACGTTCTTTTTGTATGCACCGATGCTAGCGGATTCATTTCACACTCTATTAGTTTCTCTCCTGATTCGCTTCGGTAGCGTCGCTGGCGAGTCGTTCGTGTTGCGTTCGTTCATGGTGCGCCGTGTTCTCACTCAGCGTTGGGTTGTTTGCGTTCTTTTGGAAATTTTGCATCGCCGGCATTCGGGTGAGCGAATGAGTTTTCCCATGCTTGGTTGAAATACATACATATACTCAACTACTGTAAAAATTTGGTTTCATTTCGTCAACTGTAGACAATTTGCGAATCAGTTGAAGGTAGGGTGGCACAATAATTAACGACTCACCCTTTTAAGTTGGAATATGTGTAGAAAATGAAGCCTGCTTGTCCGCGTTATGTTCTTTGAGCACAGGAACTTCCTTGTTCTTTAAGGCTCTCCAAATATCGTTATTGACACTCGAAAGCTTTCCTGTAGTCAATGAACACGGAATCAGTAAAAAAGGCTTATGGAATGCATTGACTTGCTTCAGGATGATACGGGGCATGACTATACGTTCGGAATCCAAAGTGCATCACCGCGTCGAGTTTTGTGTTGAAGTGAATGATGAAAGTAATATTTTAGGGACTCTTGAATAAGTTAAATAATAAGTTGAATAAATGAATGCTAATTTAGAAATGCTAATCAATGTTGTTATCGCAATATACTAAATAATTCAATGATTGGCGAAGAAAGCAATAACTGTGGAAGTGCTCAAAGAACACTAAGTTGGAGTGAAGCAGGCCAAGTCACAGTGGAAACGTAGAACCTTACAGAAGAAGAAGAAGAAGAAGAAGAAGAAGAAGAAGAAGAAGAGGAATAATATTCTCTTAATTAAAAACAGGAAGTACTCACGACTATTTTTTATATCGGAATATGTTTCTGCGAATATGTTCATAAAATCACATATCAATTGATTTTATACCATCAGGTATTATTTTTATTTAAAATAATACGTTTAATGACCTAAGATTTGTTTGAACTCTTAACCCTCTACTTTCCATGGTTGCCCTAGAAAACCATCGATTTACGGCGCACCGGGACAAACGGAATTAGCTGAATATGTTACAATAATTTTTAGAATACGGTTGCAACCTCATAAGGTTAGCCCAACTACTAACTACTGATTTCGAAATAACTTTAGTTCAAGCGTATTTTTCGGAAACGTCTTTTGGCATAAAAGAGTTGTTCAAAGTCGTGAGAAGGAAAGGGTTAAAGAGAAACAATTGTACAAGCATTTTAAACTAGCCACTAACGAACCTACCTACCAAACTAACTTCCAAAGACTCGGTATATCTTTCAAACTGTGGTATCTCCAAACTAAATACCTTCGAGATCATTTCTCAATGTGTGCCACATAACAAACAATATCTGGGGCGGATACCGACCTTTAGATAACAGTGTTCGCGTTCCAAGTAAACAGCTAATCAAGCCCGGTGGTGGTACGCATCACTTTGTCCGTCACGTCAACACTGTCCCCGACCGTCTCTATAGCTAGCAAGCAACAGAGGAAACAGAGGAAGTGGATATTTAAATTGTGCATATTTTCCCTTTTCTATGTCACTTTCCGTCTATCGTCGTCGTCACAATCGGTCCGAGTTTCATGTTTGTCTTGGCCTGCAGCTCCTACCTGGAAGGCACCACACCACACGAGAGCAAACTGCATTTTTTATGGTTTACCAGTTATCGGTCGCTTTTTCCTCGACTTTTACTTGTGTGATGCACATTAAGCAAGTCTGTCCCTTCCTGTGCGTATCTCGCTTGGCAATGGTGTGTTATACCGTGTGAGCACAGAGCACTTGTTGGCGACCATCATCCCCGCCTGTAGGGCACCCTGGACGGGCTGATAAACCGATAGCAAAGAGGAAATTTTCTCATCCGTCTGCTATTTATCCGCCACCGTGTCTTAACAGCACCTGATGTTGTTTATGTTGATTGCAGTCAGTCAGTGTTGTAAAATCAGCTTGCAAAACAAACAGAGGAAAAGATGAAGGAAATGACGAAACGTCCCACCGTGTGTTTAGTTGGTGATAGTATTGAGGCCTACAATCAAAATAGGTTTTTCCTTTGTTCACAGGAATGTGATGGATTACACCTAGTCCAAGGTTGTTTCGTAAAGCCGTTAAAACTTTTGGCAACGGTAATTAAATTAGTGCCAGAACACGTACTCAGTAAATTCAGAGACGGTAAAAAACAGACACTGATTAGATGCGTACTTAACATGGCTGTAAAAGAAGACAAAACGAGCAGACCTTTGGTGACAAAGTAAACTACCCAAAATAAAAAAGGCAATTCCGTCCGGCTGAGTAGATTCGAGTCTTCAAAGTATCATGGCTTTTTTCAGATTGCTTATAAAAACTTAACTCTATTTTTTTTTATTCTTTTTTAAATGTTACTAGTCGGCCGGTAAAGGCTGGGTATGCTGCGCAATTCAGATCCCATTGTGATCCACTAGCCTCTGCCCAGCAACTCCTATCCCTACCTCCACGCGGTACCGGCCGGAAACTATGAGCAACTTTAGGGAAGATCGGGTAACCAACCCCGGTGGGAACTTTGGTCGTAGGCTGACAGGGAAGGGGGGTTTGCTTCGGCAAACCTGAGCGTCTGTTCTCCAGGAGGAGCGGCTCACAACAGCGTCTGATTCCCATGTTAGGGGAGGCTGATATACGTCCGAGTGCCAGGGAAGGACTCTAAGCTCAACTGTGCACTATGGTCCTCCGGAAAGTAGGGGGTTGGTGTCAAGCCCTACGAGCCAGCCGTAAAAAACCATTGTAACGGAAAATCAGCAACAGAATAATACGAACCGATCTCTCAACTTCATTGGGAGCACCCGCATACTCGCCGATCTACTGAAGGACCGCGGGTTCGGCATCGTAGCGCTGCAGGAGGTGTGTTGGACAGGATCCATGGTGCGAACGTTTAGAGGTAATCATACCATCTACCAGAGCTGCGGCAACACACGCGAGCTGGGAACAACTTTCATCATGATGGGTGATATGCAGAGGCGCGTGATCGGTTGGTGGCCGATCGACGAAAGAATGTGCAGGTTGAGGATCAAAGGCCGTTTCTTCAACTTCAGCATAATAAACGTGCACAGCCCACACTCCAGAAGTACTGATGATGACAAGGACGCATTTTACGCGCAGCTCGAACGCGAGTACGATCGCTGCCCAAGCCACGACGTCAAGATCATCATAGCTGATTTGAACGCTCAGGTAGGCCAGGAGGAGGAATTCAGACCGACGATTGGTAAGTTCAGCGCCCACCAGCAGACGAACGAAAACGGCCTACGACTCATTGATTTCGCCGCCTCCAAAAATATGGCCATACGTAGCACCTTTTTCCAACACAGCCTTCTTTATCGTTACACCTGGAGATCACCACAGCAGACGGAATCTCAAATCGACCACGTTCTGATTGACGGACGGCACTTCTCCGACATTATCGACGTCAGGACCAATCGTGGCGCCAACATCGACTCCGACCACTATCTGGTGATGGTCAAATTGCGCCCAAAACTCTCCGTCATCAACAATGTACGGTACCGACGACCGCCACGGTACAACCTAGAGCGACTGAAGCAACCGGATATCGCCTCAGCATACGCGCAGAATCTCGAGGCCGCGTTGCCAGACGAGGGCGAGCTCGATGTGGCCCTTCTAGAGGACTGCTGGAGTACAGTGAAAGCAGCCATCAACGACGCACCAACGCATCAACGAGAGCACCATCGGGTACGTGGAACGGAATCGACGGAACGAATGGTTCGACGAAGAGTGCAGAACGGTTTTGGAGGAGAAGAATGCAGCGAGGGCGGTAATGCTGCAGCAATGGACTCGACAGAACGTGGAACGTTATAAACAGAAGCGGAAACAGCAGACCAGCCTCTTTCGGGAGAAAAAGCGCCGCCTGGAAGAAGCGGAGTGTGAAGAAATGGAACTGCTGTGCCGTTCCCAAGAAACACGGAAGTTCTATCAGAAGCTCAACGCATCCCGCAACGGCTTCGTGCCGCGAGCCGAAATATGCAGGGATAAAGACGGAGGCCTTTTGACGGACGGACGTGAGGTGATCGAAAGGTGGAAGCAGCACTTCGATCAGCACCTGAACGGCGTGGAGAACGTAGGCACGGGAGCCCACGGCAACGGAGGAAACGACGACGCCAGTGCAGCGGAGGACGGAAATGAACCAACTCCCACGCTGAGGGAAGTTAAGGATGCCATTCACCAGCTCAAAAATAACAAAGCAGCTGGTAAGGATGGTATCGCAGCTGAACTCATCAAGATGGGCCCAGAAAAGTTGGCCACCTTATCAAGCCGGCTTCATCGACGGCCGGTCGACAATGGACCAGATCTTTACCGTACAACAAATCCTCCAGAAATGTCGTGAATACCAAGTCCCAACGCATCACCAGTTCATCGACTTCAAAGCGGCATACGACAGTATCGACCGCGCAGACCTATGGAGAATCATGGACGAAAACGGCTTTCCTGGGAAGCTGACTAGACTGATTAAAGCAACGATGGACGGTGTGCAAAACTGCGTAAGGGTTTCGGGTGAACTATCTAGTTCATTCGAATCTCGCCGGGGACTGCGACAAGGTGATGGACTCTCATCCCTACTCTTCAACATCGCTCTGGAAGGTGTGATGCGACGAGCCGGGCTCAACAGCCGGGGAACGATTTTCACAAAATCCGGACAATTTGTGTGCTTTGCAGACGACATGGACATTATTGCCAGAACATTTGGAACGGTGGCAGAGCTGTACACCCGCCTGAAACGCGAAGCAGCAAAGGTCGGACTGGTGGTGAATGCCTCAAAAACAAAGTACATGCTGGTAGGCGGAACCGAACACGACCGGATTCGTCTGGGTAGTAATGTTATGATAGACGGGGATACTTTCGAGATGGTGGAGGAATTCGTCTACCTCGGATCCTTACTGACGGCTGACAACAACGTGAGCCGTGAAATTCGGAGGCGCATTATCAGCGGAAGTCGGGCCTACTACGGGCTCCAGAAGAAACTGCGGGCGAAAAAGATTCACCCACGCACCAAATGCACCATGCACAAAACGCTAATAAGACCGGTAATCCTCTACGGGCACGAGACATGGACCATGCTCGAGGAGGACCTGCAAGCACTCGGAGTTTTCGAGCGACGCGTGCTAAGGACGATCTTCGGCGGTGTGCAGGAGAACAGTGTGTGGCGGAGAAGAATGAACCACGAGCTCGCTGCACTTTACGGCGAACCCAGCATCCAGAAGGTGGCCAAAGCCGGAAGGATACGGTGGGCAGGGCATGTTGCAAGAATGCCGAACAACAACCCTGCAAAGCTGGTGTTTGCAACTGATCCGGTTGGCACAAGAAGACGTGGAGCGCAGAGAGCACGATGGGCGGACCAGGTGGAGCGTGACTTGGCGAGCATCGGGCGCGACCGAGGATGGAGAGCGGCGGCCACGAACCGTGTATTATGGAGAAATATTGTTGATTCAGTTTTATCTTGAATTTAATGTAATACTAAATAAATGAATGAATGAATAGTCGGCCGCTGAATAGCGTTGAAATCTCTAAGACATCTCTAAGTCTCGGATATGTGGCATACAAGAAGACACTGTTGCAAACTGACTCAAAAGGACAAAAATTAGTTTTGTTGTAAGTTCCACGTATTTTGTTGGCTTCTTGTCAAGTTGTTCATTTTCTGTGTTATATTATCCATTTTTTTGTTCTTGTTAATTTACACTTAAAGCTAGTGCATTTCAATTATTTAGTCTTTACTGAAATGTGTATTTTTTTTTTCTTTTTGAAAGGTTACTAGCCGGTCGCTGAATAGCGCTAAAACCTCTAAACTAGGTGTTGGATAGGAAAGAACATAATCCTTCTGAAGCAGTTTACCAGACGTGCACGGATGGGGTGGCATCCAAGAAGACACTGTTGCAAACTGACCAGGAAGGTTACGGTAGAAAGTGTAAAAAATTGTTTTTGTAGTAAGCTTATTGCGAAAAAATAATGAAGCACTACAAATGCACATTGAAAAAGAACATATTATAGTGGAACCTTACAAATGCGTAATAAACTAGGACAACACAGAACACATATTTCGCCCTGTTACCCTATTGGATAACAATTCTCAATGACAGGATGACGAGGTTTCATAATTGTTGTTGCTCCATCAGTCAAATTCTGTATTCGTGTTTTCCCTGGCTGTTTGCCTTTTGTTCGCATTAGTTGCTTTCATAGCTTGATTTTTGTCTAGGAATTTCTAATCCTAAGGGATTCCCGATTCGGGTTTCATCACTAGAGTTCTATAACTTGAAGTCTGTGCCAGGGGAAGGTTTGCATCTCTAGTACTTAATCACGGTCCGAAATGACCTGAATGTTGGCAATCGAAATAGGATTGCGGGCCACTATTCTGCCAGAGCCCTATAAATGTGCATTAATACTAGGGGAATATTTACAAGTTAAAATAGCATATTTAACACAAAAACTTGTAATAAAAACACACTCAACGGAAAAGAATTTTTTGTGGATGAAACCATCCACAAAAATTTCGTACGTACTCAAATTATATAAAAATTTATATGAAAGGTACCCTTAACATATAACTTACATCCAAATGCAACAAAGACTTTTCAGTCCTGGTAGAAGATTTTGGAGTTGGTACGGCTAGACCTACTGTAATACACCAGGAACACAACAAAACTGTACGTAGGCTAATGAAGCACTACAAATGCACATTAAAATATAACATATTATAGTGAAACCTTATAAATGCGTAATAAACTAGGACAACACATATGGATATATACAACACAGAACACATATTTCGCCCTGTTTCCCTATTGACTGTCAAACGATAAACTGCAACGATCGACGCGCCACCATCTTTCGAATAGTGGAAGGTGTAGGTACCTTTTTCGCGGTGTTGTTTACGGTGAAGCAACACCGCAAAAAACGTACCTGTGCTCTCCAACATTCGAAAAATGGTGGCGCGTCGATCGTTCTACGCTAGCGATTGTGCGGTGGGGTGATGACGTTTGGAGGCGAATTGGATAACAATTTCCAATGACAGGATGACGAATTTTTATAATTGTTGTTGGTCCATTACAACAACACAAAAATAAAACTTGTAATAAGGTCTATGTAGTACGTTAGGTTCTCGTCAATTTATCAGTTATTTATCATAGACTTCAAACATAGGTAGTATTATTGCTTTGCGATTTGTCTTATCAAACGAAAGATGTAGTTTCTACTCTATTGAAGTGTTATGATAGTAATTGCTGGTCAATTTGTTTATGCGTTATATTTTGTTGAAAAAAAAGCAGTAAGTTTTGTTCAAATTGTTCAGACATATTGGCCTCAACACTAGCTTCAAAACTGATGAACCTTTACATCGAACACGTTTTGCTTTTTCTTCTATTATGTATTCATCCCTACAATAAAAACTATGAAATATATCAAATTCGTTAAATTGTCCCATCGGTCCTACCAAGATAAACTATGTCATTTTCTCCCGCGTAAACTGGATAGTCATACACAAATAACGTTGTTCAGCTAATAAAGAGCAATCAGTTACTGTCTAAACTGTCACGTCTAATGCATTGACGTCAACAATGCGTTTAAGCATTGTTCGCACGTTAGCTTCAAATCTATCAGCACTACTAAGTGCTACAACTCTCCTTGCCACTGTCAATTTTTCGATTGATTTTACTTGCTATATTTAACCTTAGTAAGATCTTGGGGTCTTTTTTGACCTTTTTCAAATTTCAATTCTCTGTAGCTTTTGTTTAACGAATCCTAGAAATCTGAAATTTTCTGACAATTATTTTTTCGCGGAAATAAACATTTCCCAAACACAAAAAGCATTGAATGACCCCTGCAAAAGTTACAAATAAGACCCTGGGGTCATTTTTGACCCCAAACTTTGGACAGCTCGCAAAAATCAGTGGCTTGTCCGATTTTGGATCTCTTCGGTTCAAATGAAAGGGGTACAAGTCTAGTTTTCAAAACCACCGGAGAAATCCGGATTTGGCCACTGTGGCCACCGGGAACCTGCTTCAACTGAAAAAGGTCCCTAACTTTGGCAAGCTATAACTTTGCAACCAAACAAGTAATCAGGACCGTCCAAGAATCGTTGGTAAGGTATTCACGTGGACTTTGATTATAGACATTAATATGGACTAATAGGGTCCTAAAATTAAAGACGAAATCTGGCTTATATTGAATAATACGATCAAGCATGGCATTCTAATCGTAATTGTACTTTACTCGAACTTGAAAAACAAAGGAATAATGAGAAAATTCGAAATAAGTAAAATGATAAATAGTTCTACTTTGACATTTGAGGTCAACCTTGTGTGACTGAGCTCGACATTTTTCGCACTGGGATTTCAAAAATGTTCCTATCTGACATACACGGTGAAAAAAATCACTCAAAGTATGTGTTATAAGCTAGGGACGAGACAAAAGGCTAAAAAAATAAAAATTATATATTTTTAACTACGGTTAATAAAAACGTCAAAAATGAGTAAATATGTACTCTTGAACCATATATTGTGGTTTAAAACAAAAATCCCGATAGGTCTTTAGGAGCCTATTATCGAGAACCGGTTCCGAATTTCCGGAACATCCGAAATATTAGTTTTCATCCTTGCTATGTGCTTGAAAATCCACAAACGTTATTCAATTTATGGATTTTATTGCATAACTTCTCTGCACACTTCACTGAAATGAGAAACTAATTGTTAAGAACCATTTTTGAAGTGTTCTGGTCAGGTATGATCAATGCGGAGCGGCTTACAGGGTTCCCGGAAAGTGGTCAATTGGGTAACGGCAATGAACTTCGTATAGTTTTCACTTCAAAACCCGGCGCCACATGGTTCAACCTTCGTGGATTTCCATGCCTGTTGTTCTTGTGATACACAAAGAGATTGATAGTCATCTTTTTCTTCTTCTTGGCGTAACATCCCTACTGGAAAAAAGCCTGCTACTCAGTTTAGGTGTTTTATGAGCGCTTCTACTGGTATTTACTCTGCCAATCAATATTTTACATATGTATATCGTGTAGCAGGCACGAAGATACTCTATGCCCTACGGAGTAAGGGTAATTTCCCTTACGAAAAGCTCCTAGGCTGACCGTAAATCGAACCCGTCACCCTCAGCATGGTCATGCTGAATGCCTTTACAGCTATGATTATAGGAGCCCCAAATGAGTAGTCATATTGGTTCCACGTGGTCACCGGAGAAATCCATATTGTACTGCTCTCAGACTTTTACAACAAATGTAGGCTTTTGACGGCTCAATTTTATTATTTATCGTCACTGTAATGTTCGGGTATAGAGATAAACAAATGATGATCGATCGCGATCTTTTTGGCCACTGGAGTGACAACCGGGGTAACCCCAATTCTGCTACTTCAATTTTCTTTCTGCAACAAAAGTAGGCATTCGGAAGCTCACCATACTGTCGTGAGCGCTATTCAAAATTTTTACTTTCTTGTATACTGCCCTCACTCGCATAACTGTCCCATTTGACTTTTCATCACTTTTGAGTTAACGTTATGAATACTCATCATTTTCGATGTACTTCCAAAAATAATAATAAAAATTATGATTTTTTATGTCAATATGTGAAAAAAATACCAAGTCATGAGCGTCCCATACCAAAAGTACCCGCATAACAGTCCAGTGTGATACTCTTCAGCTTGACAGCTCAAGTAATAATAATCCTATCAACGCCATGGCCTACTCAGTGATGTACCAAACTACCACATCTCCTTTTGTTCAAATAATAATGCAATTTTGTTCTACAAAAAAAGTAAAACATCCAAAAATCCTTCATTTTGTGCTTGTAGAAGAACCGATCAATTGTCAAATAGAACTCTATCTGTAGTAGTAATAGATGCACTGTTCTTGCAATCTGCTTATCAATCTCTCTAAAGTTACTCTTAGGAGGACTGCGTGAGTTAATTTGATTTTCAACTTTCAATAAAATTCTTTTATGTTATTGTCTAGAACGAATTGTTGTTTTTATGAATCGCGGCTATTGTCGTACCATATGAGTGAAAGTATTACAGTTTTTTGACCTTTCTGCCACCTTCAACACTGATTTTTATCCACTCTTTGAGTGCCTTTTAGCTGGACAGATTTTAATCTGCCGCTTTGACGTCTCCCTTCTCTAAGGCGAGACATTATTGCCAGCCCCGGCCAGATTTTCATCTGCCGCTGTGGCGTCTCCCTCCTTTGAAGCGAGACATTATTGCCAGCTCCGGCCGGAATTTATCCGCCGCTTTGGCGTCTCCCTTCTCTGAGGCGAGACATTATTGCCAGCCCCGGCCGGAATTTATCCGCCGCTTTGGCGTCTCCCTCCTTTGAGGCGAGACATTATTGCCAGCTCCGGCCGGAATTTATCCGCCGCTTTGGCGTCTCCCTTCTCTGAGGCGAGACATTATTGCCAGCCCCGGCCGGAATTTATCCGCCGCATTGGCGTCTCCCTCCTTTGAGGCGAGACATTATTGCCAGCCCCGGCCAGATTTTCATCTGCCGCTTTGGCGTCTCCCTCATTTGAGGCGAGACATTATTGCCGTCCACGGCCGGGGTTTTCACCCGCCGCTTCGGCATCTCCCTCTTTCGAGGCGAGATTTTACGATTTCCCTCTTGTCTGATCCGAGCAGATGCTATCCGTCGGAAAACAGACTATTTATAATTACCTATTCCAATTTTATTCAGCTCTGCTTCTTGTCCTTTCGTTTTTCTCCTTGTTTTTCACGAGGTGTGCAGCCAGAAACACGAAAGTGATTTCCTTTCAAATATCCGCCGATCCTTTCCCTTCTTCACGTTGGTTTCCTGTCTCCTCGTATCCGTTGCTTCAGAAGTTAAATCTTCGCGGACTCTTGTTAAACGAGCGGGTTCTTGCTCGTCGCCAGTGTGATACTCTTCAGCTTGACAGCTCAAGTAATAATAATCCTATCAACGCCATGGCCTACTCAGTGATGTACCAAACTACCACAAGTCCCATCATGGATTTTTGTGTTACGTAACACAAAACTGAACAACTTTGTAGTGATTGTAATATTTTTTACAGTTATATATTCATGTGCAAAGCAATCTGTGAAAGTTTCGAGATGATCGAAATATTCTTCAAATTTTGGCGATTTTTCAAAGTTTTGTATGGAAACAAGTTTTCAAACTTCAAATGCTGTTTTCTCAATTTCTACTTTTTGCAAATGGGACTGTTATGCGAGTGGGGGCAGTATATGTCTCGTAAAATCAGAAATGTCCCCGATGACACCTCCGTTGAACCTATGCTAGTTGTTCCGGGGTGGCCATATTAGTTGATACAGACTTCAGTCTGTCGTTTCTGACCCAGTCATTCGAAATCATGAAGATTGATATGTCGCACGGCATGTTTAGGTTGAAAACCAGAAGTGTCCCCAATGAGGCCCCGCGGAACCTGTCACGGGAATCCGGATAGGTTAACTTATTCAAATCTGGTTATCGCAGTTGTGTTCCATTTTCAACACTGACTATGATGTGAGTTAGAGCTTACGTGCATGCAAATAAAACCAAGACATTGTGTGTGATACGGGATACGGGAACCTAATTTGTACGATGGTGCAAACATTATCACGACCACGGTTGTATCTACAAAAGCAAAGTTAAGTTATGACCGATAGATTTTTGGGTGAAAAATAATTAAAAAGGAGTTAAAATTATCAATGTCACTTACGTCATTCTGCAGAATTACGGCAACATAGTATAAAATTCTCGCGCTTAGTATCATACGGGCGTATCTATAATAATCGACTTCTCTTCGTCGATTTTCTCTTTGGATGATAACTTGGCCGGAAAATCATTTTTGGTTGTTTTTGTTGTTTTAGAAGCTCATCCTAAACACACCGAGAGCTCATCCGAATATTGGTCATACTTCCAGGAACAATTCGAAGAGAAAATCGATGAATAGAAATCGATCATTGTAGATACGCCTGTATGATACTAAACGCGAGAAGTATCAGTTCCGGGTGTATGATAGTATTCGAGAGATTCCATAAAAACTGGAGACTCCAAAATAAAAATACCGGAAATTCATGAGCCAGTTCCACCATGAATTTTACCAGGACTTCCACTAGAAATTGTTTTTTGGTGGTGTTGCAAATATGATCACGTTTCATTAGCAATAAATGTATAGATTTGTAAATTTTTGTTAGTATTCTCACAAAAGCAATTATTGTAGATGCAGCAATCTATCTTCCAATGAGTGTATTCTCACTGGAAATGATCTCGAAATTGTTATTGCAAATTATAAAATACAAAGATGAAGAGATGAGGAGGTTTTATGCCTGTTGGAAGAAGGTTTGTTGAAAATTGCTCTATTCCAGCAGCGTTTTCCATCTCCGGTGAAAATTAAAAAAAAAACTTTGGGAGCTCCCACGATTATTGCTATATAGGGTGTCCCAAAAAGTATAGCGAAAATACAATCATTTTCTTAACAAACAACATTTTTTATATTTTTGTATTTTTATTCAAGGTATTTTAATTGATATCTGTAAAGAGTTTATACATTGAAAAGGGTTTTTGTATGCAGAACGTTTAAAATGAAAAAACATCTTTCAAAACTTCTGCACAAACTACTTTTTTACGGTTTTGCCAAATATCCAAATTCGAAACATTTTTTTCGATTTTTTTTCACATGATATATTCGGAAACATGTTTCCTCAGATGGTTGATTGAAATTTTTTATAAAAATATGTTTTGCCTGTGCGTACGTGTATTTTGGAATTTTGAGAAAACTTGAAAATTCGCCTTTTCTAATTCTGGATAAGACATGCCCACAGACATTCGAGTTTTTAAACATGTTTTAACGAGAATAAAAATAATTCAATCTACACTTTATAGAGCTGGAGCATTTATTTTACTTATAGTGAAATTAAAATGCAATTTTCTGCACGTTGTGATACATATTCAGAACCTTGTTTTCATCTATTAGAAAAACGGGTTTTCAAAAATATCGATTTTGGTGTTTACATTTATTTTTCAGGTTCTAAAGTATATGTTTTCAATTCAAACTAAGGGTTGTATAATAGATACGCATATGGAAATACACGGAAATATTTTTTGAAATATTTATCGAGCTTAATTTCATGCGTAGGAAACAATTTGTCAAGCGGTGTTATTGAAAAATATAGCAATTTGTGCAGAAGCTTTAAAAGGTCTTTTAGGGAATGTTCTACTGCTTTCAAACGAAGTGTTAAATGCAAATTTTATTGATTGGCATTTGATGTTAATATATTAAGGCAGGATATGTGTGAAAATAAATTTTGTTTATGCATCCATTCCCAAATGCCAGAGCTGCAAAGTTGTGCCCATACTTTCTGGGACACCCTATAAGTGTTTCACTATGAATTCCGGCAGACTTTTCACCAGGAATCCCTCACGGAGTTCAAACAAATATCTCTCACGAAGATCGCCTTATTATTCGTCTAGAATTGCCCGCAGGAGCTCCAGAAGAAATTCCTCTAGATCAGTGGTGCTCAGCACTTTACGCATTTCATCAACAAAATTGCTTAGTACTTAACGAAAACCACTTCAATGACAAGCAAATTTGTATTCAAACTGAAGCTTAGTATTGAAGTTATTTAGTTGTACAAGGTTATTAAACTGAAATTAGTCTTGTAACTTTTCGTAATTTGACGAGCTTCGGCAAAAATGAGTGCGGCCTGTGGGCCTAACTTTTTACTCAATCGAGCAAATCTCGAAAGATTTAAAATATAACTAAGTTTTTTCCTCCATAACCAGTTATCTACAACACCAGGCTTTGGATAAAGCATGAATTTTTAACATATCTCTTTAGTTTTTATCGATTTCTAACCGAATGTTGCGCGAAAATACTGCTCTAGATGTTCCATTGGTAACCTTTCAAGGAGTTCCAAAAAGAAAACTTCCAGTAGTCCCACCATCAATTCCACCGGAAATTCTATTTTGAATTGACCCCTGCAGGAAATGCTGTACAAATCCCTGACGGAACTTCTGATAGAATCCCTGGTGGTTCAATAGATTCTCTTAGAGAGAGATCCCTACAAAAAGTTTTGACAAAATCCCTGAATTGAATTTTAGAGAAATTTCAGAATGATTTCCAGGAGGAATCACTGAAAGAATTCTAGGAGGAATTCCAAGAGAAATTTCTGAAGGAATTCTAGAAGGAATCCCCGGAGAAATTGCAAGAACGATTCTCAAAGAAAGTTCAAGAGGAATGTTGATGTAACCGACTGAACCCCGTTTGGTCGACATAACGGCCGAACCCGGCGATAATAATAAATGATTTGCGTTGACAATAGCCGAATGAAAGAGGAAAGAGAATTAGAGAGACTTTTGTTCGATGAATGTGATGAATATCATATTGATTCCACGAGGATAAGTTTATAAATCAGTTCGTTAAAGTTATACTTTCTCTTTATTATAGAATTTTATACTGAGTGAGTACCGCTAGAGCTAAATAAGCAAATGGATTTTTTTTTTTTTTTTTTTTTGCTAGGTTTCTAGCTGCACTCTGAATAGAGTTGAAACCTCTACACTAGACCCGAAGATAGAAAAGAGTACGTAATCTTTCAGAAGCAGTTTGCCAGCCGTACGCGGAAAATGATATCCATTAAGACACTGTTGCCTACTGACTCAGAAAGTTACGGTAGAAGGCTGGAAAGTTTTCAATTGGTCAGTCAGTCAGGATTTTCCTATGTAGTGTTATGGTCACACGGTTTGTGTTTGTCGTCTTGTTCGATTTTGTGGTATGGTTCAACATGTTTTTCTTCTCGTTAAGTCAGTTGTCGTATGTTTGTTTTTTTCATCGAATCAATCAAACCCTGTATGTTAAAATATAGTCGATCCTGTGACAAATTGTTTTCTTGATTTCGTTAATCGTTTTTTACTTCTCTGTGTTCATCTCTTGTGTCCTTAAATTGTCATCGGTCCGAAACCCACAGAAACATGCAACTGAACTTCTGATATTTTTCTGTTGGTATCAAAATGCCATCTAAGAGATAAACAAAAATACGTCAAGTTGGTCAGTTGATTGCAATAAAATTTTAAAATAATAAAGATTGCTTGTCAACTATTATGTATTCGTCCTCCTACAAATACTATGAAAAATGTTCAAATTCGTTCAATTGTCCTATCGGTCCTACCTAGATAAACCATGTCATTTTCTCAAGCGTAGCCTAGAAATGTCAACCTAGTCATACACAAGTAACGTTGTTCAGTTAATAAAAAGCAGTCAGTTTTTGTCCAAAATGTCACGTCGAACGCATTGACGTCAACAATGCGTTTGAGTGTTCGCACGTTAGCTTCGAATCTATCAGCACAATTAAGTGCTGCAAATCTCCTTCCCACTATTAATTCTTCGGTCGATTTTAATTGCTTTATTTAAAGAAAATATGATCAACTAACATTCTAAAAATTCGAAAAAGCGACTACCGTCTATCCCCGTTGGTTTGACCGCATCTAATCTGAACACTTTTTAGTTTGACCCCCGCTAATATGCACATCGTTCAAACTAAAAATGGTTCAAACGTCATTCTGCTCATGGAACGGGGTGAAACGGAACGCAGAATCAAAACAAAACAGCAAATCAGGTTACCAGCAGTGTGCTTTTCGACACCCACCGGGTTACTAGAAGTTCAAATTAAAAATGAACCCCGTTGGTTTGCATGAGGTGTCGTTCAAACCAACGGGGGTACACGGTATGACATTAATGAATTACTAATCAAAATCAACCGAGAAACGTGGGAAATAGAGCCCACTCAACATTTTGAAGTCAGCTGGCTGTAAAAGGTTCCAAAATCTGTCACAAATCCTACAAAACTTTTATTAGGATTTGTAACGATCATCAAAACCTTCTTAAATCCAACCGACTTGGAACTATTGCTTGGGAATAGACTCTAATGAGCCCTGGCGGATCCTCCATGTTTATCGAGCATGTCTGATGCATATGATCAGCCATACTCCATCTGCAGCAGCCGGTTCGTGATGAACCGTTGGAGGCGCATTAAAGTGTTAAAAAGGTGATATGTTTCACTAAAGAACACTACATTACAATAATCAAAATGAAACTCCTTCACTTTAATACCGTCAACCCCTGCGAACTTGGCCAGGGAGCTAAATAAGCAAATGGAATTGTAGTTATTTTTGTCGATATTGAATTACAGCTCGCGGTGGTCGCTGATCATCGTACATTCGTAGGGTACTTGAATCGATAGCTGACACCTACAAGTAAATATGAAAAACCCTTGAAATTGTTTGAAATAATGTATGAGATATTGTTGGGAAATAAGGAATTAATTTTGAGTGAGGATAAGCCAATGTAAGCGCAATCAATGTAAGTTCCAATGACGTGTACTAAAATGATAAATATAGCTTTTAGCGTTCCATCGTTTGTGGGATCTGCACAGCGTGCTCAAAAGATATTCGTATACTCCTTCCCAACAAGGAATTTCAGAAAGAGTCCCAAAAAGAATTCCAGGAGGACTCCCCAAAGGATTTCAAGGAGGAATCCCATAAGGAATTCCCCGATTAAAAATTCCAAGAAGAATCCCGAAGGAATTTCAGAAGGAATCCTCAAAAGTATTCCAAGAGGAATTCTCGAAGTAATTCCAGAAAGAATTCCGGATGGAGTTCCAGGAAGAATCCCCGAAGAAATTCCAGGAAGAATCCGCGAAGAAATTCCAGGAGAAATACTTCAGTCCTGAGCACCCACAGTGGTGCAGAGGGTCGAATTGAAAGTTCTTTATCCTGGGTGATTGCCCGACATCGCCTTGACCTGTGGCCAGGTTAAATTTCTGTCGATTTGATTTACTTCGTTGTTAAGGCTGCGCCGCCATGAGCCTCAGGGCCTGCCTCGTTACAATATGGTCCGGCACGGAATTCTACTTGTTGCTGCCAGAGAGTTGCGTCAATCTTCTCTTGTATCCCGCTAAGGATCACTTTGCAGAGAGAACGATGCACAACTACATAATATGTACCTCGTTTATTATCGCATACAGGTCACCCTTGTTGGGCACGAGTGTTATGATTTAATTTTCATTACTGGCCTGTTTTGGAAGTATCTATTGTGAAATGTTCAAGTATCCCGCGAGATCACCTAGCATAGTGTTTCCTAATTTGTTGTTAACTCACCTGTTTGGGAATAACGCTCCGCCACCATCCGTCACCACATTAACTGGATTCGAGAGGTGATTGCCGTTGGTACCGGCAGGCTGCTGGTGCTGCTGCTGTTGATGCCCTCCCAGATGCCCATTCATATGCGGATGGTGATGATGGGCTCCCGGTTGGGGTTGATGCTGTTGCTGCTGCTGCTGGTGATGGCTGTATGGCTGGTGCTGATGCGAATGTTGATGGGAATGCTGCGCCGAATGGTGCTGTTGCTGGTCAAAGTTGTTGTTCAGATGATTGAAGTTAGCGGCGTTATTGGTGCCATCAGGGAAGGGTGCTCCGGTTCCGGGTTGAGATTGCTGCTGATGGGGATGGATGGGGTTTCCGAGGAAGGACTGTTTGGTTGGAACGGTTGGAGGGTAGTTGTTGTTTATCGAGGGGAAGGGTGATTGGCCTCCACCCAGGTGGAGGGGTTCTTCCGGAACGGAGGGCGGAACGTTGGTGTTGGCACGCAGCTCTCCTCGTCGGACGCGTGGAGGACTTGAACTGCGCAGGGAATTGGATCGGGCAACGCTGGAAGTTTTTGGAAGAACCAGCTTACCCGGTTCGCCGATGCTGCCTGTGGTGGAGGCCGCACTAGAGGTGTTGTGCGGCCTGACGATAGTTTTCAAATCGAGGATTTCCGTGGGTGTAATTTCTGACGGATCAATCAGCGGCAGAGGGCGATTAGTGGACTTCAGTATCTGATTGTTTCCCACGATGGAAGCCCACTGCAGCGGGAGACCAACGTATCTTCCTTCCCGTTTATCGAACCCCGTGTGGACACGATGCTCGAAGTTACTCGGGAAGGAAATTTGAGGCTTTTTCTTCTTTTTGGAGAACATTTTCACAACATGCACCCAGCACAAACACTTGTTTCAAGAGATTCTCAGGAGATGATTGTTTTTCACACACTGATTCACCTTTCTCCGTTATTCGTGCACTTTTAGTAGGAGACGACTAAAGCAGATCGTACGCAGTAGGTAACTGTTGACTGTGGAATTTGGATCACCGCTTCACAAAATCACTTTCTTCGGACGACTTCTGAGATAACTTTCATCGGAAGTAAGGTGCTGGATCGTCAACCAATGCCTTTTATGATCCACCAAGAAACGTCGTTCAAATCTTCCTGAATTAGCCACGCACGATGACAACAATATTCAAAGCCACACACTCTTTGTTATTTTGCTTCTTTCACCTTTTTTTTCGCCCGTTGGATCCCCTTTGCAGAAACTTTTACCACCAGCAGCACATTATCTACCTACATCGCACTTCCCGAGATGTTATTCGAAGGAACGCGAGCTGCGGAGAAGCGCAAGAAGTTGTCAAACACCAACTAGACTCGTTGTCAACAGACGGACGCACACACACACGCAACCGAGCAACGCGACAGACAACGACGATCGTCTCGAAACATTCGCGCACACACCACTAAAGCCCAAGCAGCGAGAAAAAAGGGAGGAAAATCTTCCAGCACCCCTAAGAAAAAATCACGATTTTCAACCCCGGATCGAGGCTTCTTCCGGCGAGTCTGGTCACCACTGGATGCACTGGTCACCGCGACATCGTTTGCAACGGAATTCGTTCCATTTCGAGCGGATTTTTCACACGATTTCACACGCGAGACAACAGCGACAGAAAACAACGAGACTTCAACCGATCGCGACTGTGGCAGTTTTTGGAGTCTTTCGCGATCTTCTTCTTGGCGTCGTGTCACTTCTCCCGTCCGCGACGACGAGTTCGGCGGCAGGGATGCCAATTTGATTCATAAAATCGGCTGCTTATTTAATAATATTTTTTTAACGTTAAATTTCGGATGCATTAAACGCTCTACTGTTAAACATAATGCGTTGCTGGTGAGAGAAGTTGCTACGGAGTTTCTACAAATTTTACAATAATTACGATGGACACATGGATGGACATAAGCGCAGCTACGACAGTGACAAAAACCACAAGTAAATAAAATAGCCAAACTGGCATCTTTCCGGGTACGACGCTAGCGCCAAACAACACTTTGGTGGAGGGTGGGAGAAACCTCGATGGCATTTTCTGTACAACCCCAGTGGTAAATAACAAAAGGCAGTGATAAATAGGTACACGGAAAAATATTTTACCCGGCGAATAATTGAGTTGTCCAAAAAATGTCTCACGAAACCTAATGCAAGCCTATCCATATACGTGAGAACAAAAGATGTTTACAAAGTTCTTACAGATAGATTAACACGGGAAATCTGAACACAAACCACTACCACACAGGAATTTGGATTGGTCAATTTAATGTATAGTTTTCGTTTTTGCGACGGTGCTACCAGCGGCGTCATGGTCGCTATTTTTTTCGCAGTCAAGTTCGCAGATTGTGAACAATGCTCGGTACCCACTTTACGTAATTTATGTTTAGTCCCTTACTGTCAGAGCTGTCAGATCAGTGTAACACGCTAAATATGATTTACACAAAAGGCAATTTACACGGAAAAAAATACACAGTTATGAATATTATTGGGTACCGGACTGAACACACAAATTTTTGATCAAGGGGGAGGACAGCCCGATCTGGGCTGCAAAACGGTGAGTCGATAAGGAGAGCGTCCAATATAGCTCTGGTCCTCACAAGTTCCTACCTCATGCTTCCACGGGTCAAGCGATGACAAAGACCGCCAGCTAAGAGTTGTGTGCTTAGCTGGTAGCGCAGCCTGGGCACTGTTGTCCTTCTGACATCAGCTAGATTGAGGAGGTACGATCCGAGTGTCTGTTCACCAAGGAGGTGCGGCTCAAACAGCGTCTGTTCTGGCATCCAGCGGCTGAGTAAGAAACGCTGCACCACGCCCAGCTAGATCCAAGGTGGTAGCCCCATCAGCGTGGTCGTCCCAGTGTTGGTTGGGACGTTAAACAGAACTGGCACGATGGCCCTCCGGCGAGACAGGAGTGTTGGCGTAGGCCCAATAAGCCACCCGTAAAAATCCCCATTGCGAATAACATAGGAGAAAATACGACTCGATACAATCGGCAAAGACCCACGCGACGAAATAAGGACTACGATTGGAAACTTGGAACATGGAATTGCAAGTCACTAGGTTTCGCAGGATGTGACAGGATAATCTACGACGAACTACATCCCCGCAACTTCGACATCGTGGCGTTGCAGGAACTTTGTTGGACTGGACAGAAAGTGTGGAAAAGCGGGCATCGAGCGGCTACTTTCTACCAAAGCTGTGGCACCACCAATGAACTGGGAACAGGATTTATAGTGTTGGGCAAGATGCGACAACGTGTGATCGGGTGGCAGCCGATCAACGCAAGGATGTACATGTTGAGAGTTAAGGGCCGTTTCTTCAACTACAGCATCATCAACGTCCACTGCCCACACGAAGGGAGACCCGATGACGAGAAAGAAGCGTTCTACGCGCAGTTAGAGCAAACATACGATGGTTGCTCGCCGCGTGACGTGAAAATCGTTGTCGGCGACATGAACGCGCAGGTAGGAAGGGAGGAAATGTACAGACCGGTAATCGGGCGAAACAGCCTGCACGCCGTATCGAATGATAACGGCCAGCGATGCGTAAACTTTGCAGCCTCCCGTGGTATGGTAGTCCGAAGCACCTTCTTCCCCCGCAAAGATATCCACAAAGCCACCTGGAGATCACCCGACCAACAAACAGAAAATCAAATCGACCACGTTCTAATCGACGGTAAATTCTTCTCGGATATAACCAACGTCCGCACATACCGCAGTGCGAATATAGATTCGGATCACTACTTAGTCGCTGTATGCATGCGCTCAAAACTTTCGACAGTTATCACCACGCGTCGAAGTCGAACGCCGCGGCTCAACATCGAGCAACTTCGTAACGTAGAAGTGGCTCAAGACTACGCGCAGCAGTTAGCAGTGGCCCTACCAACGGAAGAGCAGCTTGGCGCAGCTACACTTGAAGATGGCTGGAGGGACATCCGATCCGCCATAGGTAGTACCTCGGCTACAGCACTAGGCTTCGCGACTCCGAATCACAGAAACGACTGGTACGACGGCGAATGTGAACAGTTGAAAAACGAGAAGAATGCAGCATGGGCGAGAATGCTGCAACACCGTACGAGAGCGAATGAGGCACGTTACAAACAGGCGCGGAACAGGCAGAACTCAGTCTTCCGGATGAAGAAGCGCCAGCAGGAAGAACGAGATCGCGAAGCGATGGAAGAGCTGTACCGCGCTAAGGACACACGAAAGTTCTACGAGAAGCTGAACCGCTCGCGCAGAGGCTTTGTGCCACAAGCCGACATGTGCCGAGATAATCACGGGAATATTCTCACGAGCGAGCGTGAGGTGGTCGAGAGGTGGCGGCAGCATTACGATGAGCACCTCAATGGCGACGTTGCAAGTACCGAAGGTGGCGTGGTAACAGATCTAGGAGTATGTGCACAGGACGAAAGACTTCCGGCCCCTGACCTTCAAGAGATTGAGGAGGAGGTTGGCCGGTTGAAAAACAACAAAGCCGCTGGAGCAGATCAACTACCAAGCGAGCTTCTAAAATACGGTGGAGAAGCACTGGTGAGAGCAATACACTGGGTCATTACCAAGATTTGGGAGGAGGAAGTATTACCGGAGGAATGGATGGAAGGTATCGTGTGTCCCATCTACAAAAAGGGCGACAAGTTGGATTGCGGGAATTACCGCGCGATCACACTACTGAGCGCTGTCTACAAGATACTCTCTCAAATCTTATGCCGCCGTCTATCACCGATTGCAAGAGAGTTCGTGGGGCAATATCAGGCTGGATTTATGGGTGAACGCGCTACAACGGACCAGATGTTCGCCATCCGCCAGGTGTTGCAGAAATGCCGCGAATACAACGTGCCCACACATCACTTGTTCATCGATTTCAAATCGGCGTATGATACAATCGATCGAGAACAGCTATGGCAGATTATGCACGAATACGGATTCCCGGATAAACTGATACGGTTGATCAAGGCGACGATGGATCGAGTGATGTGCGTAGTTCGAGTATCAGGGACACTCTCGAGTCCCTTCGAATCTCGCAGAGGGCTACGGCAAGGTGATGGTCTTTCGTGCTTGCTGTTCAACATTGCTTTGGAGGGTGTAATAAGAAGAGCGGGGATAAACACGAGTGGGACGATTTTCACGAAATCCGTTCAGCTGCTTGGTTTCGCCGATGATATTGATATTATTGCTCGTAAATTTGAGACGATGGCGGAAACGTACATCCGACTAAAGAGTGAAGCCAGGCGAATCGGACTAGTCATTAATGTGTCGAAGACAAAGTACATGCTGGCAAAGGGCTCCAGGGAGGAATCACCGCGCCCGCCACCCCGAATTCATATCGACGGTGATGAAATCGAGGCGGTTGAAGAATTCGTGTACTTGGGCTCACTGGTGACCGCCGACAACGACACCAGCAGAGAAATTCAGAGGCGCATTGTGGCAGGAAATCGTTCTTACTTTGGACTCCGCAGAACTCTACGATCGAATAAAGTTCGCCGTAACACGAAGTTAACCATCTACAAAACGCTGATTAGACCGGTCGTCCTCTATGGGCACGAAACATGGACCCTACGTGCAGAGGACCAACGCGCCCTTGGAGTTTTCTAACGGAAGGTGTTGCGTACCATCTACGGCGGAGTGCAGATGGAAGACGGGACTTGGAGAAGGCGAATGAACCACGAGCTGCATCAGCTGCTGAGAGAACCAACCATCGTCCATACCGCGAAAATCGGGAGGCTACGGTGGGCGGGTCACGTCATCAGGATGTCGGATAGCAACCCGACTAAAATGGTTCTCGAGAGTCATCCGACCGGTACAAGAAGACGTGGAGCGCAGCGAGCTAGGTGGATCGACCAAGTGGAGGACGATCTGCGGACCCTACGCAGAGTGCGGAACTGGAGACAAGCAACCATGGACCGAGTGGAATGGAGGCGGCTACTATGTACAGCAGAGGCCACCCCGGCCTTAGCCTGACCGGTAAGGTAAGTACAGCCCGATCTGGTATCAAAATTAATAAAATATCAAAAATATTAATCCTAATATTAAAAAAATCATCAGATATGCCTTGCTTTTACGCATTGTTTATAACTGAAACTTACAAAGTTATTCAGCGTTTTAAAAGTAGAGTTGTGAAACTACACCCGGAGCTGTTCTAGAGTGACTGAACACCCCGTGGTTGTTTTCTAGAAATAGCCGAGTCACCTAATCGTCTCGGCCTCTTAATAGCTCTCTGATGCATTTTCCCAACTTGTACTTTTCGTCAAGAAACCACAAGTTAATAGCAGCTATGAATCCTCAGTTTCCCTATCCCCTGGATATGCTTGCGCTAGCAGATAATATACACGGAAATAACTTGATGATTTTGTGGCTATATCGGTCTCTTTCTACTCATAGTATAAGGGAGTAGAGATCAAAGTGAATAATGAAATGATAGATATGATAGAATTCGCTAGGTAGCGAACAAGTGTGAAAATTTTTATAGAAGGTGAAATTAGGCAAGTAGGCCATGTATTGAACGAATACATCGAATGCGTGAAACTTCTGCCGTGCGACCTGTGCTTTTAAACAGATCGGCTTGGTTGGTAGTTTTCATACCACCTTACCAAGACTGGCAAAAGTTTCAGGCACCCGACTGCCTAATGTATTGTTCTGTTTTCATCACAAATTCTATCGATCGGTAGCTTTTTCGGAATTCGCACTCCGTTCATAGGGGTATGCCTATATCGCGGCGTGTTCTTCCTATTAGCTTTTTCGATCTTATAGGATAGAACACTTTTCTTTTTGAGCCAAACTTTTCATATCATATGCTAATTTATCGACCGTATTCTATTAATAACTTGATGATTTTGTGGCTATATCGGTCTCTTTCTACTCATAGTATAAGGGAGTAGAGATCAAAGTGAATAATGAAATGATAGATATGATAGAATTCGCTAGGTAGCGAACAAGTGTGAAAATTTTTATAGAAGGTGAAATTAGGCAAGTAGGCCATGTATTGAACGAATACATCGAATGCGTGAAACTTCTGCCGTGCGACCTGTGCTTTTAAACAGATCGGCTTGGTTGGTAGTTTTCATACCACCTTACCAAGACTGGCAAAAGTTTCAGGCACCCGACTGCCTAATGTATTGTTCTGTTTTCATCACAAATTCTATCGATCGGTAGCTTTTTCGGAATTCGCACTCCGTTCATAGGGGTATGCCTATATCGCGGCGTGTTCTTCCTATTAGCTTTTTCGATCTTATAGGATAGAACACTTTTCTTTTTGAGCCAAACTTTTCATATCATATGCTAATTTATCGACCGTATTCTATTAATAACTTGATGATTTTGTGGCTATATCGGTCTCTTTCTACTCATAGTATAAGGGAGTAGAGATCAAAGTGAATAATGAAATGATAGATATGATAGAATTCGCTAGGTAGCGAACAAGTGTGAAAATTTTTATAGAAGGTGAAATTAGGCAAGTAGGCCATGTATTGAACGAATACATCGAATGCGTGAAACTTCTGCCGTGCGACCTGTGCTTTTAAACAGATCGGCTTGGTTGGTAGTTTTCATACCACCTTACCAAGACTGGCAAAAGTTTCAGGCACCCGACTGCCTAATGTATTGTTCTGTTTTCATCACAAATTCTATCGATCGGTAGCTTTTTCGGAATTCGCACTCCGTTCATAGGGGTATGCCTATATCGCGGCGTGTTCTTCCTATTAGCTTTTTCGATCTTATAGGATAGAACACTTTTCTTTTTGAGCCAAACTTTTCATATCATATGCTAATTTATCGACCGTATTCTATTAATAACTTGATGATTTTGTGGCTATATCGGTCTCTTTCTACTCATAGTATAAGGGAGTAGAGATCAAAGTGAATAATGAAATGATAGATATGATAGAATTCGCTAGGTAGCGAACAAGTGTGAAAATTTTTATAGAAGGTGAAATTAGGCAAGTAGGCCATGTATTGAACGAATACATCGAATGCGTGAAACTTCTGCCGTGCGACCTGTGCTTTTAAACAGATCGGCTTGGTTGGTAGTTTTCATACCACCTTACCAAGACTGGCAAAAGTTTCAGGCACCCGACTGCCTAATGTATTGTTCTGTTTTCATCACAAATTCTATCGATCGGTAGCTTTTTCACCTTCTATAAAAATTTTCACACTTGTTCGCTACCTAGCGAATTCTATCATATCTATCATTTCATTATTCACTTTGATCTCTACTCCCTTATACTATGAGTAGAAAGAGACCGATATAGCCACAAAATCATCAAGTTATTAATAGAATACGGTCGATAAATTAGCATATGATATGAAAAGTTTGGCTCAAAAAGAAAAGTGTTCTATCCTATAAGATCGAAAAAGCTAATAGGAAGAACACGCCGCGATATAGGCATACCCCTATGAACGGAGTGCGAATTCCGAAAAAGCTACCGATCGATAGAATTTGTGATGAAAACAGAACAATACATTAGGCAGTCGGGTGCCTGAAACTTTTGCCAGTCTTGGTAAGGTGGTATGAAAACTACCAACCAAGCCGATCTGTTTAAAAGCACAGGTCGCACGGCAGAAGTTTCACGCATTCGATGTATTCGTTCAATACATGGCCTACTTGCCTAATTTCACCTTCTATAAAAATTTTCACACTTGTTCGCTACCTAGCGAATTCTATCATATCTATCATTTCATTATTCACTTTGATCTCTACTCCCTTATACTATGAGTAGAAAGAGACCGATATAGCCACAAAATCATCAAGTTATTAATAGAATACGGTCGATAAATTAGCATATGATATGAAAAGTTTGGCTCAAAAAGAAAAGTGTTCTATCCTATAAGATCGAAAAAGCTAATAGGAAGAACACGCCGCGATATAGGCATACCCCTATGAACGGAGTGCGAATTCCGAAAAAGCTACCGATCGATAGAATTTGTGATGAAAACAGAACAATACATTAGGCAGTCGGGTGCCTGAAACTTTTGCCAGTCTTGGTAAGGTGGTATGAAAACTACCAACCAAGCCGATCTGTTTAAAAGCACAGGTCGCACGGCAGAAGTTTCACGCATTCGATGTATTCGTTCAATACATGGCCTACTTGCCTAATTTCACCTTCTATAAAAATTTTCACACTTGTTCGCTACCTAGCGAATTCTATCATATCTATCATTTCATTATTCACTTTGATCTCTACTCCCTTATACTATGAGTAGAAAGAGACCGATATAGCCACAAAATCATCAAGTTATTAATAGAATACGGTCGATAAATTAGCATATGATATGAAAAGTTTGGCTCAAAAAGAAAAGTGTTCTATCCTATAAGATCGAAAAAGCTAATAGGAAGAACACGCCGCGATATAGGCATACCCCTATGAACGGAGTGCGAATTCCGAAAAAGCTACCGATCGATAGAATTTGTGATGAAAACAGAACAATACATTAGGCAGTCGGGTGCCTGAAACTTTTGCCAGTCTTGGTAAGGTGGTATGAAAACTACCAACCAAGCCGATCTGTTTAAAAGCACAGGTCGCACGGCAGAAGTTTCACGCATTCGATGTATTCGTTCAATACATGGCCTACTTGCCTAATTTCACCTTCTATAAAAATTTTCACACTTGTTCGCTACCTAGCGAATTCTATCATATCTATCATTTCATTATTCACTTTGATCTCTACTCCCTTATACTATGAGTAGAAAGAGACCGATATAGCCACAAAATCATCAAGTTATTAATAGAATACGGTCGATAAATTAGCATATGATATGAAAAGTTTGGCTCAAAAAGAAAAGTGTTCTATCCTATAAGATCGAAAAAGCTCCAGATGTTGTACATATCAAAGAGACGTCGTTCTATTTCCGAAAGTAAAGTCATACCCACCATTATCCCTAATTTCTTTATTTGCTACATCAGACTTGTGCAGGGATAATAAAAAAATATGCTCGTAAGACATGGACAGAACCTCCAAACTTCTCACGATTGAACATCGTTATTAAATACATTCTGGAATCGCTATTCAAAAGTAATCTGGTAGCAGAACAGGTAGCAATGTTCCAACACCAAAAATGTCAATTAGCAATGACTCAGAGATCCCGTCTCGCATTAAACAACCATTGAACAGAACTTGGCTATTTGTCCTGAAAATAATTAAAATGATTAAATGCATCAATAGAAAATAAATACACTCATGCAAAAAACCTTGCATTCGGTCCGTGTGCTTCTGTTGACAGATGTATGTTGATGGGAAAATCTCTTTAGTAATCTGAGCTGCTTCGATGATATTAAAAATATCAAAAATATTAACCTGATATTAAAACTATATCATTGAGCTGACCTCCTCCTTGTTTTTGATCGTTTTCTTTGGTACATCGAGGTCTTGAAATTCTGGAGCTCGATTTGAATAGGTCGTATGTACATTTGTCGATATAAAATTCGCCCAGTACAAAATGCAACGAGGGGTGATTCGACAAATCGCTCCCATACAAAATTTATACTTATTTTTATACTTTAATTCATGAAAATTTGGATTTCGGCTCAGTTTGGCATGCAGATTCAGAATATGGAATTATCTCAACACCGCTAAAGAAGCCAATTGGGTTGTTTAGTGAATAAAATATTGTACGTGCAGTTGAGGGCTGCAAAACGGTGAGTCGATAAGGAGAGCATCCAACATAGCTCTGGTCCTCACAAGTTCCTACCTCATGCTTCCACGGGTCAAACGATGACAAAGACCGCCAGCTAAGAGTTGTGTGCTTAGCTGGTAGTGCAGCCTGGGCACTGTTGTCCTTCTGACTTCAGCTAGATTGAGGAGGTACGATCCGAGCGTCTGTTCACCAAGGAGGTGCGGCTCAAACAGCGTCTGTTCTGGCATCCAGCGGCTGAGTATGAAATGCTGTATTGCGTCAGCTATACCTAAGAAGGCAGCCCCTTCAACGCAATGTAGGCAGCGCGGCCCCGGTAAGGTAGCCTGCTGAAAACCTTCAAACACCCAGAAAAGCAATAGTAGAGTAAACGGATTGATTCAACGGCAACAGACCCGGCAACGAATAAAGGACAACGATTGGAAAGTCGGATCTTGGAACGTGAGAACTTTGAATGAACCCGCACGTGTTGGGCTCCTGGCTCGTGAACTGCGTAATGTCGGCGTTAATGTGGCCGCTATCCAGGAGATACGCTGGCCCAAAACTGGAGAACGCGAATTCCGAGCGGTGGATCCCATCGCCAACACTTCATTCAAGTACCACATCTACTACAGCGGCGGCGATAAGGCAGAACGTGGAGTTGGCTTTATAGTGATCGGGAAGCAGATGAAGCGAGTTATTCGGTGGAAGCCGATAAGCGACCGAATCTGTGTGTTGAGGATGAAGGGCAAGTTCTTCAACTACAGCCTGATCAGCATCTATGCGCCAACGAACGACAAACCCGATGACATGAAGGATGAGTTCTATGAGAGCCTTGATAAGGCCTACGGAGAGTGCCCAAAACAAGATGTCAAAATAGTCATCGGAGATGCAAATGCGCAGATCGGCAGAGAAAGTTTCTTTCGGCCTGTCATTGGAACGGAAAGCCTTCATTCTGTTACCAATGATAATGGTCTGCGCCTTGTGACATTCGCTGCTGCTAGAGGGATGGCAATCAGCAGTACCTACTTCGCACGTAAGAATATCCGAAAACACACCTGGCGACACCCGAGTGGTGACACTTGCTCCCAGATAGACCACGTGCTGGTCGACGGGCGACATTTCTCGGACGTCATAGATGTGAGGTCCTACAGAGGCCCGAACATCGACTCGGATCATTATCTTGTAGCCGCTAAAATTCGGGCGCGATTATCCAGCGTCACGAGTTCAAGAAACAACAGGACGATGCGTTTCAATATTCAGCGCTTGTCAGCCGAAGGGGTTGCTGCACAGTACCATCAGAAGCTAGACGAGAGGATAGGAGAGACCAACGGATCTGGAGATGTCAACAGCTTGTGGGGAAGTATCCACGAAGCAGTGACAACAACAGCGCAAGAGGTGATTGGTACCGCTCAGCGACGCCAACGTAATGGTTGGTTTGACGAGGACTGCCAACGAGCGACGAACGAAAAGAATGCCGCCAGAAGTCGAATGCTAGTGGCCGGTACCCGGCAGAACAGAGAGCGGTACAGGGTTGCAAGAGCAGAAGAGAAACGAATCCACCGCAGGAAAAAACGGCAACACGAAGAGAGTGTTATTGCTGAAGCGCAGGAAAGTATGGACAGGAACGATATGCGGAGATTTTATGCAACTGTCAATGGCGCGCGGCACAAGACTGCGCCAGTGCCCGCCATGTGCAATGACCGGGAAGGAAATTTGCTGACAGACAAAACAATGGTGGCAGCCAGGTGGAAGGAGCACTTCGAAGATTTGTTGAATGGTAGCAGCGAAGGAGCACCCAGGAACAGGATAAACATAATGGATGACAGTCAAGCAGTGGAACCACCAACACTGGATGAGGTTAAAAAGGCCCTTAAGGAGCTGAAAAACAGCAAGGCTGCTGGGAAGGACGAGATCCCGGTCGAACTTCTTAAGCACGGAAGCGAGCAGCTACATCAATCAATCCATCAGATTATTATAAAGATTTGGGAGGATGAAGAATTGCCCACTAGTTGGTTGGATGGCCTCATATGCCCAATCTACAAGAAAGGGCACAGACTGGAGTGTGCCAATTACAGAGGGATTACCCTTTTAAATTCGGCGTATAAGATACTGTCGCGTGTCCTGTTCAACAGACTGCGACCTCTTGAGGAGTCCTTCGTCGGCGAATACCAGGCTGGTTTTCGTGAGGGCCGATCAACGACGGATCAAATGTTTACCCTGCGGATGATCCTAGATAAATTTCGGGAATATAACTTGCAGACTCACCATCTGTTCATTGATTTTAAAGCAGCGTACGATTCAGTGAAAAGAAATGAGCTTTGGCAGATAATGTCAGAACATGGTTTTCCGGCGAAACTAATTAGGCTGATACGCGCAACGCTGGATGGATCAAAATCAAGTATTCGGATCGCGGACGAAGTGTCTACGTCGTTTGTGACCTTGGATGGATTGAAGCAGGGGGATGCTCTTTCAAATTTATTGTTCAACATTGCACTCGAAGGAGCGATTAGGAGGTCAGGCGTGCAGAGGAATGGCTCTATCATCACACGGTCGCACATGCTCCTCGGTTTTGCGGACGATATTGATCTCATCGGCATCGATCGTAGGGCAGTGGAGGAAGCTTATGCTCCTCTGAAGAGAGAGACAGCGAGGATAGGCTTGACGATTAACTCTACCAAGACGAAGTACATGATAGCGGGTAGAGACAGAAGCAGGCCTAGTGGTGTTAGTGCTGAGGTAGTGATTGATGGGGAAGTGTTTGAAGTTGTTGAAGAATTTGTTTATCTTGGAACACTTGTGACATGTGACAATGACGTTTCCCGTGAAGTGAAAAGGCGTATTGCAGCTGCGAATAGGGCCTTTTACGGATTGCGTAGCCAGCTTAGGTCCCGTAACTTGCAAACGCAAACAAAATTCGCTCTGTATAAGACGCTGATTCTTCCGGTTGCCCTCTACGGTCACGAAGCGTGGACGTTAAAGGAGGTAGACCGAAAAGCTTTTGGAGTTTTTGAGCGCAAAGTGCTGCGGACAATTCTCGGTGGGAAACAAGAAAATGGAGTGAAATGGCGCAGACGCATGAATCACGAGTTGTACCAAGTGTACGAAGATGCGAATATTGTGAAACGTATAAAATACGGCAGACTTCAGTGGGCTGGACACGTAGTGCGAATGTCGGAAGAAAGAATAGCGAAAACAATATTCAGCAGAGAACCCGGTAGAGGTAGGCGGCTTCGTGGGCGGCCGCGAACTCGCTGGCTGCACGCGGTTGAAGAAGATCTACGATCCCTACACGTTCGGGGAAACTGGAGGAACATCGCCCAAGACCGACGAAGATGGTGCTCTACTATACGCTCGGCATTGGAGTAAAGTTACTTTGTAGCCAACAAGGTATCAAGGTAGGTACGTGCAGTTGAATCCCGAAATTTTCGACTAGCGAAGTTGGATTTTTCTCCAAATCCGTGCGTCGGACCTGACTTCGGAAGTGGTGCGCTGTATAGCGGACAAGGTTTACTCGGGTTTACTATACAGCGCATCACTTCCGAAGTTAGGTCCGACGCATGGATTTGGAGAAAAATCCAACTTCGCTAGTCGAAAACTCCGATTTTCAACTAAATTGAGAATATTGCTATTTTCTATAGGTAAATCCAACGGAAGCTAACGATCCCTACGCATCTGGTGGCAGGAATGAGAACCCTATGAAAAGAGGGGCTCCTCCAAAATTTGCCATTGCGCAGCATAGGCAAACTGCACTTTTTTCACTTTTTCATATCGAATTCCGCATCGTAGAGAAACAAACGAGCACTTTTTGAAAAGAAAATCTAATTCTCTTTCAGATGCGCTTAGATCCTGTAGGTACTTACGAACAACTTATGTGATTAATTTGAAGAGCTCTTGCTATGCCTCCGGCAGGCAATCTTCCGGATTTTTTGTTAGCTGGTCAATCCGGTGTCTGTCGCCGTGGGCATCGAGATTGATGATAATAGAAGCCATTACCAATGGAAAATAGCAACTACCAAGGCAATATATTAGTTAATTTTGAAGACGAAAAATTGCATTTTTGATGTAAACAAACGATTTTCTCCTCATCTCACCTAGCGCCTCTACAATTGGGGGTCATCCGAATTCACCTATAGCCTAATCGAAAGAGCTCATTTTTCCGAGTATAACGTGATTTTATTAGATTCCAATACCTTTGTATTGATGGTTAAATAAACAAAACAGTTTTAATTTTCGTGCATAGAATGACAGTTCAATCAATAAAGTGACAGTTCAATCCGAACAAAAAATTTTCTCTATACAAACTTTAAATGCATTTTAAAAATAGTTCCCGGACTCAAAAAATTATGAAATTTTGGATTTCAACTAATTTTTGGGCGGAGAATCCGATCATAAAATAATCCGAATCACTAGCGCATTTTCGATTCAGCCTTGCGTATTTACATACGCATTGACGCATTTTGTTACGCATTGGCGTATTAAGGTACGCATTTCTAAAATTGAAGAACACCTGTCAAAATTTTACAGCATGCACTTTTCAACGCATTGATGAAATGGTTCGTATTTTTATACGCATTGACAAAAAAAATTGCATTTTTCTACGCATTGATAAAAAAACACGCGTTTTTCTACGCATTGATAGAAAACACGCATTTTTATGCGCACTGGTGGAATGCTCGCATTTTTATACGCATTGATAAATTACACGCATTTTCCTACACATTGGCGTATTTTTTCAACAAAATGTGTATTAAAACTCCAAAAATTGGCCATGCATCCGCATAATCACTAACCGTATACGCAGTGTTTCCTATATTGTTGTTGACTATTAGCAATTGTCATTTAACCGTTTCTTAGACTATCCGAGATAACAATAAGCTAACCATACCATGTACAGATTTGCCTGTTTGACAAATGGTAATCCGCCAAATTACAGTATGTGGAATAGGCGGTTAAGATAGGTTACCATAAAAAATGGCTCATTTTCTCGAACAAAATTTTCGCAATACAGTAAAGAATATGGTCAATATATTGTTCAGTTTTTCAGACGATCAACAGTATATCAAATGGTTAGGGAGCAGTTTGACCGTAAGTTTTAAAGAAAATCGTAAATGTATGTGTAACTAGTGCTTTATAGTTATCCATAGTAGAATAACTGCATTTCATATTGTATTTATACAGCTACCTACTGTTATTTTATATTAGTGCCATAAGAGAGATAAAAAACAACAAATTAAAAAATAATTAATTACTTTTATTAATAGCACCGTGGTAGACTTCACCCCTATGTATATATATAAATTTGTCCTGCAGCTTCCTTGACTGCTTCTTCAGCTCCTCCGTTTATTTTCTTCGATGAAATGTTCATCCAGATTTGATTGTCCCAGCGTTGGAAGCGCAATCACGTGAAGACCTTTCCTCCAGGACATGCCTACAGAGGATACATAGATGACGATCAGTTCACTGTTCGAACGTAGCAACACCAATATCTTGGTGCTGGTACAGATTACTCACCATGAAAAGACGATGCACCTCATGCTTCATTGCCAAACTCTCCGGAAGATGCGCGAAACTAAATGGAAGGGACGTTGGTCACCGGAGCAATACCGTGTATGACGACATGTTGCAACCAGCTGTAAGCCATCGATGAGGACGACGATGACCGAGTCCGAGTGGAAACTATTTTCGACTGCAAAGAGAAAAGATTTATTGTAGGTTTTGGTTTGATGACCACAATTTCCCCGTAAATAAAATACTTACCGCTATCAGCACGTTAAATGCTACTTCTGATCCAATGAACCAATATTTGAGCAAATTAAAATTGTACTTCAGATTTGCTGCTTCCACATTTTTTTGTTCTGTTTTGTTTTTATTGCAACCATCAGTCGATTTTCACTGTTTCACAAATACCGATGCGTGAAACTGTTTGTCATATTGTTCAACATCAGTAACATATAGTGAAATGCATGTCTGTATGCGTGTTGCACAGAGTAAGCACAAACAGTTTGATATACGGTTATTTGATATTGCCAGCATTATTTGCGAGCTACTATCTGCATATCATTCAACAATATCTTCCCAGTATAATATAATGTTACCATTTGGTATGGGTTGCACAAACCGTGAATTACAGTCGAATGCGTTGAATCTCACATTCTTCGACATAAAAGCAGCTGTTTTCCATACTTTAACAACAACAGATACAACAAATTTTCTGTTTGAAGCTTAAGACAAACTGTAAATCTCTATGCGGGGCATTCCTGTGCATTTTTCAACGCATTGGATATTTTGGCGCATTTTTCAACGCATTACATTTTCAAAAGCATTTTTCAACGCATTGGAGCATTTTGTAACGCATTTTCATCAAAACGCATTTTCGATTCAGTTGTATTGGAAGTGATCCGCCCCTCGAAATACCCCTAAAGAATCCAATTGGGGGTCATCTGGATTAGCCTATTGGATTGATGCACCAAGCGGTAAGAAGAAGAGTTTTGACATCCAAGCGGTGTGCCGTTTACATCCATCGACCAATCAGCGACGAGGATCTAATCGACGGCACACCGCTTGGATGTCAAAACTTCTTCTTCATTTCGCTTGGTGCATAAGGCAATCTAGCGCTCATCACCCTTCTCTCTCAAGCAGACACAGAAGATAGCAATTTTTTGTTTAATGTTTTCATACGGAAACGTTTCCGTATGAAAACAAACCTATCCACCTCGGGAGCGTAACAGAGAAAGGAGATCAAACGTCAGATAGCCTTATTGTCGTCGCGGTTGAAACCCGAAGTTTCCCCAAACCCGACAATCGAATTTTCTCAAAATTCATACGTAAAACCTAACGTCGGACGTAGTGCGCTGGACAGCGGACCTGGCCCTCTATCCAGCGCACTGTGCCCGATGTACATCCGACACACGGTTCAGGAGAACAATCGATTTTCGCGTGTCAAAAATTCCGATTTTCAACTGCACGAACAATATCAATCAATTAAAATTTAATGCAATATTAGTAAAAAAATGAGTAATTTCATGTTAGTGTGTGTCTTTGACCTCCGTATTTTTGACTACGGTTGTCAGGACTGTCATCATCAGTTTTCTGTTTTGATCCCTTCATTCGTCATAAAGCTCGCGCGTACCTGCGTTGCACTTGCATTACTGCCGATTAGTGTCCGCGTATAATTTCCCCGTGATGGGTTCCAGCACCGGTTCTGAAAGTGAATCCGACGACAACCAGAAGCGTCACAAGAAAAAGCACCGAAAGAAGGAGAAAAAATCCCACAAACACAAGAAGGAAAAGAAACACAAGAAAAAGAAATCGCACAAGAAGCGGGACCGACGTCGAAGCAGTTCCGGCAGTTCGGCTTCTTCGTTCGACGAGGCCTGTGGCGGACGGGATGAGTGGGTCGAGAAGGTGTTACCTTCCCAGCAGCATGCAGAGCGAAGCACGGCGAAACTGGAACGAGATGATTGGATGAACTCGATGCTAATACCAACGTATAGCAAGGAGCCCAAAAAGGATGAGAAGAAAGTGGCGACGGAACAGTACGATCCCAAGACGAGCGTTCTGGAGCTGAATCCTCATTGGAAGAATGGTGGTGCTGGGTTACCTAGTTTTAGGAAGCCGGTGGAAGACGACGATGGTGATTATGGAGGAAGGAGGATGGGTCAGAGGGAATTCTCTGGGAGGGATTCCGGGAAAAGTGCAGGTTGGAAGAAATCTGATAGGCATAAGGATGAGACTAGAGAAAACGAAAAGGATCGGGAAGACAAGCCGAAGCTACCACAGGCAGTGACTTCAAATGACGATGGTATGTTTCTGACAGATCAGCAGCTGAATGATTTGGGAGCAAAGATTGTCAAAGCGGAAATAATGGGGAATACAGTATTGGCAAATAGTCTGAAGGAACGCCTGGAAAAGGCTAAGGCTTACAGGAATGAGATCAAAAATTTTGCTAAACCAGAAACTAGTACAAGTGGAAGCAAACGGAAAGAACAGGAAACGGAAGGAGATATCAGCTTTGCAGTTAGTAAAGCGTCAGCCGAAAATGCACGCCAAAACAAGAAACAACGTAGATATCAACAAAATCTTCCACCGGGAGATCTGGCTGACAAGTTCCGATCCGAGCGGTTCGAGAACGACAACATGGATGCCCAATTCTTCAAAGTGTCCTCCAAGCTGGACCGAGAGGCCAACAATTTGGACAACATCTTCGGGCACAGTAGCCGCAGCGGTGCGGATTCCGGCCGGGCCAACGAAGAAAAGGTTGTCCGGGACATGAACAAACTGACGCGAGCTCAAGCCGACTGCGAAAGGTGCATCAATTCGTCTCAATTCCTGCAGGATAACGTTATTTCCATGGGCGAAAACGTGTTCCTGGCCGTTCCTAGCTTTAGGGCCCTCCAGCCCAAGCATTGTCTAATTGTCCCCAATGTCCACTATCCATCCCTAACACAAATGGACGAGGACGTCTATCGGGAGCTGATCGACACGTGCAAAGCCCTAAAACGGATGTTCACCTCGCACAAGCAGGAAGTCATCTTCTTCGAGACGGTTCGCTATCTGAATCGCAATCCGCACACCTACGTGCAGTGTGTTCCGGCCGACAACTACGAAATGGCACCGTTCTACTTCAAGAAGGCCATCCTGGAGTCGGAAACGGAGTGGGCCATGAACAAGAAGCTGCACAACATCCAGGGGCTGGAGGTGCGGCGGACCATTCCGAAGGGTTTACCCTACTTTTGGGTTAATTTCAACCTGGAGAATGGGTTTGCACATGTTATCGAGGACCAGGAAACTTTTCCGGTTACGTTTGCTTCGGTGAGTTTGGAAAGCGTTAAAATTTGGGAGGATAAAAATTATAATAAATTTATTTCACCTAATATTACAGGAAACGATTGGCGGAATCTTAGGGCTGGAGACACGTGACTGGCGTAAGCCCAGCAAAGAACGTAACCCTCAGCAACGGGTTAAGGAGTTTATGCAGTGGTGGAAAGAGTATAACAATTTGACGAAAGTTTAAACTATTGTAGGTAACTAAAGAAAAATGTGTTATTTTTTAATGCCGAACTAACTTCAAAGTTACCCATTTTTTTCGCATTTAACGAGCATTCTGCTGCTAACGCGTTGACCCGAAGTGATGGTTACCAGGGTATTTCGAAAGTGGCAAGATATTGTGCAATTTTTATCCACTTACCTTGCGTTTTTCGGCAAATCCAATGATCGTTCCACCAAGCTTGCTGTTTTACTCCTCCGAATAAAATAAATAAATCAATTCTGCCACAGTTATGTATTAACGTTATCGCAACAAGATTTACGTCCCGTCTAAGAGGCTATGATCATACCTCCAATCGATTGACTTAAGGACAAGGTATTTGGAGTACATTGCTCAAAATTTCTAGAGCACCGTTTTTTAGAACCGTTGAACGGATTTGGATTAAAATGCATCACGCTGTTGACAACCACTGAACAGTTAGCGTGATGCATTTTTCATCCAAATCCGTTCAACGGTTCTAAAAAACGGTGCTCTAGAAATTTTTAACTATGTACTCCAAATACCTTGTCCTTAAAAAGATCAAACCAATATTTGTGCTATAAACGCATATCATTTTGCTGCCTGGCACAAACGAATTGCAAGGAATCTGTCATCAAGTGATGAAAATTTCTTAAAACCCTTTTGATGCAATTTGCAATCTGCTCTCATCATATAATGTCGGGTTCCTCAGCTTATCGGTAAATATTGTGAGTCAGGTGTAAAAGTAAACCTACAGTAAAACTACTCTAAAGCGTAATCCAAAACTTACACGAACTTAAACAACAACGAAAAAAAAAAAACGCGTTCGACATCAAACCTAACCTAGCAAAACCGTCAGTGCGTCGAGGAACTTGGTGCAGTCCGCGTGCCGTATCTGAATGACCGTCGGTTCGAAGCAGTCCTGCGAGATGGTGGCACCACTTTTCAGGGCCGCCTGCTCGAAAGCCCGACAGAAAAAGTTTTTACTGTCTTCGCACACGGGTGGAACACCGACCAGCAGCGAATATCCCCGGGCGGCATCGATGGGGGCCACCGCTATCAGGGGCAGTTCCCGCGCCCGGCGATTCCGCGAAACAGCCACGTGGCCATTCAAAAGAAACCGGGACAACATCATCAGCCCGTACGGACACGTGAAGAAGGAGATTTCCTCTTGCAGGATGAAGTATAGAAAGGGGCCGGCCGAATAGACGGCGTGCATCTCCAGGGAGCTTTGAACCTGCTTGAAGATGGCCGCCAGCAGGGTCTTGCACATGTCGATGCCGTGGTCCAGGATGTCCTTATTGCTGCGGGAGAGTGCGTCCATCGATTCCAGAAAGCACGTTTCCGGAGTGCGATCTTTCTTGATCGATTCCAGAATGGCCAACATCGAGTAGACATAATCCGCGGCGGAGTACCGGTTCCGGTAGCCGTACTGAAGGACAAACGAACCGTAAATTATATCCGGAAGATGATACTTTTCGGAAAACTTCTCCATCTTGTCGTAGAACTCTCGCCGCAGTTCCAGCTCCATGGCGTTGAATGTCTGCTTGGCCTGCACCAGTGGTAGTCCCATATCGACCAGCAACTCGTGCATGACCTTCTCACCCTTGTAGGTCCACAGTTTCATCTTGCACGCCGGATAGATCGAGTACTTCAACGAATCCAAAACGCTCCAATGCCTATACAGGGCCAAGTGGAGATCGTTTTCGTAGTGTATCTTCACGGAAGTTTGAATCGTCTGATCGCTTGCTTTATTAGTCAAACGAGACACGTGCGACTGGACGCTCTCCGTTGCCAGCGTATAACTCGCACTTTCAATTTTCCCCATCAGCAACTGTTCCGTCAGTCCGACAATGGCCCACCAGAGCAGATCGATCGAATCCTTCGACAAGCGCCAAGCCAGCTCGAAAATGGTCAACGCCGAACTCCTCCCGTAGTAGTTGAACTGGGTGTACTCGAACATGAGCTTGTTCCGTCGTTCTTCCCATTCGCGTCTCTGGCGACGTTTCAGCAGTTGCTGTTCGATACGTTGGATTCGGTTCATTTCGCGCGAGCCCCGTTGCTCGTCGTCTTCATCGCTATTATCCTCTGCACCGTCGTCGTCATCGTCTTCGTCCTCTTCGTCAGAATCTTGAAAAATCTGCTCATAGTCTGGGATGTTCTCTTCGTCCTTTTTCGGTGCGCCTAGTATCTGAACCTGCAAAAAAGAGGAAAAAGAAAATGTTAGGGCGGTACCTATAAGTTAAGATTTTATCCTATTGTTGTTGTTTTTAACAATACGTTGAAAATTCTCGCCTATTCTACACAAATCAGTGTGTTGCTGGTACCGGTAGCCAATTTGTGGAGGATAAAGAATTTTTCTCCACTCATGCATTATCTCTTCTGTTATTCTGTTATAATCAACGCACCCCCGGGCCGTGGCCAATCTGCGTTGTTTCGCTGGGCGATACGTCTACCAGTAGACTTGTATCTGCCCTATGCTAAACCGATTAGCATATCAAGTCCTTTCCACTGATGAGTAGGCTCGAATGTCCCGCCCCTCCCTATAACCCTTAGGGGGAAATAAGGAGTTTCCAGTTTCAAGTATTGTATTGATTATGACACCAACTCTTTCTATTCCTTGGGAAAAAATCACTAGACTTGGATTATCAGACTACTATTAATAATGAACATAATTAAGATACAAGTCTACATACACAATTTTAAAAGCAGTGTTAGATACTTTAAAGTGAATTGAAAAATGTGAATAAGATAAATTGTAAACTATTTCGCGGCGACACGAATGCTTCAATAGTGTTATGAATAAAGGCGCAAACAAACAAATAATTGATATTGAAGTATGCATATTGCACTATCTATTAGTAAAGTAGTAGAAAGAGTTGGGTGCCTGATTATAAAATTGGTGTACTTATCTTGTGTGTTTCGGACAAGTCCCGTTTGTGTTGGCCATTAGGACACTTCTTTCTTCAAAACGGTCGTTTCTGGAATGGAAAGAGAATAATTGGCCGCACAACTCCGCAAATGGGCGGCCCGCACATATTAGTATAATGTTGCAATGATTGAAAATAATAGAGTATAATTGTTAATCTATATGAATACTGCTACTAGTTCAGGTTTCTCACCTCCACGATTCTCTAGATACTGTTATAGCGTGCTTGTTGTAAATTTGTTAATAAGTGAAGCCTCCAGTAATTCAAAATTTAATGTAGCGAAGTTCTTGAGTGGATGGCATTCATTGATAATGATAGTGATTATTTTAATATGGCTTAACAAAAATTACTATTCAACTATTTTAAATCGGATTCGTCAATAAAATTATTGTTCATAAAATAATTAACCATGCGAATAATAACATGACATAAGAGCTCTCGTGTTTCAAACAATGCTGTCATACTATCTACCAAATCTTACAAAGAGGATTGAGGAAGTTATATAGATATTGGTTATATGAACTACTACTATTTACTATACATCTTCAAATGGATAGTGTAACTACAGAAAACTACAGAAGAGTTAGCGGTATTTGTATTATTGAAGTGGGTGCCCCAGAAATAAAAATCCATTAATTTGATTCAACTAGGAGTTCGTTCATTAATCACATATACTTCATGAGGAGAGGCAAAGTTGTAACTTCATGCAATTTTGGTTTTGCATGGACACAATTTTATGAGGGTTCGGTCTATATGTTTATGAACGGACTCTAATATATGGATTTGCAGCATAGCTGAGCCTTTCCGTCATAAGACTGACGAAAACCAATAGTTTGTAATGAAATTGTCCGCGTGGATTTGTAGTACTGAATCAATTGCTCGACATGACCCTATGTCTCACATACGATTATGCTAATGACTCATTAAAAGATTAAAATCTGATACTCATCTCATGTTTGTCTTCAAAACCTTGTCATATTTAGAAAATGTATGCTTTTAAGGTTTAGCTCTTAAGCTATCTTAATAATTTTACTATTTACTGACTAAATAGCCAAAGTTAGAATTCACAGAGAATGAGATCATTTATAGTACTACAGCACCATAGGAGATCACTCACACTGCGTTTTCATAGAACGGCATTTTGTTCTACTAATAACAAACAGATGCTACTGATCTCCCTTAGCATAGATCCGCAGCCTAATGCACGCGCCCTGTCGGATTTCATAAGCCTCGGAGATTATTACCACCTTCAATGGTATTCCCATATACTATCCCACATTATTGTCCCATCAAGGGTCTGACTGGGCTCATAACCCCCCTCAGTGGTAATATTCTCACCAGCTTGGAATTATATTTTCCCGGTACATAAGTGATTTCGACAACATACCGTTACACTATGCCGTAGTATAATTGGAATCACTATATCAGAGGATTGAATTATCTGATTTTAAAATTTACCATTGAATCTACATTCAGTTCAACCAATCAACACTGCAAAGCACAATGGTCATATGACGAAAATCAATGCTTCCTGGAAGATATAAACCAAGCCCAGGGTCCACTCATGCATTATCTCTTCTGGAGATCATATTTTTTTTATGTTAATATCAATCTACAAAATAAACGTAAGAAGTCATAGCTGAATCATTTGAAAAATACGAACTCTTTTTAGGACTAACTCACGATTTTCTTATGATTTCCTTCAACATATTTCTGTCCATTCTCCAGAGAAATTCAGGGAGGAATCCCTAGGATAATTCCGAAAGCGTTTTCCCTGAGTGATTTCCTGAAGGATCCCCTGAATAAATGCCTAAAAGTATCTCCGGAGGAAGTGTTGTAATAATTCCTGATGGAATTCCTGAGTAAATTTCTGATTCTCGAACGAATCCCTGAAACATTTTTTTTGCCAACTTCTTGGAAAAAGTCCAAGAGAAATTTCCTAAGAAATTCCTACACAAATTGCGGAGATCCATGGTAGAATTCCTGAAGAAATCCTAGGATAAGCCTTATTACAAATGTTGTAGGAGACCCTCGAGACATTCCCGGAGAAATTTCTGAAAGCATATTTTGACATTTTTTTAAATCCCTGAATGATTTTCCAAAATTCTTCAAAATATCCCTGAAAAAACTTCTAGATGAAACCCTGGAGAGGAGTTCTGAAGCAATGCTTGAAGGATTTCTTTGAAAAAAAAAAAGAATATCAGGATATATTACTGAAAGAATCGCAGAACAAATTTCTGAAGGAATTCTTTTGCAGGTGCTGGGGTATTTTTGAAGAAACATATGGATGGATTCCTGAACAAATCCGTGAATGAACTCCTAAGGAATTTCTTGGAGAAAATTGTGAAAGAATTCCTGAATGACTACTTGGAGAATTCGCTGGCTCCTGTATGTATCCCTGTAAAATTATTTTAAACAATTTCAATACGAATCGCTTGAATTTCTGGAATAAATTTTTGAGAAGATCGGAAGAAGAAATTTCTGAAGGAATCACAAGTGGAATTCCCGGAGCAATCTCTGGAGGAATTTTCAGAGCAATCGCTGGATAAATCATTGAATGAATTCCTGAAGGAAGTCCTGAAGGAATTCCCGGAGAATCCTTAGAGAAATTCCTGGCGGAATCCATGGAGAAATCCCCGGAGAAAGTTCTCGAGGAATTTCCGGAGGTATATCTAGAGGAATTTTCTGTTGGAATCCCTGGATGAATTCCTGAAAAAATCCCTTGAGATTCTTGGAGGAGTTTCTGGAGGAATCGCTGAATGAATCCCTTGAAGATAGACATGGGCGCCAAAGAATATTCCACTGGCGACGACGAATATAATAATTCAAGGCAGCGGAAAATTTCTAGAACACCATGTCCTGCCATTGCCAAAATTCATTGTTTAATAAAAATATAGTCTACCTCTACTGCCCCCACTTGCATAACAGTCCCATTTGCAAAAAGTAGGAATTGAGAAAACGGCATTTGAAGTTTGAAAACTTGTTTCCATATAAAATTTTGAAAAATCGCCAAAATTTGAAAAATATTTCGATCATCTCGAAACTTTCACAGATTGCTTTGCACATGAATATATAACTGTAAAAAATATTACAATCACTACAAAGTTGTTCAGTTTTGTGTTACGTAACACAAAAATCCATGATGGGACTGTTATGCGGGTACTTTTGATATGGGACGCTCATAACTTGGTATTTTTTTCACACATTGGCATAAAAATTCGTAATTTTTATTGTTGTTTTTGGAAGAACATCAAAAATGATGACTATTCATAACGTTAACTCAAAAGTGATGAAAAGTCAAATGGGACTGTTATGCGAGTGGGGGCAGTCTAGGAGTTGCTTAAAGATTCTTACTGAAATTTCTCTAATAATTTCTCAAAGAAGTCTGAGATTATTGCAGAAATGCTTTTCATAATTTCACAAGAATTTCTCCAAAGATAGCTGCAGGAATTCCTGAAGAATTTTTTCGAGATTATTTTTGGATTTTTTTCCTCTAGATTTTTTTCCCGAAATTCTTCAGGATATTTTTCTATTTTAACCCAGTCATACCTTCAAAAAAACAATTCCTATAGAAATTCATTAACAGATTCTAGAGAAGTTCCTCTAGCAAATCCTTCAGAAGTTTCATCAAAGATTTCTCAATATCTTATTAGTATTTCCTGATGAGATTCTTGTTCGGAAATTATGTAGAGATTCCTCCCCAATTGTTCCTTTAGAAATTTAGATTTGGTTGCACGAATACTTCCTGAAACTTTTAAAGGAACTGCTGGAGAGGTTCCTTTCTGGAATTCCTCCGGAGATTCTCTCAGACATTAGAAAGTATGTTCTCTAGAAAATTCTCAAGAGATTCATCCAGGAATTTCTTCAGGGGGTGTCTTAGAATTTCCTAAAATATTACTATGTACAAGGATTGCACCACACACTTATATTGGAATTCAATGAGACCTTTCTTCAGGAATTCTGCCAGACTTTTTTTCCGGGAACGCTTTAGAGATTCTATCAGGGGTTTTTCTCGGAAACTTCCGGATTAATTTCTTGATATTTCTCCAGGAATATATGCAGAGCATTCTTCAGATTTCCAGGCATTCCTTTACTGCCCCCATTAGCAGAACAGTCCCATGTGAATAGGAAACCCAGCAAACATGGGACTGTTATGCGAATATGGGCAGTTTAGAGATTCCTTTAAAAATTCCATTTATTTTGAAATATAGTGATTTTAATGATTTCTTCAACAAATCTAAAATTCTATTTGTTTCAAATTACTGCTGGTCTCTAGCGATTATTTAAAAAATGTTTCAGGGATTTTGCACGAAATTCTTTCAAGAACTTCTTCAAAAGTATTTCCAGTAGTTCTTCCAGGGTTTGCTTTACAACATCATTCAAGAACACTTTCAGGAATTTATTTATGGATCTATTCAAGAACTCCTCCAATACCTTTGTCCGCTCGAATACATGCAGAAAATATCTCAAGGATTCCCATAAAAAAATACTAGGTTTACTTTAGAAATTCCTCATGAGTGTTCATTGGAAATCTCTTTAGATTTTTTTGAACTCCTCCAGGAATTTTGTCTTGAACTCCTCCAAAAGTTTCTCTTTAAAAGCTTACCCAGCAAAAATTATGGCTGTATAACAGATTAATAAGCCGCTCTTAAGCTTGATTTTTAAAATTTAATCTGAATAAGCTGTTATTCAGCTATCATTGTTAGTTGGGTATAGAAATTTATCCAAAGCTATCTCAAGAGGTTCCTCTAGGTATTCCCCAAGGGGTCCTCCAGATATTCCCCAGTGGTTCCCCCATTAACTCCTCCAAAGATTACTTAAGATTTTTTTCTCATAAATTTATTTTAGGTTCGATTTCTTCACCTCGGCTTAACCGGTAAGCCAGGCTTACCCATATAGTTAAGCCTGGTTTAACGCTTAAGCCAGGGTGAAGAAATTGGCCCTTAGGAATTAAAAGGAACAGTCAGTGAAGAGAATTGTCAGACAAAAGAAGCAACAAAGAAGGCAGAACAGATAATGACATGATCTCGAAAGTTTTTGTTGCAGACAAAACAGAAGCTGAATTTGTTGCGTACTTTTCAACTCGTGACTAATCAATTATTACAAACCCAAAGTCGAAACTGTTTGATGATAGATCTTCAGCAGAGTTGCAGTGTTTACCTACTCGAAGTTACCATTCGAAAATCGCAACGCAAGACTAAAAAATCTCTAAACTCTTGGGGAACGTCCATAAATTACGTCACGCAAAAACCGACCATTTTCAACCCCCCCTCTCCCCTATGGTGTACGATGTTTATCCTATTATTTTCAAGTTGGGACAATCTTATGTCGCATTGGGTGGAATGTAGCAACAAATACAGGTTGCGACATTGTCATTATTGTTGCGCGATGGTTGAATTTTGATTCACTGGAAACAGTACTTAACCCGATTTTCTTTTTACTTACAGATAACAAGCCCATGGGTTCATCACATCTAGGAATTTCTTCAGAACAATGTCAAGGTGTTCCTCCATATATTTCCCAGAGATTCCTGCAGAAACTCCTCCGAAGATTACTTCAAAATATTTTTTTCCGTAGGAATCTCTTCAACAAATTAAAAAAAAATCTTGGAATCTCCAAAAGAATCTCCATAAATTCCTTTGGGAATTCAGGGAATCCTTAAAAAATGTCTTCAGATGTCGTTTCAGATATTCCGAAGAATTCCGGGAGCAATCTCTTAATATTCCGGGAGCAATCTCAAGAGATATTTCTGAATGAACCACAGGAACAGTACAAAAAAGAAGACTTCTAGAAATTTCTTCAGTAACCCCTGACACAATTTACCAATGGATTTCTGGAGGATCCATTGGAAGAACTTTCGAATGAATCGCTAAAGGTTTTTTTGAAAGCTCTAGATTAATTTTAAAAAAATTGAGGAAGAGTTTTTTTTATGAAATTCCTTGCTAACGAAAACTCTCAAACTATTGAATGATCTCTAAAAATATGTATGTAGGAATTCCTGAAGAAGTTTCAGAAACAATCCGCGGTGAAATTTCTGAAATAATCCTTGAAAGATCTTTTGCATAAATCATGTCTCATCTCTGTCGAAATCTCTGAAGATATTCATGAAAAATCCCTGAAGAAACATCTGAAAGAATCCCAAGGAAATTCCCGAAGAAATCCTAGAAGGTGCTGAAAAAAAAATCCTTGAGTAATACCTGGAAACACTGCTTGAGAAATCCTTGTTCAATTAATTTAGAAATCCATAAAGAAATATTCAGAGGAATTCCTGGAGGAATCCTTTATTAAAATATATGGATTTTCCGAAAGAACACCCGGAGGAAGTCATGAGTTTGATTTTTAAGGAAATCCTGGAAAAATGTCTGGAGAAACACTTGAACTTCTGTTAAGTATACTAGAATAAAATATTGAGAAATTTTCAAAATAATTTCAGTTGTGTGTTCTAGGCAATATTTCTAGAGTAATTCCTAAAGGAGTTTTGGAAGAAAACATGTAAGAATTTCCAAGAAAATGCATGGAGAAATACCCGAAGGAATTTCTGTATGAAATTATGCAGGAATCTCTGGAGGAATACCTGCTAGGATCCGTAGAGAAATTTATTGAAGAATTAATGGAGGAATTCCAAAAAGAAACCTTGGATCACTGCATAAAGTAATTTTCGGAGATATTTCTGTAAGAGAAATAAATAACGTCACGCCTAGAGTAAGGAAAAATCAGCAATGTGGGACAACCATAAACAAATTTCAGAGGTCCCATCGATAACTTTGGACAATGTTTGCATGGCGCATTTTATGTTTTTTTTTTTAACAATGTAGCTATTTTAGAAAAAAATCCATAGAAGGTTCTCTGAAGTAATTCTTTGCAAAATCTATAGAGAAATTTTAAAAGTAATTTCTGAAAGAATGTATGAAGGGAACTTGGGAGATATTTCTGAACGAATAGCTGGTGAATTATCTTAAGATATCTCTGAAAAATATTTCTGTAAGAATATTTGAAGGTATATTTGAAACAAATCTTGGAGAAATTCATGTAACAATCGATGTAAAAGTGTCTAAATGGATGGTTTTCTGAAGAAATCCCCGGAGGAATTTCTTAAGCATGGAATTTCTTATTCCTGGAGATTCCTTAAGGGGAAGGAATTTCTAAAAAAAAAAATCATGTAAAGTTTCTGAAGGAACCCGTGGAAAATTATTAGAAAAGGAATCAATGGTGGAATCCGACGGCGACGTGGAAAAAACGTATGGCGACGGTGGCGCACACGTCTACTTGAAAAATCACTGGAGCTAGAAAGGAATTCCTGGAGAATTTCCTGGGTTAATTCTTAGAGGAATTCCTGGAAGAATTCCTTGAGGAATGCCTGGAGGAATTTCTTGAGAAATGCCTGGAGGAATTCCTTGAGAAATGCCTGGAAGAATTCCTGAATGAAATGCTGGGACAATTCCTGGAAGAAATCCTGGAGGAATGCCTGGAGAAATTCCTGGAGGAAGTTCCAGAGGAATGCCTGGAGTAATTCCTGGAGAAACTCCTAGAGCGATTTCTGAAAGAAATTCCTGGAGAAATCTTTAGAAGAATACCTTGAGGAATCCTAGCAGAAATTTCCGGAAAAAAACTCTTAGGGAAATTCACGGAGAAATCTCTGCACGAATGGCATAAAGAATTCCGGATGAAATCTCAGGAGGAATCCCTGAAGGAATCCCAGGAAAAGTACTCATGAAATCGCAGAAGGAATTCTTAAAAGAAATTCAGAAGGAATCCCAAGAAGAAATCACAAAGGAACTCCTGGAGGAATTCCTGCAGCAGTTCCTAAAGCAACCCCTGGGGAAATTCATGAAGACACAACAGAAGGAACCTCGGAAGCTATACCAAGAGGAATGGCTAATTGAATCTCTAGATTGTTATTGGAGTCTTGGAGTTCCCGAAAAAAAAATCCAGGAAACTCCTCCCAGGAGGAGTTCCTTGGAGGAATTTTCAAAGTAATCCCCGCAGCTGTTCCAGAAAAAAAGCAGGAGGGATTCCCGAGTTAATCTACAGAGGAATCCTAGTAGGAATCCATGAGGACGAGGAGTTCCTTAGGAAATTTCCGGAGAGGTTTCTAAACGAATTCGTGGAAGAATTTCTATAGGAATCTCTGGGAGAAAATCGGAAGGCATTCATTTCTGCAGTAATTTCTGGGCGAATTATTGAAGGAACCTTGGATGAACTCATAAAGGAAAAAAAATCCTGCAGAAATGCATCGAATGGTTCCAAATGGAATTATTGGAGCAATCTCTAGTGGAATTCTTGAAGGAATATATGGTCCAATCTATGAAGAAATCTCTTAAGGAATACCTGCAGAAATACCTAAAAAGGATCTCTGGTGAAATTCCTTTAGGAATCCCAGGTGATCAATTCCTGAAACATTCCTCGAAAAAAAGGGACTGGAACAATCACTGGAGGAACCTTTAAAGATATTTTGCGGAAAAATTACCAGAGAAATGTCTGGTAAAATCCCTAGAGGAATTCTTGAAGGAATCTCCAGAAGAAGCACTGAAGGAAGCTATGAGAAAATTCCTGGAGGATTTTCTGAAGGAATCGTGGGAGGAATTCCGGAAACAATTATTGTAACAGGCCCTGAAACAATTACTATCGGAACCTCGCAAACCGTCGATGGAGAAATTCACGAAGAAGACATCCCTGGAGAAGACCCTTGAGAAATTCCAGGAGAAATACCTGGAGGAGTTTCTGAAGGTGTCCCTGGAGGAGTTGATAAATAAGTGGTTCTAGAAAGTCCTTCTCTTTTGCTACAAGAACTGGTTCAGGCACATTTGGAAGATTTTATATGTTGTTTTTGTATAAAAATCACAACATTTAGCCATTCAACCCCGTTTGTTATTTGGTAACATTCTATGGTAAGATTAAAACAGTGCTCTTAGGGAAATAGTTAGCTTGATAATTACGAATAAAATCATATAGTTTTTTTTTTAGGTATTTTGGACACTTGTTTGCACGCCGTGAGCAACGTACTGGATATATCAAAAAAGCTATATAAAAACTCAAGTAAACGGGTCCCAGATTCTAGATCAGTTTTCAACTAAATGAAATTTAACTTGCAATCTCAAAATTTGACAAAAAATGATTGAATAGTGTAAAGCAACATTTTTTAAAATCTGTTTTGTAAAATTTTTACTACTTACCTGTGATTCACTATAAATATTGCAAATATCGTACGGCCGGTGTGAGTCCAATACAAAGAACGTCATGTCCTCGTCCGGTTGCAGAAGTTCCAAAATATCGATACATCCCGCACAATTCACGAACAGCACAAACTTGACGTCGTCTTTGTTCTCGTTGTACGCCCTCACCATCCCGCTGCAGCCCATGATGGGCACAATGGAGTACACCATGTTGTCATACTTGAACAGTGCCTGCAGGATCTTGCTGGTACAGATGGCATCCACATCGTAGTTCACGATCACCAGGACCCGCTTGCCGATCAGCCGCTCGTAGAAATCCTTCCGTAAATCTTCCACAAACATGCTTCCCGATGATCAGCTGGGTGGCAGCCGTATCTATCTACCACCGGGGCTTCGATCGGAGTCAAAAGCACTGTATCAACAATCCCGAACAGGTGCACCTACACACCAAGCTGCGATCAACGCGACGACACAACAAACACACAACGATAGTCCTGCGCCCCGAACAAAGCGAGGCGGGTTCCGAAAGCAAAAACCAGAAAAAACAGTCACCTCCACAATCCGGACAACATTTACATCACTATTCCGGCACCATACGGAATTGGTCCTATTTGTGGAAAAGCATCAGTTTCACAAAACACCACTAAATTCACACGAAAGGCTTCGATAAATTTTCGGCCGACGAGCTGAACGAGTTGCGTTGCGCGCGCGGGTCGTCTTGCAAAGCGAACATAAACACAGCCGTGGCGGCGGAGGAGACGTCGTTTGCGCGCGCGAATTTTTGAGACGGCCCATGTCAATTGGGCGTTATGGACGTTACTATTATTAAAATTTTGTCGACCTATTTGCGGATGCCCGTGTGGTTTGCACGCACACACGCAATAGTGGTTTCTGCTTTTAGTAGTGTTGCGTGTACGTACACGCTGCATTACACGAACACCACTTGAGTTACTGGTTGAAAATAATAAACAAAGATCAGCTGTTCCCAGCAAAATCAAATGGGCATATTTTCAACCAGTAGATTTGCATTAGTGTTCGTGACACCGCGCTGCGAAACCACTATAGTGGTTTCGCAGCGCGGTTTCACGAACACTAATGCAAATCTACTGGTTGAAAATATGCCCATTTGATTTTGCTGGGAACAGCTGATCTTTGTTTACTATTTTCAACCAGTAACTCAAGTGGTGTTCGTGTAATGCAGCGTGTACGTACACGCAACACTACTAAAAGCAGAAACCACTATGCTTCGACCGTCCTGGGCGGGTGGATGTCAAAAGGCATAACGGTAGTATGTTTTGTTTATGAATGAAATTCGCGAGTTTGATGAATGGGATTCACGTTGTGTAACATTGTACACGCTAGCGTATACGCAAAGTACCGGTAGGTACGTGCTGATCTGAAAATAACTGTTATTGTAGTATTTTTGTATTTTGGGCAGTAGTTTTCTGATCATTAATGAAAATCAGCAATGTTCAAACGAGTTGTGGTCGGAGTTTCCGGTGGAGTGGATAGCGCCGTCACGGCTTACATGCTGAAACAGAAAGGTGAGTGAGAATGCTTGCTGGAGGGACATCATAGACTATACTTTACTTGCATTACGAAATTCTGGTAGGTAGATTTTAATTAATCATCGTTCTTCCCTTGACGTAACGTTTCCACTGGAACAGAGCATACTTCTTAGTTAATACCTGAGACTTATTCTGTGAGCGTTCCGCAGTTAACCGAGCTTTTTATGTCAATTTATATTACCATGATTTTTCAAGTAATCATTCAAGAGGTTGTTGAGTAAATCCGCCCAGGTATTACTTCAGAAATTTCTCTGGATATTTATTAAGAAATTTCTTGTAGCATTCGTTTGGAGAATCTATTGGAGATTCCTTTAGAAAATCTACCAAAAAATTCTGCAGAAATTCTTCTAAAAAATCTATTTAATTTTTTTTCGGAAATTTGTCCGAGTATTTAAAAAAATTCCTCACCAATTCTTTCAAAAAATCTTCCATGGATTCATTCAAAAATTTTCTTCAGAGATTTCTTTGTATAGACTTTTCAAACCAAGTTTCAAACCCTCTAAGCAGAATACTTTGAATGAGTGTAATGAGTTTCGTACCTTTTAATTCCGTCCTATTTTGCTTATCCTTTGTCAGATACGCGTTTTTCAACTACCACTTGTGATTTTCCTCAGTGTCAGTAATCTGAGTGAATAACTGACACTGAGGAAGATTACAAGTGGTAGTCGAAATACGCGTATCTGTCAAAGGATAGCCAAAATAGGGCGGAATTAAAAGGTACGAAACTGATTACACGCATTCAGAAATTTGTTTAGAAATTCTTCCTGTTCTACAAAGTCCACTATGAAATCTTTCAAAACATCTTGAATGATTTACTTTTAAAAACCCTCAATTTTTTTTTAAATATCTATGGTTTTGATCAGAAATTCCTCCAGAGAGATTTTTTCAAAAAAATCGTTCGGAGATTACTTCAGAAATTTCTTCAGAGATTCCTTTAACCTTCCAGTAGTCGCGCTGTTGTATTTCGTACAACAGGTGGAAAAAAAACAACAGAAAAAATTCTCAACAACGCCTTCAGAAACTATTTCAGTTTTTCAGAAAACATTTCAAAAGTTCCTTCATAAATTAGTACTGTGGTTAATTTGGATATTCTTCCAAGGATTTCACCAGAAATTCCCCAGCAACTGTTCTAAAATATTCCAAAAACATACGTATCTTTATCTTTTTCTCGTTGCTCTTCTCCAACTTCTTCGCCCAGGAAAGTTTCAGAAATTTCTTTTAATTGGAAACAAAAAGTTTACGAACATTTAATTTATTATGGAAAGTTTTGAAATACGCCTATCTTCCTTCCTTCGAAAAATGTCCTAGAATATATTCTATTTCCTTATTTTAGTTCCTGAAAATTTCTTCCAATAATGAAAAAAAGCATATTGATTCCTTCAAAGAATATTCTAGGATGTTCCAGAATCTTATTTTTCTTCTCAGTGAAGTTTTTTTATATTCCAAGCCGTTATGTTGGGAAAACTCTTGAACATTTGTATGAATAATATTTTCATCCCTCCGGGGCATACGCAATGTTCTAGAATTTTTTTTTCTCCTCTGCTTCTTCTTTTTGCCCAGGAAAGTTAGAAAAATGTCTTTATATTTGAAACAGAAACCTCTCGAATTACATTGACGTTCTTGTAGAAAAGAAGTTTCTTCGAATTCATTTCGACTTCAATCTCGAACACTCAGATCATATGATATCTATTATGCTGGCCCCAACGTGAAATATTTCAGCCGAACTTTGCTAAGCGTAACGGGAGGACAGATAGACAACACCTGGATACATGTGCCGTTTTTGAACTCCTTAATTTAGATTCAGAAAATGTTCATCCCTTAAGGAGATTCTTGAGCATACTGGAATAACAATTTCCAGAAGTTTCCTCAGAAGCCATTTTTAATATGCGAAACATTTCACTCAGCAATGGACTCATAAAAAACGAAAGAAGGTATTCAGAAATGAAAAATGCCAGAAAGTATACTTCCAAGTACACACCTTTAACTGTTACAGGGTTCTAATCCCTGAAATGGTAAGAAATTTCTAGAAGCTTTTCAGGAATTGCGAATTTTTCATTTCATTTCAGCCACCGTGAATGAATGTTCGGAGCGCATACAGCCGAGCAGTAAACTCACGGGTATTTAGCAAAATTATGCTGAGGGTGAGAGAACTTCCAGAGACTTCCGGAAAGTTCTCGAAAATTAAAGTAGTTTAATATTTTAGAACATTCCAGAACGTTCTTCTTTTTTCTGAAACTTTCAGTAATTTCCACAAGCATGCTTTGTTCCAATTGGGCCGTTATGCCAAAAAGAAGAAGAAGATGCTTCATAATATTGCATCGTCTTTCGTCCAGAAACTTTTAGAAGGTCTCGAATCATTAAGAAATTCAATACTCCTGAACATTCCAGAATCTTCTTCTTCTTTTCTTCTGGAGCTTTCAGTAACTTCCAGAAAGTTCTTGGAATTTTCAGAATATTGATGTTCCAGATCATTCCAAAAAGTTCTTCTTATTATTTCTGAAGTTGTGGAACTATGGTGAAACATTTCCATGAAACATTTCAAAACGTTACGGACAGACAGACAGACATCGCTGGGATTTTATATACATGATGATTCGACTAATGATTTCTTTAGAAACATCTCCAGATTTTCCTCTAGACTCCAGAGATTCCTTTACAAATTTCTCCAAAGATTACTTTGAAAAAACTTCCACAGATTTCTTCATGGACCCTTGCTGAAATCCAGCCTAGGATTTATTTGAAAAATCTTTCACGAGTTCCTGAAAAAAAATCTGCCCAGGGATTCCTAATGAAATTCTTTCGGGGACTCCTTTGAAAACTTCTCGTAGATTTACATTAAAAAGTCATCCAGAAAATCCCAAAGAAATTCAATCAGAAATTATTTCACAGACTCTTCTACGGATTCCTTTGGGCTTCAGAATGTCCCTCAGAAATTTCTTCAAGACCTCCTTAAGATAGTCTAGCACAGATAGTTTCCAAAAATGTTGCATGGATTCCTTTAGAAAATACTTATACAATAATTCCTTTCAAAAAATCTAGCAAAGATTGTTCCATCCGAATTTCTTCAGAACTTTTTTTTTTCATAGAGAGTTCTGCACGAATTTTTCAAGACATTTATCTAGAAATCCTTCCATGAACTTTCTCAAAAAAAAAAAACTTCACGGGTTTATCAAAGAAAAAATGATACACGAATACAATAAGAATCAGAAACTCAGAACTCTTTCAAATTTTTTTCAGAAGTTTTATACGGAATTTTCTCCAAAGAATGCTTTAGAAATTCTACAAAAGATTGTTAAGGAAATTCCTTTCGGTATTCCTTCTAAAAATTTCTCTTTCAGAAATTGCTCCAAGGATTTCCAAAGAAAGACTTAGAAAATCCTCAAAAGATTCTTTCAGATTTTTTTTCTACGGATTCTCTCCGAGATTTTCATAAGAATCGTTACAGAAAGGCTGGAAGACATTCTTGCAGATATTTCATCAGAAGTTCCTCCGGTTATTCCTCTGTGTATTTTCTCAGAACATCCTTCAGGATTTCCTCCAAGCGTACCTCTCGGAATTTCTCCATGGATTCCTCCAGGAATTCATTAAAAAATGTTTCGGATATTCATTAGGAGATTTCTTCAGGATTTTTTTTTAATATCTCAAGAGGCTTTGTTAGTATTCTTCAGAAAATCCATCTATTAATTCCTCCGGAATTTTTTTCAAGAAATCGTTTAGAATTTTCCTCAGATTTTTTTTTTCAATTTCTCCTGAAATTACTTCAGTGATAGATACTTTCGGAAATATATTTTAGAGACTTCTTCAATATTCCTAAAATTACTTTAACATTTCAGCAGCAATTTCTTAAAAAAAAGTTCCATGTATTCTTTCAGAAGTGGTTCCAGCAGCTCCTTCAGGAATTGTTCAAACGATTCCTTCAGAGATTCCTCCAGGAATTCATTCATGGGAACGTACCAGTGAAAGGGCGCTGAAATTGGAAAACCTTGACTAACTAGCTCTTATTTTATAATACCATACCATGACAGCATCGGAAATAATTTATCACTCCCTTTTGTCAGTAATCTGCCGAATCATTACAATGGCATTTTTTAAGGAATTTGCTACAAATTTTGGAATTCAATCAGTTTAGTACACGCCAAGATAGTACAAGACATTCACCAAACACATCAGGAATATGTTCAATATTGTCGAAGTCATAAGAAATTTCAAAAGAAGTTTCTTAGAAAGCTTTGAGGAAAAGTCTGGCGAATTGGTAATTTGCATGCATCGGCCAAAAATGTTGTCATTGCTAAGGGATCTGTAAAAATATCGCCAGATAATCACCCCATATACTCCGCTCCGAGATATTTATAAGTTGAACATTTCCACTCCCTTCATTGAGTTACCAAACTGTAGTCAGGATCTTTAACTTAACCATAGAAAAAGGGACCGGATCCTGAAAAATATGAGTTTTCATCATAAGTTCCAAAGTATTTCCTGAGTGTTCTTGAAGTAGGATCAAGGAAGGAGTACATCTGAAGCGTTCCGAGACCATTGGTATGATCTTTTTAGAGAACTGCGTTAAAGTCTGGCAGTTCCAGAAGCACTTTCAATTCCCTCGCACAGATGTCTCCAATTTTTCCGTTTAAATTATTTTTTATTAATATCTGTATTAACGAGATTTTTAGCCCTAGGCTAGTTCATCTCGGGACCCACGCTTTACTTCCCTTCCGAAGGAAGAACTCACATTTTTGCGAGTTTGTCGGGAGTGAGATTCGATCCCAGGTCCTCGGCGTGATAGTCAAGTGCTCAAACCATCACACCAGGTCCGCTCCGTGTGAATTTTTGTTTGGGAGAATAATGGAGAGAATCTCTGTTGCATTTCCCGAAAAAAATGTGAAGAAATTTCTGTTGGGATATCTGAATGAAAACTGTGCAGTTTCTGAAAGAGTCCCTAAAAAATACATACAGAAAATTCGAAAGGAATCTCTCGAGGAATCCTTGAAAAATTCATAAAAATCCGTATTTTTTTCTGAATTTTTGACTAAAAATTCAAACAAATCTACATTAGTATGTATTTCACTCTAATTTTCCAGGATTCGACGTCCGGGGCGCATTTATGAAAAACTGGGATCTGATCGATGAGTCCGGTTATTGTTCCGGCGAGCAAGACTGGTTGGACGCCCAGAAGCTCTGCCGTCAGCTCCGGATTCCCCTCGAGGAGACCAACTTCGTCAAAGACTACTGGCTCGAAGTGTTTGGGTAAATCAAATAAGTGTTTAATCGAATTCTCTGGATTTAATACGTATTGCTTGTTGTAGGAGCTTCCTCAAGGACTACGAAAAGGGAGTAACACCCAACCCGGATATCCTCTGCAATCGTCACATCAAGTTCAATCTGTTCTACAAGTATGCCCGCGAGAAGATGGGAGCCGATGCGATAGCAACCGGTCACTACGCTCGTACCAACTTCGGGCCATTTTTGGAGCAATACGATGACCGTGCACCAATACGGTTGCTGGCCGGTGTAGACGACATCAAGGATCAGACGTTTTTCCTGTCGCAGATTAGTGCAGACGCGTTGCGAAGGACCATGTTCCCGATCGGTGCCATGACCAAGGCGCAGGTAAAACGGTATGCGGCCGATGTGGGATTGGAGGCGTTCGCGCGGAAGAAGGAAAGTATGGGTATTTGCTTTGTGGGGAAGAGGAGCTTTCAGGACTTCATCGGAGAGTATATTGAAACGAAGCCGGGAGATTTCGTGGACTTTGATACGGGGAAGGTGGTGGGGATGCACAAAGGGCTTCACCATTGGACAGTGGGTCAGAAGGCGAAGATTGGTGGTTGCTTGCAGCCGTATTTTGTGTTTCAGAAGGATGTGGACAGGAATGTGATCTTTGTGGTTTCGGGAACAGATCATCCGTTGCTGGTGACGGATATGGTGTACGTGGAGAATCCGGTGTGGATTAATAAACCTGAGAGGTTGAGTGATGGGGTATTACGGTGCCTGTTTAGGTTTCAACACACAAAACCCTTGGTACATTGTAGTTTAATTGAGTCGAGTGAAGACGGGAGCAGGATGTTTGTAAAGCTGGACGAACCGCTGCGAGCGATAACACCAGGTCAGTATGCTGTGTTCTACAAGGACGAGGAATGTTTCGGTAGTGCTAGGATTGTAAAACCTGGACCGTCGATTGTGTACTGCCAACGGTAACATTTAGGCTGTTTTCTGTATAGTTAGCCAAATTATGAATAAAATTTGTATATACTAGAATTAGAACAAGCCTAAAACTATTACTTGAAGATGACAAATTCTTACCCTACATCTTGAGGGTCCCCCGTTCCGGTCGGGAAAATTTTCTCGACTCCCTTGGCATAGTGTATCATTGTGCTTGCCTCACAATATACAAATTCATGTAATGGAAGGCAAAGAAAGCCCTTCAATTAACAACTGGGTAATTCTCGCCGTAAAGACCGGCCCACTAATACACCTTGTCTTTAAAAATGTTTGAAGTCGCGATTTTCTGAAAGTCCTCGCTAAAAAAGTAAGGATAATGCATTTGGTTACTCTAATTGATGGTCCCCCCGTTAGTTGGAGCTACAATAATTTTTGAAGACCCCTCGATTTTGGTCAAATGGTGGCTCATTTAAACCGTTATAACTCGAAAGTTTCTCCAAAAACCACATCAAAACGAATTGTTGTTGAAAAAGGGAAAGATAGAGCTACTATTTAAAATTATAAAAAGTTGGGTCGGCCATATTGATTTTGGTCGCCATCTTGAATTTTTATACCAAAACTTTCACCAATTTTTAAATTTTTTGCATCAATTGAAAGCTAAGGCATTTATGCATAACATATAAAAAATTAGCGATGTATTTTTCTTCCAAAGCCAAAATCGAGGGGTCTTCAAAAATTGTTCAAAGCTCCAACTAACGGGGGGTCCATCAATTTGAGTAACCAAATGCACTTTCCTTACTAGAGATAAAGGTGGATAATGAAATGATAGATATGATAGTATTCGCTAGGTAAATATGTACGATTTTCTTCATTCGAATGTTATTCGGCACCCATATTGTTAATATCCATGAAACAAGTTTCCCTGCAAAAAGAGCTCTACAAGGAGAGATCAATTCGCATAAAGAAAGACATCTTGTGAAGTACAAGTTTTAAAAGAATCATAAAATCATGGAGATAGGAAGGAAGCAGAGTTTTCGAGTGCCCACTCAATCGATTCTATAGCTACAATACTTGGAGTGGAAGCTAGAGATTCGTAACTATACACACCGGTTTATTCGAAGACATTTGGAATGGCTTTGCTCAACCTGGAAACATTTGTATTATCCAGACAAATCGTTCAGGAGCCCGGAACGTTCCTTCAAACCGAAAGACGTCTGTTACTACTTCCACTACTTACATCATTTTATTAGCTTGACCAGTTCTATTTAGGATTACCTCTTGTAGTCCTCACATCCCAGACCACATAGGACAAGCTTCTTTTGATGCTATAGATATGGTATACTACAATGTAGGGCGTGGTAGTAACAACCCTCATGAAACTCCCTTGGAGTCTTTGTACCGACTTTTCGAACCCTCTAAGCAGAATACCCTCTTTGAATGAGTGTAATCAGTTTCGTGCCTTTTAATTCCGCCCTATTTCGACTACCACTTGTAATCTTCCTCAGTGTCAGTTATCCACTCCACCTCTTGGAGTATCAATATGTAAAGTTTACAAAAGCTCAAATGTGCAAAGAAATGAAATGCACATAAGAATTCCGAAGAAATTCTAATTGTTTGGGTTGTTTTCAAGAAACTGTTGTGATTCCTTCCAGGCGAACGTCAACACATTTGTCATATGTTAAGTTCAAATCCTGAAAAACGTGATGAGGGTACACCATTGTGAGCCTATGAGGCGAATCTCCTACGATGAATCTTCCAAAACCTAAATAAGATTTCAATGGAACTATAATACCTGTTGAATATTTTTGATACCAACAAGCAGCATGGGAAACGACAAAGCATAGAATGTAGCAATTAGTGGTTACCATGGCACACATGACAATCACAATGAAATAAAAGAACGAAAATTTCGCAACAACAAGAAAATATACAAAAAGAACCAAACCGGCCTCCATCTTTCATTCCTCACTTTTGCTCACAAAACAAAATCTTCCTACTATCGGATCATTTTGGATTTTTCATTGCGTGGATTGGAAGATATGATCAAGAAGAAGCCTAGTGATTATAAAAGAAGGGAGGGATGTAGAATCCTAGCAATCATTTGAACACATTATTAATGTTTTACAAATCGATAATCTGGCTAAGAAGAATTTCGGATAATGTAATAATAGAGCGATCCTTTCCAATGGTGAACATAGTTTATTTTCACATCTTTTCTAACCAATTAATACATTTCCAGTGTTATCAGAGCACATCAGTTAGGTATGATTTATCACGTCGTTTTTACCTGTACACAAAAACGCAAGAACTGATTGGGCCATGTGCAGATAATGGCATCGAAAACCATGCCTGTCAATTTCAAGTGTAACATTGTAGGTTAAACAGCTGCGTAATTTCCTGCAGTCGACGTCTAAAATGCAGTTCACGTACCTGCTACGTTTGAAAAGGGATAGCTCCAAATAGTCGTCATTTGTGGTGAATTAGTATCCCCAATATCCACAAATCAGTACATTCCAATTCATTCTACAACATTTGTTCGAATTTCGTACATTAACAGCCAGGTTGTATGTTTTACAAAGATTTTTTTTATTGCATCTTACAAATTCAGTGTGTTTCACCGTTTGGACTTAAGCGTTTCTAAAGAAAAAAAAAACTAATATCATTTCTTACAATCGGCTCGACGATGGACTATTCACATTGAGGGGTGGTGTCTGACAAATGAAAATAAACTATAACTGCATAAAGGTACGGTAATAGCACTGTAATGCTTCACGATGGGTGGTGGTAAAAAGTAAGCCTAACTAAAGTTAATATACCTAGGGCTAAGAATGGTCATTATCCTGTGTTCTTTGAAGGGCGGGGTCCTGTTTTGTTTTCTCGCTTTCTCTCCTCACTAAGGCGACACTTTGACGGGTTCCTCCTCGGGACTGAAGAACAGTGCACTGACCGCGAATACCAGGAAAACGACACCACCGATGAGGGTTACTGAAAGGGGAAAGAGAAGACGGTTTTCACCAAAACCATTTCGACAAAACCGTAAAAAAACACCTACCAGTTCTGACGGAGATTTTCTGCGCGATCATCCGGCCGCCTATCACGGCGAGCCCGGTGCAGATGGCGTGTCCGATTACGCCACCGATGATCACACCGTACACGTTTTCGCGGGCGCTCAGGATGATCGTGGTCAGCTGGGACCGGTCGCCCCACTCCGCCAGGAATGTCATCGTGAAGGCCTGCATGAAGATTCGGAGCAAAAGATTCCACGCGCTGCGTTGCTTGTTCTTGCGGATGACGCCCGTTTCGGCGTCCTGGACGACGGTGGCCGACGTTTCACGTTCCAGCTAAGATTGTCATCATTTTTTATGAGGGAAGAGTATAACGATTAGATGAATAGTCGGCTTACAGAGCGCAAATTGGACATTGGAAGCACTACTAGAAGCTAGCGGGTTTGAGAAAAAGCACAAGCGAAGAAAGCAATCCGGAAATAAATACCTAGATACATAAAGGTAGAAACCAAAACGGAGGGACATTAATAAGCACAATTATATACGAAATCCTAAACCAAATTGTGGAATAAATGCGCGCTTTATTGTATTTGTATGTGTAAACTGTGTAATCCATTTTAACTGGCAATAAAATTAAACAAATAAGTAAGCTGGTTAAACCCAAACATCAATAAATTATTATCTTTCGGGAAAACCAAGAAAAGTATACAAGCTATTAGAAATGTGCCATAGGATCATTTTAGATCAGCCCGCCCATAATCAAAAGTTCTATGTGATTTCATAGAAAAGATAGAACCAAATATGAAACTTAATTACATTCTTTATAGAAGATCAAGCAAATTTTTGCAGGGAATTCCTAAAACATTCCGAAATTCAGGTTATACATTTAAAATATTTTATATGCATTCGAGTAAAGTAAACAAAAGTTTATTGGACAAATACAATTTTTAATTTTTAGTGCAGCAAAAAAACAGATAGGGTGGGGTGGGGCAAGATGGGTCACCTAAGGATGGATCACCATAACTTTTTAAATACAAATCGTATTGGTTTGTATTCGTCCGCTACTCTTTAATACACTAGTTAGCTATGCTAAAAGTCGATAAAAAGTTCATTAAATACAAAATATGATGTTAAACAAGCAGTTTTAAAAAGTAATCGATTTTGCGCCGTGAAAAAAGTGCGGGGCGTGGAGCGGACCTGGTGTGATGGTTAGAACACTTGACTATCACGGCGAGGACCTGGGATCGAATCCCACTCCCGACCAACTCGCAAAATGTGAGTTCTTCCTTCGGAAGGGAAGTGAAGCGTGGGTCCCGAGATGAACTAGCCAAGGGCTAAAAATCTCGTAAATACAGATAAAAAAAAAAAAAAAAGTGCGGGGCAAGATGGGTCACCTTTTAAGTAATTTACATTTTCTCAACGAAAAACGTCAAAATATAAGATTTGTTCCGCATTCACATATGCTCCATATCCATACTGAGTAAACAAGACCTACTAGTAAACATTTTATAAATTTATTTGGAATATAAAAAAAAATATGATTTGAGTGGTCCTTAGGCGACTTGAAAATCGATGTTTTCACAAAAAAAAAATATCATAATTTTATGTTATAATTTTGAGCGTTCATTCCGCTTGATTGAAGTCATTTATTATGGGATAGTCTTGTAATAAAAAATAAATAACTTTTGAATGCTCCAAAAATACGTTCGAAATTAAAGGAGACCCATCTTGCCCCGCGGCCGTTTAATGAAGATTATATGGAATGTATCGCATAAGAAAAATGGCTAAAAACCATTTTATTTTTTATTCTTTTATTTTTTCGGTCGCAACAAACTCAATATGCCAATAATTTTTGATCAATATCATATTTTCAAACTGCCGCACAAAGTTGTAAAAAGATGTAAGAAGAAATGTAAACATCGTGGCGTGGCTGTCAGTGAGCTGCCTCTTCTCTCAGGTACGGTACACGCTTAGGTGACGGCTAGTAGCGACGACATCCTATCATCTTATAGAGTCGGATGACACTGAACTGTAACGCCGGATGAGCTAATGTCAGCCAGGGGAGTAAGCTGGCTTTCAACTGGGAATAAATTGCGCCTACCCTCTATTCAATTTTAGTACCATTAGAAGGACGTAACGGCCAACCAAGAAAATATCTATTTTCGTTCGCAAAATTGGGTTTTAACACCGTTTTATCATGCTAAAAGCAAGTCAGCATGTGATTCAAGCATAATCCCACACATTTTATTTAGATTATATTGAAAAATTTTATTCCGAAAAAAATCAGTGGTTTGTTTTTGCCATTATGAAAGATTTGCCTCTACTCTCGCTTGTTTTTGTTTTCGTTTTGTTTGGAGTGTGGAAATCGGTTGAAAATTGAAAACTCCCAGAGCGGTTCTGGTGCTTTAAATGAGGATAATTAAACACTACAACTCTAGAATTTTCGATAATTACCGTAAAAACTGAGCATCAGCACCGAAAGGAAGAAAAAAAACGCTAATGTTTTTACTATTGTTGATGTTTATAAACAACTAAACAAAAGATGTTTACAAATTAGAACCAACAGCAGATGGCGCGCAGGTGGGCATGTTTGGGTGGGCGTAGAGGGTAGGATCTACCACCCCTGATGTCAGCGCCGCCTTCCATCCCGTTAAACCTTAAAGAACGTTCCAGACCTGTAGTTTTTGACACTGGATGGAAGTAGGTTCACATGAACACTCCTGATTTGCGCTGATCAGGCTCTGAGCTCAGCCCCCATAACGGCCGGTGCCAACCTTTAGGTGGCCTTCTTGCTTGCATACATAACCACCAGTATCTTTGGCGGCTACTACATTGGGAGGGAAAGATAGCGGCTTTGAGGTGGACCCAACAGACTCAGTTAACAAGCAGGGTGCGGCACGAGGTTGTACAGCGCCGGTAAATTGCGTACACCTCACGCGGGCATTGAATCCAAGGCTGAACCGCAACAGGAGTGGACGACCAAAAATGCTGGTAATCGATTAGCAAGTCGATAAGGATCGTGTACACCAGCGAGCGGAACAACATTTGCAAGGTCTGCTGAAACTCCCCAAGTTGGTGGCTCTGGCCGAGGAGCGGAGCGCGGTCCACCCAAACGAACAGCTTCTTCTTTGCTGGAAGCTCGATGATGGCGCACGAAACCATGCAGCACGCCGGAGCCGTAGGGATGAGAGAAAATCATTCCACGATTCAAGCTGCATGGCCGGAATCTATTGTAGAGGCGCGACCAGCACTAGTAAGCAGACCCCTAAGTTGGCTACAAAGTGCGTAACTATCAAAGAAATCAAGCACCAAGAGGTCAACCCTCAGATGACCAGAAGTCAACCGAAACAAGGAAAAGAGAACCTTCGGATCATCACATCAGATAAGAGGAAGTCACTGATACAAAAGGCAAAGCCGGTCTGCAAGTGCAAGAGGAGCGACACGCTAATAATCAATACCAAGGTGTTGAGGGACATGAGGGGCTCGTCGTTGAGCGTGGTTGTGAAATCGTCAGGGAGTCCAATAAGGCACCAAAATGCCCAATTTGCGACACGACGGGCGGGCATAAATGTCCCGGCACACGTGGAGGACGAAACAACCGATGATAGTTACACAGTTGAACTTCAACCACCGTGAGGCCGCACAACAGTTGTTGTGGCAGTCAGTGTCAGATTCAAATACAAATACTGCCCTACTAGGGGACCCATACAGCATCCCTCCTGGCAACGGGAACACAGTAGCGGATAAGGCGAAGCTAGCGGCGCTCTGTACAGTCCGTCGATTCCCGCTTCAAGAAATATTTTCCACGTCGAACAAGGCCTTCGCAATAACGAAGATCAACGAGGGTACTACTGCAGCTATAACGTCCCCTATGTGGCCGAGAGGCTAGTTCTCGTCTATGCTAGATTGCTATCAAGCGCATTAGTGAGATTGAGTCCCGTGGTCATGGTTGAAGTCTTCAAGTCTGGTCGGTCGAGTATAGGGTCTAGAGTAGGATAGCCGGTCAACTTACGCAAGAGGTTGAGCTCTACTCGAAGATATCTATGGTTAGACTGAACGAGGCAGTCGCAAACGTAGGCGACAGAAAACCCTACAGTAAGAATGTGCAGCGTCCATAATCGGTGAAGCCCGAGTCTAAAACCTAGCTCAAACGACAATGGGTATATACACAGTGACCATCTGGCAAGTCGGTTGAACTCGGAGGAAAACGGCCACAACCAAGGGTTATCGACAGCAATCAAAGATGACTGGCTTCGCGCTTCGGCAATCCGGCAGTTGTGGAGCGATTGCTCATGGAGGGTAACACCGAAGAACTGCCTATCGACAATATAGTTGAAAACCCTAAGCCACGCATGCGCTACCGCAATGCCAAGGCGATCCCTACCCAGGAATGGGCGCAGACCTGTATACTAGTGTTGCCCAGAAATCGCAGGAATCCACGCATCTTGCCAAAGAACTAGAAGGAGGATGCAAAGAACGCACACCGATGAGGGTAGAATGGAGTAGTGAGGCCTACAGCATGACTAAACTGACGCTAAGAAGATATCCGATCATATCTCAGCCAACACGACCACTGGGATGGAGCCTATACAGGGCGGTCATGGCCAAACGAAGAGCGCGTCAGCACCCCGAGAAAGCTCACCCGGAATGCTGCAGAAGATCGTGGAAACGTTGTTCCCGCGCCACGATACACAACCATGGGCTTCCATCCTCTACGGCCAAACCGACCATAGTGAAGTTACTCCGGTGACCGACGCGATAGGTATTCCGACAGTAGCCATTAAGGAGGCCATCGATGCTAGCCCTGACATGTATGGCTATGCAATTGTGCATGCTTGGACAAAGTTGAATTTCCGGGGAAATAGAAAAGACAAAGATTGGTTTTGATACCCCCCAATACGGAAGCTATCTAGGGGCATATCAACTGGACACCACCGGATAACTGATTATTCTGTAGAGGGTGACGGTCTATACGTTTACAATGAATGCTATTAGATAAGGGACCGGAACGGCCGAGATCGGGCTCCAAAAGAAGCGGAATCCTAAACCACGCGGTCATCACGCTAGACGTAAACAATGCGTTTAACAGTGTCAACTGGGCTGCCATCGAGAGCGCCATACATAATCTAGGCGTCCCGAATAACCCGAATGCCTAACACTGTAGAGCTACTTCCAGAACAGAGTGATCCTCTATAACACCGGTGAAGGAGTGATGCGATCCATCCCGGTATTATGAAACGTGGCTGGCTTTGCTGACGTTACCCTCGTATAGTCGATAGAGGAAGTGGAGCTGACAGCAGCGCATGCGATTGGCATACATAGTGGAGGACTGGATGAGGTCGGCATTGTTGAAGACAATGTCAAGAAGCGATGTCTTAGCGTGGTGGTTTGAATCCATCAACCAAGCCGTTTCAATTTTAGCGACGTTAGGCAAAGGATTTACGCATGTACGATGTATTCACAGACAAACAGACGTAACACTCTGATAATTCACATCGTACACCGATTTAACGGTCTTTTCCAAAATTTGATAGTTGGCCAACTGCCCAACTGTGGCGCTCGCATCGTTTTTGTTCGAGTTTGACGTTTGCTCACTACCGCCACCTAGTTGGTGATCGGCCAAACATAGGCCTTTTAGCATTGAGCGAATATGTTTCCGTGACTATGATTTGAATCGAAAAATGTTCGAAGTGTTACGTCTGTTTGTCTGTGATGTATTGTTCATATATGGTCTACATGCCCAATTCTCACCTTCTAAATAAACAATTTCGAACTTGTTCGCACCCTAGCGAATACTATCAAATCCTTCATTTCATTACCTACTTTAAATATCTACTCGCTTGCCCTGATAAAGCCATAAAAGTTTCAAATATAAAGTATAATACGGTGAAACCAAAAATTCAGGCTTATTCTGCGCGGCGTGTGAGGTGAGACGGACGGTCTCGTCTCACGTGACGTGAGACGACTAATGCAAATCAAATGGGATCGAGTCGACTTTTGTCACCTCATTCGACTCGTCTCACCTCACACGCCGCGCAGAATAAGCCTGATTATTCCAGGAAAATTTACTCAATTGCAGAACTATTTTAGCGCCAGCAAGTTTCACTAGATACGCCAAAAATTATTACAGGAAAACTTACTAAATTACAGAACCATCTTGGCGCCAATGAGTTTCATTAGATACGCCAAAACTTGTTCCAGGAAAATTTATTCAATTACAGAACCATTTTGGCGCCAGCAAGTTTCACTAGAAAGGCCAAAAATTGTTCCAGGAAAATTTACTCAATTACAGGCTATGAGTGCCATCAGTAATCTCACGCTCCCATATTCATCCTATTCGAAATCAAGCGATTACGGCGCCGATTGATTCCGTTCTTTTTGCTAACCTTCGTGCTCACTTTCAATAAAAAATACAAAAATAAGAAACAAAACGAACAGTGCTTCAATCCTTTGTTTTTCGTAGGATGAAAATGGGAGCCACATGCTTAAGAAGGGAACCGATACCCTAGAACCCTTTTTGCACCAGAAAGTTTTACTAGATAGGCCAAAACTTGTTCCAGGAAATTCCCTTTGCGATTTATTACTTTGGGAAGCGCCAGAACCCGACTCCGGATAATCGAGTGCGACCTGTATATATGTAATTTACTAGTTTTTCAACTTGTAATATTTGCTTTCCGGTCGGCTCAAGACTTAATCCTTTAAGGAGAGAAAGAGAGGACAACTTAAGGCGGTAGCTGGTGGATTGTTTACCAAAGAGAAAACTAATGTACGAATTAACGGCATTTGATGTTTAAACACTTGACTCTGTTGTAAACTAGGAGTAAAACAGGTTTTGTTGAATTTGCAGGAGCAAAAACGTTATTAAATAAATAAATAAATAAATAAATTTTATTTTTATTTAACTATAACGACAAAAAGCTTGACAGATAACTCAAAATACACAAAAAAACTCAACGCCTACTCTGTTTTAGCGCTGCTGCTTATTTTCTTGCTACACTTTCAACAGATTCCATATAAAACTTTGAAAAATCGCCAAAATTTGGAAAATATTCCGATCATCTCGAGACTTTCACAGATTGCTCTGCAAAAAGAATTAAAATTGAACTATAGATGGCAAAGATATCACCAAATCACTTTTCCACGTTTTACGAAAATGACCCCAAACTTTTGGTCGATGACATGAAGAGTTAATTTACTTAACCTTCCGTAACTCGCGCGGTTGACTACCTGCGCCAGCACCACGCGTAAAATACAACAGCGCGATCGCTCGAGGGTTAATAACTTTTTTTCTAGATTATTTAGCTAAGTTCTGTAAAAAGCAGTTGAAAGCTAATAGAAAATGGGTTATATTACCGCTCTCATCTGAAAATTTGGTCGACACAATTTCAAGCGACACTGCCGTAAGTTTATATTCATTTTTTAGAAAATTTGGCAACTTTGGGTTAAGTTAACACACAAAAATTTTTGAAAAAGTTTCATTTAAATCATGTTCGAAGTTTGTTTGACTTATTATCTTTTGAATGAGACCTAGGGTTTTGAAATCGGACGCAAATCGGCGGAGATATAGGCCTAAAAAAATGAGATGTTTTTGAGGGGATGACCCCAAACTTTTGATCGGGAGTGTACATCGAAAATGATGATTATTCATAACGTTGACTCAAAAGTGATAAAAAGTCAAATGGGACTGTTATGCGAGTAGGGGCAGCATAGAACCATAACAAAACTAAAGTCAACGCATTTATAGGTTTTATGACGATTCCCACAAATTCACCAAAACCAATATGGCTTTAAATTGTTACTTGATGTAAGTGCAACCTATTGCAACAAACCAGCAATGACAAAACATATGTTCCACGCTGGATACATGGACTGGAAACAAAACTGCATATAAAGTACCGCGCATAATGTTGCTAAAACGAATGACGAAATAAGAAACTCTGCAAGCAATATTGAGTCAGCAATATTATGGACACAAAGGCCCTCTATATCTTATCTCTAAATTCGTCTACAAGCGTTGTGTAGCCAATATTTTGCTTGTGTGTTGCTAAGTGCGTGTTTGTATGTGTGTGTGAAGGTGTATTTGGGCCAGATTAGCATTCATTGATAGTGTCACTCAGCCGCAGGCCAGGAGATGGTGGGTCCTCGTTTTGCTGCGTGTTGCGAGGCTTTGATGCAAGAGCGTTATGAAGACATAGGTATGATGTAAATTATCGCTTATTTCATAGATAAGAACCGATGCCAAACTGCCGATGCTGTTAGCCAGAGAGCTATAGGAGCGAAATCATATGAAGTTGGAGCGTGCATTGAGGATAGCTTGACGTGTGATATTGATACTTAATAAAATTAAAACAGCACGATGAGAAGGATGGAGTCAGGGCACAATGGGCGGTTGGGGGGAATTCGATAGGTTTTACTGTTGATTTAAGATGGAACCTGTTGACCACATGAGAGATTGGAAGGATGAAGGATATTGAAGTTGCTACGGAATGCGGTGAGCGGTGTGAATAACAAACCCAATATGAACGAATAAGGAAGTGAAAACTGAAAGAATTCAAGGAAGAAACCAAAACGCACTCCCGGTGGGTGTGGTGTTTTATCAAAGTTAACACAATGGGGGTCACTACACTAAAAGATGTACTGGCAAGATTTGGCTAACCCGTTTGCTTTGGTTGATGGACCCGGTTGAGCCGACCGCAGTAACGTCGATTCCATCGGAGATGACCCCATTGGCGCCGGTGCCCGCACCGGTCGCATTGATTCCTCCGTTGGCCACGATGCCGGATCGCGTCCGCTGGCGTTGTTCGTTCTGCTCGCCGATCGTTACGGCAAGACTTTTCGACGAACCGAGCTTATTTCTACTAATACTAGTGCTACTATCACTGAGATGATGCGGATGATGGCTGGGGAGATGCTGATTCGAGCCCTGCAGGTGCGTCGCCGACGCAGACAGGCGAATCGTTTGGGACCCAGGCACCTCGCGGTGAGCGTTCGAGACGAGCGAGTGGAGCGATCCATTCATGGTGCTCCCGTTGCCGCCGCCGACGGTACGATCCGGCGACGAATGAGCCTTGCTACTATTGTCATGTTCGTTGAGAGGAACCAGTTCGACTGTTTCCTTGCGGTTGCCGTTCATCGAGCGCATCAACTGATGGGTTTATTTTTTGGCATAACGAACATGGAAAGGTTCCAGGGAAATACAGGAATACAGATTTAGTTAAAAAAAATAAGTTTGCAGAGAGAAGTGTGTATTTGTGTATCAATTTGGATACGCGTAAAAAAATTAAATACAGTGGTCGAATATTATCCATAATTAGAATCACATGCTTCTTGTGTACTATAGTCATGCTGTTATTTTGAAACAAATTCTCCTCTTAACTCAGATTATTTTTAAGCGACTTTGTAATCGAAAATGTGTAGAATGTTTCAAACAGAAGTCGTAATATTTTGAGTTCAATATACAGGGTGTTAGGTTCGTGAGTGCAAACTTTTTGAAGGGTGATGGAGGACCATAAATGGTGAAAAAATTGTTCTACGCATATGGTCAAATCTCAGCCGTTACGTAGTTATTGAACTGCCCATGTTTTTGACTCTCATTGCCTTAACTGGCTATAACTTGAAAATGGTCAAACTTATCGAAATCTTTTAACCCATATTATTATTGAATTTTTTATCAAATGGCATCTTTGAATTGATTGGTTTAGTTAATTAACTAAGTTTTCTAGAGCAAAATAGCTAAAAATAGTGTGTTTTAATTTGTTTTTGTCACTTATCTTTGAAACATGCGTAATAAATTAAAATTCTTTCTTTGGCAAAGTTGTGGCTCCTGTTCAACTCTACAATTCGTTCTTTGACACCAAGCTTCTAGCTCTTATCATTTTCTTGCAATTTCGATTTAAATGTGCGGCACAGTGCGCAAAAAAGTGCTTACCTTGACAGTTGCAAATTTTTAACCTGAAATGCGATGTTTAAATCGAAATTTCAAGAAAACGATAAGAGATAGACGTTTAATGTCAAAGAACGAATTGTAGAGTGGAACAGGAGCCACAACTTTGTTAAAGGAAGAACTTTAATTTATTACGCATGTTTCAAAGATAATTGACAAAAACAAATTAAAACACGTTATTTTGAGCTAGTTTGCTCTAGAAAACTTAGTTATTTAACTAAACCAATCGATTCAAAGATGCCATTTGATAGAAAATTCAATAATCTTTCGAATTTGGGTAAAAAAACTGCGATAAGTTTGACCATTTTCAAGTTATAGCCAGTTAAGGCAATGAGAGTCAAAAACATGGAAAGTTCAATAACTACGTAACGGTTGAGATTTGACCATATGCGTGAAACAATTTTTTTCACCATTTATGGTCCTCTATCTCCCTTTAAAAAGTTTGCACTCAGGAACCTAACACCCTGTATATTAATAAATGTGCTCTGATTCTCAAGTCCACCCGCCTTTTCTGGTTCTTCAAGAGATTAATGGATAACATTTTCAACAACTTCATTGATTTTCGTAATTTTTGAGTACAGCACGAGTCGTACATTTATCCAACCAGGCTTGCCTTACAAAAGTGTTGTTTAAACATTGCTACAAAAGCACTAATAAAGTTACTTTCTTTCATAAAATAACAGTGGTATATTTTAATCAAGGTAATTCAGATTTCCATTTGAAGTGCTCATGAATTATATGGAGATCTCCAAATAAATATAGGTGACGTAGACATTTTGGAAAGTAGGTGTTTTGCCCAAAACTAGGCCCCATGAAAATTTTATGGAAAAAAATCTACTGAAGGAAGTCTGATAAAAATTGATCCACGTGGTATGCAGTTTTTGGCAGCTCATGGAGGAGGATTTACCAAAAAAAAAGTTCAGTATAGTCTGAAAATTCCAAAAGCATTTCACCAAAAATCATCGAAAAAAACTTACAAATACTACGAAGAGGATTTTTTTTATTTGTATTAACGAGATTTTTAGCCCTAGGCTAGTTCATCTCGGGACGCACGCTTTACTTCCCTTCCGAAGGAAGAACTCACATTTTGCGAGTTTGTCGGGAGTGGGATTCGATCCCAGATCCTCGGCGTGATAGTCACGTGCATTTACCATCACACCAGATCCGCTCCACCAAGAGGAATTTGTATTAATTTTGTCAATAGTTTCATCAGTCATTATTGCCATTAAATATTATAGAATTTCCGCTACACTTTACTTAAACTTTACAATGCCCGAACTCGTGAAAAATTTTCAAAAAAATATTTTTGAGATGGTTATTTTATAAGCTTTAATCGCTAATTTTTGGAATGTACTTTTTTCTCTTTTTTGAGTTATGACTAATTTTGTTGAAAAATGTCCAAATGTGTCATATAAGCCTTTTCTTTGAAAAATCATAACTCAAGAAAGAAGCATCGCAGAAACTAAATTTTTTAATGAAAATGAAAGCAAATTTTCTCAGGAATTAAAGAAATGAAGTGGAAAAAGTTTTCCACGAAATTTTCCACCGATAAGAAAATTCATAAAGAAAAGCCAGGAAACACTATGCCCGAACTCGCGGAAAATTTTCATAAAAATATTTTTGAGAAGGTTGTTGCATAAGCTTTGATCACTGAAATTTTTGGAATGCACATTTTTTTCTTTCCTGAGTTATGGTCAATTTTGTGAAAAATTACCATGTACGCATTTATTATATGGTCATTCTTCACATAATTGGCCATAACTCAGGAACGAAAAAAAAGAGCATTCCAAAAATTTCAGCGTTGATTGCTGAATGATCGCTCATAAAATTACCATCTCGAAAATATTTTTTTGATTTTTTTTTATTTGATTTGTCTTTATTAACCCTTCAGCACGCGCGCAGTTGTAAAAAGTACAACACTAGCAAAAATCCTCGCTCGTCGTATACAGCGCCAGCGCGGTGCAGTTTCGGTTGTTTGATGGCGCGCGTCCTGAAAGGTTAAAAAGACTTTCAGCCCTTGGCTGGTTCGTCTCTTCTCTCATCATGTTCATAGTATTCGTTCATGTGCATGCTGTTCGGGCATAGTTTTTCCGACTTTTCTTTATGAATTTTCTCAACGGTGGAAAATTTTGTGGAAAACTCTTCCTAGTTCATTTTTTTTTTCAGATTTCTGAGAAAATTTGCTTTCATTATCTAAAAAAAACTCTGTTTCTATGATGCTTCGTTCTTGAGTTATGATTTTTCAAAGTAAGTAGTGTCAGGGGAAAACACAAAATTTCTATCTGAGTTTTTCTGGGAAATTCTATTTAAAATTTTTCTACGGGGTTCCCGTGGAATTCTTCTAGGTGTTCCTCTAAATATTCCCTTAACAATGCCATTCCGGCAATCATACATTTACAGTTTCGTGTATAGGATTCCATCTAGACATTCTAGCAGAAGTTCCTATAGAGATTTCTTGGCAGATTCTTTCAGAGATTCTTGCAGCAATTCCTCTAAATTGAGTTTTTTTTCAGGATTTTTTTTAAGTTTCTCTATAAATTTTTCAAGAAATGATACTGAAGGAATACCAGGATATATTTCTGACGCAATCACAGGAGCATCTCCAAAAAGAACCTTTGTATGATATTCTGCTAGAATCCCGGAAGGAATTTCTCTAGGAATTTATGGAGTAATTTGCGCAGGATTGTCTTAAAGGTAGCGGTATTTTATGAAGATAAAAACCATGGAACAACTTTTGGAGAAATCCCTTGCTGAAATTAAAAAAAAATCCTTAAAATACTGAAACAATCCCTGGAGATAATTCTGAAAAAATACTGGAGAAATTTTTTGAAGAAATCTCCTCGCCAATTCCTGTAAGAAAAATCTGAATGTAGTTTTCAAGGATTTCCAGGGACTTTTTTCCCAAAATTCCAGGAAAACTTTTCGGGAAATGTTGGTGATTGTGAAACTCTAAGAGAAAAATGTTGAGAAAGAGTTCCTGAAGATATCTTTCAATAGTGTACTTAGAGGATTTTAGAAAAAAAAAATCCTAGAGGAATTTGGAAAATCCCTTGAGAAAATTTCAATGAAACTGCTGTAGGAATTCCTAGGAATTGTGAGAAATTTTTGAATCCTTAGGAAAAATCCTAGAGCTCGTTGGAGGAAATGTTGGAGATATTTCCAGGGAAATATAAGGAGGAATGCTTCTGAAACTCCTGAATCTGTACAAACTTCTGCAGGAATCAGTGCAAGAATATCTGGATGATTTTTAGCTGGATTTCCTGGATGAAGTAATTAAAAAATCCTGGAGACATTCCTGCGAATATTTTTAATGAAATCCTTGAAACAAAAAAACGGGGAAATCTCTGGAGGAGTTCGTGATAAAATAGCTGTTCGGATTCCTCAAGGTATATTTTCAAAAAAAAACACTAGTCAATTATAAAGACATATAAAACTTCAAGAGAAAGTTATGATTCCTTCAGAAGGATTTTCTAAAGGAAACTCTAGAAGAATTCTGAAGTAATCCCAGGCAAAGTTTCGGAGGGAATCCACAGAAAACTTCCAAAACGAAATCTTGCAGAAATTTCTAAGAAAACATAAAGGCATATCTGAAGGAAACCCTGGAGAAATGCATTAGAGATTCCTTGGAAGAGTTTTGGAATGCTTGGAAAAAATTTATGAATGATTTCCTGGAGTAATTTCAGAAAGATATCCATAGTGTAATTTCTGAAGGAATCCATCGAAGATGTTCAATAGGAGATATTTCTGAAGAAATCACTGAAAGATTAAAAAACTTTGTAGATTTTTACATGAATTCCTAGAAGTTTATCTTAAGGAATCCCTTTTAGGATTATCTTTGAGAATTTCTGAAAGAATTCTTGAAAAAAAACTTTAAAAAATGTGCTTAAGAAACCCTTTGCGAAATTTTTGAAGGAATTTTGAACTTTTGATTTTCAGAAAGAAACTGATGGATTTTTTAAGAAACCCGTGGATGAGTTTTGAAAGAACTGGAGGAATTTCTGTAGCAATTCTTAGAGAATTTTCTAAAGGAATCCATAGAACAATTTTGGAAATAATCCATGGACGGATTTATCAAAGAGTTGTTTAGTTTCTGGATGAATTTTAAGCGAACTTCAGGAAAAAAAATCATGAATGAATAATGGATTTCTAAAGGAAATGCCTGGACGAATTCTTGAAGGAATTCTAACAGGTATTTTAGAAAGAATCCTTGGAAGAACTACTAAAGATATCACGGATGGCCTTCTAAAGCAATAACTGGAACATTTTCTGAAGGCATCAATGGAGGAATTGTTGAAGAAATTTGGTGAATGGTTTTCTTGGCTTTCCTTGGTACAATTTTTGAAAGAGTACATATAAAGGAATTCCTGAAGCAATCCTTACAGACCTCACAGGGCGTGTTTCTGAAAGAATCCCTGGAAAATTCACATTATACGGAGGAATTTCTGATGGAATCCCAGGATTTCTCTAGCGATTTTTCCCGGGATTTACACACACAAATTATAACGCAACACTCAACGATCAAGATTCCGGCTGAAAATAGCCAAACACTATCAGCTGGGCAGTATAACCCGTTAACGCCTACGTGTCTCGTAACTTCAATCTTCAAATAAATTTGAATAAAATAAAAACGATTTCACGAAAATGATTGGAAGTCTGTTGCGTGGTTCAAAAAAAAACAAATATCTTCGATGTAGTTGAGTTCGTCTGACCGTGACTGCTCCCGAGTTAAAAAGAAATCGTGAAATAAGCATCCGATGTTTTTTTGTTTATCAAACACAAGATAAACAATTCACAAATCGTTTAAATTACGTTCAGCCTCTTCTTCGGCCGAAGCTCGAGGTTCCTTTCTGATTGTAGTTGTTGGAGTAGAGAATCGTCACAATACCAAACGGTATCGATTTGTCATACTACTCATCAACAACGAAGGACGACTCTTGAAGATCATTCGAGGAACGAGTATAGCTGAATCTATCAACTGAATAAACATACAGTCATATCTGATTTGCAATTCATGAGTTAGCATCTAGCAGCATGCCAACGCTATATTTATATGGAACAATATTTATACCAAAAATAATAGATAAGCACATGCCTAGCTGACCGTGGCTAAACAATGTGCTTCGAGGTCGTGGTCCAAATCACGAGGGATTGCTAAAATACCTCACACAGATAATGATGTGTGCGCAAGGCTTATGTCGGCCATTGTATTACACATATCTGTTCCATGTGATCCCATTTACAAAACAGGGAAGTTATGAGCCTCCATCTGGTTAAGATTTTGTATTGCTTTTTATAGGAAACGTGTCGGTGTGACACCTACAAATTGTCACATGAGACAACTTCTTCTACTCTTGTGTTTGGATTTGCAAAGGAAAACTGACATGAGACAATAAAGCGTACACGTTTTCGATAAAAGACAGAAGAAACGCCACTGGTATTCGCTCAGCTGGAGTACAAGATAAACTCTGAATCACTGCTGCATGGGATACCTACGCCCGTCAGGTCACGTATATTTGAGAACGTATCTGTTATCAGAACTCCCACTCATAATATCGTCTTACCATATATGACGTGACGCGCGGTCAGGTATCATCATCTTATGCATATTGGCCTACATTTATGACGTTGGATGATGATGACTGATATCATTCACTTTTTGAACAAAAGTGTCACTCTATGATAACAAACGAGCTGCGGTACTGAGTTTATCATCACATACCGCATTGTCCGAATGGACATTGTCAGCGTGAAATCGGTGATATGTGTCATGCCATTAATGATGCGTACCATGTCACGTAAACTGATTAGAACGATCAATTGGATTTACGGTAGGAATATCGCGCGGGACTCATTAAGCGGGTGATGACTATCATAGTACAACTCGTAAGGGTTTATTTTTAAATTTCTGTTTTCCAATACTACGAATTTAGCAAAATGATCATTTTGAATAACTTGGTCAATATGAGAAGAAAGAACATAATTGGGGTTATGCCAAACGGCATTATGCCAAATGGGATACCCCTTAAACATTTTTTAATAATTTGTATTTTTTTACAAATGTTTCTCTAACTTCAGGATAAAATAGAATCGTGCATCGAACCCAACTAGGATTCCAACAATTGAATTGTGAGGATAAAAAGAAACAGCTAAAGAAAGACAGACAGTACCAACGAGGGTTAGAACAGGAAAGAGAATAAAAATCAACTTCAGCAAATAAAGAGAATAAAAAAATGTTAGTTACAAAACAAAATCAACTGAAAAAAAAAAAAAATCAAAGTTGAGAGTTCTAAAAAACGAAAGGCGCGCGAGATTGTGTCTCGACGGAATTCGGTGAGAGATGGTAAAGCATTATTGGCAAGCACGTGCAAACCTACCTCGTCCTCCCGCTTCCGGATGTCCGACTGCACCTCCTCCAGTTCTTCGGCGGCCTCGGTGGCCGACATGTAGTACCCATCCCGGAGCATTTTCAGCCCAAACAGCGCGAACAGCGCCGTCGAGATGTAGTAGGTGTACACCCGGGGAATGATGGTGGCGGCCATGCCGAACACGGCCGACAGGACCGTCATCAGGGCCAGGGCAGCGATCGCACCGGTGAACACCGTCAGCCGGGGATGCCGCATGGCCATGATGGCCGCGATGAAGAAGGTCTTGTCGCCCAGCTCCGACACGATGATGACCGAGAACGACGCGATGAAACCATGGACGAAGCCCACGTCGGAGTTGAAGAATCCACCGGACTTGTCCGCGGGCATGTCGCTGCTTCCGATGTCGGCATTCTGCAAAAGTGGAGGAATAGGAAAAGTTTGTTAATAAATGTCGATACGTGGTAGGCCATCAGTAATCTCACGCTTCCATATTCATCTTATTCGAAAACAAGCGATTACGGCACTGATTGATCTTTTTGTTCATATGCGTGCTCACTTTTAATAAAAAAAAAATATATTTAATATGAAACAAAACAAACAACGCTTCAATTATTTGTTCTTCGTAGGATGAAAATGGGAGCCACATGCTTAATAAGGGAAACAATACCCTTAAATATGTAAAAACCAATTTCATTAATATTAGCGTGACTTTTTTTTTCTCTTTTTTTTCAGAATAACGTTGAAACATTTTAAGTAGACCTTGGATAGAACAAAACATAATCCTTCTGAAGTTTACCAGACCAGACGTATTTTTTTCTGCATGGGAGCCCAAATATGTTTGTACGGTGCGTAAGACAATTTCAATTCTCTCTTAGTTTTTCGGAAGAAATCACTGGAGGAAAGTAGTGAGACATTGCTGAAGGACTTCCGGAAGGTATCTCTTGAAGAATCTCTGACCATATCTAGTAAGAATTCCGGCAGAAGTTTCTGAGGGAATGCCGGGAGCAATCCATGAAAAAAAATCCTGGAATGATTTCTAAAAGAATCTGAAGAGGATTCTCTGAGAGAATCTAGAAGAAACCTAGAAAGGAATTCTGTAAGGAATGCATGTAGGAATCAGACAGAATTCTTGAAGATATCATTAAAAGAATCTCGGAAGAATTCCATGAAAGCATCTCGGTAGAAATCCCTGAAGGAATTCCTAAATGAATCGCGGTTGGTTATGCTAGTTAAGAATTCCGCCTAATAAATTTTCACTGCTTTTCAAACCTTCGTACGAGCAAGTCGTCATTATTGCGTACTCTTATAGTTTAAATATGGGCCGTTTCCCTAAACGTTTTTGAAGATTTTTCAAGATTGTTCATTACCGTTTGTCAATCAAGATAATCGAGATGTAGTATTCCGCCACAGCTGAAGCTCTAGCGCTGCAGGTAGTAGAATAGTCACTTCAAGCCTTCCTGGAGTCAACCGTCTAACCGGAAGAGACAACTGGCCACATCGTGCCAATCTATGGGCGATTACGTGAACCGGATTGTCTCGACTGCTCATCAACTCAACGGGATCGGATTTACGATTACGGAAGGGTGGATCGGAACGTTGCTGCTGGCAGGCCTGCCCGACGACTACCGTCCAATGATTATGGCTTTGGAGAACTCGGGCATACCCATCACTGGGGATATCATAACAACGAAACTTCTTCAAGAGGTCCAGACGATGGCTTCAAGTGATTCGGCGTTTGCAGCAAAAAAGCGAAGCGGAATTTCCGGTAAGCAAGAAATCGGATCCCCCCAAGGGGCCGAAGTGCCGGAAATGTGCAAAGTAGCGAATATATATATATTCGCTATAGCGAAGGACTGCCGCAGCTCGAAGAAGAACAACGCAGTCTGAACCGTGCTGTCAACATTCGAATCGATGCCAGATGAAAACTGGTACTTCGACGGACCAAGCGTGCATATGATACGCAACAGCAATCTACTGGAGAACATCAAGCCATCACGTGGTACGTGGTATCGTGGGAGAGCAAGCGGAGGAAGTATGAAGATCACTGCAACGGGCACATCTCGACACCAACATTTCAAAAGGGCGTAACTGCTTTTCGAGTTATCACCTTCTTTTAAAGCTGTGGATCATGTATTATGCTTTCCATGTATTTCACAACAAGTACCAGATGGGAAAAACTCTCCTCTTTACGACAACCACGGTGGTTTAAGTGTAAGGGAGGCAGTACGACCTACAGCTTCGAAAGAAGGTATTACTTTCAAATGCAGTTACGCCCTTTTGAAATGTAGGTGCCGATCTGTACTGCAACCAGTGATGGAAAACAGTGAGGAATGCAGCTGAGTAGACACAAACGCAAAGCTATCCTACTCGTGAACAACAGAAGCCAGAATATATTCGCACTTCCTTCACTCGCGAGCTAACGAAGCTGGTCGCACTCGTGAAAAAACAGACAGAACTACTTTTCAGGAACAATGAAGCACAAAACGCTACTATCTGATGGATAATTACTTATTTTGCTATTAAAATCTCACTAAAATGCAATTCCCGCATCTCCACTTGTTCTTCGCGAATAAAAATTCATGAGTGTTTTTGTTTTTGTTTTGCTTCATACTCGTGAAGCAAGCGGGTGCAAATAAACTCACACACGGCTTACTCTCGGCGCCGTGAGTAAACCGTTTGTTGCTTTTACACTCGCGAGTTGATTCACGATGAGAGTGTTTCCATCTCTGACTGCAACCTTCCTGCAACGGCGATGAGATTCCTGTCCATGACGTGCAGCTACTGCCGGATATGTCTGCGAATCTACTATCGGGCAACCAGATCGTGAAGAAGGGCTACGCTGTCATCTTCGACAACGATGGGTGCAAGGTGATTGATCGGGACGGCGATGTGATCGCTACTGGAAGCCATCAGAACGATCTGTTTAAACTCGAGCAAAGGTAAATCAATCGCTTTAGCATGTTCAAAAGCAGGAAGCTTGGAGGTCTGGCACCACCGGATGGAGATCAAATCGCTTGGGGGAAGCCGCTATTATAAAGTTTTCCAGGACGACAAGTCACGCAGGATGTGAACTTTTTTTTAATCGAAGTCGGAAGCTGAGGTTATCAAAACTTTCCAGGATTTCCATGCAATGGCGGGACGACAATCTGGACAAAAGCTGCAAATACTCCGAAAAGACAACGGAAGAGAATACGTCAACGTGGGTTTCAAGAATTACGGAATCGTCCACCAAACAACAAATGCGTATACCTCGGAGCAAAACGGAATGGCGGAGCGTGCCAACAGATCCATCGTGGAGCGTGCTATAGGTGCATGTTGCACATGGCCCAACTGACGAAAGGATTCTGGGCGGAGGCTGTTGCTACTGCCATGTACCTGCTCAATCGTTCTCCAACCAAATGTCGCAGGCTGTACAACCAGAAGTCGAAGACTATTACCATCAGTCGGGAGGTGAACTTCATCAATGAATGTGAGATTGTTCCAGTTCAAGCATCGTCAAGTCAGACCAGGAAAATCATTCTAATGGAGCATGAAAAGGTGGTATCCCTATCACCAAACGAAGTCCAGCACGCAGTACCAATCGGAGACGAAGACGAAGAATTCTTCACCGATGTCAACGATGAAACCTCCGATGATAACGATGCGACCCTGAGTGAAGTTGAAGATGCTGACAATACCATGATAAACTTGATCCCTGTGCTCCCACCACGACAAAACTCATATCCACCCAGATCAGAGGTGTCGAGGCGCAGCGGTCGGGAGCACATACTTCCAGGCAAGTACAAAGATTTTGTACTTGCCAATGTGTGCAAGATTCTGTTTGTCGCAATCTACGTGGATCACGACCTGATGCTGTTTTCCAACGACGAAGACATAAAGGACGAAATCAAGGCCAAGCTGAGCAGCATGTTTCGCATGCAGGACCATGGACCAGCAAAGAGTTGCCTGGGGATGCCAAGGGGATGCGAATTACGCGTACGGAGGATGGTATATAGCGCTCGATAAAGAAGCCTGCCTTGAATCGAATTTGACCCGTTTCAAGATGCAAAAATTGAAACCCACATCAACACCGATGGACACCGCACCCAGTCATACTAAGGAAGGAAATATAACCGCGAACCGAAGAAGAAGCCGAACAAATGGCTACGGTACCTTATCAGGAAGCGGCAGGGTGCCTTATGTATCTTGCTCAGAGCACCAGACCCGATAGCCTGTTCACTGTCAACCAACTGAGTAGATACAACACCAATCCCGGACCGAGTCACTGGCAGGCCGTCAAGCATCTAATGCGATACCTGAGAGAGACGTCAACGATGAATTTGCAGTACTCAAGATCTGGTAACGAGAAGATAAATGGTGTTTCCTACGCTGATTGGGCCGCTGACTCGGATGACCGGAAGTCGACCAGTGGATACATTCCACTGTTCAAGGCGGAGCGGTGTCATGGAGCTTCAAGAGGAAACCAACCGTTGCATTGTCCACCTGCGAGGCTGAGTACATGGCGTTATCTGCTGCGGTACAGGAGGCTTCCTGGTGGTATGGACTTGTGTCGCAGTTTGGTATGAAGCAACCGATAGACCTCTACTGTGACAACCAGAGCACCATTTGTATAGCTAAGATCGGCAGTGAGGCTACATCCGAGACGCACTGGATCGAAGGATGATTAATAGGAAGAAATCCCGAAAATAATCCCGGGAGAGTCCTTGAAAGAATTCTTGAAAGAATCTCGGAAGAAATCCCTGAAAAAATCGGCAAAAATCCCCGAAAGAAGTCTCTGAAGAAATTCCTGGTGAAATTCCTATAGGAATTTCGGGTAAAGGAAGCTCTGGAAGAATTTCGAAAGGAATTCCTAAATGAATCTTGTGAGAACCTGAAAAAAGTGCCGGAATGAATCAATGAAGGAAAATCAGCAGAAATGCCGGAAGAAATCCCTGAAGGAATATCGGGTGCAATCTCTGAAGAGAGACGAACCAGCCAAGGGCTGAAAGTCTCTTAAATAAAGACAAATCAATCAATCTCTGAAGGAAAATGAGGAAAAAATCAATCACGAAACCCCGGAAGCAAAAAAAATACCGGACGGAATCTCGAAACAAAAACCCTAATAATAGAATCCCTGATGGAATGGTGAGATGAATCTTCAATGGAATATTCGTGAAAAATCCCAAAAGGTACGCAGTCAGACGAAAAATGACGGAACCCCGGAGAAAATCCCTGATGCTGGAAAATATTTCTGATGGAATCCCGAAAAAAAGTGGAATTTCGGACGGAATTTCTGATAAGAATTTCCAATGGAATTCCAGAAAGAACTGCTGGTAGAATCCTTGACAGACAACCTGAAGAAACCCCAGTAGCAATTCCTAAGGAAGACCCGGGAAGCATCAATGAAGAAATCCTGGAAAAAATCTCGTAAGAAAAGAAAGAAATACCACGATAAAATACAAAAAAAAATCAATAAAAAATCTCGGGAAAAATCAATGAAGAAACCCCGACAGGAATCTCTGAAAAATTGCGTGAGGAATCTGGAAACCTGGGCAAAATTTCTAAAGAAATCTAAAGGAATCCAGTGACAAATCAATGGAGGAATGTCGGAAGAAATCCGAAGAGAAGCCTCTATAAAGGAATCCCGGAAAGAATCCCTGAATTATTCTTGAGATAAATCCAAAAAAAAACGAGAAAATCAATAAAGAACTCCCTGGATGAATCAATGAAGGAATGGATGTTACTCGACAGAAAACCCAAGAATCCTTGAGAAATTCCTGATGGAATCTCGGAAATTCGTGATGGAATCTCGGAAATTCCTGATGGAATCTCGGAAATTCCTGAATCGAGAAGCCGAATGAATCAATGAAGGAATGGAGGAATCTCTGATGGAATACCAAAATATTTGTGAAGAAATCCCGGGAGAAATCAGTGAAAGAATCCCTCGAGTAATTCCTAACGGAGTTCCAGAAACCAATCCTAGATGAATCCATGACCAAATCCTGGAATAAACGGAATAAACCTTTAATGAATTCTAGTTAAAATCCCTACAAGTAGCCCGGGAAGGATAAATGGAGAAATACCGAAAAGAATCCCGAGAAAATAGTGATGTCTCGTAACCTCACTTTTAATCTGTTCAACGACCCTTAAACTAACTACAAGCTAATTTGTTCAGAAAAATCAATAATTTTCACTTGTTGAACAGTTACGTTAGGGAATTGCCACTGCAGAAACCCCTTGGAACAAAGGCAGAGAAATCCTTGAAGGAATCCCGTGAGAAAACAATAAAGCAATCCCGGGTGAAATCCTAGAAGGAGTTCCGGAAGAAATTCCTTGATGAATCCTTAGAAGGGATCTCAGGAAGAAACCTAAATGGAATACTGGAAATTCTTGGCAAGAATCACATGATGTGACCAGGAAGCAATTCAAGAAGAAATTCATGGAGTATTATCGGGAGGAATAGCTGATATTTTCAAACATTTACTCTTGCGGAAGACTTAGTATTTAGTAGACAAAAAATATCTGTAATATAAATAACACCAGCGTCATCTAGTGCGGTGAATCTTAATTGGACATTTTTTCGACGCATGCTTCTTATACAATTTTGTTGAAGACGCTATCTTTACATCTCTTCATTGAGTCGAGATGTTAACAAAAGTATTTTTTTTTGCATTACTCAATTAGGCTAGTTTACACCACGTGATAGTGATGGCCTGTTTGTCGACTTGGTCCGACTAAGTGGAAAAGAGCAAAACTAAATGCCCGAATTTGACCAGCGTAAACTATTGCAGAATACCCGATGCACGAATCGTTAAACTTAGTCGGATCAAGTCGAAAAACAGGCCATTTTTACGTTATGCAAAACCAATCTTGACTAGAAAACAGTAACATACTGAACCCTTGAAAATGATGCCAGAAGGACCAAAACGTTGGGAATGATTCCCACAAAGACCTACTAAGCCATCTTCCAGCCTGCTTCTCAGCACAGTTATTAACTGAGAGCTTTTTTGCCAATGACCCTTTTTGGATGTGTATATCGTGTGGCAGGAACGAAGATACTCTATGCTTAAGGAAGTCAAGAGATTTTCCGGGACCGGCGGGGAATCGATTTCGTCACCCTCAGAGAAAGTTATAAGTTTTAAAGAAACAAAATAAAAAACAAAACCACATCTATACAGTTTCCAACCAAGTTGAACTTGATAAACCCTATCAAGGAAGTTAAAGGCACACAAGATGTTCAAGGCGATTCTTTGCCCTTAACTACACATCAATTCAGAATAAAGCGCCATAAATCAAACGGGACGCCGTCTCACTGGCTGAGTAGATAGTTAAACATAGTCCAAACGCAGGCCGAACCACTCCACAATCGCTCATTTACTTAGCAGATAACAGTTTTATCTCGCCGACGAGACATTGGTAATTGTCGGTATCTGCTGGTGCCAACAAAGCCCAGAACCACACACCGTCCTGCTGCAGCAGTGATTTAGATATGGGGGTAGGTACTCACGTTGGTCTCCGTCGCCATCGATATGTCCTCCTCGGGGAGCTTGTTCGCTCCGACCCCCGCCGTGTCCAGTAAGCTCAGCAGCATCAGGTAGAACACGCAGACGTACGAACAATTGACCACCATCTGGACAATGTTCCGTATCACAAATTTGCTCATAATACTTTTTCCGGACATCTTGTGAGACTTATCTTAACAATCCTCCTTCGGGAACTTCCAACACTTTCCTACTTATATAACTAGAACTACCTACTAGAATAGCCAATCAATAAATACCACAATGACGATTAACAAATTATAATTCAAACGCACTGAACACCTCTCCGGATCCACTTCCAGACTGCACACAAAGTAAGCTGTTGATTGATTTTTATTCCGTCGTCGACGTCCCTTCAGCTTGTCATTGCCTTTTTTTATTTATAGACCGAACCGAAGTGCTACGTCAAGCACCGAAAAAGTGACCTTCCAAAATATATTATTCCTATCACTTGGTAATATTCGAATCGCGACGAATCCGGAGACTGTTTCCACGAAGCGCGCTAGGTGCTTTTTGCGTGGGTGGATGATGCGAAGAAAGTGAATAAACTTTTACGAAAATCGTTCCTTTTTGCTCTAACTCTGGTCTACTGACGGACGGGAGGCAGGAGGTGTGGTGATGGACGACGCGTCACACGCAAGACGGCTGATCGAAATCGAAACGTCAAAACGATGAGCGAGTGACATTTTGGACGTGTCATTTTTTGTCACGTCCGTCCGAGAGCTAGGTGCAGGAAAACTACACGCGTTATGAAAGTGCTCGTTTGGATGATTAGGTCGACAATTTTCCGTTATGGCTGTAACACCACGCACTAATTCAAGCATAACTTTTCAATCCGACGTAACTCGAGAATGTAAACAAATCCGGGTTTACTGCTGTATGCATGATTCATAAAGCAAATTGAAGAATCCACATCACTGTTTGATGATTTATTATCGTCGCACCACCAAATCGAAGTCGTCGCTAGAAGCACATGCGAAGTTGCAGCTGCGAAGTAAATTTGAATCTATTTTTTCTGTTGCGCATCATTAAGCTGTCATGTTGCTCTTAGACAATATGCACTAATCCAAATTGAGTTGCGACATTTCTAAGTACGTTAAAAATCAATTTTAGCACGTTCGGTCACTTTATATTTCGACCAAAAGCATAATATTGCTTAATTTGTTTAACTAAGCATATATTTTGAAACGACGTATCTAACTATTTTGACGTTTACAACTTTACTGATATACACCGTTTTGATATATGAGAAAACCAAACGACGTATCTAGCCAAAATCAAAAATAACAGATACACCAAACTGGCACCATACAAAAGCGACGTGTCTGGCATGACGTATCTCTAACCAACCCGGTGTATGTGTATTTTTGTCAAAATTCATTGTGAAAATGATATGGAATGAGTAGGTTTTGTTTCTTACCTAGTGCGTGCTATATCCCTGGTGATGTTAAGCATGAAAAAACTTATGAAAAGTCTGTTTATAAAAAACTATTTTAGTGAAATGGTCGCCAACATTGACCATGAATTTACTCAGATCTGTGAAAAAGTTAGATACGTCGATTTGAAAAATTATGCTTGAGTTGTCAAAACTACTTGCGGAATAAGGTGAAATTTTACTTGAGCGCTCTATTGTCGGGCCACCACCAAACCGGACGTCGCACAATCAAGTCGCGACGCAATCCGACTCGCGACGTTTTTTTAATCATGTCAAAAGTAGTGCGCATCCTTCCCGTTGTTGTCAGCAACACAGCGCACTAGATGCGAAACAGTTGCGACACTTGTGGACCAAGAAAATGGCAATTTTTGATGGAATGTCTTGATTCCAACCGGATAGATAATATTTACCCCACGTCTCCACTAGACAGAAATGTCTTGCCATTTTGCTGCCAGAAAGAGAAAACGTAACAGAAATGATCAACACCGCTGCTTTCCATGCAAACAGCGAGAGAACATTTCTGTCATGACACATCTGTCCAGCAAAATGGCAAGACATTTCTGTCTAGTGGAGACGTCGGGTTACTTGGCAACAAGAAACTAAGATTTTGCATTTAAAGGGTAGTACGCACCTGATAAGTACTGTGGAAAAAGATAGGCTAAGGAACGGTCAAGAAATTATTTCGCTGTTAAAATTTCTTGAGCGGCCTGCAGCAAGGGGAATGACATATCCTTTTCTAACCGGAATATCCGCATTTATCCGTTTCTAACCGTCGCTAACCGTTGCTAAGCGAGCTGCTAAGTGCGCAGCGGTTAGCGACGGTTAGAAACGGATAAATGTGGATATTCCGGTTAGAAAAGGATATGTCTAGATTGAGTTTATATAAGGGCGAAAGTAACATGAGAGAGTTCTCTTCGTCGACTCTCTCTTCTTCAAATTAAAGTGACAAGATGCAAGTATGGTTCCACTTTTTGGTCATAAATCGCTAGGTTGTGATGCAATCCAGCGTCTAAGTGTAAAAACGTTCGATTGAATTTGCATCTTGTCACTTTAATTTGCAGAAGAGAGAGTCGATGAAGAGAACTCTCTCCTGTTACTTTCACCCTTATTTAAACTCAATCTTGTCATTCCCCTTGGCCCGCAGCTGGAAAGAAATTAAAATTGTGTAACGCTCGTAACGGCTGCCGGGCAAATCAAATGGAGCTGTCACTTTTCCTTGCGGAAAAATATTCCGTTCAATTATTCCTCAAGGAAAAGTGACATTTCCTCCCATACTAATCAGATGTCAAAATTCCTTTGGTAATGGGCCTTTTCATTTGACGTCTTAAATCAGCTGATTGTTCGGGCGTTTGACAGTTCTTCTATGAAGATGACACGTTCTTGTTAGCAGCTGTTGTTCAAGCTTTGTAAACAAATGCATGCACGGATCTGTCACATGAAAAGGCAGAGGAATTTTTTCTGGAGTGCTTTTCTTACCAGGTACGTACTAGACTTAACTTGAGCGGTCCGCAGCTGGAAAGAAATGAAAATTGTGTAACGCTCGTAACGCCTGCCGGGCAAATCAAATGGAGCTGTCACTTTTCCTTGCGGAAAAATATTCCGTTCAATAATTGAATAATTATTATTCCTCAAGGAAAAGTGACATTTCGACAATGATTTTTCATAAGGGCCTAACTGACTTGATCGATTTCTCTTCGTCGACTCTCTCTTTCGCTAATAACTTGTTAAAAACAAACAAAATCATTATTATTTTTGTTTCTATAGAAACATGTAGTTGTCTTCTTCGCATTTCAACCAAAAAATCTTTGGAAAACTCAACACACATTCTGTGATAACACAAAGAGAAGATCGATGAAGAGAACTCGAAAATGTCAGTTAGGCCCAAATAAAAAATCAGTGTCGATTTCTTCCCATACTAATTAGATGTCAAAATTCCTTTGGCAATTAGAGGGATTTTTTCTGGAGTGCTTTTCTTACCAGGTGCGTACTAGACTTAAATGCAATGCTAATGTGCAAATACGATAGAGCAAAATTATATCACCGACAAACTGACGTGGTGGCTAGTGCAATGGATCGTGGAATGCGCGTCCAAAAGTTTAAATTAAAAACCGTTGAAACACTATCGCCATCTGTTGATTTTTGTTCAGAAGTAATTTGATCGAAGAACATCGAGCACTCTTAAATAATACCGCGCACACGTGTGTTGAAATGGGAAGATTTTCCAACGTCAAACGATGCTCATTAAAATGCCAATAATTACCCATACTCTTCATGTTTGTCGAAAAAAAGTAAAATCAATTAATTTTGTTCTAAATCAAGGGGAATGACATATCTTTTTCTAACCGGAATATCCGCCTTCATCCGTCTCTAACCGTCGTTAACCGCGTCTAACTGCTGCTCACTTAGCAGCTCGCTTAGCAACGGTTAGCGACGGTTAGAAACGGATAAATGCGGATATTCCGGTTAGAAAAGGATATGTCATTCCCCTTGTTCTAAATGTAACTTTTTGTAAGTGCAAAATGCGAAATAACCACACAAAATTTCATTCTCTTTTGAATTTGTTTAAGAGTGCGTGTTTACATGCCATGGCGTCGTCGGCGTCGTCCTCGTCAGAGCTGCCTTCGCTGTTTTGTTGATATTCTGCTAATTTTATATCAATATCTACATTATCATTTCTTCAGGAAAATTGGATAATATACAACATAATTGTTCCTTAAGCAATATTGCTTATTGCTTGAGCAAATAGGGGCTCAATTTTGTGAGATTTTTCTGTAGAAAACTTGAAAAAGTGGCTGGCCGAGCACTCCATATTGCGGCAACAGCAGCAGCAGCAACAACGTTCACAACGGATGTTGTCGTCGCGACGTTCGTTGAATCCGGCGGTGGGTGAGAAGAATGCAGATGGTAACAGCTACTAATAATTGGTGTCATTTCACAACGACTGAACATAATTTTCTCTATTTTTATATTCAAATGCATGAGTAAACCATGAAATGCTACATTCTGAGTTCCGACGAAGCCGCAGACTCATATGACCGTCTTTCACGTGTTCTTGTTTACAAATCATTCGAACAAGACGACGCCTGCTGAGGCGTCGTCATTTTGTCAAACGTCACTTTCAATTTGACATTTGCGACCACTGGCTTTTGAATTGATCGTTTTATGTTTTCGGTCATGTGCTGAGATCCAGAGTCACGTCAGTTCGTCGGTGATTATATTTATTGTTAAGTCTAGTACGCATCTGGTAAGAAAAGCACTCCAGAAAAAATCCCTCTAATTACCAAAGGAATTTTGACAGCTGATTAGTATGGGAAGAAATGTCACTTTTCCTTGAGGAATAATTGAACGGAATATTTTTCCGCAAGGAAAAGTGACAGCTCCATTTGATTTGCCCGGCAGGCGTTACGAGCGTTACACAATTTTCATTTCTTTTCAGCTGCGGACCGCTCAAGAAATTTTGACAACGAAATCATTTCTTGACCGTTTCTTGTCCTATCCTTTTCCACAGTACTTTTCAGGTGCGTACTACACTTTAATAAAAACACAGATTTCGAGTTTTGATCAATACAGAGCATTAAATATCCCCATACAGTGAAGTGCTCATATTTCGCGCGAGCTCTTTTTTACTTTACGAATTATTTTGAATAACATAAGACGTGTTATGAAAGTAATACTAATTTACCATCAACACATCATATGAAATTGAAAATTAAATTCGTGATTGTAAAACTTTGAGCTCACGTGCAATAAAGCGAAGACGGCTAATAACAAGACAGACAGCTCCCACCCTATCGCAGGCGACAAGGTTGAAACGCCCTCAACGATTCACAGGAACATTAAACATGATTGTGTGCGTGTACATGCAAATACGTACACGGAAGCTGTAGCATCTCACACACACTTATTAATTATGTTGTTCCCGGGAGTCGTTCGCGGCGCTAGTGTGCTTGAAGTTCTCAGAGTATATGGAGCAAGAGGGTAGATGTCTGTCATGTTATTAGCCGTCTTTGAATTAAGGCACTTCAAATTATAATTTTTATCGGAGGATAAAATGGGCACCATAAAATTAAATGTGTATTCAAATACGAAATTTATATTTTGTAAATATGATATTGATGTATTTACAAGTTGAATTCAACTAGATCGAAGAAGTATATTTATTTGCACTTCAATCAAAATGCACAAGTATTAAAATTGGATTCCGCGTGAAATACACATGAGAAACGTGTGGACTGTTGATAGGTCGGGGCAAAAATAATGATGGTGAATCTATATGTTTCACACGTGACATTCGAGGGTTTTACAATTGGGTTTTTAAATTTTGAAAAATGTATTGATTTTTTGATTTTATAGGAAAGAGCACCTTTTTCTGAGCCACTATGATTTTTTCAGATTTTTAGAACTTTGTTTTGGTACCTAAAAACAATTTCAAAGAGATTTTTTGAAATCGCCTTTTGACAGCTGGGCAACTGTGCGACAGCTCCGCCCAGTACAAACTGCGACGAGGGGTGATTCGGCAAATCGCTCCCATACAAACTTTAAATTGATTTTTAAATAGGTTCCCGGACTCCAAAATTCATGAAAATTTGGATTTCGGCTCAGTTTGAGATGCAGATTCAGAATATCGAGTTATCTCAACACCGTTAAAGAAGCCAATTTGCGCAAATCTATATGTAAAACACATTGCTCAGACGTGTAAATTTTTCTGAGTGCAATATTTAGCACGGTATGCCCACCGACGAACCGACATGCCAGCTAGTGCAAAGGTTCATGAAATTGTCGTCCAAAATTTTAAAATAAAAACCTTTGAGAACTAGCGCCACCGACAAACTGACGTGGTGGCTAGTGCAATGCCGCGTGGAATGCGCGTCCAAAAGTTCAAATTAAAAACCGTTGAAACACTATCGCCATCTGTTGATTTTCGTTCAGAAGTAATTTGACCGAACAACATCGAGCACTCTTAACTAAAATCACACATACATGTGTTGAAATGGGAAGATTTTCCTACACTTAAATAAATTTTGTTGTTGTTTCCACCGAATCCATGGTAAAATTAAGAACTGTACCAACAATTTTCAACCGAATGCAAAATTCTGTTGATTGTACTGAAACATTGTCAATATTACCATGCGTGAAGTAGAATTGACTAAAAACATTCTTGATGTTACTATTTTGACATTGTATTTTTGACCATGTTTATCTAAGACGCGCAACATTCAAGTCTACATGGTCGAAATTACAATGCCCAAATAGTAGAACCAAGAATGTTTTTAGTCAACAGTAATACACGCATGGTAATATTGACAATGTTTCAGTACAATTAACAGAATTTTGCATTCGGTTGAAAATTGTTGGTACAGTTCTTAATTCTACCATGGATTCGGTGGAAACGACAACAAAATTTATTTCAGTGTACGTCGAACGATGCTCTTTAAAATGACTATAAGTACAAATACTTCTCATGTTTGTCGAAAAAAAAGCAAAATCAATTAATTCTATTGTAAATGTAGCTTTTTTGTAAGTGCTGAACACTAAATTATCACACAGATTTTCATTCTTTTTTGGATTTGTTTAAGAGTGCATGTTTACATTTCGCGGCGTCGTCGGCGTCGCCCTCGTGAGCGCTCCCTGCCTCGTTTTGTTGCTATTCGGCTAATTTTATGTCAATACCAACATTATCATTTCATCATAATATCCTCGATAATATCCAAAGTAATTGTTCCTGAAGCAATATTTTCTATTCCTTGAACGAATAAGGGTTAATTTTGTGAGATTTTTCTGTACAAAACATGAAATAGTGGACGGCTGAGCACTCGATATCGAAGCGGTAACAAGAGCAGCAGCAACGTACGTTGTCGTCGCGACGTCCGTTGAATCCGGTGGGTGAGAAAAGTATAGCATGCAGATGGTAACAACTACTAATAATGGTATCATTTAACTACGACTGAACATAACTTTCTCTATTTTTACACTCAAATGCATTAGTAAGCCGTAAAATGTTACATTCCGAGTGCCGACCAAGTCGCAGACTCATATGACCAGCTATCACGTGTTCTTGTTTACAAATTCGAACAAGACGACGCTTGCATAGGCGTCGTCATTTTGACAAGCGTCACTTCCAGTTTGACATTTGCGACCACTGGCCTTTGAATTGATCGTTTTATTTCTTCGGTCATGTGCCGAGCTCGAGAGTCACGTCAGTTCGTCGGTGCTAGCGCCATCTGTTGATTTTGGTTCAGAACTATTTTGGCCGAAATATTTCGAACACTCGTAAATAATGCCACCCATAGGTGTGCTGGAATGAACAAATTTTTCAAACATTGGATAATGCTGTTTATTTCATAATAATTACTAAAATTTCTCAACTAAGAAAAGATAGATTCACGAACTATGTTCAAAACAAAACATTTTAGGAGCGCAAAAGACTCAATAATCTTACAGAGTTTCATACTTTGATTGGATTAAACGTAGAGTGTTTGTTTGTATTCCGCGGTGTCGCCGTCGTCGGTGGTCATGTCTTCGTCATACTGCAGCCACATCAGAACACAATTTCAGATCTTAATTTTCCGAAAGCACAATTTATTATTAGACCTAATTCATATAAGTATTGACTTCTGGGAGATTTTCTTTTTTCAAATAAAAGTTGAAATAATAGTCAGCCCAGTCAGCGTCACTAAAACGGCAACAGGAGCAGCATCATCGTCGCGACGCTTGCATAATCCGATGGGAATATAGTGTGCAGATGGTAACAGCCACCAATGTTTGAATTTATTTTCACGCTGGGACATTTAATGTAACATCCTTGATTGCTTTCTAAAATTCTTAAATATCCCGTAATTGCCGTAATGCTCCATTCTGAAGCAAAGCGTAGCTAAAGATTGGCAATACTGGCCATCACGTGTTTTTGTTTACACAGTGTTTGATCATGACGCCGCGACGCCGGCTGTATAAATGTCATGACGGGCTAAACGTCACTTTCAATTTGACACTAGCGATCACTGTAATTTGAATTTACCGTGTAATGTTTTCGGTCAAGTCTCGGAATCGAGTGGCACGTCGGTTTAGTCGGTGGTATGCCTGCAAAAACAGAAAATGTAGAAACAAATTGATTAAATTGGTTCCGAATAATGTTAAATTTTGTACTTACACGAGATTCTGCTGCTTCCGAGAATCCTCCACCAGTTGGTCGCCATGATGGAAAACGTTTGACGGTTTTTTTTCGTGGTTCATGTGTGACCAGTTATGGAATACATTTGTAATAAACAGTAGCGCAAATTCATTTGAAAAATTACTTCGATTTCAATCGTATCACATATGAAATCGTAATGTTTTGACTGTTGGATACAGTTAAAAATGAAGCTTTTTCCGCTCGGCTTTTTCAATGCCAAATGTAATCAACACGATATCGAAGTGAATTACATGTGATTGGACGATGTGGGCCTTGCCGTGGAATATATGTGATGCATCAGATTATTGTAATGTGTAGGAAACTTATAATAAACGGAAATAACACATCAGTCTAACGTTTTCGTTTTTGAATCAGCTCATAAAAGTCAAAACACGTGAATCAATCGTGTATATTTTTTTCCGTGTATGCCCTTGTGGCAAACTTCAGCGTTACCGTTGGTTCATCGACCTAATCGACGATCGAACTGTCACTGCCGTGTTGTCAAAATCCGCTGAACTCGACGAAACTTTCCTTTTTTGGCAATCCCCCTCCGCACACCACCCACTTTTGTACACACCGACAAACCGAACAACAACCACTGGCTCGGCAAAATCCCATCTCCCCCTCGCGCACGCAAGCATCGAGCGAGCATCAGTAACAAACAAGAAAGGCAGGCAACCTGTTGCGTGTGTAGTGACGCCGTCCGTCGCTCGGACTCATTTTCTTTTCGTGCTTCATTTTTTTTGGGTTGCGTTTGGTGTTTTTTGGTTTTACGGTTCTGTGGAATGCCCGATCGGTCGGAAACTTTTCTCAGATTGTGATGTTTGTAAACGTGGTCGCTTTCGATGTGATTTTAAGTTAGAACTTCGGAATGATTTGCGGGGAAAAGTAAATAAACTCTACGCGTAAGAGTTGGTGGGCCGAACACCGTGTGCTGCTGCGTGAGATGAGCATAATGGCGACGACGACGACGACAGCGAAGATGAAACCATCTACGACAGCAGCAACGAACGAGTTCTTGTCCGGAGACGGGGTGGATCTGGATGCGAACCGGAAACAGTTGATGGGAGGAGGTGAGGGTGGTGCGACTGATCCGGACGATTTGGATATGTTCCTGAGTGAAATCACCGTGCAATTTGATGACGAAGTGCAAACATTGTATGTTGGTCCGGTGGAGATTGTGGATGATGACGATGAAGGTGAAGGTGGAAGCGCTGCAAAATGTGAACCGGACGATGGGTTGGTACAAGCAAAAGAAGAGATTTTGGAAGGTCCTATGGAGTCAACCGAAGAAGTGGTAAAACCTTCCGATGTCCAACAAACTGAAGACGCAGTAAAGCATGATGACGTCACGGTTGAAGTTTCTGTGGCGGAGACCGAGGCAGCAGCATCATCATTACCTTCGCCATCGGTCACGGTCGACGCGGCATCAGTCACCAGCCAGCCAGAAGAGGAAAGCAATAGTCAACAAGAGCAGCTTCCGTTGCCGTTGGCTACGACAGAAACGTCAGCTTCGACGGCGACGACGCCGCCGCCGCCGCCGGCACCATCTCCCCCACTTCACCCTAGGGCGGCGGGTGATGTTGATGTGTTGCCCGAATCACCCGCTTCAGACGGTGAGGTAGGTCCACCCAGGGAGGTGGAGGAGAGCGATGGCGACGACGATGGAGGCAATTCAGCAGAAAACGACGACCGTCTCCATCGTTTGACAGCAGCTGGTGTTGTTATTGATCCGAAAAATGGAGCAGCAGCGCAGACAGTCTCGAGTGAAGGTGAGTTTTGGGTTTTTGATTCTAGCGAGTAAAACTGGGGATTAAAGTAAAAATGGATGTGTATTGATGTTTTGTTTGAATTTCGGAAAAGCGATCGGCAAACTTGCTATAGAAAATCTGATAAAAACGACAAACATACAGTGAGGTTCAATGTTGACAGTGAAATTGTATTGTTTTCAAAGTTAGGTTCGCATTGGATTTAGTTTATCCGAACTTTTCGATTATATTGTGATTTTCATTCCAAAACTGCTTTAAAAAGTTTTATTATACTACAACCACCCTGAAAAACTAAACAGGATAACTATAAAAAGTTACAATCTGCAGCGCGAAGAGATTTTCCTTTGCACTAATTTCTGCTATCCAAGATGGAGTCGCATGGTGGCTTTTCGTGAGTTCGCTCTACCATTTTGAGTCGACTAGTCTCACATCTAGCAACATCTTGCTCGAGTGTCGAGGGTACCTATGACGGTTTTATCAGTTCAGTTTGAATGTAGGGCTTTTATCGAGACACAATATCGATGAAATAAGGACTTTCTTTACGAAGTAAACATAAAACAATCGTGCTGACCGATATGGGAAGAGGCGGCAACTCGCACATAGTTCCACACAGTGCCGTTTACAGGGTAGTTATACAAGCCATTTGTTGTATCACGATTGTATCTTTTTCCCAGAGCGTTAATGATTAATCATAAATTTAATCATGATTAATGATTAATGATTAGGATTAATCAAAATCATAAGTCATAATCACAAAAAAATCTCATTTAATCATTAATCATTAATCTTAATCACACTGTTTTTGCAATCTAATCATTAATCAGTAATCATAATCATAAGAAAAAATCTTAATCAATCATTAATCATTCATCACCAAAAATGATTCATCATACAAAATATATGATCCAATTTATATTGGTTCCAATGCTGTTCTAAATAATATAATTTATGATTCTTTTTTCAAAAATCTCCCGGACTAAGTTACCTTTTACTTTTGAAACTTCAAAAACTTGTTAAACAATAAATATATTTTAATCATTTCCAGTTTTTTGTTATTGATTAATCATGATTTTTAATCAATGAGCCATTTTTAATCATTAATCATAATCAATAATCAAAGATAAAACCAATTTTAATCATTAATCATAATCTTTAATCATCCTAAAAATCAAATTAATCATTAATCATAATCAATAATCACCAATATTGGAATTGTAATCATCAATGATTATTCATGATCAAAATTTTTGTAAATCATGAACGCTGATTTTCTTTAGGATCCGGTCCACCTTGTCTTCTGATGAGGTTCTTACGGTCTCAAATATTGCTAGTTTTGTTAAAACATAGTTCTGTAAAACCACTTGAGATAATTGGGGTGTTCAAAAGTGTCAAAAAAATGACCACGTGGTTTATGGACAGCCCCTTTACGCTTTATGTGTTATCACAGTGCCCTTTTCAGGGCGCTGTTTCAACCCATTGTGGTATGCGTTATTGTGTATGACGTGTATTACGATCCTATTCCCTTACCTGTCCTTTCCCCTATCCTATCCTGGTTTCCTTCCCTTCTCCGTCAGGTAAATGATGAATAGGCTCGTGTTCATGGCGATGGCACAAATTTCCCAAATGGAGAAGAACGTGACTCTGGAGCCGACCTGCTGATACCTGATACCTGTGATTAAATTTGGGAGGGGAGAGCGATTTCCAGTGCATATTGTTTCCAGATTTCGTCGTTTGGGCTGCTCTCCGGCCTCCTCTGCGTACGCCATCAACGAGTTGGGGTAGGACGCCCCGGGCAGTTTCCCCTACCTGCTGCACTTCTCTTGGAAGTGAGGGTGGTACTACACTTTCCCACTACTCAAACCGGGTGTTGATGTTATTGGAGTGGGGCGGGTGTGATGTTGGTGAAGGTATTAGGCGAAGATGATGACGTGGATTTTGATTTAGTGTTTGGATCCATCTGTGGGTAGATTGCGAAATCGAATAGCATGTTCCTTCTCTGGTTCTGCTGCACCAACTGCTTACTGGGAAGATTGGCTAGTCGTTCGTCTGGTCATGTACGGGCTTCTCGTGTTCACGTTTTTTTTTGGATGGAGGTGACATTCCTATATGTTGTTTTGTTGCTGTGAATGAGATGTCCTTTTCGTTGTCTTCTTAGTTGTTCCTTCAACTTCTGATTCGCTATATTTCGACTCGTTTTGTTTGTTGTTTGTATTATCGAAAAACTTCTTCATGTTTTCTACCTGGGCTTCTAACTTTGCGATCTTCGTATCTTTTTCTCGGATGGTTTCAATAAGTTTATCGATTTTTCGTCATTCTTTCTGCTTTCTTCCATGAATCGGTCCAGTTTGTCTACTATGACTTCTTTTCGTTTCAACTCCTGCTGAAGTCGCTCAATTTGGTTTCGCTGCTCTTGTACTTGGGCGGAAAGGGAATCAAACCTAATTCGATCAAGTCTGGGTTGGGCTGCTGCTAGTGCATAGCTCCCGTTTCCAGACTCGACTCTGTTACGGGCCTCGGCGTAAGAAAGATTGTATAGTCAATTTTTATACGGATCACTTTTGATTCTGTTTGGTAGATTTCACACTGTCGACTACTGGGGCGATACTTGCTTTCGCAGTTTCGGCAGAAAGGTTCTCTGCCTATGATCGCATATCAGTCCCATTTTTGCTGGGTTTCCTATTCATATGGGACAGTTATGCGATCATATGCAGTTCTCCTTCGCACACTTCTCTTTCTTCGTGGCCTTTCGAACAATTGTAGCAGCAATTGTAGTTCATATTTAAAGCATTTTAAGCACAGCATTGGATTTTGGTAAGGCCGCGTCTCAACGTTGTGCAATCAGACTTTAACTGATTGCTGAGCTGTTTTCCTTGTTGCTTCTCTTGATTCTCATCACTGCGATTACTCCTTGATGTTCAAGTTCTGCTACAATGTATTCATCGCTCTTCGTAATCAGATCGAAAGTTGATAACACACAGCGACAGGAATTCAGTTATGGGTGCATTTTTTTTTCTATTTTGGTACCATCAAACAATGTCGTCAGTTTTTTCACTTGAGCTGCCTTTCTTGTTTGCAGAACGACGGCGTCTTCGATACTCTTCCTGATTATGAAGGATTCGATCGGCAGGTTACGCCCTTCTTCGCTCGTAAGAAGCAGCTTGGAAAAAGCTCCAAATTCATTCCTTGGGTCCATGTAGCTGGGAAATGTACCCAACAGGAAAAAAATAGCTGGGAAAACTTCTATCATATGACCCACCGGGGTCGCCTTTGCTAAAAGAGGCCATAGAAAAATTTCCTAAGGAAATTGAAGTCAGGTTTGGTGACCCATACGCACGAAAATTATGCTATCGCCTATTTAACCGCAGAAGTTGATAGCAGTCACCTGCTATCTACGCCAGTTGCGGTGGAGGGGAAGAGGGGTAGGGGGATCAATATTTAAACTCTGCGTAACCACGTTGCACTTTGTTTCTCTTTTTATCACTATCACGGATTTGTCACCACAGAGGGTTCATCGTCTAAGGGTACGGCCAGAGTGGACGCGTCACGCGACGCGATGCGAATTTCCCATACAATTTGACAGCTCCTTATTATTGATTGTTATTCCTTAGCGTGCATATTTCCGCGTCGCGCCGCGTGACGCGCCCACTCTGGCCAGCACCTAACGCGTTGCAGGTCTCTATGACTCTGCGCACTAGTAAACGGAGTAATGGAGGCGCACGGTTCTGGAGGATATGACTAGAATTCCTGATACTCTGATGGTGATGGTGATGGTGATGGTGTGACAGTGACGTTACACTCACTACTCGTGGAACTTGGTTTGCCCGAGGGCGTAGCACCTGGTCCGGCTGGCGTAGCACCACTGCGGATTGAACAAAGCGAAATAACTATGGCACTGAGAGAAGCTGATTGAGTAACCGACTGCTTCGGATACTCGACACGTACAGTAGGAATGCTTCCAAACAAGTCATCGCATAGGTGCCGCACTTCAAAAGACCTTCGCTAATTGTTGGCAGTGATGCAAATGCTCACCATATCATCAGGGGCAGCTCAGACATTATCTTGAGAGGCTCCAGTTTGATGGAGTACTTAAGTAATACAGATCTTGCATTATTTAACATTGGCAACGTTCATGGTATCTTCTAGAAGTGTTAGATATATCGCTTTGCTACCGTTGGTTGCTTCCTCACGCTCCAGGATATTTCTACTCCTTACATGGTGAACAGGCAGCCGTCGTTTTCAAATATCGAAAAATACACTGACCGCGTCCCAATGTCATCCAGGATTAGCCGAAAATTGGATTATTGAATCGGAAGTATACGCTTCCGTTAGAAGTTTTTTTGATCGTGTGCGCTCCTTCATTGTTTGGATCTCCATAGGTCAGATCGCCGCATGACCTCATGATATGATTAAGATTTGAGGGGGTTAGAAGCAAAGGGGTGAAAGTGACAAAAACCCACTTTCAAGTAAATGAGGTTTAGAGTTGTGGTAGCTGAAGTCTTATGGAACAGACCGACACGGAGGCCAACTGTACGTGGAGACGAACCGAACAAGACTGCCCGTCGGCTCTCTGTACGGAGTAGTATGAACCCCCCTCGCATCACGCATACACACCTATACAAGTTATAGGGCACAGTATCACATCCCCCTTTCTTTCAAGTTATAATTTTATTAACTTAATAACATTATTAGTACATTAGCGAATACAAATCTTGATCGAATACTTATCTTTACGGACTATATATCTCTTTGGGTTTAGGCATCCTCTTTGATCGTCTTGGTTGAAATGTGGGCTGGAACGTCTTACAGGGCTCTGGAACTTTATCTGGTACAGCAGTTGTCACCAATGGTTCATCGATTGTTTGATCGCCGAGGGCGTGGTCGAGGGCTGTTAGTGGTGGACTGCTGTCTGAATCGCCAAGTTGTTCATCAACTTCAACGGGTTCATGATCGGATATGTTCTTCAAATGTGATGTGTTGCGATCATACGTTCTTCCGGTTTCTTTGGATTGAACAGTTACGTTTGCTCCTTGTCTGTCCACAACCGTGAATTTCTCCTTATGGAAATTGGTGGACAGCTTGTTAGTCGGGCAGAGATTTTTCATGAGGACTGTGTCACCAACCGAGATGGTACTCGGTTTCGCTCTACGCTGCACATCCTCCCGCTGCTTTCCAAGCAACTTTTTCTCCAGGTCTCGATCTCTGAAATCGCTACTGGGGGGAATAGTTGGAAGGTCGTCAACACAAGGCAGTTTGGTACGCAGCTTCCGGTTTAGCAAAAGCTCACTGGGAGCCTTACCGGTAACTGAATGCGGGGTATTGTTGTAGAGATCTAGGTAACTGTTCAACTCAGCTTTCCAATCATCGTAAAGGGCATTTGCGATTTTCATCCGTTTCAATAATGATCTGTTCTGGCGTTCAACCTCGCCATTTGCCTGAGGCCAGTAGGGCGACGTATGATTGAGATGAATGCCGTTTACTTTACAATAGTCTTCAAACTCACAAGAAACGAACTGCTTACCGTTATCTAAAGTGATTGTTCTAGGAGGACCCCAGATGCGGAAAATACGTCTAAGCCGTTTAATAGTCTCCTGCACAGTAATCTTGTTCATCACTTCCAGTTCCATATATCGGCTGTAATAGTCAATTACCACCAAGATATACTCGGCGGATGGCATTGACCCGAGAAAATCTATTGCTATATCTACCCATGGACGATCGGGTAACTGTCTTCGCATCATGGGCTCGGGTGGATCCGGAATTTGAACCAGGCGACATCCTTCACACGATTCACATGTCTTAACTGCGTCTTGATCTATACCAGGCCACCAACATCTTTCTCGCAAACGCCTCTTCATCAGGGACTGCCCAGGATGTCCTTCATGAGCTAACTGGAGCATTCTCGACCGTAATCCTTTCGGAATTACAAGTTTCGATCCTCGCAGGATCAGCGAGTTTACACATGTGTATTCATGGCGGAAGGGGACGTACTGCTTCAAATCCTCGTTGACCCAAGAATCACTTTCGATGCAAACCCTCAACTGTTTCATCTCTTCATCCGAGGTGGTGGCAAGAATAACTTCCTCGATGTCAATTGCAGCGGCTTCCTGAATAGTCCGAATGAAAATCTCGGCTTCAGGATCAAAATCTTCTTGAACTGAATCACTTGCCAGTGTCGCCAGTGATTCTACGGAAACACGTCGAATAAAAACTTCACACTCATCTGACCACTTAGTATCGGAAACGTGTGCTCCTAGTCTTGAAAAAGTATCTGCCAAATTGGCTGATCCTTTCCGGTAAACTACCTAAAATAACCATTAGTGAAATATTATGCAACCATATTTGCTTAAATCTAATCCTACCTTGAACTTGAATGCCTGGATTCTTAGCATCCAGCGTTCAATTCTCGCTGTAGGTCGCGAGTTCACAGTAAACAGTGTTTCTAGTGGCCTATGATCTGTCTCTAGCTCAAAATGTATACCGAGAAGATATATCCTGAAACGTTCTACTCCCCACACAATTCCTAGGGCTTCCTTTTCTATTGGAGGATACTTCTTTTCGGTCTCCGAGAGGCTTTTAGAGGCATATCCGATGACTCTGGGTTGATTGTTCTTAAACTGCAGAAGCACCGCGCCTAAACCAACTCCTGATGCATCCGTGACTAGCAACGTACGATCTTTGGGATCGTAATACCCCAGGTGCTGTATGGATCCTATGGTACGCTTGAGCTGGTCAAAAGATTCCTGGTGCACTGGTTTCCAGTCAAACGGTGTGTCCAGCTTTAGCAGTTCTCGAAGTGGGTAGTTTACCGTGGCCAAATTCGGTATGAAGCGGGATACGTAGGTTACTAAGCCTAGAAAGCTTCGTAATTCCTCCTTGGATTGTGGTGCTCTGAACTGTTGGATCGACTTGACTTTATCCTTAGCTGGCGCTACTCCTTCTGACGATAGCTTATGACCCAAGAACGATATCTCTGACTGTTTGAACTTGCATTTGTGAATGTTCAATAGGATTCCATAGCGGTTCAACACACTCAACGTGTGTTTTACTGCCAAATCGTGTTCTTCTTCTGTTGCACCGAATATCATGATATCATCTATGAAAACCACTGTGTTTTCGCACTCGCAGAGAATACTTTCCATAATGTTCTGGAACAGCTCCGGCGCACAATTTACTCCAAATAGAAGCCGTTTATAACGGTATAGACCCCAGTTTGTAATAAACGTTGTCACATCACGGCAGTCTTCCGCTAGCTCCACCTGGTGGAAGGCTTGTTTAATATCCAACGTCGTGAACAGTTTGGCATTCCGAAATCTTGGAAGCATGTCGTCAAATATCGGAAGCGGGTGGTTGAGTCTTTGGATGGCCTGATTTGCTTTCCTCATGTCTACGCACAGGCGTAGTTCACCGTTGTCTTTCAAAATCGGGACCAGGGGAGAAACCCAAGACGTTGGCTGAGTGACCTTCTCAATTATGTCTAACCGTAAAAGTTCTTTCAGTTTGGCTTCGACTTGCTGTAAAAGTGGGATGGGACAGCGGCGCAGAGGTTGAATAACAGGCGAGACTGTTCTATCGATGGGCAAGCTCAGGGTTATTCCTTTCATTTTGGGGAAAGGTTCTTTGATCGCGTCGATTCGGTTGATTGGGACACTTTGCGAACTAGGCAAGCCAACCTGTAGCACTCCAATTTTCTGTGCTGAAATCTTTCCGAGCAGCGGTTGCTGACCTTTCTCAATAACGTAGAAAGAGGAACTAGTTTTTAGTAGCTTTCCTCGGTCGTTAATCTCTAGATCAGCATCGAAGACCGTAATCAGCTTCAATGGGACGCGACCGTATGCCAAAAACCGTTTGTCATTATCGAACCGTTCGTTCCGTATTTGAACATCTTGCAGCTTCATGATTTCCCATGTTTTGTCGTCGATGAGGTTATGCTTTGATCCCGAGTCGATGAGCATCGTGATATCAACCCCCCCAATGCAACACGTGATCAATTCGTCAGATTCGCCCACATTGTATACTGGGAAATCTTCAGATTTTGATTCTCCATTATGATCTTCAATTTTGTAGACTGGTCTGGACGAGGGCCGAGAATACTTCGATGGTCGTGAGGGTCCTTGGTTTACGATAAGCGCTTTTCGTTTACGATCGAAAGAACCAGCACTTGCGAAATTCTTGGATTTACATACAGTTTGGAAGTGACCAACATTTTTGCAACGAAGACACACTTTGTTTATGGCTGGACAGTGTTCGCCTTCTCGATGGCGATTGTAGCCACAACGCAGGCAGCGTGGATTAGTTCCGAACTTTTTAGAAGCACCCTCATATAGTAGATTAACGTTGCTATCAATTTGCTCGAATGGACGGTTGGCTGATCCACCGTTCGCTTTGGCGTTCATTTTTGATGACTGGTATTTTACCGATTGATACGCGTTTATAGTTTTGATTGCTTCATCGAGACTCAACTGCTCTTTCTCCAGTAGTTTTTGGCGTAGATCATCAGAAGCATATTGAATAATCTTATCGACTACCGCAATATGCCTGCTCTCATTTTCGGATTTCCCAAATGAACATTTTTCAGCCCTCTGCTGAACTCGGAGTGCAAATTTTTCGATAGGTTCACTATCGCTGGGTGCCATTGACCAAAATAGAAATCTTTCAAAGCTGTCGTGGTGCTTCGATGAGAAATAATGTGTTAATTTCTCCTTCATTGAAAGATAGGGATCTCTCGATGGGTCTTCTTCCTCGCACCCAGGAATCCCATAGAAAGCGCTCTGTAGTTCGATGCCACCCATAGCCAGTAATTGCATTTTACGGCTGCTGCCATCAGTGATGTTCGAAACTGCCATGATGGTTTCGAACCATCTAATCCAAGATCCCCACGCATTACGTACTTCAGATTGAGGCAGATGTTTGTACTTGAAATGTGGGAGGTTGTACGAAGCAGGACTGAATAGGGATACATGTTGAATCATCGGAGCGGTAACAATACCGTCCATGGTACTATTTTCTGCGTAATTGGGGTCAGGTACGTTGCCTTCCATGTTGCTGTTAACAATTTAAAATAACATTTTACGTCATTCGTTGGAGCGTCTTTCTTATACGATTACTAATGTCAGAATCTCAGGGAACCATAGGGCAACTTGTAGTACTCAACATGTATAAATAAATTTGGGTTTTACGTAACTTACTCATATCTATGCTTTGGCATCATTCACGCAACATATAAAACGATCCATGATTCTCACTCTCAAGCCTTCGCAACATCCAAGAGCGACATTCAGAAAATCTTCGCAACATCCAAGAGCGACATTCAGAAAATCTTCGCAACATCCAAGAGCGACATTCATAAAACTTTCGCAACATCCAAGAGCGACATTCACAGGGCCTTCGCAACATCCAAGAGCGTCATTCATAGAACTTTTTCAACATCCAAGAGTGACAATCACAAAATCTTCGCAACATCCAAGAGCGACATTCCTCGCAACATCCAAGAGCGACATTCACAACTCCGCAACATTTAAGAGCGACACACATCAAACACTAGCAACATCTAACCTTCACATTCAGATAGGTTTCGCAACATTTAAGAGCGACAATCATCACAACATCTAAGAGTGACAAACTATGCATTTAAAACATCAGCTACATCGCGTGCACCTTTATAGTACCTTCAAATACAGTTTATATTGTTTGTTCCTTTTCCTTGACTTTCAACATTGCAATGGGTGATATTGGAAAGCAATTTCAGCCTCACTTGTGCATTACTCTTCAAAAAGTTACGAAGCAATATATGATTCAAAATTCTACATACCTGAAACATGCAGCTGGTTTGCACTCTATGCAGTATCCATCTTACCTTCTTGATTAGACCCTACCGTCTTGCGGTAGTAATCCAAATATCGCACCACCTAAATAGCACACAGCGCTTGACACAGCGTCGATTTTTTTTTTCATGTGAATATAAATATCACCATTCACTCTGAACCCCATAGCTCTTTTTGTTTTTCAATGGGTATTGATTTTTCTCTCTGCTTTTTTCCCAATCACATGAAAATGTAAAAAGAAAAATTAACAAATCTGGAAACACTCCCCACTCACAACACCATTTTCTCCCGCGTGCATACCGCAATAATAGGAGGACGCCACCACAAACTTGTTTCTCCGTCCGAGCTGCTCAGTCTCTTTCGACCAACACACATATACACCCACATTGAAATGCCAGTATGCCTGGACTCGCTGTTTTCACATAACCGCATTTCCCTCACTTTTCTCATCCATTCATGCACAAACACAAAGTGTGCTGCCGGAGCGGTGATCAATAATACTTTTCAGCATGGCTAACGCGGCGTCACTTCGTTTTGAACGAATTCTATCTTCCGACCTATCACACACGCACACTGACAGCATGGCTGGATTCGCTTCTTCACACTACCATCATCTCCTCACTTTCCCGATTCCCGTATACACAAGCACTAAGAAATCTACCAGCGTTGCTCGAGGGTCACTTAGTTTCGAATCAATTCCATCAATTTTTTTTTTCAGCCACAGTTCCATCACTTTTTCTGTTTCCGTAGGTTATTTTTTTTTTCAATTTAATAATCTCATCCAATCACACTTTCTCGCTTACACCATAATGGACGTTTTCGCATTTTTTTTTAGATAGAGATCTTTTTCAATCGACTTAATCGCACTGCATTTCAAGTTGCCCCATCATTCCAGATTCTGACATTACACTGTTATTTTTACATTTTTTTTTCTCACTTGCTTTCTTGATAACGATAAAATCACACAGTCGACGAATCAATCTAATAAAAGTTAACAATTCCCAAGATAATTCGGCTTTTTCACACTGCACTACGTGGATTTCACCATCCTAGACGCCATCTTGTGGTAGCTGAAGTCTTATGGAACAGACCGACACGGAGGCCAACTGTACGTGGAGACGAACCGAACAAGACTGCCCGTCGGCTCTCTGTACGGAGTAGTATGAACCCCCCTCGCATCACGCATACACACCTATACAAGTTATAGGGCACAGTATCACAAGAGTTTTTGACCAATTTTTCATTCCATACAAAATGTATGGAACTTCAAAATGAACCCAATTTTCTCTGATTTATTGTAGTTTTTCCAATCATCGTGGAAACAATCTTAAAAAAGTTCCCGAAAGCTTGAAATCTGTAGAATTTTATGATATGCTCAACTCAAAATCGACAAAATGGTCACTTACACCCCTTTGATTCTGGGCCCCTCATTTGTTATCCTAGGATATTCCCCAGGATTGCCTTTTTTTAATTTCCCTGTGAATTTCTGCTGGAACTTCTCCAAAAAAAATTGCTGTGATTCCTATAGAAATTTCATCTGAAATGTTTTCAAAATATTTTCCTTTAGCAATTGTATTGTTTCAAAAACTCTTCTCTAGAGGGATTGCTTCAGAAATTCTGTTGTGATTCATCCGGATATTTTCGGTGAGGTTCCATCAAGAATTCTTACTGGAATTGCTTTGAAAATTTTCCTGTGCTTCGTCCATGATTTTTCCCAGGGCTTCCTCCTTATATTCTTACGGGAATGCATTCGTAGATTCCTCCTGCAATTCGGATGGATTTCTCTTGCAATTTTTCTTAGAACTTCTTCAGATATGAAGGGAATTTCTCCAGGCAGCCCTCATGAGTTTTCTCTCGTGATTCGTCTAGGGATTATGTGTGCTTACTTGCTGCTCACCGCTCCCAATATCGCACGGAATCAGGTGATGATTTCGGTTTAAAACACTAACAATTATAGTGATAAGCGATTTGAAATCAATTAAAAATTGTGGGTTTTAACAAGTATTTCTTACTGAGTAAACATTTGCTCCGTTGTTGTTTGGTACTCATGAAAACCAGATCGGAAACCTCCAACGTAGGACTCCTCCAGCGTCCTTATCCTCAATGTTTTGAACATTAAGAGTATTTCCTTTCATTAATAAATTTGTCTTATGCTGAAAGGAAGTCCACATCTCAGTTGAGAAAGTTACATCACATTATAAACGAATAACTTTTAATAGAGTGAAATAAATATAAAATAGAAATCTAATATTATTTTCCTTTCTATTTTGCAGAACCAAGCCGTGAACTAGTTGCCGATCTACACGCGCCTCCACTGGAATCAGTAGACACGGAAACAGTAGTAATTCCACCAGCCGAACCATCGCCACTCGAAGTGGAATCATCATTGGATCCTCTGGTGGAATCAGCCGTACTTCAGCCTTTACCAACATCAGTTGATACGGACGCCACTGTAGTACCACTTCCAGAGCCAACGCCACTCGAAGAGGAATCTGGGGGCGAATCGGAACCTCAACAGGAATCTCCGGCAGAAACAGAAGTAACCCTGCCAGACACCAACGTCGACAACTGCGCGGAAACGGAGGAATCTGTGCCCGAGGCTGTACAGGAAGATCCACCACTCCTTGGTAATTGCACGGAACCGGAGGAATCTCTGTCCGAGGCTGTACAGAAAGATCCACCAGTCCTGGGTAATTGTGCGGAGACGGAGGAATTAGCACCAGAACAACTTCCAACGACGGAAGCGCAACCAGCGGCAACAACCACGCCACCCGTTTCGCCTAGAAATTCACCGCGAAAGGCGATACAAGACGATCTGCCGGCACCCGGCAGTGATTGCACGGTAGGGGAGGAAGAACCAGAACCAGTTCCGGAAGAGCTACCACCGGCAACAACGCCTCCGCGCAAATCGCCTAGAAAGTCCCCGCGCAAAACAGCAACAATCAAGGAGGAAATCAAGCAGCTAACGCCAGTATTGCCAGCACCGATCGGCGTCGACGGCGACGAGGAACCGTGTCCAACCGTGAAAAAGTTGGAATTTGTGCAGGAAGAACAATTGCTGGAAGACGAAGAAGAAGCAGAGGAGGAGGAGGAGGAGTGTCACGAGGAAGGAGAACTGATCGTGCCGGATGTGCTGGATCCCCAGCAGGAACAGCAACAGCATCAGCAGCAACAGACGACATTCGATAAGGATCCTTCACCGGCCGGCAGTGATAGCGGAATTGAGAACGAGGGCGCGGATTTAAGTAAGGGGGCTACTCCGGAGGACGAATCGGGATTAACGGAGATAACTGAAGAGACTGTAGAAAACATTCCAGGAGAAGCGAGCGGTGTCGGTGAAATCGACGAGGGTCACGGAGGTTCGTTGGAGAACGTGAATACTCAAGTGGTCGTACTAGAGGAGATTGTGATTCAGGGCGCCAAGACAAGTTTGATCCAGTGCGCACGATGTGCGATGTGCTTTAGGAAAGAACTGTGGTACAAGAAGCATCTGATGAATTATCACGGAATTGATTTGAGTAATATTGCTCACTTTCTCTCAAATTTGCAAACGCTGGACGAGGGCATCCAGGATGGGGACGGTACGACGGAGCAAGAATTTGAGGAATATCAGGTTGAGGAGGGAGCAGCAGAGGACGACGGTGGCAATAATGAAGCAACCGATAAGACTGAACAGGAGAGGGAAAGTAGCAAGCGAAAGAGCGAAGATTTTGAGGCGGGAGCGGTCAAGCGGGTTCGACAGGAGGAAGCGCCTTCGACGCCTAGTCCGGTCGCGTTGCAAAAGTATCCGGAGGTTAAATTAACTAGTAAGAATGGTAAACCGAAAACCCCAAGGCGACGAAAGGAGAAACTAACTTTGATCAATTCCGATGCGGATGTGAGAATCAAGCATGAGTATGCCTCGGCCGCGGTACAATCGGAGGAATCGACGAGCAATTCGTCACAGTCGTCGGCACCTCTGATGAACAATATGTTCGTCGTCAGGTATCTTGAACAAGCTGCTATTATGGTCGGAACTAGTGGAACGTCGGATGCGGCTAAAGATAACTCGCAGTATGATCCTACGAGTGATCCTATTCAGATCTCCTACGAAGAGCTGGACGACGGCATGACTCCTTTCGAGAGATCAAAGATTGTCGAAACCAACGAAGAAGGTAAAGATCTATTCACGTGTGTTGTTTGCGAATCCGTTTTCGAAGAACGCCAGGCGATCCAGGACCACGTGAATATTGTTCACAAGGATTTGAAACGACGGAGCTGTCCGCATTGTGGTCGATCTTTCAATCAAACAGGGGATCTTACCCGTCACGTTAGAATACACACGGGGATCCGGCCGTTCAAATGTCCCTTCGACGGTTGTGAGTATGCGTTCATCTCCTCGGGCGACCTCCACAAGCACGTTCGGCGGCACAACCAACAGATGAACCCGGTCCAGAAGCCGCACGTATGCTCCGTATGTGGCAAGGACTTCGAACGGGGTTACGATTTGAAGCGGCACAGCTCGATGCACGCCAAGGACGACCCCAACTTCCACGGCTTCAGTTGTGAACTGTGTGGGAAGATGTTCGCCCGGAAGGATCAATATCGGGCGCACACCTATCGGCATATTGGCTACAAACCGCACAAGTGTGCCCACTGCGATAAGACCTTCTCGGACGCCAGTAACTACGCCAAGCACGTCAAGGTGCACGCGACGGACGGAATGGAACTGTACTGCCACCACTGCGAAAAGGCCTTCAAGAACAAGATGGCCATCTCGAAGCACGTGTTGCGGTGCAAGTACAAAACGGACGCCCGGAAAGCGTCGCCACCCAAGCGGAAGAAGAAGGCAACCGTCGTCAAAACGGAACAACCGGATCCGGAAGGCATGACTGCGGCGACGGTACCATCCAGCGAGAGTCCTAGCCAGGGCGTAGCTTAAGCTGTAACAAACATTCGGAGACTAGACGATAGTTTAGAAATACTGGCAGCAATAGCATTGTAGAAGTACCACGGAAATCTCCCCCTATTTTAGGAGTTAATTAGTTTGTGCTTAGTTAGTGGCGGGAGCTGACTACTTAATTTTCCGTTTTAGAATCGCCTGAGAATTCTATTGAACTGAAGGTATTTTTTTCCTATGAATTTCTCTTATTTTTGAATGTGTATACTTTTTTTTACAAAAACAAACCGGTTTATTGTGTGTATTTTACCCTTTTTGTCTTCCCCACACATGGGAATAAAACAGCTGGAACTGATATCATCTTGTAAGACGTCCTTTATTATTATAAAATATTTATTAATTATTCTTGGATTAACACAAACGACGAAAGCGCACTGCAATAAGTAACGACGAGAGAGAATGAAAAACGCGAGTAAATTATTGAAGGATATTAATCTAAACCATTGTATCTCTTTGGATGGAATTCTATTGAAGTCTAGTGGGGCCTTTTTCCAACGGTTCATTTGTATTCGCATCATATTACAGATTTACTTTGCCACCTTCTATCTGTGTTACTACACGCAAGAATATCCAAAACTCAGGTCGAATTCACTTACGAATTATTGAATTGTGCATGGTCGATTGCATTAGTTAAGTCAGCCTGAGTTTCGGTATTTTTGTACATAGGTTGAGTTTGGGCTTAGCGTTGAGTTAAAACTCCTCACAGATGATAACGAGACACCTACCTAGACAGTTCAGTACGATTTACTCATAATCAAGCTGATTTGGAACTACTCGAATATTGTGTTAAACATGCCGATTTCTACGTTTAACACAACGTTTGTGTTCCAATCTAGCCCGAATTTGAGTGTATTTCTGTAAGCGTGTACCTAGGTCCCAACAGCAGTAATGATAGAATATCACCACTTATGTGTAGGAACGGTATCTAGTATGCGTATCATTATCATAAAATTCCCTGGGAATTCTCAAAAGACTAATAATGTACACGGTTACGGACGCTAATGATACCTAACTGCATGCATTCTTGGAAGAAGTAGTACTTACTTAATATAGTTAACATTATAAAAGCAAATCAGAATGCGTCTTTTTACATGATAGAAAACTTCCTTTTTTGGCGGAATCCAGATGACATCAGCAGACCAAACTTGTCCATCGGAAGAACGCGAGTTGAATTGGAAATATCTCGACATCATGTGAGGGTTACTACTGGTACCTACTGGCCAGTTTTCTATCTTACGAGCTATGCAGCGTCTTAATGAAAGCCTTGGTAACGTCGAAGAACTTTGAATCAAAAGGCGCCAGTGCAGTGGAGGCGCACGGTTATTCACACTAGCCTGAAAACCTCGAAAGCTGTCGGCACACTCAATGCCAAACTATGGGTCACTTATCCACGTATTTGATATTTAAGTATGTATGCACAATACGAATTAATTACTAATTTCCACTTCGTCGTAAGCACTGTGCAAAAGGATGGGATAAGTATTATAATGATGCAAGTAACTGGAGCGCACGCTCAAAATATTTACTCAACTTTGCACACCGTCCATCATTGTGACGTAACTTCGCGGACGAGAACGGCTTTCCTGGGTTAGCCGGCCAGACTAATCAAAGAAACGATGAACGGTGTGCAAAACAGCGTAAAAATTTCGGGTAATCTATTCAGCTCTGCACAACTGCTGCAGCTGCATCAAATGCTCTGAAACATATGGGAAACTGCGACATTTCCGTCCGACTGGATGCAAGGCATCTTAGTAAAGGTACCCAAAAAGGGTGACCTAACTGTATGCGATAATTGGCGCGACATCATGTTACTGTGCATCGTTCTCAAAGTTATCTGCAAAGTGATCCTTAACCGGATACAGGAGAAGATTGGCGCAACTCTCCAACGGCAGCAAGCTGGATTCCGTGCCGGACGTTCCTGTGTGAACCATATTGTTACGCTTCGTATCAATCTGGAGCAAATCAATGAATTCCAAGAGCCTTTCTACTGCTAAGTTCATTGATTACGAAAAAGCTTTCGACCGTCTCAACCACAAATATATGTCGGGAGCCCTCAGGCGCAAGGGTGTCCCTGAGAAAATCATCGGCCTCATTGAAGCACAGTACAGGGCATTTTCGTGCAGAGTACTGCACAACGGTGTCTTGTCCGATTCCATCCGGATCGTTGCTGGAGTGAAACAAAGATGTATACTATCACCGCTACTGTTCCTCAACATAATCGATGAGATCCTGGTAAGTGCCATTGATCGTGAACCAAATCATGGGTTGCTATGGCAGCCCATTACCATGGAGCACCTAAATAACTTTGAATTGGCTGATGAATGATGATGTTGCTCATCAACGGCGCTCTGATATGCAGAGCATGCTCGATGATCTTGCCAATCGCTCCTCAGCGGCAGGTCTTACCATGAACATCAACAAGATTAAATTGTTAGTTAGATGTAAACACGGTCAACCCTACCAGCTTTACGGTAGCTGGGCAAGCAATAGAGAATGTTAAATGCTTCCAATAACTTGGTAGCCAAATGGCGGCCGATGGCGGCACCAAGATCGACATAGGTGCACGGATCAAGAAGGCGAGGGCTGCTTTTGCGAGTTTAAGAAATGTATGGAAACATGCAAGCTTGCTATTTGATGAAAACATTCGCGAAATGATGCGATTTGCTTTCGACAACGAATACGTTTTCACCCATCCTCGCTTTATTCAATCAACCTCCCATACGAGTAGCACACGAACGGACTCAACACTTATCAGCATAGTTGACTCTTCCTTTTCGTCGTTGAGCCGTTGCGTTCTCGCCAAGCATCTCTTTTCATCGCTTTCGATGCTTTTCGACAGCTTATCGCGAAGCATCGTTGGCTGGAAGCTATATTAGTATGGTATCGGTACATGCGAATGTTGCTTCTGTGTGCGTGTCGAGCGTTCGTGCCGTAGCTTCGCAAACCAATCTATTCGGTATGGTTCGGCTGTTCGGGCGAGCGTGTGGCGGCACAGTCAGATGTGTGCAAAATCGTTTGTGATTTACATCATGTTCGTTTTGCCACCTCTTTGCTGCTGGTCATCGCTGATCAGTGCACAGTTCAATCGCACGCGATAAATATACAGTTGATGAGTTGTGATGAGCACTAGTGAGGTGATAATTTGCATCATTGGAAACATGTGTTGAAAATAGTTATTTATGCAACAAGTTGCAAAATGATGATTTTTTCAGCACGAGTCGTACATTTATCCAACGAGGCTTGCCGAGTTGGATAAATACGATGAGTGCTGAAAAAATCGAGTTTTGCAACGAGTTGCATACAAAGTTTTTTGTAATTACGAAAACACCAATTCAGTGCGATCTTTTCTAGCTACACAAACATGTATCAGTAGGAACCACGTGCGCGTGCTCATGCTTATCGGCGTAGTTTTTTGTTTGATCAGGTAGGCTCTGGTGTAGTAGCCGTCACCAATGATCGAGCTCCCGTTGTCAAACAGTTGTGCGCGGGCAAGAGCAAAAGCAGATTCAGCAGCTGCCTCTACACTTGATTTGTAGTTCGAATCCGAATTGAAATCGTCCTGATTCGGATTCGAGCTACTCAGTAGATGTAGAGGCAGTGGCTGAATCTACGGAAGGCATGGTGGTAAGTAAAAAGTTCGTACGAGCAAAAGTGCCGAAAAGTGCTACTTTTCAGCACTCTTAAGAGTGCCGAAAAGTAGTACTTTTCGGCACACTTACATAAGGAGTGAAAAGTAGGCCATTTCAGCATACTTCAGCCAACTGAAATGTTCAACTTTTCACAACGTAATTACAAAAACGATTTTTTGCAATTTCTCATCGTAATAGGCTGTTTTACCTCGCGCAAATCTGACAGGAAAAGGCCTACTTTCCCACACCAAATTAGCAGTGCTGTAATGGTTCATTACAGCACTGATTTGCGTTGCGCAATGAACCATTACAGCACTGTTTTCAATTTTGATCAACTTCTTGGTGATTTCTGGACGTAGCTCTGAAAAAATGTGACAAATGCACAGTATAACCTGTTATGATCAGACTTTCTTAAACATGGCTTTGAACATCAGTGTACTGTTTGATGAGAAATTTTGTTAAAACTATCCTCAAGCGGTAATTTATGAAATTGCAAAAAACGTTGTACGCAACTCGGTGCAGAACTCGATTTTTCCAGAACTCGTCGTAATTATCCAACTCGGCAAGCCTCGTTGGATAAATGTACGACTCGTGCCGTAAAAATCTTCATTCTGCACCTTGTTGCGTAAACTACTATTTCAACTCGAACGTGAAATCTGAGCTGCTGTACGCCACTGAAACTTGTTGTGTATCAGTGGAGAACACTCAACTGCTGTAGGTCTTCATCCATAGATGCCTGCGGTATATAACTCGTGTATGGTGGCCTCACAATTGAATCTCCAACGTGGAGCTCCATCGTCGATATCATCAACAGCCGATAGTGACAGAAATTCGAAAAGCGAAAGTGGAGGTGGGTCGGCCACATTCTACCCAGGGGTGGAAACGAAATTTGCAAGCAAGCGTTAGATTGGAACCCAGCAGGACATCACAGCAGAGGCAGGCCCAGAGCTCTTGGCAGCGCAGCCTCCAGAACGAAATAAAGTAAGTCAACGGAAATTTGACAGGCCATCGCCTCTGTCCAGCCACATTTACTCGATTCCTGGTCGGTACATGAAGTTTTCGTGAAGGAAATTTCCCTGATTTTCTTTATCTTTATTTCTCGCAACTTTGATTGATCCTGCAGCATCTTCAATGATTTTGGCAATGATGGAAGGCTCGATCGGTAGATTACGCTCATTTCTACCTGTTAAGAGCATGTGCACAGTGGTGCGAGGGCGGTCGAAGCCTAAAAAATGAAAATGTTTTTCACGTAGATATAATATTTTTGTCGGATTCCTAAATATTTCAACTGTAGAAATCCAAAATTTCAGATCGATTCATTGAAATTTGAATTTTTGTCAGCCTCCTGAACGGACTGTGGTTTATGGCCTTCATACAAAATCTATAATGTTCATTCACAGCTATGCCGGGGGTGGAAGCTCAGGTAAAATATTATCTCCTGGGCGCCCATTAAAAACACCACCCCCGGCGAAGACTGGCGCTCGAGCCTAGCTATTTAGCACTGTAGTTGGAGGAAATGCCAATGCAGAACCCGTAGCTTCCGGGAAGGTAAGCCCAGCTCCCTGGGTTAGTGGGTTGGTGTCAGGCCCTGCGAGCCAGCCGTAAAAAAGACTAGCACCGGAAAATCAACAAGAGAAGAATGCGAACCGATACCAATGGCGACGACCACAGCGACGAAACGGGACTTGCGATTGGAAGCTCGGTACGTGGAACAGCAGATCTCTCAACTTCATCGGGAGCACCCGCATACTCGCCGATATACTGAAGGACCGCGAGTTCGGAATCGTAGCGCTGCAGGAGGTGTGTTGGACAGGATCTATGGTGCGAATGTTTAGAGGTAACCATACCATCTACCAGAGTTGCGGCAACACACGTGAGCTGGGAACAGCTTTTATAGTGATGGGCGACATGCAGAGGCGCGTGATCGGTTGGTGGCCGATCGACGAAAGAATGTGCAGGTTGAGGATCAAGGGCCGATTCTTCAACATTAGCATAATAAACGTGCACAGCCCTCACTCCGAGGGCCCATATAGCCGAGGCGGTAAACGCACGGGTATTCAGCATGACCATGCTGAGGGTGACGGGTTCGATTCCCGGTCGGTCCAGGATCTTTTCGTAAAGGAAATTTCCTTGACTTCCTTGGGCATAGAGTATCTTCGTGCCTGCCACACGATATACGCATGCAAAATGGTCATTGGCAGAGGAAGCTCTCAGTTAATAACTGTGGAAGTGCTCATAGAACACTAAGCTGAGAAGCAGGTTTTGTCCCAATGAGGACGTTACGCCAAGAAGAGAGAAGAGAGAGAGCCCTCACTCCGGAAGCACTGATGATGACAAAGACGCATTTTACGCGCAGCTCGAACGCGAGTACGACCGCTGCCCAAACCACGACGTCAAGATCATCATAGGGGATCTAAACGCTCAGGTAGGCCAGGAGGAGGAGTTCAGACCGACGATTGGAAAGCTCAGCGCCCACCAGCTGACGAACAAAAAGGGCCTACGCCTCATCGATTTCGCCGCCTCCAAGAACATGGCCATTCGTAGCACCTTCTTCCAGCACAGCCTCCCGTATCGTTACACCTGGAGATCACCACAACAAACGGAATCGCAAATCGACCACGTTCTGATTGATGGACGGCACTTCTCCGACATTATCGACGTCAGGACCTATCGTGGCGCTAATATCGACTCCGATCACTACCTGGTGATGGTTAAACTGCGCCCAAAACTCTCCGTTATTAACAACGTACATTACCGGCGGCCGCCCCGGTACGATCTAGAGCGACTGAAGCAACCGAATGTCGCCACCGCATACGCGCAGAATCTCGAGGCAGCGTTGCCGGACGAGGGTGTGCTCGATGTGGCCCCTCTAGAGGACTGCTGGAGTACAATCAAAGCAGCCATCAACAACGCAGCTGAGAGCACTATCGGGTACGTAGAACGGAGTCGACGATACGATTGGTTCGACGAGGAGTGCAGAGCGGTTCTGGAGGAGAAGGATGCAGTGCGGGCGGTAATGCTGCAGCATGGAACCCGACAGAATGTGGAGCGATACAGACAGAAGCGGAAGCAGCAGACCCGTCTCTTCCGGGAGAAAAAGCGCCGCCTGGAAGAAGCGAAGTGCGAGGAAATGGAACTGCTGTGCCGTTCACAGGAAACACGCAAGTTCTACCAGAAGCTCAACGCATCCCGCAAAGGCTACGTGCCGCAAGCCGAAATCTGCAGGGATAAGGACGGGAGCCTCCTGACGGACAAACGTGAGGTGATCGAAAGGTGGAAGCAGCACTTCGACGAGCACCTGAATGGCGAAGAGAATGTAGGCACGGAGGACCAAGGCAGCGGAGGAAATGACTATGTTGGTGCAGCAGAGGACGGGAACGAACCAACTCCCACGCTGAGGGAAGTTAAGGATGCCATCCACCAGCTCAAAAACAACAAAGCGGCTGGTAAGGACGGTATCGCAGCGGAACTCATCAAGATGGGCCCGGAAAAGTTGGCCACCTGTCTGCACCAGTTAGTTGTCAAGATCTGGGAAACCAAACAGCTACCGGAGGAGTGGAAGGAAGGGATAATCTGTCCCATCCACAAGAAAGGCGACAAGTTAATGTGTGAGAACTTTCGAGCGATCACCATTTTGAATGCCGCCTACAAAATGCTATCCCAGATCATCTTCCGTCGTCTTTCACCTAAAGTAAATGAGTTCGTGGGAAGTTACCAAGCCGGTTTCATCGACGGCCGGTCGACAACGGAATAGATCTTCACCGTACGGCAAATCCTCCAGAAATGCCGTGAATACCAGGTCCCAACGCATCACCTGTTCATCGACTTCAAAGCGGCATACGACAGTATCGACCGCACAGAGCTATGGAAAATTATGGACGAGAACAGCTTTCCCGGGAAGCTGACTAGACTGATAAGAGCAACGATGGTCGGTGTGCAGAACAGCGTAAGGATTTCGGGTGAACTATCCAGTTCATTTGAATCTCGACGGGGACTACGACAAGGTGATGGACTTTCCTGCCTACTATTCAACATCGCCCTGGAAGGTGTTATGCGACGAGCCGGGCTCAACAGCCGGGGTACGATCTTCACGAAATCCAGCCAATTTGTATGTTTTGCGGATGACATGGATATTATTGCTAGGACATTTGGAACGGTGGCAGAACAGTACACCCGCCTGAAACGTGAAGCAGCAAAGGTCGGACTGGTGGTGAATGCGGCTAAGACAAAGTACATGCTGGTAGGTGGGACTGAGCGAGACAGGACAAGCCTTGGCAGCAATGTTACGATAGACGGGGATACTTTCGAGGTGGTAGAAGAATTCGTCTACCTCGGTTCCTTGCTAACGGCTGACAATAACGTGAGCCGTGAAATACGAAGGCGCATCATCAGTGGAAGTCGTGCCTATTATGGGTTCCAGAAGAAACTGCGGTCAAAAAAGATTCACCCCCGCACCAAATGTACCATGTACAAGACGTTAATAAGACCGGTGGTTCTCTACGGGCACGAGACGTGGACGATGCTCGAGGAGGACATGCAAGCACTCGGAGTTTTCGAGCGACGGGTGCTAAGGACGATCTTCGGCGGCGTGCAGGAGAACGGTGTGTGGCGGAGAAGGATGAACCACGAGCTCGCTGCACTTTATGGCGAACCCAGCATCCAGAAGGTAGCCAAAGCCGGAAGGATACGGTGGGCAGGGCATGTTGCAAGAATGCCGGACAACAACCCTGCAAAGTTGGTGTTTGCTAACCATCCGGTTGGTACAACAAGGCGTGGAGCGCAGAGAGCACGATGGGCGGACCAGGTGGAGCGTGATCTGGCGAGTGTTGGGCGTGACCGACGTTGGAGAGCTGCAGCTGCAAATCGAGTATTATGGCGGCAAATTGTTGATTCAGTATTATCATGAATTTGATGTTAACTAAATAAATGAAATCACAGCTATGCCAGTGTCCCGTGCTTTAATAAACGCATGAACTATAATAGTTGCTGTTGTTCGTAGATATGTGAAGATCATCTGTATGGCATTTAAGTTGTGAAAAAGCTGCCTAAAAATGAGTTATCCTTCGATATTCTTGAAAATTACCCATTTTTGAGTCAAAATTGATCTAAAACTATAGTAGGACGTGCGCGCCCGCGATGTGGTTGTGCGATTTTGTAAGCCTAAGACCAGTGCTTTCGATTGATGTATGATTTATTTTGCGAAAACTTGCGATAGATTTCATGATTTTCATATGTTTTTGAGGGTTTTGGGTAAGAGGTTTTGGCTGGCTTTTGTTCAGCAACGCACCACTGTGGTGTGGTAACAGCCACGAACTCTTTCATAGGATCCATAAAGCTTGGAAAGCTCCTGCCATACGACCCCCCTGAGTCGTCTCCATTGGCGAAGGCCATAGGAAAGTTGCAGTCAAAAGAGATTAAACATGAGTGCAGTAGCATTGCTAGCTGAACCGCAGTAAGTCTACCGAGTCTACCCCAGTGCGGCCGGTAAGGGAAGGATTGGGATGTGAAAACACTCTCTGGCAGCACGTGATTGAAAAACCAACTTCACATTTAATTTTTGGAACCGGATTGTTTTGCCTCTGCTGCCGTAATCTCGCTGGCCTCGAACACGTTTCTTATGCTCGGTTTCTTTACCGGGGTCGCCTTCGGCTTCAAAAGGTGAATGGGGGCGCACGGTTCACAATATTTTCAAATGATCGGGTTCGTCACTTCACTCACTTGAAGTTTATTCGCCAGTTCACACGGATGGAGGCGCGGGGTCCTTCCGGGACGCGCGTCTATATGATTCCAGGTTTTTTTTTTCCTTCGTAAAATCCTCCATCAATGTCTTGCGGGTTTCCGATAGTGATTGTTTCAGGGCTTGTTCCAAGAGCTTCAGAAGTTCTTCCCACGATTCCTTCAGAAATGTTTACTAGACATACTAGAGATACTAGGCATTTTGTATTACAAATCCTTTAGGAGTTCATCCACGGATTTCTCAATAGTTATTCCCGAAATTACTGCAGACATGGATTCCTTATTCACGGGATTCCTCCAGAAATTTCTCCAGGGATTTCTCCAGGAGTTCTTCCAGAGATTCTTCTGAGAACCCTCGCAGGGATACTCATAAGAATCTCTCCAGAGGTTTTTGTGGGAATTCCCGCAGCGATTTCTCCAGGAATTTCTCTAGAGATTCATCTAGGAGTTTTTCTAGAGATTTATCCTGGAATTCCTACAGGCATTCCTCCAGGATTTTTTTTTTCTAAAAATTCCTTTAGAGATTTCCCAAGGAACTCCTTCAAAAATTCCTCCAGGAATTCCTCCTGAAATGGCTCAAATGATTTTTTTTTTTATATTACCCGCCACTATCCCCCACACCAAAAGGCTCAAGTTGAGCCCCCTGGTAGTGGACGCATCTAATCTAATCATACACTGGACAGCATAACGAGAAAACAAAACAAAACTACTATACAGGGTGACTGGTAATTCGTGTTACACCCGAAAGGAGGTGAAAGTAGACCATATTTGCAGCAAAAAATTGTTCTACAGGTAGGGCCGGAAATCACTGCTAAGTGAGTTATTCAAAAATTAGTGTTATTAAATTACCCCATCTTTAAACATCTCTAACTCAGAAACTATGAACCGTATAATCAATCTAAGCGCAGGGATAGAAAGTTTAAAGCTTTGTCTTTTAATGCTCTTTGAACAGGTAATTGATAAAAAGTCATTTAAGTGCAGAAATTTTGACTTTTATGTAAAAAGTGCCTAAAAATGTACCCCCTTTTCACCTTTTTTGATAGTTTACTCGTGAAAAACGTGATAAATGTGAGAAATGTTCTTCTACAAAACATTCATTTTTTGATACGCTACCAAACTGTCCTTTGGTGCAACATTGTATCTTTCATAGTTTTGTCACAATCTTGAATTCAAAATTTTGTGAAATAAATCAATGTTTTTATTGCAATACTGTCTGGCAACCCTACACATTTGCTTGCTGTTGGTCGTCGTGCGCATGGCAACGAAGTCCAGCGTCGCGGCGGCGGTCATCGTTTGACAGAGCCAACAGTGAACGGCAAATTGCGCGCTATGTTTATGAATCAATCTCAAGGCATCCTTTTCTTTGGGTGAAGATTCAATTCGCCTAGATGCCATACACCCAAACCCACTCACTGGTGTAATTTAGCGAGATCATACAGCTGGGTGGCACCGTTTTAAGGGATATTCAAACCTACGGGCCGAGACTGCGTCCGGGCCGAGGCCGCGGCCGAGACTCGATAGGGCTTTTTGTCGCTTCGTTCTCACTGCACACAATGCTCACCGGGCTATAGCGCCTGCGCACCAGCAATTTATGTTGCGCGAACGCACGCACAGTATGAAGCGATTGTCATTTATTTTTGTTTTTGTTTCTGCGCACTTTCTCCAGTGTGATTGATGTACATTCATCCAGAACTTTCTTTTGTAATTTCTACAGGAATCTGGGATTCCTCCAGCTTTGTTATGATTTCCCTTGGAATGCTTTCTGGGACTCTCCCGTAGTTCTTTCTGGAAAGCCTCTAATGAGATTCTTCTAGGAGTCCTTCCTGGTATTTCTCCAGCTACTCCGTCTGGGTTTTTGTCCTTGAGTTCTACTAAAATTTCTTCTGGGATACTTTCAAGAACTGGTTTAGAGTTTTTCTCCAGAAATTCCTCCAGGAGTAGCTTCCCACAGTTTATTTATTTTCAGTTCAACGGGAAGCCTTCCTGAAGTTCCTGAGAGTGAGTCCAGGAGCTCCCCAGGCATTCCTCCAGGGCACCCCAAAATACCAAAGGAATTTCTTGAGAATTAGTCCAAGAATTTCTCCAGCATTTGTCGTAGAATAACCCTAGGATTTTACTGGGAATTTCTCCATTATAAGTCTGGAAATTAATGCAGGAGCTCTCCAGCAATAATGCATGCTTCTCTTCAGGATTTTTCCCGAAAATTACTGAAGGACTCAGGGGATTTCTCCAGAAATTCCTGCATTAATACCACCAGGACTTCCTCAAGGGATTCCTCCAAAAAATCCTCCACGATGTCAACTAAAAATTCTTCCAGTAGTTCTTCCAGGAATACCTCCAGAAATTCCATCAGGTATTTTTCCAGGAAGTCTTCTTGGAAATACTCCAGGCATAACTCCAAGAATTTCTCCGTGAGTTACTCCAGGTATTCCTACAGGATTCTTACAGATGTTAATCCAGGAACTACTGCAAGATGTCCTCCAATTTTTTTCCATGAAGGAATTCCTCCAGTGATTCCTTCATAAATTTCTCCAGTAAATGCTCCAGAAAATTCTTTAGAGATTCCTTCAGAATTCCTTCCTGTATTTCCTCCAGGAAATCGTCCAGAAATTTCGCCAATGATTCCTTTAATAAATCTTCTATGGATTCCTCCAGGAGTTCGTACAGAATATCCTCCAGAAATTCCTCCAGGTATTCCTCCAGGAATTCCTACAGAAAATTCTCCAGGAATTCCTCCAGTGATTTCTATCGTCCAGAAATTTCGCCAGTGATTCCTTTAATGAATCTTCTAGGGATTCCCCCAGGAATTGCTACAGAATATCCACCAGAAATTCCTCCAGGCATTCCTCCAGGAATTCCTACAGGAATTTCACCAGGAATTAGTCCAGGAATTCATCCACGAACTTTTCCAGAAATTCCTCCAGGAATTCCTCCGAAAATTCCTCCAAGAATTCTTTCAGGAATTTTTCCATAGAATCTTCCAGGATATACTCCATGAATTACTCCAAGAATTGCTTCAGGAATAACTCGAGGAATTCCTCCAAAAATTCCTACAAGAATTCCTTCAGGAATTCTTCCATAAAGTCTTCCAGGCTATACTCCATTAATTACTCCAAGAATTGCTTCAGGATGAACTCTAGGAATTCCTCCACGAATTGCTTCAGAAATGTCTTCAGGGATACCTACGGGAATTCTTCCGGAAACTACTTCAGCCTGTCCTCAAAAAAATTCTCCAGGAATTCTACAAGGAAATACTTACGGGATTCCTCCAAGAATTACTCCAGGAACTACTCCAGGAAAGCCGTCAAGAATTCCTCCCGGAAACAATCCAAGATTTCCCACAATTTCTCTTAGAATTACTCCAGGAATTCGTCGAAAAATTGCTTCTGAAATTTTTCCAGAAATTCCTCCCAGAATTCCTTTTAGAAATACCTCAAGGAAATGCTTCAAGAATTTCTTCAGAAAATCCTTAAAGAACTCCTCCAGAAGTGCCTCCAGCAAATGTTTTAGGAATTCCTTCACGAATTTTTTCAGGAACTTCTCCAGATATTACTTAGGAATATCTCCAGGAATTCGTCTTGAAGAACTATTCCAGAACGTACTCGAGGAATTACTGCAGGATTTCCTCAAGAAATGTCTCTAGAACTTCCTTCAAGAATTCCTTCGGTTAACTTTCCAGGAATTCCTCCCGGAATTATCTCAGGTACAGTATTCCTTAAAGAGTTACTGCAGGGATTCCAGGAATAGCTCCAGAAACTCCGTTAGAATTTACTCCAAGAACTCCTCCAGGAACCACTCCAGTAATTCCTCAAGGTAGGATGTCATCCAGTAATTTCTGTAGGAATCCTTGGAAAACATTTTGAACGGATTCTTGATTGAAATCTTGAAAGAATTCTTGGGGGAGTTCCCGTAGCAGTTTCTGGAACAGTTTCTGGAGGATTTTCAGGGAGAATTCTGGAGTGATTTTTGGGGAAGATCCTGTAGGAATTTCTGGAGGATTTCCTGGGAGAAATCCTAGAAAAGTTTATTTAGGAATTCCTCCCAGACTTCCACCAAGAATTGCTTCAAGAATCCCTCTATGAATTTCTCCAAAACTCCCTCGAACAGTTCTTCCTGGGATTTTTGAAGAAATTTATTCAGGATTTACTTTACAAACTCCTCCAGGAATTCCTTCACAAATTCCTCCAGTAATTTCTTCAAAAAATCCTCTAAAAATTCCTACATGAATTCCACCAGGAAATCCTCCAAAAATAACTTGTGAGATAGCTCCAGGAATTCCTCCTTGAATTCCTCCAGGTATTGCTCCAGTGACTCTTTCAAAAACTCCTTCAAGGCTAACTACAGGTATTTCTCTAGGGATTCCTAATGAAATTTCTCCAAGGAAATCCCCCAGGAATTCTTCCAAGACTCCCTCCAGGTATTTCTTCAAAAAATCCTCCAGGGATTGTTTTAAGAGTTCCTCCAAGGATTCCACCAGGGATTCTTCTAGGGAGTAATTCCTGAAAGAAACTCCGAAGGAACTCCTGGGAGGAATTCTTAGATAAATTTTCGGATGACATCCTACCTAGAGGAATTACTGGAGTGATTCCTGGAGGAATTCTTGGAGTAAGTTCTAACGGAGTTTCTGAAGCTATTCCTGAAAAAATATGAAGCGCTTCCCAGAGGAGTCCCTGGAGTAGCTCTTTAAAGAATTCCTGTACCTGAGATAATTCCGGGAGGAATTCCTGGAAGATTAACCGAAGGAATTCTTGGAGGAAATTCTAGAGACATTTCTTGAGGAAATCCTGGAGTAATTCCTAGAGTAGGTTCTGGAATAGTTTTTGGAGAAAGCCTTGAAGTAATTCATGGAGAAATTCCTAGAGTGTTTCTGGGAGGAATTTCTGGAGGCCTTCCTGGAAAAATTCTTGAGGAATTTCTAAAATAAAACCTTGAGAAATTTCGGGAAGAATTTCAGGACGAACTCTTGGAGATATTCGTAAGCAATATCTGGAGGAACTCCTGAAATAATTCGTGAAGGAATTCCTAAAAGATTGGAGCCACTTCTGAAGCAGCTCTTTAAAGAATTTCTAAGAGGAATTCTGGAAAAAATCCGGAAGGTTTTTTTATGAATTCCTGGAGCAATTCAAAGAGAAATTATGGGAATTCTTGGATTGTTTCCAGGAGAAATTCTTGACGGCTTTCCTGGATAAATATCGGAAAGAATTCGTGCAGGAATCCCTGGAGTAGATCCGAGAAGAATTCCTGGAGTCATTCTTAGAGGAATCCCGTAAGTATTTCCTTGTAGAATTCCTGGAGGATTTTTTTTTTGAGGATATTCTGAAGTAGTTTCAGAATATTTCCCGTAGGAATCCCTGAAGTCATTCCTGTAGCAATTGCTGGAGGATTTTCTAGAGTTATTCCTGAAGCAATTCTTGAAGTAATTAATGGAGTATTTCCTGGAATACTTTATGGAAGAATTCCTGAAGGAATTCTTGGAGGAATTTTTGGAGGAATTTCTGGAGAAGTTCGTGGATGAATTCCTGGAGTAATTCCTGGTGGAATTCCTGGAGTATTTTCTGGAGAAATTCCTGGAGGAATGCCTGGATGAATTTCTGGTGGATATTGTGTAGGAATTCCTAGAGAGATTTATTAAAGGAATCACTGGCGAAATCCTTAGAGGAACTCCTGGAGTGTTTTCTGGAGGAGTGCCTGGAGGATTTTCTGGTGGATATTCTGTAGGAATTGTTGGAGGAATTCCTAGACGATTTAATGAAGGAATTACTGGCGAAATTCTTGGAGGAATTCCTGGAGTGTTTTCTGGAGGAATTCCTGAATGAATTTCTGGTGGATATTCTGTAGGAATTTCTGGAGGAATCCCTAGAAGATTTATTGAACGAATCACTGGCGAAAAGGAATTACAGGGGGAATTCCTGGAGGAATTTCTGGACGATTTCCTGGAGGAAGTTCAGGAAGAAATTCTAGAGGAATCTCTAAAGAATTTTCTGGGGCATTTACTGGAGAAACTTATAAAGGAATCACTGGAGGAATTCCTGGGAAAAAATTGGAGGACATCTTGCAGTAGTTCCTGGATAAACACCGGTAAGCATCCTGTAGGAATATCTGGAGTAATTCACGGAGAAATTCTTGGAACTATGCCTGCAGTATTTCCAAAAAGACTTCCTGGAAAAATACCTGATGGAATCTCTGGTGGTATACCTTTAGGAATTTCCGGAGAAATTCCTGGATGAACTCCTGGAGTAGTACCTGAAGTAATGTCTGGAGGAATTCCTGGAATAATTTATGGAGAAATTCATGAAGTAATTCGTGGAGAAATGCATGGACTACTTTCTGGATATTTTTTTCAAGAAATCGCTGTAGAAATTTCAAGAGGAATGCCGTGAGGAATTACTGAAGGAATTCCTGGAGGAATTTCTTGATGATTTCCTGGGAGAAATTCTTGAAGGAATTCTAGAGGAATCCTTGGAGGAATCTCTAGAGAATCTCCTGCAGCAATTACAGGAGGAATTTATGGAGGAATCCCAGGAGGAATTCCTGAATGAACCCTTGAAGGAATTCCTGGAGGCATCTTTGGATGATTCACGGGAGAATTCCTTTAAGGAATTCCTGAAGGAATCCCATAAGGATTTTCTGGAGGAATTCCTGGAGGAATCCCTGCAGGATTTCCTGGTAGATTTTTGGGATGAATTCCTGCAGGAACTCATGGAGGAATAATTGGAAGTAAATGCTCCAGAAAATTCTTTATAGATTCCTTTAGAATTCCTTCCTGAATTTCCTCCAGGAAATCGTCTAGAAATTCCTCCAGGAATTCCTTCTAGGGATTCCTCCAGAATTCCTTCCTGAATTTCCTCCAGGAAATCGTCTAGAAATTCCTCCAGGAATTCCCCCAGCAATTCCTCTAAGAATTTCGCCAGTGATTCGTTCAATAAGTCTTCTAGGGATTCCTCCAGGAATTCCTACAGAATATCCACCAGAAATTCATCCAGGAATTCCTACAGAAAACACTCCAGGAGTTCCTCTAAGAATTTCGCCAGAGATTCCTTTAATAAATCCTCCAGGAATTCCTACAGAATATCCACCAGAAATTCATCCAGGCATTCCTCCAGGAATTTCTCCAGAAAATACTCCACGAGTTCCTCCAGGAATTCCCCCAGGAATTACTCCAGGAATTCATCCACGAACTTCTCCAGAAATTCCGCCAAAAATTCCTCCAAGAATTCCTTCAGGAATTCTTCCATAAAGTATTCCAGGAAATACTCCATTAATTACTCTAAGAATTGCTTCAGGAATAACTCTAGGAAATCCTCCAGAAATGACTTCAGGGATTCCTACGGAAATTTTTCCAGAAACTACTTCAGAATATCCTCAAAAAAAATCCTCCAGGAATTCCACAAGAAAATGCTTACGGGATTCCTCTAAGAATGACTCCAGGAATTCTTCTAAGATCTACTCCAGGGATTCCTGCACGAATTCTTCCCGATATTTATCCAGGAAAGCCGCCAAGAATTCCTCCTGGAAACAATCCAAGAATTCCCATAATTTCTCTTTGAATTACTCCAGGAATTCATAAAAAAAAACCTTATGGAATTTTTCCAGAATTCCTCCCAGAATTCCTTTTAGAAATGCCTCAAGGAAATGCTTGAAGAAATTATTCAGAAATTCTTTAAAGAGCTGCTTCAGATATGGCTCCAATCTTTTAGGAATTCCTTCACGAATTTTTTCAGGAATTCTTCCAGATATTGCTTACGAATATCTCCAGGAATTCGTCCTGAAATTCTTCCCGAAATTTCTCAAGGTTTTATTTTAGAAATTCCTCAAGAGTTTTCCAGGAAGGCCTCCAGAAATTCCTCTCAGAAACACTCTAAGAATTTCTCCTTGAATTATTTCAAGGCTTTCTCCAAAAACTATTCCAGAACCTACTCTAGGAATTACTCCAGGATTTCCTCAAGAAATGTCTCTAGAATTTCCTCCAGGAATTCCTTCGGTTAATCGTCCAGGAATTCCTCCCGGAATTATCTCAGGTACAGGAATTCTTTAAAGAGCTACTCCAGGGACTCCTCTGGGAAGCGCTTCATATTTTTTCAGGAATAGCTTCAGAAACTCCGTTAGAACTTACTCCAAGAATTCCTCTAGGAATCACTCTAGTAATTCCTCTAGGTAGGATGTCATCCGGAAATTTATCTAAGAATTCCTCCCAGGAATTCCTTCGGAGTTTCTTTCAGGAATTACTCCCTGGAAGAATCCCTGGTGGAATCCTTGGAGGAACTCTTAAAATAATCCCTGGAGGATTTTTTGAAGAAATACCTGGAGGGAGTCTTGGAAGAATTCCTAGGGGAATTCCTTGGAGAAATTTCATTAGGAATCCCTAGAGAAATACCTGTAGTAAGCCTTGAAGGAGTTTTTGAAAGAGTCACTGGAGGAATACCTGGAGGAATTCAAGGAGGAATTCCTGAAGCTATCTCACAAGTTATTTTTGGAGGATTTCCTGGTGGAATTCATGGAAAAATTCTTGGAGGAATTTTTGAAGGAATTACTGGAGGAATTTATGAAGGAATTCCTGGAGGAGTTTGTAAAGTAATTCCTGAATAAATTTCTTCAAAAATCCCAGAAAGAACTGTTCGAGGGATTTTAGGAGAAATTCATAGAGGGATTCTTGAAGCAATTCTTGGCGGAAGTCTGGGAGGAATTCCTAAATAAACTTTTCTAGGATTTCTCCCAGGAAATCCTCCAGAAATTCCTACAGGATCTTCCCAAAAAATCACTCCAGAATTCTCCCTGAAAATCCTCCAGAAATTATTCCAGAAACTGCTACGGGAACTCCCCCATGAATTCTTTCAAGATTTCAATCAAGAATCCGTTCAAAATGTTTTCCAAGGATTCTTACAGAAATTACTGGATGACATCCTACCTTGAGGAATTACTGGAGTGATTCCTGGAGGAGTTCTTGGAGTAAATTCTAACGGAGCTTCTGGAGCTATTCCTGGAATCCCTGTAGTAACTCTTTAAGGAATACTGTACCTGAGATAATTCCGGGAGGAATTATTGGAAAGTTAACCGAAGGAATTCTTGAAGGAAGTTCTAGAGACATTTCTTGAGGAAATCCTGCAGTAATTCCTGGAGTACGTTCTGGAATAGTTCTTCAAGACGAATTCCTGGAGATATTCCTAAGTAATATCTGGAGAAGTTCCTGAAAAAATTCGTGAAGGAATTCCTAAAACATTTGCTGGAGGCACTTCTGGAGGAGTTCTTTAAGGATTTTCTGAAGAAATTCTTGAAGCATTTCCTTAAGGTATTTCTAAAAGGATTCTGGGATGAATTTCTGGAAAAATTCCAGAAGTAATTTTTTGACGAATTCCTGGAGTAATTTCCTTGTAGAATTCCTGGAGGATTTTTTTGAGGACAGGCTGAAGTAGAACCTGGAAGAATTCCCGTAGGAATCCCTGAAGTCATTTCTGAAGCAATTCGTGGTGAAATTCCTAGAGTTATTCCTGAAGCAATTCTTGGAGTAATCCATGGAGTATATCCTGGAAGACTTTATGGAAAAATTCCTGAAAGAATTCTTGGAGGAATTTTCGGAGGAATTCCTGGAGGAATTTCTGGAAAAGTTCGTGGATGAATTCCTGAAGTAATTCCGGGTGAAATTCCTGGAGGAATTCCTGGAGAATTTTCTGTAGGAATTCCTGGAGGAATGTCTGGAGGAATTTCTGGAGGATATTCTGTACGAACTCCTGGAGGAATCCATAGAAGATTTATTAAAGGAATCATTGGCGAAATTTCTGGACGATTTCCTGGAGGAAATACAGGAAGGAATTCTGAAGGAATCTCTAAAGAATTTTCTGGAGCATTTACTGGAGAAATTTATGAAGGAATCACTGGAGGAATTCCTTCATGGAAAAAAATTGGAGGACATCTTGCAGTAGTTCCTGGATTAACATCTGTAAGAATCCTGTAGGAATACCTGGAGTAACTCACGGAGAAATTCTTGGAGTTATGCCTGGAGTATTTCCAAGAAGACTTCCTGGAAAAATACCTGATGGAATTTCTGGAGGTATTCCTGGAAGAACTACTGGAAGAATTTTTAGTTGACATCGTGGAGGATTTTTTGGAGGAATCCCTTGAGGAAGTCCTGGTGGTATTAATGCAGGAATTTCTGGAGAAATCCCCTGAGTCCTTCAGTAATTTTCGGGAAAAATCCTGAAGAGAAGCATGCATTATTGCTGGAGAGCTCCTGCATTAATTTCCAGACTTATAATGGAGAAATTCCCAGTAAAATCCTAGGGTTATTCTACGACAAATGCTGGAGAAATTCTTGGACTAATTCTCAAGAAATTCCTTTGGTATTTTGGGGGTGCCCTGGAGGAATGCCTGGGGAGCTCCTGGACTCACTCTCAGGAACTTCAGGAAGGCTTCCCGTTGAACTGAAAATAAATAAACTGTGGGAAGCTACTCCTGGAGGAATTTCTGGAGAAAAACTCTAAACCAGTTCTTGAAAGTATCCCAGAAGAAATTTTAGTAGAACTCAAGGACAAAAACCCAGACGGAGTAGCTGGAGAAATACCAGGAAGGACTCCTAGAAGAATCTCATTAGAGGCTTTCCAGAAAGAACTACGGGAGAGTCCCAGAAAGCATTCCAAGGGAAATCATAACAAAGCTGGAGGAATCCCAGATTCCTGTAGAAATTACAAAAGAAAGTTCTGGATGAATGTACATCAATCACACTGGAGAAAGTGCGCAGAAACAAAAACAAAAATAAATGACAATCGCTTCATACTGTGCGTGCGTTCGCGCAACATAAATTGCTGGTGCGCAGGCGCTATAGCCCGGTGAGCATTGTGTGCAGTGAGAACGAAGCGACAAAAAGCCCTATCGAGTCTCGGCCGCGGCCAAAGCCCTATCGAGTCTCGGCCGCGGCCTCGGCCCGGACGCAGTCTCGGCCCGTAGGTTTGAATATCCCTTAAAACGGTGCCACCCAGCTGTATGATCTCGCTAAATTACACCAGTGAGTGGGTTTGGGTGTATGGCATCTAGGCGAATTGAATCTTCACCCAAAGAAAAGGATGCCTTGAGATTGATTCATAAACATAGCGCGCAATTTGCCGTTCACTGTTGGCTCTGTCAAACGATGACCGCCGCCGCGACGCTGGACTTCGTTGCCATGCGCACGACGACCAACAGCAAGCAAATGTGTAGGGTTGCCAGACAGTATTGCAATAAAAACATTGATTTATTTCACAAAATTTTGAATTCAAGATTGTGACAAAACTATGAAAGATACAATGTTGCACCAAAGGACAGTTTGGTAGCGTATCAAAAAATGAATGTTTTGTAGAAGAACATTTCTCACATTTATCACGTTTTTCACGAGTAAACTATCAAAAAAGGTGAAAAGGGGGTACATTTTTAGGCACTTTTTACATAAAAGTCAAAATTTCTGCACTTAAATGACTTTTTATCAATTACCTGTTCAAAGAGCATTAAAAGACAAAGCTTTAAACTTTGTATCCCTGCGCTTAGATTGATTATACGGTTCATAATTTCTGAGTTAGAGATGTTTAAAGATGGGGTAATTTAATAACACTAATTTTTGAATAACTCACTTAGCAGTGATTTCCGGCCCTACCTGTAGAACAATTTTTTGCTGCAAATATGGTCTACTTTCACCTCCTTTCGGGTGTAACACGAATTACCAGTCACCCTGTATGTGTATGCATTAGAAACAATCTAAGTAAAAAAAACTACTGAACGGGATAAAGTAACAAACAAAACAAAAAAGAAATTCCAGTGGAAACAAGTTCCTTTTAAGGGATCTCAGATATAAACAAATTAAAAACTAATACAAAAAATACATTAAAACTAATTCTAAATCAAGAACATTAAATTGGTTTAATGAATGATTTTATGATCATGGAATATATCAAATATACTATATTAACAATATAGGTCACTTCATGTTTTCACATACAACGACATGGAGACTCCGTTTACGAATGATTACAGCACCACCTGTTGTCAGAAATAGTCAATAATTGTATTTTGATCAATTTTAGTTTACCGTGCAAGGTGACATTTCTCTAAAAAAGATGTTAGGGGTGTCAAAGTTTTTTGTTCCCAAATAATCGATTAATAAATAATCGATTTACAATATAGGTACACAAACAAAATAATAGGGGGATTCACTAAACAGCGTAAACTGATTAAACTGATTAAACGTCGCGATCACCAAGGCAATCTTTGATTATTTCATTGGCAAAATCGTGAAACATTTCAAATAAGCGGAAAATCATGGCTTACGCAGCAATTTAATCTGTTTCGTGAATACCCCTAATATTTCATTAGATGACATCTACGAATATAAATAGTCTACTTAACTGTAAAATACTCAATATCTGTAGAATAATTTGAATGCTCCCTCATTGTAAAGTCACCGATATCGTTTCACTTCGAAATTTAAAATTTTCCCCCTCAAAATTGGTTGAACTTGGCCTCGCAGTGGACACGGTTATACAGTACGGATTCGCCGGTTAGGTCACGACTGCGCCCCGATTAGCGAATCGTGTTCGTTCGTTGGGGCAACTGACAAGTGATCAAAATGCTCTAGACACACACAAAGTGACGAGAAATACGTCACGGAACACTCACATACTTGCGCAAACGTTCTGTATACAGGAGCTGTGATGCGACGGCGGTCAGACGTCAAACTCGTTTTGACATCTATTTTGACATTGACAGTGCCTTTTAGTTGGGTCTTGCTCCAACCAGTGAACATTCAACCATCGAGACAGCCCATCTAACGAGCTCTCAACGAACGAATCGTCACTGTAATTCCAACCAATCTATCACATCACTACCGTGCCGGGATTCGCGTAACCAAGAAGAAATTGATTAACTCCCAGAGTGCGTTTTTACATTTGCTTATTTGCCAACGGGCTAGTACCGACTAATTTTTTTTTTTTTTTTTTTTCTTCAAAATACCGTTTATTTAGTTAAAGTTTAAATAACAATATTGAAATAATAAAATTCAATCTTCTATACTTAAAGTGAAATCTAGCTCTTCTACATCGATTCTATTATTAACATTACCATTAACATAGTTGATGTACTTAATGAAAATTTTTAGGATTTCGCTTCTTCTTGTCGCTGCAATGTTCTCCATAGCCGGTCGAATGAGATCGTCGAAGGAAAGAGTTTGCCATCCACCGAGAATTATCGTTGCTCTTCGTTGTAGCAGTGTCCATGCTGGTGCTACTCGCTGACACTCGATAAAAACAAAACAATCAACACAATAATTCAGCAATATGCTTCGTCGGTACTCATACACATACACACTCAGACAGATCTCATCAGTCATCATCATTCATCGTTATTATAATTCTAGTACAAGGGAGCTGTTACTACTTTACTCCAACAAAAATAACTTATATTTTGCCCTGGTGGTTGCTATTTTCCATTGACAATGGCTTTTAATGTCATCTTTCTTAATGTCCACGCTGACATACACTCCCGTTCAAAAGTTTGGGGTCACCCCCTCAAAAACATGTCACGTTTTTAGGCCCATATCTCCGCCAATTTGCGTCCGATTTCAAAACCCTAGGTTTCATTCAAAAGATAATAAGTCAAAGAAACTTTGAACATGATTTGAAAGAAACTTTTTCAAAAAAAATTGTATGTAAACTTAACCCAAAGTTGCCAAATCTTCTAAAAAATGAATATAAACTTACGGCAGTGTCGCTGGAAGTTGGGTCGACCAAATTTTAAGATGAGAGCGGTAATATGACCCATTTTCTATTAGCTTTCAACTGCTTTTTACAGAACTTAGCCAAAAAATCTAGAAAAAAAGTTATTAAGTATAGCGCATTTAGTTCACCACTGGACTATCGCACTAGTTTTCACGAGTGCGAAAACGCTAATAAAAGTGCGCGATTGCATCAAATCAACTCGGTGTCTTCAGAGCACTTGTTCACCATAGATTGAAGAAATAGTGCGCCGAAGACATCAACTTGATTTGATGCAAACGCGCACTTTTATTTACGTTTTCGCACTTATGAAGTCGCAGTTCGCAGTCCAGTGGTGAACTAAATGCGGTATAAATTAATCCTTGATGTCATCGACCAAAAGTTTGGGGTCACCCCTCAATATGATGTATCGGCCAAAAGTTTGGGGTCACTTTCGTAAAACATGGACAAGTGATTTGGTGATATCTTTGTCATCTTTCATTCAATCCTAGGAATGCTGAGGGTGACGGGTTCGATTCCCGGTCGGTCCAGGGTCTTTTCGTAAAGGAAATTTCCTTGACTTCCTTGGGCATAGAGTATCTTCGTGCCTGCCACACGATATACACATGCAAAATGGTCATTGGCAGAGGGAGCTCTCAGTTAATAACTGTGGAAGTGCTCATAGAACACTAAGCTGAGAAGCAGGCTTTGTCCCAGTGAGGACGTTACGCCAAGAAGAGGAGAGAGGAGAAGGAATAAGTGAATACTAGATTTATAGTAATGAGTTGGTTTTTTGTATGGTGAGATGTTAACTCTCCGTTACTGCATTGAAACGGTGATGCTGCTTAAGCAAAACTTTGGGGAACTATGTTGTTGAAGTTGCAATAAATGAGAATACAACAACACAGTTACCCAAAGTTTTGCTCAAACAACATCAAATCAGCCTAGCAGTCATAAAACCCTTGCTTTTTTATTGCCATTATTGCAGTTACCATTTTACTGCAGTAACGGAGAATTTACTTTCTCATTATACAAAAATTCAGCTTATTACTACAAATCTAGTACTTCACTGATTGCGTTTTATTCATGGAGGTATGTTATCCCAGAAGGAACTTTTGGAAAAAAAACCAGAACGAATACCTGGAGGATTTTTTTCAAAACTGCTGGAGAAATTTGATAAAAAAAATGTTGGAGGATGGAGGAGGAACGCTGGAACGCTCTCCCTAAGCAATCCCGAAAGGAGTTCCTAAAATAATTCCAGAATTATTTCTAGGAGGAATCCTCCAAGAGCTTCTGTAGGAATCTTGGAGAAAAACAATCCAGGGTGCAATTCTTAAAGGGATCCCACAAGGAAATTCTTGTGTAATTTCCGGAGTAAATACCGTTCATAATTCGCTAACGGAAAGCTCGTTTAGGGTCTTCTGTGTTTTAGTCTGTTATGTGCGTTTATCAGTTTAAAGTTGTTTAAAGCATGTCGCGCCAAAAATACGCCAAAAATTGTTTAAGAAGAGAGAATTAAATTTGTTCTAATTTGAATAGTTGAAAAAAAAATCGATTAATGTTAATCGATTATTTCAGAAAAAATGGGCATCCCCATCATGCAATGACAGTTCGACAGAATAAACGTCATTCGGATAGCACATGCATTTAGTGTGTAGTAGTACCTCTTCTGACGCTTGGTGGCGCCACATTCACTAAAAAGGTGTCGCCAAAAAATCGTAAGAGTGACCTATATTGTTAATATAGTATATTTGAATATATTCTCTGAGTTTCTCCTTCATATACATCTTTAGTTTAATCTTGAATGTTTCACGGTTTGTTATCTGCTTCAAATCAACAGGAAGCTGATTATATTTAAAAGGGCCAATATATTTAATTCTTTTCTGAGCAAAATTAGTTGAAGCTCTGACACGCTGCAAATTGTTTGCTTGTCTAGTTCTATAAACATTTAAAGCTTGAGGAAATTCCATATTGTGGTGCATAACACTACTATGTAATACATCATAAACTAATTGAATAGCTTGCACATCGCAGAGAGCAATCAATGGCAAAATTTTATGAGAACGGTCGGAATACAACATGAAAGTGGGATATAAAAAGGGACGTTTGAAAATGGTTTTCAGGCATCTGTTTTGCAACACTTGAAGTTTATTTAAATTTGAAATACAAGCTCTTCCCCATACTGATACTAAATAGTTAAACTGAGAGTGAATGTAAGCAAAATAGAATGATAATAACGCTTGTTTGGTCACAAATGTAGAAATGCGTCGGATAATGCCACATAAAGAAGCAACCTTTTTTTCTATGTGTGTTATATGGTGTTTCCAGGAGAATGTTGCATCTAGAATAATTCCCAAATATTTGAAATGATCTACTCTTTCTATAGTAGTTTGTTCTATTGTTACACTACTATGAAATATAATTTTTTTTCTTGGCGAATGAAAAAACATCAGTTTGGTTTTTGATAATTTAAGGGAAAGCAAGTTTGTGTTGAAGTAAGCTAATAGAGAATACAAGTCTTCTTTCATTTTACGCATAATACTTTCACTGCAAATTCCTGGATAAAATAAGGCTGTATCATCTGCAAACAGCCTGGGAACGCCATGCAACGGTATGTTTCCTAGATCATTAATGTATGCAAGAAAAAGCAACGGACCGATATTACTACCTTGCGGGACTCCTATATCAATGGTTTTGTGAGAACTACTAACGCCATTTACAAAAACAAATTGCTTGCGGTTTTCTAAATAACTTTGAATAATATTATTAGCAACGCCACGAATACCATACAGGTCAAGTTTCTGTAAGAGAATTTTGTGGTCAAGCGTATCGAACGCTTTTTTAAGATCTAAGAACAGGGCACCCACAATGTTTTTACTTTCGATCTCATTAATTATGTTATCAACAAGCTCGGTAATGGCTATTAAAGTATTACAACCCTGCCTGAACCCATATTGAAATTTGTAGAGCACACCATGCCTATTGAAGAAAACTAGAATTCTATTAACCAATAATTTTTCAAAAATTTTGTTAAAGACTGATAAAGTTGAAATCGGTCGGTAGTTACCAACATCCTCGGCATCGCTTGATTTAAACACAGGTGTAACTTTAGCCAGTTTTAAGCAATTTGGGTAAGTACCAGTTTCAACCATTTTATTAAACAACTGTGAAAGAATATTTGAAAAAAGTTGTGCGTTATTTTTCAACAGTTTATTTAGCTGATATGTTATCCGGGCCGTGCGCCTTCTTATTGTCCAGACTATTAATTAATAAAAGAATTTCTGTAGAAGAAGCGGGACGCAAACATATTGATTCTGACACTCGACGAACATATTGGGATGGATAGTTTTGGTTACGTGTAATATTTGCAGCAAGACTATGACCAATTGAAGAAAAGTAATTATTAAACATGTTTGAAATCTCATGATTGTTCGTGATTCTTTTTCCACCACGTATCAATGAAATGTTCTCTCGTTTTGAAGTTGTACCTAATATAGATTTCAGATTTTGCCAGAATTTACTGTGAGGTGTATTATTCAGCAGAGTTTCAAAATATTGTTTTTTACTTATTCTCTTTTCTATATCTACCTTCCTAGAAATATGAATCAACATTTCCTTAAGATGGTTATCAGCAGGATGTCTTTTCAAACGTTTAAGGTAGTTGTTCTTTAATTTAATAAGTGTCCACAAATCAAACGACATCCATGGGCAAAAGGAACCTTTTACAGTGGCCTTTTTAGTTACACTTTTAGTACACTGAAGAAGTAAAGCGTTATATTTTGAAATTATGCTTTCAAGGCAATGGTTTACGTCGTTAAAATCGACAATATTGCTTAAAAAACTTTGAAACTCTGCTTGAAGTTGACGATGATTGATGATTTTTTTTGTTAGCAAGACAGTATGTTTTTTAGATGGCAGATTCAATGAAGATATAACTATCGAATGATCACTAATATCATTTTGTATGGTGTCATTTCGTAAATAACTGATATCATCCAATTTGCAAATGAAATGATCGAGGATATTGGCACTACTGAGTCTTATTACATGGTTATTGGAGCATACAAATCCGTATGATTCAAGAAGTGTTGAATATCTTAATACAACATTATTACATGCATTATTCATTGGGACATTAACATCTCCTGCAATAAGACAAGAATGATTGCAATCAGTTGACGAAAAGATGTTTTCTATTTTTTGATAAAAATCTGCAAAATCATAAGAACCCGTAACGTGGGTAGATCACCTTACAATGGTGCGTTACGGTGTAAGATCTACCACATTGCATCAAATTTTAATCTTGCTATTTCACTACCTAAAGTGGTAGCATACCAAATTAAAATTTGATGTATTTTTATAATGGTTATGTTTTAATTTTTGTTTTGCTTTAAACTGATAATACACCTTTTTGTTTCAGGAGGATTCAGGTAATTTTATTGTTTAATAATACCATGTTTTAAAAAATAGTAACCACAGACAAACAGACGTAACACTCTGATAATTCACATCGTACACCGATTTAACGGTCTTTTCCAAAATTTGATAGTTGGCCAACTGCCCAACTGTGGCGCTCGCATCGTTTTTGTTCGAGTTTGACGTTTGCTCACTACCGCCACCTAGTTGGTGATCGGCCAAACATAGGCCTTTTAGCATTGAGCGAATATGTTTCCGTGACTATGATTTGAATCGAAAAATGTTCGAAGTGTTACGTCTGTTTGTCTGTGATAGTAACTGTAACGAGCGTATCACTTATACCTTATTCTGTATATATTACTTAATCCTTTATTCTCTTTTCAGTGAATCTTACCACCATTCCTGGCGCACTAATCAATATTTTTTTTAGCAAATCACCGTATACATCATCATATTAATACATGCAAACATGTTTAAATATCTATATCGTTATCTGGAAGCGTTTGGTACGGGAGGTCCACGCTTCCATCCTTCCCCTCGATTTCAAGGTGTAGAATGTTTTCAAATATTGACTACCTATGTTGAATTCTTTCTATCCCTTGAAATCTTCTCTGCGGTACATGCTGCGCAGTTGGCCTGGCCGTTAGACAAGAAAAATGATAGACCTGAAAAGTCTTCATTTTCCAGGATGCATTCAAGTAATGGCTGCATTAGTGTGAGATTAGATTAGATTATTAGATTAGATTAGAAAATCTGCAAAATCATAAGATGGAGGCCGATAAATTCCATGAACATCGTAAAATAATCCCTTGATATTAATTTCTACATGTATGTGATGATACCCATCAAGACTAACATTTTTAATTACTCTGTGTGATAAATTATCTTTAACGAACATAGCAAGACCACCATTGGATTGACTTCTACACGAAAACAAACTATTGTATCCAGAAATTTTGTACAATGAACAATTAGCTCTAGTTAACCACGTTTCACCCATTACAATTACATCAACCGAACATTTAAACATTTCCATGTACTGCGAAACAGAATCAAATTTATTTAAATCATTAATACCGCGTACATTCCACTGCAAAACACGCAATTTTGTTTCATCATTTCCTATTGAGCAATTATTGAAGTCATCAATATTATGGTGCAAATAATTTAATGAACTAGCCATAAACGGTATTTAAATACACTAATATGAATTACAGGAAATAAACTCTCAATTTGAATCTATTTTGGATTTTATGTTTTTTTTAGCTGACAGTGATGAACTAGTCGGTTCATATCATCAAAGTTTTTTATCGTTTCGACTCTTGATCCCTCTTGCTTTTTAACTAAAACAGAACCACCACATCCTGTCCAGACATATTTCAACCCTAGTTGTTGCTGTCGAGCTCGTAGATACCGAAGAATTTGCAGTGAAAGAGGCGTCAATTCATCCCTAACAGACACTACAGTAGGCTTTCGATTGATCAAAAGATTTTCATTGATTTTGGAAGATAGTAATGTACCAAGTTTCCTTTTCTTCTCCTGTATCAGCTCTTTTATACAGTTGCGCTGAAAAACTACTTTCACTGGCGGTATAGAGGTGTTTGATTTCTTAACGCCGAATCTCACAGCGGAGCCCAAGTAACAAAATTAATTTTATAATGCTTTTGAAGTATTCTTCAACACCTGTTTTATAAAACCATGCATAAACCAAATTGCTCTACAACACGACATCAACTCAACCATAAACCCGCCATAAGATCAAAGAGGCCCATCCTAAGATGCTCTTGGAGAATTGTTTTTAAATTTCTCTTAAAACTTGTTGTACTTCCCAAGTTGTCCTCAAGGCGAATTGCTCTATCCTTGTAGAAATCTTCAAGTGCACGATAAAACGATAATAAATTTGTCAGTGTTGTTGCTGATGCAGCTTTTATGTCGACAGAAAAGTTTGGTGAATTAAATTGAAATTAAAAACACAATGAAAATGACACATTATTGTAATCGGGAATAATTTATTACACAAATTGGAAATATTTCCGGGATGTAGCAAGGATGCCAAATGCCAAGCAAAATTCATCGTATATATGTTGCAAGATACTTCCAAAAATTGCAACGCGCTTCCATTATAACGAACTAATAAAATATTTAAAAATATTATTCCTGGTCATGCGAACATTGCTCATGAGTTTTCTCAACATGGCTTCCATTGAAATCTAGGCCGATGGTCGGTCCATCATCGATGGTTTTAATCAACATCACCATAAGATCGTCTTAAACTTCTTTCAACTCATGCCAGAGCAAAAAGCATAACTCAAAAATGCTAGGATTTATAACGTTCTCAATGCAGCCTGGTTGGCCTCCATCAAGAACGTCTTAAATTTATTTCATCTTATGCAAGGGTAAGAAGTAACTCAAGAGTACTCAGATTTATAACGTTCTTGATGTAGGTTTATGCAAACTCCGCCGAGAACGTCATAAATCATGTACGCCAAATTGTAAACAAACGCACCGCGGTGGATTTTGTGAGCTTCGTGCGATAAATTTAATCATCAGCCCGGTACCGTTGCCAACCAGGCGGACCTTTTTCGGGAATCGGCCTTGATGTGGTGCAGCGCCTTATTCCTCCGGTCAGCATTTCCAACAGGTAAGTGATTTTGCAGGTCGATTATTTGACTCCCGATTACAAGGGAATCGACGTCCTAGATGACCAAACCAACCTCATTTCGGATGCCGCAACCGGAGGAACTTGGCACTGCACCGCGTCGCGGTTGGGTTTCCGGGTAGGTGTTCTTGATTGGCAGCAATAATGGAACGATGAGAATCAAAATCTGATGCTTGAGTTTTTTCTTGTATTTTTCATGTACCAAACTGTTCTCATGCGAGAACAGTTGTTCTTGATCAAGAACGGATGATTGAAGATAACTACAAGAACCTTATAAAACTGTAAATAAGTTCAACAGTTCTTGTTGTGTTTGAGGTTTTATGAACTAAACCTCAAGTATTCTTGGAGGTGTTTTTAAAACCACATATTGATGAAGAATAGTTGTGCTCAGCTGAAACTCCGATAAGATCAACTAGAATATGCAATGTTCCGATAAAACTATCATAAAAACAAATAAAACCAAATAGAATTAGGATTGTTACTTGGGAGATCACATCTTCCGAGTTCAGTTCAACTCCAATTGCTTTGCTAGTTTCAGAAATAAGACCATAAACATTTTCATTAGGCAAGGAAGGTAATCCGAGGAACACTAAGTTGTTCTGGTTTTGCTCTCTATTGGCGTTATCGACGTGCATTTCTAATTTATTCACGGTGGAATTCAAAGAGGTGTGAGACAATTTCAATATTTCTAGCTCTTTTTTCAACACATCATTTTCGTTTTTTAATTTGACCAAATCATTAATTATGTCATCGAACTTCGAAGAAAGAAATTCTTGCGAAGATTCAATTGCAGTAGTCAATGTTTTTATATCATCTCTCATGCTGGTCAACTCAACCGATACCGCAGCTCTTATTTCGGACGTTACAGAAGCTACTATTGACAACTTTGGATCTCGCTGTTCTAAAATTCGTTTGAAATGTAATGAACACTGAGCCGAACAAAAACAGGAGTTTGATGTTACTCGATTTGCATTTTTACTAGACATATTACGGCACGCTAAATGTACACTTTTGAAACAATATTGGCATGAGATTAATTCTAAGCTATCTACTTCCTGTTTCTTACAAACAGTACAAACCGTGTTTGAAGCCATTTCAAAAACGAGTAAACTAAAATCTAAGATGAATGAAAACACTCAACGAATTTCTAAAGGAATTCTTCCAGATTCAGGGATTTCTACGGGAATTTCTGCAAGGATTCCTCCAGGACTTCCTCTACCCGAGTAGGAACTAATAACTGGCACATAACTGCAGCATACCAAAGTGAGGTGTCATACCAAGACAAGGTCGGTTTTTCAGATATTGGAAATAGCCTATTTTGGTATTGTATAGATGTTGAATAACTGAAAATAAATACCTTAATGGGTTATTGAGCACTGCTTGAGGTATTATTAAATTATGGAAAAATTGTCGGTTGTTATTGAAATATTGCAATACCTGGTGTCAAAATTCACTTGATTTTCGTAAAACACATAACTCAAAAATGACAGGATATAAAGAAAAGTGATACACTGTAGAATTAGCAGAAGTAACAACCCAGTCAACCAGTGATCGTGTAATATGTTGCATAAAATGTTAAAGTGGAGGCGATATGCGTACATTTTACATGCGCCTAAATGGAGGCATGCACGTATATGGCCTCCACTTTATCATCTTATGCAACATCCTACACGATTACTGGTTATCTGGGAAACATTTAAGGAATTCACTAAACAGTGTAAACTGATTAAACTGTTCAAACGTCACAATCATCAAGGTAATCTTGGATTATTTCATTCGAAATTTCATGAAACATTTCAATAATTAGATAATCAGATAATCATGGCTTACGCAGTAATTTAATCTGTTTAGTGAATTCCCTAATTGATTCAATATAAATAAAGTTTAAAATTGATATTGTAAACTAATTAGAAATTGATAACTTTTTCAGAGTTTTTTTCTTTTAATTTTATGTGGTATCCAGCTTTTTACGCTCGCCCGCCATAAAATTTGAATCACCCCTATTTGACAATTATTGCCGACACTATAAAATATTTATGGTTGGATCGAAGCAAGCACTGACATGCCGAAAATTTTCTATATTTACCATGGAACGTCATTTTGCTTTTCCAACGAGTGAAAATCGGTGGATTATTTTACTCATATTTTAAAATAAATAATAACTTTTGACTATTTTAGGTTAATAAAGAGCATGACACGAAAGTGGATAGTTTGGGACAACGACTGCAGTCCACATTCTGATTCCAAATAATCTAGGAACAAGTAACAATCCCTGTGAGTGCGATTTATTTTCGAAGTTGGGCAGGAAGTTGGGGATAATTATTACTAAAACTCCGTGCTGAAGCTGATATGTGAAGCCCGTGGCCACAACTCAATGAACCGTGTCTTTAGAAAATAAGTTGGTTACAGATCCTATATCGCAACGCCAAGCATTTTTTTTCTTCACCAAGAAATTGGGACCTTGTTTTGAACGAAGGAGAAATAAAAAAAAAAGATCATTTCCTCTGAATAAATAAAACCCACAGCGTGATTGATTTGTCATGTACACCTCAAAACCATGAAGTTTCAAGAAGACACATTTTTGCCACTCAAAATGGTCATTTGTCTGTAGAACTACGAATATGTAAAGCTTTGTCTTAGGCACGTGCTCTTTGAATTCATGAGATTTATTATGCGTAATAATTGCCACAATATGTTGGAAAATTGAACTCAATCAGGACCTTAGCCTAAACTCGTCAGCAAACTTTTGTATAGCGTACACCCGTACACCGCACTATTGAGGGGGAATAATATTGAACCTCGATTTATTTTATTTGAATTTGTCAGTCATCTTTACAAGTTTCCAGTTGTAATCCTCCACCTGGAGAAGTTCCACGAACCCTAAAATTGTATAAAATAATTGAATTATTAAAATGAAAAATGTAAAAAATAGAACTCTGAGAAACCGTAGCTTCAAAACAATGGCTGTGAAAATTCTTGACAGCTCAATCAACAATCCTAAATCAATGCCTACTAAGAACAATCTATAAAATCTGTCGGCAAGAATTGTCAAAATCAAATCACCCCTCGTCAGTTTTATGGCCAGCGTAAAAAGCTGGATTCTTATTTCTAAATTTATTAAGTCGAACAATATGAAAACTTGTGGTTCTTTATTGGAGTTGAAATACTTTTTGACCATGATTGTACTAAATATTAGCGATTGGTACAAAAGAATACAATTTTTGTGAGCCAGTTATATTTATTATTATTTTAGGTATTTTACCTCTTATTCAAGGCTCCTTAATACCTCATTCAGGTTTCAAGTAATGGGTTTGGTATACCTGAGTTTGGTATTCTGATTTTCCAGGCATTTCTCCAGGAATTCCTCCTGGAATAGGAGGCAATCAGTGAAGTACTAGATTGAAAGTAGTGAGCTGGATTTTTGTATGGTGAGATGTTCAATTCTGCATTTCTGCAATGAAATGGTGCAAACAGCGTGGGTTATATGATTTCTTGGCTAATTTGATGCTGTTTGAGCAAAAGTTTGGATAACTTTGTTGTTGTATTATTTATTTCATGCAACTTCAACAACACAGTTACCCAAACTTTTGCTCAAACAGCATCAAATTAGTCAAGAAATCATATAACCCACGCTGTTTGCACCATTTCATTGCAGAAATGGGGAATTGAACATCTCACCATACAAAAATCCAGCTCACTACTTTCAATCTAGTACTTCATTGATTGCCTCCTATTGCTCCAATAATTCCTCCACGGATTTATCCTGATATTCCTCCAGGAAGTCTTCTAGAGATACAGGCAAGTCTCCAAGAATTTCTCCAGTGGTTCCTCCAGGCATTCCTCTAGAGAATCCTCTAGAGTGGGACAGTTCCACCAAAGGAAGGTGGACCCATAGGTTGATACCGAGGGTAGATGGTTGGATTAATAGGCGCCATGGGGAAGTTACATTCCACCTGACACAGGTCCTTACAGGTCATGGTTGCTTCCGACAGTATCTACACCGTTTCGGGCATGCGGATTCTCCCGAATGCCCAGTGTGCAATGGTTTAGAGGAAACGGCGGAACACGTTTTGTTCGTGTGCCCGCGTTTTCGCACAATGCGTGACCGCATGCTTGCCACATGCGGGGAGGACACAACTCCGAACAACTTGGTCCAGAGGATGTGTAGGGATGAGGTTAGCTGGAATGCCGTTTCAAAGGCTATCACCCATATCGTCTGGGAGCTACAGAGGAAGTGGCGCGTGGACTCGGAGAATGGCTAGTCCAGATGCAGTACAAGAGGTGGTCCAGGGGTTCGAAGTCGGCTTCGTAGGTCATACCGGTGCCCTGCGGTCGAGATCGACCCTTACAGCGATTAAGTGGCCGCGGAGAGGAAGTCCCGGTAGCGGTGCTGTCGTGGCGTCAGTCTACTGGGTTGGATCTGAGCCCGCGGTTGGAAAGGGGTCCCCGGCAAGGGTCGGGGCAGGTGAGACCCTGCTGTCTGCAACCTACGGATGCATCTGATAGGGCCTGAAGGGTAGTGATACCCTTCCTTTGCGGGCAGGTCAGATCGGGTTGCATGTGGGCATCAGTTCTTGATGTCCGCTCAGCAGTAGGGCGCGGGCGGGGTTGACCCTGCCCGCCTTCCGAGGACAAAGGGAGTGGCGAGGACCACTCGGGAAACTGGCTAAGCGCCAGCATGTTACCGTGATGGACTCTCCAGAGCGATTCATCGATGTTCGTTGCTGCTAGGCTACGGCAGCTAACCTTGAGGGTGCGATATGCACTAGCCCCTCTCTGAAGCAATACCTTCTTGGTGGTTCCGGAAAGACGTAGGGTTTGGCGACCATAGGAATGTGTTTTAGTGGGTCGAGGAGAGAGTAGTCCTGGCTTCTACTAGTGTTGTAGAAGACGGCCTTAACCCCACACTACCCTAACCTTCCTGTTAGGGTGTCTGATGAGCAGATTTATCCCCCTATGGTTTAGAAGGAAAAAAAAAAGAGAATCCTCTAGAGATCGCTCTAGGGGTTCCTCCAGAAATTCCCCCAGGTATTCCTTCAGGCGTTCCTCAAAGGATTTCCATAGGGATTTTTTCAAGAATTCCTTTAACCTTCCAGGACGCGCACCATCAAGCAACCAAAACTGCACAGCACTCACGCTGTATACGACGAGCGAGGTTTTTTGGTAGTGTTGTACTTTTTACAACAGAGCGCGTGCTGAAGGGTTAAGGTTTCATCCACGAATATTTCCAGGGATTCGTCGAAGAATTCCTACAGGAACACCTATGGGAATTCATTCAGGAATTTGGAGTTCCCATGGGGGAATGGTACTTCCTTTGCTAACCGCCAAAATCCGTCTTTATCCGTTTCTATCCATCATCAACTGCGTCTAACCTCTATTCGGTTAGCAGTGCTTAGCGACGGATAGCAACGAATAAACACGGATTTTTACGGCTAGCAAGGAAAGTGCCATTCTTCCTGGGATTCGCCAAGGATTCCTTCAGGGACTCCTCTAGGGATTCCTCTAGGCATTTCTCCAGGCATTCCTCCAGGAATTGCTCCAGGCATTCCTTTAGAAGTTCCTCCAGAGATTCCTCCAGGAATTGCTTCAGGGATTTTTCCAGAAATTCCTCCTGGAATTCACCTAACAGTTCCTCCAGGAACTTATCCAGGAATTCCTCCAGGGGGTTTCCAGGGTTTCTACTAGAGATTCCTCTAGGAATTTTTCCAAGGATTTCTCCACGAATTTCTTCAGGTATTCCTTCGGGAATTCTTCCAAGGATTCCTCCAGGAAACCCTCCAGAAGTTCCTCCAATGATTCCTCCAGGAGATTTCGTTGAAAATTTGTTTAGGGATTACTTTCAGAATTCATCTGGAGATTTCTCCAAGAATATTTCTAGGTAATTCTCCAGGCACTCCTCCAGGATTTTCTGCAGAGATTCCATCAGGAATTTATCCATGAATCTTTATTTCTCCAATATTTTTTACACGAATTTCTTCAGGGATTCCTTCAGGAATTCTTTCAAGGATTCCTTCAGAAAATCCTTCAGAAGCTCCTCCAAAGATTCTTTCAGGAATTTCCCAAGGCATTTCGTCAAAAATTTCTTCAGGGATTTCTTCCATAATTCATCTAGGGATTTCTCCAAGAATATCTCTAGGGCATTCTCCAGGCATTCCTTCAGGATTTCCTGCAGAGATTCATCCAGGAATTTTTCCAGAAATTCCTCCAGGGATGCCTTCAGTAATTCCTCTAGGAATTTCTCTAAGAATTCGTCAAAAGATTTCTTCAGATATATCTCCAGGGAGTCCTTCCAGAATTCCTCAAGGGAATTTTTGCAGGAATTCGTCCAGGAATTCATCCAGGGAATCCGTCCAAGAATTGCTTCAGGACTTTATCCAGAAATTTCCACAGGGATTTGTCCAGGAACTCTATCAGGTATTATTTTAGAAATTCCTCCAGCAATCCCTGTAGGAATTCCTCCAGCGTGTCCTAAAGGGTTTCCTTCAAGAATTTCTTCAAGAATTTCTCTAGGATTTTTCCAGGTATTCCTCCAGAGCATGCTCGTGTAGTGATTCCTTAAGAAGTTTCAGAAATCGTTCCATCACCTTTTCCAGGGATGCGACCAAGAATTTCTCAAGGATTATCTGAAGATTTTTAAATTTATTCCAAGGATTGCTAGAGGAATTCCTTCAGCGATTTGTTTTGGATTTTTTTCAAAATAATTTTAAAACATGAATCCTATGCTAATTTATACAAAAGATCTTACGTTTTAAGTAACAGTAATTTACCCAGCACAGATTGTATGGAAACATTATTAACGTGCGGTCGTCGCACATGTGAAACAGCGATTGGATGGGAAAGCGGCTAACGCCATCTGTTCGATGATTACCGCTTGGAGATTTGTGACGGCCATGTTTTTACACGAGTTGTTGAGGCAAACGTCTGTCTGCGATACAACATGCTATGGAGACGCACGGTTTATCATTTAACTCCCCTTTGTGAACATTTTTCTTCCTTTGGCATTTAGAACTTCTTTCACGCGGTTCATGAATGTTTAACGCTATTTTTTGTTATGTTGTTTATGTTATGATAATGCTGATGGTGGAACCACATGATTTGTGGACAATATATAATCTTGCAAAAGGTAGCATTTGCAAAAGAAAAAAAAATACTTTGCGCAAAACTATAAAAACCATTATTACATACTCAATCAATGAAGTCAACATCAACATCATGTCGGATTCGCAAACATTTGACTATTTGGGATAATGGCTCAGCTACAGATGAAAACCTCGTGCCATAAAGATCAATCTCAACCCACAAGAAATTAACAAGTCGACGCCCGAGGGACGTCGCAAACAGGCTGCGGGCGCTTTGAGTCCAGAACTATTTTGAGGACGCTGCTGTATGCAAATTGGGGATCAACCATAAGCGGCGTATCGATTATGTTGGATTTTTAAACACTATCACCCCCTTTGAAGTTTTGATCCGTCTTTGAAGGTACACTCAGAAAGAATAGAAATCTTTCACTGTTTAAAAGTTAATCTTTTTTGTCATAAACTGCATTTAAACACACTTCAGTTTAAAAGATATACTGGCGAAAATTATTAATTTATACTTAGCCAGATTTAGTTGAGATTATTTTTCTAAGCGTTTAATTCAGCCATGTCAGGAAACTTCATTGCAGTTGGCCCACCAAAATCATATTTCCGCTGCACAACTATTTTTCGCGCCACGGTACTACCACAAAATAAACATAATTCCTCAAATATAAAAGCAGCCCACGGATGCAAAGGTAAGTGTTGAAACGCATTATTACCGAATTCAACCTGGAATTCAATGTTTTCTAGGAGGTGCTTTCGAGTACACTTTGTTCAGTAGGGCAGCACCAGGAAGATTCCTAAGGATCACCGGATACACAACGAAGGACATGGTTGCTGAATCCAAATCATTGACCAGGAGCTTCAAAATGTGAGACTTGATCTGCAGCAGTTTGGGTGCAGCTCCGGGTACGATCGTGATCGCCAAGTTTACCGCCGTGGTGGATACGGAGGAACTCGCGATGGAGGATATCGTTCCGGCGTTGGATTGTCCAACTGCGGTGGTAGCGATGATGGATCCTCACATGGGATACCGTGAACCGATTCAGTCACGGTCAGGAAGGTAACGAACATCGATGGAAACAAATGCCGCGGGTGTCGGTGCCAAGTAGCTTAACGAGAATGGCCAGAATATTGTGTCGGAGATGTGCAATCACTCGAAACATCAACCTTGCGCGAGACACCGGTGGAAGATTGCCAAGAAGATTTCATTGTTTGTTCATAAATCAAACCGAATTAAATTGCGCCTTCTTAATTCAGTCTTAATGTTTTTGTATTATTTTAATGAAAAAAAAAAAAACAAAACAACTGAAACAAATTCTTGATATATCCTGGTTAAACTATCTTTAATATATGCAACTTAAACTGGAATTTGTATTTATCAAAATTATACTTGGCCAGTATAGCCTGCATATAAACTCAGCCTAGGGTCAACCAGGCGAAATGAAAATAGTTTAGGATTTATACTATTTAGTATAGATTTTTTTCTGAGTGTACATATTTGATCAAAGAACAAAAACACTGTACCATTATTTCCTATAGGTACAGTTAGACACCATTTATGGACGACCCCATTAGAATGACTACCGTTTAATTGTGAAATTCGGCGTGGAAAAAACAAAAACCAGAACGCTTTCTTGAACAACAGTTCATCGGAGATGCTAAATATTAGCAAATAAATGTTACGGTCCACTGGGAACCTTTTGTGGCTTCAAGGTGATATTGCTGCTCGATTGTACAAGCAATTTGAAATGAATTCTCGCACTTCAACCTCTGCTTCCCTTATAAACACGGCCTGCGTCAATCATATTTTCCCGTACGCGCGTCATGTTAGGCGTCGTTGCAAAAATTTAGCCATCATTATTGGTGTCAATTAGAGCGAGGAACCTGATCTGCATCGAATTTTATTGACACATCACGCACAGACCCGCTAAGTAAGGCTTATTGGTACGACAAATAAATTACCATAAAAACATCTTTATTTTCGATGAGAATGGTCGAGAAATATTTATGCCCACTCACTGGGGTGGTGTTGTGTCTGAAGATTGTCCACTTCCGATTGTGTTACCGTGTGTGGCGTAAAGTTCCAATTGCAATGGGAACGACAGCCAACAATGGAAGCTAGAGCCTAGAGCACATCTTATGCCGGGCTGCAAAGCATTCAAAACAAATTATAGTTGGGTTTCCAATAATTTTACTAATTAAGCAAAAGTTCAATTGTACGTTGGTTGATGGAAGAGATGATCAAAATATATATAAAAATATGATCAGCAAATAAAAAAAAAATAATCGCAGGACGTTCATATGAGGAAGGCCCTATTGACTTACATGAGTCAACCATTATCATTGACAGCACGCTATATCGCACAACATGTAGCAGGGCCTTAAGGTGTCATGATGCATCACTCAGCTTTCAAACGAATCATTGACTTTTTGCTTTTCAATGATTGTTTGCCTCGCATTTTTGAAGTGATAAAAAACTGTCAATTCTGCAGCAACGCAGCAGAAAAAGTATCATCGTAATCACTGCGAGTGAGCATATAGGATGATACTTTTTTACACGAAAATTTGCTTTGGTGGTAGAGAATTATCACTTTGAAATTTCGAGCCACATATTCAACATGGCTGCCGATGCTGATGATGCCGTAAAAAGCCTTAACACGCTGTTTCAAAACTGGAAGTTTGCAGAATCTGTTTTTGTCGGCGGTGTCAACAATTTCACACAAGCCACTAATTAATTGTCCATATGCTTGCACAGGTGACGTAAGCGCCAGGGCATGTTAAATTCAAGATCAAACTTACAGTACATAGCACAGAATAAGCGTGAGACATGATCAGAGCAGTGACGACCTTGGACACTACGTTTGTATGTACGTTGGTAGTACAGTGCACTTTGTGTACTCCTGTATACTCAGAGTCTGTTCGAATCAGACACAGACTTTTGTTGAAAAATAGCAATTGTTAAAATCAAGGAAGGTTGATGTTTACTGATTTGCTTCACATTTACACATTCTTTCCTTTTTCAGTGTAGTATTGAGTTTACATCCCAGAACCCAGTTTACATGTCCTTGCATTTGATTGGACCAATCGAGAATATGTGGTGGGTGTAAAGTGGGTGTCAAGGTGAAATATGAGACTCCAATAGTAAAACCTTTTTTCCAACCCTGGGCATAAACACAAAATACAATTCCCATTTGGAGTTAACTGTTCGCCATATTTTTATTTTCAAATGAGACTTATGACCTGAAACTAGTTTATCTCGCCTAAAAGTCGCCCGGACACTTCACAGCCAATCCATAAACAAGCACACAAGCCAGGAATGGGAGTCACGACGTGCTATTCACAGAAATGAGAAAACAGAGAAAAAAGTGAAGAAGTAGCTCTCGTGTGGTTTGTTTTGGTGTAAACACATTATCATCCCCTGTTGCAGATTCTTCCGGTTGGAAGATTACGGAAGTTTCAAAAGTATTCAAATTTGAAATCCAAACTTCTTTCGTGGTGATAAAGCATATAAGTAAGCTCACTATTGCCGATATTTTTTTCACCTTACTCCTCATGAAATGCCAAGTAACATACCATGCGTCGCCACAATGCATTGATAAATAACCGACAGACAGACAGACAGACAGACAGACAGACAGACAGACAGACAGACAGACAGACAGACAGACAGACAGACAGACAGACAGACAGACAGACAGACAGACAGACAGACAGACAGACAGACAGACAGACAGACAGACAGACAGACAGACAGACAGACAGACAGACAGACAGACAGACAGACAGACAGACAGACAGACAGACAGACAGACAGACAGACAGACAGACAGACAGACAGACAGACAGACAGACAGACAGACAGACAGACAGACAGACAGACAGACAGACAGACAGACAGACAGACAGACAGACAGACAGACAGACAGACAGACAGACAGACAGACAGACAGACAGACAGACAGACAGACAGACAGACAGACAGACAGACAGACAGACAGACAGACAGACAGACAGACAGACAGACAGACAGACAGACAGACAGACAGACAGACAGACAGACAGACAGACAGACAGACAGACAGACAGACAGACAGACAGACAGACAGACAGACAGACAGACAGACAGACAGACAGACAGACAGACAGACAGACAGACAGACAGACAGACAGACAGACAGACAGACAGACAGACAGACAGACAGACAGACAGACAGACAGACAGACAGACAGACAGACAGACAGACAGACAGACAGACAGACAGACAGACAGACAGACAGACAGACAGACAGACAGACAGACAGACAGACAGACAGACAGACAGACAGACAGACAGACAGACAGACAGACAGACAGACAGACAGACAGACAGACAGACAGACAGACAGACAGACAGACAGACAGACAGACAGACAGACAGACAGACAGACAGACAGACAGACAGACAGACAGACAGACAGACAGACAGACAGACAGACAGACAGACAGACAGACAGACAGACAGACAGACAGACAGACAGACAGACAGACAGACAGACAGACAGACAGACAGACAGACAGACAGACAGACAGACAGACAGACAGACAGACAGACAGACAGACAGACAGACAGACAGACAGACAGACAGACAGACAGACAGACAGACAGACAGACAGACAGACAGACAGACAGACAGACAGACAGACAGACAGACAGACAGACAGACAGACAGACAGACAGACAGACAGACAGACAGACAGACAGACAGACAGACAGACAGACAGACAGACAGACAGACAGACAGACAGACAGACAGACAGACAGACAGACAGACAGACAGACAGACAGACAGACAGACAGACAGACAGACAGACAGACAGACAGACAGACAGACAGACAGACAGACAGACAGACAGACAGACAGACAGACAGACAGACAGACAGACAGACAGACAGACAGACAGACAGACAGACAGACAGACAGACAGACAGACAGACAGACAGACAGACAGACAGACAGACAGACAGACAGACAGACAGACAGACAGACAGACAGACAGACAGACAGACAGACAGACAGACAGACAGACAGACAGACAGACAGACAGACAGACAGACAGACAGACAGACAGACAGACAGACAGACAGACAGACAGACAGACAGACAGACAGACAGACAGACAGACAGACAGACAGACAGACAGACAGACAGACAGACAGACAGACAGACAGACAGACAGACAGACAGACAGACAGACAGACAGACAGACAGACAGACAGACAGACAGACAGACAGACAGACAGACAGACAGACAGACAGACAGACAGACAGACAGACAGACAGACAGACAGACAGACAGACAGACAGACAGACAGACAGACATTTTTGCACCAAATACTAGTTTGGGTACCCCAAGTGCGTTTGAAACTAACCAGACCCCAAGGTATTTCGAAGTTATAGACTGGTCGATTTCTGTTCCCAAAAGCTTAAGTTTCAATTGGGCTGCATTCCGCTTTCTAGAAAAAACAACCAATTGAGTTTTTTGCGAAGCAAACTCTATCCCCAAACCTTTTGCCCAACCGGACAGATTATTTAGGGAATTTTGCAATGGTCTTTGCGACATTTCTGCATGTGGGCCTTTTAAAGAAACCACAGCATCATCTGCAAGTTTTCTTAGCGTGCATTGGCCTTCCAAACAACTGTCAATGTCTTTCACATAGTTCTTTAACTGTTATCATATACTAAAAAGCATTATGTAAACGTATGCAAATCTCGCTCATATGAGTTTTTATGTGTATTTTTACGACTTTTTTTAAGCATTTATGCAACTTCTTAAATTAGTGCGAATTAAACTGACATTATAAAATAGATCGCGTACGTAATGATGCGAATTTATTTGACAGTTTCACTCACACGCCAATTGAGGTTAAGTTATCGTAATAAAACATAAGCATGTACACCCGATTCTTTTTTTTGCACGGGTCTGGTTTTCGCTATAACTCAGTCAATTTTTAACCGATTTTCATGAAATTTTGTACACATGTAGGCATGGTTAGTACTATCAGTGTACAAAATTCAAGAGACTCGTTGGAAAAATGACTGAGTTATAGCAAAAACCAGACCCGTGCAAAAAAAGAATCGGGTGTAGTTCATTGAGATGCAGTCATGCTTTTTATAATCTTATTTGTATTCTTATAGAACTTTACCAGACACACCGTTACATGATCAAAAATTAGCATCAACAGCTCGAGTCTACTGTTGAATAAAAACTGTCTTTATTTGAATCTACAAGTTTACCAATCACTTAATTCTACATACAGTCGAGTCTCTTACTAAACGAATTCCTATTAAACGGACTCAGGAGACTATTAGGACTATTAAGCGAACTCCCACTAGACAGGGGTGAGCGTTATAGGAGACTACGAGCTTATGGGATTTCGGCTTTTTGGGGGTGTGGCCCATTATCTCGGGTGTGTTGAGAGTTAGCGCAATACTTTCTTCGGCAAAGTTTTAGGGCTTGATAAGATCTACCATTTTGAACTTTGGTTCATATGATTAGTTGGCAACTTGGCCGTTAGAGGGATCATCAACAGTTTGATGCTAAATTGCACTATAGGAACCATATCAGGTTGTGAAGCAAACGTTACGATATGCGACAGCTCAAGACACTGATAATTTGGAAGGATAGTGTCTTCGGGAAAGTTGTTGGGTACGCCAATAACTTACTGACGATGAGTTGCGAAGTTCGAAATTCCTCCACTGGGCGGCGCTAGTGAGCAAGTAAATTTTCAAAACCTCATATCTCAGAATCCCGATAACTTAGAAAGTTGGTGTCTTCGGCAAAGTTGATCAGTATGACATAAACTTACATAAAAATAAACACTAGTTTCGCAATTCTGCCACTAGGAGGCGCTAGTAAACTTGCAAATTTTAGAAATCTCATAGCTCAGAATCCTAATAACTTAGGAAGTTGGTGTCTTCGGCAAAGTTGATCAGTATGACATGGACTTACATAAAAATAAACATTTGTTTCAAAATTCTGCCACTACAGGGGATGGTCAAAATTTTTGGGATAGGCAACTTTTTTTTTCTCTCACAAAAAAGTTCAACATACTATAACTTTTCATAGAGTGCATCAAAAAATCTCAAATTTGAACTGTTTGTCAACCTATTATATGTGCATCATTGGTACAAATTTGAGCTCGATTGATTAATCTTTCGCAAAGTTAGAACCGTTCGGGTAAAACAGTATTTTTTAGACAACTCATTTTTGAGCTATCATATCTCGGAAACCACTGAACCGAATTGAATGAAATTTTGTACGTACACTAACAATATATAAATGCTTCTCAAACCATTAAAACATAGATACTTTTTTTTATTCTTCAATCTCTTAACCTAATTTACAGCTCTATTGTCCACTAGGGCACTGCGTGAGCGATTCCAATTGTAAGCTGTACATACACTTTGTACAGCGCCTAAATGTATTCTATTTCTAGTTGTACTACATCGAACTGGTAGCCGTTGCGCTGCTTTCACTCTCTAGAATGATGAGCACGAGGATGTTGATGTGTGGCTGTTCCTGTTTCCAGTTCGATTGGGAGTCCAATATGGGTTGCCGTTCGCCAATGTCCACCAAGTATCCGGGTTCATTTGAGCCATGGGCTCAGAAGAGGGTCAGTGCCAGCTGCTCTCAGGGGGAAAGAGCAACTGACGAAAGTGCCGGGGCTGGGTTCGAACCCATGACCATCTGCTTATGAAGCAAACGTGTAGCCACTACGCCACGGGCCCCGGCATAGATACTTTTTGAATGTTGAAAAAAGTTATCATAGATTGACTCTTTTTGGATTTTTCTCGAAAAAATGTATTTTTTTTACGTCAATGTCAATAAATTTTAGTGATGATGTCCAAAGGTTTTCCACTTCTGTTCTCAAGTTATCTTTAATCAGATATATTAGAGCCTATTTAGATTAAAGGAAGAACAGATTTAGTAATTTTTGTGTGCTATTGTAAAATTGACTTATTTTCCTCTATATGGGTAAAAATTAGAACCCGGTATAACTTAATTCGCCGTAAGAAAATATTACATTTTATAACGTTGTATTAAGTATAAATATATTGTTGATAAACGTTAAAAAATTAATTCAATTCGGTTCACTAGTTTCCGAGATATGACAGCTCAAAAATGAGTTGTCTAAAAAATAGTGTTTTACCCGAACGGTTCTAACTTCGTGAAAAATTAATCAATCGAGTCCAAATTTGTACCAATGATGCACATACAATAGGTTGATAAACAGTCAAAATTTGAGATTTTTTGATACACTCTATGAAAAGTTACAGCATGTTGATTTTTTTTGTGAGAGAAAAAAAGTTGCCTACCCTAAACATTTTGGCCATCCCCTGTAGGTGGCGTTTACCGGTTTTTTCGTCTTTTTTCGACTTTTTTTTGGGGTTTTTCGGCTTGGCAAAACTAGTGTCGCTCCCCCCGATAGCTTAGAAAGTTGGTGTCTTTGGCAAAGTTGATCAGAATGACATAAACTTACATAAAAACAAATACTTGTTTCGCAATTCTGCCACTAGGCGGCGCTATTGAATATGCAAATTTTAGAAATCTCATAGCTCAGAATCCTGATAACTTAGGAAGTTGGTGTCTTCGGCAAAGTTGATCAGTATGACATAAACTTCCATAAAAATATACACTTGTTTCGCAATTCTGCCACTTGGCAGCGCTAGTGAACATGCAAATTTTAGAAATCTCATGGCTCAGAGTCCCGATAACTTAGAAAGTTGGTGTCTTTGGCAAAGTTGATCAGAATGACATAAACTTACATAAAAATAAACAATTGTTGATTGATTGATTGATTTGTCTTTACTTAAGAGACTTTCAGCTCTTGGCTGGTTCGTCTCTGTCCCAAAACTAAACACTTGTTTCGCAATTCTTTAATTTTTTAATTCTTTTAATTCGTCTAGTAATTTCAACTGGCATACTCTTAAAAGTTCCACGGAGGGTTCCTTTCGAGTCCGACTGACATCAAGGTATACCATTAATAAAATGTGCATGGTGCCCAGGGGCAGAATTTCAAACCAAGTATCTCATCAATGGAAAATACAGTCTCTCCAAGATTCTGAATTCTGAGCTATGACATTTTCAAAATTTGCATGTTTACTGGTGCCACCTAGAGGCAGAGTTCTGACACAAGTGTCCCATTTTGTGCAAGTCTATGTCATACTGATCAACTTTGCCGAAGACACCCCAAGTAACCACGGTGTTGAAGCCTTATTGCATGCTGATATAGGGTATATTTAGAGCAATCATTACTTTAAATGCAAACATAAGGTTGATTTAAAGTGGAAATGGGCAATTATATAATCAAATTACGATTATACTGGTATAATCTTAAATCAGTCGTATAATTGCCCTTTCCACTTTAAATCAACCTTAAGTGTTCATGCAAAGTAATGATTGCTCTAAATACACCGTATATCTGCATGCAATAAGGCTTCAGCGCCGTGGTTACTTGGGACCATCTTCCTAAGTTATCTGGATTCTGCAAGTTCACTAGCGCCGCCTTGTGGCAGAATTGCGAAACAAGGTTGCCGTTTTATGTAAGTCTATGTCACACTGGTTAATTTTGGTGAAGAAACCATCTTTCTAAATTATCAGGACTCTGAACTATGATATTTAAAAAATTTGCAAGTTCACTAGCGCCGCCTAGTGACAGAATTTCGAATCAAGTGCCCCGTATTGAGTTTAAACTTCGCCAGAATGTTTATTACTTATGCTGCTGCAGCATGGCACATACTTTTCTGATATTAAAAACGATATACCATATGTGAACAGTAATTTTATATATTTTCAATTTTTAGCAATCGTAAAATTCACCTCATTTAACATCTGACCGATTTTCTTTGAAATAAAACTATTTTTATTCGATTCAAAAATCATTACTATAATGAAAGATGATGTACTGAACAACGAAGCAAGGGTGGTTAAATTTGAACTACGCGTCTTCTTTTTATAGCCTTGTAAAGTTGTCCGTTTTATAAATTGAACAGTCCTTAGAGTGTTTACAGAAAACATTTTCCTTAAATAGATAATTTATAATCATTTCTCCTTATCGGGACTAATTTTTGTAATATTTCTTTGAATTTCTCAAATAAATAAACTTTTAAGGTCAATTATCTTGCTAACACGTCATAAACTAAATACCTTGGGGTATATCATCGAAATACACTCACGAAATTACAAAAAAAAATCTTTTGAAAACCAATTTTTCATTCATCTCGGCTTAAAGAATGTCTAGGCAAAAAAGAGCTTTTGAAGGGTTTTTACCCTCGGTTTTGTTTCAGTGTATATGTAAGTGTGATGTATTACCCAAGGTTGCAACCATTCATTTGCAAAAATTTACATTCATTTGCTATTATCTCAGTTCAGAAGCATGCTATCGAAAAACAATGTATGGATGAATTTAACCTTGTAGTTTTATCTGAAAGTTTGCCGAATAACATTTGGGTCGCACACGCATACCAAAGTCGTGAGCGAGCTGTGAAGGCAACTTTCCACAGCGTGAATGAAATTTATATTCACCGCGTGGAGAGTTGTCTTCACAGCTCGCTCACGACTTTGGTATACGTTTGCGACCCCAATGTTATTCGGCAAACTTTCAGATAAAACTACAAGGTTAAATTCACCCATACATTGTTTTTCGATAGCATGCTTCTGAACTGAGATAATAGCAAATGAATGTAAATCTTTGCAAATGAATGGTCGCAACCTTGGTATTACCTTTTGATAAAACAGTACTGAGTATACTATCACTACCACAATAAAGTTTTATCATAAAATCTCGGGTAAACGAATGTCTATCACTGTTTATTTTTTTCCTGAAAGGGTGCGTGCGTTGTATGAAGAAGGAATGAGTTCTAGATTTATCTGGTTACCTCGCTCTTTCTGAAATGCTTGAAATGCATTGTCGATTATCACATCTGTGATGTTCATCTGGCTAACATGCCTGTTCATGTGAACTCACATGCCTCCCAATTTTGGATGTCCACCGTGACTCTTTTACACAATGTTGTAAACGTTTTCAAGAAAGCACTCGCTCAAACGTAGTTTTTGCGTACAGTTGAAAATCGGAATTTTTGATACGCAAAAATCCATTTTTCTTCTAGACCAGGAGTTTTCAGATCATGCAACACGGTGCACTTGATGCACCGTAAAACCTTGCTAAGTACACCGCGAAATTTTCTTGACTTGTTGAACAATTGTTGAAAAAAAACATTAATAAATAGGTTGATTAGGGGCTGACCAGGAAGTAGGTTCTGACTTGTAGAATTTTGTCCAAAAATTTTTAAGTATGCGTCAAAATAACATCGTCCAGCGAAAAATATCAGAATTTGCGTATATAAAAAACCTAAAATCTCGTCTTTTGAAAATTTTGAACGATTGCCCTGCGGAGTTTTTTGTTTTCCAAAAGGTGCCGAATTGTATGGAAACTTTCTATAGAGCTTTGATATGATGATCATTATTGAATTACGAAATAGTAACTTTTTTGGTCACATCCCGCTCTTTGTAAGTAAGAAGGGGGTTTCTTTTGCTCAACTGCCTTTATTATACGTATATTTAAATAAAGTATTGTCCATCCGTATGCACGCATGGTATATTTTATTATGACGTTCTCAAAGATCACAATCATATCTTTTCTGACAGCAGTCGGATCATGAACTAGTCCTTTTGAAAATATCATTATTTTTCTTACGACGAATAAAAGTTATTTTAGATTGAAGACTAAAGAAGGCACAATTTTTTTTTCACCAATACGTTGAAGTAATAGTGGTTTCTAACTGCGTTCATACTTTCTGGGGAAGTTAGTAGGGAATATAAAAACGTAATTGGCAACGTATACAAAAGTTTTAAACCGTTGACCGAGTGGAAAGGATTCCGACTTGGTTTGGATGTACTCTATACATGCAGCATTGATTTATGTCCCTTTGGTGCGGTTAGTATCAATAGTATAATGTTTGTCAATTCAATCATGATATTGCGATAAACTACGTGAATCACTATCGTCTAAATATAGATAATCACACTATCACGGATCCGTTTGTGACAAGTTCCACGAATCATTCTAACGGGGAATAAACGTGACCAAGTTGAAGCAGCTGTTGTTTGTTAGATGAAGATGGACTTTGAAACTGTTTTTCTCAAAATATTTTACTTAAACTAGTATGATGTAATCGATCGATACTAACGTTACTTTTAGAACGTGGGATTGATTATGCGTTTATAAGTGTGACGCATATACAACTTTGGCACAAATGTCCCAAATAGAGGATAACGTGCTTCTGGAGCCGGCCCTCTGATATCTGGAGACATAGGCGCCAACTTGTGACGTAGTTGGGGGGGCGAAGCTCTCAAAAATTGGACAATATTCAAGTTTTTTCAGCTCAATGCACTAGTTTTCACGTGAATATGCCTAAATAAGCTGAACTGCGTCAGTATTTTTCGTATTTGATTGGTTTTGAGAGGCCTCGCCCCCCCAACTACGTCACAAGTTGGCGCGTATGTCTGGAGAAATCCAAGTCTTTTACATCCTCAATTAGTCCAGGACTAAAACATTCGCCTTTGATATGTTCTTGTTTTATAGTCGTAAACTTTACACTTAAGGTAATTACCCGACAATATATATTTATTTATTAGCATACAGTGAATGATCGGGAAATAACTTTCAAGGTAATCATCGAGGAAAACATACGATCGTAAACGTGTGGTCAAATATTATCCGAATTTATGAACACTGATAAAGTGATCTGCGATTTCGAAATGCGAAATATTTGAACGGCAAATAGCAACAACAGTAGACGTGCCGGGTGGCAAATATCGAGAGAGTTAATTAAACCGGATTGGAGAAATACAAGTGGCTTTGTTTGAGTTCGAGACTCTTATCTCGAGCGCCACCTTTGACTGGGCCCACCAGCCAGCACAGTTTGGCAAACATCGTGTACAAAATTCTTTAATGAAAACATCTCTCGTTTGCTCCAGTTAGCACCTGAGCGCTAATTTTATTACCGTCTTGAGGGGGTAGATTTGTTCGGAATGTTGAAAACATTGGAACGTGATCACAGCTTCCGATCAGCTGGATCCGTTCCAGATTCGCACCTTTGGCTGGTGATCGACTATTTGGACGGGATATTTGCACTTCCCCGAACGGAATTTCGCTCGGTGGACCTATTTAATCCAAACCCACGGACCACCGCAGCTTAGTATTTTACGCGAATTTTGCGGGATCATGTGCCGAAGTGCGAAGAGCAATTTCCAGAAGCAAGACTAACCAGAACAGTCTGTGGCCGTTGCGTTGTTGTACTTGAAAACTAGTCGGAAACAGTGATATCGTGATTATTTTATTTGTCTGAAATTGCAAAAGATCTTTGTCGAAAAAATGGCGATTACTTTGTCCCACTGGCCGCTCGGATGAATTCCGGCGAGCACGAGCTGGAAAAGAGTGTATCAAATTGACTGCAAAGCAAACACAGTACAAATTTATTCAGAAAAGATCTTCTCTAGTCACCTAAGAGTCACGGGTAATCAGGTTTAAAGTTAAACTAAGTTCAAGTCATACGCAAATCGGTTCAAGGAAAGAAGCTACTACGCTCTGTCTCGTTTTTTAAGTCGTCATTGTTCAGAGCAATCGATTCAAAATGGCGGATCTACTATCGTCGATTATGAAAGATTTTGGATCATGGCAGCTCAGGGCGATACTGCTGATCTATTTGTGCAAGATTCCCTCATCGTGGTTTATGGCGTGTCTGATTTTTACAGCCCCAGTTCCTAAGCATGGTAAGGGGTGGGAGCTAGTGGTGCAAAAAAGCATGCGTCAGTGGTTCCCAACTGAGTTCGGTTAAATTTTGCAGGTGAATTCTTCTGTAAGCCGCCGGTGCCTATCCATGCCAACTTTAACACAACGGAATGGATCAAGGTTTCCCATCCGATAAAGGAGGAAGTTCATGATGAAGAGTTCACCATCGACTTTTGCAACGTGTATGAGGATGCCATGGAGCATAGTCTGCAGGTGAGTTACCGTGAAGGATTTGTTGTAGATTATTTTTGAACACTAAAGTAGTTCTACTTTCAAATATGTGCTTTAAATCATATGAAAAAATAATTCAAGAGATTCAGAGAATTGAAGAGAGTGTTTTTGATGATGTTATTTGGTAAGGTCGTTGGGGGTGAGAATAGGTTGGTCCAAAAAAAATACATTTTTCATTATTTTTTATTTTCAAACCGTCATAACTTTTGAACCAATAGACCGATTTGCCATCTTTTTTCACGAATAATAAGATGATTAGTTCTAGAAAAAATATCGAGAAACAACTTTAGTGAATTTCAATATGCAAAAATGGTCAACATATCAGTTTTTTTTTGTATTTACTATGTTGAGCTATAACGACAACATTTTTTTTTATTTTTTTTTTCACGAAAGTTTACCTATTTTTACATAACATGAGCATGAGCATGAGCATAGATGACCGCACAATTCGTAGTTGCTACTCCGTGATTGACCAGAGCAATCGAAATTGCACAAGGAACCAAGGGCTTGGGACTAGCTTACTATTCTCAATGTACACAGTTCGAGAGCTCTCAACTTTGATAGGGTCAATAACGGCGCCGGCCACGTCCTTAGGTCATCGAGGATGGGAGGGAAAGTTAGTAAGACAAACGTTGTTATAAAGACCGCGAATCGCTGCATCTCCACGTTTGTCTCAGGAAGGAATTTTTTGTTAGTAGGGCAATGTACATTGTCAGTCCGGGAGTCACTTATGGTTGGTGATATGATTTGACAATAGATCAATATACACAAACCGCCGTTAACAACCGACCACTTTTCGACGCGAAAACCAGCCAAAAAGAAAATGCTATCGCGCGTCTCCATTCCTCTAGGGAGCAGAAACCTTTAGTCTATTCCACACAGAAATACACTGAACGCGGACTCACTTGTCGGCGCCCGGATCTTTTTTCTCGACCGGCGAGCCCGAACTAACACTTTTCACTCTTTTGTGTACATGCAAAAAATTAAAGAAAATATTTATTATCAACTAAAAGTGTATTGGGAACTAGCGCCGACGGGAAGCGAAAAATTCGGAACCGGCTCGATCCACGACGCGTCCACCTCCAAGCATCTAATCACTACGGCACCCAAACCGAACTGTTTTTCCCGCTCGACGACGCGACGACACAAAACTTGACTGGAACTAACATATTAAAAATTTAGAAATTTTCTGCAAGCCGTTTTTGAGCTGCATTTGTTTTGGAAAGTTCAAGTTTTGTGCTCATATACGTATGAAATGACCATACGTCTCCATCACTTTGAAACTATCGTTAATTTTAATAATTATTTGTTATTTAATTATTTTAAAATATACAGCCATAGGCTACTGGGTGAACTTAAGTTAGTAAAAATATACCAGTGAATTCACCTAATGCTAGTTAGTGTAGAATTAGCAACTAGTTAAAATACACATAAATAAAAAGAAAAAAAAAAAAACCTAATGCAGAGTGATAATTTATAAATTCTTCTGATTTCTTCTCAGTTCTTTTCCTAGAGTTTTTCTTTCATTCAGGAGCTCTTTCTGGAACTCCTCCAGGAGTGCCTTCAGAGATTGATTTAAAAGTTCATTCTAAGATTTCTCTAGAGGTTCCTTTGAGGGACCCCCATAAATTCCTACTGAAATTACTCCAGCAATTTCTTCTGGTGTTCCTTCAGGAATAAATTCTGGAAATCTTTAAGAAGCATTTTCTTGGATTCATCAAGAAGTGCTTTATAGGATTTCCTTTTTTGAGAATTCTGAGATTCCTCAAGGAGTTTCTTGGAGTCTTTCTTGGATTTCAGCACAAGCTCCTGTGAATATTACGCAACTCACTATAACAATGCGTTTCCGACGTTCTTAGCAAACTGCAGTAGAATCACTTGGCATGATACGGGACCTCGCAATACAGGTGACTGGCTCCGCCAAAGCTCCACTCCTCAATGAGGCAGCAACACACTTCTTGCCTCGTCATGATGATTGCTGTCACCGATGCTTACTGGGGGAAGGACACGCAAGGGGAATATCACTAATCATTATTCACACCCCACAGCTCCTACAAGTATTCCCTCAGGAGACCCTTAACGAATACCTCCCGGAGTTCCTTTTGGGTTTCCTCCAAAATTTTCCTGATCAGTTGCTTCTTGGATATATCCAAGAGTTCCTTCAAAAATTCGTCTTCTGGGAATTCCAACTGTGATTTTTACTGGTATTCCTCCATATGTTCCCTCCGGATTTCTACAAGAGCCTTCTGGGATTTTTCAAGGAGTTTTTTCTGAGATTCCGGAGAAATTCCGGAGTGACTCTGTAAAACTCCAACGCGATTTTATGTGGGAAATTTTATTAATATTTTCCCAGGGGTCTATCTAGGATTCCTTCAGAAGATCCCTTTGTGATTCTTCCAAAAGTTTTTTTTTTCTGAGATTTCTAAAGTGGTTCCATCTGGCATGCATCCAGGAGTACCAGAAACCCTCCATGAAATTCTTTTCTGAGATTTCTATAAATTTAGAATGTCGTCAAACGTATTTATTTCTGGAATTTCCGGCAGGCACAAGAAGTGAAGTACTAAATTTGTAACAATGAGCAGGTTTATTTTTGTATGCTGAGTTGCTAAACTCTCCGTTTCTGTATAGGACACAATCAGTGAAATACTAGAATTGAAGTAATGAGCTAAATTTTTGTATGATGAATTGGTGAGAAGATCAGTTCTCCGTTTCTGCAATGAAATGGTTCAAAAGGCGAGGGTATTGCCCAATTTAATGATGTTTCTAATAAAAAAAAAACTTAGGGTAACTGTGTTAAGTTACAAGAAATGGAGAAAATAGCAACATGGTTACCCAAAGTTTTGCTCAAACAACATTAAATTAGGCAAGCAATCATAATACCCACGCTTTTTGAACCATTTCATTGCAGAAACGGAGAACTGACCCTCTCACCATACACAAATTCAGCTCATTACTTCAATTCTAGTACTTCACTGATTGTGTCCTATTGAAACGGTGCAAACTCATGGGTATTATGATTCCTAGCCTAATCTGATACTTCTTGAGCAAAACTTTGGGAAACTTTGTTGTTGAAGTTGCAGTAAATGGAGAATAAAAAACTCAGTTACCCAATGTTTTGCTCAAACGGCATCAAATTAGGCAAGGAATCATACAATCCTTGCTTTTTGCTCCATTTCATTGCAGTAGCGGAGAATTTACTTTCTCGCCATACAAAAATTACTCATTACTACTAATCTAGTACTTCACAGATTGCGTCCTATTCATGCACAGAGAAAAATTTCTACTCAGGGGCTGAGTTGGTCTTACTCAATTTCCGTTAAAAGTGGGACCACCCATTGCCAATGGGTTGTCCCACTTTTAGCCGAAACTAAGTAAGAAAACAAAGGATTTTTCGATTTCTGAGTAAGGCCAACTCCAATATTGAGTTGAAATTTTTCTCGGTGTGGAGAAATATAATCCCAGAATGAGTTTTTGAAGGAAACCCAGTACGAACATCTGGAGGAATTTATACAAACCTGCTGGAGGAACTCCATAAAAAAATATTGGGGAATGGAGAAGGAACGGCTTTTCCTATGCAATCCAGGAAGGAGTTCCTAATAATTTCGGAATTAGTTCTAGGAGGAATCCCCCAAGAAGTTTTTCCTGTATGAAAGCAAAAAAAGAATTCCTGGAATTTCTAAAGGAATGCCTGAAGAAGGAAACTCGAAAAAAAAAATCCAGAGTGAAATTTCTAAAGAGATCCCACAAGGAACTTCTCCGGTTATCTCCGGAGAAAGCGCTGAAGGAATTTTAGAAGAAATTCATGAAGTAATTCTAAAAGAAGTCCTGGAAGAATCCCGAAAAGAGGTAATGAAAAAACCCACGGAAAATTCGTGGCGGAATCTATGAGAGATATCCTAGATCAATCTCAGAAAGAACTCCTGGAGACATCCTGAGGAATCCAGGAAGGAATTCCTGGAATAATCCCGGACGGAACTCCTGGAGGAATCTAGGAATTTTCAATAGGAGGATTCTCAGAAGAAACTCCTTGAAAAATTCTAGAAGACTCTCGAGGAAATCGAAATCCTTAAAGGAAGGAGTGAATTCCGAAAGGATCTTCAGGAAGAACACCGGTGGGAATCGCGATTTAATTTGCTGGAAGGGGGAGTCTTTGAAGGAACTCTTGGATAAATTCCACAAGCAACTTCTGGTCAATCTTGCAAATCCCGGAATCCCAGTGAGAGAATTCTCGAAGAAGCTTGTGCAGCAATCCAAGAAACTTCTTGAGGAGTCTCAGAAAGAACTTCTTAAAAAACAAAGAAGAAACTTTTGAATAATTCTCAAAAGGAACTGCTGAAGGAGTTTTCAAAAATAGAAATCCTTAAAAAAAACTTTTTGACGAATCCAAGAAGAAACATCTTAAGGATTCCCAGAACCTGAAGAAACTGCTGGTGTAATTTCAGGAGGAACTCTGGGGGGGGGGGGGTGTGGTTGGGTTCCTTCGAGGGAACCTCTAGAAAAATCATAGAAAGAACTTTTAGGTCAGTCTCTGAAGAGCCGTGGGCTGAAAATCTCCTTAATAAAGCTTTCTTTTCTTTTTCTTTTTTTTTTTCAAAGACTTGAAATAAACAAAAAATAATGCAACTCAAAAACGGCTTGAACAACATTTTCAAATTTTTGATATGTTATGTAAAAATAGTTAAACTCTCGTTAAAAAAATGGTCCAACATTGTAAAACTCATCAAAAACTGATATATTGACTTTTTTGCATATTTTTTCTAAAATCTTTTCATTTGTGAAAAAATGATTGTAAATCGGTCAATTGGTTCAAAAGTTATGGTTTTTTGAAAATTTCAAGTTTTGAATAATCTTGATTATTTGGACCAGTCTATTTTCAAAATGGCCACCCTAATGGCGAAACAAAAAACTGTGGGTCTAATTATATTTGGTTAAGATCATTCCTACCGAATTTGAGCAATATCGAAGCACTTTCATTTTCGAGTCTATTTATTCTTTTTTCAAGGAATGGCTGAATTAGTGAAACTCGCTCCATCTGTGGCGTAAGAAATCTATGTGGTTTTGTTATTACAATAGTTGAAAACAAAACATTTATAACTAAATTTTTAATTATCATGTTTTGCTATCAATAACAACATTGTTATAAAATTTAGTTTTTGTAGCGTTCAATTGAATGAATTTTATTAAAATGTTGTTCTTTTGACAAAACTCGTTCCTTCTTGTTGCAATGAGAATATTTTTGATTTTTTTAATCTGTTCCATAACCTTTCTTGATACGAAAATCATTGTAAAACACAACAAGGTATAGGCTAAGTGTTCCAATCATGGCTATAGTACCAATTATTCGCCATAGTTGGTTTTCACCCTTTAACGATGTGAATCAACAAGAAAAAAAATATGAACAACAGATCACGTTCACAAAAGATAATTGCACTCATTTAAACTCCATATTTTGCTAAAAAAACCCGATTTAATCCACCTATGGTGAACAGAACCCTTCTTACACTTATTTAAACTATTGTTGTATTATTTGTATTTAACATATTTATTGTGTATGATGGACCAAAAGTTCTAGAAAATATTGTGGATTTGGCATCTAGTGAATTGGTTTCCAAAATAGCATCAGACCATGGACAAAACTACCAGAAATGAGAGACACCTCCTAGAAACTTGTATCGGAATATTAAAAAAAATAGCTTACATATTCTGGAATATTGTATCTTTTGTTAACTGCCAAAAGATCTTGAATCGATTAACAAATGGATAAGCAAATCAGCGAGATACACTGTGTCTAATATCTCTTAATCAGTCGAATAAATTAGCTCCGAAGTACTTGGTATTCATGGTTATGGTGTAAAAAGGACAAAAATGATATATCTACTATGCTAATCAGTTTTGGAATTAGCTAGTTATTTTGGCTGTCCAGTTCTTGCATTTTTGCCACAATATATAAATTCAAAGCTTTTGTTTAACATATTGTTAATTTTCATAGAATTCCTGTTTATTTGTAATTTGTTATTTATAATTTTGTTGAAAACAATAACCTGCTAGTATACACTTTATATGAGGTCAGCATTATTGATTGAACAATAATTTCCCATAGACTGTTCAAAAGCTCATGCAAGATAACGAACGAATATAATAATAAAAAAAAGAATTTATTGAAAAACTCTTCGAAAGATATCTCAGTAACCAAATGTCCAATCCAAATAAAATTTCAGAGCCTTTCACAAGGATACTGTAGCTTTCAATTGGTGCTAAGAGAACCCAAATCGGTTGTTAGACGGCTGAGAAACTTATTATGATACACTTGGTCAAAAATCTCTCAAAAGGTTAACCTGTAAAACTCCCAAGTACTCTTTGAAAGATATCTCGAAAACCAAGTGTCCACTCCTAATAAAATTGTATAGGGTTCTACTAGGATGTTATAGCTTTTATTTGGTGCCAGGAGAACCGAAATCGTTTGACAGACGGTTAAGATATTTATTATGATACACTTGGTCAAAAATCTTAAAAAGTTTAGATGTATAACTCCTAAGTACTCTTCGAAAGATATCTAGGTAACCAAATGTCCAATCGAAATAAAATTCCAGAGCGTTCTACTACGATATTGTAGCTTTCATTTGCTGCCAAGAAAACTCAAATCGGTTGACAGACGGCTGAGATATTCATCAATATGCTAAATGTCAAAAATCTCTCAAAAAGCTAACCTATATTACTTCAAAGTACTCTTCGAAAGATATCTCGGTAACCAAATGTCCAATCGAAATAAAATTTCTGGGCGATCTACTAGGATGCTGTAGCTTTCATTTGGTGCCAAGAGAATCCAAATCGATTGACAAACGGCCGAAATATTTATTATGATACATTTGGTCAAAAATCTTAAAAAGTTTAGATGTATGACTCATAAGTACTCTTCGAGAGATATCTCGGTAACCAAACGTCCAATCGAAAAAAAATTCAATAGCGTTCTACTAGGATGTAGTAGCTTTCATTTGCTTCCAAGAGAACTCAAATCGGTTGACAGACGGCTGAGAAACGTGCGTGACTTTTTTTTGTAACGCACATACACACACACACACACACATACACACATACACACACACACATACAGACATTTGCTCAATTCGTCGAGCTGAGTTCATTGGTATATGAGACTCGGCCCTCCGGGCCTAGGATCGAAAGTCGGTTTTTCGAGCGATATTTATACCCTTCTTATGGGTGTAAGAAGGGTAAAAAAAGAATTTATTGAAAAACTCTTCGGTAGATATCTCAGTAACCAAATGTCCAATCCAAATAAAATTTCAGAGCCTTTCACAAGGATACTGTAGCTTTCAATTGGTGCTAAGAGAACCCAAATCGGTTGTTAGACGGCTGAGAAACTTATTATGATACACTTGGTCAAAAATCTCTCAAAAGGTTAACCTGTAAAACTCCCAAGTACTCTTTGAAAGATATCTCGAAAACCAAGTGTTCACTCTCAATAAAATTGTATAGGGTTCTACTAGGATGTTATAGCTTTCATTTGGTGCCAGGAGAACCGAAATCGGTTGACAGACGGTTAAGATATTTATTATGATACACTTGGTCAAAAATCTTAAAAAGTTTAGATGTATAACTCCTAAGTACTCTTCGAAAGATATCTCGGTAACCAAATGTCCAATCGAAATAAAATTCCAGAGCGTTCTACTACGATATTGTAGCTTTCATTTGCTGCCAAGAGAACTCAAATCGGTTGACAGACGGCTGAGATATTCATCAATATGCTAAATGTCAAAAATCTCTCAAAAAGCTAACCTATATTACTTCAAAGTACTCTTCGAAAGATATCTCGGTAACCAAATGTCCAATCGAAATAAAATTTCTGGGCGATCTACTAGGATGCTGTAGCTTTCATTTGGTGCCAAGAGAATCCAAATCGATTGACAAACGGCCGAAATATTTATTATGATACATTTGGTCAAAAATCTTAAAAAGTTTAGATGTATGACTCATAAGTACTCTTCGAGAGATATCTCGGTAACCAAACGTCCAATCGAAAAAAAATTCAATAGCGTTCTACTAGGATGTAGTAGCTTTCATTTGCTTCCAAGAGAACTCAAATCGGTTGACAGACGGCTGAGAAACGTGCGTGACTTTTTTTTGTAACGCACATACACACACACACACATACACACATACACACACACACACACATACAGACATTTGCTCAATTCGTCGAGCTGAGTTCATTGGTATATGAGACTCGGCCCTCCGGGCCTCGGATCGAAAGTCGGTTTTTCGAGCGATATTTATACCCTTTTTATGGGTGTAAGAAGGGTAAAAAGAAACTTCTAAAGGGTCTCTTTGATTTCCTGATTCCAAATAGTCTTCCGGGAATTTCTCTGGATCACCATTAACACATCTAGAAATGTTTTCTAGCATTTCATACTGTTAGCATCTCTAACCAGAAATTTCTCTTTAAACTGCATGAAAATATAATCTTTATGCAGATTCTTAAATCCAGTTTGTAAACATTCGATTAATAAGCCTTGAGCTTTATCTGGTCATCTTGAGTCTTGAATCTTCCGGCTCCCAAGCTTATATTATCTGTCGAGTTTCTCTTAATGATGATGATGATGATGATGATTGTGTGTGTAGTGCACCCACCATCAGCGTTAAAATTGCCTATGGCTGCAGAGTCATAAAGGAAGACAATGATCTACCTAATGGTTTGCTGTAGTAGGGTAAGCTTAATTCACTGAAGATCTTTGGAATAGATCATGATAGTTGTTATCTCATAGCAAAAGCCTGACCAACCCACGCACATTTGTTTGGAAACCAGTTTGTTTAGCTTTCTTCGGCTACCCATACCCATCCCCCAAACTCCCAAGTATTTGCCATGATCAAATATAAAAGGGACAACATGGAACGAACACACCGAACCACTCAGCTGGTTTTCAGTTTTTGGCTTTAGTTGTAGTATCCATAGGCTAAGAATGCCCTGCAAACCATATCGAGTCTCAAGTTGTCGAACGAAGGATAAACCGAAAAAAAATCGAAAGAATTACCGAATGCTAGCTCTCTTCTTCTTAATCTTCTTCTTCTTCTTTATGGCTCGACGTTCGCATTGGAACTTGGCCTGCCTCTCTTCAACTTAGTGTTCTTTAAGCACTTCCACAGTTATTAATTGAAGGGCTTTCTTTGCCTGCCATTGCATGAATTTGTATGGCAAGTAAATACAATGATACACTATGCTCAGGGAGTCGAGAAAATTTTCCCGACCGGAACGGGAATCGAACCCGCCGTCTCCGGATTGGCGATCCATAGCCTTAACTACTGCGCTAGCTGGAGACCCCAGCTCTCGGTAATCCCGAAAAATTTGCTTCTTCCTCTGTTCACAAAATACATAGAAAAGACGATGAGTGGCACGAAGCGAACACTGGTCGCTCAATGTTAACTGTTTGCGCCAAACAACAAATTCCCGGCAAGTAAACTTCAGAATCTTTCCCACACATTATTTGGCTTATTTACCTTTTGGGCCGACTAACCAGTTTCCGTATTACCTGTCGAGTTTCTCTTAAGACTGGCAGAATGGTAAATTTTCCAAAACTGAAAAACGCACTTTTCTCCAGAATGATCAACAGATCCAAGAAAACGAAAATGTCCGATTGAACGAATTCTGAGTTACGACAATCGGACATGTTTATTATATTCTGGAGAAAAGTTCTTTTTCAGTTTAAGCAAATGTGATTTTCAATTGATGACGATCGAATTTTGTACCCATAGAAGAAAAGAGTTTCAGTTTCAGTTTAGTCAAAATAATTCAAATATAGATAGCGCTCCTCAATGATCATCATGATATGTCAACAAAAATCGCCACTGTCCGTAAAACATACATACTAGTGAAAATTGGATGAAAATAATATATTTATGAAGTATTCGTTTTCGTTTAGGACATTCCAATATACACTCCCGATCAAAAGTTTGGGATCACCCCCTCAAAAACATGTCATTTTTTTAGGCCCTATCTTCGCCAATTTGCGTCAGATTTCAAAACCCTAGGTTTCATTCAAAAGATAATAAGTCAAATAAACTTTGAACATGATTTAAAAGAAACTTTTTCAAAAAAATTGTATGGAAACTGATCCCAAAGTTGCCAAATTTTCTAAAAAATGAATATAAACTTACGGCAGTGTCGCTGGAAATTGGGTCGACCAAATTTTAATATGAGAGCGGTAATACAACCCATTTTTTATTAGCTTTCAACTGCTTTTTACAGAACTTAGCTAAAAAATCTACAAAAAAGTTATTAAGTAAATTAATCCTTGATGTCATCGACCAAAAGTTTGGGGTCACTATCGTAAAACATGGAAAAGTGATCTGTTGATATCTTTGTCATCTTTCATTCAATTTTAATTTTAATTCTTGTTGGCTTATTTGAAACATAATGAATGATATTTACTGCATAGACATTGTACCACATATATTTGTTGAAATTTACATACTAAAACTTAATGTAAAGTTGCCTTATTTTTTGAAATGTGGTGAAATGTGTTAACTTCACATAACATTTTTATATACAAAAATCGTTAATTAAGTTAAGTTAAAGACATCAAACGTTAATTTAGTTAATTATTTTTGATATGAATCAAAAAGAATTAAAATTGAACTATAGATGACGAAGATATCATCAAATCACTTTTCCATGTTTTACGAAAGTGACCCCAATTTTTTGGCTGATACATCATATTGAGGGATGACCCCAAACTTTTGGTCGATGACATGAAGACTTAATTTACTTAATAACTTTTTTTCTAGATTTTTTTTAGCTAAGTTCTGTAAAAGCAGTCGAAAGCTAATTGAAAATAGGTTATATTACCACTCTCATCTTAAAATTTAGTCGACCCAATTTCCAGCGACACTTCCGTAAGTTTATATTCATTTTTTAGAAAGTTTGGCAACTTTGGGTTAAGTTTACAAACAATTTTTTTGACAAACTTCCTTTTAAATCATGTTCAAAGTTTCTTTGACTTATTATCTTTTGAATGAAACCTAGGGTTTTGAAATCCAATATTTATGAATTTTGGACACCTGAGGCATAAACTAATTTCAATGACACTACTTCTCGAAAATGCTGAATCACATTCAATGTCTTTCTTTATTTCTTTCCAGTACTTCAATGATCCAAACTTAAAACCGTGGGTGGAGCCCATGAACAACAACACCAAAGTGGTTCCCTGCGAGTCGTTCGAACATCACACGGATTATACCTCAATTATAACTCAGTTTGATTTGGTGTGTTCGAGGTATGTAATTCGGCGCCGATTACGGATTGTATATACGAGTTATAGTTTATTAATGTGATCCATATTGAAACGTTACAGGGACATTCTGGTGGCAACCACTCAATTCTTCCATCTATTTGGCGTTTTACTGGGAGGAATCATTACTACGGAACTGATGAAGACGATAAGTCCGCGAAATATCATGCTGTTGGGTAGGTTTACTTTCACGTTGTGTATTTTGTATTACGAAAATCTGATTGGTCATCTTTTCATACTATTTATTGTCGACGTTTATAGGAATGTATGCACAAATCATTTGCGGCTGTTTCTGTGGCTTGATAAACGTATTCGAGCTGCACATGATGTTCCGGTCGTTGAGTGCAATTTGCTGTGGCTTCATGTACACGGCAGGAGGCGTCATTAGTGAGTATTTCGTTTTGCTACAAATCTTGAATACATACCTTTAGACTTTGGGTTGGGTACCGCTCGGAAACCATGCGTCTCCATCAAGCTGATATGGCAACATAACATAACAATATGGATTAAAAAGTCATTATTTGTGACCAAGGGCGTAGCCAGTTTTTTTGGTCAGGGGGTGGGAGGGGGTCCGGTTTGAGCATCCTTAGCAAATTTGTATGTTGTACAATACGTTGAAAAAACTTCGCCTATTCAACACAAATCAGCGTGGTGCTGGTAGGTCTGGAAAATGAAGGATTCTTATTTACTCACGCATTATTTCTTCTGGAGCTGATAATATTTGTTTTATTATTATCTACAAAACTTTCGTAAGAAATCATAGCTGCACTCTTTTGGAAATTATGAAGTTTTTTTTAGGGCTAACCCAGAACTACCTTCATGATGTCCTTCAACATTTTTTCTAGTACATAGAAGATTTGGACTGGGTTTCTTTCTGTAATTAATCATTCAGTTTGTCTTTGCCCATTAGAAATCTCTATTCCTCCAAAAATAAACCTTCAGTTGTATTGTTCTGAGTACATCTTTGCCGGGTTTTCCCAAAAGACAGTTTTTTATACTTATACTTTCTATCGCTGAAGGGAACCCTCGAGGTATCCCTGTAAGAATTTCTGAAGGGAATCTCTGGAGAAATTATTAATACATTTTCTAGAGATATTTCCGGAGAATTCACAAGTAATGATTGTGTGAAGAATTAGCAATAAGTTAAAATTCACAAATACAAAGAAATTAAAAAAAAAAACAAGTAATGATTTTCTTGCGAAAATGCTGGAGGAATTTTTGAACTAATTGCTGGAATGTATACAAAAAAAAACGTCTGGGGGATCTAAAAAGGAATTTCTAGATGAATTCATGGTGCTTTCTATGAGGAAATCCTGGTGAAATTCGAAAGATTCTTTCTTGTGTGAATTCCTGAAGGATTTTCTGGAGAAATGTCTATAGCGCTTCAAGCATGTAAGTATTTATATTTTTACAAAAATCTGCGCTGCCGTGACTCGTCTGTGACATGTATGTTGTCAGGAAGAATCCCTCCAAGACTTATATCTGATGAAATCTCTGAGTAAACTCCTGAAGAAACTGCTGGAGGGTTTCGTGAAGGAATCTCTGGAATATTTTAGACAACTTCTTGGACAAATTCCGAAATTTCTGTGGAAATTTCTACTCAAAATTCGTTGGAGGAAACTATTGAGGCATTTTTGTGGGATTTCTGAAGGAGTCCCTTGTAAAACTTTTGGAAGAATCCCTGATGGACATACTAAAACAACACCCTCAAAACATCTCTGGAAAAATTCCTGAAGGAATCTCTGGATCAGTTCATGGAAAAACAATGGACAATTTCTTGCAGGGATTCTTTGAGAAAACAAAATAATCTCAGGATTACGAAAGAATCGTAGGTCGAATTTCGAAAGAAAATCCTGTGCAGGAACTGCTGGGTGTTTTCTTGAAGGAATTCACGGATAGACTCCTGAACAAATCCGTGGATGCACTCCTAAAAGATTTCTTGGAGATAATTTTGAAAGAAAGAATTGATATTTGCCTGACTCTAGCTCCTGTATAAATCCTTATAAAATTATCTTAGGGAATTCCAATACAAATTGTTGGAAGAATTTCTCTTGAAATTCTTGAAGTAATTAAAAAAAACTCTTCAGGTAATCCTGATGAAATTCATGGGTGCATCCCTGGAAAAGATCCCGAGAGAAATTTCTGAAGGAATCACTAAAGCATTTCTGGAGCAATTTCTGGAAAAAAAAATCCCGGTTCAATCCCTGGAGGAATTTCTGGAAGTATACCTGGTGACATCCCTGGTAGAAATCCCCTCAAAATTGACTCCTAAATTCCCTTGAAATATCCGTTCAGTTTTTTTCTTGGAATAGTCTTGGAATTTTCATTGATGTTGGAATATTCTTTGAAATCCCACAGGAGGAATCCCTGGAAGAATCCCTGAACGAATTTCTGGAGGAATCTCATGATCAATTCTGGGAAGAAACCCTGGAGAAATTTCTGAAGAAATCTTTTGAGAAATTCCTAGAGGTATTCCTAAATTTCTGGAATAATCATTGGAGCAAATTCTGGTGGAATTCCTGAAAGAATATCCGGAGGAATTCTTAGAGAAATCTCTGAAGGAATTCCAGGAGGGATCCCTGAAACAATTTCTGGAGGAATCTCAGGGGGGAATTCCTAGATAAATGCCTGGAAGAACTTCCTTGGAGGGATTCCGGAAGGAGAGACCAGAGGAATCCCTGAAAAAAATCCTGGAGAAATCGTTGAATAAATTCTTGAAGGAATCTCCAGAAAAATTCTGGAAGGAATCCTTGGAAGAATTCACAGAGCAACCACTACATGAATTCATGGAAAAATCCATAGAGGAATTCTTGAACGAATGCAGGAATTCCTGCAAAAATGCCACAAAGAAACCCTGGAGGAGTTTTTGGAAGTATACCTGACAAAAATCCTGGAGCATTACCTGGAAGAAAACCAGAAGGAATCCCTTGTTGAACTCAGGGAGAAATTTCTAAAGCGATCTCTTGAAGAGTTGCTGGAGGAATCCTTGAAAGAATTTCTGCAGGAATTATTGGAGAAATCTGTGTAGAAATCCCTAAAGCAATTTCTTGGAAGAATCTTAAGAGAAAATCCTGGAGCAATGCCTGAAGGAACTCCTGGACAAATTCCTGGCGGAGTCTCTGGAGATGACCCTGGAGGACCCACTTGAGGAGTTCCCAGAGAAATCTCTGGAGGAGTCTCTGGAGGAATGTTTGGACGAATTCCCAAAAGAATTTGTGGAGGAATGCCTGGAGGAATTCCAGGAAAAATCCATGGGGGAATCCCTAGATGAATAACCGGAGGAATCACTGGATGAGAGATTCCAGGAGGAAATTATGGTGGAATTCTTGGAAGAATGCCTGAAGGTATTATTGGAGTAATGCCAGGAGAAATTTCTGAAGGAATGCCTAGAGCAATGCCTGGAGGAATTCCTGGAGACATGCTTGTAGGAATCTCTGGAGCAGTTCGTGGAATAATCCCTGGAGGAATTCCGAAGGCAATCCCTGGAGAAATTCTTGGAGGAATTCTTCGAAGAGGAGCACTTCCAATGGGAATCCCTGGAAGAATTCCTGGAGAAATGTCTGTAAGAATTCTTGGATGAAATCCAAAAGGAGCCCCTGCAGGAATTCCCGGAACAATCCCTTGGAAGAATTTTTATAGGAATCCCTGCAGGACTTTGCAGAGAAATACCTGGAGGAATTCCTGGAAAAATTCTAGGAAGAATTGCTGGAGGAATTCCTGGAGAAATCCCTGAAGGAATCCCTAGTGGAATTCCTGTAGGAATTTCAAGAGGAACGCCTGGAGGATAATCTCTAGAGGAATTCCTGTAGGAATCCCTGCAGGAATTTCCGGAGGAATCTCTGGAAATTTTTATAGGAATCGCTGCAAGAATTCGCAGAGAAATCCTTGGAGAAATTCCTCGAGTAGTCCCTGCAGGATGTTCAGAAGGAATCCCTTGAGAATTTCCTGGAGGAAATCCCAGGAGAATTCCTTAGGGAATTCCTGGAGGAGTTTCTGAAGAACTCCTAAGAGACATGGAGCGGACCTGGTGTGATGGTTAGAACACTTGACTATCACGCCGAGGACCTGGGATCGAATCCCACTCCCGACAAACTCACAAAAAAGGTGAGTTCTTCCTTCGGAAGGGAAGTAAAGCGTGGGTCCCGAGATGAACTAGCCTAGGGCTGAAAATCTCGTTAATACAGGTAAAAAAAAAAACTCCTAAGAGGAAGTATTGATGAAATCCCACAATGAATTCTTGGAGAAATCCTGAAGGAAGGAATCCTAGGAATAGTTCGTAGAGGAACTCCTGGAGGAATCATTGTGGCGGTTCCTAAAAAATCTCTGGTTGAATTCCTGAAGAAACCCTAGAAGGAATCACGAAAGCAATCCCGAGAGAAATTTTTACACGGTACCAGAATTAACTATTTTTCGAGCTAAAGTGAAACAACATAAAAATTGGTTAAATTGTTTGAATCTTGCTCATTTTAGAGTAAGATTTTCTTAGCGTGTAAGGGAATCCCTAAACAGTTCTTGGAGGAAGTCTTGCATTAATGCTTCCAAAAAGAATTCCAGAAGAAGTTCCTGTAGAAATCCCAAAAATAGTTTCTTAAGCAATTTTTAAAATAATTCCTGAAATTGTTGCTGAAAGAATCAAAAAAGGAAATTCCCGAGTGAATCCCTGGAGGATTTCTTGAAGAAACAAGTAATCCCTGCAGCAATTTCATGAGGATTTCCTTAGGAGATCTCAGAAGAACTTTTTTAGCGAATTCTTGGAAAAAAAATCTGGAGAAATCCATGTCTGCAGTAACTTTTGGACGAACCATTGAAGAAATCCTCGGATGACTTCCTAAAGTTTGTACACAATTTTTATGGAATCCCTGAATTAGGTAGTTTTTGAAGAAATTCCTGCAGAAATACTTCTAGCGGAAGTATTAAACTCCCTGAAGAAATCTCTGAACGAGTACCTTAAAGAATCTCTGGAAAAACTCCTGAAGGAAAACTCGAAAAATGCGCTGGAACAATCACTGGAGAATCCTCTAAGGATATCCAAGCATAAATTCGGAGGAACTCTTGAAGGAATCTCTGGGGGAATCCATGATGGAATCCGTGAAGGAAGCTATGGGAAAATTCCTGGAGAAATTCGTTGATGCATTCTTGCAGAAGTACAGTGATAGACATTCGTTTAGCCGAGAACAAAAAAGTGTCAGGAAACTCATACAAAAGATTTTATGATAAAACTTTTTTATCGTAGTAATAGTATATCTAGTACAGTTTTATAAAAATGTGATACATTAAACTTACATATACACTGAAACAAAACCGAGGGTATAAACCCTTCAAATTTCATTTTTTGCCTAGACATTCGTTTAGCCGAGGTAAATGAAAAATTGGTTTTCAAAAGATTTTTTGCAATTTCGTGAGTATATTTCAAGAATATACTCCAAGGCATTTAGTTTATGACGTGTTAGCAAGATATTTGACCTTAAAAGTTTATTTATTTGTGAAATTCAGAGAAATATTATAAAAAAATGTCCCGATAAGGAGAAGCGACGATAAACGAATTTATTTAAGAAAACTGATTTCTGTTAACACTCAAACGTTAGCTAGATTAGCAGTTTTGAAAATATGGCACAGAATTATTGGCAGAAATGTTCAAATTATTGCATAAAATGTCATGAAAAAAATAAGTATATTGGTTTTTGGTTGGTTAAACTTTTAAATGGGATTGATAAAAGCTAAAATAAATAGTTCTGCATTGAAATAAATATGTGCCCTAATGCCTGGGGAGTATACCTGTTTGATACTACCATTACTAAATGAGTAAGAATATTGCAAAGTGAAAGGACTGCAAGAAGTGTCAGATTTTGTGTACCCTGTTTATTCAAAAGCAGATGCTCTTACAAAAATGCAAGATTTGGTTAAATAATTGGCTTATTTCATTCAATCTGAGGAAATATATTATAAATTAGTCTTAGTTGTGAACCACATTCATTTTTATCATGATTTATTTGAAAAGAATGTCTAAATTATGAAACAAGTAGTTCATGCTAGAAATTTGAATACTTTCGGTGCCATTTCTCGAAATATGAGCCGTCTAATGTACATTATTTCAGTCAGAATACAGTCTAGAAGATATTGGGAGCTATTAGAAGACGTAATAGTAGTAAACGCTGTGATTTATGCAAGTGAAACCATCATATTTCGTCAAAACAATACTTAAATACGTGATTTTTTGATGGTTTGTGTTATTTTTTTCTGTTAAAAACATTGTTTTTCGCAAAATTTCAACCTGCTTTGGTCATGAAACTTTCATTAGATTCTTTTGAAACACTTCCGATAAAAATAACTACATCAAATCTCAATTGAGAAACATTTAAAATATTATGACATATTTATATGAGATGCATGCAAAATTAATATGGCAACACTTCCAAAAACGATCTAATTCATGATTTACAAGTCTATCTATAATGCAGATCACCATACAAAATGACTTTGTTGGATATTTTTCGAAATTTGATAGTTGTTTATTATGGAATTTTAAAAATTGTACAATTCGGCTAAACGAATGTCTAGGCAAAAAATGACATTTGAAGGGGTTTTACCCTCGTTTTTGTTTCAGTGTATATGTAAGTGTGATGTATCACATTTTTATAAAACAGTACTAGATATACTATCACTACGATAAAAAAGTTTTATCATAAAATCTTTTGTATGAGTTTCCTGGCACTTTTTTGAAATTTTTTTAGCCTCGGCTAAACGAATGTCTATCACTGTATCTGTAAAAAATCTGAAGGAACCGTGGGAGGAATTCTTGTAACATTTCTTGGAACAAGCTCTGAAATAATTAATAGCTGAATCCCTGCGTCCATGGAGGAATTCACGAAAGAAAAATTCCTGAAGAAGTTCCTTGAGGAATTCCTGAAGGAATTTCTGAAGGTGTCGCTGGAGGAATTCATAGATTATTGCCAATGCAATTTTTGCTCTTAGCATGACTTTGTTTGCAGCATATGGTTCTAGAAAGTACTTTTATTTCCCTACTGGAAACGGTTAGAATCTCTGAATTATTGATAATATTGAGTTGGCTCGAATTAAAAGAAAAATCATGGTGGTAAAGGGGAGACGTCACGTCACGGTCCTCTTGCTCCCCTCTGACTCCGCCCATGTTTGTGACAGGTGAACAGTGGCTGTGACCATAACGCCCTGTATTAGAGAAACCACGTAATTTAGTACACTTAATGCAACTACAATCGGTAAAATATAAATGTTAGGATGTAAATCTGAAGACCTATTTATTAAGGGAAGTGTTCGGATTAAGGAAAATACTATATTTTTATGATTTTTAAGTTACCTAAAACTGTAAATACCGAATAAGAAAATCCTTGAAAAGCTTAATTATCTATCCAAACTATTACAATTTTCAGTGAGTGACATCACCGGCGGCAAGTTCAAAACCGCCACCATCTGCCTGTTCGAGCAGTTCTGGTCCATCGGTGTGATAATGCTTCCCGGAGTGGCCAGCTTCTGGAGCAGCTGGTCGCAGCTATACCTGGCCATCTCTCTGCCGACGTTCGTGCTGATCATCTTGCACCGATGGATCCCCGATTCTCCGCGGTGGCTTCTGAAGCGAGGCCGAGTGCGAGAGGCCAACACCTATCTGATGGAAGCCGCCCGGTGCAATGGAACGGAAAATCGGATTCCCAGTGATTTCGAACATCAGCTGAAAACGTTCTCCGATGCGGCCATTGTGCAAGCGGACCCCGATCCGTGGTGGAAGATTTGGGAGGAGAAAGCATCCAAGAAGGATCTCATTTGTGTCCACCTGGCTTGGTCCATTTTCATTGTGGTGTACTACGGCATGCTGTTGAACATCCGAGCTTTTGGACGGGAGCATCTGCAAATCAACACGGTGATTGCAGGTATGGGCCCATAGATGTCTATGTTGTGACAAAATGCTTTATTGAAACAATTTCTTCTTCTTAGGATTATCGGAAATCATTGGAACATTCATTGGCTTCTATCTAATCATGTTCACGAAGAACAAGTGGTTTTGGGCTGGATTGTTCAACATAATTGGTGGACTAGTGGCATACGTTGCATGGCTAATTCCACCAGAAGGTAGGCATTTCCTAATCATTGCAAAACACACAAACCAACTGAGATTGCTGTTTTGTTTTCTCCTCCAGTTACAGGGAACAAGCGAGTTGCTCTTCTAATGCTTACGGCAATGATCTCAAAGATGAGCATTTCAACTTGTCTGTCTATTCTGACAACGTGCACATCGGAACTTGTGAGCGCAAACAAAAAGAACGGAGCCGTCTACTCCACCATAGTGTGGGCGAGGGTAAGTACCTTCACAAGACCTCATCAAACAAAACCGCTTCTTAAACTGTTCCTCTTGTCCCCCGCACTTACAGTTCTGGCTACTAGGAGCACCATTTGTGGGAGCCACAATCGTATTCGGTCAGTTGGTGCCCCAGACGGCGTTTGGATCGCTGACCATCCTCGGGGGCATTATCGCGGGAAGCATCAACGGCACCCGGACGCACCCGGTGGTAAAGCGAAACTCAGTTTACCCGGAAACAATCTCCACATCGGAAAACTGGATATCGGAAAAACCGAATGGAATAAACGATCTGAAGCAATAACAACTAACCAAAACCGAATGTGGTTGTGATGATTTATAGAACTCCGAAATCCATACGTTCCTTCGAGAAAAATCATCCAATTTTCCAAAGCACACGCAAAAACGACTATGTAATCGGTTTTAATGCGGGATCGCATGCTGGTATAACTGATTGTTTTCATCAAGATCCAGTGAAAATGGAGGCGCATGGTCGCTAGTAGTTTCACAAAGAGGAACATTTGGCTTTTCTCTATTAAAGTTTTAATGATCGCGTTGTTATCCCACGTCTACACAAGACAAAAATGTCTTGCCATTTGATGGATAAATAGCAAGACAAACACTAGAGAAAAGTTTAGAACTGTTGCTTTCCTTACGGGGAGAGAACATTTCTGTCTTGATACAGCAGCACTCTAGCTAAGCACGCCAGTTAGACGATTGTGTCGTGGAGGAAGAAACGAAATTTCCAAAATAGTGTGGAATCCCATATACTGTTGCAGATTGAAATCACGTAGAAAACAAAACTATAACTTTAAACCAAACAATCTGAGATTTATAGAGCGGTGGGAAAGGTGCCTGGAAGTTCAATTTTCGAGTTATGTGACTTTCACCGTAACTCTCCTAACCATGACAATTTTCATCTGTTGTTTAATGTTCTAGTATAAAGACATTCCAAAGAGAAGATTGATCTTTTGATGTAAATCATCATATTGTTCTTAAATCGCGTTTACTAAGTTTTGTGTGTTTTTCTTGACTTTGTTTTGTGTTTACTCAAAGTTTTAATTTCAGTGCGCCAGAACTTTCCATCTGCTGTTCCAATTCCAATACTTTCAACTCGTTTCTAAATACATTTCTGTTGTATAACGTTGCGGAAACAACTGGTACTGATTCATTCAGTTTAAAACATTTCATAAATTGATGCCTGAAGCTTTAGTACTGCTTGTCCATTGAATAAACCTTTCGGAAATTACTTTTAAATTCCTGTTTTCACGATTTTTTTTCCCGAAATCCCTTCAGCGTTTTCTTAGGGCCTATCAGAAATTGCTTGGTAATTCTTTCGAAATAAAATTTCCTTCGACAAATTCATTGGAATTTTGCGATTTTCCTTCAGCAATTCCTTGGCAAGTCTCATAGGTATTCTTTCGAAAATTTCTTCGGCAACTTCTGTGGGAACTCCCTTGGCAATTGCATTCGGAATTTCTCTGGTAAGTTTTTGGAAAATTCTTCAGATTTTTTTCTGTGACAGTTATTAAAAGAATCATAGGCACAGGAAATTGGTTTGGCAATTCCTTTTTCAGATTCTTCCGGCTGTTCTTTTTGAAAACTGAAATTCCTTTCCGAATTCCTTCTGAAATAAATTTCTTCGGCAATTCCAATTGAAAATTTCTAAATTTCCAAAGGAGTTATAAATTTAGATATGGCCGGAGTAATTCTCAAAGAACTGCCGCAGGAACTCCAAAAAAATATGAAAGAATTTCAATGATTCTATTGTTCAATTCCAGATATTTTTATAAGAAATTATTCCTATGAATCCCTTCTTGATTTCCACCTGGATTTTTATAAAAAAAAAACGAAATATAATGGCTCAAACATTTCATTTAACAAAACTCAGAAGTTTCAACAAGAAAAACCTTAAAAATTGTAACAATAACTTCTCTAGGGAATGCCAATTCAATTTCTCATAACATTTAATTTAACCTCCAGCATTAAAAAAAAAACTTCGAATTTTTTTTCGATTTTAAAATGGAATCCGAAAGAAGTTCTTTTAAGTTTGGGAGACTTGAAGGAACTCTTTGCATGAGTTTAGCTAGAATACCTCCGAAGATGCCTCCAGGAATTCATTAAGAATTTTCTTTATTTAAAAAAAAAAATCCATGAATTCAAGAAATTCCTACAGGCGTTTCATCAGATATTTTTCTGGCTATTCATTAAAAAAAACAATTTCTACAGAAATTCCTTAACATATTGAAGAACAGCTCCTCTTGTGATTCCTTCAGAAGCTTAATGAAAGATTCCTCCAGTTTTTTTTAGTAACTCCTCAAGAGATTCTTGCAGGAAATTCTGTAGTGGTTGTTCCGAGTTTTTTTTATTAACGTGTATTTTAACACTGCGCTAATTCTACACTTTGTTCCGTGTATAAATTACGCTTCTAATATAATAAGAAATAAATAAAAATTCTCAAGAGAATATTCAAGAAATTTCACTAGAAGGTTTCTCAGAATATTCCCAGATGTTCCTCCAGGGGCTGCATCATAAACTTCTCTTGGAATTTGTTGAGACCTCTCTTCAGGAATAATTTCAGATTTTTTTTTGAAAAACCATCGTAAATTTATTAAGAGCTTTTTCAGGAACTTCTTGAGAAACCATTTCAGGTTTTTTTTCTAACAGTTTCCTCAGCAATTTATGATGAAATTCTTCTTGATTACTTCGAAAAAAATTGACATAGTCCACGGTAAATGGATTTCAGGAGGCATTTCAGAAGGAATCGCATAAGAAATTTCAAAAAAAGGAATCTTTTAGTAATTTATTCAGTAATCCAAAACAAATTTCTCCAAGGATTTCTGGAGGAACTCTTGGGAGATATTCAGAAAGAATCGCTTGAAAACTTTCTTAAAATGTTGGAAATTCTTAAAAAAACATGGAAAATTTCATAGGAAATTCCTTGCTGTAATCCATGAGGAAATCCTTAATCTACTGAAGGAGGTTCTGGAGATATTTTTGAAGGAATTCATGAAAAAATTTTAGTTGGAATCCGTGGAAGAATTTCTGAAAGAATCCTTGGAGGAACTTTTCGATAAAATTTCTATCTAATTCCTGTAGAAATCCCTGGAGATATTCTAGAAAGAGTTGCTGAAGAAATTCCTGGAGGAATACGAGAAAGATCTCCTTAAGAAACGTTTGGTGGCATTCCGATAACAATTTATTAAAAAATATTTAGAAAAAAAATCGTGGAGAAAAAAATGGTTATCAAATTTCATGTAGGATCTCCTGAAAGAATTCCCGGAGGTATTCGTGTACTTATTTTTGAAGGAATCCCTGAAGGAATGTCTGGAGAAACATTTAAACTTATGAAGTTACTAGAAATTATTTCTGAAGAAATTTTCGAATTTTTCAATGAAACCGAGTAAAAATCTAATGAATGCTTGGAAGATATCCTTGAGGAATTTCTGGGGAGTTTAGTACTAAAAAAATAAACGAGGGTCTTAAAAGTATAACAATTGGGGAATAGCTAATACAGCATATTCAATGAATCAGTTACAGAAATCATGAAAAATGCTGCAAAAGAATCATAAATGATCTCAACATTAACACCCCTAAAATTTACAAGAAAAAAAGTACAAGTAGTAGTACCGTATGTAATAAATGGAAAGAATATCGAGATTTTCATATGAGGTATTGCATTTTATCAAGGGGTACATGTAGCTCTTAGACGATACTGAGAGTGACTCTTTTGACGTTCACCAAATACATGCAAATACAAAATGGTCTTTGGCAGAGAAAGTTTTAAGTTAATAACTGTGGAATTCTGGAACAAAAAGCTGAGAAGCAGGCTACATCACAGTTGAGCGGTAAGGCAAAGAAGCAGAAGAAGAAGAAGAATAGCAAAACAACAAATGAACAAATATAGACTGATGAGGAACAAAAACTCTTCGTTCTACCGTCTAGGAAGTTTCACACGGGGAACTCGTCGCTATAAATCGGTATAATAATCTCGATATACCTAGGTCTTCTATTATGGAACATTGACTAACTGCAGGCGCATTAAATAGAATTCCATATAAAATCGATAATAGTGGTTCTCCGAATGTTGTAATATTTGGTACTCAAAACAAAAGGTTTTGCTAAATCAAAATTTTTAAATAATCTTCCAAACCAGTTGGCTGATTTTAATTTTCCGACATCTTCCGATGTCTTATGATAGTTCATCGTATTCTATCCAGGCCCGGATTTAAGGGGGGGCAAAGGGGGCAAGTGCCCCGGGCCTCCCGATTAGTGGGGGCCCCCAGGAATCCCGAAGCATTATAATATTTTTCACCGGAACCATATAAATGCATTAAAGTAGGCGTTCATATGTTATACATGTCCTATATCAGTCATAATTGGATTCCTTAAGGATTTCTAGACCCCATATTTCTAGTCATTTATATATCTTTTCACTTGATAATAAATCCAAATAAAAAAAGATAACTTTTGTGTACAGTATTCAATGTTTACATAACACGATGTTGTCTCTTAACTTTGGTGTACTCGATTTTCTTTAAAAAAGATTTTGAAAGTTCTTATCGAATAGATACAGCACTTCGTGGCAATTTGAAGCCTGGACAAAAGTGTTTCTAAACAGAGTGCGTGAAATTTAAATTCTGAAAACAACTGCTCAAACCCCATCTTCATTCAGTTGACTGTAATCATGGGAAAGAGATGATTAAGACTTTTGGAGATATTTGGAAATCAGAAACAAAAACCTAGCCCCCAAAAACATCTCGAAACAGCGGTTTAACATATCTATATTTTGAGTTTTATCAACATTTTTGGGATATATTGTTACCGTTGCCTTCAAGAGTCCTATCTTTGTTCAATTTAAATATTGAAATAATCATAGAATTATAGAAACCCAAGTGAAGTTACCCAAGCTACACACATGTTATAATAAAGTTACGACAGCGCAAGTTTTGGTTGTATCGAAGTTTATTTGACGTAAATCTAACATTGTGTTGAAATTACGTCAAATAAACTTCAATACAACCAAAACTTGCGCTGTCGGTACTTTTATATAACATGTGTGTTGCTTGGGTATTCCATGTTCCATTATTTCAGATTTAGAACTGAAAGCAAAGATTTAAAACTTGCATAAATGTTATGAATTTCGATGAAATTTCAAAATACATGTACTAACTGAACAAAATGCCATTTACGCAATAAAACTGATGGTTCCAGCAACATCTTTGTAGTTGAGCCATAAATCAAAATGAATGTTCGATTTGATTGATTTGTCTTTATTTAAGAGACTTTCAGCCCTTGGCCTCGAATGTTCGAATCGTTTGCCTTCTGTCGGAAATTTTGGGATGGCACTGCAAAACGTACACTTTTTATAGACATCAGAAGCTCTAGCGTGCGCAGCTTTTTCTTTTTTCTCACTCACTCTCGTAAACAAACACGCGAAAGAAACAGATAATAGAGGGGGCATTTTGCCCCCTCTTTTATCTTGCTCTTTCTTACGTTCAACAAAATGAACGAGCGAGAAAAAAGAAAAGGCTGTGCACGCAAGTGAACAGAAGCCATATTCAGAAGACATGTTCGGCCTGAATATTTCAAAGAAACAAATGTACCGTCGTGCGGGGCTTCTTTATACACTTTTTCATGGTTTTTCAACTTTATGACATTATAACTCCCAGAGTAGTGAATGGATTTCCAAAATTTTTAGACATAATAATTGTGAGTATGTATGTAGGATGTATGCAAAATTTGAACTAAATCCATCAATAAACAAAAAAGTTGTTCATACACCAATCGGACACATGTCATATAGAACCGGATGGGGGCTACTTTGGACATTGTTATCTATAACAATACTGCATTTCAAATTCCAGGGTTATTTAGAAAACTACTTTGTACCAATACTGTAGTATACTGTATCATACATAATTTCAATAAAAATATGCGTTTTAAGAAGGTTCTGTGCTACCTTTGGTATTGTGAGCAGCGTGATATTGCTATATAGATAGCCTGAAAAAAGGGACCATCAATCCTTTATTTAGGTGAAACGGTCATTTACAATGTATAACGATACAAATATTCGATTGTATATGCTACGTTGATACATTTTGAATGAATTGATCAACCCTTTGAAATTTATGAACTGTAGAAACAATGCTTACAGACCAAATGTTCTGATACGTTATGTATATTTTATTATTTTTTTCGATGTTTTTTCGCGTCCTGACAAGCAATAAACGGTCTGTTTGAAAAATAATTTCAACCAAATGAAGCAAAAACTATTGCTCCACAATAGTCCCAAAGACATCAAACAGATTTGAACCATATTTTGAATTCAAAAAATCCATATTCAAAAGTGTCCAAAGTAGCCCCGCATTTCAAAAGTAGCCCCGCACGACGGTACTGTATAAAAAATAATAACAAAAGAATATGAACTATTTTTTTTAAATGAACAAACAGTTGTATGATATGAGGTTTTTCGAATCCGCAAAAAAAGAAAAAAAAAACAGTAAAAATTTCAATAATAGGAAAATTTGGTTTTGGGGGGCCCATTTGATAGGGTTTGCCCCGGGCCCCCCGAAGTCTAAATCCGGCACTGATTCTATCTCTAAAACTTTCTGTAGAGACATTCAGCAAATAAACATTAAAAAAAATGTTTGAAAACAATATATTGAATTGTTTTTTTCATAAAAGGGAAAAACTCTGATTAGGTGCAACAAATATTTAAACATACCGTCGTGCGGGGCTACTTTTGAAATGCGGGGCTACTTTGGACACTTTTGAATAAGGATTTTTTGATTCCAAAGTAGGGTATATGTACCATTAGGGCAGTTCAGATTTCAAACATGTTAAAAATTCAAAGCTCCCATATGTTCATTACAATCCTTGGTGCAAAACTAGAGTCCTGTCTAATTTTCAGCCATTTCGGAGTTGGTTTAATGGTGGCCCAAAAGCAAAATAGGTTTATATGGGAATTACTATGGAGAATTTTCAAAAAAGGTTCTCCGCGCTGTAGAGCATTTACACATGGATGAAGTCATGGGGTCAAAGCCAAATTGACTTCTTCTGATCTAAATGAAGAATGTTGCCGAAGACCGGAACTTATTTCGACAATCGGAAAAAAAGATATTGAACAAATTCTCACTTGAATGCGCATCTTCATACACGAGGTCCTACAAGGTTTGCAAGAAGGTAACACGCATACTATGATGGCGTGTCAAGCGTGGCAGTCGAGCTGTGGCCTTCTGTTCAAGCATGCAAGGATGAACATTGATTAATATCTCCTGTGTCGTTAGTCGAAACGAGTTGCGGTCTTCTGCAACATTCGTCATTGAGATCTGAAGAATTCAATTTTGCTTTGACCCGATGACTTCATCCACGTGTAAATGCTCTACAGCGCGGAGAACCTTTTTTGAAAATTCTCCATAGTAATTCCCATATAAACCTATTTTGTTTTTGGGCCACCATTAAATCAACTCCGAAATGGCTGAAAATTTGACAGGACTCTAGTTTTGCACCAAGGATTGTAATGAACATATGGGAGCTTTGAATTTTTAACATGTTTGAAATCTGAACTGCCCTAATGTACCATTCCTTGGCCTAATTTGCAAGCCGCATTGACAATTTTGACCAATACTCATGAATTAATAGCACTAGAAATAATATGTTGACCCTATTACACACTCTAGGCAATGCATGTTTCCCCAATTGGAAGTAAACTCACGAAAATATTCAAGAATTTACTTTATTAAGTTGAAAAGACTCGATGTGATGGTATGCAACGTTGGTCTATGGTACATAAATTGGCCTATTAGTGGATACAACGTTGGCCTATTGCTTTCCATGCACTAGAACCACTTATTATCTCATTTTTTCAATATTTCTGCTGAGGTATTATCTCTGTTTGTTCACCAATCTTACTTGCACATTACATTTTGGAGCCAAGTTTTCAAAAAACTGTATATAAATTACTTAATCTTAAGTTCTTTCTTAATTTATTAACGAAAACAACGCAACCCTATAATTGTGTTATATTTTTACAGTCACCGTACACAAAATCTTACGCAAGCAATGTTGTTGACGTCACTTTATCGGTGTTGTTGACGTCACTTTACTGATGGGCCAAGATTTGGGTACATAGTGAAAAAAATGTCCTCAATATTCGGCCCACATTCAACTTGTAAAATATTTATTATTCGTTGAAAACAAATATACAAGTTCAAAATAGCGTCTTTGACCGTCGCATCAAATGTTCAGTTATTGAAAAGTCAGCTCGAAATGTTCCAGAATCATGCCATTTATGATCATGTGTATAGACTACCCACTAAGCCGAAGAATCAGGGCGTCTACAAAAGCTAAACAAAGTGACATTTTCATTCATTTTTAATGCTCAAAAGCGCTAAAATTGAAACGAAATGTTACAGTTGATTGCCGCATAGCTTTTCCGATATCCAGTTATGCGTGTTTGTTTGAGTTTTTGGTTAACGTTGAGATAGGCCGAACGAGGGGGCTATGCCAACGAAGCATCCCGATACCCTATGTTTCAAATCTGTTTGATGTCTTTGGGACTTTTATGACGCAATATTTTCCCCATCATTTGGTTGGAATTGTTTTTCAAACAAACCTTTTATTGCTTGTCAGGAGGCGAAAAAACATCGAGTATAGTATCAGAAAATTTGCTCTGTAAGCATTGTTTCTACAGTTCATAAATTTCAAAGGGTTGATCAATTCATCCAAGATGTATCAACGTAGCATATATGCTACGTATATATACAGGGGATGGCCAAAATGTTTGGGATAGGCAGCTTATTTTTCTCTCACAAAAAGTTCAACATGCTATAACTTTTCATAGAGTGCATCAAAAAATCTCAAATTTTGACTGTTTTTCAACCTATTATATGTGCATCATTGGTACAAATTTGGGCTCGATTGATCAATCTTTCGCAAAGTAAGAACCGTTCGGGTAAAACACTATTTTTTAGACAACTCATTTTTGAGCTGTCATATCTTGGAAACCAGTGAACCAAATTGAATGAAATTTTGAACGTACACTACCAATATACAAATGCCTCACAAACTATTAAAACATTGATTCTTTTTGAACGTTGAAAAAAGTTATCATAGATTGACACTTTTTGGATTTTTCTCGAAAAAATGTAATTTTTTTACGTCAATGTCAATAATTTTTTTTGTTGATGTCCAAAGATTTTCCACTTCTGTTCTCAAGTTATCTTCAATTAGATATATTAGAGCCTATTTAGATTAGAGGAAGAACACATTCAGTAATTTTTGTGTGGTATTATAAATTTGACTTATTTTCCTCTATATGGGTAAAAATTTCAACCCCGTATAACTTAATTCACCGTGAGAAAATATTACGTTTTATAACGTTGTATTAAGTATCAATATATTGTTGATAAACGTTAAAAAATTCATTCAATTCGGTTCACTGATTTCCGAGATATGACAGCTCAAATATGAGTTGTCTAAAAAATAGTGTTTTAGCCGAACGGTTCTAATTTCGCGAAAAACTATTCAATCGAGCCCAAATTTGTACCAATCATGCATATGTGATAGGTTGACAAACAGTCAAAATCTGAGATTTTTTGATGCACTCTATGAAAAGTTATAGCATGTTGAACTTTTTTGTGGGAGAAAAAAAGTTGCCTATCCCAAACATTTTGGCCACCTCCTGTAGTTTTGGATAAAACCATCAATATTCTATTATAGCATCAAGGTAGTCGGCGTTGCTGAATGGAGGCTATTCAAAAAATCCATGCAGTCCCATCTTTTGGTAACAAAAAAGTCCCCGATACTTTTGGTAACAAAAAAGTTGTTTTAGTTTTTTTGTTTCGACGCCATGTTAAAAGCGTGGTACAAATTTCGAGATATTCACAATTGTTTTTACTTGTCAGTAAAAAAGCTCATGAACATATCAAGAGTTTTGAAGTATATTTTTTCACATAAACTTGTTTAACATTCCTTTTGCATCACGTTGGCAGCAGCTCGCTGACGTAGTGTATGGTTTGGGTAAAAAATGACCTTAATGCCAAAGGAGGGTTAACACGTTTCGTTGGAAGCAAATTTTGAAGCAAGCATGACACTCGACAACGGACCAGCATACAACGCCTAGTGCGTGGTAGGTAGCGCTGAATAACTTTCCTGACAGTTGCGGCGGGAATCAAACCCGCGCTTCCCAGCACGATGCTATTAAATGCTTGGTGGTACTAGCCGTACAACCACGAAGCCACCTATTTGATAGTAACCCTTTTAATGCAATCAGTTTATTTCGATGGTATTTTTATATACGGTGTCCCATGAAGTGTGGGCATAGCTTGGCGAAGATAGAATACTATAATTTTGTTAATTATTTTTATATTTGTGTTATTTTTTTAAAAGTATTTTCATTGCTATCTGTATTTTTTTTTGTTTTTATTTAGATGTATTTCAAATAGAGCTAGTTCGACACGGGAATAAAAAGAGTATTGTAGGCAGAATGTTGAACTGCAAAAACACCTTGTTAAAATGATGAACAAACTACTTTTTCACGTTTATGCCAAATACACTAATAGAAACCAATTTGTTATTTTTCACCATTTTAAAACAAGCAAAAGGATTTTTATATCAAAAATCTAAAATAAAAAATAGGTACCATAATCCGGGGTCAAATTGATCGCTTTAAAACAACTTTTGCGGATAACATTAGTGGCAATTCAAATATTGCCAAGGAATTTCTGGAAAATCAGTACCCAGTAGATCTCCATGAAACCATGTAACAGAATTTTGTTCAACAAATTTAAACTTTCAGTTAAATTACTTTGAAAATTACAAAATTGAAGATGCCACTTTGCGACGAAATTGATCAGTATAGAATTAGGCATCGGTTAAAAGAAAAAAATCTTATCCACTTAATTTTGCTCTTCTAAACTCGAGTAACGCGTCAAAACTCTTACAACTAGTGAATTTGACATTTAAAATTTAAAATTAAATTTTGAAATTTCCTCCTTAACGCCTAAAGGTAGACAATTACCTGTGAAATAAGTGATTTCTGTTACAATAAATGACTTTTTCATCAAAAAAAAATAACTCTTTTTTAACTTATTCATATTCAGAATAGCTTCATAACTTTCCAACCAAGGCTCCACAAAAATGTTAAAACAAAAAAAAAGGAAGTCCTAGTGGCTATCGGTTGTTTAGAAGTAATGATTTCACCTAAATGAGAAATACATTGCAAACTCCTAAAAAAGTAAGGCAAAACTAGCTTTTTCCTAAAAAAATAAAAGACTGAACTCATTTCTAGACATCTATGAGTTAGATGAGGTAAGAAGTTTGAGATCATTGCGACGCTTAGAAGTTCCTGGAATGCAATTACAATGTAGGGGTGGGGGGTTGGTTAAGACGGACATGTTTAGGAAACACTATATTTTGACAGTGTAAACAATGCGATAATCTCCATACTATATACTTCAACTAAGGTTCTGTGGTAACCGATATCTGAATTCTAAATTCAAAACACGAACATCGAAATTCAGGTATCCGTATGCCGCAAAAGTAGAAACTAGACTGAAGCTCTTTCTTTCCAAACCGTTTCTTTACCGTTCACGTTTTCTCTCTTCTCACACGCATACATACACAAACTCAGTCACGCGTCTGTCTATTCATCCTCATTCATTTTGTTTTCTTCGTTCGTTCATCGAAGTGCGCGTTTCGTTGAAGCGCGCTTTCATTCTCGCCATTACCAATAGACGAGTGCACCGCCCGCTGAAAGTTCACTCGGGCCGCGAATTTTGACACCACAGCGGGGTCGACTCTCAACAACTTCTACCCAGCTGAAAATTTGTTTAATTTATTGCATCTAGTTTTCGCGATGAAGTTGCAAAAATATGGGCTAGTGCATTAACTATATGCATATGCATGACTTTAAATGTAAATTCATGTAAGAAATCAAAGAAAAATATTATCAGCGCATTTTGGTGATGCATCTCTGAGTAGAAGTTGTTGGGAGTCGACCCCGCTGTGCTGTCAAAAATTTTCAGGCTCAGTGAACTCAATGTTCATCGGTGCACTCGTCTATACAATTATACGCCGCCACTGAACGGCGTCGGAGGAAAGAAAGCACAAACGTCAAGTTTAAAGCTCGCCGGCGCCGCCATCACCGCATAGAGTTGAGCGATCTCGTTTGTGTCAATATCATACACGGAGAGAAGTAATGGTACATTTCTTTTAATAATTCCTATTGTGCATGTCTTATCCACCACAGGTTCTTTACAGACTGCAAGCCGATTTTGCAATAAAATTTGATTTTCCATGACTTTTGAGATAATTAAAAATTGATCTCCAAATGTATGTTTTTGAACAGTGTGGGTAAGACGGACCGGTAGGGTGGGTAAGATGGACACGTTTGGAAATTTACCTAATACGCCTCTAATGTTTGTGGCTGTTTGTATTCGGTAGATCAATCATAGTAGAATCTAAATTTGGCCTTAAATCTCTTAGCAAAACGTGTTTTTGCAAAATAAAATCTATTTTGTAAATTGGAAGCCTCCATAGACTGATAAACGCCTAACAGTATGCAATGCTCTGGTAATTTTACAAAGTTCAAACTGTTCAAACAACAAAAAATCTAATAGGGGATGTGTGCCATCAGTAATCTCACGCTCCCATTTTCATCCTATTAGAAAACAAGCGATTACGGCACCGACTGATTCCGTTATTTTTGTTTTCAAGGGTGCTCACTTCTAACAAAAAATACAAAAATAAGAAACAAAACAAACAGCGCTTCAATCCTTTGTTTTTCGTAGGATGAAAATGGGAGCCACATGCTTAATAAGGGAACCAATACCCTATAATTAATTTTTGAACAAAAAAGGAATATGAAATGCTTTTTACGGCTTCCACAATCATTTTTGTACTCCATATATTTCAATCTGTGATCAATGTGTGGGTCTTAATGTATTTCTTACGGCACTATCAAAGTAACCCCAACACTGTCCGTCTTACCCACCCTCAAGGCGGACCGTCTTACCCCCACACAACGCAAAATATTCTTTCCACCACCCGTTATTCATAATCCATGAAATTTAAGGACTGTTCAATTTATAAAACGGACAACTAACTTGTGCGATATCTTTTTTATTTTTCAATAAAATCATTATCAGTTTTTTGCATAACTTTCTATAGCTATTCTCAAATGTAGGAAAAATATAACATTAAGCAAAATGTTCTTTATTATGTAACTGCAGCGATTTTCGTAAAACATCAATAAAAACCCATTTCTCAAAATTCGACTTAACTTTCCACATACTTAACATGCACATTTTCATGAAGTTTTCAATGCATTGGAATCTTATACTATTCTACTAAAGGTAAAGCTCAATAGTTGGTCAGTAATAATGCACCAAGCAGTCTCCTGCTTGATATAGTGAGTTGCCTTATTTTCATAGAAATTATTAAAAAATGTTCATTTCAGTCCTGTGTTGCAATAGCATCACGGATTCGGCTAAAAATTTGTCCGGACTAGTAGAACATTTCTCTCTGAATGACACGGAAGAAAAAAAATACTTATAATTGCATTTTTCATCAAAAATTTAATCCATAAAGATAGTCATATAAAAAAATTTCATACTTTTTGCTCCATTGATGCAGATTTTCGACTCTAGCGAATCTTGTTATTATTATTTTTTCAACAAAGTTGGTCCAATGTTATGGTACACTTTATTTAATAATAATCGGATGCAAAGCTTTTATTTCCAACATCATTGTTATGCAAAATTTGCATTAGGTTACATTGTAATTTGGAAGAACCTTCAAAGAACGAAACTGTTTTGATTACTGTGTCTTTAATAGCGCACAGTAACCAAACCAGCAATGCTATTAAGAAGCAGTTTTCTGCATTTAAAACCACATTGTTCCCACTTTCGACTGGATGCATAAAAAAATTGATTATTTAATATTTTCATGCCCTTTTTGCTTTACAATTGAATTTTATACAAAAAATCGAATCTTATTTGAGACTTTAATATCTCAACACTCAATTTTCCAATTGAGTTTAAATTTTGCCAAAATGTTTATTAATCATGCTGCTGCAGCATGGCACATACTTTTCTGGTATTAAAAACGATATACCATATGTGAACAGTAATTTTATATATATTTTCAATTTTCAGCAATCGAAAAATTCACTTCATTTAACACCTGGCCGATTTTTTATAAAATAAAACTATTTTTATTCGATTCAAAAATGATTACTATAATGAAAGATTATGTACTGAGCAACGAAGCAAGGGTGAATAAATTTGAACTACGCGTCTTCTTTTTATAGCCTTGTAAAGTTGTCCGTTTTATAAATTGAACAGTCCTTACCTGAATTTCGTTGCGTATAGAACGGAACAGTTTAAAACTACTGGGAAACTGGGAGTGATAAATTATTGATTATTTTTTGCACTTTCGATACATGTATTCTCTCATGGAGTGGTTCAATAATCATCAACTGATAAGAAGATATAGTTAATCGTAGAAGAAAGTCAAATATCAGCTCTTAAGTAACAGAACTAGTCAGTGGTCCGTCTTACCCACCCGGTCCGTCTATACTAGCCGTACAACCACGTCTCTATATATAGAGTCGAGAATATTTTCGTGACTGGGAGAATCGAACCCACCGTCTCCGGATTGGCGATCCATCGCTTTAACCGCTAGGCTAACTGGAGACGTTTCCGAGATATAATTTTTGAAGAAGAAAATTAGGTGCGTATATCTTTTTTAAAAGTTAGGTGAGGAATATTGCAACACAAATAACATGAAAAACATTTTCAGATAGAAGCTCATACATGAGCAAAGTTTCATTTGTGTTGAAAAAGGTCGCGTCTGCGTGGTTCGTGCGTTGAGCTGGAAACGCTCATAACACCAACATATAAAAACGAATTGCTTTATAACCGTTTTATCGTATACTTAAAGTGTTTTAGCAGAAGACTACCTTGAAACCAACCTATCTTGAGAACGTCTAGGGAAAATGCAAAAAGTTTTAAGGTTTTCTTGTTGTGTTGTCTACAATACCGTCTTCAATGTTTGCCACTCAAATCTAAATAAGAGCCACAAAACTTAATCCTGTGTGTTGTTCCACTTTAGCTCAAATTGGATGAATTTTATAACCGTGCATGAAAATCAGTTGGCACACGATTTCGAATAATAGTTTTTGTTTGAATAGGCTAGACAACTCGAGATGATGCGCAGCTTATTTGCCCGAGAACTATTTCTACACAACCATTTCGATTGCGAATTGGCGGGAAAGTAGAAGTGCGCGTGTCTCGTTGGTCCAGGTGATAGTCTCTAGTGAACAGACGTGTAGAAGTGAAGTTTCAAACGTTTGAATGAGAATAGTGAACCGTATTGTGAATTTTCCGGGAGAATATATAAATTTATGATGATTGAGTGTTTCGAAGCATTTAGTTAAAGATCACCACTACGATTTTCAAAGTCAGAATTGAGTGATACTTTGATTTATTTTAATCCACAGAATTTGATGTAACTTCTGGTTACTGAGATCAGGTAGTACCTCGCATTTTTTTCAGAATCTCAAGCACTGTATATGCAGTTCAGTTTTCAGTCGATCTCTAATGCGCGAAAATTGAAAGTGTAAATTTTCCCTTCCATTTAGAAGGCAATCTTATGAAACTAACAACTGCACTACAGTAGGAGATAACCTTATAGGAAAGTTTCGGCAGACGATTTCACGTCTGCTTAGCTGAATATTTTCTTTTTGAACTAACATCTGTCCATTAACTCGGAGAATACATTTTTACCAATTTTTATTATCACAGGAATTTAGACAACCATCTACCTAAATTATGTCTTAACTTCTTCTCATATCCGGATGCATGTGGTTTGTGAAACTGCGGTTTCATCGTATGGAACATGAAACTTCAAAATCTTATTCAAAAGGAAATATTTGCTTTTTAATATAAAATTCTCTTCTAAAGTCAGTTTAGAGCTTTAGAGCTTTCGAAACTCAGCTTGACAGTTTTTGAGATTGTCTCACGTAAAACGCTGTTTTCAAATATGTTTAGCAGTTAAGGCAATCCGGATACAAATTTCTCCAATTTTCACACAACACAGAACGTTTTCCATATTGCAACCATTTCCCCCATTAAAATTCAGGCCTTTGTCTCTCGCCCAATGGTTTCTGCTCGAGCATAAAATCGCAACTGGGTGTTATTTTCCGATACCGTATCTTGGGAGTTGATACTGCGGCATTTTACTTGAATTTTGGCTCCCAAACCGACGCCAACTGTCGGTGATCGTCTTTCGGATAGGGTCTATTAACTTTTTTGAAAGAACATTTCTAGCCGGATCTAACACTCGGTTGCGATTTTTCTGTCTTTCTATTGGAGCCGATGCCTGCCCTCAACTCTTTTATCACTTGGGAAAGTTAATGTAAAAAAAAATATTTGTGTTCAACTCGTAATAGCATTATGAGGGCTGTCATGGAGATATGATACCATGCAGATATGATTTTCTATTAGCTGTGCATCGAACCCGGTGCAGTGCGTTTAAGTGTAATATTTCCTAGGCTTTTGTTCTCCGCGCGCGTGAGAAATCGCATTACAGACTGTTTCAGATGTTATAGAAAATAATTTTAGGAAAATTTTATAAATTTCGTCAATGGATGAACTATTGAACTTTGTTTTATTTCTCATTTTTCTGTGTTTCATTTTAATTCTCTAAAGTATGTATTTTTTATTGTGATCTAAATATATTTTTTGTCATTTATAATCGATTTGAACATATTTTTGAGACCGATTCTTTTTCATCCACAGTTTCACAAATCGTTTTTTTTTAATTTTTGTAAGGTAAGAGATGTTACTTTTTTTTTTTTTCTTAGAAGTTTCATTAGGTTTTCGATTTTTCAAGATAAAGGAAAATCCAGTTTTTATAACAATGGATAGAATAAGATGATTTTTTTTTATTTTTCGATAGAACATTCTAATTGTAGGGTAAAACTCAGAAAATAGTTTTGGAGTTCAGTTCCAATAAACTGTTTTATTTTGATAGAAGAATTGAAAAAAAGTTAATATTTTGTTTAAAAATGAATAGGTAAACAACACATGCAAATCATCAAACCCAAAAATAACAAACTTAAACGGAAAAAATCTCGAATAACATTTTCCTTATTTTTCTGATTTTTTTTAATTCGCGGTTGGATGTAGAAAAAAAATATGTATGTTTTTATTTCATTGAAACTAGTACGTAGAATCCTTTTTTATATCAAAAATTGAAATTATATGATATCTAACATATATCCGTGATGAATATTACTCTCAGTGTATTTTTTAAAATCCTTTAAATACCCTCAAACATCGTCAAAGACATCATTTCCATTCAACAAGTTGATTTCGATTTATAATTTTTCGTCGAAGAAAGTTAGTATAAGTTAAAATAATTCCAACCAAAAATCCGACAGTTACAGTTCGCCATAACCCCAAATCAAAAACGAATACTTTAGTATACTTAAAATATTGTAATGAAACATATTATAATTACAGTTTCTCCTGAAGAAGGCGCCATATTTGCGCCAAAACGTCGAGGCGCCATATTTGCGCCAAACGCCGATAATAAAAGCAGAAAAAAGTTAGTTTTTTCATTGGTCCTCAAAGTTAGGAGAGGAAAAATGGTTATGTGTTGATGAAAAGTAAATGATTCACGGAATCCAATGCATGAAAAAAATCTAATTCAAATTGAAAAATTTCGAATCAAAAAATGGCATATTTTTTCGTGCTTTTGGCTGTAAATGCTCTAAAATATATTTATCGCCTGAAACAGTCTATTGCACTTATCGGTTGTATTAATTCATAGATTACTCACAACGACGCCTTAGTCTTGTAAGCGTGGTTCTCCAGGAACATGTCCTGAAGTATTAGTTCAAGATTCTTAGACCTGGACTGAAGGCTTAGCTGTTAAGTTGATGAATTTTACATATTGAACTAAATCAGTCACACGGAGAAACCTTTGAGAATCGGGAATATAACTTTCGTTACCTGTAAGTCAAATATCTGTTTGGTTCCGAAGATTTCTTGTTTTTGATACCTTCTTAGGAGGATTATTTCAAACAAGTTTGAAAAAAAAACTGCAATTACATTAGTGCTCTCGTATTACCTTAGAGATCGTGATCACTGCAGCAAACCTTAATAATTCGAAATCCCGTGCACTCAAGCATTTCTGTAACGGCACAGTTCCCTAAATTGGCTGGAAAATGGCGGACCTGCCATCGTCGATTATGAAGGATTTCGGATGGTGGCAGCTCAGGGCGGTATTCCTAATATACTTGTGCAAAATACCTTCGTCGTGGTTTATGGCCTGTATGATCTACACGGGACCTGCTCCCAAAGATGGTAAGTGCGTTTTTGTGACATTCGGAAGTGATGTGAAACCTAATGCAGTTGCAATCTTGGTCTGAAGGTGATTTCTACTGTAAGCCACCCGCGGCCATAAGTTCACACTTTAACGAGACCAAGTGGGTTAGGGCAGCTCATCCGGTGATGGAGGGAGTGAATGATGATCATGAGATAAGTGTCGACTATTGTAACGTTTTCGAGAAAAGCCTAGAGGTAAGTTGGGTTGGGAACCATTGCATTTGATGTTGATTTCGGTGCTGAAGATTTACGATTTTTCTGAAAAGAATCTTATTTAAACGTTGATTTACAGTTTTGTTGATTCAGTCACATAAGTTTTATCTCAAAACTTAAAAGTCAAAATTTTCACGTTGTCAGTGGACTAGCTCACTAACTCACACACAAATTCACTAACTTATCGACCCACTTATTAATCTATTGATTAATTCTTTGTTTTTTCTTACTCATTAGTTTTCTACAAGTGTCACTCACCACTCCACTCATTCACGAACTCACTCATCAACTCAACACATTGCGAGTAATCAAGTGAAAGAGTTGTTAAGTAAAAGACGATGCCAGTGAGTTGGTGAGTGTCAGTGTTAATGTGTAAGTGAGTGAAGAAATTACTGCCTAAGAGTCCCATTACACATGACAAATATTTGACCAAACAAGCCCGACAAAAGGCCAACACAACGTGAATCATGGCAACCTTAGATGAATGTTGGACTACAATGACAAATATTTGGCATTACGACAAACAGAAACTTGATTAGTGAGGAGTAAATAAACAAGTGAACTTGAGAGTGGTTGAGTGTACGGGTGTAACGGTAACTTTTTCCATTACACAAAGCTACAATTTTTAATCTATCATGTCCAGTAAGTTTTCTGAAAGTTCAATATCAGTATCAGTATCAGTATCAGATCAGTCGGGATATCCTAGGTCATACAAACTGTTCTTGAATTAGAGATCCAAAAGTCTACGGGTGTAACGGTAACTTCTTTCATTATACAAAGCTACGATGTAATCTCCAATGCCCAGTGAGTCTTCTGAAAGTTCAATATGCAGTATAAGATCAGTCGGGATATCCTAGGTCATCCAAACTGTTCTTGAGTTTAGATCCTAAAGTCTATGGCTGTAACGGTAACATCTTTCATTATACAAACTACGATTTTTAGTCTATCATGTCCAGTAAGTCTTCTAAAAATTCAATAGACAATATCAAATCAGTCGAGATATCCTAGGTCATCCATACTGTTCTTGAGTTTAGGTCCTAAAGTCTACGGGTGTGAAGGCAACTTCTTTCATTGTGGAGCGGACCTGGTGTAGAACACTTGACTATCATGCCGAGGACCTGGGGTCGAATCCCACTCCCGACAAACTCGCAAAATGTGAGTTCTTCCTTCGGAAGGGAAGTAAAGTGTGGGTCCCGAGATGAACTAGCCTAGGACTAAAAATCTCGTTAATACAGATAAAAAAAAACTTCTTTCATTAAAAGCTACGATTTTTAATATACCATGTCCTGCAAGTCTTCTGAAAGTTACAGTGGTTGTTTTTATCAACTAAGCTTCATAACAGTAAGGAAGCCCATAATATCCCGAAAATATATAACAACGTTTGTTGTTTCTCTAACTGCTTTGGTAAGTACAGTGGATTATGTAACACTACTTAACGTAGTGGCAAAAGCGAATATCACAAGGATATACCCGAAGCTATGGTCTCCGGAGTATTGCTGTTGATCTGGAATATTTCAAAACTGTCTTGAAATGTCCCATGATATGCCAGGGGGATTACAGATTACAGTTTAAAGTTCATTGTGAGAATAACTACTGCTACTATCAAGAGCAAAACTTCAGGATAGTTTGGACGACCCTCAAGGTACCAAAGGTTCATAATAATATATAGTTTACTTCAGATTGGTCCAGTCACCGCGATTGATTATGAAACGTTACTCAGTATGTCAGATTAGTCTGGGTCAACAATGTCGATTTTTTGGAACAAAGCTTTTTCGATTCCTTTTAGCGTCCAAAACAACTGTGCAAATTTTGGGAGCGATTGGTTGCTTCTCCGTATTCCGCATTGCGATTGAAATTTGTATGGAATTTAGTATGGAAAAACGTGCTTTTCTGCATTTTTCTCATAAATTAAAATTTTTCGCCTAAAACTATCTAACTGAAGACGTTGAAGTATAGCCTAGGATATGCCGAAAAACTTTGCCGAAGACCGCAAAGTGATCCGACACCTGTGAAAAAAGTTATAACGTACAGATTGCCCGGTGGTGCTTAACATTTAACATGTAAAGGAATAACATCAATAATAAAATCTGAACTTTTGGTCTAAGTTACCAGGCGAATAACTTTTTTCACAAGCGTCGGATCATTTTGCAGTCTTCGGCAAAGTTTTTCGGCATTTCCTACGCTATACTTCGTCATTAGTTACATAGTATTAGGCAAAAGAATTCAACTTATGAGTAAAATACAAAAAAGTATGTTTTCCCATACTAACTTCCGCACAAATTTCAATCGCAATGTGGAATGCGGGGATGCAACCAATCGCTCCCAAATTTTGTACAGTTGTTTTGGACGCTAATATAGATTGAAAAAGCTTTGTTCCGGTTTGATACGATCAAATTTAAAGTTTCTCCACACAACGTTGACCCACTGTCAGATATAGCTGATGTTACGAGTGTAGGCCTTAAGTTCTGAACTCAAAAATAGTTTGGCTGACCTGGAGCATTCCCATAGTGTCTCTAAATGACATTTGAGATTTAAAGAGCTTCACGGATCTCAGCAGGTTGTGCTATGCTATTATTTACGGTGAAAACACATAAAGTTTTTCTTGTAGATTCAAATGACTTCATTATAGAATAGTTTGGACGAACCTGAATGCCCTAAAGCTTTATAATAAAAAAATAGAGTGGAGCGGACCTGGTTGGATGGTTACAACACGTGACTATCACGCCGAGGACCTGGGATCGAATCCCACTCCCGACATATTCACAAAATGTGAGTTCTTCCTTCGGAAGGGATGTAAGGCGTGGGTCCCGAGATGAACTAGCCCAGGGCTAAAAATCTCGTTAATACAGATAAAAAAAATAGACTTCAGATTGGTCCAATAACCACGGATAAATAAGCAACGTTACATAGTATAGCAGATATGGCCGTTGTTACGAGTGTAGACTTGAAGTCCTGAACTCTAAGGTAGTTTGGCTGACATGGAATATCTGTAGTGTCTATAAATGACATTTGAGATGTCAAGCGCTTCGCGGATCCCAGCAGATTATGCAATACTTTTATTTACGGTGAAAACACAAATTTATTCTTGTAGATTTGAAGGACTTCATTATAGAACAGTTTGGACGGCCCTGAATGTCTCAAAGGTTTATAACAAGCTAGTAGACTTCAGATTGCTCCAGTAACTGCGGTTGATTATGTAACGCTACTCAGTATAATAGATATGGCTGTTGTGACCTGACGTTCTGAACTCCAAGGTAGTTTTGCTGACCTGGAATATCCTTATGGTGTCTATAAATCAGGTTATCAGGTTATAGGTTATCAATGAAGGCCAGAATACAAATATTTTCATTTTTCCCTAATTTCCCTCAATTTGCAACACCCTTACCGAAAAAAGTATTCTGTTTTATTGAATGTGTGAATTTACACGGCCGTTTCTATGTTGGGGAAGTGCTCTAAGAACACTATGTTGGAGAGAGGCAGGCCAAGTTCCAATGGGAACGTAGAGCCATAAAAAAGAAGGAGAAGTGAATCATGAAGTTTAAGCGATGATTGTAAAAATAAAATTGCCTACTTAACGGCCTGTGGTGAACTAAATCGAGTATTTTGCCTTATGAATTAAAGTATAAATTTAAATTATGGCGTGTTGGAGTTAATATGATGCTGGATTCGGATTCAACGTTTCAAGATATGTCAGAGGCACATTTGTTTGTTCTTGAGACAGACTAACTGTTCATTTGTTTTTTTTTTTAATTGAAATTGTTGTATAGCTTGACAAAAGGTTGGGAATCTCAATATAAGATATAAAAACATAGGCTTTGATTGTGAATCCAACTGATATTTTTTTTTGCAGTATTATAATGACCCAAACTTTACATCCTGGCACAAGCTCAGTAACGACACTAAGCTGATATCCTGCACAGCGTTCGAGCACCGTTCGGACTACCCCTCCATAATTACCCAGTTCGATTTGGTATGCTCAAGGTATGATAGATCGACATAAATTATTGCAATATTCCATTTAATCTTGTACCGACATTTCGAACCCACTAAACAGAATACTCTCTTCGAATTAGTGTAATCAGTTTAGTACCTTTTAATTCCGCCCTAATTGCTTATCCTTTGACAGATAGAGTAATGCGGGGCAAAAGTTCGCACCTAACAGACTTCACAAAATAACTAATAAACGAAAATAAAACAATATAATTTTTCTTCGTTAAACGGGTCCCTATCATGTTGCCTTCAAAACGTAGTACTAGATTTTTTCGCGTTCCTTTAGTAGTTTTAGTAATACAATTTTTAATACAAGTACTCCAATGCGAACTTTTGCCCCATAGTGGGGGCAAAAGTTCGCATTATGCGGGGCAAAAGTTCGCACCTTGTACAGGGTAGTTTATTGGTGTGATGTTCATTTATTTCATGTTAATTCATGTTCGTCTTTTCACTCAAGCCATAAAATCTGTTTCTTTCTGTTCTTAGCATTACGGCCCAACTGGAATACGACCTGGTGTTCAGCTTTTGAACATAATGTGTTTTATGAAGACTTCCACAACTATTAACTAAGAGCAGTCCTTTCCAGCGTTACTGAAGTTGTCAAAATACATTGTGGGGTAATCATAGAAATACGTGTTGCACAAAAAAAAACATAAAAAAAAACAAATTTGCAGCAAAATTGTTGAACGGGACCCTAATAGAATCTTATCCCCCTCAGTATGGTGATGAGTTATAGCTGTCAATTTACAAACTAAGCTATGAAAGACCCCGGTAAAGTAAATGAACATAAGAACTTTAGAAAGAAACGAAAAGACACGACGAGGATGGCGAAGAAAATGTTTTAAAATTTTGTTTAGCCATTTTTCATTTCTTGGTTTAAATGAGTGAACATAATGTTTGCCTTACAATGGAACTTCTTATAAAACTAAGTTCAAACCCTCTGCCGGAACGATTTCAGGATGCATACTACACATATTATACATATATAGTAGTTTCTACACGAAATCATCATTGCTTCAAAGATTCTGTAATTATATTGATGTACTAGATTCAGAAATCTAGTGCGAACTTTTGCCCCACAGCTACTGCGAACTTTTGCCCCACTGTCGAGGTTATAACAATGTTCCTTTCTGCAAGACGCACTAGTAGTTTATTGTTTATTCGAGTGCACCTCTCGAACTACTGTGCAATACCGATTCTCTGACATCAAGAGGTTATGAGATTCTTCTTCTTCCTGTTACTACAAATTATTATTCTAAAAGGCCCAAAAATTATATCAAAACACCTAGAAACACATTATTTCGCATAACTCTGCCAAACCAAAACGAAATCGTTCCAATTTTTATTGACGAGTAACTAACCTGATTATGTGTCGAACCCATACAGATTTGTTTGGGTTCTTAACTCGTGCTCAGAAAAAGACACACTGCGAACTTTTGCCCCGTGCGAACTTTTGCCCCGCATTACTCTACGCGTATTTCGAGTACCACTTGTAATCTTCCTCAGTGTCAGTTATCCAGTCGTAGTCGAAATACGCGTATCTGTCAAAGGATAAGCAATTAGGGCGGAATTAAAAGGTACGAAACTGATTACACTTATTCGAAAAAAAAAATCATTTAAATTTGACTCATTTGTTTTAGATACTGGTTGATCCCAACAACACAATGTGCCCATCAATTTGGCGTACTGCTCGGTGGGATTCTCACTGTTCAGCTTATGAAGACCATAAGTCCAAGGAACATGATGCTGATGGGTAGATTTGAACCGGTATGTTATTTGCATAGAAAATTAATTGAAAATCTCGATTACTTCTTCAGGAATGTACACGCAGATTGCATGTGGCTGCATTACCGGTTATATAAGTGCATTCGAAATGCACACACTATTCCGGTGTTTGAGTGCAATTTTCTGCGGTTTCATGTACACGGCAGGAAGTGTTATCAGTAGGTATCGGCGGGGAAGTCGTATTTCAAAAAACTGTCTAAAAGATTTCGTTTGCAGTGAACGATATTACTGGCGGCAAGTTCAAAACCGCCACTATTTGCCTGTTTGAACAGTTTTGGTCGATCGGCGTGATAATGCTTCCTGGGATCGCTAGTTTGGCGACCAGTTGGAATGAGCTTTACATGGCTATTTCATTGCCAACGTTTGTCTACATTATATTGCACAAGTAGGAGAATGTTTAATCTAGGAAAGGGGAATTTATAATACACACATGCGTTGGTAATTGCAGGTGGATTCCAGATTCACCCAGATGGCTACTGAAACATGGAAGAGTACAGGAAGCTAGAGAGCTTCTAATGGGAGCAGCCAAAAGTAACGGATCTGAGGACAGCATCCCGATCGATTTTGATCATCAGTTGAAGTCTTTCTCCGAGACGGCTTCTGTTCAGCCAGAGCCCGATGCCTGGTGGACAATATGGAAGGAGAAAGGGTCTATGAAGAATCTGATCTGCATACATTTGGCTTGGGGTTTGTTCTGTACGGCATACTATGGGATGCTGTTGAACATCGCTGCTTTCGGAAGGGAGAAAATCGAGTTCAATACTGTAGTGGCTGGTAAGATTACTGATCTAATGTCTCGAATAAAATGATTACGAAACTTTTATATCAAATAGGTACATCGGAAATAGCCGGAACTTTCATTGGGCTCGTGTTCATCATGTTCAGCAAGAACAAATGGCTTTGGTGTGGATTGTTGAACGCTGTTGGCTGTTCAGTAGCATACCTGGCTTGGCTCATTCCACCGGAAGGTTAAGGATTCCTACACATACCTATTTCACAACGTGACCAAACACAGCACTTTTCTTTTTAGTTACGGGAAACGACCGAACTGCTTTGCTGATGATCACGGCAATGATTCCCAAGGCCTGCATTTCTTGCTGTTTGGGCCTATTAGTTACCTGCACTGCTGAATTGGTGGGCCCAAGCAAGAAGAATGGAGTGGCATATTCATGTACTGTTTGGGGACGGGTAAGTAGAATTCTTCAAAATACAAAAAAAAATCCAAGTTTATGAACCCAGATTTCTTTCCTCTGACACAGACATGCTTCTTAATTGCCCCGTACATAGTTGCTACGGTTGAATTCGGGCAGCTAGTTCCCCTGACGGCTTTCGGATCAATGGCCGTGGTTGGTGGAATCTTCGTGATGTGTATCAACAGAACGCAAACTTACCCGATCGCTCAGCAGCAGGGCTCGGTTTACCGGGATACAATGGTCAAATCCACAGACTGGATAACAGAAAAGCAAGCCGAATTGGTGGAAATGCGACCTAAGTTCTAAAGTAAACAGATTCGTTATCATTAACTACGATTTATAAGCGAAATTAAAGCAGACGATACGACTTATCATTGATTGTGCAAATTCCCTTCGCAAATAATTTCGCACGATTTGAAAACCAATCGTGCATATCGAATCCATGGTATGCTATGGCTTACAAGTTGAATGATCTCACGAATTCCAGTATCAGTAAAAACTTTTTGAAACATCCGACATCCGGGAACAAATCGATTAACCTTGAAATCACGATTGCATCTGCTCTGGGTTTATCACTTGCAAATTCGCGATTGGGCGCATGAACTACTGATTAACGTTGTTTTTATTTTTTGCGAATAAACTATGTCTGCAAGAGTTTACCAAAATTTGGTTTCAGGTATACGTTACGGAAACGCCTAAACATACAGGGGGTGGCCAAAATGTTTGGGATAGGCAACTTTTTTTCTCCCACAAAAAAATTCAACAAGCTGTAACTTTTCACAGAGTGCATCAAAAAATTTCAAATTTTGACTGTTTGTCAACCTATTATATGTGCATCATTGGTACAAATTTGGGCTCAATTGAATAATCTTTCGCAAAGTTATAACCGTTCGGGTAAAACACTATTTTTCAGACAACTCATTTTTGAGCTCTCATATCTCGGAAACCAGTGAACCGAATTGAATGAAATTTTGAACGTACACTAACAATGTGTAAATGCTTCACTAACTATTAAAACATTGGTACTTTTTAAACGGGGAAAAAAGTTATCATGGATTGATACTTTTTGGATTTTTCTCGAAAAAATGTATTTTTTTCACATCAATGTCAATAAATTTTAGTGTTGATATCCAAAGATTTTCCACTTCTATTCTCAAATTATCTCTAATCAGATATATTAGAGCCTGTTTAGATTGAAGGAAGAACACATTTAATAATTTTTGTGTGGTATTGTAAATTTGACTTATTTTCCTCTATATGGGTAAAAATTTCAACCCGGTATAACTTAATTCGCCGTGAGAAAATATTACATTTAATAACGTCGTATTAAGTATCAATATATTGTTGATAAACGTTTAAAAATTTATTCAATTCGGTTCACTGGTTTCCGAGATATGGCAGCTCAAAAATGAGTTGTCTGAAAAATAGTGTTTTACCCGTACGGTTCTAACTTTGCGAAAGATTAATCAATCGAGCCCAAATTTGTACCAATGATGCACATATAATAGGTTGACAAACTGTCAAAATTTGAGATTTTTTGATGCACTCTATGAAAAGTTACAGCATGTTGATTTTTTTTGTGGGAGAAAAAAAGTTGCCTATCCCAAACATTTTGGCCATCCCCTGTATATGCTTTAAAATATTTTGTTTGAATCATTAAAAGTTTTTGGTTGCTAAAACTAACATCTTTATATTTTTTTATCTCTATTACCGAGATTTTTAGCCTTAGGCTAGTTCATCTCGGGACCCACGCTTTACTTTCCTTCCAAAGGAGAACTCACATATTGTGAGTTTGTCGGGAGTGGGATTCGATCCCAGGTCCTCGGCGTGATAGTCACGTGTTCTAACCATCCAACCGGGTCAGCTCCACTATTTTGGAACTTTAATACTTTGTTCTAAGGTCCGAACCAGAAATCCAATTTTTAGCCTTAAAATTGATTTTAATAGCAAAATGTGCTGCAAGAGGATAGACTTTCCTGTCTGTGGTTCAACATCATCATATATTTTATTTATTTATTCAGGGTTACATCTAATTCAAGATAAAACTGCAATACTACGCCATTATACACGATTCGTGGCTGTCAATATCTAAGTTTGGTTACAGTTATCCAATGTTTCCAGAGATCTAAAGATAAAGTTATACCTGATCCATTCACCTAGCTTTGCAGGGTTGTCGCCCAGCATTCTCACAGCATTCCTGTCCATCGTATCCTTCAAGCTTTGGCCACCTGCACCGCCAAAGATGGTCCTAATCCCAAGCACACTTCGAATGCTTGCATGTTCTTCTCGGGCATAGTCCAAGTATCGTGCTCATAGAGAACCACCGGCCTCATTAGTGTCTTGTACAAAGTGTATTTGGTGCAGGGTGAATCTTTTTCGACCGCATGTTCTTGTGGAGTCCATAGTAGGCCCGACTTCCACTGAGAATGCGCCTTCGTATTTCACGGTTAAAGTTGTTGTCTGTCGTTTGAATAGATTCGAGGTAGACGAAGTTCTCCACCATCTCGAAAGTGTCCCCGTCCATCGTAACACTGCAGCCAGCGTTACAATACAACGTTGTAACGTCACGCTACTCATTCCCATTTTTAACATCATACTTATTGGAAATTTTAAAGGAAATCCGAATATGTAAAAATATGTGAGGTTTTACGGTCACGGTATAATTTCTCTGTTACTTTCCACTCGAAGCTCCCTTCCACCCATCGTGCACTAGTACATACATACATAGGGGAAAGTGGGGTAAGATGCCATTTTTCAAACTTTCATCGTTTTCAATGATAAATAGCTTCATTTACTAGGCTAACAGCAACTAGACAATATTTGCTCGATACTTCAGCAAAAAAAATCACTAAACTAATGCATTTTCATCGATTTATAGCGATTTCAAAAACTGGTTCGTAAAACGGAAGTTGTACAAAAAGGCCATCTGCCATGGGGTAAGATGCCACTTCATGAAAACGTTTAAAAATTACGTCCATCATTTTTCGGGCATTTGACTCCCTTTGATCCTCTGGTCCGCTATTTTTGTATGCTCAATATATGGAGTGTCACCCCTCTCCCCGCTAAACGATGGTCGTCATATTTGAATGACCCTTAACATGAAAAGAGTAGATATCAACAACCATGCGCTTCCATGTGTGTCTCAATCTACAGTAGACGTTCGCTCGGTGCAAACGGTTTAACTGCAATGCTTTATAACTGCAATTCCGCTAAGTGCAACAACTTTGCAGTTATCGCACCGCTATCCGTCAAAAACAAAACGTCAACAGAGTTGCGATGTTATCAGGATGCACTACAGCTGCATTGCGATGTTTTTGAGTGCATTCTGGCTGCGTCCAACAGCAATTGACAACTGTTTGACGGCTGTCAGTCGTTGCAGTTAGCGAATTTCATTCGGTAACTGAAACGTAAACATGTTGCACTTATTAAACGTCTACTGTACTTTTTTTTTTTTTTTGCTTATTCGTTTATTTGGAAGGCTCGGGCGCCACATGGGCATAACTGAGCCGAAATCTTTTGTTTTTTTTTACAATGGTTATACATTTTACAATTTATTACTGCCTTAAAACTATGTTAGTTTGGGAAATCTACTGTACTTGGAAACACTTGACTGGTAATAAAATCACCAGAAAACCTTAATTGCAAGCACGAAAAACCGGAAGTTGATAGTTTTCATTGGGAAATCGAAAGACTTTCCATGGGTATGGCGGCCTAGCTTCTAGAAGAATGTTTTATGTAAACATAACTTGACACCATTCACCTATAGTAATGGTCAAATCACATCGAGGAATGATTTTATGAGTTGGGCCATTTATTACAAGTTTACCCCATCTTGGCATTTTGGGCTTTGTTCCCCTACATTTATTTGTTCAACATCACATTTAAGACAAGACATAATCAACAATAGTACGCCACAATACTCGGTTTGTGGCTGCCCCTCTCCATCCTAGGTCGCACCCATTGCTCGCCAGGTCACGCTCCACCTGGTCCGCCCATCGTGCTCTCTGCGCTCCACTCCTTCTTGTGCCAACCAAATCAGTTGCAAACACCAGCTTTGCAGGGTTGTTGTCCGGCAGTCTTGCAACATGCCCCGTATCTTTCCGGCTTTGGCCACCTTCTGGATGCTGGGTTCGCCGTCAAGTGCAGCGAGCTCGTGGTTCATCCTTCTCCGCCACACACCGTTCTCCTGCACACCGCCGAAGATCGTCCTTAGCACGCGTCGCTCGGAAACTCCGAGTGCTTGTAGGTCCTCCTCGAGCATGGTCCATGTCTCGTGCCCGTAGAGGACCACCGGTCTCAATAGCGTTTTGTACATGGTGCATTTGGTGCGTGATGAAAATCTTGAAAATCGTTCCCCGGCTGTTGAGCCCGGCTCGTCGCAGCACACCTTCCAGAGCGATGTTGAGGAATAGGCATGAGAGTCCATCACATTGTCGTAGTCCCCGGCGAGATTCGAATGAACTGGATAGTTCATCCGAAACCTTTACGCAGTTTTCCACACCGTTCATCGTTGCTTTAATCAGTCTAGTCAGCTTCCCATGAAAGCTGTTCTCGTCCATGATTCTCCATAGCTTTGCTATGGAAGATCTGGTCCGTTGTCGACCGGCCGTCGATGAAGCCGGCTTGGTAACATCCTACGAACTCATTCGTTCTAGGTTACAGACGACGGAAGATGATCTGGGATAGCACTTTGTAGGCAGCCTTCAAAATAGTGATCGCCCTGAAGTTCTCACATTCCAAATGGTCGCCTTTCTTGTGAATGGTGCAGATTACCCCTTCCTTCCACTGCTCCGGTAGCTGTTCGGTTTCCCAGATCTTGACTACTAACTGATGCAGACAGGTGGCCAACTTTTCTGGGTCCATCTTAACGAATTCAGCTGCGATATCATCCTTACCATCTGCTTTGATGGTTTTGAGCTGGTGATTGGCATCCTTAACTTCCCTCAGCGTGGGAGTTGGTTCATTTCCGTCCTCCGCTGCACTGGCGTCGTCGTTTCCTCCGTTACGGTGTTCTCCCGTGCCTGCATTCTCCACACCATTCAGACGCTCATCGAAGTGCTGCTTCCACCTTTCGATCACCTCACGTCCGTCCGTCAAGAGGCCTTCGTCTTTATCCCTGCATATTTCGGCTCGCGGCACGAAGGCGTTGCGGGATGCGTTGAGCTTCTGATAGAACTTCCGTGTTTCTTGGGAACGGCATAGCAGTTCCATTTCTTCACACTCCGCTTCTTTCAGGCGACGCTTTTTCTCCCGAAAGAGGCGGGTCTGCTGTTTCCACTTCTGTTTATAACGTTCCACGTTCTGTCGAGTCCCTTGCTGCAGCATTACCGCCCTCACTGCATTCTTCTCCTCCAAAACCGTTCTGCACTCTTCGTCGAACCATTCGTTCCGTCGATTCCGTTCCACGTACCCGATGGTGCTCTCGGCTGCGTCGTTGATGGCTGCTTTCACTGTACTCCAGCAGTCCTCTAGAGGGGCCTCATCGAGCTCGCCCTCGTCTGGCAACGCGGCCTCGAGATTCTGCGCGTATGCTGAGGCGACATCCGTTTGCTTCAGTCGCTCTAGGTTGTACCGTGGCGGTCGCCGGTACCGTACATTGTTGATGACGGAGAGTTTTGGGCGCAGTTTGACCATCATCAGATAGTGGTCGGAGTCGATGCTGGCGCCACGATAGGTCCTGACGTCGATAATGTCGGAGAAGTGCCGTCCGTCAATCAGAACGTGGTTGATTTGAGATTCCGTCTGCTGTGGTGAACTCCAGGTGTAACGATAAGGAGGCTGTGTTGGAAAAAGGTGCTTCGTATGGCCATATTTTTGGAGGCAGCGAAATCAATGAGTTGATTTCCTGGTCTACCTAAGCATTTAAATCTCCTATGATGATCTTGACGTCGTGGCTTGGGCAGCGGTCATACTCGCGTTCGAGATGCGCGTAAAATGCGTCCTTGTTATTATCAGTGCTTCCGGAGTGTGGGCAGTGCACGTTTATTATGCTAAAGTTGAAGAATCGGCCCTTGATCCTCAACCTGCACATTCTTTCGTTGATCGGCCACCAACTGATCACGCGCCTCTGCATATCACCCATTGTAGGGTCTTAGTAATCCTTGAGTTATGAAGATTGACATTGCTATTGAATAAACCATTATTATTATACCAACCACTAACAGAAGTAGTCACGTCTCTACAAATGGCGACGAGGATTAAACTTTATTTCTAATTGAAAGTAAGAAGTGTTCGGGAAATATCCATGAATTGTCCATTTTCAAGATTTGCGGTTCAAGAAAATCGGTGATGTACAGCCAGCTCAAACAGAAGACGGAGCATTTGGAGCATGAAACAACGGAGGATAATCCATTCTACGTGTGTGATTGCTGGAGGAACTGGGCAAGAAAGCAACAATAGCTGCCGGGATATTGCAGGCGTTGGCACCGCTATATTCATTTCGAATGCTCAGTTGGAGAGCTGTCGGACAGCTATCGCCGTGACGAGCAACAACGACGTTCTTAAGTCAGAAATTCACACCATCCAGATAAGTAACAATTGTTTGAATTTCTATTTTATAGATTGTGCTTGAATTAAGAACAAATCAATGAAGGATTTGTTGCGTTGGGGTAGTTATTGTAGTAACTTGTGCTAGTCAGTATACTGTAAATGCTGTTTTATTTTGCTCGACTAGTAGGGTAAATGATGATGGTTGGACCAACTTCAGGTATTTTGACACATAGTCAACATGTAAGTCAATATTTTTTTATGATCGAATCGCAATAACATACCAAATATGTAGTTGGCAGAAAGCTCTACTCCTCTAGTTTACGAAAAGCTCGGAAAATACCTAAATTACACGAAAAATAATTAAATAATTCGTTTTTTACGAGTTCAGAATTTTGATGTAGGTTGGACCAACGCAGATATTGGTTGGACCAAAAAATAATCATGGTTGGACCATGATGTCTGAATATTCTAATATCAGGCGAAAGAGTGCCGAAAACAATAGGTATTCATCAGGAAACAAGGTAGGGTTTGGGACCATTTGAGCTGGTGCACCTATTTTGGGCACTTGCTGCTATAACGCAGTCAATTTTGAACCGATTCACTTGATTTTTGAGACACGATCAGATACACCCAGTATCTAGCCATGTTCAAAAAGTCAAGTCAATCGGTATGAAATTGACTGAGTTATAGCAGCAAGTGCCCAAAATAGGTGCTCCTGTCCAAATGGCCCCAGACCCTAGATGCCATCGGCTTCGTGACTGCACACATTTCAAGAAAACCTAGGAACTCTGAAGGTTCGAGGAAACTAGAGAAATCCACCCCCCTGGACCGATGGAAATGAAGGGTTGAGATTTCAGAGAAGTTTTAATTGGTCTTATAAATTATCTATAAACATTACGAATATTAAGAATTAAGTGTACTACATACTAAGGTAGAATAAATAGAGATTAATGTCCCACTTGCCAAAGAATATTTTTGCCACACAGACGCAGCCTAGGATGCAGCTCTTGGTAGGTAAGCGAGCATTCACTAGTCTACCATATGTCGATTTAGGGCAGATATTCATTGTGGACTCAGGATGATGATAAAATTAGGTAGATAGCAGCGACAATCCTAAATGCATACGATGGGCTTCGGTGGGAGACTGGTGAGTAGCTATTTGCTGACCTGTGACACTGCCCTGGTTCTCTCAATCTGGATCTTGGTGGACGCACTAAGGGGAAACCGGCCGTCGAGATTAGCTCAGCTGTTTGGATCTACGGGACAAGGCGACGACTTCTTTGGCAAGCCGATTCAGGATTAGGTAGGTTTAAGTATCCGGCGGAGAGTAGTACGAGCGGCAGCTCTTTGGTGCACTATTTTGGGAACTCGAAATCTTGTTGAATGTCACCGCACGCGAAGAAAATAGTAAATAAACTGCATTAGTCCTAGCAACCAGCATGGTAACCACAAGGTCCAACCACAATCATTCGGTGGACCAACCATCATCATATTCATTTTGTCTAATTTTACTAATTTATTGAATTTTAAGTGAAAAAATATTAATTTCCAATACGTCATCATGAAGTTCATAGATTTTCGCGGAAGTATAACGGAACACATATATAAATTCAAAACAAAATATCTTTGCCGCAGAAGTTACAAATTGAGTAATTTTGTTGTCCAAGCTACGCTTCTAGTCAGCCAAATCAAAATCCTTAATTAATTAAATGTTTTAGAGATATACTACATAGAATCCATTTGATTTCAATAAAGATTAAGCTATGTTTTGACAATAGTAAGACTTCGACTCAAGTTTTAAACAAAAAGTTGATCAAATCTGTAAATTTCCAAATTGGTCCAACCATGATCAGTATTTCAGTTGGTCCAACCATCATCATTTACCCTAAATTAAAAAAAAATCTGGCGAATGAATTAAATGACATTAAATTGAAGGGTCCAGATTAAAAAAAAAACAACAACTTCATATAGGCGAGTTATTGAAAAATAAAATACACCATCTATACTAACAAATTTAGTCGTGCCACAGTGCGGTTTTTGTTGTTAGTGCCAGCAGAACGTATCATTGTGGTTTATTTGCATGATTCGTTTTGTTTGAACAAACGTAAGCGAATCTAAACATGACCGTCATACTGAGGGACTTGAACCTTTATTCATGGTTTGTGAGCACAAATCTTTAAGATTCATAGACGAACTCATCTGAGTTTGTTCAATATATTCGTTTTGCAAGTAAGAAAAATCAGAATAAAACAAATGCAGTAAGGTTCGTTCTTCGTTCTTCAGATGTGAGTCTCTTGTTTTTGTATGCAAATTCAAAAATAAGATTAGAGAATTATAACTTGAGTTTTCAATCATGAAACTAGTTACCAACCAAGTAAAACATTCTTCTCTGAAAATCGGAAAATTTCATGATCACATTGATGAAAGCAGGATTTAATACTGTTCGCACTTCATAGAAAACGGAATTCGGACACTTAAGAGAAACTCGCTACCGACATAGAAAAACACTCATTTATTAGACGAACAGATACTACTGTATTTAGCAATACAAAACGAGCGATACGAGGCGTACTTTTAGCGGTGGTATACTTATTTTGATTGACTAAGCTGTACCTACAGGCTCGATCATAGCGTAGTATGAAACGTACCGAAAAACCAGCGTACGGAAAAATGAGACCATTAACAGTACGGTGACAATGGAGCATATTAAGAACTCAGATAGTACTCATTTCCTGCCTTGGTTGATCAAATACTAATAGATTAACATAATTGAAAATAGATTAGAAGTTATAAAATTAAACTACAATTCTTGTTGGTGATTATCGTTTTCTCTGATGGACCCCGGATTCTTAGGAATAAAGTTCACTGTGAGGAAGGGTTCATTCATTGGAACGAATACTTTGTCCCATTGCTTTACCTAGAATCTTAGGGATGAAATCCATTTAAAGATAATTTGGACACGGTGCATGAAAATAAAAATGTTGGCTCTCAGGGATGACTCCAAAAACCTGACGATTGGCCCCAGATTCTAAGGGATACAGTTTAAGGCAAGAAAAGTTTTTTAGGTAAATGCAATACTCTATTGTAAACCGCGGAATCTTAGGGATGAAGCCACATCGAGAAGGTGCGGACCCAGAGCAACTAAATAAGCGTGAGTCCCAGAGGCGAACCTTGAGGGATGAAGCTCACAGATTATGCGGAACCCTGGTTGGGATGAAGTACACTGGTCGGTGATGACAGTGGAACCCAGACTTAGGGATGAAGTACGCAGGAATAATTCAAAGGCGATCCTTTGGAATATAGCGGAACCCTGTTGTTGGAATGAAGTACACTAATCTAAAAAGATAGTGGAACCCAGACAAAGGGATGAAGTACACATAATAAACCCGGAGGCGATCCTCGCGGGAAAGAGGTATCATTGAGACCTAGAGGCGATCCTCATGTGCCAAGGTGGAACCCAACATATGGGATGATAGTACACCATTACGAGAACCGGAGGCGATCCTCGCGGGATGATTCTCGACTATCAGATTGAGACCTGGAGGCGATCCTCAGGATGATTCTCAATGTCTGAAACAGAATTTTATTTTTTGTAAAAATTAGTTGAAGTAATTGTTTATTTAATATAGAAAAGAAAATATCAAGAGCACATGAAGTACACCATTCTCTATAAGGAATTCAAGTATAAAACGAGCAAGAAATAAATAGAAAAAGAGAGACAAATATTACTACCAAGAAGAAAAAGAGACGGTCCACTTAAAAATATATAAATTATTCAACTCTGAATATGAAGCATACATCAACCACAGTGCAACATAATCTAAATAAGAAGATAAAACACCAAGGAGAAGAAGTAGAAGATCATAGGCGAAAAGATGGAAATATGAAGGAGCATAAAAAAAATAAATAAAAAAAAATAATTGGACATTTCTGTTGAATAATTCTTATATATTACTTTATTCTAGATTGAGATGCAAGATACGAATATACACTGTCAAGAATGGGAATGCACGAAAACCTTAAGGCTTTTTACGGCATCATCAGCATCGGCAGCCATGTTGGATATGAGCCTAAAAATTTCAAAGTGATAATTCTCAGCCACCAAAGCGAATATTCGTATGAAAAAGTATCATCCTATATGCTCACTCGCAGTGATTGCGATGATACTTTTTTTGCTGCGTTGCTGCAGAAATGACAGTTTTTTATCACTTCAAAAATGCGAGGCAAACAATCATTGAAAAGCAAAAAGTCAATGATTCGTTTGAAAACTTAGTGATGCAGTAAGACACCTTAATGAAGTGACTAGGTTCCCTGGATGACGTGATCGGATTGCACTGGATGTTTTAACATGATCCATGAAGCTGTACAATATAAAGTTAGATCTATGAAAGAAGGGAGAGATGTAGGGTCTTAGTAATCCTTGAGTTATGAAGATTGACATTGCTATTGAATAAACCATTATTATTATACCAACCACTAACAGAAGTAGTCACGTCTATACACCCATCACGATGAAAGCCAAGATGAAAGCTGTTCCCAGGTTACGTGTGTTGCCGCAGCTCTGGTAGATGGTATGATTACCTCTAAACGTTCGCACCATGGATCCTGTCCAACACACCTCCTGCAGCGCTACGATGCCGAACCCGCGGTCCTTCAGTAGATCGGCGAGTATGCGGGTGCTCCGAAAGAAGTTGAGAGATCGGCAGTTCCACGTACCGAGTTTCCAATCGCAAGTCCTTTTTGTTCGCTGGGGTCGTTGCTGTTGGTCTCGGTTCGTATTATTCTGTTGCTGATTTTCCGTTACAATGGTTGCTTACGGCTGGCTCGTAGGGCCTGACATCAACCCCCTACTTTCTGGAGCACCATAGTGCACAGTTGAGCTTAGAGTCCTTCCCTGGCACTCGGACGTTGATCATCCGCCCCTAACATGGGCATCAGACGCTGTTGTTACCAAAGTTCCCACGGGGGTTGGTTACCCGATCTTCCCTAAGGTTGCTCATAGTTTCCGGCTGGTACCACTAGGGGGTAGGGATAGGAGTTGCTGGGCAGAGGCTAGTGGATCATAATAGGATCTGAATTGCGCAGCATACCCAGCCATTACCGTGCCGATTTTGTAAACCACGCTAATATCTTATACTGTTAATTATTTTAATAATATGGATTGAACTCAAAGTTAAGCCTTCATCTAAGGGTCCAGTCAGTGTCCAAAAATTTAAAGGGTAAAGTACAAGTTCATGCAATGATAGGCAGAGAAAGTCATTTTATTAACAACGATGCACGTGGAAGTGCTCAGAGAACACAACGTTAAAGATGAGACAGGTCAAATTCCAATGGGAACGTAGAGACAAAGCAAAAGAACCAGGAGAAGCTCTTCACAAACCTCTCAACCTAAAATGTGCATAATAAACTGCGACGTTCAGTCAGCAGTAACAAGCTTGCCAAACTGCGCCCATTTGTCTAGTCCAGTTCTTGCTTCCCCTATTTTGAGACCTTCGTAATTGTTACCACATGTGTGTGAACCCACGCAACGCAGGTCAGTTTTGAAGACGCACTTGCTTCGCTCGTGCAGAAATTAAGCGTTCTCCATACCTGATTCCTTTTCAACAATTTCACAGTGAAGTTCAAGTGAGTTGAAACCTTCCGCAGTCATACCTGCTGTCCGCGAGCAATATTTGCATCATCTTGTGCGATATTCAAAGATTAAATCACGCCATCATTTTTTTTTCAATATAACTGTGCGAAAAAGTGTTATTCGCTCATCTTAAGTCGTAAAGCGGATCCAACGACTAATACTGATAGCGTGATAGAGGCTATCTTTTGTGAAAATCATTGAATTTCATCAGTGCGATTAAATCCCTTAAAGCAAAATATCAGGGAATCCAGACATGGCTGCTACAATGGCTGAATTGAACCTCTACTCACGTTTTTAAAGTCATATACCTATACCTACACTTTATTAGCTTAGCTAGAAAAACCAAACGCAGTGTTAGGTATTGATTAGATGCGTGCCCCTGTAATTTATATGTAACGAAAATCGGATTCCAAGATGTTTCACCTTAAGATGAGATAGGCCTTTGTCGACCGTCCAATGGGCGATGATTGAGTTTAAATTAACAGTTGGGTGTGAATCTCCGTTACCGTTTCGAGAAGCTATCAGCTTCGTTGATTCCCTTGGCACAAAACTATTCAAACGGGCGCTATTTGTCGGTAATAGTTATTTGGATAGGGTATTTGAGCTTATTTGAAAGAACTTTTGCTACCGGAACCATATAATCTAGTGTGGCTGTTCGCTTCTTTTGGAATCGAGGCACACTTTCGTCTTTATTTTTTTCTTCTTGAGATAACTTTTGTGGAAGGTTTTAATGAATTTCAGTTCGAATTGCCTGGAAAGTTGACTACAACTGGAACACACTTCCATTCTGTGAACGCTTTCTGCGGTGTTACCCAATGCTCACATCGAGTTGAAATACCCCTTGCGGAATGTATTTATTCATCAGATATTAGCGACGACGTCTTAGTCTTGTTCGCGGTTTTTTCCAGGAGCATGTGCCAAAGCATAGGTAGTAATTTTCCGAACCTAGACTACAGACTTAAGAGTTGGATTGTTCTGTTTTCGAGATTGGACTGAAACAGTGAGACTGTGAACTTAGTGGTGACTGGAAGGCATTTTTAACATGAGGAATCAATCATTCCACTTGCTGCTTGGATAGACTTCGGAAATCTTAATCCCGGGAGGAGTATCAGCTCGAAGAAACTGCAGTACAAATACCGATCTCTTGTCACCAAAGTTACGGTTCAGGTTTGAGACTGAGTTTAATCTAGAAATATTCAAGTGTTGTGCTTCAGATTGTTCAAAAATTGCGCTGTTCATGAAATTGTCACAAAATGGTGGACATACTATCATCGATTATGAAAGATTTTGGATCATGGCAGCTGAGGGCGATTCTGCTGATATACCTGTGCAAAATACCTTCGTCATGGTTCATGGCGTGTCTCATCTACACGGCTCCTGCGCCAAAACACGGTGAGTACTTTTTGGGCATCCAAAAATTCGTCTGTGTTCTAATGCAAATCATGTCTCGGTTGAAGGTGATTTCTTCTGCAAGCCACCGTTGTCGATCAGCTCTCACTACGACGAGACCAAGTGGATCCAGGCATCTCATCCGGTGATGGAGAAAATAAATGATGATGAGTACACCGTCGACTATTGCAATGTGTTCGAAAATAGTCTGCAGGTGAGTTATTTGATTTGTTTCATGATAATTTCATTTTTAATTGAATTGTAGAGTATGAGTAGTACCCTAATAATCTGCATCCATATTCAGTCAATTTAAAAACAGACGATCACGGCGGTTGTTTCCGTGAGTCTTGTTATCATGGTTGTTCAGTCATAACACAATACACAAAAATAAGAATCAAAACCAAAAGGGCCAATGTCAATTCCATCATTAGAGATAGAAAAGTGTGGCCAGTTTGAAACGGCGTAATAACCCGAAAGCACAGCTTGCACAGTGGCCAATTTCTCCTAATAGGTGATAATAAGTTGTTTAAAATCGCAGCTGTGCGCAATGCGGAACACTGACTATATTTAAGTCCGGTGACTTTCCTTAATTTGATTCACAACTTTTATGAGCAAATGACTCAGCTCATTGAATGTCTGCCGCGTGATAGCGCAAAGAACCAGTTTTAAAACAAGCGGTCATGACTATGAGAGCTAAGTGTCGCACGTACTTAAGAAAAGTTCAACTAGTTGTAACTTTCTGTAAATTGAATCGAAAATTCTCGAATTTCCACTGTCAGTTCATTATATTTATAATGGTACAAATCTGGGTAGGATTGGGCTATTCTACTTAATGTTTCTGGTAAAATGTATCCAAACTGTTCTTGAGCTTACATCAAAAAGTTTACGGGTGTAATAGTAACTGCTTACATCATACAAAGCTGTGATTTGTAATTTACAATTAAGAGTTTCTAGGTCATCCAAACAGCGGCTAGAGTTTATATTTGATTGCGTATAGTAACGTTACACGTTACATTACATATTATGAAATATTTACAGGATTTCCTGTAGATGTAGAAAATTTATGAAGCTGTTGTTGAGTTCAGAAGTAGATGATAATAATATTAATGTATCCATCATATGAATCTGCTAGACGTATTGAATTCAGTCATGTTTACTAAGTTCATTGGGATGTAGATATGTAGATACTCATGAAAACATTTGCGCACCAACATTTCTAAAGGGCGTAACTGCTTTTTGAATCAAAACCTGTGGGTGGATCGTATTTTATCCCGTCCACGTAATCTATCACCCATATAACAATTTGGATCATTACTCGTAAATTAATAGCACTAGAAACCATATTTTGATCCTATCACGCGTGCTAGGCAATGCATGTTTCACCAATTTCTAGTACGCTAAAGTGAAAATCTAAGAATTTACTTAATTATATTGAAAAGCTTCGATGGGATGCAACGTTGATCTTCGGTACGGCCTATTGTTTTTCGAGCGCTAGAACCACTTATTCTCCCATAAAAAAATATTTCTCCTGAAGTACGATCTCCGTTTGTTCACTAATCTTACTTTCAGATTTCATTTTCGGAGTCAAATTTTCACAAAACTATGAAAAAGTCACTATAACTAAAGTTCGTTCCTAATTTAGTAGCGAAAACAACACAATCAAACTATTGTGTTATCTTTTTAAAGGCAATAACAATAACAATAGAAATTAGCGTGCTCGGCAAAGTTCCATCATGCCGCTCAAAGTGTTGCCACAAATAATGCCTAATTTGCTAAGCCCAGTTATCGGGCTGGTGGGGTATGGAAGCTTAAGCTTCAAAGCACAATTTAATTATGTTGCACGCAATAGCTTCTAGTTTTAACGCTTAAAGATAGCTCTATTTTACTGTATTTTAAGGCGCATTTTGCCGTTAGGTCTCAGAAACCATCAACAGGAGCAACATTGAAAGAACATAACATTGTACTTCGAATGAGTGTAATCAGTTTTGTACCTTTTAATTCCGCCCTAACTGCTTATCCTTTGACAGATATGTACGCGTATTTTGACTACCACTTGTAATCTTCCTCAGTGTCAGTTTCCCACTAATCCTCAGTTATGGTACTGAGGAAGATTACAAGTGGTACTCGAAATGCGCGTATCTGTCAAATGATAAGCAGTTAGGGCGGAATTAAAAGGTACAAAACTGATTACACTCATTCGAAGAAGGTAATCTGCTTAGAGGGTTCGAAAAGTTGGTACAATATAACATTGTACGGTTTCCACAACACAACATAACAAAAGAAAGCCAACTTCAAACTTGGTGTAGCAGAAAAAGCTACTGACACATGTGAAGATCTGTTGAGATGAACATTAGAGTTATTAAATTGGTCTGGACTATTCCAAAATTAATTTGAAGTAGTTTATAAAATTTCAAGTGCATTTTAGGTTATAGTTGGATATGTGACGTTACAGTTCATAGTGCAAAACTATAGTAGCGAATGTAGCTATCAAGGCTGGGACTAAACTTCACGATAGTTGAACGACTCTGAATATCCCGAAAAAACATAATAATATCTACAGGGGATAGACAAAATAATCGGAACAGACAAAATTTTCACTTTAAAAAAAAATGGTAAACTAGCTGTAACTTTTCGAAAAAGGCATTGAAAATTCTTAAATAACTGTAAGTTTTACAACTATCTATGGTTCACATTTGAGAAAGATCGGGCTATTCTACATGAAATTAGCAAATATCCTAGTAAAAGACATGATTATCTGATAGCCAACTTTAAATTGTTATATCTCCGGAATCAATGGACCGAATGCAATGAAATAATGATCTTTGATAAACGTTTAACATAACATAAAATTGTTTATAAGAAAAAAAGTTATAGCAATTTAATTTATTATATGAATTTTTGGTAAATTGATCTATTTTTAACATGTATCACATAACTTTTTTCATTGATTTGTCTTTATTAAAGAGACTTTCAGCCCTTGGCTGGTTCGTCTCTAACACTTTTTTTTTTCAATTTATTGCTAGATATTTTGTTACTTCCTTTCAAAACATACCCATATTCAAGTCAACTAGAGGGAACTTAAATAAACTATCTTGAATTTCGAAACGATGTTGAAGTTTTGGCTCATTTAGTGTTTTATTAGAAAAATAATCAAATCGCTATATTTTTTTCCGTGTGAACAATTTTAAGATAAGTACACCGTTTTTCGAAGGTCATTATATAAGACACAAATGCTCAAAATTTCATTACATACGGTTAATTGAATCCGGGGATATAACAGTTCAAAGTTGGCTATAGGATATTTCTGCCTTTTACTAAAATATTGTCTAATTTCCTGAAAAAGAGTCTGATAGCATAGCATAGCATGAATACTTGCACAAATCTTGGATGGAGTTGCAAAGCTGAATATTTCCATTGACATTGCTGATGTCGCTACTATCTACAATGTCATAGATTCACTCAGCTCCACACACCTGGCCAAGTCCTTGCAAGCATTTATAAATCCCTTCATCAACTTAGAAAGAGCCCAGAACTGAAGCATCTTCCAATAGATAAAAGGATGTTGAAAATAGCGAATTTTCAACTTATATGCAGTTATATAGTAAATATACTGAAGAAGAATTATTTATAAATAAATAATATTGGAAAGATCTCACTAATTGTTGTGTGGTTTTTGTGGTTCAATGCCGATCATCTAATTGTCTTGATTAATGTTCTTCTCTGTAAAGAACAACACAATACTTAGCAAAGAACAACACAATACTGAATACTAAACACCCGCGCATCTATTGTTTTGATTTTCACTCGAGACAATAGCGAACGCGATCGATTATGCTGCCATACTCACCCCTACAGGAGTGATGCATGCACAGCCAAGAACAACACTATACTCCTAATTTCCTGAAAAATTTCCTGAAAAAGAGTCCGATATTCCTTAATTTTGACTTTTGATACACACCTAGTATGCACTTTTCGAAAAGTTAATTAAGTTAGTTGACCATTTTTTGAAAAGTGTAAATTTGGCCTGTCCTGATCATTTTGTCTATGCCCTGTATCAGTTTTCAAATAGATCAAGCAAGAATAGTTCATAAATCAACGTCCCAGTCAGCACACGATCACTTATGATGTTGCATAGGATGCTAAAGTGGAGGCGATTGGCGTATGTATACTTTGCACGTGGTTAAATGGAACCATGTACGCATATGGTCTCCACTTTAGCATCATATTTAACTTCATATAAGACTTTGTGTTAGCTGAGGTTACTCTCTAATACGGATATAACAGTAGAAACAAGTGCAGATGTTCTGCTCTTTGGTTGGTCTGGGATAACTCATACAAAAGTTAGAATGTTTCGTATAATTTCAACGGGGTCATAGATAATAGTTAGATAACAGTTCAAACAAAGTATGCAGATGTTCCTTTGTTCTTCAAAATTTCACTCATATTGAAAAATATCGAGCCAAAAATGACACATTTTTTTCGTGTTTTGGCTGAAAATGGGACAATATTTAATATGTATGACTGTTTACTCTGCAGAGATTATTCTAAGAATTCATTTAAGATTTTTTCAGTGATTCCTCCATTGATTTTTCAGGGTTTTTTTTAATGTTTTTCTTCTTCTTTATTTTCTGAAAGTCTCTTAAATAAAGATAAATCAATCAATTCTTTATGTTCTATTCTCGCATTTACCGCTTTGGCTTCCATGATTTTTCCAGGGATTTCTCTCTGGATCTTTACAAAGATTCCTCCATCCCGGAATTCTTATTGAAACATATCTCTAGACACTTCCGAGATTCTTCTCTGGGGACTCTTACTGGGGGTTTTCCAGGGGTTTCTCCCGGTAATTTCTTCAAGGGGGTCAAAGCCTGGTTTTTCAGATTTTTTGTATGGGTAAATTTAAAATCGTCGAATATGGGGGGGGGGGGGGGTCAAAACTATGCTTGCCCCCATAAGTTAGTGCCTATGTTTTACACAATCTACTGATCCATTAATTTGCCCGGCATAATGGGAAGAAAGATGCTATCTCTTTTTGAAGTCCGACGAGCGTTAGCTAGTTCGGACAGCAAGTGATAGTCTGTAAAATTGCTCGTTTAGTTTTTGTCGTGTATTCATTCTTCCTTTCGTAGAAAAATTCAAACTTTTTTGGTTGGAAAACTTTATACCGTATGCGTGATAATGTTTGCGCCATCGTACAAATAAGGTTTCCATATCACCTGCACACACAATGTCTTGGTTTTTATTGCATGCACGTAAGTTCTAATTCATATCACAGTAGGTTCCGGGTAAAAAAAATCCGATTTCTTAAGTTTAAAATTTGCACCATGAAGGGGTGGCAGCGGTAGTCGGAACTTGTCCACGCGCAAATGTTATAAAAGACATTTCAGGAGTGTTCAGGAGAACCGTAAAACGGTCTTAGACCGAAAAAAAGCAAGGGCAACTATTCCCAAAGGTCCACTGGGCGTCCAAGGTTAACATGGATTAAGAAAGGCTGTCGCTGCCACTAAAAAGAAGATTTGGATGAATTATATGCGCTCAATGAGAAAAATGGCAAAGAAACGCGAAATCAGCGACTTACGGTGGCGTTTATGATCCTTCGACCATAGAAAAAAAAAACTTACATTATTACCAATGCCATCCAGGTGCTAAGAAAAATGGTAGAAGTAGTCGATTCTATTATTTTCCAGGATTCTTTCAATGAATGGCTGTGTATGTGTAGACTAGACTAGACTAGACTAGACATTATTACCAATGCCATCCAGGTGCTACGAGTAGCGCCATATAAGGAAGTCTTGAATTTGTTCGAACGCAACATCCGTTTTTTTTCGATTTCCGAAAAACTATCGATCCGTACCAAATTCCAGAATCAATAGTTATATTAACTTTTGTTTGTGTGTCAATGTCTACACCATAAGGCAATGTCAAAACAAAAAAATAAACTCAAAAATTGTTAATCTTGACTTTGACACTACCATGAACACTTTTCGACATTTGCGCGTGGAAAAATCACGAGCTAGGTTGCCACTAAGTCATTTTGCAAGTGTTAAACTAAGAAAATCAACACTTTTTATTCACAGCCTACTATGATATGAGTTATAGCTTAAATGCCTGCAAATAAAACCAATACATTGTATTCACAAGTAAAACTGGAACGTTATTTAACGATGGTGCAAACAACTATGATTGTCGTGAAACTTGGGGGGCTCGTAGTTCTTCGAAAATAATTAGACCCGTATTTTTTTTATTTCGTCATTAGCGTAACCAATTTTTAGATTGGATGGTGCTAAAAATCAAGGTTTTAAAAAACTAAAAAGTTTCAAAAAATTATAACTTTTGAACCAGCTGACCGATTTTAAACTTTTTTTTTTTTGTTTGTTTGAAAGCTATTGAATTGACTGGACTCGAAAAAAGTGAGACACTAAAAATAATGTATAACTTTTGATTGCGTTCACAAAAATAGCTGATTTTTTAACCAGGAATAGCATGTTATGTGTTAATGCCCTAATGTAAATGTTATGTGTTAACGCCCTAATGTTATGTGTTAATGCATTAAAAAATTTATCAAAATCGGTTCAGTATTGGCGCAAATATTGTCGATACAATAAAATGGGATTTTGGAAATTTTGGGCTTCCATTTTAAAAATTGTTTAGGCTATAACTTGGTTGTTAGCTTATCAAAACGTCTGAAAATTTGACTGTAAATTCTTCAAGTAAGTCATAATAAGTGGTGAGAATTTCATTATAATCGGTTCAGTACTTTTTTTTTTAACAATTCAAACCAAAAAAACGGGGTTTTCAAATTTTGAGCACTTTTTAACATTATAAAATCAGTGTGCATTATTTTGACTGTAGTATTGGCAACATTGTCCCGATTTTTAGTTTGAAACTTTGACAGTGTAAAATCGTTGTGTTAATCTGTTCTCAGTAAAAATTTCAGCCATTTTGATTGAACATTTTAAAAGTTAGAGCAGTTTGAATGTCACTCTGCTTATTGTGACATAGTGCTACATATATGGCTATAGCTTTTTAAAGGTCAAATAAATCAAATTGAATGAAATTTTGACACAATACATCTACATACATCCTTTTTGTACAGAAAAATTTTCATTGAAATCGGTTCAGTATTTTTGGCTCTACAGTTTTAGGTAAAAAATGTGATATTTTTTAAAGTGTTTGTTTGGCCCAAGATTCTCAAATGGTAAGTCTTTTGTTTCGACGATATCTCCGGCAAAACTTAACAGATTTTGATGAAATTTTTATGGTATTAGCTACACATAGTGTACTATTTCTGGCCAAAAAATCAGCTATTTTTGGGCACGCAATCAAAAGTTATACATTATTCTTTGTGTCTCATTTTTTTTTTCGAATCCAGTCTTAAGTCTTTATAAATACATTAAAGGGTTGAAAAATATGATTTTTTAAGGTTTTTTTTACGTTTTCATTGTCTCGGGAACAAAAGGGTGGGTGACGTGGTTTCATATTTTTATCAGAATGTTTAGGAAACTTGGCATAACATATAAAAAAAAATCAGAAATGTCACTGTGATATCAAATGACATTTTTCGAAGATAGTCCGTGACATTTACTTTAAATACACAGCGAAACAAAATTGAACTACTGGTCTGTCTCAAGAGCAAACTTATGTGTCTCCGACAGATTTTGGGCCACTGAATCCGAATCCGGGCTTAGATTTGCTTTATCACGTCATAATTTTTAGCCATACCTCAATTTATATGGCAAAATAGGCTATTTTGGGCTTTTTTGACTGCAAGCTATTAACCCTCTAATCCCAACCCCGCCTTTAGACGGGGTATAGTTTGAGTATTTTTGTAATTATTGTTTAGTGGGCAATCAAAATTTTTATATTTTTGGCTGATATTCAGGACTGTTCTGTATATCTCAAAACGGTTTTTGGTGTCTTTTAAACCGTATTTACATTTTTCAGAAATCATTGAAAAATTGATGTTTTAGTCACCTTTCAGATGTCATTGATTATTTCGTATTGAATAGCTACAATTAACATGTTTTAAAGTTTTCCCAAATCATTCTGTCATAGTAAAATAGTTTAAGGGAGTCGAATACAATCTTAACTTATTTTTCTTAAAATTACACGGAAAATAAATTTTTCAGCGAAAAAAAATAAAAATTAAAATGTTTCAACAATAATCGTAAAATCTCAAAATGTTTTCGTCTCGAAAAATACGCCACCAGGCTTCCAGGAAAAATATAAAAGTATGGGGATGTTTGAAAATAAAAAATAAAAAATAAAAATTAGAAAAATCAAAAACCGAAATTGACAAAATCGAGAATTAAAAAGAATCTTACAAAACATGTTTTAATTCACCCTTTTCGTCGAGCGTTCGTGCGAGACAGTCGAAATTTCTCGGTCGTCCGGTTTGTCTTCGATACTTTCCAGTTCGGTGGCTATTTTTCGGCGTGCTAGTGTTTCAAGTGTTCACATTTCAGTGATTATCCCTAGTGGGACGAGTGCGGTTGGCTAGGCCACAATTTTTACCGCAACAGTTTGTTTAATTCGAGTGAAATTCTCGTTTTCATCGTAACACGTGGCGCATTGTCCGATTATCGTGCGCAGCACCCCCCGCACACCGCGCCGCTCGCGCGGCCGTGATCGGCTTTTTCCAGTGAGTACCCAAGCTCATCGTCGTCGACAGCAGCAGCCCACCGAGAGAAGAGCAGAGAGCGTTCCGCCGCACACCAACGTCGGCGCTCAGCAGCAGCTCGCCTCCTCCCAGTGCGGGTGATCCGATCGCTTGGACCTGTCGTCGTCGAGCCTGTGGCTAAACAGAGTGCACAAAGATAAGTACATAAAGTTACCCCTCGTTGTTCCCCCCTCTCCACTGACTCTTTGATTAGATTTAATCTAAATGTATATAAAAATGCAGTGGCATACGTGGGACCGCGCATAACTTGCGAACGGAAGGTCCGATTTTGGTCGTCTTAGTTTTGTTCTGTTAGTTTTCACCCAAGGAAGGTTTATGAGGTCTAAAACATGGGCAAGTTGAAAGTTTTTGAAAATCGGGTTTTCATACATTTTGAACGGGGACTTGGGCTTGGCTAGGGACTTGAAACGTCAAAAAACGCAGTAGGCAAGACAAAGTTTGCCGGGTACAGCTAGTTTGGTATATAAGCAGTTTTTTTCCTCGCTTTTCCTGTAGCGTTAATTTTGTCCCTTGATTTTTTTTTTTTTTTGATTATTTCGCCCCCGTGATAAGTGTTAGTTTAAGATTTTTGAGTGCCCTGTGGTGGTAGTTAGCTGCCACAATGGGCGATGATGATGATGGCGGGGGTACATCGTACCGCATCAACGAAGCTTTGTTATTGGCATCGGATTGCTCGAGCCAACAAGGCGATATAAATGCTAACCCCTTTGATTCCCTTCACCCTGGTGCTTCTCCAATGGACACCAACAGTAAATCTGTTTCGACGTCCCCCCGCCTCAAGGCCTACCCTCCCGACTTTGGCGGGCCATATGTTGTTTTCTTCCGACCCAAAGGCAAACGTTTGAACACCGTTCAAATCAGCAAGGATCTGACTAAGCGGTATTCTTCCGTTGTCTCCATTGACATGGTCGGTACAGCTAAGCTTCGGGTGACAGTAGGCGACCGAAAACACGCTAATGAGATTGTGGCCTGCGAGTTGTTTACTCTTGAGTACTTCGTTTACCTACCGAGCGCGTCGATTGAGATTTCGGGGAAGGTCGCCGACGCATCTTTGACCTGCGAAACGATCATGCAAGGCTGTGGTCGTTTCCATAACCCTTCTCTACCTCCTGTCCAGATACTGGATTGCCGGCAACTGCATTCGGTATCCCAGGAGGGCGAGAAGAAGGTTTACACACCATCTGAAGAATTTTGCGTGACCTTCTCCGGATCTGCATTACCAGATCTGCTGGTGATTGGCAAACTTCGGCTACCTGTGAGGCTGTATGTACCGAAGGTAATGAATTGCATCAATTGCAAGCAGCTGGGCCACACCGCCCAGTACTGCAGCAATAAACCTCGCTGTGCAACATGCGGCGAGAGACATGTGGACGGTGCGTGTAAAACGCCGCCCAAGTGTGTTTATTGTGGTAGCGACCGTCCACATGATCTGATTGCTTGCCCAAGGTACATACAGCAGAAAAAACATCAAAAACGGTCGTTGCAGCAGCGATCACGGCGAAGCTACGCCGAAATGCTGAAAAAAGCTGCCCCGGCCGTTGAATCCCGTAACATCTACTCCTCTTTATCTCTCGATGATCAGGGCTCTGACTCTGAGGTCGGGGACGGGGTTCCCTTTGTTTTCAAGGGTGAAACGAGGAAACGGATGAGGCTCCAGAGACCCACCAAAAAACCTCGGAATCTGCCTAGCAGTGACCCCCAACCCACCGTGACAAATTCTAGGAGTGTTAAGAAAGGCGCCAAACGTTCACCTCCTGGATTCAAAATCCAAGATGAACGCGATTTTCCTTCGCTCCCGGGAACATCAAAAATCCCAGATGTCCCAATTTTTTCGACTTCTCAGCCAGAGGGACAGCAGGAACCAGGAACAACCCCTTGGTGCTCCGATGTTTACGCTTTCTGGCATCGTAGACATCATCCTAAACTTCTTTAATGCTTCCGACTCAGTGAAGAGCATTGTCAAAGCATTTCTTCCTTGTGTGTCCCCTCTTTTGAAGCAGTTGGCTTCTAAAATGCCCCTCCTTGCGACATTCGTATCTTTCGATGGCTAATTTAACCACCGAGGTCGAAGATATGATTTCTGTGCTACACTGGAACTGTCATAGTATCGTACCAAAATTAGACGCTTTCAAATTTTTAATTAACAATTTACAATGCGATGTTTTTGCGCTATCCGAAACATGGCTGACACCTGATGTAACCTTACCTTTTCCCGATTATAATATCATTCGCCTTGATCGATCCGACTCATACGGAGGGGTGCTTTTAGGGATCAAAAAGCAGCACTCATTTTACAGAGTCGATTTCCATCCGATGACGGGCATCGAAGCCGTCGCATGTGAGGTGACTATCCGAGGTAAAACCCTCAGTGTTGCCTCCATATATCTGGGATCTCGCCCACATCTGCTCGGTTATGCCTGAGCCACGGCTGCTTATGGGAGATTTCAACTCCCATGGTACAGGCTGGGGGGAACTGTACGATGACAGCCGTTCAACTTTGATATATGACCTCTGCGACGACTTCAACATGACAATTTTGAACACCGGAGAAGTTACGCGAGTGGCGCCTCCAGCTAAAGATGGCAGTCCTAGAGACAGCCGATTAGACCTCTCAATCTGTTCGAGCTCACTATCGCTGGAGTGCTCATGGAGGGTTATCCAGGATCCCCATGGTAGTGATCACCTTCCGATCGCTGTTTCTATTTCCAATGGTTCACGGCAACCTCCATCTATCGACATTTCCTACGACCTCACGAAACACATTGACTGGGGGAAGTACGCGGAAGCAATTATCGACGGTGAGCAATCGGTAGAAGTCCTTCCACCGCGGGAAGAGTATCAGTTTCTATCAGAACTGATCATCAGTAGCGCGCTTCAGGCACAACGTCGGCCAGTGCCAGGTCCATCGGCTCGCAGGAAACCCCCCAATCCGTGGTGGGATAGCGAGTGTACAGAAATCTATCGCGAAAAATCCGCTGCGTTCAAAGAGTTTCGGAAACGCGGTTCGGTCGAAAACTTCAAGCGGTACGTTTCCCTTGAAAGCAAGTTTAAAAACTTGATCAAGGCGAAGAAAAGCGGTTACTGGCGTCGGTTCGTCGAGGGTTTATCGCGCGAGACATCAATGAGAACTCTTTGGAACGTCGGGAGAAGAATGCGTAACGCGTCGTCGGTAAACGAGGATCGAGAAAGCTCTCCTCGGTGGATTCTCAAGTTCGCAAAAAAAGTTTGTCCAGATTCCATACCCGTGAAGCGAATAATTCGTGATGTTTCCGAGGATAGGGACGACATGGATAGGCCGTTTTCGATGGTTGAATTCTCACTTGCTCTTCTTTCATGTAACAATTCCGCTCCAGGAATGGATCGAATTAAGTTCAACTTGCTTAAAAACCTCCCCGACGTCGCTAAGAGGCGCTTGTTGAACTTGTTCAATCAGTTCCTGGATAACAACATCATTCCGGATGATTGGAGGCAAGTGAGAGTGATAGCTATTCAAAAACCCGGGAAACCCGCGTCGGATCATAATTCGTACCGTCCAATCGCGATGTTGTCTTGTCTACGGAAGTTGTTAGAGAAGATGATTCTCTTTCGACTGGACAAATGGGTTGAATCGAATGGCATGTTGTCTGATACACAATTTGGTTTCCGCAGAGGCAAAGGAACGAACGACTGTCTTGCGTTGCTTACTTCAGAAATTCAGCTTGCCTTTGCTCAAAAGCAGCAAATGGGCTCAGTGTTTTTGGATATTAAGGGAGCTTTTGATTCAGTTTGTGTCGATGTTCTCTCCGACAAACTACACGAAAGTGGCCTTTCACCAATTTTGAACAACTTTTTGTATAATTTGCTGTTTGAGAAGCAGATGAGTTTTGCTCATGGCGACTTGACAGTTTCACGAATTAGCTACATGGGTCTCCCCCAGGGTTCATGTCTAAGCCCCCTTCTTTACAATTTTTATGTTAGAGACATAGATGATTGTCTCATGGAAAATTGCACGTTAAGACAGCTTGCGGATGACTGTGTTGTTTCTATAACGGGATCAATAGCAGTCGATCTGCAAGGACCACTACAGGATACTTTGGACAATTTGTCTACTTGGGCTCTTAAGCTGGGTATCGAGTTCTCTCCGGAGAAAACTGAGATGGTTGTCTTTTCTAAAAAACACAAACCGGCAAAGTTTCCGCTCCATCTGATGGGTAAGACAATCACTCATAGCATGTCTTCTCAATATCTCGGCGTCTGGTTCGACTCCAAATGCACCTGGGGGAAGCACATTGTGTATCTGATACAGAAATGCCAAAAGCGAATCAACTTTATGCGAACTATTACCGGAACATGGTGGGGAGCACATCCGGAAGATCTGATCAGGCTGTACCAAACAACCATTCTGTCGGTTTTAGAATACGGTAGCTTCTGTTTTCAATCCGCGGCGAAAACACACTTGCTGAAGCTTCAACGGGTTCAGTACCGTTGTCTTCGGATCGCGTTAGGTTGCATGAACTCAACTCACACTATGAGTTTAGAGGTACTCGCTGGTGTACAGCCTCTGACAGACCGCTTTGCGGAGTTATCGTTCCGGTTCCTCATCCGATGCGAGGTTGTGAATCCATTGGTCATAGAAAATTTCGAAAAGCTGCTCGAACAGAACCCTCAAACTCGTTTTATGAGTGTGTACTACTGGTACATGACGCTGGAGGTAAGCCCATCTCCGGTTAACACCAATCGTGACAACTTCTCAAACTTCGACAGCTCCTCAGTGGATTTTGATCTCTCTATGAAGGATGAGATCACCGGTACTCCGGAATCTTTTCGTTCCGTAGGTATTCCACAGATCTTTGCAAGTAAGTTCGGGCATGTTAGCGGGGACAGACAGTTCTTCACAGACGGTTCGAAAACCGATGACCAAAGTGGTTTCGGTGTCTACAACGAATTTCATAGCGCCACCTACATGCTTCAAAAGCCATGTTCGGTATACATTGCTGAGCTAGCGGCTATATACTACACCTTAGAGTACATTCGCACTCTTCCACCTGAGCACTACTTCATTTTTACCGACAGTCTAAGCTCTCTGGAGGCTGTTCGGTCAATGAAACCGATGAAGCACTCAGCGTACTTCCTGAATGGAATACGCCAAGTCTTGAGTGCTTTGTCCAAACGCTCATACATCATCACCATAGCTTGGGTCCCTTCACATTGCTCAATTCCGGGCAATGAGAAAGCGGACTCTCTGGCTAAGGTGGGCGCTAGCGGAGGCGATATTTACGAGCGTCAAATCGCCTTCGACGAATTTTTTGCATTGGCCCGTCAGGAGACCTTGATCAGCTGGCAACACAAATGGAGAGATGGAGAGATGGGTAGATGGTTGCACTCCATCATTCCACAGGTGTCGAAGAAGCCATGGTTCAAAGGGTTGGATTTGAGCCGCGATTTCATTCGTGTAATGTGTCGGCTGATGTCCAACCACTATTTGTTGAATGCACATACCTTCCGTATTGGGCTCTCAGAAAGCAATCTCTGTGTCTGTGGCGTAGCTTACCAGGATATCGAACATGTCGTGTGGGGATGCAATGAGTATCGTGAGGTCAGATCTGAGCTGCATGAAATTCTCCGGGTCCGAGGAAAACAACAGAAACCCGTTAGAGAAGTGTTGGCAGGACTTGATTTGGAATACATGAACCTGATTTACCAGTTTTTGAAACGTGTTGATGTCAGAGTTTGATGTAGTACGTTCCTTGTTTTCGTTGTCCGCCCTTTGGTTTTGTTGTTCGCCCCTGTCTGTCGTCACCCCCTTCCGTTTGTCCTCTTCTTGTCGTTGTCTACCGATAAAGTCCTCTCTATTTTGTTCCATTTCAGATAAGGACATTTTGCCCCATCAATGTTTTTAGTATAAGTTAGCAAATAATTTAGTTTAAGACCCCTAAATTCCTCCTTCCCAATTTTATTTTATTTTTTTTTATCCCTAACCTCGAAACAGCCGCGAGTACTTCGGCTCCCCAAACTAACATAGCATTAAGGCAGTAAATATTGTAAAATGTAAAATATATTGTAAAAAAAAAACAACAAATGATTTCGGCTCAGTTATGCCCATGAGGCGCCCGAGCCTTCCAAATAAATGAACAAGTAAAAAAAAAAAACATGTTTAAATCGATTTTAGATGTCGAAAAATGATATTTAAATCAAAATAAAAAATTTGGGTATTAGAGGGTTAAGCACGGAAATATTTTTTTAAGCAATCAAAGGGTAAATTGGTCAATTAACATCTGAATTGACGACTCATGCAAAATATTTCGTTTTACAAAATAGAATTTGATAATTTTAAGCGATTTATGTTATGTACGTTATTTCCCGTACAAGTCACTCATCAAAAGCTGCATTCAAGTTTACTTACTAACATGAAATGCTTTAATTTTACAAATTTGATCTGGTAAAACGAAATATTTTGCATGAGTCGTTAATTAAGATGTTAGTTGACCCAATTGCCCTTTGATTGCTTGAGAAAATATTTCCTTGCTCAATGGTTTGCAGTCAAAAAAACCTAAAATTGCATATTTTGCCCGCATCAAAGTTGCAAAAAATTCATCGAAATTCATCCAGACTTGATTATTGATGTGCCTCTTTCTAGTACTACAACGACCCCAACATCACCTCATGGATTCAGTCTAGTGACGACACCAAGCTGGTCCCATGCAGGAAATTCGAACATCACTACGATTACAACTCTATAATTACCCAATTCGATTTGGTATGTTCAAGGTAGGAAATCATACAGCTAAAAGTGTCGATAATAATTAAACTGGTTTTGTTTTTTTTCTTGAAGATACTTTTTAATAGCGTTCACTCAAAGTTCCCATCTGTTTGGCGTGCTCCTTGGCGGAATTATCACCACCCAGCTGATGAAGACGATTAGCCCACGGAACATGATGCTGATGGGTAAGTAGACTTGCCTATTCTACTGCAATGCCCATGAAGTGATTCCACTCTCTTAATCTATTTCAGGAATGTACATCCAGATTGCTATTGGTTGCTTTACCGGTTATGTCGTTGCGTTCGAAATGCACGCACTGTTCCGATGTTTGAGTGCGATTTTCTGCGGTTTCATGTATACTGCCGGAAGTGTTATCAGTAGGTATTGTCGTCGAAAGTTAATTTCGAAATGGTTTGAACGCTTTCTATTGTAGTGAACGACATCACCGGAGGGAAGTTTAAAACCGTCACCGTTTGCATGTTTGAACAGTTTTGGTCAATCGGCGTCATAATGCTACCAGGACTTGCCAGTCTTGTGACCAACTGGTCACAACTATATCTGGCCATCTCTCTACCGACATTAGGGTACATCATTTCTCACAAGTGAGTAACCTTTTGATGCACTCGATCAGAGGTTTCATAACAATCACCTAATCGTTGCATATTCACAGATGGATTCCGGATTCACCAAGATGGTTGCTAAAACATGGAAGGATCCAGGAAGCCAAGGAGTATCTGTTGGAAGCTGCCAGTTGTAACGGAACTGAAGACCGGATTCCACGTGACTTCGATCAGCAGCTGAAAACGTTATCGGAGGTGACTAAAGAACAGCCAGCGCCCGATGCCTGGTGGACGATTTGGGAGGAGAAAGCATCTTGGAAGAATCTCATCTGCGTACATCTTACCTGGGGTATTTTTTGTACCGCGTACTACGGAACGCTGTTGAATATCGCAGCTTTCGGAAGGGAAGATATCAAGATCAATACTGTGGTTGCAGGTCCGATTAAGAAAAGACATTATGTGTATATGCAATGTTAATGAGGCTCTTTTATCCGACACAGGTGCATCGGAGATGACCGGAGCATTCATTGGGCTATTGCTCATCATGTTCACTAGCAAAAAGTGGCTTTGGTGTGGATTGTTGAACGTTGTTTGTGGCTCCATGGCATATATGGCGTGGATAATTCCACCGGAAGGTTTGTGAGTCTGAAATAAGAACCATATTCTAAACATTCACTGCGATGCATTATCTTACTTCTAGTTACAGGAGACTATCGAGTAGCTCTTCTAATGCTTACGGCAATGGCCTCAAAGGTGAGCATATCTTGTAGTTTGGCCCTATGTTTCACATGCTCAGCCGAATTAGTAGGAGCTCGCAAAAAGCCGGGAGTTTCCTATTCATGTACCATTTTTGGAAGGGTAAGGAAAATTGTTCATCCCCCTTCAGCTCAGCCTATTAACAAGCCACGATTTATCTACCTCAAACATACAGACCTGTTTCCTCACGGCTCCATTCATAGTGGCAACGGTTAAATACGGACAGCTGGTTCCACTGACGGCTTTCGGATCGATGGTCATCCTCGGTGGAATCATCGTGTTGTGTATCAGCGGACCGCGAACTCATCCGGTGGTGCATCAGAATTCAGTTTATCCGGAAACAATTGTAACGTCCGCCAACTGGATCTCGGACAAACCAAGCGGAGTGATCGAGCTGAGACTATAGGTTTTTTTTTGGTGACCAAGGTATATTTTGTTTGAATGTTTGATCCGAAAAGTTCCCCAGCTGCAACAATATCACACTGACCTCAATCACAATTGTTTTGAATTGATTCGTGCATGTCGGATTAATTAACAAATGCCATTGTTGTGTTTTGATGGATTCGCGATCGTAAAAGATCCCACTAAATCTGGTATGAGTTAGAAATCTTTAAGAAATTCGGCAGCTGACAATCTTGAAAGCACGTGTGTGCTTATGCTTATCAAACGGTTATTAGGAATGCATGGGCAGTTAATTAACGAAGTTGACCATATTGATGTCATATACACCGTGACGCGTAATTGATCGGGCAAACGCTAATTTTCATTCAAAATAACCAAGTTTGACATGCTGTAACGTATATGAAGCACAAAATGTTTCCGTTCACAGGTCTGGGCGTGACAAGGCATTCAAAATGTGTAGCGGCACACGTGTAAATCGAAGCGGTACCGCTGTCCGATGACTTTTACATATTTTGTATCACTTGTCACGCTAGACCTGTGAACGGAAATATCTTGTACTTTGTATACGTCAACATTTCTGCTGAATTAATCAAAACAAACCACAGTTACAGTACAGGGACAGTTGGCCTTTTTGTAGGAAAATCGGTGTTTGTCCGATCAAATATGCACCACAGACTTTATATAGACTTGACACTAAAGGAACCACGAAACCGCATTTCTTAGAGGAATCCCTGGAGAAATAACTGGAGGATTCTGGAGAATTCTCTGAACGAAGCTGTTGACGAGCTCCAAAAGAAATCACAGGGGAAATCCCTGGAGGAATTTCATGAGGAATCTCTGGAGGAATTCCTGGAAGAATCTCGGGAGAAATTTCTAGAGGAATTCCAGGTGGAATGCGTGGTGGAATTCCTGAAAGAATCCCTGGAAGAATCTATGAAGGATTTTTTTTCTTTCCTGGCGGAATTTCTCAAGGAATCTTTGGAGAAATTCCTAAACGTATCTCTGGAGCTATTTCAAGAGGAATCCCACTTGAAATACCTGGAGAAATCCATGATGAAATTCTTTGAGGGATGGCTTCAGCTATTCCTGCAGGAATTCCCGGAGAAATTCGTGGAGGAATTACTTTAGAATCCTCGGAGGCCTTTCTGGAGAAACCCTAGGAATTTCTATTGAAATTTCTGGAACTCCTCCAGAAATACTTTTTGGAATTTCAGGAGGGATCCCTGGAGCAATTTCAGGAGGAATCCCTAAAGGAATACAGGTCGGACTCGATTATCCGGGCGACTCGAAAATTAATTCACCCCGGATAATCGAATCACCCGGATAATCGAGCCATGCTTCTTTTGTTTTATTTTTGATGTTCTTCAATCAAAAACTGTTCCTTAAACATAGAAGATACCATATATGACGTTGTAGTGCCTAAACTTAACGTCTGGTATTATTATAACAATGTTTTTTGAAAATGAAATTTTAGCTGAAAAATGTGATAAAATAAAAACAATTTTCAAATAGGCTAAATCTTATTTGCAGGTGTTGTCTTTGATGTTTATCACATTTTTTGACATATTGTAATCTAAAAATTTGTAAACAAAGCAAAAACAAACTTTTCCCCGGATAATCGAGCCATTTTTGCCGGATAATCGAGCCCCGGATAATCGGGCCCCCGGATAATTGAATCCCCGGATAATCGAGTCCGACCTGTATCTGCAGGAGGAATTCCAGGAAGAATCTCTGGAGCAATTTCTGGAAACATCTCTGAAGGCATTTCTGATGGGATCTCTGGAGGAATTCCTGGAGAGATCCCTGGAGTAGTTTTTCGGAGGAATTTGTAATGAAGTTCTAGAGGAATTTCTGGAGGAACATCTGGAGGAACATCTGGAGAAAATCCTGGAGAGATCCTTGGAGGAATTTCTGAAGTAATTTCCTATGGAATCTTTGGAGAAATTCCTAGAGGGATCCCTGGAGGAATTTCAGGAGGAACCTCACGTGAACTATCTGAAGCAATCCCGGCAAAAAATCCTTGAGGAAACCCTGGAGGAATTCCGGGAGGAATCTCTGAAAAAATCCCTAGGGGAATACATGAAGGAGTTTCAGGAGGAACCCTAATAGAGATTCCCGGACGAATTCCCAGAGGAACCCGTGATGAAATTTGTGGTGGAATTCCTTCAGTGTCTTGAGGATTTCTTGGAGGAGTCCCTGGAGAATCCCTGGAGCAATATCTAGAGGAATTCCAGGTAGGATACCTGGTGGGATTTCTGGAAGAATCCCTGGAAGAATCTATGAAGGAATCCTTTGAGAGTCACTAGAGTTCCTGGAGGAATTCCTGGAGGAATTTCTTAAGGAATCTTTGGATAAATTCCTAGACGGATCTCTGGAGCTATTTTAAGAGAAATCACACTTGAAATATCTGGAGAAATCGTTGATGGAATTCTTTGAGGAATCACTGTAGCTATTTCTGGAGGAATCCGTGGAGAAATTCGTGGAGGGATTTCTTGAGATTCCTTTGAGGAATTTCTAGAGAAATCCCAATAAAAATCCTGGAGAAATCCTTATGGGAATTTCTGTTGAAATTTCTGGAGGAGTTCCTAGAGAAATCCGTTTTGGAATATCAGGAGGGATCCCTGGAGCAATTTCAGGAGTAATCCCTGGAGCAATTTCAGGAGAAATCCCTAAAAGAATATCTGCAGGAGGAATTCCGGGAAGAATCTCTGGAGCAATTTCTGGAGGAGCTCCTGGAAACACCTGTGGAGGAATTCCTTGAGAGATCCCTGGAGGATTTTTTTGGTGGAATTTGTAATTAAGTGCTGGCGGAATCTCTGAAAGAATTTCTGGAGGAACATCTGTAGAAAATTTTGGAGTGATCCTTGGTGGAATTTCTGAAGTTATTTCCTATGGAATCTTTGGAGAAATTCCTAGAGGGATTCCTGGATGAATTTCTAGAGGAACCACACGTGAACTATCTGGAGCAATCCCGGTAAGAATTACCTAAGGAATCTATGGAGAAATTCCTGGATGAACCCCTGAAGAAATCCATGGAGGAATACATAGAGGAGTTTCAGGATAAATCCCTGGAGGAATTCTCGGAGGAATCCTTGAAGGAGTTCGTGGTGGAATTCCTTGAGAGTCCTTTGAGGATTTTCTGGAGGAATCCCTGGAGGATTCCCTGGAAAATACCTGAAGTAATTCGTTAGAAATTCCTAAAGTAATTCCGTGATAGTGGATAGAGGAATTACTGAAACAATTTCTGTAGAAATCTCAGAAGAATTTCCTAGGCGGATCCCTGGGGGAATTTCAGGAAGAGCTCTACGATGAACATCTGGAGCAATCCCTTGAGGAATTCTTGGAGAAATTCTTAGACCAATTCCTGAAAGAATTCCTGGAAGAATCGTTGGATAAATCTCTGGAGAAATTCCAGGAGGAATCACTAAACAAATTGCTGGAGAAATTCCTGGAGGGATCCTTGGTGGAATTTGAGAAGGAATCCTCGAAGCAATATCTAGAGAAAGACCTGGAAGAATTCTGGAAGAATTGCTTGGAAGTATCCTTGGAGGAATCTCAGGAAAGTTTTTTGATGGCATACACTGCTACATGATCTGAAGATTTCAATGATAAACAGTGATAAACATTGAAATAATTCGATGATGATTAGACTGCTTTTTATGCATTGTCTTAAAGTCAATTTTCGACTTTTGGTCACCGGAATCTCCTTAGTGCATCACCTCCAGCATCACGCTTATGCTGAGTACAAAAAGCAAGATTTTTGACAATATACAACAGCGCGATCGCTCGAGGGTTAATAATGACGGTAACTATTGCAACGATGGCTTGGGGGTGTTTATAGGGGAAAGCAAGGGGACGTTACATGGATATTTGAGGGCAACGTAAGGGGTTTGAGAATGGTACCAGGAGATCTTCTGGAGGTGGAGGGGGGGGGGGGGGGGGGGGGGTGGTGGTTTCGATGGTCTGTGGGGGTTTTCGAAATCAGTGCAGAGAATTTCAGGGGGATCTCACTTGCGTTACATGGGGTCCGAATGGGTCTTAAGCGGGTTTCGGAGGCATTTCAGGAAGTCTCTGAACATTTTACGCTGGTTTCAAAGGCGTTGCGCAGGCGCTTTCAGGGTTTTCCGAGGGTTTCAGGTGCGTTACATAGGGTCTGAGAGGGTTTTAGGGTGATTTTGGAAGCATTTCAGGAAGTTCAGAGGATTTTCAGAGACCCCATCACAATATCTTTGGAATCGCGCTTGAAATGCCCTTTGATTTTAAGGTGTTCTTGAAACCCCCTAATACTACCCTTGAAATCATCAAATGCCCTTGAAATCATCATTATCAATTGGAAATGCCTCTGAAATTCCTTTGGACACCTTTAATAGTCTTCATAATCCCCTTGAAAGGCCCCCTGAAAATCAACCAAACGTTTAGGGGCACCAACGCCTTTAAAATGTTTCTGAAATTCTCGGATATATCCTTGGATCTAACTCTGAATTCCTAGAAACGACTCTCAACCCCCTTGCAATACCCTTAAAAGACTCCTGAGATCCTCTGAATTGGCCTTGAAACGTCCTCTAATACCGACTTTTTCGAACCCTCTAAGCAAAAGTCCCAAAAAATGACCACGTGGTTTATGGACAGCCCCTAACCCGAAAGTTGCTCAAACACAAACACCATTAAATTAGGCGGCAAGGAATCATAATACCCACGCTTTTTGCATCATTTTATTGAAGAAAAAGAGAATTTGCCTTCTCGCCATTAAAAAAATCAGCTCATTACTACAAATCTAGTGCTTCACTGATTCCGTCCTACCGTCTACCCCCGTTGGTTCGACCGCAACTAATTTGTCTCTCGCTTATCTGCACATCGTTCAAACTAAAAATGGTTCAAACGACATTCGCGGTAATTGGACAAATCTGAAGTCCACTATATATTATTATGAACCTTTGGGACATAGAGTGCAGTCCATACTATCCTGAAGTTTGGCTCTTGATAGTAACAGTAGTTATTCTCACAATGAACTTTGAACTATAATATGTAATCCCTCTTGCATATCATTGGCCATTTCAAGATAGTTTTGAGATAATCCTGATCAACGACACTACTCCGGACTCCGGAGACCAACACTTGTGATAATAGCTTTTGCCACTACGTTAAGCTGTGTTACATAATCCACTGTACCTACTTACAAAAGCAGTTAGAATAAAAAGCGTTGTTATATTTTTTGGAATATTATGGGCTTCCTTACTGTTATGAAGCTTATTTGATAAAAACAATCACTGTAACTTTCAGAAGACTTACTGAACATGATAGATTACAAATCGTAGCTTTGCATAATTAAAGAAGTTACCGTTACACTCACAGACTTTAGGATCTAAACTCAATAACAGTTTTGATGACCTACGATATCCCAACTGATCTGATATTGTGTATTAACCTTTCAGAAGTCTTACTGGACATGATTGATTACAAATCGTAGCTTTAAATAATAAAAGAAATTACCATTATACCCGTATAGTCTTCGGATGTAAACTCAAGAACAGTTTTGATGACCTAGGATATCCCGACTGATCTGAAATTGTTGGAAAGTAGCATCCCTCATTTATTATGGATTCATAAACTATTTTGGAAGACACTGTAACGTCCCTGAAGTAACGAAGACCAAACAACGACATCGGGTGTCTTCGACTCTTCGGAAATCATCAATAACGAGACAAACCTTAGGCAGGCTTTTGATATAATAATTAGTAAAATTTGGACCACCATAAGTGTTGTGTCGTATCATCAGTTATAATCAATTTGTGCAGTCCTGTAAATATAGTTGCGAAATTAAATGTTGGTTTTAAGTTAACCTGTGTGTTTCACTGAAAGAAGCTCGGGTCGCTCCCAGATATTATGATCCTTCGAACCAGATAAAGCAAAATGTCGGAGGCTCCCTTCGTCCAAGCCCAAACATCGACCTAGGGTGTGATTTGCCCTCGGAAGGACCGTAATGTAATTCCAAATAGGGGTTTTCAATTCATCCTGTCACAGTGCTCCTTAATACCGACATAGTAAGTGTCGAACAGGTACACTTTCTTCCACTAATGACATTTTATTACTTAACAATTCCATATTTCGATTAAGCAACCATTTTACACTGAACATTTATAGATTAGACTATATACAAAATTTACATTCAGAAAAGCTATGCAGCTATGCAAGAGTCTCCGACGACCACTTGCTCCGAGTGGAATTATGCAACTAACTATAAACAGCTGTTTCGGGGAATCCCTCTTGCACCATTTTCGGCTAATGAGTCATCCATAACGTCATCGATGCTTATCTCTCCTCTCATTATTCGATGATCGAGACTCGGCTGTAATGGTATCCAGGGTTGAATCCTTGGGTGGATGTTCTTACTCCCGAACAGATATTGTCTATTAATCTTTAAGAAGACTTACAGGATATTATAGATTACAAATCATAGCTTTGCATAATGATAGAAGTTAGCGTTACACCCGTAAGCTTTAGGATCTAAACTCAAGAATAGTTTGGATGATTTAGGATATCCCGACTGATCTGAAACTGTCTGTTGAGCTTTCAGAAGACTTACTGGACATGATAGATTACAAATCTTAGCTTTGTATAATGAAAGAAGTTACCGTTACTCCCATAGACCTAAAGATCTAAACTCAAGAATAGTTTGGATTACCTAGGATATCCAGAAAAAACATTCTTCGTAAAATTCTATCGATTTTATGCAATTGATCAACAAAACCATAGAAAAACGTAGAAAAAACTCCATAATAACGCTTGGAAAAAAATCCGGCTTCAAAGGGTTAAACTCATCAATTATTGAAATCAGTTTTTTGACAGCTCGAAATGACATTTAGGATATTTCTGGAGCAACATTTGAAAAGGGCCCAAGAGGTCTTGTGTCTTTTTTCGAAAACGCTCCGTAGGGCCTAACAGCAGACCGCCCTTGCAAATGAACACCGTTATCTGAAAGGTCGATGTTTGATAACGGTCTTAGTTTTTGTGAATAAGCTGATGGGGGCTCAGGAGCGACGTGTGAAGTCATTGCTTACCAATGCTTGTATGCACTTTTCAAATGTTGCTACAGATTTCAGCATTCTTCAACTGATAGATGAATGGAAAGATTGCAAATTTATTACGATTTTGATAGTGTAAATCCAAAGAGCAGAATTTTCATGCTATCTGTACGGCTAAGCCTGCTTGTAAATACAAAGACTTATATTTCATGGAGTTCTTGGCAGATCTGTACCATCTATACAGTGCAATACCATACTCCATTTACTTGTTAGAAGGGTCATTAGTTTGTGACGTATAGAGTAATCACTCGTAGAACACTATTTCATTTATTTCATTTATTTAGTTAACATCAAGTTCATGATAATACTGAATCAACAACAATTTGCCGCCATAATACTCGATTTGCAGCTGCAGCTCTCCAACGGTCACGCCCAACACTCACCAGATCACGCTCCACCTGGTCCACCCATCGTGCTCTCTGCGCTCCACGTCTTCTTGTACCAACCGGATGGTTAACAAACACCAGTTTTGCAGGGTTGTTGTCCGGCATTCTTGCAACATGCCCTGCCCATCGTATCATTCCGGCTTTGGCCACTTTCTGGATGCTGGGTTCGCCGTAAAGTGCAGCGAGCTCGTGGTTCATCCTTCTCCGCCACACACCGTTCTCCTGCACGCCGCCGAAGATCGTTCTTAGCACCCGTCGCTCGAAAACTCCGAGTGCTTGCAGGTCCTCCTCGAGCATGGTCCATGTCTCGTGCCCGTAGAGGATTACCGGTCTTATTAGCGTTTTGTACATGGTGCATTTGGTGCGTGGGTGAATCTTTTTCGACCGCAGTTTCTTCTGGAGCCCGTAGTAGGCCCGACTTCCGCTGATGATGCGCTTCCGAATTTCACGGCTCACGTTGTTGTCAGCCGTCAGTAAGGATCCGAGGTAGACGAATTCCTCCACCACCTCGAAAGTATCCCCGTCTATCGTAACATTACTACCCGGACGGATCCGGTCGTGTTCGGTTCCGCCTACCAGCATGTACTTTGTTTTTGAGGCATTCACCACCGACCTTTGCTGCTTTGCGTTTCTGGCGGGTGTACAGCTCTGCCACCGTTCCAAATGTTCTGACAATAATGTCCATGTCCTCCGCAAAGCACACAAATTGACCGGATTTCGTGAAAATTGTCTCCCGGCTGTTGAGCCCGGCTCGTCGCATTTCACCTTCCAAAGCGATGTTAAAGAGTAGGCATGAGAGTCCATCACCTTGTCTCAGTCCCCGGCGAGATTCGATTGAATGGATAGTTCACCCGAGACCCTTATGCAGTTTTGCATACCGTCCATCGTTGCTTTAATCAGTCTAGTCAGCTTCCCAGGAAAGCCGTTTTCGTCCATGATTCTCCATAGCTCTGCGCGGTCGATACTGTCGTATGCCGCTTTGAAGTCGATGAACAGGTGATGCGTTGGGACCTGGTATTCACGGCGGAGGATTTGCCGTACGGTAAAGATCTGGTCCGTTGTCGACCGGCCGTCGATGAAGCCGGCTTGATAACTTCCCACCAACTCATTTGTTTTAGGTGATAGTCGACGAAAGATGATCTGGGATAGCACTTTATAGGCAGCATTCAAAATAGTGATCGCCCTGAAGTTCTCACATTCCAAATGGTCGCCTTTCTTGTGAATGGGGCAGATTACCCCTTCCTTCCACTCCTCCGGTAGCTGTTCGGTTTCCCAGATCCTGACTATCAGCCGATGCAGACAGGTGGCCAACTTTCCTGGGCCCACTTGATGAGTTCGGCTGCGATACCATCCTTACCAGCTGCTTTGTTGGTTTTGAGCTGATGAATGGCATCCTTAACTTCCCTCAGCGTGGGAGTTGGTTCATTTCCGTCCTCCGCTGCACTGGCGTCGTCGTTTCCTCCGTTGTCGTGGGCTCCCGTGCCTACGTTCTCCACGCCGTTCAGATGCTGATCGAAGTGCTGCTTTCACCTTTCGATCACCTCACGTCCGTCCGTCAAGAGGCCTCCGTCTTTATCCCTGCATATTTCGGCTCGCGGCACGAAGCCGTTGTGGGATGCGTTGAGCTTCTGATAGAACTTCCGTGTTTCTTGGGAACGGCACAGCAGTTCCATTTCGTCACACTCCGCTTCTTCCAGGCGGCGCTTTTTCTCCCGAAAGAGGTGGGTCTGCTGATTCCGCTTCTGTTTATAACGTTCCACGTTCTGTCGAGTCCCTTGCTGCAGCATTACCGCCCTCGCTGCATTCTTCTCCTCCAAAACCATTCTGCACTCTTCGTCGAACCATTCGTTACGTCGATTCCTTTCCACGTACCCGAAGGTGCTCTCGGCTGCATCGTTGATGGCTGCTTTGACTGTACTCCAGCAGTCCTCTAGAGGGGCCACATCGAGCACACCCTCGTCCGGCAACGCTGCCTCGAGAATCTGCGCATATGCGGTGGCGACATCCGGTTGCTTCAGTCGCTCTAGATCATACCGGGGCGGCCGCCGGTACCGTACATTGTTAATAACGGAGAGTTTTGGGCGCAGTTTAAGCATCACCAGTTAGTGATCAGAGTCGATATTAGCAGGTCCTGACGTCGATAATATCGTGCCGTCCATCAATCAGAACGTGGTCGATATGCGATTCAGTTTGTTGTGGTGATCTCCAGGTGTAACGATACGGGAGGCTGTGCTGGAAGAAGGTGCTACGAATGGCCATGTTCTTGGAGCGGCGAAATCGATGAGGCGTAGGCCATTTTCGTTCGTCAGCTGCTGGGCGCTGAACTTTCCAATCGTCGGTCTGAATTCCTCCTCCTGGCCTACCTGAGCGTTTAGATCCCCTATGATGACCTTGACGTCGTGGTTTGGGCAGCGGTCGTACTCGCGTTCGAGCTGCGCGTAAAATGCGTCCTTGTCATCATCAGTGTTTCCGGAGTGAGGGCTGTGCACGTTTACTATGCTAAAGTTGAAGAGTCGGCCCTTGATCCTCAATCTGCACATTCTTTCGTCGATCGGCCACCAACCGATCACGCGCCTCTGCATGTCGCCCATCACTATAAAAGCTGTTCCCAGCTCACGTGAATTGCCGCAACTCTGGTAGATGGTATGATTACCTCTAAACGTTCGCACCATAGATCCTGTCCAACACACCTCCTGCAGCGCTACGATTCTGAACCCGCGGTCCTTCAGTATATCGGCGAGTATGCGGGTGCTCCCGATGAAGTTGAGAGATCGGCAGTTCCACGTACCGAGCTTCCAATCGCAAATCCCTTTTCGTCGCTGTGGTCGTCGCTATTGGTATCGGTTCGCATTCTCCTCTTGTTGATTTTCCGGTGCTGGTCTTTTTAAGGCTGACTCGCAGGGCCTGACACCAACCCACTAACCCACTAGAACTAGAACACTAGTTTTGCATGTAGATTCTGTACCTACATTTCATGAAGTTTTGGGACAACCTAGAACATCCGTGGAACTCAAAATAGTAAAACTGTTGCGAGAATCTTCTGAAAATATGCCCCAACAAAAACTAACATTACATACATACATTTATTTGTTCCACATCATTAAGACAAGACATAATCAACAATAGTACGCCACAATACTCGGTTTGTGGCTGCCGCTCTCCATCCTCGGTCACGCCCAATGCTCGCCAAGTCACGCTCCACCTGGTCCGCCCATCGTGCTCTCTGCGCTCCACGCCTTCTTGTGCCAACCGGATCCGTTGCAAACACCAGCTTTGCAGGGTTGTTGTCCGGCATTCTTGCAACATGCCCTGCCCACCGTATCCTTCCAGCTTTGGCCACCTTCTGGATGCTGGGTTCGCCGTAAAGTGCAGCGAGCTCGTGGTTCATCCTTCTCCGCCACACACCGTTCTCCTGCACACCGCCGAAGATCGTTCTTAGCACGCGTCGCTCGAAAACTCCGAGTGCTTGTAGGTCCTCCTCGAGCATGGTCCATGTCTCGTGCCCGTAGAGGATTACCGGTCTTATTAACGTTTTGTACATGGTGCATTTAGTGCGTGGGTGAATCTTTTTCGACCGCAGTTTCTTCGGGAGCCCGTAGTAGGCCCGACTTCCGCTGATGATGCGCCTCCGAATTTCACGGCTCACGTTGTTGTCAGCCGTCAGTAAGGATCCGAGGTAGACGAATTCCTCCACCACCTCGAAAGTATCCCCGTCTATCGTAACATTACTACCCAGACGGATCCGGTCGTGTTCGGTTCCGCCTACCAGCATGTACTTTGTTTTTGAGGCATTCACCACCAGTCCGACCTTTGCTGCTTCGCGTTTCAGGCGGGTGTACAGTTCTGCCACCGTTCCAAATGTTCTAGCGATAATGTCCATGTCGTCCGCAAAGCACACAAATTGACCGGATTTTGTGAAAATCGTTCCCCGGCTGTTGAGCCCGGCTCGTCGCATCACACCTTCCAGCGCGATGTTGAAGAGTAGACATGAGAGTCCGTCACCTTGTCGCAGTCCCCGGTGAGATACGAATGAACTGGATAGTTCACCCGAAACCCTTACGCAGTTTTGCACACCGTCCATCGTTGCTTTAATCAGTCTAGTCAGCTTCCCAGGAAAGCCGTTTTCGTCCATGATTCTCCATAGCTCTGCGCGGTCGATACAGAGAACTTTGTCGAAGACCGCGAAGTGATCCGACGGCTGTGAAAAAAGTTATACCCTAGGCAAAGTGAGGCAAAGTATTGAGATTTCATTATTGATATTATTCCTTCACAGACGTTGGATCACTTTGCGGTCTTCGACAAAGTTGTTTGACATATAGTCACCTACAATAATACCAAAGGGTTTGATTATTGAACGCTTACAGCGCCGCCTAGCGGCAAAATTCGAAAACTTAAAATTTCTGCATACATTTGGCCAAGTTTTCCCATACAAACTTCAAGCGTCTTGAGCGCCCCCTTAGGATCAACCGATTTTGCTCAAATTTTGAACGTAGCTTCTGGGAGTCCAAAAAAACTGATTTAGGAGGTAAGACTTGGCATTTTTCGAAATTTTTGTTTTTCATATAAGTGTGGGCCACCTTACTACCTTGTATTGGTTCTGAGTAGCTTTCCCTCTTTATATGTAGGGCATAAACAAGGTGCATAAATTAAAGGTGCATAAAGGTTTTAGTGTATTTGACCAGGTTTAGATTGAATTTACGATTTTATTGTACTACTAGGCTAAAGCCCACTCCCTGAACGCTTATATCCGATAGCAGTCTTGGAGCGTGAGGTAGCATGTACTAATTTTGCAATGATTTTCAGATCCTAATGGCAAGACCTACCATAGTTCAAAATTCTGCAGTCATTTCATTTTGCTCTGAAACGTCAGGCACTCGCAAATACATATATACAACTGCATTTCCATAGCCACACGCACATCGGTTGCCACCGGTTAAGCTCGAGTACGTGTTCTGCATGAAAAACTTCATTTTCCTGCTCCATTATATGGTGGGTGTCGTTGTACGTATCGCGTACAGAAGGAGCAGATTACGACTACCGGAGTGTCAGGATCCGCATCCGGGTTGTCACCTACATATCTGGCTAACTGGGGGCTACAATTTCGACGTCATTAAAACCAATTTGGATGAAGTGCACACTGCTAGCTGAACAGCCATACCCCGGCAGGTGCTTGAACTAAACTCTACTCGTGTGACAAGCAATTAACTCGTTTAATTTGTTCGGTTGTTCCGAGGTAGGAGCGACTATATAGGCTGGAAGTGAAGCATGGATTTAGGCATCATCTACGGAGGTGATGTCTATGCCAAGTGTTGTAGATTGGATGTAAAATTATGCAGCGTTTCTAAACAATTGGCTGTTATGCGGGGTTTGAGTTTTGGCACAGAATTTGTGCATCGTTTTGGAAGAGTAATTTTTGGATGCGCGAGCTCAGCCTGTTACAATCAGGGCTGACAGCGAAGCACTTTATTCGAGATATTATACATAGGCGAACATTACCTTACAGCATTTTCCAGGGAAAGGAAAATAATAATTTGATATTTTCATGTGTTATCATCAAGAATACAGATATTGCTGATAGCCGTACCCTGCCGGTTCGCAATAATGATCGCTCAATAATTTTGTCAAATTCAGCTTCTGCGGTTTAATTAAAATATCCAATCATGAAGGGGATTATGCGACGAGACTGGTTGTAGTAGCGGTTCGAACGTAATTCCCTCTTCCACTCAGAAACGATGAAACTTCATAGCTCACCTTGATTAGATCGACGGGCCTGAAATTTGATTATCATATAACATTTAAGAGAGAATGCGTTTTTCGTGCATGGGTAGGCACAATTTCAGCGCATCGAATATGTTTTAAACAATGCAAGTATACCCAACGGTATTGAAGTTTATTCAAATTTCCAATTGAAAATCGTGTGGTGAAAATTGAGCCAGTGCCAACAGAGTGCTTTTATGAATACACTCGGCTACCCGGTGTAATCATTCACATAGCAGATGGAATTTCACCAACAATTTCACGTCAAATATGCTTGAAGCTTTTGGCAACAGCAAATTTCGTGCATATTGAGAAATGTCCATAAATTACGTCACGCAAAAATTGGGTATTTTCAAACCAACCCCCTCCCACCTTTGTCATACTTTTGAAATGGGACCTCTGAAATTTTTGAATGACGCTGAGCCAATGTTGAGCCCCCGGGGCCTTTTCCCATAAAAGCTCGAAGTAATTTATGGACATTCCCTTGCTCAGGAAACTTGTGATTCTACTTGGCTAAGTTGGTAAATTACACTAGAATTCCAGTTTTCAATAGTCATGGGCCGCACTTGCATAGCATTGGTCTATCAATCATATCAATCACTGTTCGGGAATCACTAAACCGGATCAACTAACAATGTGCTTCGTCTAAATGCGCAAGGAAACGCTTCGGACTTTTGCATCACCCATCAATTAAATACCAAGCAGTTCGTGTCATAATTAACCCGGAACATGTGGGAACTATCATTGCTCGGCCAATCGAATGGAGGTGACCTACAATAATGGATTCATCGTAAATCCCTCACCTGGAAATACACCATCAGTCTATATTATTCCTATGAAATCACTCAACAGTAGTAGTGGATCATTGGCTATCGTCGTCGTGTCGGGTCGAGTGCATTATTATCATCTGATGGATGATATCGATAATGGCAGTTGTGATGATCCTGTTCTGGTCAATTTAATTAACAGATGATTGCTTCCGTGAGTATGAGCTTCGTGAATTATGCGAACGGTCATAAATTGTTCGGGCTGCAAAATGATGAGACGACAAGGAGCGTCCAACATAGCTCTGGTCCTCACAAGCTCCTACCTCATGCTTCCACAAGCGATGGCAAAGACCGCTGGCTAAGAGTTGTGTGCTTAGCTGGTAGTGCAGCCTGGGCTCTGTTGTCCTTATGACTTCAGCTAGATTGAGGAGGTCCGTCCCGAGCGTCTGTTCACCCAGGAGGTGCGGTTCAAACAGCGTCTGTTCTGGCATCCAGTGGCTGAGTATGAAATGCTTCTCCACCGGAAGCTACACCTACGGTGGCAGTCCGACCGTGGTGAATAGGGGATTTCAGGACAACAATCTATTGTTCTTGAAACCCAAAACCCGTTACAGAAACCTAAAATGAAAGATTACGAACTGATTCAACAGCAATTCTGCTATACTCTGGCCGACGAGGCGAACGCGCACCTCGCCACCGTGGATTTGGTTTCCATCTCAGCGCTCACATCCACGCTCACGAAGTGGGAACGTATTAATGAGAGGATAATTGTGACCAGATTCAGAGCATGGGTTCGAAGCCTTACAACGATCCAATGTTACGCGCCAAGCGATGCTGCCAAAATGCAAGACAAAGAGAACTTTTACTGTCACCTGAATGTAGTCGTGGACATGATTCCGAAAGGTGATCTCAAGATCCTTATGGGCAACTTCAACGCGAAGGTTGGTTCCAACAACTTGGATTGTGAGCCATCATGGGACGTCATGGCCTCGGAGAAATGAGCGAGAACGGAAAGCTTTTTGCAGAGTTTTATGGCAACAATGACATGGTGAATGGGGGGATCGCTCTTTTCTTATCGAACAGTGCACAAAGTGACCCAAGTAACACACATGTTATATAAAGTTACGGCAGCGCAAGTTTTGGTTGTAGAATTACGTAAAATAAACTTCTATACAACCAAAACTTGCGCTGTCGTAACTCTATTATAACATGTGTGTTGCTTGGGGATATGGGTTTCCCGTGATAGCGTCACGAAAAATCAAATCGACCACACCTGCATCATCCGAAAATAAAAAACGGAGCTTTTTTGATGTGCGGATCAAACGTAGCGCCGACACTGTGTCCATACATCATCTCCTAATCGTCGAGATCCGGCTGTGCATTGCTAGGATCCATCGAGGAGAAAATCGGGCGTCGGTTCAACACACACCGACTGGAAGACGCTGCTGTAAAAAGGTCCTTCGTCGAGGAGCTAGAGAACCGTGCTGCGGATATTCCAGCAGGTGGAAGCGTAGAAGACCAATGGAGAGAACGCCTTCATCGCCACTGGCGAGAATAATTTGGGTGAGCTACGCACCCGAAGAAAGCAGTGGATCACAGATGATACCTGAAGGAAGCTAGAGGAGCGAAGGAACGCCAAAGCCGCGATAGAGCGAGCAAAAAACACGAGGATCCAAAGCCGTAGCCCGTCAGCGCTAGTTGGCTCTCGAGGAGGAAGCCAAACGCTCATGCAGACGGGGCAAAAGAGCGTGGGCGAATTCCCTAGCCGATGAAGGCGAGAAAGCTGCTAACACCGGCGACATCGGTCTTCTCTACGATGTTCCACGCTGTTACAAGCACTTTGGAAACCTTTGTAAGTGCCGGTCATGCCACCAACATCTCAGAATGATCCGCCAAGAGTTTGAAGTATTACCCGTGTCAACACCGAAGCTCCATCATTGCAGTAGATAGAAATAGCTATCCGTAGCATGGAATCGAAAAGGGCTCTAGGGGTCGATCGCATATCAGCCGAGATGCTCAAACCTGACTTCGTAGTATCTGCACAACTGCAGCATCATTTATTCTGCAACATATGGGAAACCGCGACGTTTCCGGTCGACTGGATGCAAGGCCTATTAGTAAAGGTGCCCAAAGAGGGTGACCTGACTGTATGCGATAATTGGCGGGGCATCATGTTGCTGTGAATAGGTTTCAAAGTCCTCTGCAAAGTGATCCTTAACTGGATACAGGAGAAGATTGACGCAACTCTCCGACGGCAGCAAGCAGGATTCCGTGCCGGACGATCTTGTGCGGGCCATATTGTCACGCTTCGTATTATTCTGGAGCAAATCAATGAATTGCAAAAGCCTCTCTACCTGGTGTTCATTGATTACGAAAAAACTGAGAAAATAAGCGGCCTCATTGAAGCACCGTGCAGGGCATTTTCGTGCAGAGTACTGCACAACTGTGTCTTGTTCGATCCCATCTGGGTCGTTGCTGGAGTGAGGCAAGCATGTATCGTCTCACCACTACTGTTCCTCATCGTAATCGACGAGATCCTGGTAGGTGCGATTGATCGTGAACCAAATCGTGGATTGCTTTGGCAGCCCATTACCATGGAGCACCTCAATAACTTCGCACTGGCTGATGACGTTGCTATCCTAGCTAAACGGCGCTCTGATATGCAGAGAAAGCTCGACGATTTTGCCAATCGCTCCTCGGCGGCAGGTCTTGCCACCAAGATCGACATAGGTGCACGGATGAAGTCGAGGGTTGCCTTTGTGAGTTTAAGAAATGTATGGAAAAACAATCAGATTAGTCGACGCACCAAACTTTTCAGCTCAAACGTGAAATTTGTGCTGCTATACGCTAGTGAAACCTGGTGTGTTTCAGCGGAGAACACTCAACGATTGCAGGTCTTCATCAATAGATGCTAGCGTTGGGCAATTTTGAATCGATGTTTGCAACATCGATGTTTTTGTTCCGATTAATCGATTTTTTGAATCGATGTTGAAGCCATTTTTTACGATTCAAAAATATAAAACTTCTTTTTTTTTTATTATTAAAAAATGTACATAAATCGAGGTAAAATGTACATGAAATAGTAGTACATAAAATCGAGAGTCCTCTAAATTGAGGTATACCTGTACTGCCGTGAATCGCAAGTCAGTCCCATATGTAAAAAGAAGGCATTGAGAAAATGGACTCTGAAGTTTTAAAATTCGATTTCTATGTGAAATTTCAAAAAATCGCCATAAACTTAATACTACTGCGATCATCATGAAACTTTCACAAATTGTTTCAAACGTGAAGACGTAACTGCGAAAAATATAAAACTGGCTAAAACAGTGTCCGATTTTGTACTGCAGGGTACATAAGTTCATAATGGGACTGACTTGCGATTACTTTTCATTATGGGACAATCTGACTTGGTGTTGTTTTTCGATTTTACTGAACAAACTATATACACTCCCGTTCAAAAGTTTGGGGTCACCCCCTCAAAAACATGCCATTTTTTTAGGCCCATATCTCCGCCAATTTGCGTCCGATTTCAAAACCCTAGGTTTCATTCAAAAGATAATAAGTCAAAGAAACTTTGAACATGATTTAAAAGAAACTTTTTCAAAAAATTTTGTATGTAAACTTAACCCAAAGTTGCCAAATTTTCTAAAAAATGAATATAAACTTACGGCAGTGTCGCTGGAAGTTTGGTCGACCAAATTTTAAGATGAGAGCGGTAATATGACCCATTTTCTATTAGCTTTCAACTGCTTTTTACAGAACTTAGCTAAAAATCTAGAAAAAAAGTTAATAAGTAAATTAATCCTTGATGTCATCGACCAAAAGTTTGGGGTCACCCCTCAAAATGCTGTACCGGCCAAAAGTTTGGGGTCACTATCGTAAAACATGGAAAAGTGATTTGTTAATATCTTTGTCATCTTTCAATCAATTTTAATTCTTCTTGGCTTATTTGAAACAAAATGAATGATACTTACTGCATAGACATTGAACCACACATATTTGTTGAAATTCACATACTAAAACTTAACGTAAAGTTGCCTCATATTTTGAAGCGTGGTAAAATGTGCTAACTTTACATAACATTTTTATATACAAAAATCGTTAAATACTTTAAGTTGAAGACATCAAACGTAAATTTAGTTAATTATCTTTGAAATGAGCCAAAAATAATTAAAATTGAACTTTAGATGACGAAGATATCACCAAATCACTTTTCCATGTTTTACGAACTTTTGGCCGATACATCATATTGAGGGGTGACCCCAAACTTTTGGTCGATGACATCAAGGATTAATTTATTTGATAACTTTTTTTTCTAGATTTTTTAGCTAAGTTCTGTAAAAAGCAGTTGAAAGCTAATAGAAAATGGGTCATATTACCGCTCTCATCTTAAAATTTGGTCGACCAAACTTCCAGCGACACTGCCGTAAGTTTATATTCATTTTTTAGAAAATTTGGCAACTTTGGGTTAAGTTTACATACAAATTTTTTTGAAAAAGTTTCTTTTAAATCATGTTCAAAGTTTCTTTGACTTATTATCTTTTGAATGAAACCTAGCTGTTTTGAAATCGGACGCAAATTGGCAGAGATATGGGCCTAAAAAAATGGCATGTTTTTGAGGGGGTGACCCCAAACTTTTGAACGGGAGTGTAATTTTATTCACACAGCTGAAAGACCATTCGAAGAGAGATCGAAAACTACCATTAACTCAATTTTGCCCAAAATGCAGATGGGACTGACTTGCGATTCACGGCAGTGTATATCTAGGGTTTCTTGGGCAATCCCTACCAGGAGTCTAAGCGATTCTTTCTCAGGTTTCTGGAGGAATCCTTCTTATGGTCTAGAGAGTTTCTTTCAGGATTCTAGCGCATCGTTCTCAGAATTCCGAACATTTTTTTTTAGAATCCCTTTCAGGATTGTAGATGAGTTTCTCTCAATAATGTGGAAGATCCCCTCTTAGGATGGATGCCTTTCAATACTGCAGGAGAACTTCTCTCAGGATTCTGGAAGAATCCGCCAGAGAGTTTTAGGGATATCCGTCCAAGCATTCTGGAAGAATCCCGAGGAAAAACTGAGGCAATCCATGTTGGTAGAACCACGTGAGACACATGCATACTACTACACAAATCTCCTGTAAATTTCGTTTGCCTTATTCAGTAACGTGTACACTAGCAGACGTCAAAGAAATCGAACTCTCACAGCTTCGGTGGAGGGATCGTGGAAAACAAACGAAATTTAAAATCATCGTTAAATCCATGTACCAAAACCTTTCGAAGAGTGTTACGTCTGTTTGTCTGTGATTCTAGGGAATCTCCCTCAAGATTCTAAAGGAATTCATTTCAGGGTTTTGGGTTATTCCCTACCAAGGGTGGTATCCCTTTCTGGATTATATGTAATTTCTGGCTGATCTGGGTTGATCCTTCTAAGGATTTTGGAAGATAATCAGTTAGGATCCCACTCAGAATTCGGAGGAAATTTTTTTTCGCATACTAAGGAACTCTTTCAGAATTCTTGGAGAATTATACTCAGCATTCTCGGACTTGTGGCGAAATCTCTCTCTGAATTCTGTGGGAATATTTCTTAGGATTCTGAGGGAATCCCACACAGGATTCTAGTTGTATCCTTCTCATGATTCTGCGTAAGATTCTGTTAAGATTCTGGGGGAATATCACTAAGCACTCTTCCCAATATTCTCTGAAAATTCTGGGGTAATGCCACCAGGATTCTGGGAAAATTTCTCTCAAGAATCTGGGGAATTTGTTTCATGATTCTGGAGAAATCCTTGGGATTCTGGGGCTATATTTTTAAGATTCTAGGGCACTTTCTTTCAGAAATTGGGATTTTAAAGAATCCCTCGCATAGATTTTGTGATTTCTCTTAAGGTTCGGAAGAAATCCTTCTCAGCATTTTACGGAATTCCAGTAGAATTCTGTTTTCTGAATTCTAGAGCAGTTGCTCCCTGAAATCCCTTTCAGGATTCTGGGAGAATCATTTTAGTAATCAGGGAAAATCCCTGACTTGATTATAGGACGATTCCGTTGAGATACTGGTGTAACAATTTAAAGCATTCTAGAGGAATCACTCTCAGAGTTCAGGAACAACCCCTTTCAGGAGTTTAGGGCAGTCATTTCAAACATTCTGGCCAATGTCTTTCAGGAATCTGCGGTAATTTTTTGTTTAATGTGGGAACACCTCTCAGAATTCCAGAGAATCCTTCTCAGGATGCTGTAGAAGTCCATTTTAGAAGTTTTCGTAATACCTTCCAATCCTCATAAGATTTTCGGAAAACCCCCTCTTTGGTTTCTAGATATACTTCTCTCAAGAATCTGGAAGAACCCCTCTTATGATCCCTCTCAGGATTCTGGAGGAATCATTCGTAGAATTCTAGAGAATATCTTTCGGGATTATGGCAGACTTATTCGCAGCATTCTAAAGGATTCCACCCAGAATTTTTGGAGAATTATGGGAGAATACTTAAAAGGATTCTGGAGGAATTCTTCTCAAATTTCTGGGGAAATAATATTTTCCAGAATTCTGTGAGAGTATATCTCAGGTTTCTTTGGCAAACTCGCCCAGCATTTTAAGGGAACCTTCCTCAGAATTCTGGAATTCTTCTTAGAGTTCTAAGCTACGCTTTTAAGGATTCTGGGTCTTTTCTTTTAAGTTTCTTGAGGAATTCATCCTATAATTCCGAAAGTCTTTTATGTTTTGTGAGAATCTCTCTCACAATTCTTGATGAATTTATCTCAAGAATGTGAAAGAAAAGTTCTTGAAATTCCTCTCATGATTTTGTGCTGATTCATCTTAGGATTGTAGGATAATCCTATTTACGAATCTGGAACATTTTGAGAGAATCCCAAGGGAAAGCTTCACTATCTCTTACAGGAGTCTGGGAGAATTTCTCGTGAGACTCTGAGACAATCCGTCTCATATATATGAAGTAATCTCTCTCAGGATTCCAGGAAAATCCTTAATAGAATTCAGAGTGAATTCTTTCCAAGATACTGGAAGAGTCTTCTTTTCTTTTCTAGATAAGGGGCTATCCATTAATTACGTAAGGGAATTTTTGCGATTTTTCGACACCCCCTCCCCCCCCTTGTAAGTTTTTTTTTGTATGGAAAGCCAAATATTTTTGTATGGCGCGTAAGATTTCTCAAACATCCCCCTCCCCCTATAAACCCTTACGTAATTAAAGGACAGCCCCTAACGTCGCTCAGGATTCAGGACATTTTCAGGCATTCTGAAAAAATCTCTCTAATAATTCTAGAGGAACTCCTTTCAGAATTCTGGAGGAGTATCATTAAATATTCTGGGGGAATTTCTCTCAGCAGTCTGCAGGAATTTATTTCAGTACTATATTGGAATACTTCTCAGAGTTCTGGAGATTTTTCTTTCGATTAAAAAATATTATTAATATTTTTTTCAGAATGCACTTTTTTAATGTTATATTCATTTTCGAATCAGAGTCGTGGAGTGTTCTAATATATTGACATTGAATTTATTAAGACATATAATGCAGCAAACGAATTATTTTATAGTTTTGTAATATTTTATAATATTGTAATGGTGATCGATCAAGCGCGAGGTGTCAAATTCCAGCGCGGTAAAATTCCGGAAGGAGTTTTCCACAGTTACCGAATCCCAACCGTTAACTGTTGTGAGGGAAAATTCATTCCGCTGGACAACATTTGTTTAACAGAACACATTGGACGAAGAATCTGTGATAATTGAGTCCCTGATGAAGGTCCTATATGCGACCGAAACGTTGGACGAAATTAAATAGCAGTATTTGAATTTTGTTGAGACTGAAAAAGCCATTTTCGAGTTACATTCCATCACAGTCGCAACCAAAACTGATGCCATCAAAAGCCGATAGCGACAGAAATTCTGAAGCGAAAGTGGATTTGGGTTGGCTAAACCAACCGGCTGCGATGCGGCCATGTTTTTGAAGTCATCATCTGTTTCAGGTTAAACATTCGATTTAGGTGTAGTTTACGAGTGATATTTTTTCTTTAACAAAAAACTTCTTTACATCCCCAATTGCGGCCTAATTTGAACACGTTTTTATTTATTGTAACATATTTCAGCTAAGAGAATTAGATTTTTTAATAGTTCTACTAGTATTTTCGAAAATTTTCTTTTTGTAGAGGAAAATTTTACGCGCTTTTCAAGTGTTGGTCCAGAATAGTTTATGTTTACAAACTTTTGAATGTCAAAATGGGGTTCAACGCACAATGGGGGTCAGAGATGTTGGCTCGCTTTTTTACTGTGGGGTAGTATTTGGATGACAAGTGGCTGGGCTAAACTCTACGCAGGGCCGGGAACAAAACCTGCAAGCAAGGCAAGCGTTAGACTGGAACACAGCAGAACATCGCAGCAAGGGGAGACCCAGAGGCCCGTCTACGCATGCATATACAGTAGCGTGGTTCAAAAAATCGTTTTTGCTCCACATCGCTTATTCGATTCATAACCAGATTCTGAGCCTTCTTCCAAAAATTGAGCTGATTAGCTTGAAAATTGAGAGTGCGAAAGCCCTTCAAAGTTTGTATGGAAATCACTATGGGAAAAAGGCGTTTTTTCATTGAATTACCCGTAGCATCTTCCCAAGTGCCCTAGAAGGTTAGTCTTCACTTCTCTATCTTTCTCCAGGTGTAATCTATGATTCACTTTTTTTTTCTGAATGCGTAGCTCACTCAAGTTATTCTCGCTTTTGATCTTCTACGCCGCCACTTTCCGGGACGTTCGCAGCATGGTTCACCAGCTTTTTGACAAAGGACGTTGTTATACACGGATGCGTCTTCCAGTCGGCGAGTGTTAAACCGACGCACGATCTTCATCTTCTGTCGATGCGCAGCCGGAAACGATGGTCACATCGCAACATGATCAATCAACAATGAAATTTCTCATTTCATTCATAGAACACTTATATGAGAATCAAGAATTGTCGCAAACGAGGCACTATGAAGAAGAAGCAGAAGCAATTATACGCATAATTACAGAATTTGGTGGTTACGATGTGGCGGTGTCGAAATGATGCCGCGATTTTCACATCCTCATTTGAAACTGAAGCCAAGGAGTTACCGGCGGTGCTGAGTCGCTCGACTCGCTTTGATGGTAAACCATAAAAGGATGATTTTTTTAATGCAATGGGAAACCCAGTTTCGCTAATGGGTATAGCATTTTTAATGAGAACTGCTTCGCATGAATTACAGTTTAAGCTGAGTGCATCATGGGCGAGTGTCGACGACAAATAGTGTACGCTGTGGTTTATGCTTTTTTAATTTGATGGCTACGTTTGTGTATGATATAGATATCAACATATGTTATGTTTTAAAAACAGTTGGGAATAATGTCTCATGGAGAACATTTGAAGATTTTTCTATTAATTATTATTTATGAATACTAGATTAACATTTGAAAAAGGAGGAACAACCATTGCAAATTCTCACTTGTTCCGTCCCTCCTGGGCGTATTTCAATATTTTTATGCAAACTTATCCCGTTAACAGATAGAGGGGAGTCAGATCTATCTGTTACTGGTAAAAGATTTCATGAATAATGGGGGGTAAGCCTAGGAGGGACGGGATAAGCAGAAATTCGCAATAGCTGTTACGCCCTTTTCAAATGTTGGTCTAGAATAGTTTACAATGTTAGCCCAAAACATTCTAGAAACATTTGAATGGAACGTGATGGAAATTCTTCATTACACCAACAAAGCTAGCCATGAAAATGTTTGACACTTCTCAGGTCATTTTGACAGATCACACACATGCACGATAACGAGCCTGGATAAAACAAAGACGAGAAACGTCAAAATTGGAACAGTCAGTTTGCTGTCATCCCCATAGTTCCAATCGAGCAGGAGACCTGTCAAAACGACAAGGTTTCGCCACTTTGGTATACTCGTGCATTAAGAAAAAGACCAATCATATATTCTACTTCATCGATCTTGTTGCCGTTCTTTTCATGCTTATATTACATCTGTCAAAATGACCTGAGAATTGTCAATCATTTTGAGGTTAGGTTAATAAAGAATGCAATAGGGCACTGCATTGTTTTGATTTTGTATGGGATTTTGACGTTTCGTGGCCTTGTTGTTTACAAAATTTCTGTAAGAGTGAAAGAGAAGGAAATAATTTCATGCACTGCCCTATAAGCACAATGACTGTGATATTGATTTAATTCAATTGTCAAAATTTGTCAACCATTTCATGTTACAAACATGGAGTATGTGCTTCGAATGAGTGTAATCAGTTTTGTACCTTTTAATTCCGCCCTAATTGCGTATCCTTTGAAAGATAGGGTAAACAGGTAAAATATGCCCCCCTTAAGCAGAAATGGCAATATATCTAAAACTGGCGCCTTATTTCATCTATTGTCCACTGCAAATTGTTGTTCCTATTTTCAGTGAAGTCTTGCATGCGAACTTTACCTTTGGAGGAGCGGCTATGAAAACTTTGAAACGTTTTTCGAAAACGTTCCAAAATCTGCCTTTTCAAAACAAACGGGGCAATACGCCCCACCAAAAGAAAAACGTCCAGCCCCGTGATAAAACTGTCCCAGAGAATAATTCCACCACATGCTTATCCTACGAGGGTCTTTTACCAAGTGTTCAACTGCATAAAAGTTGCAAAATAACGCAAGCAAACAGAACTGGCTTTGTTTACAATGAAGTCAGCTTACAAGAGGTAAAATATTACGCCAAAAGCCTCGATTTCAGACTTTTTGATATTTTTATTGCTTTTCTGTACCAATCAACTAACGGGCCAGCTTGATGGCAATTAATCTTTAAAATTTAAGATTTCTAATCGATCACGCATGCAATAAGCACTTGAATCGCTAGAAAATGAAGGTGGGCGTTTTGCCCCGGTGGGACGCATTATACCCTTTTACCCTACGCGTATTTCAACTACCACTTGTAATCTTCCTCAGTGTCAGTTATCCACTGTGGAAGATTACAAGTGGTAGTCGAAATACGTGTATCTGTCAAAGCATAAGCAGTTAGGGCGGAATTAAAAGGTACGAGACTGATTACACTCATTCGAAGAGGGTATTCTGGTTAGAGGGTTCGAAAAGTCGGTACAAGATTGGAGTATGTGAATTTCATTGGAATGTTCTTATTTTTGTTGTCAATTGGTGGATTTTTGCATTTTGCTGGTGCATGTGGCTCGATTTGTATTGTCATATGTACTATTTATAGTTGTTTTTTTTTTTCGGTTCGTATTCTTCATTAGCCTTTTCGTTCCAATAATACTTTCCCCGTTTTTATTTTATACTGGTGTACATTTCTGACTTGCAAAATTAACGATGCATATGCAAAAAAGATAAGTTCATTATGCTACTTGTTCGTTGTTGTGGCCATCAATAATTGCATTTATCAACCTGCAGTGTGTGTTTCGTTCGTTTTTTATGATCGCATTGTGGTATCTGTGTAGTGAACATGCTTTATGTTCTCGCAAACATGCTTGCCTATATTTATTTTTATGTACCGTCTAACGGGGTAACTTTGTGATTGATTCCGGCTGGTGATGCTACGGCGAAGCATCACCAGTGAAAAGTGCCGATTAGTGTGTGGGTTTTGGGTTCGCGCGAAAACGGCATTCCGGCTGGTGATGCTACGGCGAAGCATCACCAGTGAAAAGTGTTAGCTCGGGCTCGTCGGTTGGGGAAAAAAGTGCCGATTAGTGTGTGGGTTTTGGGTTCGCGCAAATACGGCATTCCGGCTGGTGATGCTACGGCGAAGCATCACCAGTGAAAAGTTCCGATTAGTGTGTGGGTTTTGGGTTCGCGCGAAAACGGCATTCCGGCTGGTGAAGCTACGGCGAAGCATCACCAGTGAAAAGTGTTAGCTCGGGCTCGTCGGTTGGGGAAAAAAGTGCCGATTAGTGTGTGGGTTTTGGGTTCGCGCAAATACGGCATTCCGGCTGGTGATGCTACGGCGAAGCATCACCAGTGAAAAGTTCCGATTAGTGTGTGGGTTTTGGGTTCGCGCGAAAACGGCATTCCGGCTGGTGATGCTACGGCGAAGCATCACCAGTGAAAAGTGTTAGCTCGGGCTCGTCGGTGGGGGAAAAAAGTGCCGATTAGTGTGTGGGTTTTGGGTTCGCGCAAATACGGCATTCCGGCTGGTGATGCTACGGCGAAGCATCACCAGTGAAAAGTGCCGATTAGTGTGTGGGTTTTGGGTTCGCGCGAAAACGGCATTCCGGCTGGTGATGCTACGGCGAAGCATCACCAGTGAAAAGTGTTAGCTCGGGCTCGTCGGTGGGGGAAAAAAGTGCCGATTAGTGTGTGGGTTTTGGGTTCGCGCGAAAACGGCATTCCGGCTGGTGATGCTACGGCGAAGCATCACCAGTGAAAAGTGTTAGCTCGGGCTCGTCGGTTGGGGAAAAAAGTTCCGATTAGTGTGTGGGTTTTGGGTTCGCGCGAAAACGGCATTCCGGCTGGTGATGCTACGGCGAAGCATCACCAGTGAAAAGTGCCGATTAGTGTGTGGGTTTTGGGTTCGCGCGAAAACGGCATTCTGGCTGGTGATGCTACGGCGAAGCATCACCAGTGAAAAGTGCCGATTAGTGTGTGGGTTTTGGGTTCGCGCGAAAACGGCATTCCGGCTGGTGATGCTACGGCGAAGCATCACCAGTGAAAAGTGTTAGCTCGGGCTCGTCGGTGGGGGAAAAAAGTGCCGATTAGTGTGTGGGTTTTGGGTTCGCGCAAATACGGCATTCCGGCTGGTGATGCTACGGCGAAGCATCACCAGTGAAAAGTTCCGATTAGTGTGTGGGTTTTGGGTTCGCGCGAAAACGGCATTCTGGCTGGTGATGCTACGGCGAAGCATCACCAGTGAAAAGTGTTAGCTCGGGCTCGTCGGTGGGGGAAAAAAGTGCCGATTAGTGTGTGGGTTTTGGGTTCGCGCGAAAACGGCATTCCGGCTGGTGATGCTACGGCGAAGCATCACCAGTGAAAAGTTCCGATTAGTGTGTGGGTTTTGGGTTCGCGCGAAAACGGCATTCCGGCTGGTGATGCTACGGCGAAGCATCACCAGTGAAAAGTGTTAGCTCGGGCTCGTCGGTGGGGGAAAAAAGTGCCGATTAGTGTGTGGGTTTTGGGTTCGCGCGAAAACGGCATTCCGGCTGGTGATGCTACGGTGAAGCATCACCAGTGAAAAGTGCCGATTAGTGTGTGGGTTTTGGGTTCGCGCGAAAACGGCATTCCGGCTGGTGATGCTACGGCGAAGCATCACCAGTGAAAAGTGCCGATTAGTGTGTGGGTTTTGGGTTCGCGCGAAAACGGCATTCCGGCTGGTGATGCTACGGCGAAGCATCACCAGTGAAAAGTGCCGATTAGTGTGTGGGTTTTGGGTTCGCGCGAAAACGGCATTCTGGCTGGTGATGCTACGGCGAAGCATCACCAGTGAAAAGTGCCGATTAGTGTGTGGGTTTTGGGTTCGCGCGAAAACGGCATTCCGGCTGGTGATGCTACGGCGAAGCATCACCAGTGAAAAGTTCCGATTAGTGTGTGGGTTTTGGGTTCGCGCGAAAACGGCATTCTGGCTGGTGATGCTACGGCGAAGCATCACCAGTGAAAAGTGTTAGCTCGGGCTCGTCGGTGGGGGAAAAAAGTGCCGATTAGTGTGTGGGTTTTGGGTTCGCGCGAAAACGGCATTCCGGCTGGTGATGCTACGGCGAAGCATCACCAGTGAAAAGTTCCGATTAGTGTGTGGGTTTTGGGTTCGCGCGAAAACGGCATTCCGGCTGGTGATGCTACGGCGAAGCATCACCAGTGAAAAGTGTTAGCTCGGGCTCGTCGGTGGGGGAAAAAAGTGCCGATTAGTGTGTGGGTTTTGGGTTCGCGCGAAAACGGCATTCCGGCTGGTGATGCTACGGTGAAGCATCACCAGTGAAAAGTGCCGATTAGTGTGTGGGTTTTGGGTTCGCGCGAAAACGGCATTCCGGCTGGTGATGCTACGGCGAAGCATCACCAGTGAAAAGTGCCGATTAGTGTGTGGGTTTTGGGTTCGCGCGAAAACGGCATTCCGGCTGGTGATGCTACGGCGAAGCATCACCAGTGAAAAGTGTTAGCTCGGGCTCGTCGGTTGGGGAAAAAAGTGCCGATTAGTGTGAGGGTTTTGGGTTCGCGCGAAAACGGCATTCTGGCTGGTGATGCTACGGCGAAGCATCACCAGTGAAAAGTGTTAGTCGGGCTCGCCGGTTGGGAAAAAAAAAGGCCTGCCGCGTCGTCGTCGTCGCCGATTTGGCTGTGCTCATTTTCGTACGGGCGGTTTAGTGTGATTTTGGAGGCAAAGTGAAAAGCCGCTTTTTATTCGGACCTCCTGCGTCGTCGTCGTCGTCAATTTGAATGTCCACATCGTCGTACCCGTGTGTAGTTGTAGCGGTTCAGTGTGATTTCGGAGAAGAGGCCAGTTAGTGGAAGATGCTGTAGCACATACGCACTGGACACTTCGAAGGATGTTTATTGGTGAGCTCTTTCCATTTTATCATAATAATTAATGCTAAAGGATTTATACAATTCTGCTCTGGTAACAAATATTGAAAAGTTCGTCACGTCATGTGTCGGCGTTAGTACCCAATGCACATCTAGTTGATAATAAATATGTTTCTTTCATTTTTTGCATTTACATAAAAATTTGAATGGTTTGTCATCTTCGGTGTCGACATTTGTAATATTTTAGTCAAAATGAATAAATGTTTTGACTCAAGTCAGAGCGTTGATGATTGATCATAAGTTTAATCATAATTGGTGATTATTGATTAAGATTAATCAAAATCATTAATCATTATCACAAAAAAATCTCATTTAATCTTTAATCATTAATCCTAATCACACTGTTTTTGCAATCTAATCATTAATCAGTAATCATAATCATAAGAAAAAATATCAATCAATCATTAATCATTCATCACCAAAAATGATTCATCATATAAAATATATGATCCAATTTAAAGTGGTTCAAATGCTGTTCTAAATAATATAATTTATGATTCTGTTTTCAAAAATCTCTCGGACAGAGTGATTAATCATGATTTTTAATCAATGACTCATTTTTAATCATTAATCATAATCCAATAATCACAGATAAAACCAATTTTAATCATTTCATAATCTTTAATCATCCTAAAAATCAAATTAATCATCATCAATCATCAATGATTAGTCATGATTAGAATTTTTGTTAGTCATGAACGCTCTGAAGTAGGTTGCATGAGAGTCCGTCTTGGTTCGTCGTTGCATAGCGTCGTCGTCCTGTGTGCATGCTCATCTTCGTACGAGGCGGTTTAGTGTGTTTTTGGAGGCAAAGGAAGTGCCGCTTTTTTCATTCGGATCGGCCGCGTTGTCGTCGACAATTTGAATGTGCACATCGTCGTACCCGTGTGTTGCTGTAGCAGTTCAGTGTAATTTCGAGGCCAGTTAGTGGAAGATACTGCAGCTCTGGTTTTTGTGTATTTATCTAACAAATATTGAAAAGTTCGTCACGTCATGTGTCGGCGCTAGTTCCAAATGCACATTTAGTTGATAATAAATAAATTCCTTTCATTTTTTTGCATGAGCACAAAAATTTGAATGGTTCGTCATCTTCGGTGTCGACACTTGTAATATTTTAGTCCAAATGAATAAATGTTTTGACTCATATAAAGGTTGCATGAATTTCTGGAAAAAGAGAGGGTTGGTAAAAGATAGACGGCAAACCATGCGGTAAGATCTTTCTGATTTATTTATGACGTGTTATTTTGTTAATACTTGTGAATTGATCACGTTCAGCATTGTCACGCGCGGAAACGCAAACTACAGATGCGTCGGTGTTTAGCATTGTGTTCTCCTTAGTTGCGAATGAATAACTTATGTAGGGTGAGTTTTGAGGCACGAAAGATCGCGTTCGTCGTCCAAGGTTTAGAAGGGTATTTCTTCGCGAGCGCATTATTAATCGCGAATCAAAACATTACACTCGTTTACCACGACAAAATCCTCAACACATCTCCATTTCCCCTGTCCAAACTCCTAGTGATTTCTCGTAGTAACGCAGAGAATTCCTCGGTTATTGGCCTAAGCGAGAATCACGTCATCACTTCCTTCCCTGTCCTCAATTGACCTGCATTCGGACGCGGCCGGCGCTGGTATTGCTTATTGAAAAGTATTAGGATTCCAGCATTTACACAATGAAGAGAAAGCTAATCCCAAGCATCATTTGTTGGTTCTTTGTGTAAATGCAGTTGTCCTTGCAATAACAGAGGAGCAACCGCGGGCGGTCAATCATGCTCATGCTCATGCTCAACGGGGTAACTTTGTGATTGGTTACTCTTGCAAAACTCAAACATATATTTCCATTGAATACTCGATTTGTGGCTGCCACTCTCCATCCTCGATCATCCCGATGCTTACAAGATCACGCTCCACCTGGCCCGCCCATCATGCTCTTGTGCCAACCAGATCTTTAGCGAGCACCAGCTTCGCAGAATTGTTGTCTGGTATTCTTACAACATGACCGACCCCCTTCTGCTTTCTGGGTAGAGTGCAGCGAGCTCGCAGCCAAACACCGTTCTCCTGCACGCCGCCGATGATCACCCTTACAACGCGTCGCTCGAAAACTCCTGTGAGTGCTTGCAGATCCTCCTCGAACATGGTCCACGTCTCGAGTCCGTACAGGACCACTGGTTTAATAAGCGCTTTGTACATGGTGCATTTGATGCGAGGTAATTCTTTTTAGACCGCAACTTCTTCTGGAGCCCGGAGTAGGCCCGACTTCCATGGAAGATGTGCCTTGGGATTTCACAACTCACATTGTTGTCACCCGTCAGTAAGGATTCAAAGCAGATGAATTCCTCCAACGCCTCGAAGGTAATCCCATCTATCGTGACATTACTACCTAGACGGGTCCGGTCGTGTTCGATTCCGTCTACCTACCTTGTTACCTTGTAGTAGAGCACCATCTTCGTCGGTCTTTAGCGAGTTCCTCCAGTTTCCCCGAACGTGTAGGGATAGAAGATCTTCTTCAACCGCGTGCAGTCAGCGAGTTCGCGGCCGCCCACGAATATTGTTTTCGCTCTTCTTTCTTCCGACATTCGCACTACGTGTCCAGCCCACTGAAGTCTGCCGTATTTTATACGTTTCACAATATTCGCATCTTCTTACACTTGGTACAACTCGTGATTCATGCGTCTACGCCACACTCCATTTTCTTGTTTCCCATTGAGAGTTGTCCGCAGCACTTTGCACTCAAAAACTCCAAAAGATTTTCGGTCTACCTCCTTTAACGTCCACGCTTCGTGACCGTAGAGGGCAACCGGAAAAATCAGCGAATTTTGTTTGCGTCTGGCTACGCAATCCGTAAAAGGCCCTATTCGCAGCTGCAATACGCCTTTTCACTTCACGGAAAACGTTATTGTCACATGTCACAAGAGTTCCAAGGTAAACAAATTCTTAAACAACTTCAAACACTTCCCCATCAATCACTACCTCAGTACGGACACCACTAGGCCTGCTTCTGCCTCTACCCGCTATCATGTAGAGTTAATTGTCAAGCTTATCCTCACTGTCTCTCCCTTCAGAGGAGCATGTGCGACCGTGTGATGATAGAGTCATTTCTCTGCAGCCTGACCTCCTAATCGCTCCTTCGAGTGCAATGTTGAACCACAGACAAACAGACGTAACACTCTGATAATTCCCATCGTACACCGATTTAACGGTCTTTTTCAAAATTTGATAGTTGGCCAACTGCCCAACCGTGGCACTCGTATCGTTTTTGTTCGAGTTTGACGTTTGCTCACTACCGCCATCTAGTAGGTGGTCGGCCAAACATTGTCCTTTTAGTATTGGGCGAATATGTTTCCGTGACTATGATTTGAATCGAAAAATGTTCGAAGTGTTACGTCTGTTTGTCTGTGGTTGAACAATAAATTTGAAAGAGCGTCCCCCTGCTTCAATCCATCCAAGGTCACAAACGACGTAGACACCGTCCACGATCCGAATACTTGATTTTGATCCATCCATTGTTGCACGTTTCAGCCTAATTAGTTTCGCCGGAAAACCATGTTCTGACATTATCTGCCAAAGGTCATTTCTTTTCACTGAATCGTACGCTGAATTAAAATCAATTAAAAGATGATTAGTCTGCAAGTTATATCCCCGAAATTTATCTAGGATCATCCGCAGGATAAACATTTGATCCGTCGTTGATCGGCCCTCACGAAAACCAGCTTGGTATTCGCCGACGAAGGACTCCTCAAGAGATCGCAGTCCGTTGAACAGGACACGCGACAGTATCTAATACGCCGAATTTGAAAAGGTAATCCCTCTGTAATTGACACACTCCAGTCTGTGCCCTTTCATGTAGATTGGGTATATGAGGCCATCCAACCAGCTGGTGGGCAATTCTTCATCCTCCCAACTTTTTATAATAATCTGGTGGATTGATTGATGTAGCTGCTCGCTTCCGTGCTTAAGAAGTTCGACCGGGATCTTGTCCTTCCCAGCAGCCTTGCTGTTTTTCAGCTCCTTAAGGGCCTTTTTAACCTCATCCAGTGTTGGTGGTTCCACTGCTTGACCGTCATCCATTATGTTAATCCTGTTCCTGGGTGCTCCTTCGCTGCTACCATTTAATCTTCGAAGTGCACCACCATTGTTTTATCTGTCAGCAAATTTCCTTCCCGGCCATTGCACATGGCGGGCACTGGCGCAGTCTTGTTCCGCGCGCCATTGACAGTTGCATATAACCTCCGCATATCGTTCCTCTCCATACTTTCTTGCGCTTCAGCAATAACACTCTAACCTCGTGTTGTCGTTTTTTCCTGCGGTGGATTAGTTTCTCTTCTGCTCTTGCCACCCTGTACCGCTCCCTGTTCTGCCGGGGACCGGCCACTAGCATTCGACTTCTGGCGGCATTCTTTTCGTTCGTCACTCGTTGGCAGTCCTCGTCAAACCAACCATTACGTTGGCGTCGCTGAGCGGTACCTATCACCTCTTGCGCTGTTATTGTCACTGCTTCGTGGATAACTCCCCATAAGCTGTTGACATCTCCAGATCCGTTGGTCTCTCCTATCCTCTCGTCTAGCTTCTGATGGTACTGTGTAGCATCCCCTTCGGCTGACAAGCGCTGGATATGGAAACGCATCGTCCTGTTGTTTCTTGAAATCGTGACGCTGGATAATCGCGCCCGAATTTTAGCGGCTACAAGATAATGATCCGAGTGAATATTCTGGCCTTTGTAGGACCTCACATCTATGACGTCCGAAAGATGTCGCCCGTCGACCAGCACGTGTACTATCTGGGAGACAATCCGTTTTTATTCAGTATAATTTTATGGGTTGATTTTCTCGCTACACCTTGTTCTGGGCACTTTTAGAGCATTCAAAAACTCACAATATTGACGAAGACACCTACCTTGTATCTCATAGATTTTAATAGTTACAACTGATTTTCTATGTAAAAAACCGTATTTTTAAAATCCAATAAAAAGCTTCAAACAAAAAAGGTACTCACAATTTTTTCACCATCAATAGAATAGAGTATGATCTTTTCAATGCAATTCGGAGATTGAAAATCCATTTGCTCCTTTTTGAGATATGACTTTTTGAAAAAAAAAGTGATTTTTTGAAGAAAAAAGCCAATGTCCTTTTAACTATGAGAGATAGAACATTGAGCTCTTTGGAAAACATATGCGTCATTGATAGAACTAAATGTGCTCGGAAAGAAGTTTTTACGAGAAACGAATGGATTAAAAGTTAATGCAAGAAAACTGAATTTCATAGATCACCCTAACATGATTCTTTTAAAAGTATATAAGTTGGGAACCATAAGAGATAGAATAATGGTTTCTTAGGCAAACTTGCTCCAAATAAGTTCTTTTACGGCACGGTAAAGGCTGGGTATGCTGCGCAATTCAGATCCCATTGTGATCCACTAGCCTCTGTCCAGCAACTCCTATCCCTACCTCCACGCGATACCGGCCGGAAACTATGAGCAACCTTAGGGAAGATCGGGTAACCAACCCCGGTGGGAACTTTGGTCGTAGGCTGACAGGGAAGGGGGGGTTTGCTTCGGCAAACCTGAGCATCTGTTCTCCAGAAGGAGCGGCTCACAACAGTGTCTGATCCCCATGTTAGGGGCGGCTGATCTACGTCCGAGTGCCAGGGAAGGACTCTAAGCTCAACTGTGCACTATGGTCCTCCGGAAAGTAGGGGGTTGGTGTCAGGCCCTACGAGCCAGCCGTAAAAAAACCATTGTAACGGAAAATCAGCAACAGAGTAATACGAACCGAGACCAACGGCAACGACCCCAGCGAACAAAAAGGACTTGCGATTGGAAACTCGGTACGTGGAACTACCGATCTCTCAACTTCATTGGGAGCACCCGCATACTCGCCGATCTACTGAAGGACCGCGGGTTCGGCATCGTAGCGCTGCAGGAGGTGTGTTGGACAGGATCCATGGTGCGAACGTTTAGAGGTAATCATACCATCTACCAGAGCTGCGGCAACACACGCGAGCTGGGAACAGCTTTCATCGTGATGGGTGATACGCAGAGGCGCGTGATCGGTTGGTGGCCGATCGACGAAAGAATGTGCAGGTTGAGAATCAAGGGCCGATTCTTCAACTTCAGCATAATAAACGTGCACAGCCCACACTCCGGCAGTACTGATAATGACAAGGACGCATTTTACGCGCAGCTCGAACGCGAGTACGATCGCTGCCCAAGCCACGACGTCAAGATCATCATAGGAGATTTGAACGCTCAGGTAGGCCAGGAGGAGGAATTCAGACCGACGATTGGTAAATTCAGCGCCCACCAGCAGACGAACGAAAACGGCCTACGACTCATTGATTTCGCCGCCTCCAAAAATATGGCCATACGTAGCACCTTTTTCCAACACAGCCTCCCTTATCGTTACACCTGGAGATCATTACAGCAGACGGAATCTCAAATCGACCACGTTCTGATTGACGGACGGCATTTCTCCGACATTATCGACGTCAGGACCTATCGTGGCGCCAACATCGACTCCGACCACTATCTGGTGATGGTCAAACTGCGCCCAAAACTCTCCGTCATCAACAATGTACGGTACCGGCGACCGCCACGGTACAACCTAGAGCGACTGAAGCAACCAGATGTCGCCTCAGCATACGCGCAGAATCTCTATGCCGCGTTGCCAGACGAGGGCGAGCTCGATGAGGCCCCTCTAGAGGACTGCTGGAGTACAGTGAAAGCAGCCATAAACGACGCAGCCGAGAGCACCATCGGGTACGTGGAACGGAATCGACGTAACGAATAGTTCGACGAAGAGTGCAGAACGGTTTTGGAGGAGAAGAACGCAGCGAGGGCGGTAATGCTGCAGCAAGGGACTCGAAAGAACGTGGAACGTTACAAACAGAAGCGGAAACAGCAGACCCGCCTCTTTCGGGAGAAATAGCGCCACCTGGAAGAAGCGGAGTGTGAAGAAATGGAACTGCTATGCCGTTCCCAAGAAACACGGAAGATCTATCAGAAGCTTAACGCATCCCGCAACGGCTTCGTGCCGCGAGCCGAAATATGCAGGGATAAAGACGGAGGCCTCTTGGCGGACGGACGTGAGGTGATCGAAAGGTGGAAGCAGCACTTCGATCAGCACCTGAACGGCGTGGAGAACGTAGGCACGGGAGCCCACGGCAACGGAAGGAACGACGACGCCAGTGCAGCGGAGGACGGAAATGAACCAACTCCCACGCTGAGGGAAGTTTAGGATGCCATTCACCAGCTCAAAACCAACAAAGCAGCTGGTAAGGATGGTATCGCAGCTGAACTTATCAAGATGGGCCCAGAAAAGTTGGCCACCTGTCTGCATCGGCTGATAGTCAGGATCTGGGAAACCGAACAGCTACCGGAGGAGTGGAAGGAAGGGGTAATCTGCCCCATTCACAAGAAAGGCGACCATTTGGAATGTGAGAACTTCAGGGCGATCACTATTTTGAATGCTGCCTACAAAGTGCTATCCCAGATCATCTTCCGTCGTCTGTCACCTAAAACAAATGAGTTCGTGGGAAGTTATCAAGCCGGCTTCATCGACGGCCGGTCGACAACGGACCAGATCTTTACCGTACGGCAAATCCTCCAGAAATGCCGTGAATACCAGGTCCCAACGCACCACCTGTTCATCGACTTCAAAGCGGCATACGATAGTATCGACCGCGCAGAGCTATGGAGAATCATGGACGAAAACGGCTTTCCTAGGAAGCTGACTAGACTGATTAATGCAACGATGGACGGTGTGCAAAACTGCGTAAGGGTTTCGGGTGAACTATCCAGTTCATTCGTATCTCGCCGGGGACTGCGACAAGGTGACGGACTCTCATGTCTACTCTTCAACATCGCGCTGGAAGGTGTGATGCGACGAGCCGGGCTCAACAGCCGGGGAACGATTTTCACAAAATCCGGTCAATTTGTGTGCTTTGCGGACGACATGGACATTATCGCTAGAACATTTGGAACGGTGGCAGAACTGTACACCCGCCTGAAACGCGAAGCAGCAAAGGTCGGACTGGTGGTGAATGCCTCAAAAGCAAAGTACATGCTGGTAGGCGGAACCGAAAACGACCGGATCCGTCTGGGTAGTAATGTTACGATAGACGGGGATACTTTCGAGGTGGTGGAGGAATTCGTCTACCTCGGATCCTTACTGACGGCTGACAACAACGTGAGCCGTGAAATTCGGTGGCGCATCATCAGCGGAAGTCGGGCATACTACGGGCTCCAGAAGAAACTGCGGTCGAAAAAGATTCACCCACGCACCAAATGCACCATGTACAAAACGCTAATAAGACCGGTGATCCTCTACGGGCACGAGACATGGACCATGCTCGAGGAGGGCCTACAAGCACTCGGAGTTTTCGAGCGACGCATGCTAAGAACGATCTTCGGCGGTGTGCAGGAGAACGGTGTGTGGCGGAGAAGGATGAATCACGAGCTCGCTGCACTTTACGGCGAACTCAGCATCCAGAAGGTGGCCAAAGCCGGAAGGATACGTTGGGCAGGGCATGCTGCAAGAATGCCGGACAACAACCCTGCAAAGCTGGGTTTTGCAACGGATCCGGTTGGCACAAGAAGGCGTGGAGCGCAGAGAGCACGATGGGCGGACCAGGTGGAGCGTGACCTGGCGAGCATTGGGCGCGACCGAGGATGGAGAGCGGCAGCCACAAACCGAGTATTGTGGCGTACTATTGTTGATTATGTCTTGTCTTAATGATGTTGAACAAATAAATGTATGTATGTAAGTTCTTTTACAACTTTTTAGAACATTTTGTAAGCATACATAAAACTGTTAAAAAGCAGATGTTTGGATCAGCTAAACTAGAGGGACCACTCTAATTTCACAATAATGTGAAAAAAGGTCGATTAATATGAAGAAACTTTCCCAAAGACATCATGTATCTAAAACTTAAGGTTTAGGCACAAACATTTTTGTCTTCGTAAATAAGGCTCTGGACCCATCGTGCATTGCGTTGAAGGGGCTGCCTTCTTAGGTATAGCTGACGCGATACAGCATTTCATACTCAGCCGCTGGATGCCAGAACAGACGCTGTTTGAGCCGCACCTCCTTGGTTAACAGACGCTCGGGACGTCCTTCCTCAATCTAGCTGAAGTCATAAGGACAACAGTGCCCAGGCTGCATTTCCAGCTAAGCACACAACTCTTAGCTGGCGGTCTTTGTCATCGTTTGACCCGTGGAAGCATGTGGTAGGAACTTGTGAGGAACAGAGCTATGTTGGACGCTCTCCTTATCGACTCATCGTGTTGCAGCCCTTCGATTTCGTCTACCAGAATGTATGTTGTTTTTGACGCATTCGCCAACATAGATTCGATCTTTGCTACTTCTCGTTTCAGGCGGGTGTACAGTTGTGCTACCGTTCCAAATGTTGGAGGACTTGCTATACGGTGAAGATCTGGTCCGTTGTCGACCAGCCGTCGATAAGCCGGCAACTTCCTACGAACTCATTCGATTTAGGTGACAGACGACAGATGATGATCTGGGATAGCACTTTGTAGGCAGCGTTCCAAATGGTGGTCGCTCTGAAGTTCTCACATTTCAAATGGTCGCCTTTCTTGTGACAGAAGCATACGGCCCCTTCCTTCCACTCCTCCGGTAGCTGTTAGGTTTCCCAGATTCTGACTACCAACCAGTGCAGACAGGTGGCTAACTTTTCTGGGCTCATCTTGATGAAGTCAGCTTCAAAGCCATGCTCACCAGCTGTTGGTTTTGAGCTGGTGAATGACATTCCTAAGTTCCCTCAGCGTGGAAATTGGCTCATTTTCGTCCTCTGCTGCATTGGTGAAGTCGTTCTCTCCGCGTCATTTTGGTACTCATTGGAATGCTACTTCCACCTTTCGACCATGTTACGTCCGTCCGTCAAGAGACCCCTGTCCTTATCCCTGCATATTTCGGCTTGCGGCACGAAGCCGTTGCGGGATGCGTTGAGCTTCTGGTAGAACTTCCGTGTTTCATGGCAACGGCACAGCAGTTCCATTTCTTCGCACTCCGCTTCTTCCAGGGGGCGCTTTTTCCTTAGAAAGAGGCGGGTCTACTGTTTCCGCTTCTGTTTGTAACGTTCCACGTTCTGCCGGGTTCGTTGCTGCAGCATTACCGCCATTGATGCGTTCTTGTTCTCCAAAATTCGTTTCGTCGATTTCTTTCCACGTACCCGATGGTGCTCTCGGCTGCGTCGTTGATGGCTGCTTATACTGTTCTTCAGTAGTCCTCTAGAGGGGCCACATCGTGCTCGCCCTCGTCTGGCAATGCTGCCTCGAGATTCTACGCATATGCTTAGGCGACAACCCATCGCAACCCATTATTGATTAATCTTTAAAAAAAAATCCTCTGTGTTTTAACTACTGCTCATTCTACACTTAATCCATTCATAAAATATTCTTCTTTGAAAGTTAGTTCAATATCACTGCACGCACCATGGGATGAATGACCCATAAAAGGTTTAAATCCCTGGTAATAAACAAACAAACAACTGCACGCACCCTTTATTATCAAAGAGCTGAGTTCTTTCGCTTTCTAGTAGTGGATGTAGAAATACATATCATTACATTAAAATAAGGCGTAATTTCCAAAATTAGTTACGTCATTTTTCAATATTGGCACCGAATTGTTGAATAATTGAAAAGTAGATCTATGCTACTCCGGTTTACGGTACGAAAATTCTTTAATTTCCGTTGCCAAATACGGGGGGTATCGGGTTTCGAAAAAAAAAATTTTCCTCGTCCTTTGCTGTGGGCTTGCTTCCCGCTATAAATATTGTCGGAAATGCCATGATCGTAAATAAACGTCGAACCAGAATTCGTTGGGAAAGCGCAACGAAAGAAGATTACAGGAGCAGTGGGAGTATGAATGTGACGATAATAAGGGAACAATTTATTCGCAGAAATGCAGCGAAAATGCATTCGTGGGAATCAATGCCATGACGATAAGGCAACACTCGGAATAAATGAGGAACGGAACATTTTCACCTGTTGTGATGAGATATCTGAGTTGAACACGAATCTTCAAGGAAGACATGGAAGCCGTATATTTGAAGTCTATCAGAATAGAGGCAATTTCAGTTATGTAGTTTACCGTTCATATCATGGACCATTCATTTTATAAATATTTAAATTGCTACGAGACCTTAACGTAGTGAAGTTAACATAGTTTAATATGATATTTCAAGCCTGTTTCAAATTAGACAAACATTATGTTACATAATTTCCCGTGTAAAACAGAGCGTAAATAACCGTCATCACAGTTGCGAGAATCACATTCATCTCCTCACATTTACACTCTCAGCGAGCTTCTGTTAGACACAAGGCGAGATTGTTATGGATTTGGTGGCATTAATCACTCACAAAAGTTGTTAAGGCTGAAAAGCCTTTAATTTAAGCCACCAGCTTTCACCGTTTCCGGCCGTTTTCACAGTTCCATTCTATCCGGCTGCAAGGATGTAATTAAATTTTCCCAACGGTGTGCTTTGGTTGTGTCAGATACTCTCATTATATTTCATCATATTTCAGAGCTGCTCTGTTGTGAAACATCAGTTGCCGATGTATGGTGCCGTCTGTTTGAAAGGGCAGGTTAAAGTCGACGATCCACATGAACTACATCATTTTTGTATGGATGCAGGACCACCCAGCACAGGATAATATGAGATTAACGCTAGTAGGCTCACGTGATTAATGGGCGGTCATTTGTTATTTCAAGAGAATTGGGAGCCGAACCACATGGACAGTGGCTTCTATTTTTGGGCACTTTCCGCTATAACTCAGTCAACTTTTAACCAATTGACACAATTTTTGGAACGCGGTGTGATAGGTATAGTATCCAGCCGTGTACAAAATTGCATGTCAATTGTTTCAAAATTAACTGAGTTATAGCGGAAAAAAACCCAAAATAGAAGCCACTGCCCAAGTGGCTGGGTACCCTACATGAAAAATCGTTAGGAATCACGTTGATTACTAGAGTACAAAGATGGCCGCCACATTGGCCGCCTTTGGCGCCGTTCGAACCTTCTCGAGCACAAAAGTTGAGATAAACCAAATTGGACGATTTGGAAATGTAACTAATAGCTTGCTTATTCGCAGGAAACAATAAGTTGCAATTCCAGACCGATCCATATGCCAGATCTTCAGATTTGTACTCGAGAAGATGCGAGTCAAAACGCATTGTTTGAGAAGTGAATGCTGGGGGACCTTCACCAACCTTTTGGAGTCGGAGGGGTCATATATGATCCCAACATAGTCACGCCTGTATAAATTCACACATTCAGTAAAACAGAATACTGTCTTCGGCAAATTGAGTCCTTTTTTAAGGAAAAATGGGAATATTTGTATTTGAGAGTTAACTGACAACCTAGAACATCCTGAACACCATGAAATTTGAAGAAACGAAATATTTGACATACCAATTGTTACATTCATATGTAATAATTTAACCTTCATCAAGAATATTAAATGGTGTTTTATATTATGGAATGTTTTTGCCTTAAATAATAGCATTGCATAATCTGCTGGGCTCCGTGAAGCTCTTGAAATGTACAATGTCCTTTACAGACACTATAGGTCAGCCAAACTACCTTGGAGTTCAGAACTTCAGATCTACGCTCGTAACAGTAGCCATATCTGCAATACTGAGTAACGTTGTATATTCAACCGCGATTACTGAACCAACCTGAAGTCTACTCCATATTATTATGAACCTTTGGGATGTTGAGTGTCGTCCAAACTGTCCTGAAGTTTAGCTCTTGACAGTAACAGTAGTTATTCTCACAATGAACTGTAATATTACAAATCCAACTGTAATCTGTAATCCGCCTGGCATTTCATGAGTCATCCCAAGATAATTTTGAGTTATTCCAGATCAACCAAACTACTTCGTAGACCATAGCATCAGGTCTCCACTTGTGATGATATTGCCACTACGTTAAGTAGTGTAACATAACCCACTGTATTTATAGACTGTTTCAGAAATTATAAATACACTTTGTTTATTAAATTAAATGAACTGTTCTGAAGATTTTTACCAACTTCTTTCAGAGTATAGCATATTGTACTCCATATTTTTATATTTCCTTTCAATTGTCTTGATATTTTAAAGAATAGTCGAGTTCTCTAACAAATAACTTAATTTTTCGAATTTGCATTTGCACAAAGGTGTTTTTTAATGATTCCAACATTATTTATCACTAAATACCAAAAATTACACAGCGCAACATTTTTTTGTCTCAAGAGCAAACTTATGTGTCTCCGAAGGATTTTGGGCCGCTGAATCCGAATCCGGGCTCAGATTTGCTCTAACACGTCCCAATTTTGAGCTATACCTCAATTTATAGGGCAAAATATGCGATTTTGGGCTCTTTTGACAGCAAGCCATTAAGCAAGGAAATATTTTTTTTAAGCAATCAAAAGGTTAATTGGTCAATTAACATCTAAATTAACGACTCATGCAAAATATTTCGTTTTACCTAATTAAATTTAATAGATTTTAGCATTTTATGTTAGTATGAAAACTTGCATGCAACTTTTGGAGGGTGACTTGTATGGGAAATATCGTACCTAACATAAATCGCTTAAAACTATCAAATTTGATTAGGTAAAACGAAATATTTTGCATGAGCCGTTAATTTAGATGTTAATTGACCAATTAATCTTTTGATTGCTTAAAAAAAAATATTTCCTTGCTTAATGACTTGCTGTCAAAAAAGCCCAAAATCGCATATTTTGCCCTATAAATTGAGGTATAGCTCAAAATTGTGACGTGTTAGAGCAAATCTGAGCCCGGATTCGGATTCAGCGGCCCAAAATCCTTCGGAGACACATAAGTTTGCTCTTGAGACAGACAAAAAGTAAATTTTTGTTACGCTGTGTTATCTAACTTTTTATCACATTCGCTTTCTCAACAAGTTGTCGGAGATCAAGTTTCTTATTTTTTAAAGTTTTCTATGGAACATAAGAACTACCACACAGTTTCTTAGCTTTCCTGAACGCATTTAATCTAAACAAACTTATTTTTTCAGTTAATCGTTAGTGTATTTATAATTTCTGAAACAGTCTATAGCAAAGTAGTTCGAGGAACAAAAGCGTTGTTATTTATTTTTGGGATATTATGGGTCATCCTTATACTGTTATAGAGCTTAGATGATAAAAATTATCACCAAAACATGCGATCATTTTGTTTTAGATAGTAACGTTACACAACCAAATAGAATCCATGAACCTCTTAACTCTCAAGGGTCACTTCATGATAGTTTTGTGATAATTTAGATCATCAAATCTTTCAAGAGTGTGCAAGCCTTCTACACTCAATAATGATACATAATAAACCACATTAACTAATGCTCTTCAAAGACTAGTAGGATGTAGACTCCTTGTAATATATTGCAGGGTAGTGTGTACAATTCTGAATATCCCGAAGCTATGTCATAGTCTCTGATTGTATTCTGTGAGCTCCAGTAACTTTAATAGCTTATACAACAGACACTTCAATTGCTGTAGATGCAAGACCTTAAGAACCATAATAATTTGGATGACCCCATTTGGATGATCTGATGATGTCCATTGAACATTTAGAAGATTTGCTGGACATGATAGATTATATATCGTAGCTTTGTATAATGAAAGTAGTTACTGTAACACTCGTAGACTTTAGGATCTAAACTCAAGAACAGTTTGGATGTCTTAGAGAATATCCAGAAAAAATATTCTGCAACATATTCTACCCTTTTTATGCTGTTGAGCATCAAAACCACTGAAATACGTAGGGAAAACTTTATAATAGCGCTTGAAAAAAATCCAGCTTCAAAGGGTTAATTTCAACTGTGTGTTTGCATCTTATGACAGATACATTTTTGTGCCTCAGCTGTAAGGTCACCTTCAGTGTCTCGTACTTGACTAGACTCGACTACTTTGGCAGTCCATCACTATGGAGCATTTGAGTGTTAATAATTTGGCAATAGACTTATTCAATTTGGCTGATGATGTTACCCCACTAGTCCAACGGCCCTTTGACATGCAGACCTGATCAACTGATCAACGACCTGGCCAAACGATCCTCTACGGCGGCAGGCCCAACCATCAACATCAGCAACACCAAAATGTTGACTGTCAATACGGTCCGGGGTTGAGAACACTCACTTGCAAAGAGTTACACTCATTTGCTGTTTTCTCAGCTAAGAAGCGTGCAATCAAGGAACGATGTATGGACGACTTTTGCCTTGAGGTTTTGCCTAAAAGTTTGCTGAATAGAGTAGGGGTAACACACGCATACCAAAGTCGTGACAGAGCTGTGAAAGCGGCTCTCCACGAGGTGAGTGTAATTTATATTCACCTTGTGGAGAGTTGCCTGCACAACTCCTTCACGACTCCGATATGCGTGTGCGACCTCCACGTTATTCAGCAAACTTTTAGACAAAACCACAAAGCGAAAGCCGTTTATACATTGTTCCTTGTTAGGACGCTTCTGAGCTGAGAAAACGGCAAGTGAGTGTAACTCTTTGCAAGTGAGTGTTCCCATCCTTGAATATGGCTAACCCTTCCGAATTATACGGATCAAGACTAGGGCTGCTTTTGCTAGTATACAAAACGTTGATAAGACTGGTGGTTCTCTACGGGCACAAGCAGCTGTACTATGGTCAAGGAGGACATGAAAGTATTCGAAGGGTTTGATCGTCCGGTGCTTAGGGCCGTCTTTGCAAGAGAACGGGGTGTGGCCGCGAAGAATGAAAAACGAGCTTGCTGCACTCTACGGCGAACCAAGCATCTATAAGGTGGCAAAAGCTGAAAGAATACGATGGGCAGGCAATGTTGTGAGAATGCTGGATAACAACCCTGAAAAGCTGGTGCTCGCAAAACGATTTGGAGGGCAGCGTGCAATGGCGGAGATGAAATCTGCAAGCAAAAGCTTGATTGGAATCCGACAGAACATCATCAACATTAACACATTTTCCATGTGTTGTAAAATAATAAAATTCGTTGCAGTCGTGGAGTGCAATTAAAGCTGACACGATCGCCATATCAAAGTAAAGCATTAATAATGAAAATCACTTTTCCAAACAAACCAATAAAAACACTTGACCGCGTGCTCTAATTGCATTCCAATCGACTGCAATTGCATCGAAATGTTGTAAACAACCGCTGCCCATCCTTGCCGTCAGCAACCTATCCAACCCATCTACCACGTGTCCCTTACATCTACTAGGTTAGGTAAGCAAGAGTGAGGTGTTGTGCAAATATTTTCTATTTGTTCAGGCCCTCCACGGTAGGTTTTGTGATGACGGTAAACATTTACGCCTAGTGATAGCGGAAAGTCAAAATTCCACCAGACCACAAGCGCCTAATGTGTCCTTTAGAGTGATCCCTGCTATTTATGGGGGAAATGTAAAATCAGTAGCATGTTAATAAATAAGTTTTTTTCATGGTGTGCTAGTACCAGCTGTCTCGACCTCATTCAGTCCTCCACTAGGGCAATCCCACCGGCAACTCTAACCTAAACACCTCGTCGTACATGACATTCCATAACACTGGACCCTGGATGGAACCTTGCGGCCTGAGGTTATGTGAAAGCACTTCCGACCAAGTACTCGGAAACGCAGTTGGGCAAAAACTGGACAGTTACATATCAAATGATACGAAGTTTCATAATCGGATTCACAGCTTAAGTACACAAATGAATCAGCTTGCTAGTATTCGCCATGTGATAGCTGAATCGGCAATGACCAGTCAATGCTCTGACCAGCATGCTGCTATTTTGCTTTGACAGATTTGTAAGACACTTCGCCACCCGTGGAGATGGTTCAGTACAATCAAATTTGGCTTGACGACATGACTCCAAATTATTCCAGTATTATTTGTGCTGAGTAACAGCCCAGATGTCAATCTGAAGCTTTACTCAACACTTCGATGCCAGAATAGCTGGCTCAGGCCCAATGAAGTCATGTGATGCTCCAGTGCGAGCTAACTCTTCAGCCAATTCATTTCCAGCGATGGGAGATACGGTGCTTCATTTACCGTTATTATCAAAAAAAAATATACCATCAAAACCTGAAACGCCATTCTCTTTCTTCATCATTCCTACATCTCTGGGCAAATTTTTAAAAAAATCGTTAGACGAAATTTTGAGATACACCCTTTTAAAGGGCCTAACCCCTAAAAAATCAGAGTTTCTATAGAAAAACATCATATTTCGTAACAGAAGCATGTTTCTGCCATCAAAATTTGAAACGCCAATCTCTTTCTTTATCATTTCTACACCTCTGGACAAATTTTTAAAATAATCGTTAGGCGAATTTTTGAGTTACGCCCTTTTAAAGGGCCTAACCCCTAAAAAATGAGGGTTTCTATAGAAAAACATCATATTTCATAACAGAAGCATGTTTCTGCCAACAAAATTTGAAACGCCAGTCTCTTTCTTTATTATTTCTACACCTCTGGACAAATTTTTAAAATAATCGTTAGACGAAATTTTGAGTTACGCCCTTTTAAAGGGCCTAACCTCTAAAAAATCTGAGTTTCTATAGAAAAACATCATATTTCATAACAGAAGCATGTTTCTGCCATCAAAATTTGAAACGCCAATCTCTTTCTTTATCATTCCTACACCTCTGGATAAATTTTTGAAATAATCGTTAGACGAAATTTTGAGTTACGCCCTTTTAAAGGGCCTTACTCCTAAAAAAAATTGGGGTTTCTATAGAATACCATCATGTTTCATAACAGAAGTATGCTTCAAAGTAAAAAATAATGAACAGTATCATTAATAATGCCACAATTTGATACTATGCACTAATATTGAATGCATTGTGTATAAAAATTAGCCATAACGCCAGTATAAGTGAAGTATTCTTTAACCTGTAGGATACGGACGTTGTTGGCTTCATTTACTATTATAGCCAGAACAATATACAATGAAAAACATAAACGACAGTTCATTTACTTTTTCATTTATATAGTTAATGTACACCCATAAACTGAATTTCAAAAATAATGTTGGTCAATTTCTCCAGTTACGCCCATTTGAAGGTCATAAGTACTTATAGTAGAATTATTATTAAACTTAGTTTCATTTGATCACGTTTATTCTTCGGTAACGTAGTTTAGCAGTTAAATATAGAACTATCATTACTATTGATCATCTCAATCCTTAGTTTTGTATGTTTATTAGTTGAAAACAGCATTCACCAATAAATCTAACGAATGGGATAGGCACATGCCATCGCTTGTTTTGTCTTTAAAAAAGCAATACAAAAAACTTACGTCCCACGCTATGAATGGCAGTTGATACAAACATGATTGCTTCCTACATGTTTGAAAATACTTCCCTTATATTAGCGTAATGGCCAATTTGTATACAAACATCAATACAAATAGCCAATATTAGCACATAGTATCAAATTGTAGCATTATTAATGATACGTTATATTATTTGGGACTTCAAGGCATGCTTTTGTTATGAAATATGATGTTTTTCTATAGAATCCCTCATTTTTTAGGGGTTAGGCCCTTTAAAAAGGCGTAACTCAAAAGTTCGCCTAACGATTATTTTAAAAATTTGTCCAGAGGTGTAGAAATGATAAAGAAAGAGATTGGTGTTTCAAATTTTGATGGCAGAAACATGCTTCTGTTATGAAATATGATGTTTTTCTATAGAAACCCTCATTTTTTAGGGGTTAGGCCCTTTAAAAAGGCGTAACTCAAAAGTTCGCCTAACGATTATTTTAAAAATTTGTCCAGAGGTGTAGAAATGATAAAGAAAGAGATTGGCGTTTCAAATTTTGATGGCAGAAACATGCTTCTGTTACGAAATATGATGTTTTTCTATAGAAACTCTGATTTTTTAGGGGTTAGGCCCTTTAAAATGGCGTAACTCAAAATTTCGTCTAACGATTTTTTTAAAAATTTGCCCAGAGGTGTAGGAATGATGAAGAAAGAGAATGGCGTTTCAGGTTTTGATGGTCTATTTTTTTTTGATAATAACGGTAAATGAAGCACCGTGGGAGAATGACCAGGTACAGTGACCGGCACAAAAAAAGATCAACCATATAGTGATTACCGTTTCTAGTGAAAAATACATGCAAAAATGATAAAATATAACTTTCAATGAATGCACATCCATTTTATATTGTTTTAGTAATCTGTGTTGAAAAAAATTGTTTTTTTAGGAATAAAATGATTTCTGATGAGATAGGGAAAACTGTTTAAAAATTGGGTATGACAGAAAAAAAGATCCACTTGGCAGTTAATTCTGAAACTTCAAAATTTCGCCAAATTTTCACACGTTTTGCTTCTTGGTTTATGCTGTTGATATGTTTTTGACATGAGTATTATCAATTTAAGGGTAATATGGGGCGCGTTTATTTTTCATGGTTAATACACTTGGTAAAATTTTTCCAAACTACAGAAGTTATCTGTAAGCAAGAATGAATGCTATTAATCTACAATACAACAATAATTCAGCTTTCAGACATACAGGAATGTACTTTTTTGAACAATGTTCATGACTTTTGGTCGACTAAGGCAAAGAAATGCACATGTTGTGAAGATTATTAAGGATTATATGATATTATTTGATATTACAACTCAAACTCAACACAACTCAAAACACTCTGACGTTTGTTTATCGCAATGATCACCTCCATCTGCTTGTATTAAAGCTTGCTGGAGGTATATTCTATCTTATACACATTGATAATAACAAAATTTCAATGTATTGTAAGTGGTGCAAACTGGTGTTCAATCATAATGCTCAATTTTAGCATCAAATTCCACTGTCGCTTCAATACACCCATTCTCAGAATCAAAAGTTTGCAAAAAATAAAGCGTCAGATCATCTTTCTGTCTTCTGCAATATTTTTTGTTGGAATGCAAGGAATAAATGTGCTGAAGACACCAACATGATTTGACGTTAGTATCTCTTGCAATCACTCATTTCATGTGTGCGCATAATTTAACACCAGTGTGATTTTATTTTGCAAGGTAACATTATAAGTGCGCACCATGTGTACCACTTGTAATACATTAAAAATTTGTAATTATCATTGTGTATATGATAGAATATAACTCCAGCAAGCTTTATTACAAGCAGATGGAGGTGATCATTGCGATAAATAAACACAGTCGGGTTGACATTGGGCCTGGGGGGTAACTTTGGGCCAAAAATCAAGAAAGATGTTTCGCTCAAAATACTAAAATTTATCAAAGTGATTATCATAAAGTGGATGGTATACGGTAAATATAACTTGCGTTGACCATCCGATGTAGAAAAAAGTCACATTAAGTCAATTTTCTATTAAGAAAACTTGATATGAATTTTATGGTTAGGCGTACTGTACAATGTCGTTGTTTTAAAATGCCCAGCAGAAAACAGCTGAAAACCGAACATGTAATGAATTACTGTTTTCTCGGTGTGTTGGGTACTTGTTTTGGAAAGTATAATGAATTTTCTTGGTTTTGTATGCTATTTTGCATGAAAAACTTATTTACTCAAGCTGTAGTACAAATACTTCGTTTTGAGGGTGACTTTGGGCCATATAAAAGCAATGCAGTCAGTACGAGAACCTTACAAATGTGAATTAAAACGACTGAGAGTATTCACATTATTTTATGCATAATACGGTGTAAAATTTTGGAAATAAATGTTAGATTCATGCAAAATTAAAATTCACGCATATCAGTTGCTAGGCAGATGATAAAGAAATATTACTTTCGTCTTTTGAAAATGTTAGATGGAGTTATATTTATGGGATAGCGGATATATTGTGTAGGAACGTTGATCGTTTACAATGAATGTGATAAAATTGTCACGTTTGTTTGTCTGTGATGTTATTTTGAAGTGATCAGATTGTAGGCATGTATCTATATATTTGATAGTTTCGATTTTCAAGCGATATTATCTCACATTAAACTGTTTTGTTTGAATTTTAGTGTTTGGCCCAATGTCACCCCCTAGAAGGGGTGGAATTGGGCCAATTTCATTTAAGCTATATCATTGTCAAAATTAAAGTTAAAACATTTTCACTTTAAACAACCCTAAACAGTATAAAAATGAACGTGTCTACCGAATACAACATTGATTTAGAGCTAAAATATTGTTGTAACGATCTACAAAAAGATGTACTATGCAATTTTGGCCCAATGACACCACCAATGATTTATTTTGTAGCGATTATAGTGAAGGTTTGGGCATACAAACAAACGATTTGCTTAACATTGAGTTTGGGAATTAGCAGCAATTGAAGTTGTTGATATCTCGGTGAACAGCAATTTTTTAGGTTGATATTAAACTAAACGGGTGGCATTTATCGATTTGGTAATTTCGACATTACTTCAACCTATTGGAACAGACAAACTGACGTAACAACTAAAACTATTTTCATGAGAATCCATCGCCCATTTCACACTACCATCACCTGGTGGCAAGCTTGCTATTTGATGAAAACATTCGCGAAATGATGCGATTTGCTTTCGACAACGAATACGTTTTCACCCATCCTCGCTTTATTCAATCAACCTCCCATACGAGTAGCACACGAACGGACTCAACACTGATCAGCATAGTTGACTCTTCCTTTTCGCCGTTGAGCCGTTGCGTTCTAGCCAAGCATCTCTTTTCATCGCTTTCGATGCTTTTCGACAGCTTATCGCGAAGCATTGTTGGCTGGAAGCTTCATTAGTATGGTATCGGTACATGCGAATGTTGCTTCTGTGTGCGTGTCGAGCGTTCGTGCCGTAGCTTCGCAAACCAACCTATTCGGTATGGTTCGGCTGTTCGGGCGAGCGTGTGGCACGGTGTGTTTATAGAGCAACTTAAAAACAAAAAAATAAGTAAGTCTGAAATTTTGCCTATTGATACTTTGGGCCATTCCCTTCAATTTGCTGGGTCGGTGGAAATCATCCATCGGGGGGTCTGGAACAAAAATTTTTTTTGAAGGTTTTTTATGCAAAAACTGTTAAAAGCGCATATTGTAAATTATTGCATCTCCTACAAATAGGCACAACTTTTTTGTCTTTGAAGATAGAACCATAAAAATTTCAGGCGTTTCGAAGTAGTATGCGTAGATGACTGTGTGAAAATTTCATTGAAATATGTTGAATGGTTTTCAAATAATACCAAAATTATCAAACGCAATATTTTAATACTAAGCTTAGTAGCAAAAGTCCAACAAAATATCTATTTATTTTTTATATAATAATACATGAAAAATATTTAATTCTAAGCACCTTGAGTCATTATGATGGCGGTACTGTGAAAACTTGTTTTTCAAATGATGAACAGATACATAGTCAAATACATGAAAGGAAAACACACACACTGCCATTATGTAGCTTTTCACTAAAGTATTAATTATTTATTTCAAGAGCGTGGTTTTGCGTATACATGTTTATTTTTTAATAATTGAGGTCTTATCTGAATATCAAATTGCAATCGAAAAGCTTTACGGGAGCGTGGCCCAATAATTTGGAATAAAAAAAAACTGCATGTTATTTTTTCGAAAGATATAGTTTTATGTTGAAAATAATAAAATATTCTACTAGTGAACAACACCATAACAATGATTAATCACTCTTCCTCATGCTTGGAGGTTTTGAATTACACAGAAAATATTTTTTAATCGTCATATACAAATCGATAAGACTACTTAAGTCATTGTTATCAAATTGTTTTTCCTAGGCTTTATGCTGAACAGCCTATTTTCATGCTTAATGTAGAAACAACTATTCTTTCAGTACTTATTATCAGTTATTTGTTAATGAATGGTGGCATAAGCAATAAGCATCATATTTCTATTAAATTCAAAGACAAACTTAAGTTAAGGTCTAACAGCTATGTCAAATATCGTGGAATAATCCGGAAACTATGTTTAGTACCATAAAGTTGCCCTTGATCGAATATTGCCCAACTGAATTTTGTTTTGAATTCAGTTCTCGTTATTGTGTTCTTCAATCAATACAGTGTTTTAATGTAGACTCATACCCAGTGTTAGTTAAATCATACTGAAAATAGTCTCATAAGCCGCTCCTGCGTGAGCAAACTCGTGCGCGATTCTGAATCATTTTCTCACGCGCGAGATTTTCATGGAAAAGCGCCGAAATCTCGTTCGCTTGTAAAAATAATCCCAATCAATTCGAACGGCATTTAATGTTATTGTACGCTAGATTTGCTTTTGTTCTATCATATAATCCTAAAAACTTTGCTGTAAATAATAAGAACACCAAGAAATAATGCAATGATTGAAATCGCGAGTCAACTCATGCATGATTTTTTCGGCGGCGAGTTTAGCGAGTCAAGAATCGCGCGTGAAACAACTCAACCATGAGATTTGAGAATTTGAGTTTTTACCAACACTGCTCATACCCACAACTTCAATGTCATTATGAGGTCTTTAACAGCTTTAACTTGTTTTTATTGTTTGACTAAGGTGAAATACTAAGCTTGTAAACATTAGTTTCAAAATTATTTAGTTTCTGAACTTTTTCCTCAAAACAGAGATGTTTCCCAATCCTCGAGTGCTTTTCTTGGCTTACCAATTAACAGTTAAATATTTTTTTGGAGAAGGCCAACATGCTCAGCAATCATGATAATTGTGTATATTATAGGATTCATAATAGAGGCATACTTGTACCTGTGATCATGTATACGCAAAACCACGTTCTTGAAATAAATAATTAATACTTTATTGAAAAGCTACATAACGGCAGTGTGTGTGTTTTCCTTTTATGTATTTGACTATGTATCTGTTCATCATTTGAAAAACAAGTTTTCACAGTACCGCCATCATAATGACTCAAGGTGCTTAGAATTATATATTTTTTTTGTATTATTATATAAAAAATATATAGATATTTTGTTGGACTTTTGCTACTAAGCTTAGTATTTTAGAGTGCGTTTGATAGTTTTGGTATTATTTGAAAACCATTCAACATATTTCAATGAAATTTTCACACAGTCATCTACGCATACTACTTCGAGACGCCTGAAATTTTTATGGTTCTATCTTCAAAGACAAAAAAGTTGTGACTATTTGTAGGAGATGCAATAATTTACAATATGCGCTTTTAACAGTTTTTGCATGAAAAACCTTCAAAAAAAAATTTTGTTCTAGACCCCCCGATGGATGATTTCCATCGACCCAGCAAATTGAAGGGAATGGCCCAAAGTATCATTAGGCAAAATTTCAGACTTACTTATTTTTTTTTATTATAAAGTTGTTCTACACAACACACCGTGGTGGCGGCACAGTCAGATGTGTGCAAAATCGTTTGTGATTTACATCATGTTCGTTTTGCCACCTCTTTGCTGCTGGTCATCGCTGATCAGTGCAAAGTTCAATCGCACGCGATAAATATACAGTTGATGAGTTGTGATGAGCACTAGTGAGGTGATAATTTGCATCATTGCCTGGTGGAAATGTTTCACGAAACACTGCGTTGTGCAATATCGTCAACAGAAGGCGCTAGTGTGAAACGTTAAACGTGAAGAAAAACAATGCGGGCGCCTCTGGATGTGAAAGCCACAACTATGAAGATTTAAAATGATCGTTAAAAGCGTGGTCGATGGAAATTTCGCAAGTGTTACGTCTGTTTGTCTGTGCTATTGGACTGATGAGTAGATTGAACATTTTGAGTAATCTGGGTCGTTCTGGAGTCCATCACATAGAACAGGAGTTCCCAACCTTTTTCAGGTGGTGACCCCCTTTGAGAATTGTCAAAACATCTGGGGCCCAATAAAAAAAAAATAGAAAAAAATATGAATTAAATGAACGAAACCGTTTTTTTGGGAAACAGTGACGTAACCAGAAATCTACTGTGGGAGGGATTTTCGATGATCAATGATACGTTTTTTTTTTTAATTGACACTCACATTTCGTAAACAATGATGTCATGAATATTAAATTTGAGTCGTATCTGAAAAATAGCGGCGCAAGCGAAATTTTTTTTTCTTCTGAAGGCGTTTTATACTGAAAATTTCTTCCTTAAATTGTGACTTTTGGGGGTACCGGTATACACAATTAAAAATTGGTATAATTTGCACAACATAAAATAAAAATTTAACATTTTTTTGGTAACATCACGGCCCCCCTGGACTGGCTTCACGGCCCCCCAGGGGGCCGCGGACCACCGGTTGGGAACCCGTGACATAGAATTTACTGCCAAATTAGTGTCTGTTTTCCTTGTAGTGCATCCATGTTATGACACTTGGAGCTACTAAGTAAGTTCGCATCACATTTTTCTGCATTATCTTGATTCGATTGATTGAGACTGTTCCTGCTGTATTCTTTAAAATGTTTTTTGGCTTATTTTTAGTCTGATTTATTTTCTCATTTTCACGCTCTTAGGATTGAGGAGATAGAGCAATAGTATCTGGGGCAGGGGAGCGGACCTGGTGTGATGGTTAGAACACTTGACTATCGCGCCGAGGATCTGGGATCGAATCCCACTCCCGACAAACTCGCAAATATGTGAGTTCTTCCTTCGGAAGGGAAGTAAAGCGTGGGTCCCGAGATGAACTATCCTAGGGCTAAAAATCTCGTTAATGCAGATAAAAAAAGTATCTGGGGCAAAGTTGCTGAGCGCCTTGACAGTTGGAGTTTTCGGATCAATCCCCCTAAAAGTGAGGCACAAAATTGATCTTTTTTACATTGTTTAGATAGATGGTTCACGTCTTCAGAAAAGTTGTAGCATTTTCAATTCTGAACAACTTTGTAGAAGATGTCAATGTTGCAATTATCACACCAATGGAGAAAGAGGCCTGTGTTTGAAAGTTAATCCCAAAACATGTTTTAAGCAATACATACATTTGTTAAATTTTTACACCCATACAATGTGCTGCAAAGATGCAAAGATAGGGTAAAAGTTTACTTCGTCGCATGCTCTAATATTCGTCTCCTCAGAAGAAAAATATCAAATCATTAGAGATATTCTTACTTACCTTTACCGATACCTCATTAGATGGTAGCAAAAAGATGTAGACTATCAATAATAACCCTCCTTAGAAATCGAATAATTACGCAAAATTTCACGTTTCAATTTCACTCCACGCGACTTCAAAATTTTTCTCGTTTTGCATTAGACGACGGCAATTGCACCAAAGCGGCAGCTAGTTGAGCTGATCTTCATCACCGTTCAATTTTCACCTCCCCAGATGCATTTGTTGAACTAACCTTCAATTCACACCCCACAAAAACTCTGTAGCACTTCAAAGTTGGATTTTACTGCTGCAGAATGTAGCAAAAGCTGTTCAATTATTCAAGTAAATCACTTTTCCCCATCATCGGTAAAATGTAAACACAAGCTTTCATCGTCTAGGGATGATGCCAGCAAAAGTGTGCGTGAATTTTCTGTATACGAAACATCGTACAGGTCGGACTCGATTATCCTGAGTCGGGTTCACATGCTTCTCAATCACATATCTGGGTAACGGAACGCTCTATAAAGCTGAAATTTTGACAGTTTGTCAAGCCAACTTTGATTAGTGATCAGTCAAAATTTCAGCTTCTTACAACATTCCGTTTGTGAGATTTTATTATGGGAAGCGCCAGAACCCGACTCCGGATAATCGAGTCCGACCTGTATTTTACAATTGCAGAGAATGATTTCCGCGTTGCACTGTGTTGGCGTAACATAATCTGGTGGGTAAAAATATTAATTGAAATGTTTTGGTCGTTATTCTCAAGCCACGTTCACTATATTTTAAAAGCTTCCCGTTCAATCATACTTTGAAAACATGATTTGATTTGCGTTTCGAAGAGTTCGATCGACTTTTCGAATAAACAACTATAGTCAAAATTATAATTTTTGACCATCCTATGTACCATAGTGTCACGTAGAAAGCGTGCCTGAAATTTAATTCAGGTTTCGCCCGAAATAGACGTGGGCAAGAAAAAAACAGAATCCGAGAGACAATTATTCAATTTTATTATTTCAAGGAAATTATAGTCTTTTACGTGATTTGAAAGCTAACTTATAAATTATCAAGTGATACTAAATTGGCAATGGTGCATTAGGCATTAGGCATTAGGCATTAGGCAAGAATAATCTCGATCATTATGGGCCGGTGCTTAGGAAGATGAAAATTAGATAAAAATCTTATGTACATATCAGTAAACTACGCAATATTGCGGAAGACGTCAAAGCTGTTTAAATTCAATGAGGCGAGTTTTCGATGAATTTATGATTTTTTTCATCGATTTTTCGGGATGAATATCTTTTTAGGGGCAAAACTATGCAGACGAGGACCCTTATCAGAAAATACATCTTAAGAGCTTTCAAATTTAGTTTATCTGTCCACGATTGTCTGTCGTGGAGATATTGCCATGATAAAAAATGTCCTTACTACGATTTAACAGCATTCAAATCTATTTTGATAGTAAAATTCATGGCTTTAGGGGGATTGATCTGAAAACTCTAACTGTCAAGAGATGGCGCTGGTCATAGCGTTAGCGTTAGCGTTAGCGTAGTTACGGTATACTTCGTAGATTGGATACTAACAACATTCATGTACCTTTTGCTAATCTTGCTCGGATTGCTAGGGAGTTAACTTCGTTCCAATCTTATGCAAGAATACCAAAAGCACAAATGTCATTATTCCCGGCCACGCCCATCTTTACCGTAACTTGGGATAGGGGAAGGAAATGTTGATGTAGCACTTATATAAGAGGCCTCCGACTCAGTGACACTCCCATAAGTACTACGGAGTGGGTGGTTGGGAGATGTATTAGGTAGGTCAAGGATTCGCCTGAAAGCTGACGATAGACCCACGGCATTGGTTGTTTAGTTGATTAAAATTTAATCTTTTGAAAGCCGGCAATCAAAAGAGATTTTTTTCTATTTATTGTTTAAATAATTATGTTTCTGCTCAGTAAGAGGCCCAAGCAGAACCGATCCCTCCAGGGTCATCGGAACATTACAATAAATGTTTGAAACGCGTGAAAAAAATGAAGATCCGAGAAAAAAAACTCAATTCAAATAAAAAACGCGAAAACAACGAAAAAAACATCTCAATTTATTAACCTTCGCGTACCCAACGTCTATTTCGGATGATTTTCGAATCTTGAATCAGCTATGAAAAAGGCATTTCCGAACCGATTTTTTTGAAGTCAATTGCATTCGCTCCAGGTTTGTCCAAATTGTCAAGGACTACCATACGGAACCGGTTCACCCATCCGTTCCGGAGTTATTCCAGATTCCGTTGGGGTCATGACCGGCCGGAAAATGACACATTAATGTATTTGACTCTGAATCTATAGTTATTTTGGAAATTTGCACATATTATACGCCAGGAATACAGAAATTATATAACTGCAAGGAACCATTGACTTGAAATGACACAATCAAGCAGTCTCATGAACCGGATATGTCCCGGGTGCCCCCAGGGATGTGGTTAAAGTGGCCATTCTAGCAACATTGTCAGAATCATTCATGCGGCACCTCGAACTTCATGATTTGTCGAAACATGAAGCAAAATAGCCCTTCTAGGCCCTTATGGTCACTTGGGACCGGTCTGGCCATACCCTGAATGTTCCGGATGCCCTCAGGGAAGTGGTCATTTCTCAAACATAGTCAAAATCAATCGTGCGGCACCTCAAACTTCATGATTTGTCAAAACGTGAAGGAAAATAGTCCTTCTAGGCTCTTATGACCCTTCGGGAACGACCTGGCCATACCCGGAATGTCCCGGGTGCCCCCTGCGATGTGACAAAAGTGGCCATTTCCACAATGTTATCGAAATCAACCGTGCGACACCTCCAACTTCATGATTTGTTGAAACCTAAAGGAAAATAGCCCTTCTAGGCCCTTATGACCACTTGGGACCGGTCTGGCCATACCCGGAATGTTCCGGATGCCCTCAGGGAAGTGGTTATTTCTCAAACAGTCAAAATCAGCCGTGTGACACCTCAAACTTCATGATTTGTCGAAACATGAAGGATAATAGTCCTTTAGGCTTCCATGACCCCTTAGAGTGGTTCTTGCCACACCCGAAATATTCCGGATGTCCCCATGGAGAAAGGCCAAATTGGCCATTTCCGCAACGTTGGATAAATCAATCGTGCGGCACCTCAAACTTAATGATTTGTCAAAATGTGAAAGAAAAAAGTCCTTCCAAGCTCCTCGGAAACGACCTGGCCATATCCGGAATGTTCCGGGTGCCCCCAGGAATGTGACAAAAGTGGCCATTTCCGCATTGTTATCAAAATCAGCCGTGCGACACCTCTAACTTCATGATTTGTTGAAACAACAAGGAAAATAGCCCTTCTAGGCCCTTATGGCCACTTGGGACCGGTCTGGCCATACCTGGAATGTTCCTGATGCCCTCAGGAAAGTGGTAATTTCTAAAACATTGTCAAAATCAGCCTTGTGACATCTCAAACTTCATGATTTGTCGAAACATGAAGGATATCAGTCCATTTAGGTTCCCATGACTCCTTAGAGTGGTTTTGGCCACACCAGAAATGTTCCGGATGCCTCCAGGAAAGTGGTCAAAATTGCCATTTCCACAACGTTGTTGAAATTAATCGTGCGGCACCTCAAAGATTTGTCCAAACATGGAGGGTCCTTCTAGGCTCTTATGACCCCTCGGGAACGACCTGGCCATACCCAGAATGTTCGGATGCCCCCAGGAATATGACAAAAGTGGCAATTTCCACAACATTGTCAAATTCAACCATGCCACACCTCAAACTTCATGATGTTTAATCATAAAAAATAGTCATTCTAGGCCCTTATGGCCCCTTGGGATCGGTCTGGCCATACCCGGAATGTTCCGGATGCCCCCAGGCAGGGAAGTCGTCAAAATGACCATTTCAACAAAGTTGGTCAAATCAATCGTGAGCACCTATAACTTCATGATTTGTTGAAACATGAAGGAAAATAGTCCATCTAGGCCCTTATGGCGCCTTGGGATCGGTCTGGCCACACCCGAACTATTCCGGAAGGCCACGGGGAAGTGGCAATTTTTCAAAAAAAAACATTGTCAAAATCAGTCGTACGACACCTGAAATTTCATGATGTGTCGAAACATGAAGGAAAGCAGTCCTTCTAGGTTCCCATGATGTCCTGGATACACTCGAAATGTTTCGGATGTCCTCACTCTCTCAACTTTGGTCAAATCAATCGTACTACACCTCAAACTTCAAGATTTTCCGAAACGTGAAGGAAAATAGTACTTCCAGGCTCCCATGCTCCGCCATATCAACAATGTTATCAGAATCAACCGTGCGATTTCTAACTTCATAATTCGATGAAGCGATGAAGTCATTCTGGAGAACTGGAGATGCCATGCCATCTTTACAGTGCTGTAGTTTTTTTTCGAAAAATAAAATAGAATAAAGAAGATTGAAAGCAATGAGTATTCGGGATCAATCTGGTTGCATAGAATATGGTTCGAAGAATTCACAAAAATTGTGATGATTACAATGTTGAGAGCATCAATCGTGGAATTGAGATATAAGATTTTTGTGATATGAAAAGAATGTTGTATTTGAATTCAGGATGCCGGGTAAATTACAAAACTTCAAAAATAACGTTGATTGTTAAACTTTTAAATATTCATATTTCAACCGTTTGTAACTTCATTTTTCTTCGCCAGCCCAGCATTTGCAACAAATTTTTTTGCATAATTCCGCTTGTACCATGTTCTCTACAAATTGCCTTGAGACATGAGGAACATTTAGTATGAATTTTCACATCCTTAGATCGGCATCAGTAAAAAACCTTTTTTTTCGAACGGATACGAATCTGAAATCCCCATATAGCCGAGGCGGTAAACGCACGGGTATTCAGCATGACCATGCTGAGGGTGACGGGTTCGATTCCCGGTCGGTCCAGGATCTTTTCGTAAAGGAAATTTCCTTGACTTCCTTGGGCATAGAGTATCTTCGTGCCTGCCACACGATATACACATGCAAAATGGTCATTGGCAGAGGAAGCTCTCAGTTAAAAACTGTGGAAGTGCTCATTGAACACTAAGCTGAGAAGCAGGCTTTGTCCCAGTGAGGACGTTACGCCAAGAAGAAGAAGAAGAACGAATCTGAAATCAGGATGCGAAAACCTCTCCTGTAAACCCTTATAAAGATAGCACAACATCAAATTAGTAGTATAAGAATGGGTTTTGCATGCAATGTTTGAACACTTATACCGCATTCAGTTCACCACTGGACTGCGTACTCAGTCTTTATAAGTAAACATAAACAAAAATGCGCGTTTCCATCAAATCAATTTGATGTCTTCGGCGCACTATTTCTACGATCTATGCTGAATAAGTGCTCTGAAGACACCGAGTTGATTTGTTGCAATCGTGTACTTTTATTTGCGTTTTCACACTTGTGAAAGCTAGTGCGATAGTCCAGTGGTGAACTTAATGCGCTATATAACAATTGGACAAATTATCGTTACTCGAACACATAAAAAAGTCTTTGTCAACGGAAGATAGTTATCATACATTTCCTCATAACTTTTCAGATAAGCGGAAATTTTATCGATTACATTGCTTGACAAACCGAAAGGTTTTTATCGTTGTTTTGCATGTTCAAGGGTCAACTCCAGTCCAGAAAATTACGTTTTCTGGTTTTATCGTTGAGGTAGTAATTAGGGTTGGCTACTGTGAACAGAAAGTATGCATTCGATTCTGCGTTTACATGCGCACCGCCTTTCAACTTATTACAAACCAGAACCACATTCGGCTTTGGCGTCAATAGTCTAAGCGTCAAATAGTCTAAGGTCTTCAGGATGATTATTCTCATAGCATCATGTACTTTGAGATGTCGCAAGATCGATTTCGACACGTTGTGGTAAGGCGCTGTCCATAAACTACGTAGACTCAATTTTGACAATCTCAGATCCCCTCCCCCATCGGAGACTTTCGTCCATACAACATTTTCGAAATTTGTATGGACTGTAGACTTTGACCAGACCCCCCACGCCCCCCCCTCCAAGTCTATGGAGTTTATGGACAGGCCCTAATACCTAAGGTAATGTTATCCTCGACCATTTCCTCACGGGGCATACAGGACATTTCTAACAATCAAGGGATCAAGACTCACTATGTTTTTTTTATGTTTTGACAAATCGTGAAGTTCGAGATTGGTTTCCACAACCTTCCGGGGGACATATGGGACATATCCAGTGTGGCGAGGTTGTTTCAAAGGAACCTTGGGAACCTAGAATAGCTATTTTCCTTCATGTTTCCATAAATCATGAAGTAAGAGATGTCGCACGGTTGATTTTGACAACGTTGTGGAAATGGTCATTTTTTTCACATCCCTGGGCACCCGGAACATTCCGGGTATGGCCAGGTCGTTCCCGAAGGGTCATAAGAGCTTAGAAGGACTATTTTCCTTCACGTTTTGACAAATCATGAAGTTTGAGGTGCCGCACGATTGATTTTGACTATGTTTGAGAAATGACCACTTCCCTGAGGGCATCCGGAACATTCCGGGTATGGCCAGACCGGTCCCAAGTGACCATAAGGGCCTAGAAGGGCTATTTTACTTCATGTTTCGACAAATCATGAAGTTCGAGGTGCCGCATGAATGATTCTGACAATGTTGCTAGAATGGCCACTTTGGCCACATCCCTGGGGGCACTCGGGACATATCCGGTTCATGAGACTGCTTGATTGTGTCATTTCAAGTCAATGGTTCCTTGCAGTTATATAATTTCTGTATTCCTGGCGTATAATATGTGGAAATTTCTAAAATAACTATAGATTCAGAGTCAAATGCATTAATGTGTCATTTTCCGGCCGGTCATGACCCCAACGGAATCTGGAATAACTCCGGAACGGATGGGTGAACCGGTTCCGTATGGTAGTCCTTGACAATTTGAACAAACCTGGAGCGAATGCAATTGACTTCAAAAAAATCGGTTCGGAAATGCCTTATTCATAGCTGATTCAAGATTCGAAAATCATCCGAAATAGACGTTGGGTACGCGAAGGTTAAAAAAAATACGTAAAACGAGTTCAAAAAAATAAAATGTAAAGATATTGTTTCTATTTATTGTATAAATAAGTATGTTTCGGCTCAGTGTGAGGCACATGCAGAACCGATTAAAACGCAAGGAAAAAAAAATTGGTGACTCGAAAAAAAATAACAAAATAAAAAAAAACACAAAAAATCGCGTTACACAACAACAAATAAAATAAAACAAGATCGCGTAAAACGAGTAAAAAACCATGATTGGCAATCCAAAAACAAAACATTTTTTCTAAAAAAAAAACGCATCCACACCCGCGACATTACGACACAAGGCTCAAAGAAAAACGACGCGGACAACGTGGTCTACCCGCCACCGAATGATATGGCGATCTTGACCCTTCAAAAAAATAAGAAGGATGTTTCGCGTCCCGACTGCAGGGTTGCCCGCTTGTACATCTGAAATAGAAAATAGTATTAAATGGTGATAGTCTCACAACAGTTACATAATTTTCAGAAATAAATCTCTCTATACAAAGACAAAAATTACCTGAATCCTCCTGAAACAAATGGTTTATTAACAATGAAAAACATAATACAAAAAAAAGTAAATCTTGGAATTTCCAAAAAAGTGATCTTGGAATTTTCCTGCATTTAAATTAACAAAGTTAAAAATTACAAGATCAGAATTTGGTATGGTAGATCTTACACCGTAACGCATCATTATAAGGTGATCTATCCACGTTACGGGGCGTCAAGAGATGGCGCTGGTCATGCCCATTAACTTTGCCGAAGATACCATTGCTCTATCTCCTCAATCCTACGAGCTGTTAATTAAAATAAACTATTGTGCGACGTTTCGATCCCTATCAGTTCTTTATCAAGGATTCGAGTTTGTGGTCGTTTAATCGTCTTTAACGGCGGTTTGCCTGATGCATTTGAATTATTAATGTAGTGAATCAATATTTAATAATGTTAAAATTTTCACATGCAATGTAAATTTAATGTAATTCTGACTTAAAGTCCAATTGTACCATTACGGTTGCCATTAAAGCTGATAAGCGATTGGTTTTATATCAATGACACGGGGCCGGTGAGTATACGTCAAGTGGAGCTCCGCAGAGGTGCCAGCCGGCCGTGCGAAAGCATACTGCCACCATAAATCACCCGTTCTGTGGTTGGATGGAAATGTTATGGGATAAATAAGCAAATCTGAAATAAATCCTCACTGAATGCAACTCAGAGGGGAGACAGAAAAAAAAATGAAACAATGAAATCAAAGCACCAACTCTTGTTCGTTGAGTAGGGGATGAAAAAAAAGCGTAAACGTTCTGCGAAGAATACTGATTCCACACGACAGATATCCAACGAAACAAATCGAAAAAAAAAAAATCTCCGGTTGGTTGGAAAGCTTGGAGTACAGTTTCGAGCGGATTTAAAGCGGAAAGATTCTTAAATTAATGTGGACACAACGATAGTGATGGGGCATGAAACTTTTGTGTTCATTGCGAGCAATTACAAGTAACACTAGTTTACAGCATATTTGAACTCGGTGAGCTGATGATCATTTATGGTGTAGAATCATGACCTAAGTTCGAAAAAGTGAAGGAAAAAAAATACAGTAGAGCGGAATTTTTTTCGACTTTCCATACAAGGCTGATGATTTGAAATCGATATTTGTTCTATTTTTAAGCAAAGTCGCTCACTTCACACATCTCATTCTCCGTAATCAATACTCCGATTGAGCTGAATTTTTTACTGTAACTCGCCTACATATGATATGTCAAATAAACGTTGAGAAAGAATTTTTAGATTGCTTTTTTCTTATTGAAAAAAATACATTGCTTCATATATTTTTAAAAATTTTGCTAAAATTTAAGGAGATCGTCCCGAAAACTCGCCAATAACTTGAATTTTATCAATCTGACGCAAAAACGTCATTCAGATGATCGAATGGTACTGTATTCAGCTTTTAATTTATGGAAAAAGGTTAGAAAATGGTTGAACAAAACGCAAGATATTTGAATTTTAGTAAATTCAATACATATTTTAAAAAAATTGTAAAACTCGATATTGAGCTAAAACTCAAAAACTGCTCTACTTAAAATTTTTTGAAGCGTGGTTTCAAAATCAGTACTAAATTGTGCTTCAGAAATTTTGGTCGTTGACAGATGTTCACGACTTTCGTTTTATTTTGTAAACTAGTGTAATAAATTATAATCCTAATCATGATTGTCAAAGGTATAATTTATATCCCAACCAACGGCACGTGTCAGCTTAGGATTGCCGCGGAAAGAAAACCAACAATTCTAATAAAGCAGCATTCCGAATCAGATCCACCTCATTAGCTTCGCATTGATTGGTATAGAATTATCGATGTGTTGGCTGCGTATCTGACAAGGAGTTCCAAATCAAAACGAATCTTCGATAATAATAATGGAGCTATGCGGTTCGGTTCTCTTTGACGAACTCACGCCGCGTATTAGGACGTGCCTCTGTGCCCAGCAAGTCAAGCTGCAAATTCAATCCGACCCGCAAATGTACGTTTCATTAACTTTGTCGTTTCGGGGACGAAACCAGGAAAAATAGCAAGAAAATTCTTGACGGATCCGCTTTGCGTTAGGAATGAAAAATGGTGGATTGGTTGACACTGGGATGTGGGACTTACACAATCGGAATGTTGGGTTTGTTTTAGCAGCAATTGTGGGATGTGAAGAAGAATGTGGGCGTGTAACACCATTTTTTTTCTTGGCGATGAACAATCTCTATTCGGATCACATCTACCATAGCCATTTACAGAGTACGGCAGGAAAAAATGCGAAAAGTTCAAGGCGCTATCACACACTAACTTTGAGATATATATGACTATTTTTTATGACAGTGTATCAGCCAATGTCAATATTCTAGTACTACAAAATAAAAATGAATATACTTGATTTATAACATTTGATAATGTAAGCCTAAAAAATGGGTATCAAAAAATTGCGCGCCCAATGGTCCTAAAACAAAATGGCTAAAATAGTGGAAAAATTGCTTTAATTAAACGAAAAACTATGCCAAACTAATACAGAGCCATGTAGTTTCACATACTAGACGAAATAAGGGTGTTAGGTTCCTGAGTGCAAACTTTTTAAAGGGTGTTAGAGGACCATAAATGGTTGTGTGTTTTAATTTATTTTTTTGCAATTTCTCATCGTAATAGGCTGTTTTACCTCACGCAAGTCTGACAGGAAAAGGCCTAATTTCCCGCACCAAATAAACAGTGCTGTAATGGTTCATTACAGCACTGATTTGCGTTGCGTAATGAACCATTACAGCACTGTTTTCAGTTTTGATCAACTTCTTGATGCTTTCTGGACGCAGTTTTGAAAAATAGTGACAACTACACAGTATTACCTGCTATAACCAGATTTTCTTAAAAAAGACTATGAACATCAGTGTGCAGTTTGATGGAAAAGTTTTGTTAAATGAAATTGCAAAAAACGTTGTACGCAACTCGGTACAGAACTCGATTTTTGCAGCACTCGTCGTAATTATCCAACTCGGCAAGCCTCGTTGGATAAATGTACAACTCGTGCTGTAAAAATCTTCATTCTGCACCTTGTTGCGTAAACTACTATTGTCAATTATCTTTGAAAAATGCGTAATAATTTTAAATTCTTCCTTAAGCAAAGTTGTGGCCCTGTTCCACTCTGCAATTCGTTCTTCGATATCAAATTTCTATCTCTTATCATTTTGTTGCAATTTCTATTTCAACACCGCATTTCAGATTATTAATTTGCAACTGTCATGGAAAGCACTTTTTTGCGCATTGTGCCGCACATTTAAATCAAAATTGCAAGAAAACGATAAGAGCCAGAAGTTTGGTGTCAAAGAACGAATTGTAGAGTGTAACAGGGGCCACAACTTTGCGAAAGTAAGAATTTTAATTTATTACGCATGTTTCAAAGATAATTTACAAAAATAAATAAAAATACACTATTTTTAGCTATTTTGCTTTAGAAAACTTAGTTATTTAACTAAACCAATCGATTCAAAGATGCCATTTGAAAGATAATTCAATAATCTTTCGAATAAGGGTAAAAAACTTCGATAAGTTTGACCATTTTTATGTTATAGCCAGTTAAGGCAATAAGAGTCAAAAACATGGGAAGTTCAATAACTACGTAACGGTTGAGATTTGACCGTATGCGTAGAACATTTTTTTTACTCCATTTATGGTCCTCTAACACCCTTTACAAAGTTTGCACTCAGGAACCTAACACCCTGTATAATATGATATCCTAAAGAGATTTTTTTTTGTTTTATCAGACATGAAATTTAGCAACCTGTGTACTTTTTAGTGGTTTAAAAATTATGATTGTCAGGCGTCGTCTTGTAAAGGTTAGTGACCAAAATTGGAACATTAAAAAAAAAAATCAGAAATTTAGCCTGCTAGAGATCATAGAACGTTGAAACATAGATTGGTTGACGTCAAATGGACGGAAATGAAGCTTGAAGTTAAAAAACACGCATTTTTTCCTGTCGCACATTGTATGCCTTCTATAGAACTACCTGGCTGAGAGAAAATACCTAATTAAAATAAGCAATAAATTTGAACAAAATGTCAAAAGAACGGAAGCTTAAAATTGAAAGTTAGGAATAATTTTTATAACCTATTTCCAAAAAAAATAATGAACTTCTCTGGAGTTTTTATACTTTAGACATTTTGTTTTGTTTTCAACTGATTTAGTGTTTTTTTTATTTTAGTGTTTCTTTTTGAAATATTCACATCCTGTGAATATTACCTTTCCTCTTACAACATCGAAATTTCGTGATACCTTTAAAGCCGGTAGACGTATCTGCAGTTTTCGAATGTAGGTATCAAACCAATAATGATCAAAGACTCCCACTAACAAGGGCCGATAACAGTTTGAAGGTCTACGCAACAAGTGGCTTTAGCTAAATCGTACCATTTAGGGTAATTAGAAAACAACAAAAATGCAAATAGCCACCATCCCACCGTACGCCAATTCCCAGTGGTTACTATAGAAGACACTGCTTATATCAATCAAACCAGAACAAGAGGAGAAACTGCTAGTAGCCATGGCTGCGGTGTCATTTGGAAGATTGATTAGTTGGATTATGGTGGCGGTTTTGCAAGAGGACCAACCAACCCTAGAACTTGGCTACTTTAGTTAAGTGCGACGCAGAAGATTATTGTTTTCTATGAAAATATTTGGAATATAAGATTTTTAATAGGGCCCTTGTTGGCGAGGTAGTATGGGTTCGAATCCCGGACCGGTTTGGTTTGAAATTTTCTCAACTACTTAATCTTTACGTATACTACATGATATACGTTTTCCATTTTCACCATTGACCGTTGCCAGCTATGTGAGATCTTAGCTAGACAAAAAATCTTCAAAATCATATCGAAAGAAATAATTAATGACAGGGAAAGCAACCAAAAATGTTTACCATATACGGGAGGTGACAGACACTACGATCCTCAAAACCTATCGGCCAAAACGTCGGTAGAGTAGAAGAGAATTGTTCGCGACCTGAGTCCAAGCACATCAACTAAATTGTAGAATTCCTGATTCACACCCTACCCAAACCAAGGATAAAATAATAACAAACATATCTTATTTTATCATTCTTATGTTATGTAACTCGCTAAGAACAAAAAATGTTATCATTGTAAAATTAGTTATTTCTGAGTTATTATTGAATAGCAACAAATAACTGAATAATAACAAAATATGCAACCATAGGTCTTCTGAGCATCCCCGGGTAGAGCTTAATAGCAAAAGAATGGCAAATTTTACCATTAAAACAGAATGTTTGAATGGCAAAATGTGTTATTTGTTTGTTTGAAATAAGAGTTAAAATAACAAAAATAATAACAAAATTTTGGTAGCAGAAAAACTTAAAAATAACTTATTTTGCCATTGTAATAACAAAGTAATGGTAAAGCATGCGGATAAAATTTAAGAACAAAATAAGTTATTATTGAGATATTGATGACAAAATAAGACCCAAATTAACTGTTATCGGTGAAAAACAAAATATGACATTCTTGAGTTATTGATAACAGAATAAGAACAAATTTTGCTGTTTATGTGGCGATCAAAATAATGATAGGTTTAGTTGTTCAAATTCAATTTTAAAATAATGGTAGATTCAGTTATTATTTCAAAGTAGCAGAAGAAAGGTAAAATGAGCTATTTCTTTTTTTTTTCTTCAATAAAATTTAAGTTCATCAATCAATGTAAAAACAGTTTCATTTTGTGGAAATTAAAAACTCAAAACGAAACGAACTTAAAAATCAAATCCACTTAGATGAACGTAGCCACCGTTGCCCCGCGATCTTCTGGCTTCTCCTATTTAGGACCGTTTGCGCAGCGTAGGGTTGTTAGGGTAGATAGATACGTCGTTTTACAAATAATACTCTTTAATTGTTTGAGTTCTATATTTACATAAATTGATGTGCATCAAATAGAATCCATTGCGAATCAAACACACAGCTGAGAATCCGGATTTGTTTACTTTTGCGAGATACGTCGAATTGAAAAGTTATGCTTGAAATATACAATATAATAGTTAATGGTATATTAAGAGTAAAATATGTTATGGGGCCTAATGTTTATAAATAATTTCTCACAATATCAAAATAATGGCAAATTTAGCTAGGAATGTAAATTATGTTATTGTTTTGATATTTTATACAATTCATTATAAAAGGTGCTAAATTGCAAGTTTTACCATGATAGTAATTTTTGTTATTGATGTGTTATTCAGCATTATTCATGAATAACATATCAATGACAAGATTTGCTATGATTGTATATTTTGCTATTGATTTGCCATTTTAAGTTTTTCATAATAACAGAAGAATGGCAAAACGAGATATAATGGCAAAACCAGTTATTATTTTGTCCTTTGTTTGCCATTAGCCTCTACCCGGGTCCTGAGTAAAATAACATCCCAAAGGCATATTTTGCAATCATCACTTGTTTTGTTATTGATGAGTTATTAAGTATTTATTTTATTTTAAACGGAATATTGATGAAGGGCGAATTTTGTTATTGGTTTGTTATTTGTAAGAGCTAAAAGAACAAAAAATAATAACTCACATTGTTCCAGAAAAAAAAGTTAATAATAATCAATTTTGTTATTATAAGATCAAATCAAGGAAGCTCGGAAATGTGCTTTACAATTAGGATGATATTTTTTTGAATAACTTATTTTGCACTTACTTGGTTCTCAATATCTCGATAATAGCTTATTAAGTTACGCTATATTTTAAATTTGATTTTGTCCTTGGTTTGTTCTTATAAGGATAAAGTTAATTATTATTGAGTTATTTTCCGGAACAAAGTCTGTTATTATTTTTGTTTCTTTAACTCTTATTTTCAAACAAACCAATAACAAATTTTTCCATTCAGTTATTTACTACCTTACTGGTCAGCAGAGTGGCCTCTGCTGTACATACAGGGGGTGGCCAAAATGTTTGGGATAGGCAACTTTTTTTCTCCCACAAAAAAATTCAACATGCTGTAACTTTTCATAGAGTGCATCAAAAAATCTCAAATTTTGACTGTTTATCAACCTGTTATATGTGGATTAGGCCTGTCCACCTTTTCAAAAATGTTCTCTGATTCTCAAGTCCACCCCCATATTTTGATTGGCATCCTAAAAGAAGTAACTGGTCAAAATTTCAGCCAAATCCATTGAAATTAAGAGATGCATCAAATCAATTTAGTGTTTTTCGACTATTTTTGAACTTCAAAAAATCATAACATCACTAAACATGTCAAAACTTAATTCTTTCGGCAGAAATTGAAAGCTATACTTGTTTGCTACAACTTCTCCGAACAACGTGTGCCAATAAAATTGAAGGAAACATGTGTAATTATCACATTTGTGATCAGAAAAACCTTAAAAAGTTGATTTTTTGATAGATTTCGTTCTGGAACACCCTAATATACGTAATAAGTTTGATATTTTAAAACGGCATCATATTCTCTCATGTTTTTTGGTTATTTGCTTCTTTGACACCAATGCTATAGGAATTGAGCAAAAATTATTGAAATTTGGACAGGCCTAATGTGGATCATTGGTACAAATTTGGGCTCGATTGAATAGTTTTTCACGAAGTTAGAACTGTTCAGGTAAAACACTATTTTTTAGACAACTTATTTTTGAGCTGTCATATCTCGGAAACCAGTGAACCGAATTGAATGAATTTTTTAACGTTTATCAACAATATATTGATACTTAATACAACGTTATAAAATGTTACGGCGAATTAAATTTTACCGGGTTGAAGTTTTTACCCATATAGAGGAAAATTAGTCAAATTTACAATACCACACAAAAATTACTAAATGTGTTCTTCCTTTAAGCTAAATTGGCTCTAATATATCTGATTAAAGATAACTTGAGAACAGAAGTGGAAAACCTTTGGACATCAACACTAAAATTTATTGTCATTGACGTAAAAAAATGCATTTTTTCGAGAAATATTCAAAAAGTGTCTATCCATGATAACATTTTTCAAAGTTCAAAAAGTATCTACACACCAAAATTTTTGAAATGCTTCCAGCACGCCAAAAATCAGCAAAAGAAATTGCTGAATTTCAGCAACATTTTTGCTGAATTTCAGCACAACTTTGCTGATCAACTGTCAAAATTGCTGGATGGTTCGGCAAGTTGAAAAATAATTGCTGATACTCAGTAATTTGAATTGCTGAATGCAATCAGCACGCCAAAAATCAGCAAAGTTTGCTGATTACCAGCAAAAATATTTTGCAGTGTATGTTTTAATAGTTTGTGAAGCATTTGTATATTTTTAGTGTTCGTTCAAAATTTCAATCAATTCGGTTCATTGATTTCCGAGATATGACAGCTCGAAAATGAATTGTCTAAAAAATAGTGTTTTACCCGAACGGTTCTAACTTTGCGAAAGATTAATCAATCGAGCCCAAATTTGTACCAATGATACACATATAATAGGTTGACAAACAGTCAAAATTTTTTGATGCACTCTATGAAAAGTTATAGCATGTTGAACTTTTTTGTGAAAGAACTCGATCCATGGCTTTGTGTCTCCTCTCCAGCTCCGCACTCTGCGAAGGGTCCGCAGATCGTCCTCCACCTGATCGACTCATCTAGCTCGCTGCGCACCACGTCTTCTTGTACCGGTCGGATGACTCTCGAGAACCATTTTAGTCGGGTTGCTATCCGACATCCTGATGACGAACCCGCCGGTGTCCGGCCATTTGGCCGAACGCCGTTTGGCCGAATGCCGTTTGGCCGAATGCCGTTTGGCCGAATCGTGATCAAAATAATTCAGAAGAAGTTTTCGACATTGTAATTGCCAATATGATCATCAGAAATATTTCCTTCTTTTAATAATAGGCTATTCTTTCTAGTTTTGATATTCAGGGCTTAGTTGGCGTTGAAACTGCCTATATTTTATCAAAGATTTTTCTTTCTTTGACTCATAGGCTGTTCTTTCAATTTATAAGGAGGCTGGGAACGGGGGCATGGTCACCTAAGTTCATCATTCATTTTTCGGCCAAACGGCATTCGGCCAAATAGCGTTCGGCCAAATGACCCGGAACCGAAAACTCCAAGGGCGCGTTGGTCCTCTGCACGTAGGGTCCATGTTTCGTGCCCATAGAGGAATACCGGTCTAATCAGCGTTTTGTAGATAGTTAACTTCGGGTGACGGCGAACTTTGTTCGATCGTAGAGTTCCGCGGAGTCCAAAGTAAGCTCGATTTCCTGCCACAATGCGCCTCTGAATGCCTCTGCTGGTGTAGTTGTTGGCGATCACCAGTGAGCCCATGTACACGAATCCTTCAACCGCCGCCTCGATTTCATCGCCATCGATATAAATTTGGGGTGGCGAGCGCGGTGATTCCTCCCTGGAGCCCTCTGCAATCATGTACTTGGTCTTCGTCACATTAATGATCCATCCGATTCGCCTGGCTTCACTCTTTAGTCGGATGTACGTTTCCGCCATCGACTCAAATTTACGAACAATAATATCAATATCATCAGCGAAACCAAGCAGCTGAACGAACTTCATGAAAATCGTTCCACTCGCGTTTATCACTGCTCTCCTAATAACACCCTCTAAAGCAGCGTTGAACAGCAAGCACGAAAGATCATTACCTTGCCGTAGCCCTCTGTGAGATTCGAAGGGACTAGAGAGTGTCCCTGATACTCGAACTACACACATCACTCGATCCATCGCCGCCTTGATCAATCGTAGCGTGCATAATCTTCCATAGCTGGTCTCGATTGATTATATCATACGCCGATTTGGAATCGATGAACAAGTGATGTGTGAGCACGTTGTATTCGCGGCATTTCTGCAACACCTGGCGGGTGGCGAACATCTGGTCCGCTGTAGCGCGTTCACCCATGAATACAGCCTAATATTGCCCCACGAACTCTCTTGCAGTGAGTGAAAAACGGCAGCATAAAATTTGAGAGAGTATCTTGTAGCCAGCACTCAGTAGTGTGATCGCGAGAATGGTTCCCGCAATCCAACTTGTCGCCCTTTTTGTAGATGGGACAAACGATACCTTCCATCTACTCCTCCGGTAATACTTCCTCCTCCCAATTTTTAGTAATGACCCAGTGTAGTGCTCTCACCAGTGCTTCTCCACCGTATTTTAGTAGCTCGCTTGGTAGTTGATCTGCTCCAGTGGCTTTGTTGTTTTCCAACCGGCCAAGCGTGGTGCAGCTCTTTCAAAGCTTCGCAATCTCGTTCCGCACCTGTCTGTAACGTAAACATTCTCGCCCATGCTGCATTCTTCTCGTTTTTCAACTGTTCACATTCGCCGTCGTACCAGTCGTTTCTGTGATTCGGAGTCGCGAAGACTAGTGCTGTAGCTGAGGTACTACCTATGGCGGATCGGATCTCCCTCCAGCCATCTTCAAGTGTAGCTGCGCCAAGCTGTTCTTCCGTTGGTAGGGCCACTGCTAACTGCTGCGCGTAGTCTTGAGCCACTTCTACGTTACGCAGCTGCTCGATGTTGAGCCGCGGCGTTCGACTTCGACTTCGTGATAACTGTCGAAAGTATTGAGCGCATACATACAGCGACTAAGTAGTGATCCGAGTCTATATTCGCACTGCGGTATGTGCGGACATTTGGTTATTAGGGTGGCCCACACCTATATGAAAAACAAAAATTTCGAAAAATATCAAGTCTTACCTCCTAAATCAGTTGTTTTGGACTCCCAGAAGCTACGTTCAAAATTTGAGAAAAATCGGTTCAGCCTAAGGGGCGCTCAAAACGCTTGAATTATACCCTAGGCAAAGTGAGGCAAAGTATTGAGATTTCATTATTGATATTATTCTTTTACATGTATTGGAAAAATAACAATAAAGTTTATCCTCACTTTTCCTAGGGTATAACTTTTTTCACAGACGTTGGATCACTTTGCGGTCTTCGACAAAGTTGTTTGGCATATAGTCACCTACAATAATACCAAAGGGTTTGATTATTGAACGCTTACAGCGCCACCTAGCGGCAAAATTCGAAAACTTAAAATTTTTGCATACATTTGGCCAAGTTTTCCCATACAAACTTCAAGCGTTTTGAGCGCCCCGTTCGGTTCAACCGATTTTGCTCAAATTTTGAACGTAGCTTCTGGGAGTCCAAAAAAACTGATTGAGGGCATTTTTCGAATTTTTTGCTTTTCATATAAGTGTGAGCCACCTTATTCGTTATATTCGAGAAGAATTTACCGTCGATTAGAACGTGGTCGATTTGGTTTTCTGTTTGATGGTCGGGTGATCTACAGGTGGCTTTGTGGACATCTTTGCGGGGGAAGAAGGTGCTTCGGACTACCATACCACGGGAGGCTGCAAAGTTTACGCATCGCTGGCCGTTGTCATTCGATACGGCGTGCAAGCAATTTCGCCCGATTACCGGTCTACACATTTCCGCCCTTCCTACCTGCGCGTTCATGTCGCCGACAATGATTTTCACGTCACGCGGCGAGCAACCATCGTATGTTTGCTCTAACTGCGCGTAGTACGCTTCTTTCTCGTCATCACGCCCCTTCGTGTGGGCAGGGCACTTAGATGATGCTGTAGTTGAAGAAACGACCCTTTACGCTCAACATGCACATCCTTGCGTCGATCGGCTGCCACCCGATCACGCGTTGTCACATCTTGTCCAACACTAGAAATCTTGTTCCCAGCATGGCCTTGTGCGTTTACTGCTTCTATTATAAAGGCCTTACAAAACTCTCCGTTCATAGCTGGATCAGATATTTAGCACAATAACCCCAAAACCTTGAAAAGCTGGTTAAGCAAGATTGATTCCCACCGGCGATGGTCTACTCCTTGTTTTATGGCTGCCCTTGACTCGGATTTATCACCACAAAGCTAGTTCGAGGTCGAGATTTCCGTGAGTGGGCTAATAGAAATCCACTTGGTTCCCACTTGGGGGAACGATCGATTCCAACAGCACGGCTATCTGTTACCCATCGCTACCCATGCCATGTTGCCGTCGGGTAACTGTTCATTAAGCTGGAGGGAAGCTAAATCCGTCGACAATAATGCAATGTCCCTTGTTCAAAGTTGGTCCGCACATTTACAACTTGCTTGAATGGAGGAGCTGCTGTTGCGACGTGATGGCGGACGAGAGATAGCAGCATAAAGTTGAAACGTTGAAATGGAAAATGTCCCCGAGCGTCTACGAGCGAAGCTTTGCATTACAACTATATTTCAGATTCGCGTTGTTGGCTTGGCTTGGCTGGCAGCGTTGATGTTGTATGGAAGCGACATTTTTTTTTTTCAAGTTGTGCTCATTTGTGCTACCAGGCTCCGACGCGTGGCATTGTGGTTTGCTCATTTGCTTAATGTAATAGGTTAATCTCGTGAAGTCACGGGGCCACTCGAGCGCTCCTGTAAGGTCGACAGCTTTATTTGCTCTGCTTTGTCGTCCAATGATCTAGCGTTCAAGTGTTACATTCTGTAATTATGTAAATCTGGACGTTCAGTTAAAACATACACACTGTCAGCCTAAATTTGTGATATGAATTTTTCCTTATTCGTTAATTTATTTGCATAGTTCAACATCATGATAACCACGGTGTAAAGAAGGTGATATATTCCTGAAATCTGACAGCGTAATCTTTTTGCCGTGATGATAAAAGTGAGTCAACAATTTGCCGCCAGGTTTGCGGCTGCCCAAACAGCCTCGCTAGATCACGATCCACCTAGAAAAACAATCGTACTGCGCTCCATGCCTTCCTGTGTCAACCGGATCATTAGCGATCTCCAACTTAGCAGGGCTATTTTTCGGCAAAAACATTGTAATTTCAACATAATTTCCATACATGGGGAATTTGTGTAATCCTACCTGTTTTCTGAGATTATAAAATCTGAGAATCAAATGTATATAATGCAACGATAGAGTTGTCTTTTGACAACTGCCAGAAAATAGCCGAATTCCATAAAAAGCTAGTCATGCAGTGGTCATCCCTAAAAGTAACGAAATTCATCTATTTTGATAAAAAAATCGCTCGTGCACCTTAGCTAACATATGTTAGTATCTAAATAAAATACTAAAATAATGTGACTTTCAACAATGATCCATATACCACTCAGAAACTGATCGTTTGACGCTATAGGCTAATACGGATGACCCCCAAATGTAGAGGCTTTTGGTGAGGTAAAGAGAAAATCGTTTGTTTATATAAAAAAGTTAGTTTTTTGTCGTCAAATTTTACTCATTTTTTGTTCTAGAAGTTGTCATTTTCCATTTGTAATGGTTTCCAATACAGTTATGTTCCGATTTTATCACGCCCTCCGCGCGTCAGTCCTTCATTTTTCATTAATTTACTGTTACATTTGAAAGCAAGTGTTTCCCCTTTTCTTCAAGATGAATGCTGAAGGTGCGTTTTGCAACTTTAAAAATATTGGAACTGCGAATAGGTTTTGGGAAATATTTAAAAGCATTTTTGAAAGGGGCGTGATAAAATCGGAACAATAAGTATTGTTGTATCATCATTCTCGATGCCCATGCCGACGGACATCGGATTGGCCATCGAACAAAAAAATCCGGAAGATTTCCTGCCGGAGGCATAGCAAGTGGAGCCTGCTATGGGGTGAGGGTTCGATTCCCGCTCCGGATGATGAAACTTTTCGTGAGGATAGTTTCTTCCTCCGTATCCACTGGTGCACGCTCCGTGTGTCCCTTGTTAGTGTTAAGTTTCATTCAGTCTGAACAGCTTCTGGCTGAAGACGGTGTCCGCGTCTTTTAAGAGCTCCTGATTTTATCACATAAATTGTTCGTAAGTACCTACCGGATCTTAGGACTTCTGAAAGAGAATTAAATTTTCTTTCTAAAATGTGCTCGTTTGATTCTCTACCACAGACAAACAGACGTCTTACTCTACCCACTTCCCATCGTTTCCCTTTTTAACGAACTATTTAAATATTATGTAGTTCGCAAGCCTCTCGCTCATGGCGCTCGCATCGTTTTTGCTTCTGTTCGCTCACTATCGCCATCTACTCAGTGGGTTTGCGAAACACAGCATAGGGTAGTGGATGGATTTTGGACCGGGCAGGTATTTTGGCCCACCCAGGGAGTTTTATGATATTTATCACATAATCTCTACTAAATCTTGGTAATTGTTTATTGGAAAACGAAAAGTATTCAACTATGTGATGACCTTTATTATGGATGTCAGTTAAATATGCTGTTCAGTATTAAAAATAGAGAAAACGTTTTCACTTCCAATGAAACGCACGGAAAAGCACCAAAAACAAAGAAGGTGACAAATTTGTAGTCGGTTTTGAAGAGGTATTAAATTTTACAAATAAATATTTATTTCATGTGAATGTAGTTAGGGCCTTGTAAGAACTCCAAATAAACTGTTCTTAACCTCGGTGGAGCAAAAATATTTACTAAAATGGTGGTTTGAGGTATGGCCAAAATATGTTCAACATAATCAGATGTGAACATATTTTGGACCACCTGTCAGATCCATCTCTCCAGTTCCTTCTAAAGGCATTTAATGTACTCTAAAAACAGATAAATAGTATAAGTTGGGACCTCCCGTGATCTGGGTTGTTATACGTTTATTTTACAATGAGATTGTTGTGGGTTCGATTTGGTCGGATGGACGGTGATGCGGTTGGGGGGGCAAGCGAGTATCACAACAGCAGTTCCTCCTCGTTCCCTAAATTGACCTGCATTCGGACGTGGCCGGCGCCGGTATTGCTTAATATGTTAGATCACCAGAAGTTACACATTGATGATAAATATTAATCCCAAATATTATCTGTTGGTTCTCTGTGTAAATTCAGCTGATCTAGCAATAACGGAGTAGCATCTACGGGCGGTCAATCAAGCTCAAGCTCAAGAGATTGTTGTGGGTTCGATTTGTTCTAACAACTTTTCGCCAAGTTAAAAATTTCGATTTGTGCCCTAACAACTTTTCGACAAGTTGAAGTTTTCATGTGTTCAGTCACCTAGTTTAGAAAAGTTGTCCATCTCGGCAATCAGTTGATGACTGAGACAATGTGTTATCTAATGTATGTTTGACAATTTACGTATTATTCAAATTACTTTATTTTTGATGGCCTTTCCACTCATTAAAATATTTTGTTTTGTTTATATTAACGTGTACTTTAACTTAAATGCTAATTCTACACTTAGAACTCATTACAATATGTGTGGAACGCCTTTATATTTAGCAAAATCACTAGACTTTCACACTTCTAGGAAGCGTTACGTAATTTATGCATGGTGACTGACGTCATTCAATAGTTAATAAACACACATTTTGCGTAACATTTTTATGAAATATCATACTACCATGCGTAAAAACTGACAATTGCAACAAAATTACATCTTTTTTTACCGTTACGTAATTTTTAAACGTTGCCTGACTCAAAAAATGAATAGAAAATATGTAAACTTCACGTAGTTTCAACTATGTTTAAATTTTTGCTGAGGTGGCTTTCATTTCATCAATCAATTCAAGTTTAATTTGGTGGGCCAAAATATGTGCACTTCGTGGTCCAAAATTAAATCAGGTGGTCCAAAATAGAAGCCCGAGATCCTTCAGGAGTTTTGATATTTCTTGTATTTAATACAACAATTTTAAGTTCTGTTTGGCCTTTTTCGACAAAAAACATGTTGCTCTACGTAGTTGAAGTGGAAACTTTCTTTTTTCATTGTTCATCCACTTCCTGAAGGGGAGAAAAACCTTAATTTTTAAGACCACCCTATATGAAAATTGATCACCCTAATGACGAAATAAAAAAAATACGGGTCTAATTATTTCCGAAGAACTACAAGCCCACCAAGTTTTACGACAATCGGAGATACACTATATCGTTTTTCTATGGAATGGCTGTCTAACGGTGTTTTCAAAGTCGTATTTTTTTGGTATTTGAAGGTCAAAACTACCACTAAGTGATTCATGACTGTGTATCCACGGTATATCTTGAGAAATTAAAGATAAAGTTCCCATGAAATTTTGTAGAGATATATCTAAAGAAAAACCTGAATAAATCTCTGTAATTCCTCTGTAAGCAATCCTGGAGAGAACCGTGCGATGGAATTACCAGAAGGGGGAAGCGTATAAGATCTTTGGAGCGCCGTCTAGAACACCTTCATCGTCACCAGCGGGAATAATTTGGGTGAGCTACGCACCCAGAAAAAGCAGTGGATCACAGATGACACCTGGAGGAAGATAGAGGAGCGAAGGAACGCCAAAGCCTCTATAGAGCGATCAGAAACACGAGGAGCCAAAGCCGTAGCCCGTCGGTGCTATTCGGCTCACGAGAAGGAAGTGAAATGCTAATGTAGATGGGATAAAAGAGCGTGGGCCACCCTCCCTAGCCATTGAAGCCGCTAACACCGGCGACATCCGTCTCCTCTACGATGTTTCACGTTGACTTGTGAGACTTAAGACATATGCTACGGCTAAAACATAAACGACTCAGAAGAAAGTGATCATTCATAAATAAATCAAAAGTTTCCATAAATAATTGATTTTTGAGCAATTAAAAACGTCAAAAATGCAATGAATGATTCAATTGTTGCAATAAAAAAAGTAAATTTTCCCACCAAATAACTTCGAATTTTCCATAAATAAATTCGATATTTCCATAATAAATTAGAAAATTCACAATAAAAAATATCGAAAAAGCAATGAATAATTCAAAAAGTGCAATAAACAAAAAAATAAATTATCAATAGATGTCAAAAAACGAGCAATAACCGTAAATGCATTTTGAGCCAAAAAATTATGTAGACCATGCGGTGAAGAGGATTTAGGAAATGAGGCGGCAGAAGGCCGCCGAAGTTTCCGATATCCGATGCACCGCAGTTCTAGGCAAACCACAGATCCAAGAATTTGCTCGGTGTTATGCAATCATAGATGTTATCCATTTTCAGGTCCGACGAGCGATAGCGAGTTCGGACAGCAAGTAATTGCTCGGTAAATTGCAATCATAGTTACGAAGCTTTTCAGTCGTTTCAGTCATATAAGTGCGATTCAGCATTTCACTGTATCATACATTCCTGCATTTGTTTTTCATGGGTAATTTCGTCATTTTTTATTGCATTTTTTGAATTTTTTATTGTTTTTTCGATGATTTTTATTGTGTATTTTCTAATTTATTATTGAAAAATCGGATTTATTTATGCAAAATTCAAAGTTATTTGGTGGGAAAAATGGATTTTTTTATTGCAACAGTTGATTTACTCATTGCATTTTGGACGTTTTTAATTGCTCAAAAATCAATTGTTTATGGAGATTTATTTATGTTTTTTTATTTGTTTATGGAACTTTTGTTATTTATTACTGCTAACACCCCTGTTTCTTCACTGGGGCTTTTCGAATTATTTATGGGAAATTTTGTATTTATTATGGAACGTTTAGGTGTCTGCCCATATGCTACAATGCCCAAGAAAAGGGGCTGTCCATAAACCACGTGGTCATAAGGGGGGGGGGGGGCTTTGGGTTCGGCCAATGACCATTTTATATGGACGAATAAAAAATTTTGTATGGACTAATGACCACGCGGGGGGGCTTGAGAAGTCCCATAAAAATGAGCCCCAACACGTCTGGACAGTTATTGACCGACCCGGCTGACCAGTTGAAATGAAATGCTGGTTCGAGGACTTTGGAAACATTTTTCTAGTGTTGGCTACGCCATCAACACCTCAGCTTGATCCGCCAAGGGTTCGACGCATTACCCTTGTCAAAACAGAAGCTCCAGAAGTGTAGGAGATAGAAACAGCTATCCATACCTAGCATGAAATAGAACAGGGCCCCGGGGGAAACGGTCACATTTCCGGTCAACTGGATGTAAGGCGTCTTAGTAAAGGTACCCAAAAAGGGTGACCTGACTGTATGCGATAATTGGCGGGGCATCATGTTACTGTGTATCGTTCTCAAAGTCCTCTGCAAAGTGATCCTTAATCGGATACAGGAGAATATTGATGCGACTCTCAGACGGCAGCAAGCAGGATTCCGTACCGGACGATCCTGAGTGGACCATATTGTCACGCTCCGTATCATCCTGGAGCAACTCAATAAATTCCAAGAGTTTCTTTACCTGGTGTTACGAAAAAGCTTTCGAACGACTCAACATGTGGAAAGCCCTCAGGCGCAAGGGTCTCCCTGAGAAAATCATCTGCCTCATTGAAGCACAGTACAAGGCATTTTTGTGCAGAGTACTGCATAACGGTGTTTTGTCCGATCCCCTCCGGGTCGTTGCTGGAGTAAGGCAAGGAGTATACTATCACCGCTACTGTTCCTCATGGACGGCTTTTCGGGCCCGTATGAAGTTGATCATTAATATTAACTTCTTTTCCCGATCAGCCTAGATAGCTGTGTAGTGTCGGTAGTGGTTAGTTCAACTGGCTAAGAATAGCACTACGGACCGCCTGTTCCAGTGGTAGGAATCCACTAATCAGGTGACCCCTAATTCATGGTGTTATGCGGCTTTACGCTTACCGTGCCTAGGAATGAATGGTTAGGGGGGTCTTATAAAAACCTAATCGCAAACGGAGCCTGTGGAGTACCAGGGCTCCCTCCACAGTATTTGCCCTTACTGTGCTAACCGGAGCAATAGCGCGGTGGACCTTGTGTTTCTCCGAGACAATCAGCTGCCCTTCTTCAGTCTCATACTTGAGGCTGAATAAGGGCGGGATTATGAAGATGTTATTAATTAGTTTAAATTTTCACCTATATGGTTTCGCATTATGCGTTTTACACAGTGTAATCTGTGCATCCTCGCCTTTGGCGCACTCAAATCGATACCGATCTGGCTTTATTGTTGCTGTTCTTTTTTGTGCTGTGATTGTTAAGAGTTTAATCTTGCCTAGTTTGGGTAGTGGCTACGGTTAGGATAGCTCAGATCAATCTTCAGCACAAAAGAACAGCAACGATCAATCTTTGTAGACTTATGCAAAATGGTACAGCCCAAGTGGCGTTAGTCCAAGAACCTTACTTTTCTTGGGAAGTATTGTTATTCGGCCCCGTTAAGCTCCCGGGCGTTTGGGCCTGTAAAATAAACGAATATGAATAAAAAAAAAACCTTACTTTCGTAAAGGGAATTTCTATCTAGAAAACCTTGTGAATCCGGTGTTGGCGCGGCAATGACTGCTGGTAACCCTAGACACAGATAAAGGAGAGTGAAAGATCAGTTGAAAGAGAAAGACCATCGATAGTGGTTGACGTAGCATACAGATTAGAATAATAAATTGAAATAGTAGTTGGAGAAAAGGTTTGAAACCCGACGGAAGGAAGCACTAAGAATTGTGAGTAAAATTGTATTATCTATAAGTTAATTGAAATTCAATAAATCTATTTAGTTTAAGCTGATCAACGAAACAACGACTTTCGTTCTGCTGTAAAAACAGTGCGTGATTGAATCCCTCCCCGCTCCAACAAACTTAAAAATTCTTAGTTTCAACCGCATACACTGAAATGAGCAGAAAGCATTCAAAGCGATCTGCGGATCAACAACGCATCGAAGTTGATGCAAACAAGAAGACCCAAGCGAACAATGGCTCCACAGAGGATCCCTCGGCTGCGCTCACTGTTGGGATGATTGAGCTTGAGTTGGATTACCTACAGAGGGAACGTTCGATAAAACTTAAAGCCATAGCGGACAGAGAGGCAGTAGAGCTATCGGTTGCTAGGAAAAGCTATTGCCTAATGAAGTCCCGGTTGCAACTGCAGAATGGTAGAGACGAAAATAGTTTCGATAGTGTCACCCCAGGCAGGATGAATGCTACCGACAGAGCAGGTGAAACTTCTACACCTGATGCGTTTGAATATGTTCCATCGACTAGCAGTTCTCAAACGATGAATCTACCGATGCCATCAAAGTGTTTGCCTACTCCCCAGCAAGTTAGTGCTCGTCAGGTAATGCCAATGGATTTACCAATATTTGCAGGAGACCCTGAAGAGTGGCCCGTGTTTTATAGTCAGTTTAAAAACACCACTGCGGCGTGTGGTTATAGTAATTCAGAAAATTTGGTGCGGTTACAACGGTGTTTGAGAGGACGTGCTTTAGAATATGTTCGCAGTCGTTTGCTATTACCTGAATTAGTTCCCAAAGTTATTAGTACGTTAGAAATGTTGTACGGGAAACCAACGGTGATAATCAATTCATTGATAAATAAGGTACAATCCATGCCACCACCTGAGATGGAGCATTTAGAGACCATCATCGATTATGGGATGGCGATTCAGAACCTTTTTGATCATATGAAAGCTATGAATCAGTTGGAACATTTGCTACTTTCAGTAAAAATGAAATGGCAAACTCACGTGTCATGCCTCGAGCAAGTGTGCTTGTCAACAACGCAATCGTTGCTACACTCATCTCTGAACTAACTACCAGAGATGTATGTGCTGTCACAATCGATGTATCTGTTGAAAACCTCAACAGGAAATACGTTTATTGTTCGGTTTATTTACCGCATGATGAACCATCCCCTACGGATGCTTTCAAGCAAGTCATTGCATACTGCACTTCAAAAGGCCTTCCGCTAATTGTTGGTAGTGATGCTAATGCTCACCATATAATCTGGGGCAGCTCAGACATCAATTTGAGAGGCTCCAGCTTGATGGAATACTTAAGTAGTACAGATCTTGGATTACTTAACATAGGCAACCGCCCAACCTTCATGGTATCTGGTAGAGAGGAAGTGTTAGACATAACGCTTTGCTCTAGCAGAATTAGTCATGAGCTGACCAATTGGCATGTGTCAGATGAAGAATCTTTATCTGACCATCGCTACATCTTGTTTGAACATGTGAATGTTACTTCGCAAACTTTGCGTTTCAGGAATCCCCGGTCAACCAACTGGGATCTCTTTACCGATTTGGTTGCAGCCAAATTTCATGGATACTCACCATCAATTGACACTCCAAGTGATTTTGATGATGCCGTTGATACTACAACGGCCTTCATCATGGAAGCTTTTGAAGAAGCCTGCCCTCTGCGGTCTGTGAAGACCACAAGAGGAACCCCTTGGTGGAACTCCGATCTGGCGAAGCTCAGGAAACAATGTAGAAAGAGTTGGAACAGACGACGTTCGGCTGGATCGGAGGCTTTCAGGTCGGCTCGCAAGGCCTACCAGAAAGCTCTTCGGTCTGCTGAACGATCCGGCTGGAAAAACCTTTGTACAAATGTTTCCAGTCTGAGTGAAGCCAGTCGATTGAACAAAATCCTTGCAAAATCTAAGGATTTTCAAGTGAACGAACTTCGTTTGCCAAATGGTGATTTCACTTCCTCTGATGAGGAAGTTTTGAAATGTTTATTCAGCACACACTTCCCCGGATGTGTGGATATTACATCTTCGGATGAACCTGATGTCTTTTCTTGTAGTTATGATTCTTTAGCTTCGGCTCGGAGTATCATAACTTTAGAATCGATTGAATGGGCACTTAATAGCTTTGCTCCTTTCAAATCTCCTGGGGCAGATGGGATTTATCCTATTTTGCTTCAGAAGGGATTTGATCATTTCAAACATACTTTGAAACAACTACTTGTTTGCAGTTTTGCTACAGGGTATATTCCCAAATCCTGGCGGGATATTACTGTGAAGTTTATTCCGAAAGTGGGTCGCGCGTCGTATGAAGAAGCAAAGAGCTTCAGATCTATCAGTTTGACCTCTTTTCTTCTGAAATGCTTAGAACGCATTGTGGATCATCACATCCGTGATGTTCATCTGGCCAACGTGCCTCTTCATGTGAACCAACATGCCTACCAATCTGGTAAGTCCACTGTGACTCTTTTACACAAAGTTGTTTACGATATCGAGAAGGCATTCGCTCAAAAGCAATCCTGCTTGGGTGTTTTCTTAGATATCGAGGGTGCCTTTGACAACGTGCCTTTCGATGCCATATTGGAAGCCGCACGGGGTCACGGTATATCTCCAATGATTTCCAATTGGATTCACCAAATGCTCAAAAACCGACATCTCTTCTCGACATTGCGTCAAGCGGCGATTTGGAAATTGAGTGTTTGTGGATGCCCCCAAGGGGGAGTCTTATCACCTCTTTTGTGGAATCTCGTAGCAGATACGCTATTGAGGCAACTCAATAATAGCGGTTTTCCTACTTATGGTTTTGCCGACGACTACCTAACATTGTTAGTCGGTATGTGCATCAGCACCCTTTTCGACCTGATGCAAAACGCTCTTCAGGTAGTTGAGGGTTGGTGTCGCCAATATGGCCTTTCGGTAAATCCGAGTAAAACATCTATTGTTCTTTTCACGGAAAAGCGAAACCGTAATGGTGTTCGATCTTTACGTCTCTTTGATTCTGAAATCAATGTGACTGAACAGGTAAAGTACGTTGGAGTCATTCTTGATTCCAAGCTTTCCTGGACACCTCACATTGAGTTCAGAATCAAGAAAGCTTGTATGGCCTTCGGGCAATGCCGGCGAACCTTTGGTACAACTTGGGGTCTTAAACCCAAGTATATCAAATGGATTTACACAACTGTTGTTCGTCCAATATTGGCTTATGGATGTCTTGTGTGGTGGCAAAAGGGCGAAGTGAGAACGGTCCAATCAAAATTAGGCCATCTCCAAAGGATGTGCCTAATGGCGATGTCTGGAGCGTTCTCTTCAACGCCTACGGCAGCGCTCGAAGTTCTCTTTGACGTTGCCCCACTACACATTCATCTCAAACAAGAAGCACTTTCTTGCACTTACCGTCTATGGGTACTCGGTTTACTAGAGGAAACTCCTGTGAACCGCAGTTCAACACACACCTCGTTGTTTCCACTTTTGGTGAATTGGGACAAAGTTGTCCTTGCTCCAAGTGATCTTGCAATTGCTTGTAATTTTCCATATAGGACATTTTCCACGAAATTCCCTTCCCGGGAAGAGTGGACATCTGGTTATCTGGAGAGAAGTATTTTAGACGGCATCGTATGTTACACTGATGGCTCCCTTCTCGAAGGTCGAGCAGGTGCTGGTGTTTACTCTCGTGAGCTAAGGCTGTATCAGTCTTATTCACTTGGTAGACACTGCACCGTTTTTCAGGCCGAAATCTTTGCTCTTATGTGCGGAGTGCAATCAGCACTTCAGCAGCACGTAATGGGCAAAGTAATATACTTCTGTTCAGATAGCCAGGCTGCTATTAAAGCACTTGCTTCGGCCAACTCCAGTTCGAAGATAGTTATCGCTTGTCGAACTCAAATCGAGGAGCTGAATTCAACAAACGCTGTTCACCTTGTATGGGTACCTGGCCATTCTTCCATCGCTGGAAATGAATTGGCTGATGAGTTAGCTCGCACTGGAGCATCACATGACTTCATTGGCCCTGAGCCAGCTATTCCGGTATCCAAGTGTTGGGTAAAGCTTCAGATTGACACCTGGGCTGCCACTCAGCACAAACAATACTGGAATAGTTTGGAGTCATGTCTTCAAACAAAATTGTATTGTACTGAGCCATCTCTAGGGGTGGCAAAGTATCTAACAAATCTGTCAAAGCAGAATTGCAGCATGCTGGTCAAAGCATTGACTGGCCACTGCCGACTCAGTTATCACATGGCGAATATTCAGCAAGCTGATTCATTTGCCTGTGATAGCTGTGAATCCGATTATGGAACTTCGTATCATTTAATATGTAACTGTCCAGTTTTTGCGCAATTGCGTTTCCGAATACTCGGGAAACATTTATTGAGTGAAACTGACTTCAGAAACCTGAATCTTCAGGACGTTCTGTTGTTCTTGACCCGCTGTGGTAAAGAGCTATAGGCTCTCTTTAAGCTTTATGCGTTATTACAGTGCCCTTCTCAGGGCGCTGTTTGAACCCATTGTGGTACGCTTATGCGTTATTACAGTGTCCTTTTCAGAACACTATGTGAACCCATTGTGGTACGCTTTTGCGAGTATGACGATCCTATTCCCTTACCTGTCCTTTCCCATGTCCTATCCTTTTTCCTTCCCTTCTCCGTCAGGTAAATGATGAATAGGCTCGTGTTCATGGCGATGGCACAAATTTCCCGAATGGAGGAGAACGTGCCTCTAGAGCCGACCTACTGATACCTGATACTATCACCGCTACTGTTCCTCATCGTAATCGACGAGATCCTGGTAGGTGCGATTGACCGTGAACCAAAGCGTCGCACTAAGGGGCGTTTGGCCAATCTAGCTGGCCAATATTATTTTCAGGAGATTTTCACATATCTAATTCGCAATTAGCATTGAAACACTACATACACGACATTTGAATGCAATTTGCATGATTCACACAGTTACAAATGCCCTTTTCAATTAAATAATTGATATATTAAAGGAAGTCTTTCACTTTTTTATGAAATTGCCTACCTTTAGGCGTAAATCACGGTTTAGAGAAATTTATTTATCAAATAACTCCAAAAGTACATCACATGTAAGAATTTTGACAACAAATTCGAATTTAGGGAAGCTGAATTTTACTTATCAGGGTATTTTTTACACAAACGAACATTCAGGTTTATTCTGCGCGGCGTGTGAGGTGAGACGAGTCGAATGAGGTGACAAAAGTCGACTCGCCCCATTTGATTTACATTAGTCGTCTCACGTCACGTGAAACGAAACCGTCCGTCTCACCTCACACGCCGCGCAGAATAAGCCTGATTGTTTATTGAAGACATTTCTCATTTAAAAACACAAAAAAATTGATAGATTCTTGCATTAGTTCAATATGTACTGAGTAAACCAATACTTGTTTTAATAAAATGAAACGTGTAACTTTCACTTTTATGCAATGGACGTTGGTAAAAGTTGATAGGTATGATCAATGTCACCTTATATTACGATTACTTTGATAACTCGTGAAGCATTGCATACTTTACGTAATAACTATCATTTCAACGATCAGTTCAGCAAAATGTATACGAGGATCAAAAATTATAAGTAAAGAACTCCATCTCAAAATTATTTCGATGGAAAAGAAGTTAACTTAGAGTTTTTAAGCCAAAAGTTAAATTCGTAAATGTGTTTTCCTTTGTTAAAAGTTTCAACCTGTTCTACTATCCCATTTTAAACCATTTTTCAATTAATTGACATTTATTTTTGGTAAATCAAACAAAATAGAATCAAAATATGCCCTTCAAACGCTTAACTCAATGGGTTCTGATGAAATAGAACTAAATTTGAAAAATCAGACAACTATCTCCAAAGACTGTAATACGCCTTAAAGTATGCAATGACCCTGAAATTACAATTTCTTCAATAGCTTTCATTTAGAAAAACGTTGATTACTCAAAAGTACGCATTTTTACGCAGCTGGACTTTCTATTAGGTTCAAAAAGGATGTAAGTGCTTGTGTTATAGGAAGTCTCGACCCAGCAATCGCCAGCAATCAAAAACTGCAGATGTTTCTTTGCTTGTTTTCACATGAGGGAGCCCCAAAGTAAGAAACTATACTAATTTCGAAAACATGAATGGTTTTATCACCTCGTTGCAACAATTGTGGTATATTTTGACTATTGAAACTGACTGTGCGGTTAAAAAACTGAAAACATATTCAAACAACCAGAGACAAACTTTACTCAAAAATTGTAAAATTCCTCAACCCTAGCTTTGACCTAAAGCAGACTTTGTATAGGTTTGTTGGATGGATATTCGAGTATAGGGCATTATTCCACAACTATCCATGTGTCATATTCAGTACACATTTTCACAATACGAGCGACTTTGAAAAATGACTTATGGCCAGCTAGATTGGCCAAACGCCCCTTAGTGCGTCGATTGCTGTGGCAGCCCATTACTATGGTGCACCTAAATGACTTTGATCTGGCTGATAACGTTGCTCTCTTAGCTCAACGGCGAAAGTGAAATCTGTGCTGCTGTACGCCAGTGAGACTTGGTGTGTATCGGAGAACGCTCAACGGCTGCAAGTTTCATATATAGATGTCTGCGGTATATAATTCGTGCATGGTGGCCTGACAGTTAAATCTTCAACGTGGAAATTGTGACCAATCGCTTTGCGATGTCCACTCTTTTTTTAAAGATTTTCAGTCTGACTCAGTGGAATAAATAAATTTAAGAGGGAAGACAAAGGATTTCATTAGCTAGCTAGTAGGGGAGATTATGCTTAATATTAAGATAAAATAAATAAATAAATAAATACCAAAAATATTACTAAAACATGCAGCTATATATAAACAATACCCATGCAATTACCATATCAGATAGATAGGAGGACGGCAAACAGTCAAATCAAAATTTTATACAAACACAGAACACAATTTGTTAAGCAACAGACAACACTACACACCCACAATACACCCCACGCTGACTGCGCTTGGTAGCCGATGCAGTTTGGCACTTGAGCAGCTACCAATGGACGGAAAAAGGACTATTTGCCGGTTCCGAGTAGGCCGGAAGCCCGAGACTCGTCCACTTGCTAGAGGACTACGATAGCTTCAACACCTCTCGAAGACTAAATCTAATCAAAAAGTGTTTAGAAAGTATTGGAAACGTTTAGATTCCCTAAAGTGAACTGTGGCCAGTGACTGACAGCGAACGACAGTGCCAGTTCGAACGGCAAGACCCACAAACCCCACAGTGCTGGCCAATACTCACCGTTTGTTGACCGCGTGGACGGGCTGCGCCAAACCGGCCCAATCCGTGGTGCAGAAGAAGACGGAGTCGGGTCCAAAGCCGTGGTGCCATAGTATCCACGAGCTGGTGACGAATTACACCCCGAGCAGTGAACTGTATCCAAAGCGTAGGACGAAAGCGGAGAAGTGAAGCCCAGGTTTTGGACTGGAACCTAGTTTGGGAGCCGTGCCGAGACTACGAGGACCATTCTTGACGGCGAAGCGAGACCGCTCCAAGACCACGAGTGTGGAGTGAAGGTGTTCCGGGTCCGCAGAGGAATTCCGGTGGACGAGACGTACCAAGCCGGCCACGGCAGGACGCCCGTGAGCCCCACGTGAAACTTCGGCCAGCGAAGCCATTCCACGAGGGCCAAGTGACGGTCAGGACGGCAGCGCGGTTCCAGGCAGCGGCATCAGGGCCCCACACTGACACCACACACTACCGTAAGTACAGCGTTAGGGCATAGATAGGGCCGTAGGGACATAGGTTACCTTTGAATAAAGCCGCCAAACATTCCAATACTTTGTTTCCCTTCTTCTTGTGAAGCCTCTGCGGAACTAGCCGACCCTGAGTGGGCTGGGAGTCCTTGGGACTGAGCGGGCGTAACGAAGGTAAGTTACAAAATAAAGCAAGAAATCTACAAGCAAGCATTAGATTGGAGCCCAGCAGGACATCGCAGCAGAGGCAGACTCGGAGGCTCATGGTCGCGCAGCCACAATAATTAAATCAAGCAAGTCGACCGAAATTTGACCTGGCCACAGGTCAAGGCAATGGCGGGCAATCGCCCAGGATGGAGATCTTTGAATTCGACCCTCTGCACCACCGCAGGTACCCAGGACTGAAAGTAAAGTAAGTAAGTACCTACATAACACATTTTAAGGTTCATGCAGTTGAAAAAATACGTTAAATAGTGTAGTAGTGTTGATTCGTCCCGAAAGGGATGGTTGCTCTAAATGATCTTATTTTACTAGTCTACTTGTTTAAGTGTGTACATTTTTTGTTTATTTTGTCTATGAGAAACATTTGATTTCAGAGCAACAATACTTCTGGGAAGATTTATATCCAATCAGAACATCCTCAGGATATGAGAAGATGTTGTTTTGTATGCATTGATTAGTAATCGGTAAACTTCAGGTCTGGAAAAGAAATTCTCAGAACATCTTATCGACCGTTTTCCAACGAAACTTCCATTCGTCCTCATTCATGTTTTTAATACGAAACAACTTGCCTCTCTTTTCGTGACGGTTGATGGTGGTGACCTTTCCTCCCATCACACCCGGGCGTCACCATTACAATGCAAATTAATTTGATTCAAAGTCACGCTTTTCTTGTGTAGATTTTTCAGCCAATCTTCCGTTATCGAAGCGGGAGGCCTGACACCGACTCATATTCCTATAGAGCCGGGGTTTGCTTGCAGACAGCTAATCCGTTTTTGGCCGCAAATCTTATTCATAATCATATTTCACGCGCGTCGTCGACCTCGACCCACCTACGATGGAAAGAGAGAGAGAGACAGGCTACAAAGTCGCAAGCTACTACACGGAGGTATCGTGCAAGTCCGTGAGGACCAAAGCCATGGACCACGGTAGCTATAAGTAGAAAATTGCCAGGAGCAGACGACGCCAGGGATGGAAAATAGTGAGGAATGCAGCTGAGTAGACACAAACGCAAAGCTATCCTACTCGTGAACAACAGAAGCCAGAATATATTCGCACTTCCTTCACTCGCGAGCTAACGAAGCTGGTTGCACTCGTGATTGATTCGCGAAGCAGCTCTGAACATTTTTCAATTTTGTGAAAAAACGAATTTACAAGGCCGACAGATTAACTTTTCAGGAACAATAAAGCACAAAACACTACTATCTGATGGATACTTACTTGTTTTGCCATTAAAATCGCACTAAAATGCAATTCCCGCATCTCCACTTGTTCTTCGCGAATAAAAATTCATGAGTGTTTTTGTTTTTGTTTTGCTTCATACTCGTGAAGCAAGCGGGTGCGAATAAACCCACACACGGCTTACTCTCGGCACCGTGAGTAAACCGTTTGTTGCTTTTACACTCGCGAGTTGATTCACGATGAGAGTGTTTCCATCTCTGGACGACGCCCGGTACGGCTGTGGCTAGGATGTCAACTTTGCTGGCAGGAAAAATATAATTCCATTCTTTCTAATCCGAGCCGTGCGAATAGGAGTGATTGGACTATTTTCTTGGTCAAAAATGGTTGAATTGTTCAAATGTTTATTTTTTCATCTGCAATCTATATATATAAAAATGAGTTTGGAGTTCCTTTGAGGCAACAAAACTCACGAACGGCCGAACCGATCGGGTTGACTCTTGCATGGTTTGCTTCGTATTCATGGTGGCTGTGTTTATATGTAAAAAAAGTTACGAAATTAAACTGAAAAAGTAAGAAAATTGATAAAGTACTGATTTTCCATGAGCTGGGAAGAAAATCAACACGATCGAAATCAAACCAATCTAGAGTGCGGTGCTATTTTGAGCTCAACAGTTGTCAAAACACCACAAGACGGCAAGGCAAAGTTTGCCGGGACAGCTAGTATAGATATAAAAATGAGTTTGAAGTCCCTTTGAGGCAACAAAACTCAAGAACGGCTGAACCGATCAGGATGACTCTTGCACGGTTCGGTTCGTATTCGTGGTGGCTGTGTTTATATGTACAAAAAGTTACGAAAATGAACTAGAAAAAAAAGGAAATTTAGAAAGTACTGATTTTTTGTGAGCTGGGAAGAAAACTCTCATGATCGAAAATAAACCAATCTAGAGTGCGGTGCAGTGATGACCTCAGCAGTTGTCAAACTACCACATCTTGGCAAGACAAAGTTTGCCGGGACAGCTAGTCTATCTATATAAAAATGAGTTAGAAGTCGCTTTGAGGCAACAAAACTCGCGAACGGGTGAACCGATCAGGATGACTTATGCAGGGTTTGATTCGTATTCATGGTGGCTGTGTTTATATGCAGAAAAAGTTACGAAAATCATTTAAAAAGGTATGAAAATTTTGAAAAAATAGATTTTTTTAATGAGCTGGGAACAAATTCAGTATGATCAAAACTAAATCAATCTAGAGTGCGGTGACGTTATGAGCTCAACAGTTGTCAAAACACCACAGCTTGGCAGGACAAAGTTTGCCGGGTACAGCTAGTATATATATAAAAATGAGCTTGAAATCCCTTTGCAGCAACAAAACTCACGAACGGGTGAACCGATCAGGATGACTCTTGCATGGTTCGGTTCGTATTCGTGGTGACTGTGTTTATATACATAAAAAGTTACGAAAATCATTCATGAAAAATAAAGAATGTAAAAATACAGATTTTTTGAGGCGGGAAGAAATTTGACCTGATAGAAATGGGAAAACATCCTTTTGCATATAAAACAAACCAAATGATCCATAAACAAATGCGCAACGATCCATAAAAAATATGTTAATGTTCCATGAAAATTAACTGGAAATCCATAAAAAAGCATTTGTGATCCATAGAAAACTGCAAAATGATCCATAGTTTATGCGAAATTTGGCAACAAAAAATAAATAAAAAAAAACACAGAATGATTAAAAAAATCCCTAATAAGCACCGAATGATCCATAAACTAATAAGGAATGATCCATTAAGTGATGCATTTTTCTACATAAATGAACCATAGTTGCTCCATGAAAAATGTATTACGATCCATAAAACATGAACACATAAGTTCCATAAAATGACAAAAAATGAGCAATAAAGTTAGAGAAAATTCTCTATGATTTCAGAAAAATGGTTCGCTAAAAAAATTGATCTGATCCATAAAAACAAAACTGATTAGTAGAAATAACACTCACAAAACACAAAAATCTTGACATATCATGTTTCACATACATCACGGATTAAGTATTGACTAGAATTTTTTATTTTGATCATTTCTGGTTGAAATACCAGACATCATTTCATGCGTACACAATAGTCAGATAACATAAGCTTCCGTTTCCCAGCAGTCAGATAACTGACCTTAGCTAACCTAATACCATTATTGTGGCAACTCTTTGAGCGGCAGGGGAACTATGCCATTAGCACGCGAAGAGTTGTTAGACCACTGGCATAGGCGCCGATTCCTGGGTGACAGGGCACATGGCCTTTACAGCGAGTTTGACTATTTTAGCAGCATATGTGATGCACAGGAAAATCAACCAGAAATGTGCTGCCGTGTGCAGTATAGTTGCCCCATGTTAATAGGGATTCCCATAGAATATAGGACAACTATGCTGCACATGGTAATAAGGAAAAATAAAATAATCCTCCTATCTTGAAGCTTGAATCGATTATTAATATACGATTTTGTGAAACTATGAGTGATACTTACTATTTAAAAAGAAGTCAAGAAAAAGAATACTTGTACTATTGCCGATTGCGGGATTTTATACATTCCTGCGTGAAAAATGTTTGCCCTATTTTTATCGTCATTTATAGACATATGTATTATAAATAATTTATAGAAATCAGTAGCTTCACGCAAAAAGTTTAAAAAATTCCTATAAATAAATCCTTATCCTCAAATATTTTAACAATTCCTGAAAATCCCTAAAGATCCTCAGAAATTCTCAGTCATCAGGGATGTATTCTAAAAATCATAGAAAATATTATCAATCATTTATAGAAATGTGTATTCTAAATAATTTATATAAATCAGTAGCTTCACGGAAAAAGTTTAAATAATTCCTGAAATCCTTCATAAATCTCTGAATTTTTAGAAAATATTTCAACAATTCCTGGAAATCGCTAAAGATCCTCAGAAATTCTCAGTCATGTGGAATGTATTTCAAAAATCATAGAAAATATTCTCAATCACTTAGATATTAGTAGCTTCAGGGAAAATGTTTAAATAATTCGGAATATGTGTAAAACAATCCTAAAAATCCCTTAAGATTTCTAGTATTTCCTCAGCCGTCTGATATATTCAATTAATTAAAGGAAATTTTCTAAATAAATAATTTATAGAAACCAGTAGCTTCATGACAAAGGTCAACCTTGGGCTAACCTTTCTAACATGTTTAGCTAGACGCACCACGATGGCGTAGTGTACATTCAGCGTGCCTGTTTGGATCAAATTGACCCCAACATCCTACTAGGGTTAAATAAATGATTCCTGAAAATCACTAAGGATTCTCAGAAAATTTCCAATCATTTGGGATATATTCTGAGAAGCATGAAAGAGATCCTTAATCACTTATAGAAGCCAGTAGATTTACGGAAAAAGATTAAATAATTCCTGAAAGCCTCAGGGGATTCCAAAAGAAATAATCCCTGATGACTTCCGAGAATCCATAAATTCCATCGGGAATGCCGCGAGCAATGTAGAAATCCATGAAGATATGTCAGAAGTGAAATTTTTTGACGAGATGAAACCCAGGAGGAAATACTAGAAGGAATGCCGGGAGAATTCATTGGAGGAATCAATATACGAAAATATTCCTGCAGGATGCATAATGCATGGCATGGTATCCGTGATCGCACTGCCACACCCATAAACCATTAAAGCGGAAGTGCAATGCTTGGTGGTTTTTAGAATCAATAGGTATATTTTATTATCCCATACATACCATTCTTATTCGTACGATTTTTGGCGAGAATCTGTCGGCGTTATCGTGAAGCCCTGTCAGCCTCGGGGGCGGCCCCCCTCAGCCGAACTTGATAACATACCGGTTTTGTGTCAGCCGGATCTCGTTGACGCCCAGGGACTGATTAAACGTCGCACCGGATTCGGCATTCTTCTGCTTTACGATGTTGTGGCCTCCTGGTGAACCGGCTTGGGTGCTCGGGCCATCGACCGTGTCTTGAATTCCCTTCATTTTGGCGATTAACGTCGCTGTTGGTCTTATTGACTAGTTGGTTGGTGCACATTGGGAAGTCCTGTATGGTTTCTATAATTAAACCCGATCGCGACACCAAACAACCGACGAAATTCCGCACGAAAATTTGTCCACTCGCGGCGTCACTTCGCAGTGTATACAATATTTAATGATGGCCGATTTTTCATCCGAACCGACGCCGACGACCAGACAGTGACTTTCGAAGACGATAACTGTCAAACCCAAGATATTTATACATTCAAGTGAATATATAAAAACCTTGGTCAAACCTACACGGAACTAAAAATCAAACCCAAATTCTGCATTAACATGTCAAAAGGGTCTAACTTAATTTTTGTAAACAAAGATGGTGTTCGTTTGCATATTACGTAACCTTTAAAGGGGAGGGAGGATGTCTATCACTATGTCACGCTTCATACAAAAATTGAAAATTCCGCATTCCTTCCGGGATTATTTCCGGAATTACTTCCGCGATTCCTTCAGGAATTACTTTCGGGATTCCTTCCGAAATTAAATCCGAAATTCCTTCCGGATTTTTTTCCGGAATTCTTTCGAATTCTTTCCGGAATTCCTTCCAGAATTCTTTCCGGGATTCCTTCCGGAATTCCTTCCGGGATTCCTTCCGGAATTCCTTCCGGGATTCCTTCCGGAATTCCTTCCGGGATTCCTTCCGGAATTCCTTCCGGGATTCCTTCCGGAATTCCTTCCGGGATTCCTTTCGGAATTCTTTCCGGGATTCCTTCCGGAATTCCTTCCGGGATTCCTTCCGGAATTCCTTCCGGGATTCCTTCCGGAATTCCTTCCGGGATTCCTTCCGGAATTCCTTCCGGGATTCCTTCCGGAATTCCTTCCAGGAATCCTTCCGGAATTCCTTCCAGGATTCCTTCCGGAATTCCTTCCGGGATTCCTTCCGAAATTCCTTCCGGGATTCCTTCCGGAATTCTTTCCGGGATTCCTTCCGGAATTCCTTCCGGAATTCCTTCCGGGATTCCTTCCGGAATTCCTTCCGGTATTCCTTCCGGAATTCCTTCCGGGATTTCTTCCGGAATTCCTTCCGGAATTCCTTCCGGGATTCCTTCCGGAATTCTTTCCGGGATTCCTTCCGGAATTCCTTCCGGGATTCCTTCCGGAATTCCTTCCGGGATTCCTTCCAGAATTCCTTCCGGGATTCCTTCCGGAATTCCTTCCGGGATTCCTTCCGGAATTCCTTCCGGGATTCCTTCCGAAATTCCTTCCGGGATTCCTTCCGGAATTCCTTCCGGGATTCCTTCCGGAATTCCTTCCGGGATTCCTTCCGGAATTCCTTCCGGGATTCCTTCCGGAATTCCTTCCGGGATTCCTTCCGGAATTCCTTCCGGGATTCCTTCCGGAATTCCTTCCGGGATTCCTTCCGGAATTCCTTCCGGGATTCCTTCCGGAATTCCTTCCGGGATTCCTTCCGGAATTCCTTCCGGGATTCCTTCCGGAATTCCTTCCGGGATTCCTTCCGGAATTCCTTCCGGGATTCCTTCCGGAATTCCTTCCGGGATTCCTTCCGGAATTCCTTCCGGGATTCCTTCCGGAATTCCTTCCGGGATTCCTTCCGGAATTCCTTCCGGGATTCCTTCCGGAATTCCTTCCGGGATTCCTTCCGGAATTCCTTCCGGGATTCCTTCCGGAATTCCTTCCGGGATTCCTTCCGGAATTCCTTCCGGGATTCCTTCCGGAATTCCTTCCGGGATTCCTTCCGGAATTCCTTCCGGGATTCCTTCCGGAATTCCTTCCGGGATTCCTTCCGGAATTCCTTCCGGGATTCCTTCCGGAATTCCTTCCGGGATTCCTTCCGGAATTCCTTCCGGGATTCCTTCCGGAATTCCTTCCGGGATTCCTTCCGGAATTCCTTCCGGGATTCCTTCCGGAATTCCTTCCGGGATTCCTTCCGGAATTCCTTCCGGGATTCCTTCCGGAATTCCTTCCGGGATTCCTTCGGGAATTCCTTCCGGGATTCCTTCCGGAATTCCTTCCGGGATTCCTTCCGGAATTCCTTCCGGGATTCCTTCCGGAATTCCTTCCGGGATTCCTTCCGGAATTCCTTCCGGGATTCCTTCCGGAATTCCTTCCGGGATTCCTTCCGGAATTCTTTCCGGGATTCCTTCCGGAATTCCTTCCGGGATTCCTTCCGGAATTCCTTCCGGGATTCCTTCCGGGATTCCTTCCGGAATTCCTTCCGGGATTCCTTCCGGAATTCCTTCCGGGATTCCTTCCGGAATTCCTTCCGGGATTCCTTCCGGAATTCCTTCCGGGATTCCTTCCGGAATTCCTTCCGGGATTCCTTCCGGAATTCCTTCCGGGATTCCTTCCGGAATTCCTTCCGGGATTCCTTCCGGAATTCCTTCCGGGATTCCTTCCGGAATTCCTTCCGGGATTCCTTCCGGAATTCCTTCCGGGATTCCTTCCGGAATTCCTTCCGGGATTCCTTCCGGAATTCTTTCCGGGATTCCTTCCGGAATTCCATCCGGGATTCCTTCCGGAATTCCATCCGGGATTCCTTCCGGAATTCCTTCCGGGATTCCTTCCGGAATTCCTTCCGGGATTCCTTCCGGAATTCCTTCCGGGATTCCTTCCGGAATTCCATCCGGGATTCCTTCCGGAATTCCTTCCGGGATTCCTTCCGGAATTCCTTCCGGGATTCCTTCCGGAATTCCTTCCGGGATTCCTTCCGGAATTCCTTCCGGGATTCCTTCCGGAATTCCTTCCGGGATTCCTTCCGGAATTCCTTCCGGGATTCCTTCCGGAATTCCTTCCGGAATTCCTTCCGGGGTTCCTTCCGGAATTCCTTCCGGGATTCCTTCCGGAATTCCTTCCGGGATTCCTTCCGGAATTCCTTCCGGGATTCCTTCCGGAATTCCTTCCGGGATTCCTTCCGGAATTCCTTCCGGGATTCCTTCCGGAATTCCTTCCGGGATTCCTTCCGGAATTCCTTCCGGGATTCCTTCCGGAATTCCTTCCGGGATTCCTTCCGGAATTCCTTCCGGGATTCCTTCCGGAATTCCTTCCGGGATTCCTTCCGGAATTCCTTCCGGGATTCCTTCCGGAATTCCTTCCGGGATTCCTTCCGGAATTCCTTCCGGGATTCCTTCCGGAATTCCTTCCGGAATTCCTTCCGGATTTAATTCTACATAGCTTAAAAAAATACAATGTCTTGAATGATCTAAAAACAATAACGAAGTCGAGTCAAGTACAAGACACTGAAGACGACCTTACAGTTGAGGTCGAAATACGTATCTGTCAAAGAATAACGAATAGATTACTTTGCGATAATAAGACAACTCATTGCCATCTACGAAGATGTAAAAACTGCCCAGATACCTCAGTTTTAGAAGACAGTTTATTGAAACAGCTGGAATAAAATTTTGTTGAAAAGCTTTCATTCGAACAATGGGTTACCACTGACAGATGGGATTTAGAAACTATTGTAAAGCAAACCGATGACTTTGTTACATTTTTCAGCTCAAAATTAGAAAGTTTGATTCCGTATGATTTTGTAAAAACCGAACAATCCAATTTTTTGAAAACTACAAAACAAAACTTGCAAGATGGTGAATTTTTAGCTATTTGTGACTTTTCTGAAAATTACAGCTTCGTTTTGCAGGATGAAGTTCAATCACACCATTGGAACGTGCAACAGGCCACAATCCATCCTTTCGTAATATATTATACTGAAAATATGCAAATTAAACATTTTAGCTTCATTATAATTTCAGAAGAACTAAGACATGATTCAGACGCTGTTAATTTGTTTATTGATAAAATGATAAACTTTTTACAAATTGATCAAAATAAAAACATGAAAAAAAATATTTTATGTCAGATGGTGCTGCTTCACAGTATAAAAACCGAAAAAACTTTTCTAGCCTTTGTAAGTTTAAGTCAAAGTATGGTATTGACGCTGAATGGGATTTCTTCGCAACATCGCACGGAAAAGGTTTATGCGATGCTATTGGAGGTATGATAAAACGCATGGCTACCAGTGCAAGTTTAGCCAAAGAACGCGAACACCCGATAAAGACTGCAAGAGAGTTGTTTAATTGGGCAAACAAACGAAAAGAAGAACTTACAAAATTGTCATTTTGTTATTCTACTACAGAAGAATACGAAAATATGTCTTTGCAGCTAAATAATCAATATAATAATGCAAAAACAATTCAAGGAACTCAAAAATTCCATTTATTTCTTCCTCTATCAGAAAATACAATAAAGGCAAAGCTTTATTCAAACTGTCCTAACAATGATGCCAAAATATTCGATATTGTTAAGAAAGTTGTGTAAACAATAATTTGATAAAAATACAGGAATAAAAATAAACTGATGTACAAAATATAATGTTATTTTATATTGCGCACAAATACCACCCCTGAAAAATAAGCCTTATTCGCTCTTTTGAATTTTGCTAATTGAGGATCTTGCGATATGCAAGAGTTGAATGTACATTTTCAACACAATACACCAAAAACCACTGGAAGAAATCATTGTTCCTGATAGTGGGATTTTGTAACTTGTTTTTCAAAATACTTTTAAGGCAGAGAATTTCACTCAAATCCTTAAGCTGTCAGTGTCATTTTAACTCAAAATTTTCCAATCTTTCCGAAAAAAATACTTTTGAAACTGGAGAAACACGGAGTACATCCGAAAAGGGCTAAAACTTATTAAGTTATCAAAAAAATCAATATTAAATTAGTAATATCTTCTAAACGGTGCATCTAAGAAAAATGTTACCGAAGTACTTTTTTCTTGCAAATTTGATGTACTTTCATAAAATTAGGGCGACAAACTTTTTTGACTTTTCTTAATAGCATTTTTTGAAAATCGTAATTTTTTAAAACATTTTTTTTTCATTGTAACCTATTTTTCTCCAGAACAACCCACTGTGCACTAGATAGCATTTTTAGTCAGCTATAACATAAGGATAATAAAAAAAATATTGACATGCCACTTTTGAGGGAAAATCTATATTTTAGTTCAAATCACAAAAACCAAACATTTTTTTTTACCGTGCATATTTTCTCCATATAGCACCAACAATTGTCTAAAACTTCGCCGAAGACACCAAACCGATCGGACAATCCGTTTTCGAGATACAATTTTTTGAAGATATCATGTGCATTTTTCATAGGCCCTTTTCATAAGTAAGGCTAGATTCAAAATGGCGAACCAAGTATGCAAAACGGCGTTTTTGTTCCCCAAAAACTTGTATGCAAGGTTTCATGCAAATCAAAAAATACAAAAAATAAAAACTGGAAAAAATTCCCACTTGTTCGTGGAATCGCTCTACTGCGTTTTCTGACGTTTCGAGTCCCTAGCCAAGCGCCCAAGTCCCCGTTCAAAATGTATGAAAACCCAATTTTCATAAACTCTCAATTTTCCCATGTTTTAGGCTTCATAAACCTTCCTTGGGTGAAAACTAACAGAACAAAACTTAGACGACCCAAATCGGACCACCCGTTCGCAAGTTATGCGCGGTCCCACGTATGCCGCTGCATTTATATATATATATATATAGATGTGTATACCTACCTTGCATTAGTTGCCCGATTTGGTAACTTTATCGCTGGTGCGTTCTTGCCGGGAATTTGTTGACATCGCAGGTTGCAGGCGGTGCATTAGCGTGTGTATATTGCAACGTCGTCGCACCATTCTTGGGTATCGACTCGCACTAGGTTCAGGGATGATTTTTTTGCCGGAAAGAATGGATTTTCAGGTGCAGATTAGCTGCCGTGGTCCCTTCCAACAACAACAGTTTCAACATCGGACTTCCTGGCTTGCCACATAGTGTGGACATGTCCTGATGGTCGTCCGGTAATCCTCCTCCTGGCATTTCTTTTTGTAAATGCTTCCCCGAAAAAACTACAGAACATTATCGTCTTTGAATAACCCGCGAGCACTAATTGTATTTGGCGTAATCAGTGTATGATAAGGTGTATTATAAAAAAAATGATAACATAAATCAGCACTGTATGATACCGGTTTATTCGGGTATTCATTTCATTGTAAATATTATTAACATATGATAGGTTTCATTGTTTACAATAAAATACACAGTCAAAATATTGTATTTTATTACCATAGAAATCAAGCCCATACAGTTCATACAATAAGTGAACATTAGCTTTATTAGTGACTAATTGATTCGATTGTTTTCCAATAGTTCTTTAATAATTTAAAGTTTCTATAGGTAAACATCAATTTAAATTGTTTTTAGACAGTTGGAAAAGTGCCTGTAAAGTTCTAATGGACTATTAATTAAAGAAAGTGTATTTCTCAATTACACTTCAAAACAATTCGTAACAATGAAATAACAATAAATATTATTGTTACTTGAATCATGTTGTTCTATTACAATTCACTTGTCATTTTTTTAGCTTTCGTTTAAAATTTGAGTACATATGTTTAACGTGTACAAGTGTTGTGTCTGGCTGATTAAAGATTCTTGCTTGTTGCGAGGCTTGTTGTAAGTGAACTTGCCATGCGTTAAGTAAATAATTAGGGGATACCGTCAATACTCTGATATACGAATGCAAAAATCTGATGTTTGCAAATAGTTTAATTTTACAACTAAATATGAACTGCCTGAAAATCTTGAATAAAGCGCTACTGAACTGTCATTATGCATTTGGACTGGAAGCTTGTATATTTTAAGTTACATTTTAAGAACATCGATCGAACAACAATCGAATATTTGGAACAATCTTGTTGTAAATCGAGTAATGTTTAACTGCAGAGGAATTCCACGGGGTCATGTCAGTCGATCCTAAGCGACCATTTCAAAAATATTTGAAACTTTGCACAGTTTTTCAATTTCATCTAAATTGCCATTTTTCGATATTAAACCTTCATATTCACTCACGACTAACTTTTCAAAAGGGTGTATGCAAAAATAGTTCAAAATATTCTAAAAGCTGTACAGCAAAAACGGATTGTTCGATTGTTATGAATTTTTCAGCAAAGTTAGATAACTAAATGATGATTCCTTAGAAAATATACACTGTAAAAAATTTCTTTTTTTACTTAAAAAAATATGATCTATGTCACAAAAACTCAAATATCTTAAAACCCTATCTTTTTACCAACGTCAATTTTTTAGGGAAATGGCCCATTATATCAGCTATCTACCATAAAATTTTGGTGATGGTAAACTGATAAACAAAAAAGTTATGACATTTCAAACATTTCACAATTTTTATATTTAGTAACATAAAAAAAAATTTTCTGTGTAAATTATTTCGAGAATTATATTTTGATGCTGATTTTATTGTAAAGGCTACCGCCTGAATTAAACAAGTTGTTTTCATGATATTTTTGTTTGATTATTCATAATTACTATAGTATCTATTTGAAACTTAGACGCGATCCAGTGTTGTGATCAAAAATATTGAGAGTGTCATACTTGAACAAATCCCTTGATAGTGTTGAAAAGCTTCTGATTATAAGAAAAATGGAATTAAACTTGTTTTTAAGACAAAAGCTGTATAATAAAAGTTTTATATACGCGTATACGTTTAATTTATCTGCAAAAAAATACCTCTTAGAGAACAGACTTTATGATCGGAAGAATGCGAGTAACTTCAACAACAACAAATGCATGAGAGCCATGAGAGGTACATACCACAGACAAACAAACGAAACGCCTAGAACAATTTTCGTGAATATCCATCGCCCAGTACACACTACCACCACCTGGTGGAAATGTTTCACGAAACACTGCGTTGTGCAATATCGTCATCAGAAGGCGCTAGTGTGAAACGTCAAACGCAAAGAAAAACGATGGGCGCTCTTCTGGTTATGAAAGCCACCACCAAGATTCAAAATGATCGTTAAAGGCGTGGTCAATGACAATTTCGTCAGTGTTACGTTTGTTTGTCTGTATACATACCATGACAATACTCACGAAAAAGCAAAAAAAAATACTACCGCTATGGATTTTGCTCCGTAATAGACTCACATGCGGAAAATTTTGTCCCACCAAAATATTGTCACACCACTTTTCCCATAGATTGAGTTTTGCCACCGCTAACAAAAATAACATTGAACGCGCTCTCTCGGATGGTGCAATGGATACATGGTTCATTCAGCTGCTAAATGCCATGCAATCTGAAGTGTGAGTATTTATTATTCCTCTTCGAAGATTTGCTCGAAAGTCTATTACCGAATGAAAAATGCAATACGAAATCTCACCGAAAGCACCATAGATAAACTGAAAGAGACTGGTTATTTAGAGTGGGTCATCGTTTATATGGAAAAATGAAAAATTCAATGGCATCCCATCAGATCAAAGTTTTTTTGATCCCATTTCAGGACCCAAATAAGTGTGCAAAATTTGGGTACGATCGGTTACGTCTACGTTTTGCGCATCGCGTTTGAAGTTTGTATGGGGTTTTACATGGGAAAACACACTTTTTTACATTTTTCTCATAACAAGCTCGAATTATTCTAAAACCGTGTAACCGATAAAGTGAAAACATAGCCTAGGGTGTCCTGAAAAACTTTGTCGAAGACCATGAAGTGATCTGATGCTTATGAAAAAAGTTATAGCGTTGGCATTGCTTGGCGAAACAGCATGATTTTGTTGCTATTATTATTCCTTTACATGTTAAAACATAAACACATGCATGCGGTTCGTTGGTTATAACTATTTTCACAAGCATCGGATCGCTTTGCGGTCTTCAACAAAGTTATTCAGAACATCCTAGGCTATCATTTTACAGTATCGGTTAAAAAGTTTCAGACAAACTTTTTCAACTTATGGCTAAAATGCAAAAAAAGTATGTTTTCCTATACAAAATCCCATACAAATTCCAATTGCAATGCGCAAAGTGTAGACGCAACCGATCGTGCTCAAATTTTGCACAGATACTCAGGACCCGAAACGGAACCAAAAAAGCTTTGATCTGAGAAAACGGTTCCGATGACCCACACTAGACTGGTTATGTCCAAATGACCACATTGAATACAAAATTACGCATTTGCACGTCCTGCCATTTAAACTTCGACAAACGAGCAATCTGTATATCATAGGTAAAGCAGGGCGCAGGAAGTTCGAAAACGACAACAACTGAGAAATTGCCAGAAGTGCTAAGTGCAGAGAGTCATGTCACCGTACCATCAGCAACATCTGTTTAAACAATTTAATCACGCCCCTTTTCAAAAATGCTTTGAAATATTCTTCAACATCTATACTCATTTCAATATTTTTAACGTTGCAAAACACGCTTTCAACATTCATTTGAAGAAGAGGGAAAACACTTGTCCTCAAATGTAACAGCAAATTAATGAATAAACGACTAATGCGCGGAGGGCGTGATAAAATCGGAACATTACTGTACACATAATATACATAATACATAATAAAAACAGCTTGTTTTACTCACGCAAGGCCATTAACAATAAAATCAGCATCAAACTGCGATTTCCGGCCGAAATAATTTACACTAAAAAAAATTTACTAAATGTGAAAATTGTGAAATGTTTGAATTGTCATAACTTTTTTGTTCATTAGTTTATCATCACCAAATTTTTATGGTAGTTTACTAACACAATAGACCGTTTTCCCTAAATAATAACGTTGGTAAAAAGATGGGGTTTTGAGATATTTGAGATTTTGTGACAAAAATGATATTTTTTTAATGTTAAAAAAGATTTTTTTACAGTGTAGGGTAATTCATGTATTTTGGACAGGCTGAGGACAACGTTGAAAAAATCGTCCCCTAGCTTTTTTAGAAAGCGATTGATTATTTTGCAAAGTTACTAATACGCTAGTAATACGATTGTGCTTTGCGATCCTGGTGACAAAAACCTTAACGAAAGCATTTTAAGCTGAGAAAATCGCAATTTTCGATCGCCTGTAAGAATTGCATTTTGGACACCGAATATATGTTTTGGACACCCTCAGGTATATATAATTTGGACAGGGCAATTATCTCAATGCTTAGCCACGAATACTGCTAAATCGTGGAAGTAGCATGAATTAACAAATATTTTCTCACAAATAATCAAATTTCTCCGCTTAACAGGCATCTATTTTGATAACTATTACAGTTTTTGTTGAAATCGAGGAAATATCGCCAGACCCACAGAATACGCCTCCAAGTATGCAATCGCGGTGCATCCCCATGTAGTTCGTCAGATGACCAAAATATATTTACAGTAGAAAACTTGTAATGTATTTTGGACACCACCTATTTTAAGCGTTCTAGATTAGTGTTAAGAGATTGGCTGCCTAATGCTTCTTTATTGAACATGTTTCAATGCAATAAGGTTTTTAAATTTCTTACAATTATTATTTCAACGATTTTGAGGTGAATATTGAATGTGACTGTGAAGTGTATGTCGTCTTGCATACCTGTGCATTTGAGGGGTTTTAGTGAAATAATTTACATTTTCGATAATTTTGAAGTAAATTCTTAATTGTTAAGCGTATTTTCAACGTAAGTCATCAGAATAGAGTCTATTTGGTCCAATAATCGATATTGAGAAGTATCTACTTTTATTAGCTCTCCGGAACAAGGCATACATCGCCATGCATGTCCAAATTATATACATGTCCAAATTATATTTTTTACCCTATATTTTCTTAGGAATCACCATTCAATTATCTAACTTTGTTGAACAATAAAATCAGCATCAAACTGCGATTTCAGACCGAAATAATTTACACAGAAAAAAATATTTACCAAATGTGAAAATTGTGAAATGTTTGAAATGTTATAACTTTTTTGTTTATTAGTTTACCATCACCAAATTTTTATGGTCGATTGCTAATACAATGGACCGTCTTCCCTAAAAAAATTACGTTGGTAAAAAGATAGGGTTTTGAGTTATTTGAGTTTTGGTGGCAAAAATTATATTTTTTTATGTTAAAAAAGATTTTTTTTCACAGTGTATATTTTCTTAGGAATCACCATTTAGTTATCTAACTTTGCTGAAAAGTTCATTGCAATCGAACGAACCATTTTGGCTGTGCAGATTTTTGAATATTTTTGAACCATTTTCACATACACCCTTTTGAAAAGTTAGTCGTGATTCAAAATAAAAATTTGATATCGAAAACTGGCGATTTAGATGGAACTGAAAAACTGTGCAAAGTTTCAGTTCAATAGAAAATCATGAATTAAAAAATTTCCTTAATTTTGATGCTGTTGCTTGGAATCGCTCTGCATTGATGATTGAAGCTTAGGCTCCCATACCCCACAGCCAGATAACTGGGTTTAGCAGACTAACATTATATGTGGCAACACTATAAGCGGCATGATGGAACTATGCCAAGCGCGCTGTGTTATTAGACCACTAATGTAGTTGCATTTAGTGGGTGATGAGGTACAAAAGTAACATTACAGCGTGCTTAACCATTATTGTTGCACTTAAAAACACTCGATACACTACAGCTTGAACCTATATTAGAACATCGTTCAAAACGTTGGAATACAAAAGATGATTCTAATCTTGATTATTATCTTATAATACGTGTTATTTTGGGACTCGTTTCCCCTAAATGACACACAAATTATTGTTTAGATTAAGTTCGCTAAATTTTAACTATACCCAGGACTATACACAAGCTTCTATACAGATTGAATAGTTCTTCAATATTCGGATCGCTTATGACAGCGAAATCAAAATGGAAAACACGTGTATAAGGCGTTGTTCAGTTGATTACCACGTGCTGTGCTAATTCACCACTGCTGAACACAAGTTCAGGAGTGATCCTTATTGAGTCATGGAAAGATTATGTTTTGCTTTGGGTGCTGCATCTCACCATCTCTAGGATGGCGCAGAAGGAATTCCGGAAGGAATCCCGGAAGGAATTCCGGAAGGAATTCCGGAAGGAATCCCGGAAGGAATTCCGGAAGGAATCCCGGAAGGAATTCCGGAAGGAATCCCGGAAGGAATTCCGGAAGGAATCCCGGAAGGAATTCCGGAAGGAATCCCGGAAAGAATTCCGGAAGGAATCCCGGAAGGAATCCCGGAAGGAATTCCGGAAGGAATCCCGGAAGGAATTCCGGAAGGAATCCCGGAAGGAATTCCGGAAGGAATCCCGGAAGGAATTCCGGAAGGAATCCCGGAAGGAATTCCGGAAGGAATCCCGGAAGGAATTCCGGAAGGAATTCCGGAAGGAATCCCGGAAGGAATTCCGGAAGGAATCCCGGAAGGAATTCTGGAAGGAATTCCGGAAAGAATTCGAAAGAATTCCGGAAAAAAATCCGGAAGGAATTTCGGATTTAATTTCGGAAGGAATCCCGAAAGTAATTCCTGAAGGAATCGCGGAAGTAATTCCGGAAATAATCCCGGAAGGAATGCGGAATTTTCAATTTTTGTATGAAGCGTGACATAGTGATAGACATCCTCCCTCCCCTTTAAAGGTTACGTAATATGCAAACGAACACCATCTTTGTTTACAAAAATTAAGTTAGACCCTTTTGACATGTTAATGCAGAATTTGGGTTTGATTTTTAGTTCCGTGTAGGTTTGACCAAGGTTTTTATATATTCACTTGAATGTATAAATATCTTGGGTTTGACAGTTATCGTCTTCGAAAGTCACTGTCTGGTCGTCGGCGTCGGTTCGGATGAAAAATCGGCCATCATTAAATATTGTATACACTGCGAAGTGACGCCGCGAGTGGACAAATTTTCGTGCGGAATTTCGTCGGTTGTTTGGTGTCGCGATCGGGTTTAATTATAGAAACCATACAGGACTTCCCAATGTGCACCAACCAACTAGTCAATAAGACCAACAGCGACGTTAATCGCCAAAATGAAGGGAATTCAAGACACGGTCGATGGCCCGAGCACCCAAGCCGGTTCACCAGGAGGCCACAACATCGTAAAGCAGAAGAATGCCGAATCCGGTGCGACGTTTAATCAGTCCCTGGGCGTCAACGAGATCCGGCTGACACAAAACCGGTATGTTATCAAGTTCGGCTGAGGGGGGCCGCCCCCGAGGCTGACAGGGCTTCACGATAACGCCGACAGATTCTCGCCAAAAATCGTACGAATAAGAATGGTATGTATGGGATAATAAAATATACCTATTGATTCTAAAAACCACCAAGCATTGCACTTCCGCTTTAATGGTTTATGGGTGTGGCAGTGCGATCACGGATACCATGCCATGCATTATGCATCCTGCAGGAATATTTTCGTATATTGATTCCTCCAATGAATTCTCCCGGCATTCCTTCTAGTATTTCCTCCTGGGTTTCATCTCGTCAAAAAATTTCACTTCTGACATATCTTCATGGATTTCTACATTGCTCGCGGCATTCCCGATGGAATTTATGGATTCTCGGAAGTCATCAGGGATTATTTCTTTTGGAATCCCCTGAGGCTTTCAGGAATTATTTAATCTTTTTCCGTAAATCTACTGGCTTCTATAAGTGATTAAGGATCTCTTTCATGCTTCTCAGAATATATCCCAAATGATTGGAAATTTTCTGAGAATCCTTAGTGATTTTCAGGAATTATTTATTTAACCCTAGTAGGATGTTGGGGTCAATTTGATCCAAACAGGCACGCTGAATGTACACTACGCCATCGTGGTGCGTCTAGCTAAACATGTTAGAAAGGTTAGCCCAAGGTTGACCTTTGTCATGAAGCTACTGGTTTCTATAAATTATTTATTTAGAAAATTTCCTTTAATTAATTGAATATATCAGACGGCTGAGGAAATACTAGAAATCTTAAGGGATTTTTAGGATTGTTTTACACATATTCCGAATTATTTAAACATTTTCCCTGAAGCTACTAATATCTAAGTGATTGAGAATATTTTCTATGATTTTTGAAATACATTCCACATGACTGAGAATTTCTGAGGATCTTTAGCGATTTCCAGGAATTGTTGAAATATTTTCTAAAAATTCAGAGATTTATGAAGGATTTCAGGAATTATTTAAACTTTTTCCGTGAAGCTACTGATTTATATAAATTATTTAGAATACACATTTCTATAAATGATTGATAATATTTTCTATGATTTTTAGAATACATCCCTGATGACTGAGAATTTCTGAGGATCTTTAGGGATTTTCAGGAATTGTTAAAATATTTGAGGATAAGGATTTATTTATAGGAATTTTTTAAACTTTTTGCGTGAAGCTACTGATTTCTATAAATTATTTATAATACATATGTCTATAAATGACGATAAAAATAGGGCAAACATTTTTCACGCAGGAATGTATAAAATCCCGCAATCGGCAATAGTACAAGTATTCTTTTTCTTGACTTCTTTTTAAATAGTAAGTATCACTCATAGTTTCACAAAATCGTATATTAATAATCGATTCAAGCTTCAAGATAGGAGGATTATTTTATTTTTCCTTATTACCATGTGCAGCATAGTTGTCCTATATTCTATGGGAATCCCTATTAACATGGGGCAACTATACTGCACACGGCAGCACATTTCTGGTTGATTTTCCTGTGCATCACATATGCTGCTAAAATAGTCAAACTCGCTGTAAAGGCCATGTGCCCTGTCACCCAGGAATCGGCGCCTATGCCAGTGGTCTAACAACTCTTCGCGTGCTAATGGCATAGTTCCCCTGCCGCTCAAAGAGTTGCCACAATAATGGTATTAGGTTAGCTAAGGTCAGTTATCTGACTGCTGGGAAACGGAAGCTTATGTTATCTGACTATTGTGTACGCATGAAATGATGTCTGGTATTTCAACCAGAAATGATCCAAATAAATAATACTAGACTCGTAACTCGTATCGGCAGAAATTTAGGTTTTCGATAATTAGGTCCTATAATAAATCTGGATATGGCTTTAGAACCTTAGAACTTAACTAGGAATAAACAAGTTGAACTCGAGTCAGTCAGAATTGATAAAATTTAAACATTTCATGTTTTTCATATAGGTAAAACACGCTTTATCCTGATGACAACATATGTACATAAACACAAGCATAGACTGACAGTTAGGCATTGATCGACCCTTTTTGTGCAATATTGTAGAAAGAGTGTATTGTAGCATTTTCTAAAAATATTTAATTTAGTTCAGAGCTATAAAGGACTGCCCTTGATCAAAAAGTTAAATGATAGTCTACGATGAGCAATCAATCAAATAAGATAAGTCGTTATAAAAATATTTTTAACTCACGAATACATGAAAATTGTTCCTCCGAAAACTCGTGTTTGAAGTCACCTCTAATATCAAAGTAGTATTTGTAAAATACCGATTTTAAATTGCTTTTTCCCTAAATTTGCCAATTATCAGTTGTAAGTTTTACGGATCATTACAACTTTTTTAGCGCACTATTTCTCAAGAGTTGTAGAACATTTTCATTATTTTTAGTGCTCATTTTGTGTTGAACTTTGGTGCAAATTGGTGAATATTATGGATTGTACCACAATTTTTATGGAGCGTACTATTTTTTTTTAAGGATCAAAATCAGACGGTTTGTGTGGTAAAATGTGACATTTTATGGATCATCTCTTATAGATTTATGGATCATCTGGTGAATTTAAACGCTATTAAATAATCATTTCATGGGGTGTTGTTAGTAATTTTATTGCTTAATTTCGCATACACTGTGGATCGTTTTGCAGTTTTGTATGGATCATTATTGCTTCTTTATGGATTTTCAGTTCAATTCTGTGGAACATGCTAATATTTGTTATGGATCGTTTCGCATTTGTTTATGGATCATTTTTGTGGTTTTATTGGTAAAAAAAAGTGCTGCCGATAGAAATGAAATCAATCTAGAGTGCGTTGCTGCGATGTCCTCAACAGCTGTCAAACCACCACAGCTTGGCAAGACAAAGTTTGCCGGTAGTATGCTAGTACTAAATAAATGAAATGAAAAAACGATAACCATAAGATGTGCTTCACCACCAGTTAAGGATACAAGTCGAACAGTATGCATTATTGTTGAACTGTCTACATTACGGCATGCCGCGGCAGTGGCGTAGCTAGGAATTTTGGGGCACGGTGCGGAACCAAATTGGTAGGCCCCCATGAAAATTACATAATACATATGTACATATATTACAATGATAAGTCTATGGATTTAACCGTCGAATGATCGCATTGTTGTATTTTGTACAAAACGTTGAAAAAATTTCGCTTTTTGTACTCAGGATTATAGTAATGCTGGCAGTGGTGGCCAACGGAAGGTTAAATATTATCCATCTTATCTTATTTTCTGTATTCCTATTTTTTTGAGAGCGCAAGATTTTTTTTATAAGAATTATACCGAAAACGTTTTTAACAATTTATATAGGAATTGCACCAAATAATCCTTGATAAACCCCTTTAAAGATTGCTTTACTTTTTCTTTAAGGAATCTTTCTTGAATAATAATTTGTTGTCAAGAATCTTTTAAGTTGTAAATGCAAGGATGTCATCCAGTATTCCTCTAAAAACACTCCTTCAGGAATGTTGTTATTGTTATTGGCTTTTTTAACGAGGCTTTCAGCTCTCGGATGGTTCACCTCAGACATTCAAGAATGTTTTCAAAAGTATTACTGAGTAATTCAAAAGATTCTTGCAAAGGCTTCAATGAGTATTCCTCAAAATATTAGTTCAAGAATCTGTCAATTATATCTCTGAAGATTCATCTATATTCCTTTGGTGATTTCTTAATTATTCCCTCAAATAACTCTTTCAGATATTTCTCCAATAATTAAACTTGAAATTTCTTCAAGCATTCATAACTTACCTTGGCGTCCTTTTTAAGATTTCTTAAGAATTATTTCCTAGGATTACTTTAGAAATCCCACCAAAGATTCCTTTTTCTAAAAAAAACTGCAAGGGTTCTTCAAGAAGTTCCTCTAAGGTTTTACTAAGAGATGCATCCTACAATTCCTCCAAGAAATTTCGAAAGAATCAATTGGATAAAAATTAAACAAAATCTCCAAGGATTCCTACAGAAGAAATTAAAATAATTAAACTAAATTAATTATTATTTTTTAGATGGACTTCTGTAGAAGTTCTGTCGAAAAATTCTTTTGGACTTCCTCTAACGTCTTCGAATGAGTGTAATCAGTTTCGTACCTTTTAATTCCGCCCTATGTTGCTTATCCTTTGACAGATACGCGTATTTCGACTACCACTTGTAATCTTCCATTGTCAGTTATCCACTTCCTCTAACGTATTTTTCAATATCCATCAACACTAGAAGTTTTATCAAGAGTTTCTTCAGGAATTTTTACTAGTATTTTTCTGGGCACTTTTCAAAAAAATTTTATTGCGATTTTTTATGACACTCCTTCAACATTCTTTCAAGAATCCTTTTGAAAAATCATTCTAAGTGTTCATTCCTGTGTTTTGAGTGGGATGAAAAGGGAGCGTATATGCTTAAATAGTAAAGGAACAGATGCCCTGTCTTATCAAAACAAATAAGTTCTGCAGAAGTTTCTCCAAGGATTCCTAAGACTATTTTGCCACTTTCTACAGGTGTTCTTTAATAATGAATAGAAGCATCTTTTAAGTGATTAATGCAAGGCTAAGATTTCATAGAGGATATCCATCGGGAATTTTTCAAGAATCGCTTCAAGAATTCATACGGGTATTTTTCCAAGGATTTCTTAAATATTTTTTCAAAAAAATCTCTTGGATATTATCACAAGATTCTGTCAGAATTTCTTCAAGGATCTTGTTTGAAACTCCTGCGAAGGTTTCATCATTCGGATAAAGCATTCCTTGCCTATTTTTTTAATAACATCTCCAAAGCTTCTACCAAAGATTACTTTTGGGATTTTTCCAGGAATCGATTTAGGAATTCTTCAAAGGTTATTCAAAATTCGAAAGGAATTCCTTTAAAGCAAAAAATTGCTGAAATCCCGTGATAAATTTGCAAAGCAATTGCTCAAAGAATTTCAAAAAGTGATGTCGAAGATATTTTCAAAAATAACAACCTAATTAAACTTCGAATATTATTGCCGTGTAAAGAGTTATCGAACCAGATTTTGAATAATTTTGTAGGAATTTTCGGTTCAAATCCAATCAAAGCATCTCCCAAGTATTTGCCGAGAAAATTCCTCCAAAAAAAATCTCAGGTAACCTACAGTAAACTCGCCGAATGAATTACCAAAAGAATGCCAAATGAATTACCCAATCAATTCCCGTAGGGATTGGCAGGTTCCAGAAGAGTGTTGAAGTTATTCCGAAAGTAATTACCAGAGGTTTTCTAGAAGGAATTGCCAAAAAAAATATTAGTGAAAAGTTTCAGACGGAATTCCCAACGGAATTTCCGTAGAAATAAAAATCTGAAGAAGTTCGAAGAGATAAAAATTTGAAGCCATGTTTGAAGCATTGGCGAGAATTAGTTGAAGAAGTTTCCAAAGGATTCCAAACATACTTACTTTCAGTCCTGGGCACCCACGGCGGTGCAGAGGACCGAAAAAGGATTACAAAGCCTAACAATTAATCAAAAGTATCGCCAAAGGAAATTTTCAAAGCAATTGCCGAATAATGTTTAAAGATATTCCTTGAAGATTTTGTACACAGCTCTCCAAATTATTTACTGAAAAAGATAATAAAAATTTGAAGAAATATTTCAGAAATTCAAATAAATAATAAAAAATTCTCACAGGAATTCCTCCAAGAAATTCTACTGGAATTCCTCAATGAATCCTTTTGGAATTCTTCCAAGATTTTTATCAGAAATTTTTCTATTGATACTTTAAAGGTTTCTTTAGCGATAACGCTAGTTTCGTCTGGAGCTTCAAGAGCTCTTTCTGGGATTTCTTTTTCGATTTATCTGGGAAATATTTCAAACACTTCATTACAAATTCCTCCAAGATTTCCTTCGAAAGTTGCAACAGCGATTCCTTAAGAAACTGCTCCTTCATTTCTAAAGGAATTTCTTCAGTATTATGTAATCCTAAGAACTCCATAAAGAGTATCTTTAAGATTTCCACAAACGATTCCTTTGAAGCTACCCCACATGTTCTCTTCAGCATTTTTTCAGAGGAATACTTTAGGAATTCCTTCAAGATTCTTTAAGAAACTTCTTCAAGGATACTTTTTGCACTGCCTCATACGATTTTTCTTGAAGTCCTTTCAAGGATTTCTTAAGAAATTGTTCAAGCTTTTTTTTAGTCATAGCTGCAGGGATTGCCTCAGAAATTCCTCTGATAATTGCCTCTAATTGTTCCTTAGGCAATATTTCCAAGTCCTCTTTAACAATTCGTTCAAGATTTTTTTTAAGAAATTGCAGTAAATATTTAATCTTTTCTCCAAGGGTTTTTTCCAAGATTCGTTCATGGATTTCTCAAAGTTTTTTTTTTTTTCAGATAACCCTACAAGACAAGGATGAACACATTCATCCCCGGAGAATTCTTGCACAAATTTCTTCAGGGGTTATTACAGAAATTCACCCCCAAAGCCTCCTACAGAAATCCCTCCAAGGAAATATAAGGAGTGTATCAGAAATTAACTATAAACATTCAGGATGCTCTATCTCGAAGCATGTTTGGTCTTATCATTTCGGTTCTTCTATCAAATCTTCACAATACAGACAAGTTTAGAACAGCCTGAAAAAAATTGAAAAATGTTTAGCATTATTGAAAATATTGTAGAATGAATACATCTCACAAATTAAAGTTTTGGACAAATTGTTGTTTTTTAAAGATTTTTCAGCGTTTCAATAACCTGTAGCGAATAAAACTTGTACGGCGAAAAATCCAAAAAATATTAATTATTGTTAGCAGTTATGTACACATAACATATCACCGAACACCAACTTAAAAAAAATATTTATGATCGAAAAACCCTCATTATTTAAAAAATGACCTATCCTAAAAAAACACTTATTTTTTGTCGAACTTTGACAGTCTGTTTTAAATATCTTCAAAGGTTATACAATTCCGTTCTCTACTAAAGCTACCTCGTCGTTAAGTTTAAAAACATTTCCAATTAAAAAAAATTGAATCATCAATTTGATGTATTTTTTATTTGCGTAATCGTGCTTTGAATGTGCATCAAAAAATGGGGTCCCTGAAAAATGACCTTTTTTCATTTTTAAGAATTGCGCTAAAATGGAATCGATTTTTTTCTTGAAATATTTTTTTTACCTATATTATGAGCAATCTGGAAGAGAATATATTTGCGCTAATATATTTTAAAAAATCAAAAAAATTTCCATTTTTTCCACAATTTCAAATTTTTAAGAGGTGTCCAAAATTTCAAAATCATGCGTTTAAACTTTGAGATTGATGACCATGTAAAATAATTATTTTTACAAAAGCAAAAGTGCCATTCCTTTTTCTGAGGATTTATATAGTACCTCCAAAAATAAAATTATTTATAACTTGAATAAATTATTTTTTAGGATGTTTTGAACATATATAGTTAATTTCCTATACACTGCCGTTCTACGCCCGATTGTCCCATGTTATATGGGAATCACATATAACATGGGACAATTATGCGTAGAACGGCAGTACAGTCCTTATAGGAATTCTTTTGACGATTGTTGTTTTTTTATTTGCATCAAATAATTTGGAATTCTTTAGGGTTTCCGTCATTGATTTCTTAGAGAAATCATCTAGGGATTTGATAATTAGTTCTTCCAAAAATCCCTTCGCTTGCAATTTTTTTCAGGAATCCTTTAAGTAATTACTCATAGCACTTCTAGTACTTCTAGTACCACTTCATAGCACTGTAGTAATTCTTCAAGGATATCATCAAATATACCTCCAAAATCAACCCAATGATTCTTTCCTTACACATCTTAGAATTCATCTAGTCGATTCTTCAAGGATTTCTTTAGAAATTTCTACAAGAATTCCTACAGATATTTCTACAAGGATTTCTTTAGAAAATCTCACAAGGATCCATTCAGGTGTGCTTCAAGCATGATCTCGAAAAATCATCAAATATATTTTCCATGAGGAACTCCTGCAAGATTCCTTCTTGAAGAAATCTTCAAAATCATTCTTGGGGGAATTCCTTAAGGTCAACCTGAAGGATTTCTTGAAGGGCTTCATGACATAATCCTAAAGAAATGTTAGGAGGAGTTCCTGAAAGGATCATTGTAAGTATTCGTAAACCAATGCTTAGACATGCGTTCAGTTCTTAATTTTGATAAATGGGGCCCCTGAATTTCAGCTGCTACCTTAGGCTAATTCAACAACTACAGTGTATCAAACAATTGTCCGTTAAGCAATTTTTAAGGGAACCCTTACACATTAACATTCAATACGCAATTTTGTTAGGGTTAATTTGTTCACTATAAAAAAATATGAAAAATCTGCTTATGTAGTTGAAGATGTTTATAAATTTACCATGTTTTGCCCATATAATCTCCAAACATTTTCCACTAATAAAAGTCCATTAATTGATCGAAAAATAAATAGGACCTAATTGATCAAAATATGATAAATTTTTAAATAATACTCTGAACTTATACAGATTTTTCATATTTTTCGTAGTGAATTCAAAACCTCAAACGAAGCAGCATATGTAAGTCTCATGTATAAGCTGTAATATAACAAAAAATAAAAAGGTTTCATAAACTACATATTATGATATAATGTTTCAAAAATTTGTTCAAAAATCTTATAAGTTTTACTAAAAGTTTTATAACTTTCAGAAAATTTATTCGATCTCGCTCAAAATTATATCAATGGAGCTTTAATATATTGTTTATGATTCGTCAAAATTTCAGCGTTTTTGTATGACGTATAAAAAAGTTTTGAACATTAGAATGGAAAAATATTTTAGCGAAAAAATTGCTGTACGGAGAATTGTTTGATACACTGTACACTACCCGCCATAAATATGGAATCGCATCTTCTAGTATTGCAACACCCCAATTGAATATTGCAGCACCCCAAAGAGTTTGGCATCACCTGAAAACCTTATTTTTTACTAAACTATATCTCAAAAACCGTATCCTCTGCAAAGTTAAGACCTTCGGCAAAGTTGTTCAGCAGGTTTATGACCTTCAAATGGTGAAATGTTTGGTACGTAAATCCGCCACTATGTGGCGCTAGTGTGCATTTACAATGAAGTACTTTGACATAGTTTATCTCAAGATTCTGACCACTTAGAATATTCGTGTCTTCAGCAATGTTGATCAGAAGAGTTATGACTATCAAATGGTGGTAATTTTAGTGCGTAATTCCGCCGCTATGTGGCGCTAGTGTGCATTTACAATGAAGTACTTTGACATGGGTTATCTCATGATTCTGACAACTTAGAATGTTCGTGTCTTCAGCAAAGTTGATCAGAAGGGTTATGGCTATCAAATGGTGGTAAGTTTAGTGCGTAATTCCGCCGCTATGTGGCGCTAGTGTGCATTTACAATGAAGTACTTTGACATGGTTTATCTCAAGATTCTGACCACCTAGAAAGTTCGTGTCTTCAGCAATGTTGATCAGAAGGTCTATGGCTATCAAATGGTGGTTGGTTCAGTGCGTATTTCCGCCGCTATGTGGCGCTAGTGTGCATTTACAATGAAGTACTTTGACATGGTTTATCTCAAGATTCTGACCACCTAGAATGTTCGTGTCTTCAGCAATGATGATCAGAAGGGTTATGGCTATCAAATGGTGTTTAGTTTAGTGCGTAATTCCACCGCTACGTGGCGCTAGTGTGCATTTACAACGAAGTACTTTAACATGGTTTATCTCATGATTCTGACCACCTAGAATGTTCGTGTTCTCAGCAATGTTGATCACAAGGTCTATGGCTATCAAATGGTGGTAATTTTAGTGCGTAATTCCGCCGCTATGTGACGCTAGTGTGCATTTACAACGAAGTACTTTGACATGGGTTATCTCATGATTCTGACCACCTAGACCTACCTGTGCGCCAACTATATTTTGCTCGGCGGCAGCGTGAGGGCCATTTTTGGCCGGCGGCGGCGGCGTCACGCTGGTGGCAGCTTTCGGCGGCGTGAATCGGCGTGACCTAAATTTGACAATAATGTTACATTGACAAAGCAAACAAGTTATCATTACGCTCTAGAGTTTGTAGTCTGGGCTATTTCATGACCATCGATGACATAAACTATTGATTGAATGGATACCTTTTGTAAGTCTTGTTCAGATCCATCGTTGCGACCAGTGAATAGACCTATTGTGCATTACCCGCATCCTTAGTGTAGTTCATGTTGCAAAATTGCATTGCAATTGAAGGCAATACAATAGAGTTTTTGCTACAGTTTTTGTTTTATTTATTTAGAGGGAGGGAATCTCGTTTCTTCAGGGAGGAATCTGAGAAGGAATTCCAGGAGGAACCTTGAAAGAAACTGGAGAAATCCATGAAGAAAATTCTGGGCTTATCTCTGCAGGAACTGCTGTATGAAATCCTGAAGGAACGACTGCAGAAGTCACTGGTGGTTCAAGAGTCTGTCTTAGAGAGATCCCTGCAGAAACTTCTAAAGGAATCCATGATTGAAATTTCCGAGGAATTTCAGAAGGAAATCCAGGAGGATTCCATAACTGAATTCAAGAAGAAATCCTAAGGGATTTACAGCAGAAATCCTCGAAGGAATTCCAGTGGAAATTTCTAAGAGAATTCGAGAAGGAGCAAGGATTTCTAGGAGGAATCAACGAAAAATATCCAGGAGAAATTCCGAAAGATTTTCCAGCAGAAAACCTCAAAAGAATTCAAGTGGGAGTTTAGAAGAATATTAGAAAAAGAATCCCCAAAGGAATTCTAAGAGGAATCAACGAAAATTACCTAAGAGGTATTTCTGGAGGAATTCCAGGAGAAATCCCTGAGAGAATTCCAGTAGGAATCCCCGAAGGAATTCTTAGAGGATTCCCCGCAGGATTCCAGAAAGAATCTTCGAAGGAATCTCCCAAGAAATTGCAGGAGAAGTTTATGCAGAAATCTCAGGAGGAGCCACCGAAAAAACTTTGGAAGAAATCTTCGAAGGAATTGCGAGCGGAATCCTCAAAGGTTTTTTAAGAGGAAACCCCCAAGAGGAATTTCCATAGGAAATCAGAAGGAATCCCCGAAGAAATCCTTGAAGGAACTCTAGGAAGAATCCACGAATTCTAAAAAGAATTTCCGAAGGAATTCTTGGAGAAATCACCGAATAAATTCAAGAAGGAAACCCTGAAGAAATTTCATGAAGAATTTAAGGAATTCCAGGAGGAATCACCGAAAAAAATAAAAAAAATAATCGCCACAGGAATTCCAAGAGGAAACTTCAAAGTTATTCCAGGAGGAGTTTCCGTGTTAATTTTAGGAGGAATCCCCGACGGAATATCAGGAGGAATACCCGAAGAAATATCAAGAGGAAACTTTGAAGGAAGTCCAGCAGGAATCCACGAAGGAATTCCAAGGCAAATCCCCGAAGGAACTCTAAGAGGATACCCCGAAGGAATTCCCGGTGGAATCCACGACGGAATATCAAAAGGAATCCCCGAAAGAATTTCAGGAGAAATCCATGAAGGAAGTCCAGGAGGAATCTCCAAAGAAATTCCAGAAAGAATTTTTCAAAGTAATTCGTGAAGGAATCCTCAAAAGACTTCTAGGAGGAACCATCGAAAAAAAATTAGAGGAATCCTCGAAGAAATTTCATGAGGAACCCGTGAACAAAATTGAAAAGGAATCTTCGAAGGAATTTTAGGGGGAATCCCCAAAGGCATTTCAGGAGGAATCCCCGCAGGAATTTCAAGAGCAAATTCCAAAAATAATCCTGCATGATTCCCAAAAGAATTCCAGCAATTATCCACAAAGAAATTCCAGCAGGACTCCAGTGAGAACTTCCAAGGGAATTCGGGTGAGAATCTCCAAAGGATTTCAATAACGGATCAACGAAAAATATCCTCTGAAAGAGTTCCAGGAGAAATCCTTGAGGGAATTCTAGAGGAATCACCGAAGGAATTCCAAGAGGAATCTCCGAATGAATTCTATAAGAAATTCCCCAAGGAATTCCAGTAGGAAACCCTGAAGGAATCCCCGGAGGAATTCAATGGAACATGCTCCAGAAATGTTTCATCTCCGAAGAAATTCGAAGAGGAATCACAACAGAAATCCCAAGAGGAAACTCCAAAGGAAATCCAGGAAAAACCTCCGAAGTAATTGCAGGAGGAGCTCCTGTAGAAATTCCAGGGGGAATCCCCGACGGAATGTCAGGAGGAATCACCGAAATAATTCCAGGAGAAATCCCCAAAATAACTCTAGGAGGAGACCCCGAACGAATTCCAAAAGAAATCTCCGAAAGAATTCAACGAGAAATCTCCGAAGGAATTCCTGAAGGAAGTCCAGAATGAATACTTCGACGGAATTCCAGGAGGACATCCTGAAGAAATTTCAAGAGAAATCTCCGAAAAAATAATAGGAGAAATCTCAGGGGGAAGAGGAAACCCCATAGGAATTTCAGAATAAATCTCCGAAGAAACACTAGGAGAAATTCCCGAATAAATTTCAGGAGGACTCCTGGAGGAATTCTATGAGGAATCCCTGGTGGAAATCAAGGAGGAATCTCCGTGGGAATTCTAAAAGAAATTATCGAAGAAATTCCAGGAGGAAACCCCGAAGGAATTTTAAAAGACATCCACGACAGCGTATCAGGAGAAATCCCCGAAAGAATTTCAAGAGGAATCCTTGAAGGAATGTAACATTAATTTTGTTTGTGCACTGATCACCGGCGCGAAAAATAAAACCGGCGGCGTAACAAACAGCGACGCACTAAGGGGCGTTTGGCCAATCTAGCTGGCCATAAGTCATTTTTCAAAGTCGCTCGTATTGTGAAAATGTGTACTGAATATGACACATGGATAGTTGTGGAATAATGCCCTATACTCGAATATCCATCCAACAAACCTATACAAAGTCTGCTTTAGGTCAAAGCTAGGGTTGAGGAATTTTACAATTTTTGAGTAAAGTTTGTCTCTGGTTGTTTGAATATGTTTTCAGTTTTTTAACCGCACAGTCAGTTTCAATAGTCAAAATATACCACAATTGTTGCAACGAGGTGATAAAACCATTCATGTTTTCGAAATTAGTATAGTTTCTTACTTTGGGGCTCCCTCATGTGAAAACAAGCAAAGAAACATCTGCAGTTTTTGATTGCTGGCGATTGCTGGGTCGAGACTTCCTATAACACAAGCACTTACATCCTTTTTGAACCTAATAGAAAGTCCAGCTGCGTAAAAATGCGTACTTTTGAGTAATCAACGTTTTTCTGAATGAAAGCTATTGAAGAAATTGTAATTTCAGGGTCATTGCATACTTTAAGGCGTATTACAGTCTTTGGAGATAGTTGTCTGATTTTTCAAATTTAGTTCTATTTCATCAGAACCCATTGAGTTAAGCGTTTGAAGGGCATATTTTGATTCTATTTTGTTTGATTTACCAAAAATAAATGTCAATTAATTGAAAAATGGTTTAAAATGGGATAGTAGAACAGGTTGAAACTTTTAACAAAGGAAAACACATTTACGAATTTAACTTTTGGCTTAAAAACTCTAAGTTAACTTCTTTTCCATCGAAATAATTTTGAGATGGAGTTCTTTACTTATAATTTTTGATCCTCGTATACATTTTGCTGAACTGATCGTTGAAATGATAGTTATTACGTAAAGTATGCAATGCTTCACGAGTTATCAAAGTAATCGTAATATAAGGTGACATTGATCATACCTATCAACTTTTACCAACGTCCATTGCATAAAAGTGAAAGTTACACGTTTCATTTTATTAAAACAAGTATTGGTTTACTCAGTACATATTGAACTAATGCAAGAATCTATCATTTTTTTGTGTTTTTAAATGAGAAATGTCTTCAATAAACAATCAGGCTTATTCTGCGCGGCGTGTGAGGTGAGACGGACGGTTTCGTTTCACGTGACGTGAGACGACTAATGTAAATCAAATGGGGCGAGTCGACTTTTGTCACCTCATTCGACTCGTCTCACCTCACACGCCGCGCAGAATAAACCTGAATGTTCGTTTGTGTAAAAAATACCCTGATAAGTAAAATGCAGCTTCCCTAAATTCGAATTTGTTGTCAAAATTCTTACATGTGATGTACTTTTGGAGTTATTTGATAAATAAATTTCTCTAAACCGTGATTTACGCCTAAAGGTAGGCAATTTCATAAAAAAGTGAAAGACTTCCTTTAATATATCAATTATTTAATTGAAAAGGGCATTTGTGACTGTGTGAATCATGCAAATTGCATTCAAATGTCGTGTATGTAGTGTTTCAATGCTAATTGCGAATTAGATATGTGAAAATCTCCTGAAAATAATATTGGCCAGCTAGATTGGCCAAACGCCCCTTAGTGCGACGTATGGCCTAGGTGATCAGAATCATGAGATAACCCATGTCAAAGTACTTCGTTTTAAACGCACACTGGCGCCACCTAGCGGCGGAATTACGCACTAAACTTACCACCATTTGATAGCCATAGACCGTCTGATCAACTTTGCCAAAAACACGAACTTTCTAGGTGGTCAGAATCATGAGATAACGCATGTCAAAGTACTTCGTTTCAAACGCACACTGGCGCCACCTAGCGGCGGAATTACGCACTATACTTACCACCATTTGATAGCCATAGACCGTCTGATCAACTTTGCCGAAAACACGAACTTTCTAGGTGGTCCGAATCATGAGATAACCCATGTCAAAGTACTTCGTTTTAAACGCACACTGGCGCCACCTAGCGGCGGAATTACGAACTAAACTTACCACCATTTGATAGCCATAGACCGTCTGATCAACTTTGCCGAAGACGCGAACTTTCTAGGTGGTCAGAATCATGAGATAAACCATGTCAAAGTACTTCGTTTTAAACGCACACTGGCGCCACATAGCGGCGGAATTACGCACTAAACTTACCACCATTTGATAGCCATAGATCCTCTGATCAACTTTGCTGAAGGTCTAAACTATGCAGGTGATACGGTTTTTGAGATACAGTTCAGAAAGTGATGAAGTCTTCAGGTGATGCCAAACTTTCTGGGGGTGCTGCAATATTCAACTGGGGTGTTGCAATACTAGGCGATGCGATTCCATATTTATGGCGGGTAGTGTATGTTTGCTTCTGTAGTTAGGATATCAGCGACGTTTTCATAATGCTCATGAATTTTACTTCCATATCGATCCATATCTTCATAATCACGAAGAGGCCCCTACATGCTTATCTGCAGATCGGCAAGTGTTGAACTAATACTTATAGGAATTTTTCGCTAATCACAGAGCTTTATTCCAACTGGGCACTCCGAATTCAGGGGGCCTCCAAATCAGGGAAGGTTTATAACACTAGACCTGCCCTGATTTGGAGGCTCCCTGAATTCGGGGGCCCGTTGCGGTCCGCACCCTCCACACCCCCTTGCTAGGCCACTGCATTACGGTCCGTGTATGGTGTTGGTTTATTAGGGGTGAAGTTCCTTTAGGTCGAATTTTATCAGCCTTTGTTCAATGCATACTCTACTGTGCGACGTTGAGGAACGCGTTGAGGTTAGCTGGGTTGTGGTTTGCCATCATGCAAAACTGAAATTTCCATCTGGACGAGTTACCACCACAACCTCCCACCACCAGGTACACTCCCGTGCAAAAGTTTGGGGTCACCCCCTCAAAAACATGGAAATGTTTTTCGGTCATATCTCAGTCATTTTTCATTTAATCCACTCGTTCTTAGACTCTATCGAAAGATAAAAAGTTAGATTTGCTTCGTAGGTACTTTTTATAAATTTTATATGAAATTTTTAGTACAAAAAGTTTATTTAAACTTACATGTTTTTGCTAAATCTGTACGAAAAATTGTTTTCCGTGTAATTCAAAATTGGGTCGACCAAATTTTGAAATCTAAGTTGCATTAGAACCCTATTTCTATCCTCTTTGAGAGCCCTTCATTAGATGTTAGCGAAAAAATTCATAACATAATTTAAATTATCGAGTTAGGTTTACATGTCAACGTGCAAAAGTTTGGGGTCACCTTTCAAATGAAGTCTGCGTCGGATTTTTATTCAAATCGTCATTTTTTTTTTGGTGCAACTACAATTCCTTCTACAATAGTTGAATGAAAAGACACAGAAATGGTTATGAAATGTTCATAAACTAAGTTCTAGACTAAGTTAAGGTAGAAAATTGTATATAAAATCCACACTAAATCAGCTAAGTTCGTTATATAAAGTGCGAAAAAGGATAGAAGTGAGATAAAAATGACTAATTCGTGAATTCTACACTATATAACAGTAAGTGATTAAACCACACAAATACACAATTTTCCCGAAAACCATTACAATGAATGTCATTTCTCCGAAAGTACTATTACATTCGAGATTTAGTGTTTTGGTGCAAAGCAAAGGGATTAACTTTTTGATGAAAATGCTATTTGAATTAAAATATGTAACATTCCTTAAACTTATGGATTTTGGGGTAATGGTACGTTTGTGGTTATAACACCTACAGCTATTAGGGTACAATTCGCGAATCAGTCATTTTATCTCACTTCCATCCTCTTTGGCACTTTATATAACGTACTTTACTTAGCTGATTTAGTATGGATTTTTACACCATTTTCTACCTTAACATAGTCGAGAACTTAATTTATGAACATTTCATAACCATTTCTGTGTCTTGCCATTCAACTATCAAAGAAAGAATTGAAGTTGCACCAAAAAGAAATGACGATTTGAACAAAAATCAGACTCAGACTTCATTTGGAAGGTGACCCCAAACTTTTGCACGGTGACACGTAAACCTAACTCGATAATTTAAATTATGTTATGAATTTTTCCACTAAAATCTAGTGAATGACTCTCAAAGAGGATAGAAATAGGGTTCTAATGCAACTTTAATTTTAAAATTTGGTCAACCCAATTTTGAATTACACGCAAAACATTTTTTCGTTCAGATTTAGGAAAAACATGTAAGTTTAGGTAAACTTTTTATACTAAAAAAATCATATAAAATTTGTGAAAAGTACCTACGAAGCAAATCTAACTCTTTATCTTTCGATAGAGCCTGAGAACGACTGGATTAAATAAAAGATGACTGAGATATGACCGAAAAACATTTCCATGTTTTTGAGGGGGTGACCCCAAACTTTTGCACCGGAGTGTACAACACGCATCGTCGACCGGGTGATGGAAGCCGCACACGCCATCAAGCCAAAAGCGACGGACGGCGGGCGGGCGCGAGTTGACACACGAATCCTGCACACGTGTGACGCGTCGCCGTATTGTAGGTAATCGAGTGATGTTTGGCGTGACAAGCTGAGAAATAGCAACGCGACGACGACGCCACCTAACTAAGCTGGCATTCTTCAGAATCGAGGACAACCCTCCAGCGGGTTAGTTGATTGGCTAGATACGTACCTAAGTCTTGAGGATGCGGTGGGCTTTAGTCAGGGCGTCGTCACACGGACGACTAATTACACAAGTTTACAAAATAAAACGAAAATCGTGAACTTCTGGCAACGACCAAAATTTTTGAGGCACAATTCAGTGCTGATTTCGAAACGGACCTTCAAAAAATTTTAAGTAGAACAGTTTTTGAGTTTTAGCTCAATATCGAGTTTTGCAACTTTTCAAAATAAGTAATTCACTAAAATTCAAATATATTGCGTTTTGTTAAACCAATTTTAAATCTTTTTCCATAAATTAAAAGCTGAATACAATACCATTCGATCATCTGAATACAGTTTTTGCGTCAGATTGATGAAATTCAAGATATTGACGAGTTTTAGGGACAATCTTCTTAAATTTAAGAAAAATTTCCAAAAAATTTTGAAGAAATGTATTTTTTTCAATAAGAAAAAACTAACTTAAAAATTCTTTCTTGACGTTTATTTGACATATCATATGTAGGCAAGTTACAGTAAAAATTTCAGCTCAATCGGAGCATTGATTACGGGGAATGAGATGTTTGAAGTGAGCGACTTTGCTTAAAAATAGAACAAAAATCGATTTCAAATCATCAACCTTGTATGGAAAGTCGCGTTTTCGAACTCAGGGCATGATTCTACACCAAAAATGAGCATCAGCTTACCGAGTTCAAAAATGCTGTAAACTAGTGTTACCTGAGTAATGACTCTATTAATTTTGTCGGTTTCTCATATAGCTGTCGGTTTTGGGCGGGAAGTAGAATTTGGTTTTTAAAGAGAACTTATTCGCAAGTGGAAATTCATTGCCTCATAGACGGGAAATCAGATAGCAGAAAATTGTGTTTTTCGTTTATCCGAGCATATAAAAAGTAGTGGTTTGAAGACTAAGCGATTGAGTGTTTTGATGAACTTGACTTGTTCCGTTAAAACCGAAGAACAGGTTAAAATACCTTCGTTGGGGGTGAGAATGGGTCAAAATGCATACTCCACATTGATTGTTCAATAAGATTTGCTTCTTTGCATGAAAAAGTTCTTTGATCACTGGAATGTGATCTTTGGTAATACATGCGCAAATGATGAAAAAAAAAAAATACTCGGAGCTCGTCAATTTTCCTTAAAACTACAAGTGTACCAAAATTGACCTATTCTCACCCCTTTGAGGGGGTGAGAATAGGTCAAAGGAAACGAATTTGTTCCGCATTGACAACAAAGCAAATTAATAAAGTTCTGGTCAAGGTTGATACTACTTACCAATAATATATTATGTGGTGGCTATGAGTTTGAGATTCTAAAAAGTATCAATCCACCTAAAAGTGTGATGTTTTATCCAGCCTTAAAAGTGGCATTTTGAAAAGGCCTTATTTTCAAGTTTTTTTTATTGATTTATCGAAAAATAACTAATTGCTCTAGAAACCTATTTTTCTGACAGAAATTGTTGGCAACTATGAGGATGACATCATATTTTTTTTTGATTTGATATTCGCAATATTTGATGAGATATTTCAGATAATGCTTTGACCCAATCTCGCCCAAATGGGTCAAATTGTCACCCCCAACGACGGTAGTTGAATTTTGATTTATGGATTGCCGACATAATAAAGGTGAACATTTATCGTGACAAGAGCGGTAAAGCTTCAGCTACAGTTTGTTGGAACACTCAAATTTTGTGGATCATGGGTTAATTAACACAGGCAACCACCCAACTCAAGGGTTTTTCGGAAAATTAGTTTAGGAAATCGCAACAAATATTCCATTGGTAATTCCCCTAGAAGTTGCGCCAAAAATTCTTCTAACAGTACGTTTGGAATATACTTCTGTAATTTATTTGAAAAATCATTTGATAATTCTGCAAATCTTTTGTGCAATAATTTCGCTATTCCTTAATTTTATTTTGTCAGTTAATTTGGTATGTCAAAAATTCCATCTGCGTATCCTAAATGGTCCATATAATTGGAGTGGTGAACACGCGGGTATTTTGCAATTCTTTCTGGAGTATCTCCAGAAATTTCGTCAAGAGTTTCTTCAAGAGTCCCATTCCTGAGCAGGAGAAAATAGCTGAAGAATAACTAACTCAGGTATGGAAAATCGAATACCTACAACCTGGATGAGGTATTAAGTAGCCCTGCATAAGAGGTAAAATACCTAAAATAATAACTGATGTGTATTCCATGCATAACAAGTGAATAATGACACCAGGTATGGCAAAAGCTAAATAATAATCGACGATTTTTTCATAGAAATAGGGTAAGAAATCAAACTTTGAACTAGTCAAATTGTAATCCTAATTTGAACCATTTCAAAATTCATTAAAACGACGTACTTTTCAGGCAAATATTGTCCCAAAAAAGATGTTAAACAGCTTTTCGTAATATAACCTGATAACATGGACTTTAAAAGCATTGAAAAAAGCGTTTTTGTCATGGAAAACAGGCAATTGAAAAATCACTGTGATTTCATCCATTTCCCCCAAGAAAAAGCACATTTTCGTTGCACTCGTACAGCTCATCCATTGTATCACATGCAATATGTGAACACGTCAAATGAAAGCTTATTTATCGTAGAATCGACCAACCAAAAATATTCCGCATTATTTGTCATAAAATTATCAAATTTAAGTGATTCTTACTTGGAGAATGTTATCTTAAGTTGAACCATTTGTAATCTAAATTTGATCTAGTAAACGTGGGTGAGCTTCTAGTGTTGGCCTGTAGATTGCGCTAGTGGTTGCTTTGTTTACTCATGGGGGATGAAAAAAATCCAAATTTAGTTTCCAAATTCCTAAAGAATTTCGAACATTCTGAGTTGAGATTCCACTGCCTAATGAAAAATAGGTATGAGAATTAGCAGATTCATGTGTTTTTTCATTGTTTTGCATGGAACTAGCTGTTTTGTGAGTTGCTCGAGCTGCTGCCGCCAGTAGTTCAAATTAAGGTTAAAATTGGTTCAAATTAAGATTAAAATCATTGTTGATGAAAAATCAAATATTTCAATGAAATTCGGTGCAAATACAAACTTTTTATCATTTAACAGAAAGCTTATACCCGTGGCTTTCATATACATACGATTTTGCCGTCGTAAATTATTTCCATGTGGGAGAAAAAATCACTTAAAATTTGCAGTGCTTCAGAAAGCCGCAATTTGGTTCAAATTTGGATTACCTACCCTAGTAATTTTTCCATAAATGAATAATATCTCCATCAGTCCTATACAACAAACCAATAACTCGTTGAGGTATTTTATCAATACCTAGAAAATATCAAAATATGTTATTTGCAATACCTGGGTAACCGAGCAATACCTCGTCTTGGTATGATACCTGACTTTGGTATGCTTCAGTTATGTGTCAGTTATTCGTTCCTGCTCGGGTTGATAACTCTTCCGTTAAAACCCATGGAGCTTCACTAACAGATCCTCTAGAAATTTTCTCAAGGGTTTCTCCGAGAGAATCTCCGAAAATTTCCCAGGCATTCCTTCTAACTTTTTCATAAGCTTTTCCGAAAAATTGAATTTTCCTGCTATCATTTCAAAAACTTATCCGTTATTTTCCCCTTAGTTCACAAAAGATGGTTGCACTTATTTACTCCCCATTTTGCTTAAATTATGGTAGAAATAAATCATTTTCCTTAAAATTTTGGCTTCCAATTTTGGGGTGCAATTTCACCATAGTGTACCAGTTATGACTAATCCCATAAGGAATGCATGCATAGTGCGGAAAGGAACCGAAATTTAAAAAAAAATGTATCCATAACTGGTGCAGGGTTCCTATCATTGGCACACGCTGTAATGAATACTAAAAGTTGTTTTGGCTCCGTTTCTGTATTTTTCTTGCAAAGTATGGAAACTAAGCTGTCTTTTAACATATTGATGACAATCGTTGGTCTTCTTGTTATTTTTGTACAAATAGTTTTTCTTAGCTAGTGCCATAATTGGTACAGGCCAGCGCTGAAAATGTCATTTCATCATATCTAAGTCCAATCACCTACAGCACATTTTAGAAGCTGAATCTGAGAATATGTTATATGATAAACTTGTGTAGCTAGACTAGTTCTATAAGAAAATCACGGAAAAGCCGCATTTTTTCGAATATTGAAGGTAAATGTCACGGACTACCTTCGAAAAAGGCAATTGACATTCACCATGAATATCAATTGGCATTGTTCGAAGGTAGTCTGTGACATTTATGGAAAATTTTCGAAAATGATCGGTTTTTCCATGACTTTCTTGTAGAACTGATCTAACCGCACAAGTTTTTCACATGCCATACTCTCAGGTTCAGCTTCTAAAATGAGCTGTAGGTGGTTGAATTTAGATATGACGAAATAACATTTTCAGCATTGGACTACAGGCACCCTACAGAAAAATTTTCCGAAGCAACTTTTGATGAAAACTCCAGATAAACTTAAAAAAATAGGAGGAGTTTCCAGATTGAATTCGTGGAGAAATTCCATGGAAACTTCCAGACGAATTTTTAGAGAATCTTATGCAACAGTTCTCAGAAGATTTTTTAAAATTAAAAAAAAAAAAATTCCCGGAAAAAATCCGAAGAATTTAATTGAAGAATATCTGGATGACATTAAAAAAAATCATCTGGATCTTTTGGAGATTTTCCGGAGGAACTTCCGGAAAAATTCTTGCAGGACATATCGGTCATTCGCGTCATCGGTAAAATTTCTGGAGGTGCTTCTTGACGAATTTCCATAATAACTCTCCGAGTTTTAGTGGAACTATTAGAGAAAATCACAGAGCTTCTCCCATAAGAATTCCCAGGAACCCTGCAGAGGAAACTCCCTGAAGAACATCTAGAGGTATTCTCGAAAGAACTATTGAAGAAATTTTCAAAAGGATTGCAGAAAAACACCTAGAGAAATTTCCAGTGGAACTCTGGGAGGAACTCCGAGTGAGATTTGCAAAGAAATTACTACAGGAATTCCTACAAGAAATCTTGAAGAATTCTCAGTGAAATTCCCTGGAAAATTGGAAGCGTAACTGTCCAAAGGAAAATCCTGGAGTTTCTGTAGGAACTTCTAGAGGAAATCCTAGGGGAGCTCATGAAGGAATTCCCATTAGAACTTGTGAAAGAATGCCAAGTGAAACACATAGAGGAACTCCCAGTGAAAATTTAGAGGAATTATCAATGGAACTTTTAGAGATTTTTTTGTGAAACTTCCAAGAGGATACTCTAGGAATATCCGGAGACTCAAGGGACTGGAGAAACTACTAGAGGAGTTTCTAGAGGAACTCCTGGAAGAATTCCCAATTGAGCGCCCAGTAGAACTCCTGAGGAATCCCCACCGGAACTTTCAAGTAAATCCCAGTTGAACTCTTGCTGGAATTTCCAGTGGAACTCCTAGAGGAACTTCGAGAGAAATTCTCAGTGGAACTCCTGGAGGAATTCACAGTAAAAATCTAAAGAAACTCTAGATTCCTAGAGAATTTTTTTCTTGGAAGTCCACAGAGGACATTTTCGAAACTTTGGGAGTAACCCCTAGAGGAAACCCCGGAGAAACTCCCGAACGAGCTCCTGTCGAAAACACGAAAAAATTGCCATTTTGACTCGATTTTTTTTTAAATTCAAATGAGATTTTATTCAAGTACTGGATTTCTAATTATTTTTGCCTTAACATGTAACCATTTTGCTTCAACTAACTATCGGAAGGATGTATCAAAAAAAGATTATTTTTTCTTAAAAAATAGTTTGAAAACGGTTTGTTGAGATAATGTCTTTGAAGATGTTTGAAGAAATTTGAAGGATTTTTTATAAAAAAATACACTAAGAGTAATATTCATTGTGATTTTTGAATGATTTTTCGAATTTTGTAACTTGAGTGTGGTTTAATGTAGGAAAAAAATAGTTGTTTTTATTAAAACTTATCTATTTTTGATATAAAAAATTCCAAAATAAGTATTTTCAGGCTCTATTTTCATTTCTTCCCTTTTCTTTCGAAGCGACGGCCATAAACTTTTAAACTAGATTGACCGCCCGCAGTTGCAATCCCAGTATCATCAAATCAGCTACACTCACACAAGGAACCAATGAGATAGCTGTTTGGGACTAACAGGCATCATTAGTGTGTGAGCGTTGGTGGTCTTGTATTTTTGGGCAACAATGGCGCCTGCTGCGTCAGGTTGCTGGTCAATGGGGGAGGGAAGGGAAGTGATTATTGCAAACGCTTGTTGTCAACAGGCCGTTGAGTCCTCTGCACCTGCACAAGGTCATGCGGATGTCGGTAGGAAATGTTTTTGTTTTGGCACAAGGTTCATGCATTGGTCCATGGATGCCAGGCGTAAAGTGATAGATTGTGTGAAGATTATTGTGAAGCGGCACAGTTCGCTTGGTTACATAACTTGTAGGCGTTATATGATAGATTGGCACTGTGCTGTGATGATAGTTGGAAGGAAAGGGAACGCCTTTTTTTCAAATCCGTTTCTGGTTCTAGCGATCACTACGAACATACGAATATACATGAAATGTATATGTATGAGAGAAATAGAGAAAGTAGATAGAAAGTTACAAAGTAGGAGGAAAGGGACGAGCCAGCGATTGAACCCAGGACCTTTTGCATATGAATCAGAAGCCAGGGATGTTTTCGATCACCTGGCAATCGTTTGACTCATTTGTCCATAACTCAGTTCAGAAACCTTATATTGAAATGTGATATGGCGTCTTTGGTGATAATTGTAGGAAAAACACTAATCTACAACTTTGCCGAATACAACATTCCAATATAGGGCTTCTGAACTGAGTTATGGGCAAATGAGTCAAACGATTGCCAAGTGATCGAAAAGCACAAGGGCCTGGACACGAACTAAATACCAGTGTTCCATCCCAGGATTCCCAAAACTAAGAGGTGACATTAACCTTTTTAGCAACGTCGTCCCCATCGATTTTTCACGTAGTTGGCTTTCTACATATACAGGGGATAATGGCACAAATGTCCCAAATGGAGGATAACGTGCCTCTGGAGCCGGCCTTCTGATACCTGATACAGGGGATAGACAAAAAGATCGGGACAGGCCAAATTTTCACTTTACAAAAAATGTCCAATTAGCTGTAACTTTTAGAAAAGTACATCAAATATTCTCAACTGAACTGTAAGTTGATCAACTAGTTGTGTATCGATGGACAAAATTTGGTGAAAATTTGAGAATAATTGATGCACTTTCCGAAAAGTTACAGCGATTTGAACATTATTTGAGAAGGGAAAAATTTGTCTGTCCCGATCATTATGTCTATCCCCTGTATATATAACTGACCGCTTGGTACGAGATGTAAGCGGGGACATGGTTTTATTGTAGAATCAATAACGCTGCACAGTAGGCCTAGGCGCTACGATGCTTGTAATGCATTTCGATGTACTGCAACTATCAATATTGACAAGAGAAATGGTTGAAGTAGTCGATTCTATCTTTTTCCAGGATTCTTTTAATGAATGGCTGTGTATGTGTAGACTAGAAAATTCAAAAATAAGACACCATTTTAATCCAATAAACCGTTGGCGAGTTATATTTTTTTGAAGAAAATTATTGCTTATTTTTCATACGTCCTTTCCAAAGGTTAGGTGAAGAATATTGCAAAACGTTAACATGAAAAACATTCTCACATAGAAGCTCACACATGAGCTAAATTTCAATTGAATCGAAAAGGTCGCGTCTGCGCGATTCGTGAGTTGAGCTGGAAATGCTAGGTAGTGCTATCGTACCACAAATTGGGATGTAACGCTAGAAAAAGGTCCAGAAACGGGGCCTTCAATACCTATCAGAGAGTTGCGATCTATAGTTAGAGAAACACTGTACCTACCAGAGTAACGAATCATCAGAGTGGAAAGAAAGAACATAATTCTGAAAAATTTCGCTGATTGTAATCCGCATGAAATTAATTTCCACCACGAAGTAACTCTAGCAAACATTCAGTATAAAAAGTTCCCAAGTAACTCCAAACACCCATCTATCGCTGAGCTGCTACTGAGACGACGGCTACACGTAACAAAGCACCGTGCGCAACAGTGCGTGAAAGTGAAAAAGTGCACTCCTTTCGGATGAAGGTACCAGGTAAACGCAGCTACCGCGTTTCCTTTCCCATAAGATAAGTAGTGAGTGGCATCAGGGCAAACATCAGCACATCTTGGGCATGCTAGAAGAGAGCTTCTTTGGTTGCTTCCACCGTCGCTTCTTGACGCCACATTGTCGTTTTGTAGCGAAACGTGAGGGATAAGAATTCCTAATTTCGGTGTAATCGTCTCAGACAATGTTCTGCCTGCAGAGAGCTCGAGTTTGTGGTTCGCTGCCGAAACTGAAGTTTAACCCGACAGGTTGGAAAATTGCGAAACGTCCTTCTGTTGAAAGGTTGAGAGATGTTCACTTCTGGAACTAACTGAGAAAGAAAAAAAAACTTAAAGCTTTATCGAGGCGATAATGTGAAAGAATGCTGAGGTTTTGGTGGAATATCGAATTGTGAGCTCTGAAGCTATAACGACACCCATTTCCACATAGTATTAGAAATGTGAATCTCATGAGACAAACTTTCATCACATTGGATATATTTTTTTCACCAATTCACCGTTCCTGCGAACAATACCAGACCAAGGGGGAGGTATACCACAAGAGAATAATGAAATTTGGTCGTGCAATGGTTGGATGAGTGGACCCAACCGTTATCGTCACCATTATTGTCCCAACTGAGGACGTTGCCTAATATAGTCATATGATTGAGCATCATCTGGCTACTGAAATCAGTTTTGCTTCAGACAGCATGCTAGAGTGTGCGTGTGTTTGGGTACGTAATGAAGTTTTCGTTATCACCGCAAGGATAGGATAAGTTACACACGTGGAAACCGTTACGGTGTCTGGTGCGCAAAAGTGGCGACACGTGAGTGACATAACTGAACTGAATCTTGAAAAAATATGAAACCGTGTGACATACTGTCAAGAAAATGTATTCTGTATGTACAATGGTTTTTGTTTAGATTCGAGCATAGGAAACACGTGTCCGGGTAGTTTCTGGTGAAGTGTTTTTTTTATTCTTCGATCACTTAACCTAATTTACAGCTCTATTGTCCACTAGGGCACTGCTTTCACTTTTTCTACCCTATCATGGTAGAATGATGGGCACGAGACTGTTGACGTGTGGCTGTTAGTTGTTCCTGTTTCCAGTGCGATTGGGGATCCATTTGGGTTGACCATCTGCTTATGAAGCAAACGTGTAGCCACTACGCCAAGGGCCCTGGAATATTCTGGTGAAGTGTTGAAATGTGACACTTTGATCTATGCCAAGAGAACGAAAGACAAAATACTAAAGCGTGTCCCGAACCAAATTACACCACGGAAAATAGTGCACAATAAGCATAAGCAGAAAATCATGGCTTACGCAGCAATTTAATCTGTTTAGTGAGTACTCCTAATGTTTTAGGCTATAACTTTACAGTTAGTGTGTCAAATCGTCTGAAAATTTGATTATAAGTTACCAACATAATAAATATTAAGTGCTAAAATATTCATCGAAATCGGTTGAATACTTATTTTTATATAATTCAAAACTCAAACCGCCTTAAAGCGAATTTTAGGCACTTAACAATTTTAAGATCCGTTTGCACTATTTCGACTTTAAAACAGTCAATACTGCTGCGATTCTCAATAAAATTGTACAGTGTTATCCTAATATAATAGCATGTTTTCAATCGAATTTTGAGCCATTTTGGCTTAACACTTTCAAAGTTAGAAAACTTTGAATGTCACATATACCTACCTACTGAAAAAAACCCAGGTTAATCCACCTAGTGGTGATAGTGCCTTTCTCGTCGAATATGTACTCAACATTTTTAAGCCGAAGTGTTCCTGAATCCTGAGAATACTCTAGAACGGAATAAATCTCATTTTCTTCTTTTGTCTCAGTGCTCGTTGACTCGTCAATGAGGGGTGGAGTTGATAAATAATAAATGTATTTGATGAAAAAATTCTTAAAAAAATTAAGCAAAACCGCTTAAGGCGAAACTGGAAGCATTTCCTAATTTTTTTGGTTTTTGATTTTTTATAAAATAACGAAGCAATATTTTCAAAATCGGTTTTCGTGCACATGTTGAGTATGGATCAGGGTATATTCTGATTTTGTTACGCGGCATAAAATGTTTTTCGTTTTTGCAGAAACCATTTTTTGTGAAATTTTGTTCAAACATGGTTTCTGCAAAAGCGAAAAACATTTTAAACCGCGTAAAAAAATCAGAAGATACCCTGATCCACACTCTACATGTGCACGAAAACCGATTTTGAAAATATTGCTTCGTAATTTAATAGTACATCAAAAACCAAAAAATGTGGAAAGGCTTCCAGTTTCGCCTTAACTCATCGGTTTTGATAAAAAAAACTTCTGGAAGACTCTAATTTCACTTTAAAATTGATAAATCTAATGGTTTATTTATTTGTGCACTTCTTCAAGATGTTGAATTCTGACCAAAATTTCCAAGGGGGGCCCCTCTGGACTTAAGAGAAAATCAAAATTTGTGTCAGCCTTATTCAGAAAAGCAAGAATTTTATCAAAGCCATAATTGAATTTGGAAACTTATTGATGGCTGATATTCCGACGCTATGTTAAACGTATAGGCCGAGCTGAAAAATATCAAATCTCTCAGTTGACTGCTTGACCACCTTCACTAACACTGGATGCCGATCATTATCAAGACATTTCGGCAATTTTTTTTCTGCGCACTTAAGCCTATATTTTATTATCATTAGTTATAAGATTCATGTAAAATTTGACAAAAAAAAGTGCAAGCAAGCGAAATTTCCCCTATTAAAGCCCATTCAAATTTCTACCGTGTTACAGAGCGCGAGGACTCAACCAGTTGCATCAAAATTGTTCGCAGTAATTTTAGACACAGAAGGGGATTGGTGCTATAAAATTTAAATTTTTCCATACAACGTTGATCCATCCTACTGTAAAATGACGCCTCAAGAATCTAAAATGATGTAATTTGACAAGATCGCTTGAATTTTTATCAAGATTTTGTTCTTTTACACATATTAATCGCTTGCATCGATTTTGTTCACCTGCGTAATTTTAGCAATGTATCCAACCCTGATTCTGCAACACTGCCGGTAATCTTAAGTGTGGTCAGAGACTATTTTCTTGCTGCCCGTGTAACTGGTTAACGAACATTTTTGATGATTTGATGTTTCGCATGCATGGGTTTGGTTTTGTTTTTTAATTGGTCACTTCCGACGGGACACCTGGAACCGGTTCCGGAACACAACCAGTTTAGATACGGTATGAAACTGTTTTCTTGCTTACCGTTCATCTGGTTATCGAAAAACCCCGCTCTTCCATGTGTCACATGCATGGGCTTGGTTCACTTTTTTAATTGACCACTTTCAGCGGGACAGCTGGAACCGGTTCCGGAACACAACCAGTTCAGATATAGTCTGAAACTATTTTCCTGCTTACCGTTCATTTGGTTATCGAAAAAGCCGCTCTTTGATGTGTCACATGCCTGGGTTTGGTTCACTTTTTTAATTGGCCACTTCCGGCAGGACATCCGGAACCGGTTCCGGAATACTACGGGTTCAAACATGGTCTGAAACTATTTTCCTGCTTACCGTTCATCTGGTTATCAAAAAAGCCGCTGTTTGATGCGTCGCATGCCTGGGTTTGGTTCACTTTTTTAATTGGCCAATTCCTGCTGGGCATCCGGAACCGGTTCCGGAACACTACCGGTTCAAACTAGGCTTGAAACTATGTTTCTGCTTACCGTTCATCTGGTTATCGAAAAAGCCGCTCTTTGATGTGTCGCATGCCTGGGATTAGATCACTTTTTTAATTGGCCACTTCCGGCAGGACATCCGGAACCGGTTCCGGAATACTACCGGTTCAAATATAGTCTGAAACTATTTTCCTTCTTACCGTTCATTTGGTTATCGAAAAAGCCGCTGTTTGATGTATCACATGCCTGGGTTTGGTTCACTTTTTTAATTGGCCAATTCCGGCAGGACATCCGGAACCGGCTCCGGAACACTACCGGTTCAAACTAGGTTTGAAACTATGTTTCTGCTTACCGTTCATCTGGTTATCCAAAAAGCCGCTCTTTGATGTGTCGCATGCCTGGGTTTGGATCACTTTTTTAATTGGCCTTCGGCAGGACATCCGGAACCGGCTCCGGAATACTACCGGTTCAAACATGATCTGAAACTATTTTCCGGCTTACCATTCAACTGGTTATCGAAAAATCCGCTATTTGACGTGTCGCATGTATGGGTTATGTTCACTTTCTTATTTGGCCACTTCCGGCGGGACACCCGGCACCGGTTCCGGAACACTATCGGTTCAGATATATTCAGAGACGATTTTCCTTCATCCCGTTCATCAGATAATCGAAAATGCCGTGGTTTGATGGGTCGCATGCATGGGTTTGCTGCATTTTCATATCTGGCCCCTTCCTGGGGTACCGGTCCGGAACACCTAAATGGCCATAACTCCGGAACGGCTGGACCGATCTGAACCATTTTCAATAGGAAACAATGGGACAATGTACCCCGTCGAATGAACCATCGGTCGTTGAATTCGGTTCATGTTTACTATCTAAAAATGAGGTGACCTTTTTGTACACATACACACATACACACGCACACACATACATACACACACACATACATACACACAGACATCATCTCAACTCGTCGAGCTGAGTTGATTGGTATATAACACTTGACCCCTCCGGGGGCTCTATCAAATTTTCGTTTTTGGAGTGAACATATAGCCTTTCGGTACACCTTGGTGTACGAGAAAGGCAAAAAATCATTGTAATCGGTTTAGTATTTCTTATTTATATGTTACATATACGTAAATTATGTGTTATTTTTATTCTTTGTTTGTACAAGACTCCCGAAATCTAAATTTCTCGTTTAAGACATATCTAAACCAATTCTAATGAAATTTTGATGGCATCATCTACACATAATAAACTGTTGCTGGTTGAAAAATTAGCTATTTTCATGCATGCAATCCAAAGCTATACATTATTTTCCCTGGTGCAATTTCATGAATTTCCATCTCTTATAAATGCACGTGCCGGTTTTGGTATCGTGCTAAAAATGTAGAGCACATAGAACGTAGAATGTCAGATATTTGTGTTTATACTTCTTCTTATTTTTGCAAAATTTCCAAAAAAATATGTAGAAATGCATGTTTTTTAATGAAAAAAAAAAGACTTTTGAAAAATATAAAAAAAAAACAATTGAAAAATATCTATAAAACAAGTACTAGCCCGATCGGAGTACATATTAATTATGGAACATGAAAAAAATAAACATAGCAACTTGGAACAAAATATAAGTTTGAAAAATCAAAACAATGTTTGTTATAGTTGAGATAAAAGCATTTTATACGATTTTGATACTAATATTTTCAATTAATAGTTATTTATGTAACGGGTTGCAAAAAGATGATTTTTTCAGCACGAGTCGTACATTTATCCAACGAGGCTTGCCGAGTTGGATAAATACGAAGAGTGCTGAAAAAAATCGAGTTTTGCAACGAGTTCCATAATAGTTATTTATGTAACGAGTTGCAAAAAGTTGATTTTTTCAGCACGAGTCGTAAATTTATCCAACGAGGCTCGCCGAGTTGGATAAATACGAAGAGTGTTGAAAAAATCGAGTTTTGCAACGAGTTCCATACAATTTTTTATGCAATGATTTTTTTCATAATGCAACTCATTTAAGATGCATAATATCTTTAATGCAACTCAAATTATGCAACCCATTTCAGTTGAATAATGAACCAGTTCGGAAAAAATAGTCATTATGATACCAAAATGAGTTAGATAAAATGTAAATTATGATACTGAATTGCATAAAAAATTTTATGCAATGATTTTTTCCATAATGCAACCCATTTGAGTTGCATAATGTTCATAATGCAACTCAAATGAGTTGCATTATGAACATTATACATTTAGTTTTCATTATGCAACTCATTTAAGTTGCATAATAAACCAGTTCGGAAAAACTGGCCATTATGATACCAAAATGAGTTATATAAAATGTAAATTATGATACTGAATTGCATAAATTTTTTTACAACAGAATTATATGAACTTCTGTTATTCGATGTCATACTTATCTTGCCGGTAGAGAGGGGGGGGGGGGGGGGGGTTTGATAATCTGTTCAATAGACACCTGAACAATGAGGTCCAGTAGTGTGAGCCTTGTCAACACGAGGTCGTATATGATGTAGAATACTTAGGATGCTAAAGTGGAGGCCATATGCGTACATTGCTGGCGCTTAGGGATCTTCCATAAACCACGTGATTATGTTTGGGAGGGGGTGGGGATGGTTTGGCATAGACCATGGACCATATAATCTTTTTAATCTTTTTAGTGTGTACAAAAACAGCCCCTTATCTAATTTCTCGAGTGGTCCTTACCACTTCGTTTGCCTTCGGAAGAGTCGAAACCACGCCTTCTTTCAACTGCACAGCAAGCATCAAGAACTGATACCGCGTACACAGCGATTCGACCTTCCCATAAGTAAGGTCCTATCAGCCAGCACACAGAAGGACGTGCTATCAAAGGGCTTCCACCTGCCCCACCTGCCGACGATCCCATTTCAACCGAGGACTCGGATCCAACCCAGTAGACCAATGCCACGACAGCAACGCTACCAGAATGTTCTCCCCGCGGCCACTTAACCGTTATAAGGGTCGTTTTCGACCGCCGGGCACCGGTATGACCTACGTAGCCGACTCTGAGCCCTTGGATCACCACTAGTATCGCATCTGAACTAGCCATTCCTTATTAAACCTACCCCCTCCCTTTTTTCACACTTTTGGTATGAGATCTCTGAAATTTTTGTACGGATCGTCACGCTTTGCTGAACCCCCTACTCCCTCAAAGCGTGACGTAATTTATGGACGTTCCCTAATCACTTTTAGTCATTTTGGCAACCCCCTGACCCCAGCACAATCCGGAATATCTCCTGAATGGTTCCAGATATTGCATGGCCACTTGAGTATAATAAACTACAGGGGATGGCCAAAATGTTTGCGATAGGCAACTTTTTTTTCTCCCACAAAAAAATTCAATATACTGTAACTTTTCATAGAGTGCATCAAAAAATCTCAAATTTTGACTGTTTGTCAACCTATCATATGTGCATCATTGGTACAAATTTGAGCTCAATTGATTAATTTTTCGCGAAGTTAGAACCGTTCGGGTAAAACACTATTTTTTAGACAACTAATTTTTGAACTGTCATATCTCGAAAACCAGTAAACCGAATTGAATGAATTTTTTGACGCTTATCAACAATATATTGATACTTAATACGACGGTATAAAATGTAATATTTTCTCACGACGAATTAAGTTACACCGGGTTGACATTTTTACCCATATAGAGGAAAATAAGTCAAATTTACAATATCACACAAAAATTACTAAATGGGTTCTTCCTTCAATCTAAATAGGCTCTAATATCTCTGATCAGAGACAACTTGAGAACAGAAGTGGAAAATCTTTGGATATCACCATTAAAATTTATTGACATTGATGTAAAAAACCCTAATTAATCCACCTAGCGGTGATGGCGCCTTTCTCGTGCCTTCGAAAACACATTTCAACACAACTCAAGTGACATGTTGCTGAATATTGCACTTTCATACGTTTAACAGAAATTCATTTCTTGACATCAGAGATCATATCGTTTATTTGGTTTTTAATTTTTGAGCCGCCGTTTAGGATTGAAGTCCGGCAGCTTGGAAATTCTGGTCGCTATTTTTGGACTCCAGAATTCTTCCTCATACCAGATACACCCATACTGAATGGTTTTAGAGTCCAAAACTTCATTAAACAGCCACCTTTTAGAATGTTGAGACGCCTTCTTTGATATTCTGGTAGCTATTTTTGAACTCTGGTTGTCTTCCCCATACCAAATAGGCCCATATTGAACGGTTTTAGAGCTTAAACCTTCATTAAACACCTGCCATCTTGAAGTTTATGCCGCCATCTTGAATTTTGAGAAGACGCCATCTTGGATATTTTGGTAGCCATCTTGGATATTTTAATCGTCATTTTTGGACTCCAGACTTCGTCACAATACCAGATATACCCATATTGCATGGTTTTAGAGCCTAAAACTCCATTAAACAGAAGTCATTTTGAGTTTTGAGCTACCATCTTGGATTTTAGACCACCATCTTGGATACTCTGTTTGTCATTTTTGGAGTCCAGATTTCTTCCCCACATCAAATATACCTATACTGCATGATTTCAAGTCCATAATTTCCATTAATCAGTCGCCATCTTGAATTTTGAGACGCTGTTGGATACTTACCGCAGTGGACTGTATTGGGTTGGGATATGGGGCTGGCTATTGACCGGTTTGGCGTCACTGAATGTGCTCATGTCCCCGCAGAGACGGAGCCAGGTGGGAGCAGGGGTTTTGGGAACTCCTTCCCGGGATGCCCTCAGGCTGTGAAAATTTGGGAGCGATTGGTTGCGTCCCCGTATTCCGCATTGCGATTGAAATTTCGACACTGATTCTTCATTGAGGCCTAACTGGCATTTTCGATTTCTCTTCATCGATCCTCTTTTTGTGTTATTGCGGGAAGTGTATTAAGTTTTCCAAAGATTTTTTGGTTGAAATGCGAAGACGACGACTACATCTTGCTCTAGAAACAAAAAGAATAATAATTTGTTTTGATCAAGTTTTTAGCGAAAGAGAGAGTCGAAATCACTTTGCGGTCTTCGGCAAAGTTTTTCGGCTTATCCTAGGCTACTTTAACGTCAATAGTTACATGGTGTTAGACAAAAGAATTCAAATTTTGAATAAAATGCAGAAAAGTACGTTTTCCCATACTACATTCCATACCAATTTCAATCGCAAGGCGGAATACAGGGACGCAACCAATCGCTTCCAAATTTTGCACAATTGTTTTGGACGCTAATACAGATTGAAAAAAAACTTTGTTCCAGGTTGATGCGATCAAAATTAAGTTTTCTCCATACAACGTTGACCCACTCTAATAGGCACATACAGACGTCATCTCAATTCGTCGAACTGAGTTGATTGGCATATGTGACTTGACCCTCCGAGCCTTCTATCGAAAATTGGTTTTTGGAGTGAACATATAGCCTTTCAGTACACTTCGGTGTATGAGAAAGACAAAACAATTCTTTCGAGCTTATTTGCTTTAGTAAACTAAGTTATTTAACTAAACCAATGGATTGAAAGATTTTCTTTGGTAGAAAATTAAATAAACTTTCGATTGAGGGTTAAAAAGCTGCGATAAGTTTGACCGTTTTCAAGTAACAACCAGTTTGAGGCAAGCAAAGTTAAAAACATGTAAAGTTTTTTACATGTTGAGTTTGGTTGAGATTTAACCATATGCGTACACATTTTTTTCACCATTTATGATCTTCTATCACTCCTTAAAAAGTTTGCATTCACCCATCGGGACCCCCCGGAACCGGTTCCGGAACACTACCGGTTCAGATATGGTCTGATACTGTTTTTCTGCTAACCGTTCATCAGGTTATCGAAAATGCCGCTGTTTGATGTGTCGCATGCATGGGTTTGGTTCACTTTTATATTTGGCAACTTCCGGCGGGACTTCCGGAACACTAGCGGTTCTGATATGGTCTAAGACAATTTTTCTGCTTACCGTTCATCAGATTATCGAAAATGCCGAGGTTTGTGTGTCGCATGCATGGGTTTGGTTCTCTTTTGTATTTGGCCACTTCCGGCGGGACATCCGGAACCGGTTTCGGAGCACTACCGGTTCAGATATGGTCTGAGACGATTTTCCTGCTTACCGTTCATCAGGTTACCGAAAATGCCGCTGTTTGATGTGTCACATGAATGAGCTATGTTCTCTTTATATTTGGCAAATTCCGGCGGGACTTCCGAAACCGGTTCCGGAACACTACCGGTTCTGATATGGTCTGAGACTGTTTTTCTGCTTACCGTTCATCAGGTTTCAGAAAATGCCGCTGTTTGATGTGTCGCATGAATAAGTTATGTTCAATTTTATATTTCGCCACTTTCTGCGGGACACCCAGAACCGGTTCCGGAACACTTCCAGTTCAGATATGGTCTGATACTGTTTTCCACCTAACCGTTCATCAGGTTATCGAAAATGCCGCTGTTTGATGTGTCGCATGAATGAGTTATGTTCAATTTTATATTTCACCTCTTCCTGCGGAACACCCAGAACCGGTTCCGGAACACTACCAGTTCAGATATGGTCTGATACTGTTTTCCATCTAACCGTTTATCAGGTTATCGAAAATGCCGCTGTTTGATGTGCCGCATGAATGAGTTATGTTCAATTTTATATTTGGCCACTTCCGGCTAGACACCCAGAACCGGTTCTGGAACATTACCGGTTCATATATGGTCAGATACTATTTTCCTGCTAACCGTTCATCTGATTACCAAAAATGCCGCTGTTTGATGTGTCGCATGAATGAGGTATGTTTAATTTTATATTTGGCCACTTCCGGCGGGACACCCAGAACCGGTTTCGGAACACTACCGGTTCAGATATGGTCTGATACGGTGTTCCTGCTAACCGTTCATCAGGTTATCGAAAATGCCGCTGTTTGATGTGTCGCATGCATGGGTTTGGATCTCTTTTATATTTGGCCACTTCCGGCGGGACATCTGGAACCGGTTCCGGAACACTAACGGTTCTGATATGTTCTGAGACTATTTTCCTGCTTACCGTTCATCAGATGATCGAAAATGCCGTGGTTTGATATGTCGCATGCATGGGTTTGTTGCATTTTCATGTCTGGCCCCTCCCAGGGGTACCGGTCTGGAACACCTAAATGGCCATAACTCCGGAACGGCTGGACCGATCTGAACCATTTTCAATAGGAAACAATGGGACTATATGCCGCGTCGAATGAACCATCGGTCATTAAAATCGGTTGAGGTTTACTGCCAAAAAGTGATGTGAGTTTTTTGTACACACACATACACACATACACACACACAGACATCACCTCAATTCGTCGAGCTGAGTCGATTGGTGTATGTGACTCGACCCTCCGGGCCTTCTATCAAAAAGTCATTTTTGGAGTGAACATATAGCCTTTCCAGTACACTTAGTGTACGAGAAAGGCAAAAATTACATTTTTTTCGAGAGAAATCCAAAAAGTGTCAATCCATGCTAACTTTTTTCAATGTTTAAAAAGTATCTATGTTTTAATAGTTTGTGAAGCATTTCAATATTGTTAGCGTACGATCAAAATTTCATTCAAATCGGTTCACTCGTTTCCGTGATATGACAGCTCAAAAATGAGTTGTCTAAAAAATAGTGTTTTACCCGAACGGTTCTAACTTTGCGAAACATGATTCAATCGAGCCCAAATTTGTACCCCAAATTTGTTGTTGCAGCCCAAATTACATTTACATTACAACTCGCATCCATAGCTGTCACGGTTACGGTTCAATTCGATGTTTACGATCGTATGTTGCAGCATGGAGTGGCATAGTAGGTGTTTAGACTATGCTATGTTATGCCATGCTGACATTTGACCGTAAACATCGAATTGATCCGTAACCGTGTGTGATCCATAACTGTGTTTCCACGGTACTTGTAAAAAACCACAAATAATGCCTTTTGCCTTTCTCGTACACTAAGTGTACTGGAAAGGCTATATGTTCACTCCAAAAATGACTTTTTTATAGAAGGCTCGGAGGGTCGAGTCACATATACCAATCGATTCAGCTCGATGAATTTAGGTGATGTGTGTGTGTATAAAAAACTCACATCACTTTTTGGCAGTAAACCTCAACCGATTTTAATGACCGACGGTTCATTCGACGCGGCATACAGTCCCATTGTTTCCTATTGAAAATGGTTCAGATCGGTCCAGCCATAAAATCATATCAGAACGGGTAGTGTTCCGGAACCGGTTCCGGATGTCCCGCCGGAAGTTGCCAAATATAAAAGAGAACCAAACCCATGCATGCGACACATAAAAAAGCGGCATTTTCGATAACCTGATGAAAGGTTAGCAGCAAAACAGTATCAAACCATATCTGAACCGGTAGTGTTCGGGACCCCCGAACAGTGGGAAAAAATATGTATAAAACGCGAATAAATTCAATATCTCAGCTCGGAGTGGATGGATTCGAATGAATTTTTGACACAAACTGTAAAAATCTCTATAGTTTCAGACAAAGAGGGTGTCATTCACCCGCACGATGCTGGAAGTCAGTGTGTTGAGCTCATTTTGCCCCGCTCTCTCTTTCTCACACATTTTTGATTAAATCCTCATCTATTCCTGCCTGGCTTTCAAAATAAATACCTTGTTTAACTTGTATTTATGTAAAAACTTCCACAGTATCGGCAATTTGACATACGGTTGGTCCTGCTTTTACGGTTTGCGTTCCACTTCGGGCGGCGATGCATGTGAAATTTTAAAGAAAAAGGAGATGTCGGGGTAATTTGAAAATATTTCAATTTTTAAGGCCGTGCGGTGAGCCAAACCAGCTCCATTCGATACTACGGAAGTTTTTACACAGCCCCAAATTAAATAAGTTATTTATTTTGCACTTCAGGATTTTTCCGAAAAGGTGAAAATGTGAGAGAATGGGGTAAAACGGGTCCGATACACAGATTTCCAGCAACGTGCGGCGAATGACACCCTCCATTTCAGAAACTATAGAGATTTTTGCAGTTATCAAAAATTCATTCGAATCCATCCACTACGAGCAGATATTGAATATATTCGCGTTTTGTGCCTATTTTTTCCCATTGTGCGATGGGTGAATGCATACTTTTTAAGGAGTGATAGAGGATCGTAAGTGGTGAAAAAAATATGTACGCATACGGTCAAATCTCAACGTAGTGACCCGATTTTGTCAGCCCTTTTCGGAACACATTTTTTGCTCTCCTCGAAAACCTAAACAATTTTTCAAACTTTTTATCTCTCTATGTTCTGCTTTTTAGCTGAAGTTTGATGATACACATGAACGAATTGGTTAAAATTTGACCGTAAGACAACGAGAGCAAAAAGTTTGTCGAGAAATGGGGCTGACAAAATCGGGTCCTTACTGTAATTTAACTTAACATGTTTTTGACTTTGCTTGCCTCAAACTGGCTATTACTTGAAAATGGTCATACTTGTCGCAGCTTTTTTACCCTCATTCGAAAGCTAATTAAATTTTCTATCAAAGAGATCCTTCAATCTATTTGTTTAGTTAAATAACTTAGTTTTCTCGAGCAAACAAGATCGAAAGTATTGTTTTGCCTTTCTCGTACACCGAAGTGTGATGAAAGGCTATATGTTCACTCAAAAAACAATTTTTGATAGAAGGCTTGAAGGGTCAAGTCACATATACCAATCAACTCAGTTTGACGAATTGAGATGATGTCTATATGTGTGTATTAGAGGGGATCCACGTTGTAAGGAGAAAATTTAAATTTGATCGCAGTTTTTCAATCTGTATTAGTGTCCAAAACAACTGTGCAAAATTTGGAGGCGATTGGTTGCGTCCCCGTATTCCGCATTGCGTTTGAAATTTGTATGGAATATTATATGGGAAAACGTATTTTTTTGCATTTCATTTATAATTTGAATTCTTTTGTCACCATGTAACTAATGACGTTAAAGTATAGCCTAGGATATGCCGAAAAACTTTGCCGAAGACCGCAAAGTGATCCAACGCTTGTTAAAAAAGTTATTCCCTTGGTAACTTAGGCCAAAAGTTGAGATATTATTGATGTTATTGATGTTATTCCTTCACATGTTAAATGTTAAGCACCACTGGGCACTCTGCACGTTAATCTTTTTTTCACAAGTGTCGGATCACTTTGCGGTCTTCGGCAAAGTTTTTCAGCATATCCTACGCTATACTTCAAAGTCTTTAGTTAGATCGTTTTAGACAAAAAAAATCAATTTAGGAGACAAATACAAAAAAACCACGTTTTTTCATACTAAATTCCATACAAATTTCAATAGCAATGCGGAATACGGGGACGCAACCAATCGCTGCCAAATTTTGCACAGTTCTTTTGGACGCCTATAGGAATTGAAAAAGCTGTGTTCCATAAAAATCGACTTAGTTGACCCCGTCAACACACAGACATACACAATATGTATGTTTGTATGTCTGTGCGCAAAAAAGTTCACTTATTTTTAAGGCACTTCAAATTGGCAAATTTTTCGGATTATAGCTCGAATGAAACCGGAATTTTACCGCATTGCTTGCCATCAAAAATGGTTCGGATAGGTCGACGCGTTCCGGAGTTATGACCATTTCAGTGATTCAGACCAGCCCCATCATGCGACGATTTTTGTAACCTTTACCATGGTTTACGAATTTTATGCGGAAATGAACACTAGAGACCAGAAATTCCACGATATCGGTCCAAAATTCAAGATGGCAGCCTAAGATTTAAGATGGCGGCTGTTTAATGGAGTTTCAGGCTCTAAAACCTTGCAATATGGGTATATTTGGTATGAGGAAGATGTCCGAAGTTTAAAAATGGCAAAAAGAATATCCAAGATGGCAGTCTAACATCCAAGATGGCGGTTCAATATTCAAGATGGCTGCTGTTTAATGGAACATTAGGATCCAAAACTAAGCAATATGGGTACATTTGGTATGGTGAAGATGTCCAGAGTCCAAAAATTGTGACCAGAATATTCAAGATGGCGGTTCAACATTCAATATGGCGACTGTTTAATGGAGTTTCAGGCTCTAAAACCATGTAATATTTGGTATTGGAAAGATATCTGGAGTCCAAAAATGACGGTTAAAATACATAAGATGGCAACCAAAATATCCGATATCGCGGCTCAAAATTCAAGATGGCGACTGTTTAATGGAGTTTTAGGACTTGAAACCATGCAATATGGGTATATTTGAAATGGGGAAGAAATCTGGACTCCAAAAATGACAAACAGAGTATCCAAGATGGTGGTCTAAAATCCAAAAGGGCAGCTCAAAACTCAAAATGACTTCTGTTTAATGGAGTTTTAGGCTCTAAAACCGTTCAATATTGGTATATTTGGTATGGGGAAGACAACTGGAGTTCAAAAATAGCTACCATAGTATCCAAGAAGGCGTCTCAACATTCAAAATGGCGGCTGTTTAATGGAGTTTTGGGATCTAAAACCATTCAATATCGGTGTATCTGGTATGGGGAAGAAGTCTGGAGTCCAAAAATAGCTACCAGAATTTCCAAGCTGCCGGACTTTAATCCTAAATGGCAGCTCGAAATTCAAAATTGCGGCTCAAAAATCAAAAACTAGATAAACGATATGATCTCTGATTTCATGAAATGGATTTCTGTGAAACGTATGAAAATGCATTATTCATCAACATGTCACTCGAGTTGTGTTGAAATGTGTTTTCGAAGGCACGAGAAAGGCGCCATCGCCGCTAGGTGGATTAATCAGGGTTTTTTCTTTTCTAAAAACCCTACAGCTGTGGCTATAGGGGCCCTGCTCGAAAAGGACAAAATAAAAGTAACTTTATTGGTCCATTACATTCCTCAGTTGAGTGCATCAGTATGTTTGATATTCAAGCACATTTTTATTATGTACGTTATTGTGCCTTCTATGCTCTTGTATCTATCAACCCCCACACCGACACCCACGATTCCGGCAGGGAGAAAAGTGAATGTATTTTTTAATTAAATTCCCATATATTTCTCAAAGTGAAGTGCTCTCTCCTTCCAACCGAGTCATACCAGTCACAGCGCGGGAAGAGCATCGGCTTCGGCCCGACCACTTACAAGCGAGCTGAAACCCGGGCGGATACCAACTTTTCCGTTTTCTTTTCATCGGGAAGAATCTCGCTACCGACCGACCGCTGCTGCTGGTGCTGAACCGTGGAAAAGACAACAAGAAGACTGATCCTGTTGACGGACGACCTGCATAGCGCACCTTTCAGTAAGTCACCATAGCGGAACAAAAGGTCGCCACGGCGGCCAAGGGGATGAAGAAAAATATGTCAAAGCAGCGTGGGTGCTCGGTGGTGAACAGCGGTGGTGCTGTAGTCGGATGACTGGGGGCAGAAATTCAGTTGTAGATTGAAATAATGCTGACTGCATGTCACAGCTGAGCTGTATAGAAGAAACAAAAATGAAACAAAACCAACGGATATCATGTCGCGTAACCTTAACATAGCTTACATTTTAATCCCACGGCTATTTGTCGACCACTACGACGTCGACGACGTTGCAACACGGTGAGACGGATAAGAAATCATGAACAGAGAAAGTGTGTGTTGCAACGTTGGAAGCTTAAATTTTTAATTTTGACCTCACGAATGGATGAACAGCTAAGAGATCTGAAAAGGTTTTTGCGTTATTAATTTTGGAGAAATTTCCGGTGTTTCTTAACTAGACAGCAACGTTCGTTCTCCTGATGACTCTGACAACAGGATGTTGGATGTTCTATTTTTAGATAGTGGTAGGGTGCAGGACGGTGACGTCGAAAGCAACCGAAAGCATTTTTATTATGAGCTCAGATTACTCACCTTAGTCGAGCACGCAATCATACATTGGTGTAGCGATGTGAGTGTTTTGAAGGTGGCTCGAGGCTCAGTTTTGAGATTTCAGGGATCCCAAGTAACATTTTGTAGTTTAAAAGATTGAAAGAAAGTAATAAAAGATGGGTTTGCTTGCGATTTGGTCTTGCCATCAACCCTTTCTTATTTCTTCATTAATAAACTAGCACACAGAGTACAAATGCAGTAAATGTCTCTATCAGTGCCTGGCGCGGAAACGGCTCCTTAATGGCTCCAGTGAGGCACGGAAACACAGCAAGTTTTCTTGTGATGCAAAAATCCATAGATCTCCTCCAAATGTGACAGTAAGCGGGCCTGGTTCCCCCTTTGTTTCCGATTCAGTCAATATTGAGGAGGAAAAATATATGTAATGCAATGCAACGTGTGTGAAAATGGGGTTCACCTCAGCTTCGGAAGTGACTGTTTTCCGCGGTTTCATCCCTGTTTGATGGGTTGCGGGAGCACAGACGGACCGGTTTATTGCTAATACACGTGTAAGGCGATCGATGAGCTTTGGCAAACAAACGAAGACGATGCCGGGTTATGAGTCTTCTGGTGATTGTTTGTTATGAACATATGAGAATTTATTGTATTTGATTGGTATCTACCTAATGAACTGTTTTCAATAAAGAGCAGAGTCGCCATAACAAGTGAGTTCGACGATAAGGTGCTCATCGAAAACCAATGTTTTCCCCTACGTAGTGATCAAGGAAAACAGAACCCGCGTCTTTCATTCAAAGTCACACTTTGTAAAAGGTTTATTAAAGTGCTCTTTGGCCTAACTATCTATGCGAGACATAATTGATTAAGGTACTAGGATACTGCGGGTCTCAAGTCATTCAAGAACTAATGTTTCAAAATGTTCAATGGGTTTTCCAAATGTCGGATTCAAGCTCACTAATGTGGTTTGCTAGGGTATTTACCTTACCGGTCAGACTAAGTAAGGCCTGAGAGGGCCTGAGTGTCCTCTGCTGAACATAGGAGTCGTCTCCATTCTACTGGGTCCATGGCTGATGCCTGCAGTTCCGCACTCAGCGAAGGGTCCCCAGTTCGTCCTACACTTCGTAGACCCACGTAGACCACGTCTTCTTGTACCGGTCGGATGACTGTCGAGAAACATTTTAGTCGGGTTGCTAGCCGACATCCTGATGACGTGCCCCGCCCACCGTAGCCTCACGATTTTCGCGGTGTGGATGATGGTTGATTCTCTCAGAAGCTGATGCAGTTCGTGGTTCATTCGCCATCTCCAAGCCCCGGTTGCCATCTGCACTCTGCCGTAGATGGTACGCAACACCTTCCGTTCGAAAACTCCAAGGGCGCGTTGGTCCTCTGCACGTAGAGTCCATGCTTCGTGCCCATAAAGGACTACCAGTCTAATCAGGGTTTTGTAGATACAGGAGATGGCCAAAATGTTTGGGCTAGGCAACTTTGTTCTATCACAAATATGTTAAACATGATGTAACTTTTCATAGAGTGCATCAACAATTCTCAAATATTAACTGTTTGTTCACCTATTATATGTGCATGATTGGTACAAATTTGAGCTCGAATGGTTAATCTTTCACGAAGTTAGAATCGTTCTAGTAAAACACTATTTTTTAGACAACTAATTTTTGAACTGTCATAATCTTGGAAACCAGTGAACCGAAATGAAAGAAATTTTTAACGTTTATCAAAAATATATTGATACTTGATACGACGCTATAAAATGGAATATTTTCTTACGATGAATAACTTACCTTACCGATCAGGCTAAGGCCGGGGTGGCCTCTGCTGTACATAGTAGCCGTTTCCATTCCACTCGGTCCATGGCTGTTTGTCTCCAGTTCCGCACTCTGCGTAGGGTCCGCAGATCGTCCTCCACTTGGTCGACCCACCTAGCTCGCTGCGCTCCGCGTCTTGTTGTATCGGTCGGATGACTCTCGAGAACCGTTTTAGTCGGGTTGCTATCCGACATCCTGATGACGTGACCCGCCCACCGTAGCCTCCCGATTTTCGCGGTATGGACGATGGTTGATTCTCTCAGCAGCTGATGCAGCTCGTGGTTCATTCGCCTTCTCCAAGTCCCGTCTTCCATCTGCACTCCGCCGTAGATGGTACGCAACACCTTCCGTTCGAAAACTCCAAGGGCGCGTTGGTCCTCTCAACGTAGGGTTCATGTTTCGTGCCCATAGAGGACGACCGGTCTAATCAGCGTTTTGTAGATAGTTAACTTCGTGTTACGGCGATCTTTATTCAATCGTAGAGTTCTGCGGAGTCCAAAGTAAGCACGATTTCTTGCCACAATGTGCCTCTGAATTTCTTTGCTGGTGTCGTTTTCGGCGGTCACTACTGAGCCCAATTACACGAATTCTTCAACCGCCTAGATTTTATCACCGTCGATATAAATTCGGGGGGCGGGTGCGGTGATTCCTCCCTGGAGCCCTTTGCCATCATGTACTTTGTCTTCGACACATTAATGACTAATCCAATTCGTCTGGCTTCACTCTTTAGTCGGATGTACGTTTCCGCCATCGTTTCAAATTTACGAGCAATTATATCAATATCATCAGCGAAACCAAGCAGCTGAACGGACTTCGTGAAAATCGTTCCACTCGTGTTTATCTCCGCTCTCCTAATTACACCTTCTAAAGCAATGTTGAACAGCAAGCACGAAAGACCATCACCTTGCCGTAACCCTCTGCGAGATTCGAAGGGACTCGAGAGTGTCCCTGATACTCGAACTACGCACATCACTCGATCCATCGTCGCCTTGATCAACCGTATCAGTTTATCCGGGAATCCGTATTCGTGCATAATCTGCCATAGCTGTTCTCGATCGATTGTATCATACGCCGATTTGAAATCGATGAACAAGTGATGTGTGGGCACGTTGTATTCGCGGCATTTCTGCAACACCTGGCGGATGGCGAACATCTGGTCCGTTGTAGCACGTTCACCCATGAATCCAGCCTGATAATGCCCCACGAACTCTCTTGCAATCGGTGATAGACGACGGCATAAAATTTGAGAGAGTATCTTGTAGGCAGCGCTCAGTAGTGTGATCGCGCGGTAGTTCCCGCAATCCAACTTGTCGCTCTTTTGTAGATGGGACACACGATAACTTCCAATAGATCTAAAAACTGGTCGCAGTGACTTATATACCCAACAAGGAATAAATACCTTCCATCCATTCCTCCGGTAATACTTCCTCCTCCCAAATCTTGGTAATGACCCAGTGTAGTGCTCTCACCAGTGCTTCTTCACCGTATTTTAGAAGCTCGCTTGGTAGTTGATCTGCTCCAGCGGCTTTGTTGTTTTTCAACCGGCCAACTTCCTCCTCAATCTCTTGGAGGTCAGGGGCCGGAAGTCTTTCGTCCTGTGCACATACTCCTAGATTTGTTACCACGTCATCTTCGGTACTTGCAACATCGCCATTGAGGTGCTCATCGTAATGCTGCCGCCACCTATCGACCACCTCACGCTCGCTCGTGAGAATATTCCCGTGATTATCTCGGCACATGTCGGCTCGTGGCACAAAGCCTTTGCGCGAGCGGTTCAGCTTCTCGTAGAACTTTCGTGTGTCCTTAGCGCGGTACAGCTCTTCCATCGCTTCGCGATCTCGTTCTTCCTGCTGGCGCTTCTTCATCCGGAAGATTGAGTTCTGCCTGTTCCACGCCTGTTTGTAACGTGCCTCATTCGCTCTCGTACGGTGTTGCAGCATTCTCGCCCATGCTGCATTCTTCTCGTTTTTCAACTGTTCACATTCGCCGTCGTACCAGTCGTTTCTGTGATTCGGAGTCGCGAAGCCTAGTGCTGTAGCCGAGGTACTACCTATGGCGGATCAGATGTCCCTCCAGCCATCTTCAAGTGTAGCTGTGCCGAGCTGCCCTTCCGTTGGTAGGGTCACTGCTAACTGCTGCGCGTAGTCTTGAGCCACTTCTACGTTACGCAGCTGCTCGATGTTGAGCCGCGGCGTTCGACTTCGACGCGTGGTGATAACTGTCGAAAGTTTTGAGCACATGCATACAGCGACTAAGTCGTGATCCGAATCTTGTTGAAGACCTGCAGCCGTTGAATGTTCTCCCCTGATACACACCAATTTTCACTGTACATCGTACAGCAGCACTGATTTGGATTTTTCCATACATTTATTAAACTCGCAAAACCAGCCCGCCTTGATCCGTGCACCTACGTCGATCTTGGTGCCGCCATTGGCCGCCATTTGACTACCAAGATATTGGAAGCTTTCAACATTCCCCACTGATTGCCCAGCTACCGTTAAGTTGGAAGGGTTGACCGGGTTTACATCCAACGACTTGGTCTTGTTGACGTTGATGGTAGGTAAGACCTGCCACCGAGGAGCGATACACGGACAGAAATGTTGTTTGATTCATATAACCTTTTCCATAGTTCTCTCAAGCTTTGGAGATATTCTTGGCATAATTGCTTCAAATGGTTGATTCACAATGATTTGATGTCTGCATCAAACATATATTTCGTTTAAAACAACATCATTAAACATCAACCATCAAATGCTTAAACCGAGCATATATATATATATGTCATTACATTAACCTCTTGCTTGCCGAGACGCCTGACTGCTCTCTACTCAGTTATTTTTCATCATGGCGGCGGCGAAAGTTTAAAGTGGCGACGACCTTATTGTCGTTTTGTTTTGAATTCATAAAGTCGTTTCACTTCGCCACTTCAGCTTCAGGTAAGTGTTCTGGCAGTATATTTATATCAGAATTCGCAAACTCATAATGTCTATGTTGTTTTCAATGTTCTCCAGGTGCAGCTCGAAACCATACATCAAAGAGCCTAAAATGCAGCAGTCGCAGCACCAAAACCGGAGCAAGAGCCAACCACTGGAATCAACGCAAGTCCGGTTCAGACAAGGGAACCCAGCCTTTGCTGCTAAAAGAGAGAACGATCGATTCCAATCTGGACAATCCGGAGACAAACTTTGACTCCTCCTGGACGGTTTCCATAGGACGGTAGTGCAACCCAAGAAACCTGCTGAAGATGCGTAAGAACGGACTTTATGTTGTGATGCAATCCGGAATCGACGACGCGGCTGGTGTGTTTTACTCTCAGTTGGCTAGCGGCTGATCATATCACGATGTTCACCCACGAAGCTCGCTCCCGATGACGGACGACGTAATCGGAAAACCCTTAATAATGCCTCAGCGCTGGAGGAATGCCTGGAAGCCTAATACAAGTAGATCAAACCCCTGGACCTTGCATGGACTGCATTGTAATTTGCATTGTGCCATTGTAATCATTTGAATTGCAAATTATTTGAACAGACAATTAAACAGAATAAATTTTGAACATATTGCACAAAAATTCGACCATTATAGAAATTTTCATCCAAATTTCAAGCTTTTGATTTTAGAAATGCAACATAACCCCAGCAAACATTTTGGTCTATATAAATTGCGTTTTACATCACCATATAAGAACCAATTCGCTCGTATGAGATGCACAAAACTGCTATATACGTACCAAAGTGGAGGCCGTATAGACAATCCTAACGATTATTTTCGACTTTTGGTGACCGGTATAACGATGTCCAAAAATATTTACGAAAAAAAAAGTTTCGATAAAGTCTCGAACTGGAGATCTCGAGATCCATCTTTCGATACTATACCACTGTGCCAACCACTCACTCTTGGAAGTATGTCAAATTTTTGCCAATGCTATTCTACAATATGTTTATCTCCCAGAGGCGACGCGTGGTCTAATAGGGGACCTGTTCAACATTGAGGTTAAATTCAAAATTGGAATTTGGTACACTTATGTTGAAGAACAGCTATGAGAGATGAGAATTACATATTATATGCATTCCAAAACTGAAAGTGGTGCACTTTTCTTCTGAATAATCGCAGATTTGTTGGAACCAAAACAAATTCGAGGCCGTTCGATTACCGACGTCAGTCGTTTAAGACTATCATGGTACATACATGGAGTTTGCGTTTATTTCCCATCCTACTACTGGAAGAAAGCTTTCGTCAAACAACAAATCCTTCGCATGGCCACCATGTTGTGGTGCTTGAATGTTTTCCAGATAATGAGAAAGATTCTGTAATGGACCTTAATCATTCTTATCCTTACGATCATCTGGGTTAATTTAAATAAGTTTTTCAGTTCTGTTTGAAAATTAAGGGACTAGGGTATCAGTGCCATTACTAATCTTACGCTCCCAAACGCATTCTATCAGAATACAAGTGATATGTAGAATGAAAACGGCGTAGCGCATTAAATTTCTTGCCAAAAAATATTAAGCGTGGCTTTTTCTTTGCGCATTCGCGGAGCAGAATATAACTAAATGTATGTTGATCAATACAAACTAGCCCGGCTAGGAAAAGTTTAATAAGAATTGCATTTCAACACTACGCAACAAACGCCAAATGAAAGCCCTCCAGCTTCAGTAGGAGGTACGCATGGTTGGTTGGTGCGCAAGCCACGCGCATTGACAGCATGCAATGATTACGGTGAGAAAGCCTCTCTTTTTTTTCGTTTTTTCTCTCTAGTTCAAGCCGGTGGGTTGAACACGATGAGAGACACCGACGCCAAGCTGCATGCAAGTTTCGAGGCAAGTTTACCGCGCTTTTTGACGCAACACGGTGAGAGTGGCTCACACAGCAGTACCTATGTTGGTTTAGCAAAAATTGTTCTGCTAGAATTTAGTTGTAATAATAGAGCGCTTTTTGATTTTAAGACAAGAACATGACGACATTTACGTAATTAAACTATTTTCTGCTGAAATTCGTTTTCTGCGGAAGCATTGTCATGTGCGATTTAAATGAGTTTAAACTCAATCATATGCGAATCGTTTTTAGCGTCAAACAAAAACGCGCACGAGAGACTCCCAGACGTTGTTCAAATTCTCCGGTAGAACGGGTTGATCTCACACATTTACACCTCTAGCCGTGTACGAACATCCGACCTATTGCAGTGTGTTGGGGCGTTCTTATATGAGAGCTTGTTCAACAGAAAAAGTTGAACTACGGTGCGGTGTGCTTGTTTTGCTTCTCGGCCGCTTGACGGTGCACGCTAACGCCGCTCAGCACAAAAGTGCATAATTTCCAGACTACACCAAAAATGTGTAACCCTTGCACATTCACAAAATCAGCTCCTGTGTCCGCAAAATCGTTAAATTCGCAAAAATTTTTGTACAGCAATCTAGCTAGGTTTACTAGTGACCTTGGAAAACAAAAAAAAATCGACATTTCGCATCTAGACGAGTGCGCGAGCTGTTTTTTGAGAATGTGTAACTGCTACACATTTGTGTGTGGTCTGGAAATTATGCACTTATGAGTAGGGCTTACACATTTTAGTGCTGAGCGGTTTTACTGTGTGGGTGATTGGGCGACTGTCTAATAGTGGTAGGATGGGTGGTACGTACCCGATTTTTTGTTCCAACGGAGATGCGATGTATTGAAGTCTTGTAAAAACATTTTTTTTTTCAAATTTCTGTGTTAATATAAAATTTAATCCATATCATTTAGTTTAAACTAAAATGACAAAAACTGGGATAGTGAAACAATTCCTATTTATTTTCTTCCAAATCGAATACCTGTGCAATGAACTGGTTGAACACGCCGACGAGACGCCTCTGTTATCTCCCGAACAAAACTGGAGCACAAACTTTTACAAGTATTTGCGATCATTTTCGAACCTTATCTAACACGATATGTGATCTGGCAGTTGATAAGAATTCCTCTTGGCCGTCGTTCTCGCTTTCAAAATAAACAAACACGTTCGGTGCGAAATTCTCGTCGTGTCGTGCAATAGTTCCGATTGCACAGTATTTTATCCGTAAAATCGACTCGCACACATCCATCATTGGATTCCGACCAAGGCCATCGCACCCAGACCACATCAAGTGCGATACCACCGGGTGGATTCGCCGGATGCCACTGCCGAAGAACCAAAATACACAAACTTGCATTTTTTTTTTAGGTTTTCAGTCTGATTTCTTCTGATGACTACACGGAGACAAAACAGTACAGTTTGAAACAACAAACGCGTTTGTTGAATCTCAATATTAAAAAGTAGTAGTTTTAAATCACTAATTTGTTATTTCAAAACCACGAGGTCGGTTTCATACAAACCGGCAAATTTATTGTTTCTACTATCAGCAATATTTTCATAATAATAGCCGACGTCAGTTACTTCAAACCAATGTTTTGTCTTTTTTACCGAAATGCAGTCGTTTATTTTTACTAAATCTTAGGTTGATTTAACTGCCTTAAACAAACCAAAATATTAGTTTGATTTTACCAATCCGGCGGTTAAATCAAACCAATATTCCGGTTAACGCAAAAATAACAAACAAATTAGTTTGAATCAAACCAAATTACAGGACCATATTTGACAACACCAAATTTGTTTTATTTTTTATTTTTTTCTATGTCAGAATCGCATTCTAGTAGCAGTTCAGCTAAACAAAAACTCAGCGATTTTCCGTTATTGGAGAACTTACGAGAGTTGCAGGTGTTTGATGAAGACGTTCTTGATGGCGCTCCATTGATCTTTTACGCTTCCTCCTTTTGGAATATCCGCAGCACGGTTCCCTGGCTCCTCGACGAAGGACCTTTTTACCGCAGCGTCTTCCAGTCGGCTTGTGTTGAACCGGCGCCCGATTTTCTTCTCCTGTAGCTGGATCCTAGCAATACGTAGCCGAATCTCGCCGATTAGGAGATGATGGTCGGACGCAATGTCGGCGCTGCGTCTGTTTTCTCTTTGTACTATCATAATCAATTTCCACCTAAACGACATTCGACCAAATGACGTGCGGCTAAATGGTATTCGTCGAAATGAGCCGGAACCTAAATATACAAAGATACCGAATATATTGCCAAGTTCTGCTTTAGCAGCAATCCGTAGAAAGAGCAAACATATTGATTTCCGCCATGCTCAACGCACCTGTTTGTTGTAGAGGGAACAAAAAGAACAACAACAACTCGGGACGAGATTGTGTAGCAAATACCCATATTTGATGGATCAAGATTAATGATTGAACGCGTCCCGGTCGGTTCCCATCCCGGTTCGGAGCAGTGTGCAGTACCACAGTGTAGCTGGAGGGAGGAGTTTGTTCAGTTTTTCTTCTACGGACGACGGTCCTGTCCCGATGGCCGGATCCACCGAAGAAAGGATTCCGTTCGCCCTGGGGGAGATTCAGCTTTTGATTGAGATGGGTCTGCGGTGCCGTTCTCGTTTCAACCTGGGATTATTTGATGTTATAAACTAATACCGATGAAAGCTTAATAATTGGAAATCCCTCTGGACTGTGTGACCCTATGTGGGGTTGGAAAAGGGCCGACGGTGCGATGACGGTCAGTGATGATAGCCACAGACGGATTCGGTATTTGACATATGTAACTACAAGCCGTTGTTGGAGGGAGTAGTATCGATAGTTTTTTTTTCCTTCAACATGGTAATGTGATGACTGGTTAGCAAGAAAATGGACTCAGATCACATTTGGGGCAACGGGCAGTGTTCCGGAACTGCTTCTAGGTGTCCCGCCGGAAGTGGCCACGGTTAACAAGAAACCAAGATAAGAAAAGTATAAATAATTACGATGATTGATTTCGCACATGTTTGCTTACAAGCAAATAATCCTACGCTTGATACTTGGAAAAGTATTGTGAGCACTTCTGAAAGAGAGCATGAGGTGTGATCGAATACATATTCTATTTGACTTGTCAGACATCTAACGATGATAGACGTTGGTATGTTTGGCTAGGTAAATATTTGCCCGAGCTAAAACGACATAAGGAAAAGTGAGGTGATTGACATCGGTGCGTGGTTTTGGAAGGGTATGGATTATTCAGGCTGTTTTACTCGCTCGGTGTATTTTAGGTTCGTGTATCATTTTTTTGTTCAGTGGAGTTGTGCATAATTCAAATAGAATATATTCATAGAAGTCTTGAATTTCAGAGTTGAAATTGAGGAATGGTGAATTTTATCTGTTGAATCAAACTCTTTATGATTATGACACCAGTTCTAATGAAACAACTATCATCACGTCATTAAGGTTTTCTAGATTGCTCCACTTATTCACATAGAGTATCATTTTGCCATAGCATTTGAGCCTCTTTTGAAACTTCTTATCACCCAAGAAACAAAGTACTTCTCGTCAAACACTAATCAGAACAGGAAGCAAAGCAGAATGAGCATTCCCAACTTTTGCCTTCTATTAGCAAGCAACTGGTAATCGGATGTTAGCTTGACGCCATTGTTATTGTGGTCCCGTGAGCTGGAACAACAGAAGAAGCACACTAAGGAAGTCTATAAGACAGGAAGTTAATTTAGAGATCAATTAGCAAAGAACCGGATACGCCGACCCACATTGCCCCCTTGGCTTCTTGTGCTATGGCTCTGGTTAGCCAAGTACAACGTATGCGAGTGAGTAGTGGCCAGTGGGAATCCAAGGAGGCCAGTAAACTTGAAAAGCAATTATCCAACCTTGATTGGGCTTCGCCCGTATGAAGCCCTTCTGACCGCAACTATTGTTAGGGACTGTGGTTTGCAGTTCACCCCCGGAGCAAAATCCTCACATTTTTGGTCTTGAACTAAATATAATTCTTCGCCATCTAAAATCGATTTGAGCAACTCTTCTTTGTATTTTTTGTTTCGCCATTAGGGTTACCATTTCGGAAATAGGGTGGTCCAAAAAACGGCATTTCTAATTTTTTTATATTTTCGATCCGCCATAACTTTTGACCCAATTGACCGATTTTCCATCTTTTTCAAGATGGCAAGATTGATTATTAGTTCTAGATTTAAGCAAAAATATTGCGAAACAAAATAAGTTAACTTTAATATGCAAAAATGGGCAAAATATTAGTTTTTTTTTAATGATTTTCGCAATGTTAAATCACGACGACTTCAACTTTTTATATTTTTTAACGAAAGTTTAACAATTTTTAAATAACATATTAAAAAATTAGAAATGTTCTTAAAGTCGTTTTTTAGTCGCATTTTCTTGAAACATTCAAGTTTTGTGCTCATATACGAATGAAATGACCATGCGTCTCCGTCATTTCAGAATACCGTTTATTTTATTTTATTTTTTATTTTTATATATATGCAGCCATCGGCTACAGGGTGAACTAAAAAATACCACCGAATTCGCTCTGCAGCCGGAGTGATAATCCTCCAAGAATTAGTTTACGCATTCCTTCTGAATTCCTCCATAAATTCCTTCTGATTTTCCTACGGAAGTTTCAGATTACTCCTAGAGTTTCATCTAAGATTCATTCAGGAGGTCCTTCTGGAACTCACCCAGGAGTGCCTTCAGAGATTGATCTAAGAGATCTTTCTAAGATTTCTTCGAGGGACCCCCAGGAGTTCCTACTGAAACTATACCAGCAGTTTCTTCTGGTGTTCCTCCAGGAAATTAATCTGGCAATCCACAAGAAGCTTCTTCTTGGATTCGTCAAGAAGTTCCTTAGGATTTCCTTTTTTGAGATTTCATCCAGCAGTTCCTTCTGGTAATGCTTCAAAAGTTTTTTTATGTGATTTTTCAAGGAGTTCTTTCTGAGATTTTCCAAGGAGTTTCTTAGAGTCTTTCTTGAATTCCTCCAGAAGCTCCTTCGAGAATTCTTTCAGGAATTTCTTTACGAATATCTCCTTGAGTTCTTTTGGGGATTCCTCAAAGATTTTCCAAGAAGTTGCTTCTGGGATTTATCCAACAGTTTATACAAAGATTCCTCTTTCTTGGAATTTCAACCGTGGTTCCTTCCGGTATTTCTCCAGAAGTTTCTTCTGGAATTCACTTCTTCTTTTTAAGACTTCTTTAAGAGCCTTCTGGAATTTTCAAGGAGTTTCTCGAAACTGTGATGATTTTTGTGATACCTCCAGGTGTTACCTTTGAGATTTCTATAGCATTCCTTCGGGGAATGTCTTTAGGCATGTCTTCAGAAGTAGTTTTACCGGGATTCCCAGAAGGAAGGAAATGTAATCACAGCAGGAATTTCTGAAGGAAACCCAGAACAAACTTTTTGAGTATTCCGGAGGAATTAATATAAAACTGCTGGAGATATCCCATGGAACAATTTTGAGGAATGGAGGAGAATTGTTGGGATGCAATCCCTAAGTAATCCCCAAGAAGTTTTTTCCTAGACAAATTCTTGAAATTTCTCAATGGAAGGAACTTCTTAAGCAATCTCGGAGGGAAATTTCTTGTAGAGTTTTTGTGAATTAATTCCTGGAGGAGCACCAGTAGAAACTTCTAGAGTAATTTCAGCAGGAATTCCTGATGGTTCCTCGACGGAATCTCTGGAGAAATCTTAGAAAGAACTCTTAGATCAATCTCTGAAGGCACTCCCGGATGAATTCCCGAAGGAGCTCCTAAATGAATCTTAGATAGAACTCTAGGGGTAATCTGAAACAGCTGGACTACTCAAGATTACAGATAAAGTTGGTTTATGAAAAAAAAAACAAAATTAAGAGTTAAGGGACGATTACAAAATGTTTAAAGGTTAAAAGTTTAAAAGTATCCGAGAACTCCCTGGAGTTAAGGCCATCTGATCTGCAAGCGTAATCAGCGATCTATTGGAACATTTTAAATGAAATCTATACTTCCACAGCCTAATGTTGCTATGTGTTGTCAATTGATGAGTTCGTTGTCAGTTTGGAGGATCTCCAAGGTGATCGGATCTACCAATGATTCTTTAAGGTTCTCCAAGAACTCGCTTGAGTAAAGGTCATCAAATTTACGAGGGCTACAAGTTATATCTGAGAGCATTAAGAACAAGGTTTATACTCATACAGCCCCAGGCATCTATGTTCTATCAAGTAGTGGGTTCTATGGTTGTATATAATTCCGTAGAGTTAATGCCATCTGATCTACAAGCGTAATAATTGATCTATTGGAGTATTATGGATGAAATTAATGCTTGCATAGCCTCAAGCAACTATGAGCTGTCAAGTGGTAAGTTTGTCAGTTTTAGGATCTTCAAGAGCATCCTTGAGTATAGGTCATCGAATCTACTAACGTATTTGATTGTTTCTAAGAGATTTGTTACTAAAGTGCATACTCACACAACCTCAGGCAACTATGATCTATCAAGTTATGAGTTCGAAGATTCTTTGTGGGTCTTCAAGAACTCCCTTGAGTATAGGTCTTCGAATCTGCGAGGGCTACTAGTTGTATCTAAGAGCATTAAGAATGAGGTTTATACTCACACAGCCCCAGACATCTATGTTCTATCAAGTGGTGGGTTTGATGATTGTATAGGAGTATCCGACAGCTCCCTGGAGTTAAGGCCATCTGATATACAAGCGTAATCAGTGATCTATTGGAGTATTATGGATGAAATGTATGCTAGCATAGCCTCAAGCAACTATGTGCTGTCAAGTGATAAGTTCGTTGTCAGTTTGAGGATCTTCAAGAACATCCTTCAGTATAGGTCATCGGATCTACTAACGTATTTGGTTGTTTCTAAGAGATTTACGACTAAGGTTTATACTCACTCAACCTCAGGTAACTATGATCTTTCAAGTTATGAGTTCGAAGATTCTTAATGGATCTTCAAGAACTCCCTTGTGTATAAGTCATCAAATCTACGAGAGCTACTACATAGTTGTATCTAATGCCGTTTTTCTTTTTTAACCTGGGTTGGAACTGGATTGGCGGAAAATGTGTAAACAAACAACGTCAAACAAACTTTAGTACAAGCGAAACCGAAGTCGGGTTGGGGTTGAAACTGTGATCGAATTCAGTTCCAACCCAGGTTGAAACTGGATAATAAAAAAAACGGCATAAGTGTATTAAGAATTAGGTTCATATCCACACAGCCCTAGGCATATATGTTCTATTAAGTGGTGGGTTCTATGATTGTATAAGAGTATCCGAGAAATCCTGGAGTTAAGGCCATCTGATCCACAAGCGTAATCAGTGATCTATTGGAGCTTCATGAATGAAATTTTGGCTTGCATAGCCTCATGTTGCTATGTGTCGTCAAGTGGTGAGTTCGTTGTCAGTTTAAGTATCTCCAAGAACTTTCTTATGTTTTTTAGGTCATCGGATCTACTAACGTATTTGATTGTCTTTAAGGGATTTGCGATTAAGGTTCATACTCACACAACCTCAGGTGACTATGATCTATGATCTCTAAAGCCCATTGAAATGCATTGAAACGCATTGAGACGTCTCTAGAACCCCCATGAAATCTTCGTGAAATTTACCTGAGACCTCCTGAAACCTCCTGGGATGCCCTGAAACACATTGAAAACCCTTGAAACCTCTTAAAAACTCTTTGAATCGCTCTGAAACGCCTCTAAAACCCCTACAAAACCTCCATGAAATTCGCCTGAGAGCCTTGGAAGCCCCCTAAAACCCCCGTGGAACCTTCTGTAACGCCTTGAAACACTGAATCCCTCTTTGCATCTGAAAGCCTTGACTCCCTTTTCTTTGCATCGGCAAGCCACTTGTCCATCTCAAACTTCTTTGCAATCTTGAAATCCATTCAGATAATGAATCCATTTAGGTGTAAATTCTATTTAGGCAGTCCCGACTCGTTACCTAAATGGAGGTTCGGGTGCATGTCATATTTGGAAACGCGTTATTTCGTCAGCAGAGATTGTCGGTACAGTGACAACCCGATTTTGTCAGCTTTTTTTGAGCAAGGAAAATAATAGTGTGTTACACTCAGAATTGTCATTTGATAATCAATAATAACTCAGTGGATGTGATTTGGCGTCATATATTAATCATGTAAAGAACAAATCTCGCGTAACTTGAAAAAAAAGAATCAATGTTTTAGACGACTAACACATTTCTGCACTTTATGTGACTTAACCCTGTCCAATCTTTTAACCATTATTGTTTCAAATTGCTGGCAGACACTTTTACTTAGTTAGCCCTGGGACAGAAAAAACATCAAACGTTGTCTGTTGATGCAAAAAGGCAAAATTGACTTCTTCTTTTCAGAAACGCCTCTATGAATTCCTCCAGGAATATGTGGGGAGCATTCACATGCCAGGTCGACTTTGGGGCGTATGTGTATAGACGAGGGGTATGGTCAAAGTCTACATTCCATACAAATTTTTGTACGAACGAAAGTCTGCGATGTGGAAAGTGTGTCTTGGATGACCAAGAATTCGGTCTACGTGGTTCATAAACGGCTCCCTGTAACGGATTTGTTATATTAATTTATACTGAGGTTTATTTGCTAGATTTCTGGCTGAGATTGCATCAGGAATTGCTGCCTGGATACTTCCAGGGATTTCTTCGAAATTTCCTCCACACATATATCGCAGGCGTATTTTTTAGAGATTCGACCAGAATTTTTCTTGGGGGGATTCTTCTACAAATTCTTTCTATTGGTGTTCCTGTAGGAGATCCTTCGGGAATTCCTCCAGAAATTGCCCTTGAGATTTTCATAAGAACCCATTTAAATATGTCCCTAAGATTTTTTTCCAGGCATTCCTTCAGGGATACCCAAGGTGTTTTTCTTGGGATTCCTTTAGAAACTCCTACAGAAATTCTTGCTGGTATTTCTGCAAGACTCTTCCCAGGACTTTGTACTGGAGCTGTGCTAGGGATGTATTCATGAATTTCTTTGGAGGACTACCTATAGAATTACTCAGGAATTTATCTAGGGATTTTCCTATATTTAGATTCTGCAAGATTTTTTTTTTCAGGATTCCTGGGTTCTAGTACATATTTCCCAATAGGGCTTCTTCTATTTCTCTGGGGTTCCTCTTCAAAATATTCAGGATTTTCATGTTGTAGGAATACCTGGAATATCTGTTGCTATTGATTAGGAAACTCGTCTTGTGATTTTTCCTGCAATTCCTGCAAATCCTCCTACAATTTCTCGCTGAGAGCTCTCGTAGAATTTATGCTTATTATTTTCAAGTCATGTCTGCTGGTATTCTTTGAGGAATGGATTACCTGCAGGGAGTGCGTTCAATGTTGCTCAACAGGAGTAAAATCATTTTATTTTGTATGACGAAAAGCATCTAAACTCGAATTAGTTGAAATAGAAAGCTTTTACTGAAAAAAATATTTGGTAGGCTTAATAGTGGTCACCATTGTGCACAACCACTACCAAATATTTTTTTCGAATAATGTGTTCCACTTTGAAGAATTTGCCTTTAGATTACCATCTATACAATACAATACGCCATACAATATTTTTGCGATTTACTTTTAGCGATTTTTCGCGCATAGAAGCTAGCGCCACATTGGTCGATGCGGAGAGTAGGAAAACAGCCGATGTAGTTTATTCATTGCTTTGAATGTTCGCCAGAACTTTTTCCAGGAATTGCCTCTGTGGATTTCTTTCAAGAACTCTTTAGATATTTCCATAGGGATACAGGTGTGACCGCTCTCAGTATTAAATGTGTGGCACGAACACACGCCCGGTGTTGTTTTTGATTAGAACACTTTGGAAATTCAAGCGGAAAGGCAACGGAAACGGGCCAGTTTGGGCATGACGAGATAAATAACACATAATAATAATTTTGTTTTTCATTCGTTGACAGCTAAAGCTAATGTGTTATGATTCAGGTTGCGCTAACCGATTCTACATCTGCGAAAATCTACCCAACAATGAATACTGAACAGTGAGAGTATTAGCTGAGCTGTGGCTGGTCAATGGCAGAGATGGAAAATATTGAAGATTGCAGCTGAGAAGACACACACCAAAACAAACATACTCGTGGACAACAGGGGCCCGAGAATACTCGCCCTTGGGAAATCACTCAAAGGGGGTTTTCCCTCTTTCCAAATTATAATTTAAATACACAACAACAACAACAACAATATTCGCCCTTCTTTATTCGTGAGTATACGAAGCGGTCAAGCACTCGCATGTGATTCGCGAGGCTTCGTGATTTTTTTTGCATTTTGACGAAAAACGCATTTTAACGACTGGCAGTGCTGCTTTTCAGGAACAATGAAGCATAAAGCATAAGTTTATGTTGGATAATCACTGGATTTGCTATTATAACCACAATAAAATGCATTTCCCGCACCTCCAATAGTTCTTGTTTTTTGTTTTTGTTTTGCTTCTTACCCACGAAGCAGGCGGGTGCAAATAAACTCACACACTAGCTCACACACTGTTTACTCTCGGAATCGTGAGTAAACCTTGTGTTGATTTTTCACTCGCGAATTGCTTCATGATGAGAGTAATTCCATCACTGGTCAATGGTGTTAGTGGCTGAACACAATGACAGCTGAATATTTGTCTAAAGTATGGCTTGATCATCCTCCATAATCAGCAATGCATAGATGGCTGAATATCAAGTTGAATAGTATATTCTTCATCTGTGTAACCAGCTTTAAAGCATACACCAACATGTAGAATTAATCATTTGTTGTTCTGTTGATAAGCCTGTATTAAGACTGAAGAAGCGTTGTGAACATCACGAAAACAAGCTTGGGTCAGCTGTCAAAAATAATTTGATTATTTGATGTTGTTCAGGCTTATTTCAACTTACGTTCTTCACTATCCAGACACAACAAGTAATGCTCTTATTTTCGAGGATACGTATACACTTGTGTGTGGTGTAGGTGCTAAGGTGAGTGACTATAAATCAGAAGGTCCGAGTTCGTTTCCCAGTTTTCCCACAGATAAATTTATACATTCCCAAACATCTCTTCTGGAAAAAGAAGCAGCAAATGGTAGAAATAGGCTAACGGATGTGTTTTTTATTTTTACACAATTGATAAATTTAATTGATTACTGATTTAGCGGATATTAAGCTTTAAAACAGCCTTTCAAAGAACCTCAAATCAGCTAAAGGTTGAATAAAATCACCAAAATTAGATGTTTAGGAACTGAATAATTGATTGTACCTCTTGTGCTCAGCTTTTGTTCAAATGAGAGCTGATTTAAAATAATTGGAGAAACGTTTGTACAGCATCAAATTGTTACCTATTGTTTTCTAAGTTAAAACTTTAAGTAGCGAGAAGGCTGTGCTCCAGTAGGGATGGCACGACAAGAATAATAAGTAAAAATTTGAAAGGTGGGGTCTGGGACCGTTTCGGCAGGAGCATCTTTTTTGGGCTCTTGCTGCTGTAACTCTGTCAATTTGCTACTAATTGACTTGATTTTTGGAATACGATGAGATACACATCTTTTCTATACCATCAACACCCACTATTTTAAACAAAAACACAGTGTTAAATTTAGTTAAGAACCAGGACAGTTATGACAGTTGTACAGTCAAAATAGGACACACGGAACTTAAAGTAGTTAAAAAGTACATAAAGTTTATTTTGAAGCTATTTGAGCTAGTATTCAATATGAAAATTATTAAACCGATTTTGATGAAAAAAAAAAATAAGCTATGAACTTTGAGTTAAATTTTCTAAAATCTCGTTTTATGATATCGACAACATCTGCGCCAATACTAAACCGATTTTTCTCAATTTTTCATTTTTCAGTGTAAATAATATATCATTCATGGTAAAAAATGAGCCATTTTTGTAAACGCATCCTATAGCTATACATTGTTTTCTGTGCACTGTATTGATAATGCGCTGAACAGTTAATCATCTGGTCACCACTAGCTAGAAATAATTCCGAACATCTTCTCCATACCAAATATTCCCATTGTGCATGGTTTCCGAGCCTTATAGTTTAATTGTATTGTATTTCTTCATCTGACCTCTGGAGTCTCAATGAAGTGTGGTTGGGAAAAGCCTTTTTAGGCATAAAAACCCACATCTTAACATATTACACATTAAAAATACAAAATTTGAACTAAGAACTAATACTCACATTTTAAAAATAACAAATCCAAGTTTTACAAAATACGTTAACGGAAATCAAAATCATCAAAAACATTATTAAAATTCACTACCATATACCTAAGAGGATCATGTTGTCCATATCGGCTATTGCGAGAATCCAAATGGAGAAAGTTGCGTCGTCGTAGTGGCCGTCCAGGAACGTAAATACGAAGTTCAGAGAGTAAAGCTGGAGCATCAATCTCGCCATTCAATAGCTTCCCAATAAAGCTGGATTGCATAGACGATCTCCTTTTCTCCAAAGTATTCAACCCAAATAGCATGCCCGATGCTCATACGGAGGAAGATGCACAGCGTCCCGCCAGGGTTTATACAACATCCGTTAGCTTGAATTTCGGCCCAACCAATTGGATTTAAGGCTGTCATCTGGTAACTTTTTTCTAACTTTGGAAATCTTGTCCATAAAACAGATGCCAACTTGAATTTTCGGCCGCCATCTTAGATTTTTGACTGCCATTTTGTATATTCTGGCCGCCAAGCTGGCCGCCATATTTGGACTCCAGATATCTTCTCCATACCAAATACAACAAGTGCAATGCACAGTGCACAGTGGTCAACGAACCAGATTTACGAGGAAAGATGCATTCAACGCCTCCAAATGAGTTTTTAGGCAAATATGATTTTCTACAAAGTTGTCCCTAATAATGAGACCCTCTTTAAAATGTGCATGAAAATTAGGGTGCTCCATATTTTCAAAAAAAAAAATTGGAAACCAAACTTGTTTATTTGCAAGAATAACTGTATACATTCTTCGGGAAAGTTGTAGATCTATCAATTTTGAGCAAGTTTGCTGATTTATGTAGCTTTAAAATTGACCGATCTAGAGGTATTTTTCTGAATGAGCTTAGGGTGGTTCAAGAAAAACCGGTTTTCTGGCGTTAACTTTTTCAGGAAAAACTAAAAACTATGATTTTTCAAGAAAAATACCTGTAACTTTTCAACCAAAAGAGATAACGACCATCTTGGGCGACTTTGATGAAAAACCGAAACTGAAAAAGTTAACGCCAGAAAACCGGGTTTTCTTGAACCACCCTAAGCTTATACCTTTAGATCGATCAATTTTAAAGCTACATAAAAAGTGTCTTCAGCAAACTTGCACAAAATTGATAGATCTACAACTTTCCCGAAGAATGTATATAGATATTCTTGCAAATAAAAAAGTTTTATTACCAATTTCTTTGAAAATATGGACCACCCTAATTTTCATGCACATTGGATAGACGGCCTTATTATTTGGGACAACTTTGTAGAAGACCATATTTGCCTAAAAACTCATTTGAAGGCGTTGAATGCATATTATCTCGTAAATCTGGTTCGTGGACCACTGTGCATTGTGTCCGACTTTAGAGTCTGGGCCGATATCTTGGATTTTGATGCTCAAAGAGCTTATTTGCAATTCACTGTATGGTTGATCGCATGGCATCTTTTTGTATGTATTTGTATTTTTATTTTTATTTTTACAATGATGTTGTAAACTAATAAAATAGAAGAAAAAAATCTTGAAGTTTCGATTATTAAAGCATTTTTTTTATTCCAGAGCCCCCCTTTAATTCATGTTGTTCAAGTTTCCCCTTATAGTATATGCTGGATTGGTGCTACTTACCTGGTGTGTGTTTGGCTCCTTTACGTCCTGCTGCGGTTATTGAGGTGACCATTAATTTCAATTCGTTCCTGTGGCAGTCAGGTTTCCAATTCAAAGGGCTTTCTCAACATTGTCGGAGCAGAACAAACAACAACTCAATAAAACCACATAGGTACTCAGTGTGAATATTGACCATTCTCTCATGTATCGTTCGTTTATTTTCCTCATAAAATACGCTTATTAAACTTTGTACAATGAGATAGTAGAGACGCGAGACGCGGGATTACAGCCATAAATATACGCTCCATTCGGTGATGTTTTTTTTTCTTGTGGTTTATAATGCTTTGTATGTGTGTGTTTGTCTGTGCTACTCCTAATATGATTTCGATTTCTTCCTCTGCTGTAATAAATCTTAATCTCTGATTGTTACTCAGCTTCAAAATGGAAACGGAAATCGACAATTGCTGCTACTTTCTAACTACATAGAAACTGAAAGAAACGGATTTATGTCTTGGTTTTTTTTGTTTTGATTGCTTTGCAACTGTTTCGTACGTCGATGATCTCTCCACTACAAGTCGACGACATAAATACTTAAATATATGGAGTTTTCGAAATGATTGCGCGACCATTGTCGGTGCACACAATGGCGGTGCGGTGGTGGTGGTGATGGTGTTGGTTGAAAACATACCCCCGACTTAGTGCCGCAAATTGCTACATAACAACAACATCAACAACGACAACAATGGTGATCATTTAAAATTCATTGCTACCAATAATGGTGTATAGGTTTGGATCAAACATAAACATAACGGAAAGTCGTTTATGATTAAGGGGCTTAGCTTAGCCAAAAGCGTATCATTTTCTTGTAGTTTGGAATCGGTACCGTGTCACGAGGTGTGATGTAAATGGACTTTGGGAATTGTGCTAGCACAGCTGGCGTTCGACGAGTTTCAATCGCTGTGGATGAACCCTTTCGATGAGGAAACACAAGATTATTCAATGAATTATAATACAGGAGTACGTAATAAAAGTTATAAAACAATCTTTACTTCAATGTAACAAAATTAAACTTCAGCAATATTTCAACCACTTTGTGTTTCTGAGGACTAGCTTGCTATACTATTGGCATAGCAAAATGCTCGAGCATAATGGATATGAAAGAGGAAAAGTACGGAACCGTTCTTACTTTTTTATACATACCATATACCTTTGTTTTATACCTAGTCACTGGCTTCTCCGGTCTCAAGTTTGAATCGTCGGCGGGCGGCATCGCCTTGACCTGTGCCCAGATCAAATTTCTGTCGACTTACTTGATTTCGTTGTTGAGACTGCGCCGCCATGAGCCTCTGGGTCTGCCTCTGCTGCGATGTCCTGCTGGGTTCCAGTCTGATGCTAGTTTGCAGATTTCGTTTCTGCCCCTACGTAGAGTGTGGCCGACCCACCTCCACATTCGCTCCCGAATTTCTGTCGCTATTGGCTTTTGATGACATCGACGATGGAACTCTACGTTGGAGATCCAATTGTGAGGCCACCATGCACGAATTATATACCGCAGGCATCTATTTATGAAGACCTGCAGCCGTTGAGTGTTCTCCACTGATACACACCAGGTTTCACTGGCGTATAGCAGCACAGACTTCACGTTGGAGTTGATAATTCGGATTTTGGTGCGTCGTCTAATCTGGTTGTTTTTCCATACATTTTTTAAACTCGCAAAAGTAGCCCTCGCCTTCTTGATCCGTGCAGCTATATCGATCTTGGTGCCATTTGGCTACCAAGATATTGGAAGCTTTCAACATTTTCCACTGATTGCTTAGCTACCGTAAAGCTGGAAGGGTTGGTTGTGTTTACATCCAACGATTTGGTCTTGTTGACGTTGATGGTAAGATCTGCCGTTGAGGAGCTATTGGCAAGATCATCAGGCTTGCTCTGCATATCAGAGTGCTATTGAGCTATGAGGCAGTTCGAAGTCATTTAGGTGCTCCATGGTAAGGCGCTGCCACAGCAATCCACGATTTGGTTTACGGTCAATCGCACCTACCAGGATCTCGTCGATTACGATGAGGAACAGGTGTGGTGATATGCCTCACGCAAGAAACGACCCGGATGGGATCGGACAAAACACCGTTGTGCAGAACTCTGCATGAAAATGCCCTGTACTGCGCTTCAATGAGGCAGATGATTTTCTCAGGAAGACCCTTGCGCCTGAGGACTTGAAAAAGGTTTCCAAAGTGCTCGAACCAGCGTTTCAACTAGGGTCAGTAACTGTCCAGACGTGTCTTTCACGGGTATCGTATCGTAGCATTAATTTTAGTCCCACTAAGGCGACGTGAAACATTGTACAGGAGATGGATGTCGTCGGTATTTGCGGCTTTCTCGCCTTCGTCGGCTTGGGAGTCCACCCACGCTCTTTTGCCCCATCTACATGAGCGTTTCACAGCCTTCTCGAGAGCCGAATAGCGCTGACGGGCTACGGCTTTGCCTCCTCGTGTTTTTGCTCGCTCTATCGCGGCTTTGGCGTACCTTCGCTCCTCTCTATCTTCCTCCAGCTACCATCTGTGATCCACTGCTTTCACCGGGTGCGTAGCTCACCCTAATTATTCTCGCCGGTGGCGATGAAGGCGTTCTTGATGGCGCTCCATTGATCTTCTACGCTTCCACCTACTGTAATATCCGCAGCACGGTTCTTTAGCTCCTCGACAAAGAACCTTTTCACCGCAGCATCTTCCAGTCGGCGTGTGTTGAACCGGCGCCCGATTTCTCCTCCTGTCGATAGATCCTAGCAATGCGCAGTCGGATCTCGCTGATTAGGAGATGATGGTCGGACGCAATTTTGACGCTACGTTTGTTCCGTACATCAAGAAAGCTCCGTGTTCATTTTCAGCTGATGCTGTCGATGTGGTCGATTTGATTTTCCGTGACGCCATCACGAGAAACCCACATCACTTTGTGCACTGGTCGATGAGGATAAAGCGATCCCGCACTCACCTTGTCATTTTTGCCACAAAACTCCGAGACCATGGCGTCCCATGTCGTGCTCATAGCCCGAGTTGTCGGAACCAACCTTTGCGTTGAAGTCGCCAATATAGGATCTTGAGGATCTTGATTTTGACCTTTCGGAATCTTGTCCACGACAGCATTCAGTTGACTGTAAACCATAGATGTCAGAAAAATCTATTTCATCACCTCAATGGGCACAACGTAGAGCTGAACAAGTCTAAGCTCTGTGTCAACGGGATGCTAACATAAGGCTGAATATCAAAAGGCAGAATGCACAAAAGGCTGAAATTGCAAAAATGCAGGAAATTATTTATAGTACTTTTTCTTATTTTTTTCTGGCGTAACGTCCCAACTGAGACAAATCCTGCTTTCAGCTTCTATACGCATTTCAACAGGTTTTAATTGAGAGCCTTCTCTGCCAATGACCACTTTGCATTTGTATATCGTGTGTCAGGCAGGAAGATACTTTATGCCCGCGGTTGTTAAGGAATTTTCCATTACAAAAAGTTTCTGGCCCAAGGGACATTTTGTGCGGCCCGCGGCACGATTGGACAAAAATGATAGAATTTAGCCCGAGACATTATTATTCTGAATATTTTCCTTTTTCAATGGAAATGTATTTTAATAATTTTAAAAAATAAAATAACTTTTTAGAGTATATTTTGTAAAAAATTTCAAAGATTTAAAAATATGCAAGCATTTGGTATGAGTGTCCTACAGAATTGAAGTAAAAGATTCTTAACAATAAAATAATGTGTAATGTGAAAATTCGTTTGAAAAGATTGTAAAACAAAATAGAAAGATTACGACATAAATTTAATTTAGGAAAAAACATGAAAAATTTAATCACAATTTTTGAAGTTTTCAGAGATTTTTTTGTGCCATTCAATAGCTCTGTCTGGTACTATATTGAAACATGTTATTGAAACTTCCTAAATACTTTGTCAAGCTCCAATATTCTGCCAGAAATCAAAAAAACCTTTCAAATTTCATTGGAAACATTAAACTGCAAAAAGTTCTTTTCTATTATCTAGCCATGCTCAGAAAAGATAAAAAAAAATAATGGCCCGTCGACTGGTATGCAGTTTCACCAGTGGCCCGCGGCCGAAAAAGGTTGGGCAGGCCTGAGTTACAGTATTTTTTCCTTTTTTGATCTACGCCCCAACTGAGATAAAGCCTGCTTCTCAGCTTGGCCTATCGTTTAATAGGCACGAAGATACTTGTGTGGGGTGAGAATTTCCCTTCTTTAAAATATATGCTATTCTTTTGAGAACTTCTGTCTTAGCAATGTAGGTGTTCAATAATGCATAGGATTAAATATGACTAGTCGTAGAACTTAATGATTCAGAACAAAGTAACTAAACGTCAAGCTCAAGCAAAACTAATACGAGTGCCATGGCTGGATAATCGATCAACAAGCAAATGTTCAAGGAGACCGTAAAATTAGTGTATGTAGGGTGACAAAGGGTATTATCGGCAGGGTCGTTCTCTTCGTCATGAGGGGTTTTTATGGACTGAATTGCCTGAAATTTGGGCATGTATCTCAGCTTGGTTGGGAAGGATTGGATACCAAATCTGAGTTTAACAGGTTTCAAAAAACCCACCATGACGAAGAGAACTGCCGATAATACGTAAGTTCCCCTATCTAATTGTTTCCAATTAGAGTGATATGTCTGTTTGTTTGAGTTGTTTGTGTTAACGTTAGTCTTTGGACTGGTGCATTTGAAAACTAGGCGAATCACTATTTCAGCCTTATGTTACTTCAGCCTTTTGATGCATTCGGCCTTTTGTAATTTCAGCCTTTTGTAATTCAGCCTTTTGTACGTAACCCGTGTCAACCGTATGTGAAGTTCAACGGACTTGTTCTGACAGACAAGGGTTCAAATGGGTTGAAATGGTCAGAAAAGCTCAGAAGTGACATGAGAAGTCAAAAGAAATTACCAAACTGTTGAAAACCCGACTAGATGGACATTACAAAATTATAACAAGCTGTGTTATTTTGTTACAATAATTTTTTATAACAAGGGTTGTTATAAAACATGTACCGTTAGTAGTTAAAATAACAGAAATTCTAACAAAGTTGCCATATGAAAAAAACAAAAATGTAATAACTTTTGTTATGATCCCAACAAAAATATTATAAAACTTGTTCCATGAAATATGGTAGAATTTAACATAATTATAACAAATTGTGTTATAATTCCTTGTCAACCTTTTAGGGTAAAATCTAAATATTTATACTCATTTTTGGGTAAATATTTTTAAGTGTGTTATTCTATTTTTAGAAAAAGTAGGTGACATAAAAAAAAGTTTCTAGTACGTTATAAAATTTTCGGATCCGAACGGGATTTGAACCAAGACACCTACCATCGGTAGAAATCTGGCGCCTCTGCCAATGAGACCAACACGGCTCTTGAAGAGAGCAATGATAGAAGCTTTACTGGTTCTACGTATTGCCAGTGTCCTCATTCAAATCCTTGTTTGTCAGAAGCACACGAGCGGGGTAGTAGTATGACGTCACATGGAGCTCGTTGACGTATAATAAACTTGATTTGTCGTTAGTGATTTTGTTTCAATCTATCACAATTATATCATATGCAGATATGATAACAGCTGTAGATATAATGTTGTTGAAAATTTCCAATTTTAGCGTGACGTACTTAATAGATGTTCCCTAAGGTCGAAGCAAAATAGGTAAAATAAACAAATTCCATGTTATAATTATTTTGTTCCACTTTTGCTTTCTCTATGTTCAATAACATTCACTACTTGGTATACTTTTTGGCGAAATTAGAACAGCAGTACTGTTTTGGTATTTATTGTAATCGTTTGTTGTCTTCAACTTTATCAGCCCAATTGCCTGAAACTTGCTCACGCAGTACCAAAACGTACTCTATGAAAGCAGCTGTTTTGTTGGTGTGGATTCTTATTCGATTGGCACATCATCCGGGAACTTTTCCGGCTTAGGATTAGAGTGCAATGAAAGAACCTCAAAAAATAGAAGAAGGATAGCTGTGAAGTATTTGATTTCCAGCTATATTTTAGCTTACAGTTTGTATTGATAATAATGTTTACATCCGACAGGCCATGGTGATATTCCAACAAATTTTTTATTACACCTTCTATCTGTAATGATATTGTATAACGATAGTAACTTCAAAGCAATTTGGCAGATTATAAGTTATAATTTATAACTAAATAATAACAAGTTCTGTTACATTTTTTTTTTTGAAACAAATATGACGCCGTTCCCAAATTACGCGTCGCTTAAGGGAGAGGGGAAGTACAACTAAGCGTTACGGTCCATACAGGACTTTCATTCAAAAAAGGGTAACGCACAGTGTTTTATTTTGCCGATTTCGTGACATGAAGAGTTGAATGATCAATCCACCTATAAGTGAGATGAAAAAAAAAATTTCAAAAAATGCAGATAGACGATGTTTTCGGTAAAGTTGTGAAAAATCGAAGACGGCTAATAACAAGACAGACAGCTCCCACCCTGTCGCAGGCGACATGATTGGAACGCCCTCAACGATTCACAGGAACATTAAAACATGATTGTGTGCGTGTACATGCTAATACGTACATGTAAATTGTTGTATCGCACGCACACTCATTCATGATGTTGTTCCCTGAAGTCGTTCGTGGCGCTAGTGTGCTTGTAGCTCCCAAAGTATATGGAGCAAGAGGGTAGATGTATGTCTTGTTATTAGCCGTCTTCGGAAAAATACAATTTTAAACAACTTTGTCAGAGACGTTATACTGCTTAATCTCATACTTTACGAGATATATTGCGTTGTATGTGCATGACCCCTAGAAATCATATATTTTATCATAACTTTTTAACGGGATTTTGTACATTTTTTGCATCTTTTACAAAATTGTTAGGAATGTGAAAATACATGTTTTTGCCGAACATAAAAAACGCTAGTTTATAAAATCACAAAGTTATTTACAAATTACTGATTTTTATAGGGTAATTTTGAACTCATCTAACTTCTTTCGGCGCAAAATGGCGCAGAGAACCGTTTCGAATAATGAAACAGTTATATTTCTACACTATATGAAAATGGCTTAAACTTTTATATACAAGTGTATCCTTTATGAGTTATGGTAGAAAAAAAACAATTATCAAATATTTATTAACTTCTTCATTTAACGAGATATTCTATCGTAATGTTCAGCAAAATTGTGTATTTTTATATGTTCAACAATTTTGCGGAACATGCAAATAATGTAAAAATTATGGATTAAAAGTTATAATAAAAATAAATTTCTGAGTGATTTATTAATATGTTTATTTTTTATAAATCATTAAAATATTCATAGCTTTTTACCTAGACTTTCTACATTTTTTTCTCGTTCTAAAAAGTTGTTAAGCATACAAAAATACTCAATTTTGCTGAACATTGCGACATTCTATCTCGTTAAATTAAGAAGTTATTCTCCCTCTTCTTGGCGTAACGTCCTCACTGGGACAAAGCCTGCTTCTCAGCTTAGTGTTCTATGAGCAATTCCACAGTTATTAACTGAGAGCTTCCTCTGCCAATGACCATTTTGCATGTGTATATCGTGTGGCAGGCACGAAGATACTCTATGCCCAAGGAAGTCAAGGAAATTTCCTTTACGAAAAGATCCTGGACCGACCGGGAATCGAACCCGTCACCCTCAGCATGGTCATGCTGAATACCCGTGCGTTTACCGCCTCGGCTATATGGGCCGAGTTATTAAATAGTTTCAATATTTGATAGTTGTTTGATTGTTTACCATAACACATAAAGGATACACTTGCATACAAAAGTTTAAGCCATTTTCATATAGTAGAAATATAGTTGTTTCATTATTCGCAACGATTCTTTAGAAGTTATACGAGTTCAAAGTTACCCTATAAGAATCAGAAAATTGCAAATAACTTAGTTATTTCAAAACCTAGCGTTTTTTGATGTTCAGCAAAAAATGTATAAAAATAGCTTTGTAGAAGACGCAAAAAATGTACAAAATCCCGTTAAAAAGTTATGACGAAATATATGATTTCCAATATATATTCCAAAGCAATATATCTCGTAAAGTATGAAATTTAGCTTTATGACGTCTTTGACAAAGTCGTTCAAAATTGCATTTTGCACCACTTTGCCAATAACATCAAACGTCTGTCTGCATTTTTTGAAAAAAATATTTTTTTCATCTCACTCATAGGTGAATTGATCATCTAACTCTTCATGTCACAAGACCCGGGTAGAGGTGAAATACTGACGATCAAAACGTGATATTGGTTTGATTGATATCAGAGATAAAAGATCTGAAAATAATATCTAAAAAATGTTCCTGGAACATCTGAACAATATCAAAATTTGATATTTCAAGATCAAACGAATAGCTCGCTGCTATTGGTTAGATCTTACAAAATCTAAATTTGATATGATGATGATGTTCCAGGAGTAAATTTGTGATATTATTTTCAGATCTTTTATCTCTTATATCAATCAAACCAATATCACTTTTTGATCTCCATATCAAAATATGCTATTATTTAGATCTTTTCCTCTACCCGGGGATGCGCCTTGTCTTATGTAGAAACTTATCCGAAGAAACTATACATATCTCAAAAATCAGCGGTTGAAACGTTATTAAAAAAAGCGCAGGAAATCGGCAAAATAAAACACTGTGTAATGGAAGAGAAGTGGGTGTTCAAACATGACGATTTTCGCGTTGCGTTCTAAATGAATGCTATAAGTTTTGTTTTATGGCGTTTGGCTCGAGTGGTTAATATTACAAAAATGATAAACTATTTCACGTCAATACTGAATATCCAACAAATTTTGAAATTATTTTGTTACAAAAAATTGTAGCAAATGCTACAATAAATGTGTTACGAAATTATGTTATAGGTAATTATTTTAATATGCATAATGTAGCAAATGCTGTTATATATCTGTTTGAATAAATAATACAATTTTTGTTATAGTTTTGTTTTTAAAATAATAACAAATTTTGTAACAATTTTGTAATGTATATTCACCTATAAGAATCCTTACAACAAAATTATATCGAATTCTGTTATTTCTAACAAGGATTGTAATAATTTTATTATAATCTTGTTAGGAGCTTCTAGTCGGGAACTCAAACTTCCGAACACTGTTTCGTGAAGAACGAGAGGTGATAGTGTTTTCCTCGGAACTTCAAGGTGAGGTGATCAGACGAGATTGGTCACTTTGGTGTGCCGAAGCTGGAAGAAGTGATTACTCAGGACTATTTCGTATCGAGTCTGACTGTGAAGATCAAGCTATAAATCGAGTGCTGTGTTAAGGGTATTTTGGAGAAACGAGAGCAAAGAAAGGCTAGATGAGCTACTGGTTCGGATGCCTATGTAAAGGCAAACCACGTTCTACGTGGATTACTTGGGCTCAATGGACGTGGTTCATGCGTTTACGATGTCGAAGAAGATATCCAGCGACTTCAGAATCTAAGTTAGTTTTTTGGGAACCACGTAGAATCACCAGTAATAAGGGATCACCATAGACTTCAAATGGCATCGAGAAGAATTCTGAAGAGCAAAACATCCAGCACGTGGAGATCATCACCGAAGCACCACCCTAATCGACCAGCAGAGTCGAGTAAACCACATGATCTTGGTGATACTCATGAAGCTCAGTGTAAATGACAAGGCGAAGTGATGGAAACACGTTGCCAACAGACAGCGATGGATAAAGGTGAACAAGACATGTTTGGGGTACCGATACGCCACGCTCATGATGAACGCGTATTGTGTGAGTTGTTAGAGGAAGATCGCGTTGCGCACTTCGATGTTCAATGGAGAGCGTGTCAAAGTGAAAGCTGTAGCAGCGATCGTACAGTAGGATCGGAAACGATCATACAATCTACGAGAACGGCAGGCAACCATCTACAAACCTGGGGATGTCGTTGCGATGAAGTGGACGCAATTTGGTACAGGCAAGAAGAATGCGGCCGAATATCTCTGGTCGTACAAGACAATCAGCTTCTAGCCTGACAATCGATACCTACGATATGGAGAGGATAAGCAGAGAAGTGCCGAAGAAAATATCGACCACTGTACCCAAAAAACTCGGTTTCGTTCATTTAATTCATATTTTATTTTCTTAAAATTTTCATTGGGCCGCAGATGTTTTGACAATTCTTAAAGGGGGTCGCCACCTCAAAAAGGTTGGGAACCCCTGCCCTACAGGATCTGGGAACCGTACAGGATGACCAAGTTGTGAAGACAGAAGTGGCAGAATAAACCGAGTAGCGAATAAGAAGCCTAAGCCGAGCGTTTCAGTGACTACGATAAGAATCAGAGTGGCTCTTTGACCATCTTAAATATTGAATTGGCAAAAGACAATAAATCATTTGTTTACCAAAAACAGAATCCAGAAACAAGTTATTTATCCGAGAATGTTTTCGAATACTTTTTAAATAATTTACCAAGAACTGCCAATAAGACTATTTAGATAAAAGCAAAACCTGAATCCCCTCATTTATTTTTATTTTTTTGATATTTTAATTTTTAGAGTTAGAGGGAGGCCGGTGTAAAATTTTTTTCTGTTTTTCAAAAACCTTTTTTTTCTAAATTTTGTTAAAAAATGTTTCTGTAAAACTGATAAAGCCGATGCAAATATGTAATTTGTTTTATATCACACCTCCCCTTTTAAAATCCCAAAATATTGAAGGGGCAAAAAAAAAACATGACTGCCCATGACTCCATTTTCTATAGAAATGTCTTCAGACAACAATTTTTCAATAGTTGAAACATATTTCTTCAATAGTATGTGTAATTTTAAATTTTTCAATAGTTTTTTTTTGTTTTATTTTTTTTGTTCCTTATTTGGTTTTGTCCCCTCCCCCCTCGTACCCGAGGAGAAGTCTCGGATTAAAAAGAAAAATAATATTTGCATCGGCCTAAACATTTTCCACCAGGAGAAAAAATCCGAAAATACCTTGTCCTTCCTCTAACGATGTATGGTGTTCCATTTTGAAATTTTTGCTCTACCAGAAAAATAAAAACCAAAAAAAAAAAAGGAAAAGCATCTAGTTTTGCCTTAAGTGATGATTCCTGACAACATTTTCTTTTGATTGATTTCCATAAAAGTGATTGAAAAATTTTTAAATAGTTTCAGATAAATTTGTTTCAATGATTGCTACCATGAACATATTTTTTGTCGAATACTTTCATACAAAGGATAGACAAAATGGTCGGGACAGGCAAAATTCTCACTTTCCAAAAAAATTTCAACTAGCTGTAACTATTCTAAAAATGCATCAAACATTCTCAAATTTTCACTGTAAGTTGATCAACTAGTTATGTATCAGTGGTCCAAATTTGGAAAATATCGGGCCATTCTCCATAAAGTTATAAAGATTCTTGAAAAAGGTAAAATTATCCGATAGCCAACTTTGAGCTGTTATATCTCCGGATTCAATTAACCGATTGCAATGAAATTTTGCCCATTCATGACTTTTATAAATAACTCTGAAAAACATTTGACTTAACTTGAAATTTTTAACATTTCAAGTTGAACATTTTTTGAAAAGTGAAAATTTTGCCTGTCCCGATCATTTTGTCTATCCCCTGTAAAATTATCCGATAGCCAACTTTGAGCTGTTATATCTCCGGATTCAATTAACCGATTGCAATGAAATTTTGCCCATTCATAACTTTTATAAATAACTCTGAAAAACATTTGACTTAACTTGAAATTTTTAACATTTCAAGTTGAACATTTTTTGAAAAGTGAAAATTTTGCCTGTCCCGATCATTTTGTCTATCCCCTGTACAGTGATAGACATTCGTTTAGCCGAGATCAAAAAAAGTGTCAGGAAACTCATACAAAAGATTTTATGATAAAACTTTTTTATCGTAGTGATAATATATCTTGCACTGTTTTATAAAAATGTGATACATCACACTTACATATACACTGAAACAAAAACGAGGGTAAAAACCCTTCAAATGTAATTTTTTGCCTAGACATTCGTTTAGCCGAGGTAAATGAAAAATTGGTTTTCAAGAGATTTTTTGCAATTTCTTGAGTATATTTCGAGGATATACTCCAAGGCATTTAGTTTATGACGTGTTAGCAAGATAATTGACCTTAAAAGTTTATTTATTTATGAAATTCAGAGAAATATTGTAAAAAAATGTCCCGATAAGGAGAAGCGACGATAAACAAATTTATTTAAGAAAAACGATTTCTGTAAACACTCAAACGTAAGCTAGATTAGCAGTTTCGAAAATATGGCACAGAATTATTGTTAGAAATGTTCAAATTATTGCATAAAATATCATGAAAAAATAGAGTATATTGGTTTTTGGTTGGTTAAACTTTAAAATGGGATTGATTAAAGCTAAAATAAATAGTTCTGCATTAAAAGAAAGACGTGCCCTAATGCCTGTGGAGTATACCTGTTTGATACTAGCATTACTAAATGAGTTAGAAAACTGCAAAGTGAAAGAACTGCAGGAAGTGTCAGATTTTTTGTACCCTGTTTATTCAAAAGCAGATGTTCATACAAAAATGCAAGATATGGTCAAACAATTGGCTTATTTCATTCAATGTGAAGAAATCCATTATAAATGAGTCTTAGTTGTGAACCACATTCATTTTTAACATAATTTATTTGGAAAGAATGTCTAAATTATGAAACAAGTAGTTCATGCTAGGAATTTGAATACTTTCGGTGCCATTTCTTGAAATATGAGCCATCCAATGTATGTCATTTCAACCAGAATACAGTCTATAAGATATTGGGAGCTATTAAAAGACGTAATAGTAGTAAACGCTGTGATTTATGCAAGTTAAACCATCATATTTCATCAAAACAATACTTAAATATGTGATTTTTTGATGGTTTGCGTTATTTTTTTCTGTTAAATACATTGTTTTTCGTAAATTTTCAACCTGTTTTGGTCATGAAACTTTCATTAGATTCTTTTGAAACACTTCCGATAAAAATAACTACATCAAATCTCAATTTGGAAACATTTAAATATTATGACATATTTATATGAGATGCTTGCAAAATTAATATGGCAACACTTCTAAAAACGATCTAATTCATGATTTACAAGTCGATCTATAATGCAGATCACCATACAAAATGACCTTGTTGGATATTTTTCGAAATTTAATAGTTTTTATTATGGAATTCTAAAAATTGTACAATTCGGCTAAACGAATGTCTAGGCAAAAAATGACATTTGCAGGGTTTTTACCCTCGTTTTTGTTTCAGTGTATATGTAAGTGTGATGTATCACATTTTTATAAAACAGTACTAGATATACTATCACTACGATAAAAAAGTTTTATCATAAAATCTTTTGTATGAGTTTCCTGACAACTGTTTGAATTTTTTTTAGCCTCGGCTAAACGAATGTCTATCACTGTATATGAGTGAAGTAATATTTTAACGGGATTTCTGAAATATTTTCTGGTGGAGGTTCATACCAGTAACAGTTTATTTATTTTTTAAGTAATTTGTTCAAATTATTTCTGAATTCTGTGGCATGTCGATCAAATTTGGCATATTTTTTTCGCTCTTTTCATTTTTTTACGTTTGTAAGTTGTAGCTTTGCTACTAGATGTTAAAATCGCAAGAAAATTTACCAATACTTGAATTCAAGGTTGCTCCTCCATTTCTTGGCAAGGTATCTGTTATACATCATTGCGCTAAGCCGGATCATGGAATACCAATTGCTAGCAGAGTTTTAACAACAGTATTTTTTCCATGAAATCCGGTGAATATATGTGCTTTGACAAACTCACGTCTTCTGCTGTCGAGTATGAATCATACTATTGATGTTAAAAAAAAAAACAAAAAAAAAATAAATAAATAAATCAAATTCTGTTACTTTGAAATGAATTACAAATAAGCCGATTACCACTACAACTTTCATTAAATATGAGATTTCTCAAGTTTGAAAGTATATTGACAACAAATTTCCAAACAAAATAAAAACGAAAAACGTTATAAGTATTAACTTAAAAGAAATACTTCTTCAATCACACGCCACAGACTTTCCACAACGTCCCGTATTTAAAACCTCCAAAATCATTGGTTGGCTGGATTGTACACAAAAATAACGGGGCGACGATTTTGGCGGTTTTAAGGGCTCAATAAAGTGGGACTATGTGGAAATCATTAGCCATCTCTTTTCCGACCGACTGATCGATCCCTACCATAAAACATCGAAAGGGTTCGGATCCAGCCAGCTGCCGTCCCCCCAAAACCGAACAATATTTCTATTACAGCGAAGAGCAATCGTCCCGGCGGTTGTTGCCCGGTGCCTGCCGGGCAATCTGAGCCGATTTCGATCATTTTCTCATTTTTTTTCTACGGTTGTTGCTGCTGTTTTTCCTCCCGGGGGAGTTTTGGGTGTCCGCCGAAACTTTTCTCCTCCATTAGACTTTTCTGTAGCTTTCGGTCGTCAGTGGCAGCTATGCTGCCACTTTTCCCCACGCCACATTTCGCTTTGGGGACTTTGTGCGCGCTTCAGCTGTGCTAGCATAAATTGAGTTTTGCCGGAGTTTTTCGGTTTCGGTTTTGTTATGGAGAAGCTGTGGTGGGAATGGAAAAAGGCAGGTTATCACCACACTCACGTCCATAGAAACTGCAGTTATTTCCTATTTCCCTGCGGAAGTTTGAATGCCCTAAGTTTCGCATTTCTCTTCGTGTCAGCTTTTGCAGCTTTTTCTCTTTTCATAGCTTTACCATATTTTGGTGTACTTTTGATGTGTATGTATGGGCGGGTGAATGCAAACGAAGTTTTTCTTTCATTTGAAGTTTTCCAATTTTGGCTACGAGTATGTGTTTTGCTTTTGATTCCGGCATATCGTTCCATGTTTGCTAAGGTTTACTTATTTTTACCACTAAACGATAATGATTGTACAATTTTGATTTCATTTTCAAATTTTTCCTTTTTTATTTTTCTACAAAATTTTTCATTTTTGTGTTTTTGTTTATGAGTTTAGTACTACGATTTAGGTATATTCTTGCAACCATTTAAAATTCACTAGCGCAGGTTGCAGTTTTGTTATGATTCTTGAGATTGTGTATGTCTCTATAGCTGCTTCTACTTTAGTTCACAATGTAACCCGCATTGTCCGTAGAGTTTGAATTTGATATTTAGTAACTAGAATTGGTTGTGTTTCAAACTTTGACTTACATGTAAGAAAGAATGAGTTTTTAGTTCATTTTTTAATTATTCTCTAACTGTTTAGATTACTGGAGTATCTTGTTGATACTCTCGGTGCCCATGATGAATACATGTGTTATTTACAAATGTTGTCTAAAAACAGTGAACAGAGACGATTTTTTGCTTGGGTTGGTGGGTGGTTTTCGAGGAGAGGTGTTTTAAAGTGTTGCAAATCAAGCAGGAATCTTCCTTTGAAATCAACCGAAACCAATGGCCAGCTTTTCTCATGTGAATCCTGTATAAAATTATTAAAATCTAACATCAAGCTAAAGAAGTCGTTTTTTCAACGAGTGTGATCAGTTTTGTACTTTTTAACAGGGTAGAAGTAATGCTTATCCTTTGACAAATACGCGTATTTCGACTATCACTTGTAATCTTCCTTAGTGTCAGTTTCAGTTATTCACTACTCGAAGAGGGCATTCTACTTAGATGGTTTGAAAAGGAGAGTTTGTAGAATTTATGAAGTTTTTTTTTGAAAAATTGAACTGATAAATTTTTTGATGAGTTTGCGCAAAATTTTCTGAAGAATTATAAGAGTTGCTCTAATATTTGTGAGAAGCTTTGGCGATTCCTCACTGAAAATCTCCAAGGTATATACGTTTTAGTCAGACAATTTCTGCACGATTTATTCAATAAGTCAAAAAATAAAAAAATAAATTGGATTAGTATTTCTCAATTGTTGTAGTTCATTTATTTATTTTTTTTAATGAAATTTTTCTCTTGCAATTTAAGGCGAGGAACTTTTTAATCGTAACTAATATTTTTCGAAAATCCTCTAGAATACTCTACAGGAAATCTTTCAAATTGATCTGTTAAGTTTTCTCTAGGAATCCCATTGAAATTCCTGCAGAAACCTTCCCGGAATTCCCTGGGGAATCATCCCAGGTATTGGGTATTCGCTAGGTATTCCCCAAAATAAATTCGAGAATCTCTACATTAATCTTTCCTGGAAGCCCTCCATAAGTTGCTCCAGGAATCGCCCAAGAATCGCCAAAAGAAGTCATCACAAAGAATCCCACATTGAATCTATAGTGCATCCTTCGAGCAATTCTTCCTGGAAACTCTCAAGTAAATCTTCCAGAGATGTCTTTAAAGAATTCATCGGCAGGAATCTGTTCTGGAGTCCACCAAACAAAAGCTCCTGAAAAATTCCCCATAGAGTCGTGGCTTTAATACACAGCTCCACAAGAATCTTCTCAGGAGTCGCTCCAGAAATACTTATAGAAATTCCTTCATAAACGCCCTAAAAATCTATAAATCTCTCAAGTAATCCTACAGCAATTACTTAAGCAATCTCTATAGGCATTTCTTGAGGGATCACTCAAGAAACGCCTCACGGAATCAATGAGTCTCCTTCAGAATCCTTCCAGGGAGAGATTTCAGGAGGTATTTTATGGAAGATTTCTGAAAGGATTTCAGAGGTAATTGTTCGAAGAGTTGCAGGTGAGATATCTGGAGCGGTTTCTGGGAAATTTCTGGATGGATTCCTCGAATGTTTCCTGGAGAGAGTCCTGGAAGAATTCCTGAAGGGAGTCGTTTTGAAATGCTTGGAATTTGATAATTTTGAAAAAAAAAATCTGAGGGACTCATTCCTTAAGTTAGTTTTTGATGGATTCTAAGAGGGTTTCTTTTAGTAGTTTCTGAAGGGGCTACTCGATGGATCTCCAAGGCGGTTCCTTGAGGAATTCTTCCTCTTAAGTAATACCTGGACAAAGGAATGCTTAGGGAGATTCTTGGAGGGAATATTGAAATAAATCTTTAAAAGAATCCTTAAGGAAATTTTTAAAAGATTTCCTGCGATTTTTTGATAAAATGCGGGGAGACTTTGGAATTTATCCAACAAAAGCTCCTGAAAGAAAGAAATTCTGCATAGAATCGCGGCTGGAACTCAACTCAACAAAATCTTCTCAGGTGTTCCTCCAGAAATATTTGTAGAAATCCCTTCACAAGTGCCTTAAAACCCAGCAATCTCTCAAGGAACCCTGGAATTCCTGCATCATCATTAAGTTATCTCACTAGGTATTTCTCGAAAAAAAAAAATACTCCAGAAATGCCTCAAGGAATAAATGCAGCTCTTTCAAAATCCTTTCTGGTATCCCTTTAGAAATCCCGTCAGAAATCCTTCTAAATTCTTCCACGAATTATTCGAGATTCAAGGGATTCAAGAAACCTTTCAAAAATCCTCGCGCGAATCTTCCGTGGAATCCAAAAATTCCCGCTGGATTTTCTCAGGCTCCAACGATTTTTCCAGAGCCTTATTAATATATGCGATTTTTTCCAACAAACCTTTTAAGAATCACTTCAGGGATCTTTCAAAGATTCATTTCAATATTCTCTCCACGAATCTCTTCAAGTATCCTTTTGTCCGGATACTTCTTAAGAAATCACACGAAAAATTTCTCAAGGTACCGCTTTAGAGAGCCATCCAGAGGTCTTTTCAGAAAACACATATAGGAATTCTCTTAGAATCCATCAAGAATGTGCTTAAGAAATTTTTCCAAAACTCCCCCTAGATTTTTTAAAATAATCAAATTTTAACCATTTCACAAGGACTTCCTTCGGGAATCTCCCCAGGAAACACTTCAGGAATGCTTGAAGGTATTCGTTCAGGATCCTCCAGCAATCTCTCCAGAAGCCCCTCCAGGTAACGCATCTTCAATTTCTCCAAAAATTAGCTATGAAATCCTTCCAGGAACCTCTCATAAAATACCTTCTGGAATCCCTCAAGAAATCCCTTCAGTATTTTGTCGGGAATCTCACCAAAAGCTTTTCTAGAGTTCCCAAGATTTGGTTTTTACAATAATGCAAATTTAATCGAAGAAAATATTTTGTAACCTCTCCAAAAGTCTTTCCAGGAATATTTGCAGCAGTTTTCTCAAGAATATCTGCCATAATCCCTTTTTTCAGATATTTCTCAAGTAATCGTTTAAAGAATTCCTTCTGAAATCTCCCTGAAATCTCCAGGTAGTCCATCCACGAGTCCATTCAGAACTTTCTTTGGAATCCCTCTTGGAATCCAGCAACAAGTCCCTCTTGAAATCTACACAAAAATTCCAAATATTATGAGAAATTTCCTTTAGGAATCTTGTTTCAGGAATTCATCCTGGCACCCCTCTAGGAATTTCCCAGAAAGTCCAAGCCGGAGTCCCTTCTGAAATCTCTCATGGAATCCATCTTGGAATCCACCAAGAATTCTGTCCAAGCATCTGTCTCAAAGAACCATTAACAATATCACTTTACAAAGTTCAGCAATTCTTCTCAAAATAATATATTAAATTTCAAGAATCTATTCAGGAGTCGCCTCAAGGAAACCCCTTCCTAGAATCCCTACTGCAATCGCCTCCCACGAAATTCCACAGGAAATTCGTACAGGAACCGTTCCACAAACCACTCCAGGACTTCCTCAAGGAATCCTTTGAAAACTTCAGGAACAGCTCCAGAAATCCTCCTAGAAATCCTTTCAAAAATCCCCAAAGACATCTCTCCTGGAGGCGTATAGTTTTATTTTCTCTAAAGTACTCCTTCTGATATGCCTTAGGGGTGATTTCTTCACCCTGGCTTAAGCGTTAAACCAGGTTTAACTATATGGGTAAGCCTGGCTTACCGGTTAAGCCGAGGTGAAGAAATCGGCCCTTAGTGGAATTACTCCACGGATCGCTCCAATAATTCCTTAAAAAATCATTGAGAAAACACTTCAGGAACTTTTTTTTTGGAAATCCTTCCAAAAACTCCGCCAGGAGTCTCTCCTGGAATCCCTTCTAGAACTACCCTAGAAATTTTTCTAGAAACCTTCCATAGAATACCTATTGAAATCTGTCAAGCAATCTATTCTAGGATTCTTCCTGGGGTCTCCTTGATAGTTGCAATAGAATCTCCCCAGTTTTTTTTTTTCAAATATAATGCAAAAGTTTTTTCCAGGAATCTTGTTTCAGGAACTTATTTTGGAATCACTTTGGGAATTCTTCAGAATGTCCGCCCTGGAGTCTCTTCAGAAATTCCTAATAGAATCTATCTTGGAACCCATCAAGAATTTCCTCTAACAATCTGTCACCAATGAGCCATCAGCAATTCTTTTCAAACTTCGGCAATTATCATTTTCAAATCGGATTGATTTCGACTGAAGTTGGTTTGCTAAGAGAGTGATTCGGATCTGACAGCCAACAAACTTGCATCGATTACTTTTAAATCTTTGCTTGGCAAAGATTTAAGAGTAATTGATCCAAGTTTGTCGACTGTCAAAGCCGAATCACACTCTTCCTTTACAATTTTTTCCCAAAATAATATATAAAATTTCAAGAATTTCTCCAGGAGTCCCTCCAAGAACGCCTCAAGGAAACCCTTCCAAGAATTGCTACTATAGAATCCCTCCAAGATTTTCCCAAGGAAATCTCACAGTTACTGCTCCACAAACCAGTCCAGGAATCCCTCAAGAAATCCTTTGAAAACTTCAGGAAACACTCAAGAAGGCTTACCGAAAAATTCTTTTAAAAAACCCCACAGGGACATGTATTTTTTTTTTTAAATACTAAGCTAATTTGCCAATGTTGCCTTCTAGTATAGTCCCTTCAAGAATCCCTTTATTAAGATATTTTGTAGGAAATCACTTTAGGGATCTCTCCAAGAATCTCCTAGCACAGAGAAATTTTCCCGGAATCCTTACTTGTACCTCTTCAGAAATATTTTCAAAACTTTTCGTCAGAATCCTTCCAGGAATTGCTCCAGGCATCTGTCCAGACACCCTTTAAGGAGCATTTTTTTTTAGAAAAAAAAAACTCCAAAAATCATTCCATGAGTCCATGTAGAAGTCGTTCCTGGAATCTCTCCAAGAATTCCTACAGGATTCCTTTTAGTAATCTTCCATAGAATATCTTTTGGAATCCCTCAATAAATTTCTGCAGAATTTATTCCAGGAATCTCTCCAAAAATGTCTCCGGAATCTCCGCCTAGGGTTTCCAAATTTCCCGGGATTCGGCTTCCCGGGAAACGGGAAAAAATATTACCATTTCCCGGGATTTCCCGGGATCCCAGGATTTGAGAAAATTTCATTTTTAAGCGAAATTGTATTTATTTCAAAGAAAATCGTTAATCAGATATCTTCCAACAGAAAATCGTTAACCAGATATCAAAGTAAAGAGCTACAATGGTAAAAACCAAATGAAGCCCAATAATGGCACAATATGTGCGATTATCTGATCGTCTAATTAGCAAGAGCGGTATGAGGTTGTTGCACCATGATCTAGTAGCAATGTACAAATTGATTTGTTGCTAAATAGTTGGACAGTCATTGAGACCTTGTAGAAAGTCAGCTATACGTAGAACACTGTCTGTATTGCGTCTTACATGCAATATGGTTGGTGGTGGAGCTAAAGAATGAAACCCATACTTTGAAGCAGTAATTAAAAAAAGAAGAATCGTAGTAGATTGAAATCAGTTTTAATGCCTTCATATTATTAATATTATCTGCGTAAGCTTTCCGTTAAGCTCGAATTATATGATAACATCAACATAAATAACATCTGCATAGAGGTCATGTGTTTTGACGAATGTTAATAAAGAAGCTGGATAAATCAATCATTTTCTCGCAATTTTAAATTGGTATTTTAACACTTGACACAAAATAGACAATAGAAACAAAAAGTCCCGGGAAATTCGGGAAACCCGGGATATAAAAATTTGATTCCCGGGATTCGGGAATCCCGGGAAATTTCATTTCCCGGGAAATCCATTCCGGGATTGGAAGCCCTATCTCCGCCGATATTCTTAACTTATTTTGCTGATATTTTTACAGAAAATCTGTCAGAAATTCTTTTTGGAATCTTCCCACGAATACATTCAGTAGTCTCTCCAAGAATTTTTAGGAAACCCTTAGTTCAGACATTTCTTGAGAAATCACTTCAGGAATTTTTCCTGAAGTCCCTCCAAAAGTCTCCTAGATAATTTGTACAGAAGTTCCCTCGGAAACCGCACATTGAATATCTGTAGGAATCTATTTCCCTCGGGGTTCGCTCTCAGTAGCTGAGAATGAATCCCTTCAGTTTTCCATCCAGAATTTCTTACTGGAAGCACTCTAGGAATACCTCCACTAACATCTTCATAAACCCGTCTAAAAATCCCTGCATCCAAAAATCTAGTCAAAATATTTTCAGAAATTCTTCCATAAGTCTAGAGCTCTTCCTGTAATCCCTTCAGAGATTTCTTTAAGAAACTCCTCCTTGATTTGCCTCCACGAATCGTTCCAGGAAGCTCTCCAGGAAATCCTTGAGGAACCCTTTCAGAGATTGCTTCAGAAATCTCTCCAGAAACCGTTCCAGAGATTTTTCCAAAAATCTCTGTTGGAATTCTTTCTAGAATTCCTCCAATAATCTTTCCGGAAATGCCTCTTTGAGTTCCTAGAGAAATCAATTGTGGAATGCTTCTCTCTCGTGAAAAATATCGTGTTCTGGTGGGATTTAAACCTACAACTCCGTGTTCGCTAGACCGCCGCTTTAACCAACTAAGCCACGGAACAAGCAACGACGCGAGTGTGTTGTGGATTGGCATCTAAGCCGAAAGAGAGATGGATTTGTGAAAAGGGAATGTGCATGGTGTGGGCCCGGTGTCAGTTCGGCTTTCTATTCCGCAGAATCGTTACTTGTTCTGTGGCTCAGTTGATTGAAGCGCGCCGGTCTTCGAATGCGGAGTCATGGGTTCAAATCCCACCAGAACGCGATTTTTTTTTACAATTTCATCTCTGAATTTGTCAACCAGCCTTTAAAATAAGTTACAAGTTTTTCAAGTACCCCTCAGTAATTCTTCCATGAATTCTTTCATGAACTCTTTCAGGATATACTGCAGAAATCCTTCGGGAATGCCTCCACAAAATCTGTAGGCAAATTTCAAAAGTAACTCCTACTAAAATGTCTTTTTCCCAAGAAGCCCTTCAGAAAGTTTCATTGAAATCTTTCCGAAAAAGTGCCTAAAACATCCTCCGTGAATACCTCCAAACACTACAGAAATCACTCTGGTAGCTAGAATACCACCAGGTATTCCTACTAAAATTTTCACAGAGAGTCCTATTTGATTCTCTTCTGAAATCTTTTCTGGAGTTCCCCAATGAATTTGCATACATGGCTCGTAGGTTACGAAAGTTCTTAAGGAATTCTACGGGGAATAAGTTGAGCATAGTTTTAGTTTTTTAGAAACCCGTTTTGGAATCCATCAATGATTTCCTAAAAAAAACCGTCTGAAATTCCCTTAGATACTACAAATTCCTGGAATCTTCCAAGGAGTCCCATCCGTAATCATTCCAGTAATTCTTCTATGAACCCTCCCAAGAAACATTCCAAAGATTCTTCCACAATATGGCTTCAAAATATCCTAAAGATATTTCCAAAGTAATCCAGATTAACTTTCTTTGTAAGCCCTTAAGAAACTTTCCTTGAAATCTTTCCGAGAAAGTCTCTAAAAATTCATCTGTGAACACCTCCAAAAGCTACTGTAATCACTCTGGACAGATGGTTGCTAGGATACCACTTGGAATGTCTATTGTAATCCTCCCAGGGAGTCCTATTTGAATCCCTTCTAGAATCTTTTCTAAAATTCTTCAGTGAATTCACATGACTCGTAGGTTACGAAAGTTCACATCGCATTCTACCAAGAATGCGATGAGTATTGTTTAAGTTTTTAAGTGAAATCCTTTTAAAGTGAAGATATGACGAAGTCATACCCTAAATTTTCAACAGCACAAATCTGAAGAATCAAATGACGGTTTACGCTGAAAAGTTAATCGAATGGTTACCGGATAGTGGTGACCAATCGATCAACTTTTCAGCGCAAATCAACATTTGTTTCTTGAGATTTGTGCTCTTGAAAATTTGGGGTATGGCTTCGTCATATCTTCACCTTAGTTATTCCTTCAGTAAGATTCCTCATTGCATTGTTATTAAACATATAATTTTTACTCGATCTGAGATCCCTAAATTACCTTCAGAAACCCCATCAATAATTGCTTGAAAAAAAATCTGTTTCAAATTTCTGTCGGATATTCCCTTGGGTACCTTGAATTTCTGGAACCTTCCAAGGAATCCCATCAATAATCCATCCAGAAATTCTTCTATGAACCCTCCCTTTTTGGGGCCATTCCAGAAATTCTCTCAGAATGGCACCAAAAAATTCCTGGAGAAATGTCTAAAGTAACCCCTATTATACTTGTTCTGCCCAGAAAGCCCTTCAGAAACATTCTTCGAAATCTTCCCGAGAAAGTCTCTAAAAATTCCTCCGTGAATACCTCCAAAAGCTATAGTAATCACTCTGAACTGAAGGTTGTTAAGGCCCACCAGAAATTCGTACTAGAATCTTCCCAGGGAGCCCTATTTGAATCCCTTCCTTCAGGAAAATTTTCTGAAATTTTTCATTGAACACACATGACTCGAAGGTTACGAAAGTTTATGAGGAATTTTTCCGAGAATTCGTTGAGAATTGTTTTAGTTTATTGGTGGAATCATTCCTCATTGCATTGTAATTAAACATATCATTTTTACAATTTAAATCTTGAGATCCCTAAAACACCTTCAGAAACCCATCAATAGTTTCCTCAAAAAATCTGTTTTGAAATTCTGTCCGAAATTCCCTTGAATGCTTTTCAAAATACTACTTTTAATTTCTGGAATCTGCCAAAGATTCCCATCAGTAATTCTTCTTTGAACCCTTCCAAGAAACATTCCGGAAATTCTTCAAGAATGGTTCAAAAACGCCCTGCAGAATTTTCTAAAGCAATTCTTGTCAACTTTCATTGGAGGCCCTTCAGAAACTTTCTTTCTTTCCGAGCAAGTCTCTATAAGTTCCTCCGTGAATACCTCCAAAAGCTACAGTAATCACTCTCAACCGATGGTTGTTACCACCAGAAATTCCTACAGGAATCTTCCCAAAGAGTCCTATTCGAATCCCTTCAGGAATATTTTCTGAAATTCTCCATTGAACACACATGACTAGTAGGCTACGAAAATTTATAAGGTTTTTTTCCGAGAATTCGTTGAGAATCGGTTTAGTTTTTTGGTGGAATCATTTTAGTTATTGCTTCAGCAAGATTCCTCATTGCATTGTAATTAAACATATCATCCATCTTGAGATCCCTAAAACACCTTCGGAAACCCTTTTTGGAATCCATTAATAATTTCCTCAAAAAATCTGTTTTGAAATTCTGGCCGGAATTCCCTTGAATACTTTTCAAAATAATACTTTGAATTTCTAGAATCTTCCAAAGAATCCCTTCAGTAAGTTTTCCAGAAATTCTTCTTTGCACTCTCCTAAGAAACATTCCAGTAATTCTTCAAGAATCGCTTAAAAACACCCTCCAGAAATTTCTAAAGTAATTCTTGTCAACTTCCATTGGAAGCCCTTCAGAAACTTTCTTTGAAATCTTTCCGAGCAAGTCTCTATAAGTTCCTCCGTGAATACCTCCAAAAGCTACAGTAATCACTCTTAACCGATGGTTGTTACCACCAGAAATTCCTACTGGAATCTTCCCAGGGAGTCCTATTTGAATCCATTCAGGAATATTTTCTGAAATTCTCCATTGAAACACATGACCAGTAGGGTACGAATGCTTATTAAAAATCTTCCAAGAATTCGTCTAAAATTGTTTTAATTTTTTGGTGGAAAAATTAAAGGTATCTTTCATGAAATCCGTTTCGTAATTTCTTCAGCAAGATTCCTCATTGTTTTCATGTTGTTTTCATAATTCGAATCTAAGATCTTTAAAACACCTCTCCACGACGTTTTCTTCCACGAAGTACTACATTCGGTATCTACCGCCTGGTATAGCCTATTCGGGATTACCTAAATTCCTTTCTCTCAAGGCCTAAATATGTACACAAGTATTACCCTACATCAGAAATTTACATCATAAATCAGCCTTTGCACTTACCCCCTTACCGCATATGCCGCACGCCCATGTGCCTGGTCCGCCTCAAACTGTGCCGCCGGCCGCACAGTATCCGCTTGAACGCGTGCCGAAACTCCGGGCTGAAGATCGTGTAGATGATCGGATTGAGCGTCGAGTTGAAGTAACCCAACCAGAGGCACACGCTCATCGTCAGCGGGCTGATGTCGCAGTCGGTGCACGTTGGCAGTAGGATGGCAATGATGAAGAACGGCAACCAGCAGCACACGAACGCCCCCGTAATGATGGCCAGCGTTTTGGCCGCCTTGCGTTCCCGCTTGGAGTCCGTCGCCGATTGGGACTTTTTCTTCATGATCGACGGCTTGGAGGACGAACTGGGGCACGGTCCCGACGGGTACGCCGTCGAGAAGTCCGCCGTCGGGGGGTCCGCCTCGATGCGGTCCCGCTCGACACCGTTGCCGAGGCTGCCCTTCTCCGGGCTGGTGTTCGCCGAGGAGACGTTCGTGAAGGCCGTCGTCGTTTCGCTGATGGTGGGCAGGGGACGGCCGATGACGGCCACTACGGCCGCGGCGATCCCTCCGGAACCGCCGACCACGTTCGCCGTCGGACCTCCGATGGCGTTGTTCGGCTGCGCGGCAGTTACCTTCCAGCGGAAACCAATCGATGTTAGTGCCATACATGAAGCTTTTGCCAAGGGTTCAGGATGGGTCTGAGCAGCCTAATGGGGCACGTATACAATATATACGCACTGATAAAGTGGGATGTTCACAGGTGTAGGCATGTATTGTTGCATTGTGTGTGGCTGGAGGTTTTTGTTTTATGTGTTTAGGTGCGAGAGGAGAAAGCAACGAAGCGTGAAGGTGAAGCGTAGTGGAGCTATCTACTCATGCTAGCTAGTATTAGTGAACATGCAAAATACGTGGCAGAAGCGACATTCGGAATGGCAAAGTGTGTTTGTGTTTGTGTGTAGGATATTGAAGGTAGTGAAGCAGAAATCATAGGTAGCATTTGGATGCTCAAAATACATATAAGATTCATATGAAAAACTAAGATAATGTTAATTTCATGCATAATAACTATTGGGTTTGTCTTAGCTAAACTACTATTCTCTATGTATCCTTTGTTATATGGGATATTTTTTTCTAGACTAGACTAGACTAGACTAGACTAGACTAGACTAGACTAGACTAGACTAGACTAGACTAGACTAGACTAGACTAGACTAGACTAGACTAGACTAGACTAGACTAGACTAGACTAGACTAGACTAGACTAGACTAGACTAGACTAGACTAGACTAGACTAGACTAGACTAGACTAGACTAGACTAGACTAGACTAGACTAGACTAGACTAGACTAGACTAGACTAGACTAGACTAGACTAGACTAGACTAGACTAGACTAGACTAGACTAGACTAGACTAGACTAGACTAGACTAGACTAGACTAGACTAGACTAGACTAGACTAGACTAGACTAGACTAGACTAGACTAGACTAGACTAGACTAGACTAGACTAGACTAGACTAGACTAGACTAGACTAGACTAGACTAGACTAGACTAGACTAGACTAGACTAGACTAGACTAGACTAGACTAGACTAGACTAGACTAGACTAGACTAGACTAGACTAGACTAGACTAGACTAGACTAGACTAGACTAGACTAGACTAGACTAGACTAGACTAGACTAGACTAGACTAGACTAGACTAGACTAGACTAGACTAGACTAGACTAGACTAGACTAGACTAGACTAGACTAGACTAGACTAGACTAGACTAGACTAGACTAGACTAGACTAGACTAGACTAGACTAGACTAGACTAGACTAGACTAGACTAGACTAGACTAGACTAGACTAGACTAGACTAGACTAGACTAGACTAGACTAGACTAGACTAGACTAGACTAGACTAGACTAGACTAGACTAGACTAGACTAGACTAGACTAGACTAGACTAGACTAGACTAGACTAGACTAGACTAGACTAGACTAGACTAGACTAGACTAGACTAGACTAGACTAGACTAGACTAGACTAGACTAGACTAGACTAGACTAGACTAGACTAGACTAGACTAGACTAGACTAGACTAGACTAGACTAGACTAGACTAGACTAGACTAGACTAGACTAGACTAGACTAGACTAGACTAGACTAGACTAGACTAGACTAGACTAGACTAGACTAGACTAGACTAGACTAGACTAGACTAGACTAGACTAGACTAGACTAGACTAGACTAGACTAGACTAGACTAGACTAGACTAGACTAGACTAGACTAGACTAGACTAGACTAGACTAGACTAGACACAAATCACAAAATCACATATTCATGACATTTCCCATCCCTGATTGCCATATATTTGTTTTATTCTAATAATAACTGATCTTCACATTCTTTGGTCATTTACAATTCACATTCTTTTCAGTGAAATAAGCACCTGCCACGTGGTTTCAAGTTGACTGTTACGTTGAAAATAGAAGGAAACAATAACAGCCCTCATCTCACCGCTAATTGTTGCGAAGACATTCTTCTTCGAACTCCCCCCTCCAAGCACTTGGACCAAGTTGGTCGTTTGTGGCGGTCAGTCGGTGAACACCTGACCGTTTCCTAAATTTCCCCAGCGCCACAGTGAGTGGCTGCTACCTACTGTCAATAAACAGTATAGGGAGGGAAAGTCAGCAGCAGCACACAGAATGGGGGCGGCGAACTTTTCAGTAAACGCGCAGACAAACACACTTGAAAGTCAGTTGTTGTTGAGAACTGAGAGGAGAGTTGCGTAAATAAATATTGACGGTCGTCGTCGTCGGTACGGGGAATTTTGGACCTTGTCTAATCATAACAACCGACATCATCGGTCGTGTTGCGGTTTGTTTGATTTGTTTTGATGAGTGTATTTTCTTTTTCTCTCTCGAAATATATGTTGTTTGAAATGGTTGGAATCGAAGTTTGAGAAGTGTTAGTTGAAGGTTTGTTGAAGAGCGGTGATAAAGGGCGTAGGCGAAGTCTTTTTGAAAAGCTTCCACAGAGTCAGGTATTTCAGTGTGTATGTATCAGTTTCGTAGACCCGTGCGTAGATGCTGCAACGTTGTCAATGTAGTAATATACATTGATATGCAATAAGAAAAAAAAAACAATTTAAAAATTCTTTCTCTACTTTTCTGCCTTTCTCGTACACCGAAGTGTACTGAAAGGCTATATGTTCACTCAAAAAACGAATTTTCGATAGAAGGCTCGGAGGATCAAGTCACATATACCAATCAACTCAGTTCGACGAATTCAGATGATGTCTGTATGTGTGTGTGTATGTATGTCTGTGCGCAAAAAAGTTCACCCACTTTTAAGGCACTTCCCATTTGCCGATTTTTCGGATTATAGCTCGAATCGAACCGGAATTTTACCGCATTGTTTGCTATTGAAAATTGTTTGGATCGGTCAAGGCGTTCCGGAGTTATAACCATTTCAGTGATCCAGACCAGCACCGGTATAGCTGGCCGTACAAACACCGAACCAAGCTCCATCATGCGACACATCAAAATGCGGCGATTTTTGTTACCTTCTGCATCGTTAACGAGTTTTGTGTGGAAATCAAAACTGGAGACCTGAAATTCCACGATGTCGGTCCAAAGTTCAAGATGACAGCCGACAAATTGAGATGACAAATTCAAGATGGCGGCTGTTTAATAGAGTTTTAGGCACTAAACCATGCAATATGGGTATATTTGGTATGGGGATGAAGCAAGGGAAGAAGTCTAGACTCTAAAAAATGGAGACCAGAATATCTAAAATGGCGGTCTAAAATCCAATATGATGGCTCAAAATTTAATTGGTGACTGTTTAATAAAGTTTTAGGCTCTAACACCATGCAATTTAAATGCATATGGTATGGGTAAGATGTCCGGAGTCCAAACATGGTGACCAGAATATTCAGATTGAAGATCGCGGCGATTAAATGTTTTTTTTTCGACTCTAAAATGCACTATGGGTATATTTGGTATAGGGAAGATGTCTGGACTTCTAAAATGGCGACCAGAATATACAAGATGGTGGTCCAAAATCCAAGATGGCCGCTTCATATTCAAGATGGCGGCTGTTTAATGGAGTATTATTCGCTCAAACCAAGCAATATGGGAATATTTTATATAAGAAAGATGTCCGGAGTTCAAAAATGGTGACCAGAATATTCAAGATGGCGATCGAAAATCCAAGATGGCGGCTCAACATTCAAGATGGCGGCTGTTTAATGGAGTTTTTGACTGTAAAACCATTCAACATGGGTATATTTGGTATTGGGAAGATTACTGGAGTCCAAAAATTACGATTAAAATATCCAAGAGGGCGACCAAAATATCTTTGATGGCATCTTAAAATTTAATATGGCGTCTCAATATTTAAGATGGCTGCTCAAAATTCAAGATGGTGGCTTTAATGAAGAATTAGGCTCTAAAACCATCTAAAATGGCGACCCAAAAAACTCAAGATGGCGTCCCAAATTTAAGATTTCGGTTGTTTAATTGAGTTTTGGGCTCTAAAACCATTCAATATGGGCATACCTGGTATGGGAAAGAAGTCTGGAATCCAAAAAACGGCGACCAGAATTTCCAAGATGCCGGACTTAAATCCAAAATGGCAGCTCAAAATTCAAGATTGCGGCTTTTTTTCAAGAGTTTAACCTTCACAGTACCAGGTGCCAACATCAAAAGTTTAAAAATCTGTAACTTTGTCAAATTTCATCCGATTTTGATAAAAATTTTACAGAAAATCACAAATGAGTTGAATTTTAGACATATGCTATGGAACCATAAAAGTTCACCGTTGTTCCGGATTTAGGCCGGAAAAACCTGGGGTACCCTAGGTACCGAAACAGGGACTTTTTGAGAAAAACACTCGAAAACGTGTTGAAATTCGCAACAAATCAATTAATTTTAAATCTTTATTCAAGCACACCTTTACATGCACGGTTCTGCGACAGTAGAACATGTTCCGGTAGGGAACCAAAGGGGACACTTTCTGAATTTCACAGAACCACATCGTTCGACGGCTCAAAATTCACGATTTTTCATGTGGATCTTAATAAACATAGTACCGATGTCCAACAAATGATCTGGCCACTTCCGGATATTCCGGAACCGGTTCCGGTAGGGACCCAAAGCGGACACTTTCTGAATTTCACAGATCCACATCGTTCGACGGCTTAAAGTTCATGATTTTTTATCTAGAATCCAATAGCCATAGTGCCAATGATCAAAAAAAGTTTTGGCCACTTCCGGATATTCCGGAACCGGTTCCGGTAAGAACCAAAAGAGGACACTTTCTGAATTTCAAAGAACAACATCGTTCGACGGTTGAAAATTCATGATTTTTCATCTGGATGCCAATAGACATAGTGCCGATGGCCAAAAATTGATCTAGCCACTTCCTGTATATTCCGGAACCGGTTCCGGTAGGGACCCAAAGGGGACACTTTCTGAGTTTCACAGAACCACATCGTTCGACGGCTCAAAATTCATGATTTTTTATCTGGATGTCAATAGGCATAGTGCTGATGTTCGACAATGGTTCTGGCCACTTCCGGATATTCCGGAACCGGTTCCGGTAGGGACCCAAAGAGGACACTTTCTGAATTTCACAGAACCACATCGTTCGACGGCTCAAATTTCATGATTTTTTTTTATCTAGAAGCCAATAGTCTTGGTTCTGGTCACTTCCAGTTATCCCGGAACGGGTGCCGGTAGGGACCCAAAAGCTACACTTTCTGTATGCCGACTGCGGACAATGGATCTGGCCACTTCCGGATATTCCAGGAACGGTTTCGGTAGGGACCTAATGAGGACACTATCAGAATTTCACGTAAGCCTCTAGTTCGATGTTGTCAAAATTCATGATTTTTGATCTAGTAGCTAATAGTCGTAGAGCCAATGATCAAACATGGTTTTGGCCACTACCGGATGTTCCAGAACCTGTGCCAGTAGGGATCCAAAAGGAACACTTTCAGATTTTACGTAACCTCATCATTCAACGGTTCAAAATACATGATTTCTCATCTGAGTATCAATAGGCATAGCATAGCACGATGGCCAATAATTGATCTGACCCCTTCCGAATATTCCAGAAACTAAGCCAAACTCAAACGAATCTGAAGGGGATTTCCAGCAAGAATACGAAGAGATATTCATAGAAGGAGCTTTAGAGAAATTCTGAAAAAAATCCCTATAAAAATCTCAGCCTGAATTTCTATTGGAATTCATAGTTACAGTAGAGACTGCTGCATGAATCCCATATAAAATATAACATGAACCCAGCCAGAATTTTAAGAGATAAACTCTAAGGCAGACATTCTTGCGATTTTCCAAGCGGAATTGGTGTTGAAATTTTTTGGAAAATGTCTGTAAAAATCACAGAGGGAACTTCCCTAGAAGAAATACTGAAGGCATTCTTAAAGAAATCCTTGAAGAAATGCCAAGGAGATCTCTTGAAGGAATCCATAGAAAAATCTTTTAAAAATCCACTTGACGTGTCTCCATAAATGCCTGATGGGAGATTCTTTATGAGAGTGCTCCTCCAGAGGCTTCTCCAAATAATCCTTTACAAATCCGTACTGTGATTGTAAAATTATTCCTGTGAGTGTTCCCAAAGAATTCCATCAGGTCATCCAAGTGCATTCCACCAGAAATTCCTGAATAAATACCAGCAGCATTCCTGCAGAAATTTGTCATAATGATTTCCGCAAGAATACTTGAGTAGTGTGCGGTAGTTCGGCAGCAGCAAAGCTTCGCGCGCTCGCTTTGCTAGATTTTTGCGATTTGTTTTTCTTCTCTGCGGGGCACCGACGACGGGACGCCAAGCAGTCAGTAGTGTGCGGTAGTTCGGCAGCAGCAAAGTTTCGCGCGCTGGCTTTGCTAGATTTTTGCGATTTTTTTTTCTCTTCTCTCTGCGGGGCTCCGACGACGGGACGAGTGTGCGCGCGCCGTGGTTGAGTCGGTTCCGAATTTTTCGCTTCCCTTCGGCGCTAGTTTCCAGTTGATAATAAATATTTTCTTTCATTTTTTGCATTTACACAAAAGAGTGAAAAATGTTAGTTCGGGTTCGCCGGTCGAGAAAAAAATCCGGGCGCCGACAAGTGAGTCGCGTTCAGTGTATTTCTGTGTGGAATAGACTAAAGGTTTCTGCTCCCTAGTGGAGTGGAGACGCGCGATAGAATTTTCTTTTTGGCTAGTTCTTGCGTCGAAAAGTGGTCGGTTGTTAACGGCGGTTTGTGTATATTGATCCATTGTCAAATCATATCACCAACCATAGGTGACTCCCGGACTGACAATGTACCTTACCCTACTAACAAAAAAATCCTTCCTGAGACAAACGTGGAGATGCAGCGATTCGCGGTCTTTTTAACAACGTTTGTCTTACTAACATTCCCTTCCATCCTCGATGACCGTAAGGACGTGGCCGGCGCCGTTATTGACCTTATTAAAGTTGAGAGCTTTCGACCTGTGTACATTGAGAATAGTAAGCTAGTCCCAAGCCCTATTCATTGGTTCCTTGTGCAATTTCGATTGCTCTGGTCAATCACGGAGTAGCAACTACGAATTGTGCGGTCATCTATGCTCATGCTCATGCTCATGCTCATGATTTCCGCAAGAATACTTAATTATCAAGTGGTTCACTAATCAAGCTAGATTCTAAAATTAAAAAAAAATCTGGATTATACTTATTACAATTTTTTTTTTAATATCTGCAGGAATGGATGCTTTTTTTTTGTAGGAATCCCATCTATAATTACATAGGGAATTACAGCAACAATATCTGGAGGAGCTCTAGTATCGCTCAAGGAATTTGTCCAATATTTCTCATGTGTTTCCAGGGATTTATCAAAGGACTCCACCAGGAAATCTTTTTGGGATTTCTCCATATTGAGATGCAGGCTCTGTTCCACTGAGAGTGTTATTCCAATAAGAAAAAACAACAGAAGTAGGTAAATTTCATCACAAAGAATAACTTAGTAGAACGCATGAAAATTCCTAAAAAAATCCCTAGGAAATGTTATAACTCAAAAATAATAATTTCAAGGGATCATCCACAAAAAACGACACAATTCTGGAAATTGAGCACTCGGTGGCCATATCCAATAACTTCCAAACAGTCTAAAACTGTTGATAATCAGTGTAAGATGGTGGAGGAGTAAATTTTAATGGAAATAGAGTGAATTTAATTGCGAATGTATATGGAAAATACGCTGTGTACCAAAAAAAAACAACCATTTTTATAAGAACCTGGCCCAGTGACCCACCAGAATAAATCCGGCCACAGGGACCATTCCGACGTTCTCTGTTCACTTTCACAAACTAGAAATATGTATGTACGAGTAAACTGTAGAAAATATATTCAAATTCGTTGAGTATTTACTAAAAGTAGTATAAGTTCGTTTGCGCTGACTTAGGTCGATATGGGTTAAAGCCATAAACACATATAAAATATTATCAGCAGTGGCGATTATCTAACCTCCTCAGATGTACCTGTTCTACGAGTACTAATTTTTAAATTTTATGAATAAATGAGCTGTAGTAGGTTTAGATTGATGTAAAATAATGATTTCAATTATTTTCGTTTTGTTATTGATCATAAATTCACCGCAATGACTGATTTCTAAATCGTAGCACAGGTAAAAAGTGAGGTTACGAGACTCCTGATTATCAGTACCTGGTGAAGTTTCAGCATAATCGATACAGTTGAACTACCGAATTATTGAACGATTTGTCATATTTATTGTAAACAAAAATACATTCGCATTATAGGGTTTAAGATTCTTCAAATAAAGGATATTATTTTGGGCACTTTCTGCTATAACTAAGTCGATTTCAAAAATTGCGCTGCGTGGCCATTCTGTGACACATGTGCTGCTTAGGATGACTAATGAATGGAAGAAAAGTCATGCATTTTGAGCTGTTGCACGATGGGGTTACGTAAAATTCTGAAAGTGTCATCTTGGATCCCTAGCGGAACCAATTCCGCAACATCCGGAAGTGGCCAGAACCATTTTTGATCATTGGCTCTGCGACTATCAGCTTCTTGATAAAAAAAAAATCATGAATTTTGATTAAACGAACGAGGGGGTTATTGATAGTGTTCTATTTGGGCTCTTATTGGAATCCCGGAATATTCTGAAGTGCCCAGATCTATTGTCCGCCATTGGCACTATACCTATTAACATCAAGATGAATAATCATGAATTTTGAGCCGTCGAACGATGTGGTTTTGTGAAATACAGAAAATGCCCTCTTTGGATCTCTACCGAAACCGGTTCCGGAATATGCGGAAGTGGTCCGAACCATATTTGATCATTGGCGCTATGACTATTGGTTTCTAGATAAAACATCACGAAGTTTGAGCCGTCGAACGATGTGGCTCTGTGAAACTCAGAAAGTGTCCCCTTTGGTTCTCTACCCGAACCGGTTCTGGAATATCCGGAAGTGGCCAGATCCATTATTAAGGCTAAAATATAAACGACTCATAGAAAATTCATCATTTTCCATACCAAAATCAGAAATTGCCAATAAAGAAGTAAGGGTGGGAGCAATAATAAACTATAAAATTTCCATAAACAAATCAAAAAGTGCATAAATAAATCAAAATTTCCCATAAATAATTGATTTTCGAGCAATAAAAAATATCGGAATTTCCACAAATAATTCAAAAATTTCAATAAATAACTACATTTTTTCCACCAGAAAAGTTTAAATTTTCCATGAATAAATCTGATTTTTCCATAAATAATTCAAAAATTCCCAATTGAAAAACATCAAAAAAGCAATTGAAAATTTAGCAATATATACGAAACAATGTGTAAAGTAAAAGTTTTGGCCGAGCCATGCGGCGAAGCCGCATAGAGGATTGAGGAACTGAGGCGGCAGAAGGCCGCCGAAGTTTCCGAAATCCGACGCGCCTTAACTGCGTCGATTCGGATCTAGGCAATCCACAGATCCAAGAATTTGCCCGGTAGAATGCGAACAGAGATGTTATCCCTTTTTAAAGTCCGACGAGCGTTAGCGAGTTCGGACAGCAAGCGATTGTCTGTTAAATTGCACACATAGTTTTAGTCTTTCTAGCATAATAGTTCTGTGATGTAGTATGTTCGAAATTTTTTGTTGGAAAAAATGTAGTTTTTTATTGCAATTGTTGATTTATTTGTGGAAATTCTGGCATTTTTTATTGCTCGAAAATCAATTATTTATGGGGAGTTTTGATTTATTTATGCGCTTTTTGATTTGTTTATGGAACTTTTATAGTTTATTGTTGCTTCCACCCCTATTTATTTATTGGCAATTTTCAAATTATTTATGGAAAATTTTGAATTTATTATGGGGCGTTTAATTGGCTGCCATTATTAACCATCGGCACTATGCCTATTGACATCCACATGAAAAATCATGAATTTTGAACCGTCGAACAATGTGGTTCTTTGAAATTCAGAAAATGTTCTCTTTGGGTCCCTACCGGAACCGGTCCCGGAACGCCCGGAAGTGGCCAAAACATTTTTCGATCATTGGTACTATGGCTATTGGATTCTAGATAAAAAATCATGAAATTTAAGCCGTCGAACGATGTGGATCTATGAAACTCAGAAAGTGTCCTCTTTGGGTCCCTACCGGAACCGGTTCCGGAATATCCGAAAGTGGCCAGAACCATTGTCAAACATCGGCACTATGCCAATTGACATCCTGATGAAAAATCATGAATTTTGAGCCGTCGAACGATGTGGTTCTGTGAAACTCAGAAAGTGTCCCCTTTGGGTCCCTACCGGAACCGGTTCCGGAATAAACAGGAAGTGGCTAGATCAATTATTGGCCATCGGCACTATGTCTATTGGCATCCAGATGAAAAATCATGAATTTTCAACCGTCGAACGATGTTGTTCTTTGAAATTCAGAAAGTGTCCTCTTTTGGTTCTTACCGGAACCGGTTCCGGAATATCCGGAAGTGCCCAAAACTTTTTTTGATCATTGGCACTATGGCTATTGGATTCTAGATAAAAAATCATGAAATGTAAGCCGTCGAACGATGTGGATCTGTGAAATTCAGGAAGTATCCGCTTTGGGTCCCTACCGGAACCGGTTCCGGAATATCCAGATCCTTTGTTGGACATCGGCACTATGTTTATTGAGATCCACATGAAAAATCATGAATTTGAGCCGTCGAACGATGTGGTTCTGTGAAATTCAGAAAGTGTCTCCTTTGGGTCCCTACCGGAATCAGTTCCGGAATGTCCAGGAAGTGGCCAGATCAATTATTGGCCATCGGCACTATGTCTATTGACAACCAGATGAATAATCATGAATTTTGAACCGTCGAACGATGTTGTTCTTTGAAATTCAGAAAGTGTCCTCTTTTGGTTCTTACCGGAACCGGTTCCGGAATATCCGGAAGTGGCCAAAACTTTTTTTGATCATTGGCACTATGGCTATTGGATTCTAGATAAAAAATCATGAAATTTAAGCCGTCGAACGATGTGGATCTGTGAAATTCAGAAAGTGTCCGCTTTGGGCCCCTACCGGAACCGGTTCCGGAATATCCGGAAGTGGCCAGATCCTTTGTTGGATATCGGCACTATGTTTATTAAGATCCACATGAAAAATCATCAGTTTTGAGCCGTCGAACGATGTGGTTCTGTGAAATTCAGAAAGTGTCCCCTTTGGATCCCTACCGGAACCGGTTCCGGCCTGCTATGCGGCCGGAACATGTTCTACTGTCGCAGAACTGTGCATGTACAGGTGTGCTTGAACAAAGATTCAAAATTAATTGATTTGTTGCGAATTTCAACACGTTTTCGAGTGTTTTCTCAAAAAGTCCCTGTTTCGGTACCTAGGGTACCCCAGGTTTTTCCGGCCTAAATCCGGAACAACGGTGAACTTTTATGGTTCCATAGCATATGTCTAAAATTCAACTCATTTGTGATTTTCTGTAAAATTTTCATCAAAATCGGATGAAATTTGACAAAGTTACAGATTTTTAAACTTTTGATGTTAGCACCTGGTACTGTGAAGGTTAAGGCTCAAATATCCAGAGCCAGAAAAACGATACGATTTCTGGGGCCATGAAATGGGTATCTGTTAAACGTATGAAAGTGCGATATTCATCAATATGTCGCTTGAGTTTTGTAAAAATGGGTTTTCAAAGGCACGAGAAAGCGCCTTCACCGTTAGGTGGATTGATTAGGGTTTTTTTTTTTATTTACTAAATACCAGCTAAATGTTATGTTTCATAGAAACGTTTGTGTTGAAATGCCAACAAAACACATTATTTTTGAGGGATTTGAACCAACGACTTCCCGATCCGTTACACACGAAAAAAATAAAATGTATGCGTAGTCCACAAACCACTTCATCTCTGGAAGAAACATGGAAATCTCTGGAAGAAACATGGAAACAAAGACTCCAGTCCGTGGACTTTTCAACTGGAATGGCAATCGTCGAGAAGAAATTTCATTTACAACCCATAGGAATCTTTGTACAATCATCTGCGTAAGGAATGTTGATGAAAAATATTCGCGAAACTTAATCTGTAGCACCCAGCCGCCCGGGGTTAGATGCAGGGTTGCTCCAACTACCCAAAACGATAACTGCGAACAGCGTCCTGCCCGAATGTCACTTAGTCGGTACATTTGGGCCAGAAGCAATTTACAAGAATTGCTCCTTATTAGAATCGCATTTCCCCACCCTGACTTGTACAAATTGCCACATTTATCTTGATAACGTTTTTTCCGAAGGCACCACCTGCTATCGCTTTTTCGCTGTTTCACGACCACCCAGATGCCACGTGGCATTCTTTCTAATGTGGCCATTCGTTGCCGGGAAACTTCAACTTCAAAAGCATCCCGTAACGGGTCACCATTTGGGGTTAATTTTGAGTGTGTTTTTTATGGCCCATCAAGAGACTGTTCGGTCAGTTTAAAGTTGTCGTCGTCGTAGTCGTAATCTCCGTAATAACTGTCAAGCCCCAGAAGTTCAACCGAAATTGTCCATAAAATGACCGACCGTCAATGTTTTCCACTTGCTGGCCATCACATTGGGTGTTTTCATCTTGGTGCGGAAGATGATTGAGTGATTCATTATCCTGACGCTTGCCAGTAGATACTTTCATTAGAGATTATTGCTTTTACACCCTCTTCAATTTCCACCAAATTCACTTGGCGGCCCGGCCACAGGCTCGGAATAAATGAAGATGAGGCGAAACATTTTGTTTTTCGCGCTTGACGAGGCGCTGCTATGTAGGGATAATGAGGAGATTGAGAAAGCTGGAGGGATGCAGCGATGTGTGGCTGGCAAAAAATAGGACAGCGTTTGACAGAGCAGTTTTATAGCGTCAGTAACCACGGTATGTGGCGACCCTAAGTAAAAAACGCATTTGATGTTGTTAAACCGAATCTTTTTGGAAATTGGAAAAGCCACAACAAACAAATGCACTGCGGTTTATGAGCCATTTTACGAGACGTTTCGGATCAGCTGATCGCTCATTTCATGAATGAAAATTTGACAGGAGGTTGCGCCCAAGCCCGTGAGTGTTAATATCAATATCAACACTGTTGTCGTTTCGTAAAATAGACTATTACTTCGTTGGTCGGTTTGTACACGCAGAAAAATAAGGCTTGCTTAAAACAATAAAAACATGGTTGATTTTCAAACTGATCATTTACTTATTCCAAAGTTATATTTCTTTATTTTTACGTAGAGTTCATCGATCAAAACAACCAATTCCCATCATTCCATATAACGTTGAAAACTTCATTTGTATCAACAAAATGAGGACCACAAACATGGCCCGGAAGCACTCACACATCTTTAAAATTCTTACCCCAACATCGCCACAACGAAGAAACTGTAGCAAATCCATCACTCCGACTTCCAAGTGCAGTTTTGGCCGTGATGGATAACGCGCAGGCACTCAAAACAACATCCACAAAAAGTTCGTCGGTTTCGCCTTTTTGTCTTTTTTTTTTATTCGTTCTCGCTTCCACCTGCAAATAGATTTCCGCGCTGCCGCAGGAGCAGCCATCACCAACACAATCACATTCCGGCTTTGTTAGAGGCAAAAGTGCAGTCGTTTAAAACAATCCGGTTTTTTTTATGTTGAAACTACCAAATCTCTGTTTGTTCTAACAAACTGTCAAAAATTTCGACAAATGAAAATATTTGTATTATCAAACAATGAAACAGTTCAGTTTCAACTAGAAATCAGTTTGTCACAGCAAATTGAAAAATTGTTTGATTTGAACTAGAATTTAATTGTGTTCACAATTTATTTTTCTGCGTTTACTCCTGAAGTTTACATGCACATTAGGGTGTCCCAAAATTGCACATGATCAAAAAGCTTGGGGGCTCACTCTGGAAATGATAGCTTAGGGTGTTAGAAACAAACTTTTGTATGACGGCAACTTTCAGAGGTCGCCCCGTTGAGATTTTTGAAAAATATCCATTTTTCGTAATAAATATTGTGGTGATATCCTGCGGAGATCATAGTAGGTACCGTAAACCGGGGTCAAATTGATCTCCGGGTTGAAATTGATCAGTCGTTTTTCCGTTAGATGAAGTATCTTTTAAATAGTTTCCTCACATATATCATTAAGCATAGGATTCCTACATCACAATACTTGGAAGTAAACTATGTAAAAAGTGCTTGATCTAACTGAAAAACGTCTGATCAATTTCAACCCAGAGATCAATTTGACCCCGGTTTACGGTACTGATGTTGGAAGTCACTTGGAGCACCAGAGCTGTCATGAGAGGAAGTATTAGAGTATCGGTGTTGAAGTCTCGAAGTCCTGAATCAAGAGTTCTATCTACATGGAGGTAACTACCATTTTATATAAGTGAATATTGAACCCCGACACCCCTAAACTCCACAAATATCATACAGTTTTTTTTACCGTACAAAAATTGGCAATACCCACCATTTTAATATTTTTGCAGCTTGATATAGATTCAAACAACTTGGAAAAAATAATTATCTACATGTTTTGCAGGTATCTTTTTATACTAAATTGATGAATTTACTAAAATTTGGCATTTTTTTGCTTTATTATGGGTTTTACTCATCATAAAAAGTATCTCAACCTAATGCACATTAAATTTCAAGACGTGAAATAAAATTCGTTGAACAAGAGTTTCAGTTTCTTGCTATGGTGACATTGACAAACTAAAAAAAAAGCATTAAGGCGAAACTGGAAGTATTTCCTCAATTTTTGGTTTTTTTATTTTTTTATTAAATAACGAAGCAATATTTTCCAAATCGCTTTTCGTACTAATGTAGAGTATGGATCAAGGTATCTTTTGATTTTTTTGGTGATGGAAAATGTTTTTGGTTTTTGCAGAAACCATTTTTGACATAATTTCACAAAAAAATGGTTTTTGCAAAAACGAAAAACTTTTTCCACTACATAAAAAAAACCCTAATTAATCCACCTAGCGGTGATGGCGCCTTTCTCGTGCCTTCGAAACCCCATTTCAATAAAACTCAAGCGAAATGTTGATGTATATCGCACTTTCATACAATTAACAGAAATCCATTTCATGATACCAGAAATCATATCGTTTATCTGACTTTTAATGTTTGAGCCTCAAACCCTTAAGAAAAAGACGCTATCTTGAGTTTGAAGCCGCCATTTAGGATTTAAGAATGCCATCTTGGATGTTTTGGTCGCCATTTTTAGCGTCCAGGCATCTTCCCTACGAAAAATATACTTCATTAAACAGCCGCCATCATGAATTTGAAGCCGCCATCTTGGATTTCGGACCAACACCTTGGATATTATAGTCGTAATTTTATGGAATCCAGACATCATTCCCATACCAAGTATACCAATAATGCATTGTTTCAGGACCCTAAAACTCCATTAAACAGCCGCGATTTTGAATTCAGAATCGCCATCTTAAATTTTAGATCGCCATCTTGGATAACCTGATCGCCATTTTGGACTCTGGAAGTCTTCACCATACCAAATATACCATTATTGCACGGTTTCAGAGCCTAAAACTTCATTAAACAGCCGTTTGAACCTAAATCTCCATCAAACAGCCGCCATATTGAAACTGAAACCACCATCTTGGATTTTAGATCGCCATCTTTAACATTCTGGTCGTCCTTTTTTGAATCCGGACATGTTCCCCATACCAAATATACCCATATTGCATGGTTTTAGAGCCTTAAATTTCTTTAAACAGACGCCATCTTGAAATTAAAGCCACCATTTTGGATTTCAGACCGTCATCTTGGATATTCTAGTCACCATTTTAGAAGTCAGACATCTTCCCCATATCAAATATTCCCATATAGCATGCTTTAAGTGCCTAAATATCTATTAAACAGCCGCCATCTTGAATTTTGAGCCGCCACCTTGAACATTTGGCTGCCATCTGGAACTTTTGGCCGACATCGTGGAGCGTCTGGTCTCCAGTGTTGATTTCCGTCTCGTCGAACTCGTCAACCATGCTGAAGGTTACAAAAATCGCCGCAGTTTGATATATAGCATGATGGGGCTAGTTCAGTTTTATATACGGCTAGTTCTACCGGTGCTGGTCCGGATCACTGAAATGGTTATAACTCTGGAACGCCTTGGCCGATCTGGACCATTTTTGATAGCAAACAATTCCGGTTCGATTCAAGCTATAATCCGAAAAAACGGCCAATGGGAAGTGCCTTAAAAGTGAGTGAACTTATTTTGTGCACATACATACATACATATATACACACACATACAGACGTAATCTCAATTCGTTGAACTGAGTTGATTGGTATATGCGACTTGATCCTCTGAGCCTTTTTCCGAAAAATCGTTTTTTGAGTGAACATATAGTTTTTTTTTGTACACTAAGTGTACGAGAAAAGCAAAACACTACTTTCGAGTTTTTTGCTTTAGTTATCTAACTAAATCAATAGATTAAAAGATCTTTTTTTGTAGCAAATTTATTAATCTTTCAAATGCGATAAGTTTGACCATTTTCAAGTTATAGCCAGTTTGAGACAAGATAAGTCAAAAACATGTAAAGTTCAATTACTACGTAACGGTTGAGATTTGACCATATGCGTAAAACATTTTTTTCACCGGTCTGAACCTGTTTGCTTGCTAACGTTCATAAGGTTATCAAAAAATCCTAGCTTTGCTGTGTCGCATACATAGGTTCAGTTAAATTTTATATTTAGCCGCTTTCGGAGGGACACCCGGAACTGGTTACGACACTACCGGCTATCCCTAATGTGGTCCTAACCTATTTCTTTGATAACCAGTCATCAGGTTATCAGAAAAGCCGTTACTTGTTGTATCGCATGCATGGGTTTGGTACTCTTTTATATTTGGCCACATCCGGTGGGACATCCGGAACCGATTCCGGAACACTACCGGTTCAGATATGGTCTGATATTGTTTTCCTGCTAACCGTTCATCGGGTTATCGAAAATGCCGCTGTTTGATGTGTCGCATGCATGGGTTCCCAAGTAACCAAAAGTTCCGCTTCCCATGACAAAATGCACTTTCAGGTTCCGCGAAGTTCAGATAAAGTTCCGAATGGAACTTTCTGGCTGCTTAAGAGCCTTACTGGAACTTCGGTCACAAGTTCCGGCAAGGCTCATTGTTAGCCTCTTAAGCAGCCAGAAAGTTCCATTCGGAACTTTATCTGAACTTCTCTGAACTTTAAAGCTGCTTAAGATGCTACTCTGAACTTTGTCGGAACTTTCAAGTTCATAGAAGTTCAGTTCGGTAGCATTGTGTTTTAATGAAGATTAAATTTATTTCTTTTATAGAAAATAACCTTTTTAAGCATACACGAATAAAAGACAAATACGAATTTATCAAATCAATGAATACTAGGCTTGATGAAAAAAAAAATTGCCGCCCATCGGATTCGAACCGGTAGTCGCTGCGTGAGAACCCTACACTCTACCACAGTATTACAGTTGCGATTGAGTGAACAGTAACTAAAGTCTGACTTGAATCGATTTTCTGTCGGTAGCTAGTTTTGCACATTTGTACAGTAGTGAAGTTAGCTTGACTTTGTCAAGTGTCTTGAGCAGCGCAGCGGTAAGTCAGCAGGCTATCACGCAGGAGGATCCAGTTCAAATCTACATAGCAGCGACATGTGTGAAAATATAATTATCAGAAGCAATTTCCAGACATGAATCACAAACTTTTAAGGAGGGTTGTGATTCTGGAAAACACATTTTTGTTTCTGCATGAATTTTGTCAAAGTTTTGTCAGAACCTGCTTAGAAGGCTATCCAGCGTGCTTGTGTGAACTTTCAAGTTCCAAAGCTGCTTAGAAGGCTAATGAGCAACCTCGAACAAGCTGCTTAGCTTATGAAGTACCCTTTTATCTGAACTTTTGGTTACTTGGGTTTGGTACTCTTTTATATTTGGCCACTTTCGGTGGAACATCCGGAACCGGTTCCGGAAACTATTGGTTTAGATGTGGTCTGATACTGTTTTCCTGCTTACCGTTCATCAGATAATCGTAAATGTCGTGGTTTGATGTGTCGCATACATGAGTTATGCTCAATTTGATATTTGGCCACTTCCGGCAGGAAACCCAGAACCGGTTCCAGAACATTACCGGTTCAGATATGGTCTGAGACTATTTTCTTGCTTACCGTTCATCAGACAATCGTAAATGCCGTGGTTTGATGGGTCGCATGCATGGGTTTGGTGCATTTTCATGTCTGGCCCCTTCCAGGGGTACCGATCCGGAACACCTAAATGGCCATAACTCCGGAACGGCTGGACCGATCCGAACCATTTTCAATAGGAAACAATGGGACCAGATTCCGCGTCGAATGAGCCGTTGATCGTTAAAATCGGTTGATATTTACTATCTAAAAGTGAGGTGACCTTTTTTTGTACACATACACACACATACATACACACACACACACATACACACACACAGACATCATCTCAACTCGTCGAGCTGAGTCGATTTGTATATGAAACTTGCCTCTCCGGGGGCTCTATCAAAATTTCATTTTTGGAGTGAACATATAGCCTTTCGGTACACCTTGGTGTACGAGAAAGGCAAAAACGAAGATACCTTGATCCATACTCTACATGTGTACGAAAAGCAATTTTGAAAATATTGCTTCGTTATTTAATAAAAAATCAAAAACCAAAAAAATGAGGAAATGCTTCCAGTTTTGCCTTAAGTTCAAAAGAAGACAAATATGTACAATTGATAAAACAGCAAGCGAAAGTGATGTTGAAAAAACAACATTTCCGGCTACGGGGCCGTCAAAGTTTATAAGATTGTGGAAGTCTATTACTCGCTGAATACGAGCACAGAGAACAGACATCCATGCCCAGTTTCAGAACTGTGTAAGGAATTTAATGGTCATTTGAAATGACAACACAACTGGCAACGCTATCGCAAAATTACAATGCTGTTGTCAGTGGTGAATATGAAACTTAGCTAGATATGTATACTCTACTCACCAATAATTGTGGCAAAATGCAGTTTGGCGGCGCTTAAAATTTTCAACTTCTTGTACATCTTTCGAGTGGAAATTTATTCTAGCTTGGATGTCTGTTCTCTGTGATACGAGCTTAATGGTCGGAAATAATCCTATCTAGAACTTCCCATGGCTTCATGCAGAAGGAGCGATAAAACGTTGTCTGGTGCTGCGTTGTCCCGTGGTGACAGAATCTATTTCACAGTAGTTGATAGAATTGATCCAGGTTCATGATCGTAATATATGTTGACCGTACTAAAAATTTGTTATATAACTCAAAGAAAGCAACTGCTAAAGTGGCGTTATTTTATCAAATAAAAAGTTAAAATCAAACTAGTATATAAATCAACCAAGTTTACTAGTCATGTAAATCACACTATTACTGGAAAAACTGTGACAACGAAAAGCACAATGAGTAGATAAAATTGAGACTCTGAATGCTCTTTCTTTGAAGATAATGATGACGATGAAGCTGACTTCTAAATCTTCCATATAACAGCCAAACGTCCAACAGGGTGCCGCCAAGAAACGCGAGCCGAACGCTCTTGCCAATATATATTCCGGAAGTGGAGGATAAATTCATTTTGTTTGCCGGCGCACACTGTTGCGGATGGCCCAAAAACGTGATCGAAATTGTTTTGACCATGAAAACATGATTTTTGATGTTTGGTGTCTTCGGCAAAGTTTTTCTATAAAATAAGCCCTAATTTATGGAAACATCAGTTTTGTGATCAATCCCCCTAAAAGTGAGAAACGATTTCTATCTTTTTTATATGTAACCCAAAAAAATATGTTTGTTCAGAGAACTTGTAGACAATTTTACTAGAAATAACTTTGCCGAACATACAAAATTTCTATCTTTTGATTTGTATGTACATTTGAGGCGTTTTTTATGCAGCTCCCCTAAAAATCAGTTTTTTGCTTATAACTTTTTCTATGCATTTTTCACAATTTCCAAATGTTCTAGCAAATGTTTTGCCTTATGAAAACGCGTAACTTTCTCGAAGAAAGTATATATCTATCTCTCATATGTATCATGTTATTGAAAATTTTACTTTCAAAAATGCTCATGTTTGACATGCCCATTTGTTAACTTTCGCACGTTTTCGCAGACCAGGATTTCCACATTTGAAAATATGGAACGAGTTTTATCTATTGCAAATATATCCAGGTTTAGCCTGATTTCGCCTGTATATTAAAATTCACACACTAGAAATGACTATCATTATAAAATGTGTCATTGTAAAATGATCAACATATCAAAAATTGTACTCAGTGCTTTTCTTACTTGATTTTATCACATGAACACGCAAAACCGTTTTTACAGAATCACTTGGAACTGCATCAGATGACTTTCCCATAAAATTAAGGTTTTTTTTCAGATAAACAGTGGTTCTCAAAGTAGTACGATAAGTCTCTTCCACAAAATAAACGATATTGTTAAATGCTCTTGATAATGCTCATTAAATTGTTCGTGTTCATGTACACTTTGCCAAAATGTTAATTTTCAGAAGGTTTAAATAACAGTAACTGATGTTTCGATTAAAATTGATTTTTATTTCTTTACTGAAAAAATAAAACTTATCTGTTAATATTAACACATATCATTGATTACTGTCATCATTAAATGTATTGCTTCCAGTTACTGTATATATGTTTTTTTTTCTGTCCGAGGAAGCATAAGAGTCACGAAACAAAGACATCATGAATTACAGAGAGGATCATACACGTAAGTTTTTAAGAATGCAAACTAACACAGATCTCTTACATCGACTGCTTGAAACATCTGATCCCATAATAAGGAATATTGGACTATTTCCGAAAAAAAAAACTAATACATCATAAGCGCAGGCTGCGAAAAACCTTTTGCTCTAAACATATGACGAGATAGTAACTGGAAGCAATGTAATTAGCGATGACGTTAATCAATGATATGTGTTAATAATATCAGATAAGTTATATTTTTCAAGTAAACAAAATGAAATCCAATTTAAATCGAATCATTAGATGCTGTTATTTAAACTTTCTGAAAATTAACATTTCTGCAAAGTGTACATGAACACGAAAAATTTTATGAGCATTATCAAGAGCATTTAACAATAACGTTTATTGTGTGGAAGAAACTTATCGTACTACTTTGAGAACCACTGTTTATCTGAAAAAAAAAACTTAAATTTTATGGAAAAGTCATCTGATGCAGTTCCAAGTGATTCTGTAGAAACGGTTTTGCGTGTTCATGTGAGAAAAGAACTAAGTACATTTTTTGATATGTTGATCATTTTACAATGACACATTTTATAATGATAGTCATTCCTAGTATGTGAATTTTAATATACAGGCGAAATCAGGCTAAAACTGGCTATATTTGCAATAGGTAAAACTCGTTCCATATTTTCAAATGTGGAAATCCTGGTCTGCGAAAACGTGCGAAAGTTAACAAATGGGCATGTCGAACATATGCATTTTTGAAAGTAAAATTTTCAATAACATGATAAATATGAGAGATAGATATATACTTTCTTCGAGAAAGTTACGCGTTTTAATAAGGCAAAACATTTGCTAAAATATTTGGAAATTGTGAAAAATGCATGGAAAAAGTTATAAGCAAAAAACTGATTTTTAGGGGTGCTTCATAAAAAACGCCTCAAATGTACATACAAATCAAAAGATAGAAATTTTGTATGTTCGGCAAAGTTATTTCTAGTAAAATTGTCTACAACTTCTCTGAACAAACATATTTTTTTGGTTTACGAATAAAAAAGATAGAAATCGTTTCTCACTTTTAGGGGGATTGATCACAAAACTGATGTTTCCATAAATTAGGGCTTATTTTATAGAAAAACTTTGCCGAAGACACCAAAGATCAAAAATCATGTTTTCATGGTCAAAACAATTTCGATCACGTTTTTGGGCCATCCGCAACAGTGTGCGGCGGAAGCAAATCCAATCGATGGAAGGCACCCGGAGTTACCGCGCCGTCAAAATATAAACGAAGGTTTCGTAGTTGGGGAATAAGCTGCATCGGAAAGGCTTCTTTGGTCGCCAATTTGGCATCGTCATCGCATGGTGGGGAAGCAGACAGAGTTTCGGATTTTTTCTATTGTTATGCTCTGAAAATGGAAAGAATCTTTACTTTGTTTGAGATTCGCAAAAAGCTGCAGGACGCGAAGCCTGTTGATTTTTGAACTGATGGGTAAGTTCATAGAAGGGCCCATAGAGCCACAGTTGGTTGGCGTTGGTAGTCGTCATGACCGCATGCTCAGGGTGTGGGTTCGATGCCCGATCGGTCCTGGAAATTTTCATAGTTGAAATTTCCTTGACATCCTTAATTTAAATCTTTTCATGTTCGACAAAGTTGTGATTAACCCTTCCATTACCAACGCCGAGTTTTCGATATGAGACCAATTTTGTTTTCAGATTTAAGTGAACTGGAATGATAGAAAAATATGTCTGAAAGTCAATCCCGGTTAGGCGCTGTCCATAAACTACGTAGACTTTTTTCGGCCATCTCAGACCCCCCCCCTCCCCCCTCGTAGACTTTTGTTCATACAAAATTTTCGAAATTTGTATGGAGCGTAGACTTTGGCCAGACCCCCCCGTCCCCCCTAAGAGTCTACGTAGTTTATGGACAGGCCCTTACTAAGTACCTTGGAACCAGTTTTACGGATGTTCCGGGGAACCTGTTCCGGGGTCAATTTTTGAATATGTTTCAATACCATCATGCGACACCTCAAACTTCGTGATGTTTCAAGATACATAATTCTGAGCTGTTTTTGTGCTATCCGAAATACTTCTGGCCATTTTGGAATCGATATGCGGATTTCACGGGAATCGATTCTGGTGGTTCCGGGGACCATTTTTCGAAGATAAACAAACACCATCATGCGACATATCAAACTTCATGATTTTGAAAGTTGTAGCATATTGTCACGATGGTTAGTCACTTAGAATACATTTCAGCATTTTTTAATTATTTTAACAATTTCCAGAAATCCAATTCCGAAGCCAAGTTTTGAAAATAGTCCAATATTCTCATGCTGCATTTCAAATATCGCGGTTTTCGAAATGCACCATTCAGTGCTAGTTTTACGTTGCTTGAAATACTTATGGCCATTTGGAATCCGATATACGGATTTCCCGGGAAACCGGTTCTGGTGGTTCCCGGATCATTTTTTGCGAATCTTCCAAGAATTCATCTAGGAATACCTCTATCGATTCTTCCAGGGATTCTCCAAGGTTTCTCTTTATGGGTTCATCGAGATACTTCTTCAATGAACTTTCTTGGGATTTCTCCAGGAAGTCCTGAAGGAGTTTCACTAGTAATTACAGAGATTCCTCCAGCTATCCCTCCTAGGATTTCCCTAGAAACTGCTGTTGGGATTCCTTCAGGAACTCCTAGTGGGATTTTTCCACAAGTTCATCCGGTGATATTCCCAGGAATTCCTTCAGAGGTTTTATCCAGGGATTCCTCGAGAAACTCTTCATGCTTTCCTTTGAGAAATCGATCAACTATTGTTGAGATTTTTTCAGCAATTCCTATTCAGCAATTCTAACTGTCGTACCTTCAAAAATTCTACTAGGGATTGCTCTGGAGTTTTCTTCTAAAAGTTTTGCTGGAATTCTTTCTGGCATTCTTCCTAGTATTTTTCCGGAAATCCCTTCGGTGATTCTTCCAGAGATTTCTTCAAGGATTTATCCAGGATTTATTCCTCCTGAGATTTCATCCAGGGGTTCTTCCAGAAATTTGTGATGGGATTTCTCCAGAAACTGATACTGGTCTTTCTCAATATATTCCTCTGATGATTCCTCCAGGAATTCCTTCAGAGATTTTATCCAAGAATTCCTCCAGTAATTTCTCATGGGATTGCTCCAGGAGCTCCTCGTGGCCTTCCTCCAGGTATTTCAACTGGGATTATTCAAGCCGTTCCTCCTGCAGTTCTTCCATCTATTCTTGCTATAGGACTCCTCAAGATATGTATACTGCGGTACACACATACCTCAGAAATACTACTAAGGATTCTTCTGGAGCTTTCTCCTGGCTTTCTTGCTGCGACCGTCCAGGAAGTCTTCCTGAGATTTTATTCAAAGATTCCTCCAGAAATTCCTCCTGAAATTCCTGCAGAAACACATCTTGGCCTTCTTTCGAAAATTTAATAAGTAACTGCTCCTGTGGTTTCTTCGTCAATTCTTCCTCCAGAAATTTTAACTATAATACCTCCAGGAATTCTCGTAGTACCTTATTCATATAGGAATTTATCCTGGTATTCTAGCTAGAATTCTACCGGGATATCTTCCTGAGATCCCTTCAGAAATCTCTTCCGCGATTTCTTCATAGCCTTCTCTATGCATTCTTCCAGAATACCTCTACCGGTTCTTTCTGGGACTTCTCTGAGTATCCCTCAATGTATTCTTTCAAGAAAGTTCTCTTTGGATTCTCCCAGGCATTTCTGATGGGGTTTATCTAGAAATGCCTGTACAGTTTCCTCCAGTACTTCCTCCCAGGATTTCTGCTAAATTTTCCACATTGATACATCCTAGAATGCTGCTAAGAATTCCTTCAAAGACTTTTCCTATGATTCTTCAGGAGGAATGGTAGAACCACAGTTGCAATTACTTGAGGGATCCCTGCTGGAATTTCTGGATTAAATCTCTGACGATGTTCCTCGAGGAATCACCGGAGAAACTTCTGCAATAATCCCAAAAAAAAAAATGTCTTGAATGAAACCACCAAGAATTCTTGAAGGAATTTCTTGAGAAGTTTGTAGAACTCTGAAGGTAGCATAGACGAAATGTTTAGGAAATCTTAGTATGGTTCTGCTGGAGGAATCATTACAGGATTTTTTGGAGAAACTACATCATGAATTCCGAGAGAATCATAAGAGAAATTGCTTGAATAAATACCTGGAGGAGTACCTACAGTTCTCTTCGGAAAAATCGGTAGAAGTATTCTGGAGGACTCCATAGACAGAGCCCCTGATGGAATCGTAGGCGACATTTCTGGATGAATCTCAGTAAGATTTTCCAAGAATATTGCTGCAATTACACCAGCAGAAATCCCTAGATGAATCCCATGAAGTATGCCTGGAAATACCCCAGTTGGAATTTCTTGAGGGGTCCCAATAGGAATTGCTTGAAGAATCCCAGCTGGAATACCTGAAAAAATACTAATATGAGTTCCTGGAGAAATTTCATCGGAAATTTCCTGGAAGCACGCCTGGATGAAATCTCTGGAGGAAAGTCCTGGATGTCCTGGAAGTCCTGGAAGAATCCCCGCAGAACTGTTAGAAGAAAACTCTAGAGCAATCCCTAGTAGAATTCCTGCAGTTAGAATTTCTGAAAGAAATGCTGAAAAAATGCAACAATGGTTGCTCGAATTCTCAAAGAAAGGCAAATAGGAGCTCCTGGAGGAATCCCATGAGGAATTTCTCGAGAAACCCCTGGATAAAACCTCTGAAGGAATTCCTGGAAAATCACTGAACGAACTTATAGCAAAATCACAGAAAAATTGTCTTGAATAATCCCACTAGGGGTTCCCGAACGAGTCCCAATAGCAATTTCTAGAGAAATCCTAGAAGAGACTGCTGGTGAAATTACTAGTGAAATCCCATCAGGACTTCCTGGAGGAATCCTAAGTGAGTTTCATTGAAGAAGTATCTCGATGAACCCATAAGGGAGCATCCATTAAGTACGTCACGCTAAAATAAGGGTCCCAAATGGCTCAAATGTATTGTAAGTGACCAACCATAGTGATAATATGCTATAACTTCCAAAATCATGAAGTTTGATATGTCGCATGATGGTGTTTATTCATCTTCGAAAAATGGTTCCGGAACTACCGGAATCGATTCCCGTGAAATCTGCATATCGGTTCCAAAATGGCCAGAAGTATTTCGGATAACACAAAAACAGCTCAGAATGATGTATCTTGAAAAATCACGAAGTTTGAGGTGTCGCATGATGGTATTGAAACATATTCAAAAATTGACCCCGACACCGGTTAACCGGAACATCCGTAAAACTAGTTCCAAGGTACTTAGTAACCGGGATTGACTTTTAGACATATTTTTCTATCATTCCAGTTCCAGTTCACCATAAAACCCACTCTTGCTACTGTCCAGCAAACTTTTTCACGACTTTTTCCAAGTGATCACTTTTCCGCGTTTAGAAACAGATTAAAAAGAGCCGTTTACCCATTTCACCATAATCGAATGACCACATTTCCTTGCCCGATTAGCAACGAGTGGGAAAAATGGCAATTCCCAGCGCCGTCATTAATCCACGATAGCCAGCCGCCATCAGCCAGCTATTTAGCTGGAGGCGACCATGGAAAGTCCCTGTCAACGAGTCCGCTGTCATTGGTCATTATTGTCTTCTCGGGCGATTAGGACGATTAGGACAAGCCATTGGCGGTTTTGCTCGTGGCCGTGCAGAGCGGTGGGATATTTGGAGGATTTGGTCAGTTGAACCGTGTCGTGTTTCAATTTGCTAAGCACCATAATCTAATTGGGTGAGCATTTGTGGCATTTTTAACTGCAAAAGGGTGGCGAGGGAGTTTGGCGAGGAAAGAATTAGGTTAGAATTTTACCTTGAAAAGGTATGCTTTATCGCTTCTCCAGATTTTTTTTATAGATATTTGATAGATTCCTCCTTGACGATGAAAGGCGAAGGTTATAGAAAATATTAGACGAAAAAATGTAGCAAAGGGGAAAGGGGATCTTAAACCCTTGAAGATACAGACGATATATTTGAATCATCCCTTCTACTTCTTCCTCTTCTTCTTGGCGTAATATCCCCAGGGACAAAGCCTGCTTCTTAGCTTAGTATTTTATGAGAACTTCCACAGTTATTAACGGAGAGCTTTCCCTGTCAATGACCACCCGGATAAAAACTAACCTTAGGGTGGTGAAAACCTTTCCTGCACCATACAGTGTATCAGCTACAATAATGTGTATTGTAATGAAATGGTTCGCCAAAAGCTTTGCACATTGTAGCTACTATACATTTACATTCAATTTTTATGTAGCAATATATTATACTGTTTTTCTTACGTTTGAATCATTCACTTTTCCGAAACATTATTTTCCGTGCATTTTTAATTATTTATTCAGTTTTAGATTTTTTACTGTGCTTTGTTTTGTTCATGTTTGTGACTTTTTTGAAGCAAAGGAAAGGAAAGAAAAAAAGTGAATAAGATGAAACATCAATTTAAAGTCAATAAAATGTTTAAAAAAGTAGTAAACCAGATGTCTTAAGAACTGCAGATCCAAGAGATATAGCGGGCTACAGTGTATCAAACAATTGTCCGTACAGCAATTTTTTGGTCAAAACAATTTTTCATTCAAATGTTTATAACTTTTTTATACGTCAATCAAAAACGCTGAAATTTTGATCAATCATACACACTTAATTTTGATTACCGAGTTCGGTAATTTTTTGACGAGATTAAAACTGCTGAGCACCGAACTCGTTCAGCAAAAATGCATTGTTTACCTTTTCCATACGATTTTGACAGTTGTTTTACTGAGCCTCAGTAAAATCGATTACCGAAACTACCGAGATCGTACTGCTGTTATAATCTCGTCAAAAAAGTACCGAACAGGCAATTCAGAAATAAGTGTGTAGACCATATATTGAAGCTTCATTGGTAAAATTTTGAGCTAGATCGAATAAGTTTTCTGGAAGTTATAGAACTTTTACTAAAACTTATAAGATTTTTGAACACATTTTTAAAACATTATATCTCAACATGTACTCGATGAAACTTTCTCAATATCTTTTGTTTTACAGCTTATACCTTAGGCTTTCATATGCAGCTTCGTTTGAAGTTTTATATTCACTACAAAAAATATGAAAAATCTGTATATGTTCCGAGTATTATTTGGAGTTTTATCATATTTTGATCAATAAAAGTGCCAAGTGTTTTCAACTTTTTTAAACTCTCTTAATGTAATATTTTTATACAGGACCTACAAAACCACATATGAAGAGTAGGTCCTATGCGTTTTTCGATCAGGTAATGCACTTTTATTGGTGGAAAACGTTTGGCGAATTATATGTGCAAAATATGGTAACTTTTTAAATATCGTCAACTACATAAGCACATTTTTCATATTTTTTGTAGTGAATATAAAACTTCAAACGTAGCTGCATATGAAAGCCTTAGGTATCAGCTGTAACACAAAAAATGTTGAAAAAGTTTCATCGAGTACATATTGAGATATAATGTTTTGAAAATGTGTTCAAGAATCTTATAAGTTTTACTAAAAGTTCTATAACTTTCAGAAAACTTATTCGTTCTAGCTCAAAATTTTACCAATGAAGCTTCAATATATGGTTTATGATTGGTCAAAATTTCAGCGTTTTTGAATGACGTATAAAAAAGTTATAAACATTTGAATGAAAAAATATTTTGATAAAAAATTTGCTGTACGGACAATTGTTTGATACACTGTACGTATGTAGAGTGCGATGAGAGGAATACAATTGACGAACTTTAATTTTGACGTAGAGCCATCTTTAACATATGGACTGGACTGAACACTGAAAGAACTTCTAATATAGGTTCGTCTGCGGGTTCGCTTTTTAACCTAACTTATACTTGAATCGAACTTGACAGTTTCCTCATGCGTTGTTATGTATTGCAAGCTTTAGTCAAACTGGAGCCTCAGCCTCAATATTGCAATAACAGTTAAGCACGCTGTAATGATACTTATGTACCTCGTCACCCACTTCATGCAAATACATTAGTGCAATAACACTTAGCGCGCTCGGCATAGTTCCATCATGCCGCTCAAAGTGTTGCCATAAATAATGCTTTGTTTGCAACACCCAGTTATCTGGCTGGTGGGGCATGGGAGCCTATGCTTCAACTGTTAATGCAATCAGAGACTACTCAGACTTAGACGAGGGCGATCCTATATATGAAGGGTTATCCAAGACGCTCTGGGGAATTCCCAAAACGCAATCTTATAATGCAAGTAAGCCTAAGATGCCATTAACAGGAGGAAAATGACAAGATAATATAACATTATATGGTTTATGTAATGTAAAACAATACAACATAACAAAAGAGAACCATTCCAAAACCATGATTAAATTTGTAATCAGTAGTGAAATTACAATTAACCATTATGTGTCCGATAAACTTTTAGCTTTTTTCTAAACCGTGTATTTTAAAGGGGTGCTGGGTACCCGGGTATCCTGTCGGCCACATAAGGGTTAAAAACAATATATTTACGGTACATTTTATTGTTTGAAACCATACATGTACCATAGAATGTACGGTATATTGAAACCCACGTATCAGTATTTGGAACAATTCATTTACAATAAAATGTATGGTTTTGCAAAAAAAATATATATGGAGAAAAATATTTTTTTTATATTGTTACGATACTTAACAACCCGTATAGTATATTGTAAAAACTTATTGTTTTTGTAATTTTATTTTTACAGTGGTGTCTATTGTAAAAATATGGTTCTAAATAGTACTGTTACAATACAACGTTCGGTTTTTCAACTGTATTTTTTATTCGGGCATTTCGTGTGTGTATATTGTGTGGCAGGCACGAAGATCAGTAGGTCGGCTCAAGAGGCATGTTCTCCGTTTGGGAAATTTGTGCCATCACGAAGATATTCTCTGTCCAAGGATGTCAAGAAAATTTCTTTTACGAAAAGTTCCTGAACGGACCAGAAAACGAACAAGTCATCCCCACCTTGGCTCTGCTGGATACCCACGCCTTCTAAGTCTATGGAATTGCACACCGAATTATATACAACACGATTGTGAACAGCTGCACAAAATATTCTATTGATTATTTGGGAAGAAGAACTACACGGATTGAACGGATTGAAGCAGGATGATGCGCTGTCGAAAATATGTTGTTCAATATTGCTCTTCATGGAGCCATCAGCAGACCTAGGTATTGCAGACGATATCTGTACCATCAGAATTGACCTTCGCACCGTGTAAGATACATTCGTGCCTTTTAAAAGAGAGACAGCAATAATTGGTATTGCAATCAAAATGCAATGAAAAGTGAGAAATACGGAAACAATTTGTCTACCTTGGAACTCTAGTGACGTGTGACACTGATGTTACCCGTCAGATGATAGGACATCTTGCAGTTACGAATAGGACTTCCTACGGACCCCGTACCCAACCAGTTGAACTCCCGCAGTCCACAGATATAGACGAAATCCGTGTTATATAAGATACTGATCCTTCCGCGGTTGCTCTCTCCAGTCAGTCACGGGTAATGGACATTAAAGAAAATCGATCGGAGATCGTTTGAGGTCTTTGGACGTAAGGACACGCATACAAAACTTGTCGGTAAAGAAGAAAACGTCGCACAAACTGCTTGGCATTAGTACATAAAGAGGTGAACATTGTCAAGTCAATTGCTTTGGGCTAGCCACGTTGCACGAATGCTGGAAGGTCGACATGCGAAGAATATATTCAGTAGAGCACTACGTAGAGGCAGTCGAATCCATGGCTGGCGTAATTAAAATTACGTTATTCAATAGGGAAACGTATCGTGACCTAAAAACTACCAACAAAAAGAAAATGTTTGCAACAGAAACAACTGCTCAAAAAATTAGTACAAATCTGCACTGACAGCGAGGTAATTAATATTCGTCATTTTTCACCGAGTTGCTCGGTCGGTGAGTGAGCCATGGGTACCATTTTGAATGACTTTTAATAAATAGTCATCATGAGCGCGGTAAAGCCTAATGCCTTGCTACAGTCTACCCAACCGCAAGCAACCCGGGAAACTGAGCCTTCCTGAACCGTTAACCTGGAATTGTCCGGTTGAGACTAAAAACCGTGGCGGATCCTTTCAAACGACGTTCTTTTGTATTTTTCCGCGGCACCATCATCGTCGTCGTCGTCGTTGTCCGTTGAACGTCACTTATAGCAAGGTACCCATCATCGTGTATCCAACTACAACCTAGTCAGAGATGGCAAGAAAAAAAAGCAGCGGATGGGATGTCAGAACCCGTTGACGTGTGGGTTGACTAAGGAAACTGAAACTGAATAAAATTTCCAGACGGAATACCACGCGGGTCAGGGAGCATTAGCGAGGGTCGGTTTTCACTTCGCTGCCCGCCAGGCTGGTTGGAGCTCATCTGCCCTGGTAAGCACAACAGAATGGCAGGGAAAATAATTAAATGAAAAGGCTCCCTACTCGGTGTGATAGAAGCGAATGGGAGGCAGAAACTTTCCTGAATAGCTTTAATTGGGCATGGTACAGTGGAGTGCTGGAGCGTTTCAAATGAACTACTTTTTTTTGTAAACCTACAGAAACGGGTTTACTCTGGCTAAAAAAAGAAACACGATGTTAAGGAAAATCAGTTGGAATTTAAGTTTACTATATTGGGAGTCATTTATATTATACCATGAACTAAAGACGAAGCGAAAATCGAGCATCTAGGACCTTGCTGAGGGTATCCTGGTTTGATTCCCAGCCGGTTCAACACTTTTTTTTGCACCGAAATAATCTCGACTTTCTTGGGTATAGCATTTTTGAACTCGGTAAGCTGATGATCGTTTTAGGTGTAGAATCCTGCCTTGAATTCAAAAACGCGAAGGAAAAAAAATACAGTAGAGCGGAATTTTTTTCGACTTTCCAGACGTAATCAATGCTCCGATTGAGCTGATTTTTTTTATTGTAACTCGGCTACATAAGATATATCAAATGAACGTTGAGAAAGAATTTTTAAATTGTTTTTTTTTTCTTATTGAAAAAGTATATTTCTTCATATATTTTGGAAATTTCGCTAAAATTTAAGGAGGTCGTCCCTTAAACTAACCAATATCTTGAATTTCATCTACCTGACGCAAAACCTGCATTCAGAAGATCGAAAGGTATTATATTCAGCTTTTAATTTATAGAAAAAGTTTAACATTAGTTGAACAAAACGCAAGATATTTGAATTTTAGTAAATTCCATGTTCTAGAAAATTGTATAACTCGATATTGAGCTAAAACTTAAAAACCATTCTATTTGATTTTTTTTGGAACACGGTTTCGAAATCAGCAATTAGTTGTGCTAAAAAAACTTTGGTCGTTGACAGAAGTTCACGACTTTCATTTTATTTTGTAAACTAGTGTAATTGTTCTTGCACCTCGCCCAATGCATCATGACCAGTATGGTTTCCATGACTAATCTATAAATTAGCTTTCATATCATGTTACAACACTGCCATTGCCTTAAAATAATAAAACTGATTATTTGTCCCTCGAATTCTATTTACATCTAGTCCACGTCTATTTCGGGTACAACATGAATTTAGTTCCCAAAATGAAAATCCACGCACACATTTGCCTGCATCGTCCGTGGGACGAAGACAACTGTTTGTTTACAATTTACCAGCGGGAAAAATACATCAAATTCAATTATTGAGCAGCTTTTGTTGCATTTTGCATCACTGAAACCTAACTTTGAAGTGCCACAGAGTTTTGTGGGGTGTGAATTGAAGGTCAGTTCAATAAGTGAAACTGGCGAAGTGAAAATTGAACGGTGATGAAAGACAATCCGGCTATCTGCTGCTTTGGTGCGGTTGCCTTCGTCATACACAGCACGAGAAAACAATGTGTAGTCGTAAGAGGAATGAAATTGAAACGTAAAATTTTGCGTAATTATTCGATTTCCGGTGCAGTAGCGGTTGGTTATTGATAGTCTACATCTGCAAGGTAAAGTGGAATATCTTTAATTATTGGCTATTTTCCATCTGATATGACGGAAACTAGCGATTATGGCGAAGTTAATTTCTAACCTATCGTCAACGTCCGTACAACTTAACTGTTTTTTTTAAACCCATGCAGGAGTGTACGAAAAGCAGTCGACTCATTTTTAAGAGTGATTCGGGAGCGATTGATTCAGCTTCCCCATCTCCATATCAAGGCACGGTAAAGGCTGGGTATGCTGCGCAATTCAGATCCTATTGTGATCCACTAGCCTCTGCCCAGCAACTGCTATCCCTACCTCCATGCGGTACCGGCCGGAAACTATGAGCAACCTTAGGGAAGATCGAATAACCAACCCCGGTGGGAACTTTGGTCGTAGGCTGACAGGGAAGGGGGGGGGGGGGTTTGCTTCGGCAAACCTGAGTGTCTGTTCTCCAGGAGGAGCGGCTCACAACAGCGTCTGATCCCCATGTGAGGGGCGGCTGATTTACGTCCGAGTGCCAGGGAAGGACTCTAAGCTCAACTGTGCACTATGGTCCTCCGGAAAGTAGGGGATTGATGTCAGGCCCTACGAGCCTGCCGTAAAAAACTATTGTAGCGGAAAATCAGCAACAGAATAATACGAACCGAGACCAACGGCAACGACCCCAGCGAACAAAAAGGACTTGCGATTGGAAACTCGGTACGTGGAACTACCGATCTCTCAACTTCATTGGGAGCACCCGCATACTCGCCGATCTACTGAAGGACCGCAGGTTCGGCATCGTAGCACTGCAGGAGGTGTGTTGGACAGGATCCATGGTGCGAACGTTTAGAGGTAATCATACCATCTACCAGAGCACATACGCCACATACCAGAACATACGCGAGCTGGGAACAGCTTTCATCGTGATGGGTGATATGCAGAGGCGCGTGATCGGTTGGTGGCCGATCGACGAAAGAATGTGCAGGTTGAGGATCAAGGGCCGATTCTTCAACTTCAGCATAATAAACGTACACAGCCCACACTCCGGAAGCACTGATGATGACAAGGACGCATTTTACGCGCAGCTCGAACGTGAGTGCGATCGCTGCCCAAGCCACGACGTCAAGATCATCATAGGTGATTTGAACGCTCAGGTAGGCCAGGAGGAGGAATTCAGACCAACGATTGGTAAGTTCAGCGCCCACCAGCAGACGAACGAAAACGGCCTACGACTCATTGATTTCGCCGCCTCCAAAAATATGGCCATACGTAGCACCTTTTTTCCAACACAGTCTCCCTTATCGTTACGCCTGGAGATCACCACAGCAGACGGAATCCCAAATTGACCACGTTCTGATTGACGGACGGCACTTCTCCGACATTATCGACGTCATGACCTATCGTGGCGCCAACATCGACTCCGACCACTATTTGGTGAAGGTCAAACTGCGCCCAAAACTCTCCGCCATCAACAATGTACGGTACCGGCGACCGCCACGGTACAACCTAGAGCGCCTGAAACAACCGTATGTCGCCTCAGCATACGCGTAGAATCTCGAGGCCGCGTTGTCAGACGAGGCGAGCTCGATGAGGCCCCTCAAGAGGACTGCTGGAGTACAATGAAAGCAGCCTTCAACGACGCAGCCGAGAGCACCATCGGGTACGTGGAACGGAATCGACGGAACGAATGGTTCGACGAAGAGTGCAAAAAAACGGTTTTGGAGGAGAAGAACGCAGCGAGGGCGGTAATGCTGCAGCAAGGGACTCGACAGAACGTGGAACGTTACAAACAGAAGCGGAAACAGCAGACCCGCCTCTTTCGGGAGAAAAAGCGCCGCCTGGAAGAAGCGGAGTGTGAAGAAATGGAACTGTTGTGCCGTTCCCAAGAAACACGGAAGTTCAGAAACTCAACGCATCCCGCAACGGCTTCGTGCCGCGAGCCGAAATATGCAGGGATAAAGACGGAGGCCTCTTGACGGACGGACGTGTGGTGATCGAAAGGTGGAAGCAGCACTTCGATCAGCACCTGAACGGCGTGGAGAACGTAGGAACGGGAGCCCACGGCAACGGAAGGAACGACGACGCCAGTGCAGCGGAGGACGGAAATGAACCAGCTCCCACGCTGAGGGAAGTTAAGGATGCCATTCACCAGCTCAAAACCAACAAAGCAGCTGGTAAGGATGGTATCGCAGCTGAACTCATCAAGATGGGCCCAGAAAAGTTGGCCACCTGTCTGCATCGGCTGATAGTCAGGATCTGGGAAACCGAACAGCTACCGGAGGAGTGGAAGGAAGGGGTAATGCGCCCCATTCACAAGAAAGGCGACCATTTGGAATGTGAGAACTTCAGGGCGATCACTATTTTGAATGCTGCCTACAAAGTGCTATCCCAGATCATCTTCCGTCGTCTGTCACCTAAAACAAATGAGTTCGTGAGAAGTTATCAAGCCGGCTTCATCGACGGCCGGTCGACAACGGACCAGATCTTTACCGTACGGCAAATCCTCCAGAAATGCCGTGAATACCAGGTCCCAACGCACCACCTGTTCATCGACTTCAAAGCGGCATACGATAGTATCGACCGCGCAGAGCTATGGAGAATCATGAACGAAAACGGCTTTCCTGGGAAGCTGACTAGACTGATTAAAGCAACGATGGACGGTGTGCAAAACTGCGTAAGGGTCTCGGGTGAACTATACATTCAATCGAATCTCGCCGGGGACTGAGACAAGGTGATGGACTCTCATGCCTACTCTTTAACATCGCTCTGGAAGGTGAAATGCGACGAACCGGGCTCAACAGCCGGGAGACAATTTTCACGAAATTCGGTCAATTTGTGTGCTTTGCGGAGGACATGGACATTATTGTCAGATCATTTGGAACGGTGGCAGAGCCACCTGAAACGCAAAGCAGCAAAGGTCGGACTGGTGGTGAATGCCTCAAAAACAAAGTACATGCTGGTAGGCGGAACCGAACACGACCGGACCCGTCCGGGTTACGATAGACGGGGATACTTTCGGCTGACAACAACGTGAGCCGTGAAATTCGGAGGCGCATCATCAGCGCAAGTCAGGCTGCAGAAGAAACAGCGGTCGAAAAAGATTCACCCACGCACCAAATGCACCATGTACAAAACGCTAGTAAGACCGGTGATCCTCTACGGGCACGAGACATGGACCATGCTCGAGGAGAACCTACAAGCACTCGGAGTTTTCGAGCGACGCGTGCTAAGGACGATTTTCGGCGGTGTGCAGGAGAACGGTGTGTGACGGAGACGGATGAACCACGAGCTCGCTGCACTTTACGGCGAACCTAGCATCCAGAAGGTGGCCAAAGCCGGAAGGATACGGTGGGCAGGGCATGTTGCAAGAATGCCGAACAACAACCCGGCAAAGCTAGTGTTTGCAACTGATCCGGTTGGCACAAGAAGGCGTGGAGCGCAGAGAGCACGATCGGCGAACCAGGTGGAGCGTGACCTGGTGAGCACCGGGCGCGACCGAGGATGGAGAGCGGCAGCCACAAACCGAGGTTTGTGGCGTACTATTGTTGTTTATGTCTTGGCTTAATTGTGATGTTGAACAAATAAATGTATGTATGTTACTGGTACCGGGTTGGCATACGCCAAAATAATTACCAAAAGTAGTTTTGGCTCCTTTTCAACATGTTTCCTGTGAAGTATGGAAATTAAGCTATCATGTGACAAATTGAAAAAATCGTAGGTTTACTTCTTGTTTTTGTAAAACCGGTTTATCTTATTCTTAAGGTTTATCTTAGGTGATGCCATGACTGGTACAGGCACCCTATCTACTGTGTGAAGATGTTGGACTTAATAAATGAAAGAAATGAATCATGCTTAAAAGATGGACCTGGTGGTCTAGTGGCTACCGCTTCTGATTCGTATGCAGAAGGTCATGGGTTCAATCCTACTTTGTATCTTTCTATCCACTTCCACTCTCTCTCTCGCTCTTCTCTACATATACAACTCATGTATATTCATATGTTCATAGCCATCGCTAGAACCAGAAACGAATTGGAAAAAAGTCGTTTCCCTCCCTTCCAATTTCCACTCACAGCACAGTGTAATAACGCCTACAGGTTATGCAACCAAAGCGTGCTGTGCCGCTTGACCTTATTCACCTCATTCACCACACAATCTATCACCTTGCGAACACTATAAATAACCCCATATCCATGGATCGCATCACCGACCCAACGGTGACTCCCAGATCTCCTATCCTTTCCGTCTAACAAATACCCCAGTCCGTGCTGGATGTGGGGATGCAGAGGTGATCTCGGTCTTTAGTAGCAACAACCAGCACACTCTAACATTCCTTTCCCTTCCCAACTGACTATAAGGACGTGGCCGGCGCCGGTATTGACCCAAAAATGTATGAGCTGCTAGAATTGCACTTTGAGAATAAGTGGAGTGTCCCAGCCCTTATTCATTTGGATCTCAGTGCAATTGGTACCAGCTCAGATCAATAACGGAGTAGCAACCATTGACATGTATAGTCAGATTTGATCGTTTTGATCGAAAGAAATGAATCATGCTTAAAAGGCTTGTTAGTCATCAGAAAGTCATTATTAATTGTCAATTTTTCAACTGGGTTTCGCTTTGCAAAACTCATTCACACTGTTTAACTAGCAGAACTTTTCGTTTCAATGAAAATAATCTCCTTAGTTCGCTTCAGCTGTAGCGTGCAATTCCGTTTGAGCATTTCCGTCTTCAACTTCTTACATTGATTGGACGAGCAAACGTCTTCATTACCTCTATCTTTACCTTACTCCCATCGTTGAAGCCCTCAGTCCAGAGGGGAGCCCAATCAAAGTCGTTGCCGAAGAAAAGTTCTGACCCAAACAGATAAAGTTATAATTGCGTCCATTCACGGTCGGAATGCTAAGAAGGATAAGAAGACACGAAGCAGACGTTCCTCTGCCTGCGCAGGTTTCAGCCGTGCTAAAAGTTTGCTACTTGTCATTTCCCACGGTACGTTGGATACTGGATTGTCAAGCAGGGTCAGTCATTCGTCGTCGTTCGCGCGCCGGTAATTACCCCTACCGCAGCTCAGCAGCAACAGCACAGTAAGTCGCTAATGACGAGCAGCAGATTGCTTCAATTTGCTTACCAGCGACTTGGGCGACTTGACAAAAAGTTTCCTCCTGGATTTCACGACTGATTTCCTTACCAATTTCCAGCCGGAGCGCTGCTAAACTTGAGGTAGGGTGGCGGAAACGAATAAAGCAATTTGGGATTTGCTCGGTTGCACGTAAAAATGAATTAAATTAAGTCGTTACGCCGCCGCCAGTAACCAGCCGTCCCGCGGTTCCAGGTTCTGGGATAGCTTTATGGATGGCGAATGCATTTGTCATCCTCCGCGTCCTGTTGAATGGAGGCGAGCCGCTCTTTGTCAGGTTGGGATTAATTTATGGCACTGTGGCAGTAGAATGGTTGCCCCATGTGTGCTCTGCTAGTTTACCGTGTAGGCCACCTAATAGGTACGTTTCTAGGGTGGACCCAAAACACTGTTCGCATTGGGTTGTATGAATAAAAGCGGCGAGCTTTACTTCTGGGGATTTTTTTTTTATTACCGTACGGGTTTGGGCCGAATGGTCTCAGATTTTCATGAAACTTTTTCCACAGGCAGGGCTCATGAATATATGAATAAAACTTTAAAAAAAAATAAGAAAAATTTAGAGTCACCTATTTTTTCAAAAAACTCGAGTGGTTTTTTTTGTTTTCCCCTGACTACTTACTTTGAAAAATCATAGCTCAAGAACAAAGCATCGTAGAAACAAAGTTTTTTTAGAAAATGAAAGCAAATTTTCTCAGAAATCAAAAAAAAAAGGCAGGAAAAAGTTTTCCACCAAAATTTTCCATTGCTGAGAAAATTTATAAAGAAAAACCGGAAAAACTATGCCCGAACTCAAGTAAAAAAAAAATTATGAGGAGGTGATTTTATGTATAAGCTTTGCTCGCAGAAATTTTTGGAATGCACTTTTTTTCGTTCCTGAGTTATGGCCAATTTTGGGAAAAATGACCAGGCTTACATGGTCATTTTTCACAAAATTGGCCATAACTCAAGAGAGAAAAAAAGTTCATTCCAAAAACTTAGGAGATCAAAGCATGTAAAATCAGCTTCTCAAAAATATTTTTTTGAAAATTTCTTGCGAATTCGGGCATAGTTTTTCCGACTATGTTCCGGAATGTTAAATATATGGATTCGACTAAAACTTCATTTTTGAGAATTGGCTTCTTTAGTGGTGTTGAGATAATTCCATATTCGGAATCTGCATGCCAAACTGAGCCAAAATCCATTTTTTTTATAAATTTTGGTGCCTAGGAACCTACTTAAAAATCCGTTTGAAGTTTGTATGGGAGCCATTTGTTGAAGCACCCCTCGTCGCATTTTGTACTGGGTGGAGTTGTCAAGCAGTTGCCCAACTGTCAAAAGGTGATTTTATAAAAGCTCTTTGAAATTGGATTTAGGTTTCAAAATAAAGTTCTAAAAATCTGAAAAAATCAAAGTGGCTCAGAAAAAGGTGCTCTTTCGTATAAAATTTAAAAAAAAATCAATACATTTAGCAAAATTTTAACCCCTAATTGAAATGCTTAGACAATCGAATCGATATGATGGATCTCTGAATATCACGGTTCTTTTTGGCTTTGTCAATTTGTTTGAGAATGTTATGGTGATTCATTTGGCTATTGATTCGACAATTATTTGGTAATTCCTTTGGTAAGTTTAAGGGAATTTCCTTAGTAGTTCAATTTGAATTTGTTCAAAAATCTCTAGGAATTACTTTGGAAATTAAACAGCAATTTTTCTAAACAATTCCCACTACTTTATTCGGAAATTTCTTCGGCTTTGAGAAAAGCTTTGGGAATTTCTTCAGCAAATTCTTGGAAAATTCCTTCACAATCTCTTTGTAAATTCTTTCGGCAGATTCCTCACGCAGATTATTTGAAAAATCCATCAATACTTTTATTCTTCAAAAATTACATAGGAAACTTTTTTTTTGAAATTCTTCGAAGTCCCTAGGTAAGTATTTAAATAACGGATTTATTTTCATTGTTTCTCGTCATAGTCTTTGAGAATTGCTTCGAAATATTTTTTTGTGAATTCCCTCGGCAATTCATTTAGAAATATCTCGAGATTTTTTTTTGGAAATTCAGAAATTCACTATTGGCATCGTTGAAGAAATTTGCAAAGATATTATCAAAGAACAACCGAAGTAATTTGAAAATTATATTCTAGAGCCAATTTCCAAAAAAAAATCTCAAACGAATTACCGAACAGTTATCGAAGGCTTTTTGCAGAGAAATTCCCTAAAGACTTGCTGAAGCAAATTCCGAAGAGACTTTGAAAAACCCATCACGAAAAAAATCTTTAAAAACTTGCCGATAGAACAACCCTCAAAAGAAATTGCTATTATCCAAAAAAAAAAATAATAATAAAATAAAAATACCGAATGAATTTGCAAAGTAATTATTGAAGAAGTTTCCAAACTTTTCTCAAATTTCCCAATAAATTTTCAAAGCAATTGCTGGCGAAATTTCTTAAGAAATTTACGAAGAAAGTTTCAAAGGAATTGCCAAAAAAACGCAATAGCAAAAAGACTGCCGCAAAACAACTAAGAATCCATTAATGAAGAATTCCTGGTGAAATTGTCTATAGAATTCTCTTGTGGCAAATTAACATTTTTTTTAGTCAAATAGACTAGAATAGGTTCTTTGAATCATCATGGAACCAGAATAAAACGTTTGTGGCTTTATGGCCATTCTAGAATCCTCTGCAAGGTTGATTAGTCATCATAATTTTACCTGGGGACTAATTGAGTGAATTTGTAAAATAATTATTCAAGGTATTTGCAAATGAGTTGTCGAAACATTTCTCAAATAAATTGATGAAATAATTCCGAATGGAAATTATAAATTATAAAATAAAAATAGTTATAAAAATACCAAAGAAAAACAATAGAGAAAAATCTGGAGAAATTCCTATGGAAATGCCGAAAAAAAAAAATAAACAAGGATATTTGCCCAGAGCCATTGCCGAAATAATTTTCCAAGGCAGCCTTTCTCAAACTTGTTCACTGACGCGTGTATTTCTAAAGGGGGCTGATGGTTCGTGACCCATAGCTTGAGGTAGGCGGTCCCAAGGTATGGCAAAGAAATTCTCAGTAGATTTGCTGGAAAAATTTAAATGAAAAATTCCAAAAAATACTCATGTTAAAGAAATTGGAAAAGCCTGAGTTATTCCTGAAATGATTGGTGAATTTACTTCCTAAGCAATTACCGAAAGATTTGCCGACGAATTTTCTAAATATTTGTCAAATAAACTTCTAAAGAAATCATTTAAGCCGTTACTAAAGAAATTCCCGCAAAAGTTACCAGAGTAATTATCGTTATTATTATGCAAACTGATTATTATGCAAACTGAAGGGAATATGAAAGAATTGCCGAAGGTATTCCAAAACAAACAGTCATTGTCGTCATAATTTTTTTTGATAAATATCGCTTGGGGATTTGGACTGGAATAAATCCCAAATAATTTGCCTTGCAATTGGAAAAGGAATTCCCAAATACATTTCCAAGAAAATTTAACAAAAAATTACCGAAATTCTAAGGGATTTTTAAAGAAATTGTCAACTAGAGGAACAAATAGCCGAAGGAGTGCTCAAGAAGTTATGAAACGTGCGATTTATTACAATTGTTTGAATTCGGGATTTTTTTTTATGATCGTACAAATTGGTACGAAGGCTCCCAGAACTCAATGATTTTTTTTTCTGAGGTAGGGTTCACCTATATTTGAACAGAAACTAAATTAAAAAAATCAGGGTCGCTTAATTTTCCGGAAAACTCTAGTGGAAAACAAACATTTTCCACAGACATCACCTACTTTGAAAAATTATCATTAACAAATGTTCTCAGCAACCGAAAAAAAAACAATATGAGTTTCCACAAAATTTTCCACAGTTGAGGAAAATCGGTTGGAAAAATCGGAAAAACTATTTAGGAAGTCCGGAAAAATTCTCAAAAAAATATTTTTAGAAGGAAATTACATAAACTATACTCTGTGTTAAGGCGTGGTTTTTCTCCGTTCCTGAGTTATTACCAATTTTGTGGAATTTGTCCAGATGTGCATTATGAGCCGTTTTCTTTGAAAAAATATAACTTAAGAACGAAGCATCGTAGATACAATGTTTTTGTGACATTTTTTTTCAAAAAATTTTCCACTGTAAAGGAAAATTGGTTGGAAAAGTCGGATTTTTTTGGTAATTCTGGAAAAATACCCGCTTAGAAAATTACTATTCATGGCATCGTTCATGTTATACGATGTCCATTAGTGCAATGATAACTATACAAATAGTACCCAAGTAACCACGATGCTGAAGTCTTATTGCATGCAGATATACGATGTATTTTTTTTACATTTTTTGAAGGGGGGGGGGAGACAAGAAATTAAAAATAAATTTTGTTACCAGCCTAAAGGTTTAAAATAAAATGATTAAGGTTGATAAACTGCAGTCATTTAGAATTTTTGAAGAATCATTGTACTATTTTTTTTGTTATCCTACAAATTGGGCCGAAGGGTCTCAGATTTTCATGAAACTTTTTCCACATGCAAGGCTCATGAATATATGAACAAAAACAAAAATGAGAAAATTCAGGGTCGCCTATTTTCCCGGAAACTTAGGTGGATTTTTTTTTGTTTTCCCCTGACACTACTTACTTTTGTTAATCTTAACTCAAGAACGAAGCATCATAGAAAGACTTTTTTTAGAAAATGAAAGCAAATTTTCTCAGAAATCCAAAAAAATGTGAACTGGAATAAGTTATTCACAAAATATACCACAGTTGAGAAAATTCGTAAAGAAAAGCCGGAAAAACAGTGCCCGAACTCGTGGAAAATTTTCAAAAAAAAAAAAATTCAGAAGGTAATTTCATAAGCTTTGATCGCTGAAATTTTTGGAATGCACTTTTTGTTCTTTCCTGAGTTATGGTAAATTTTGTGAAAAATGACCATGTACGCATATATTATATCGAAGACTACTTTATCAAGAAGACATGGAACTCTGTTATTTTCCCATACTTATGGCAAGCGTCACTGACGGCATCGCCGCCTGCTGAGTTAAGGTGGTATCTTTATTCAAAAGTGTAAGAGTGTATTCGTGCGAGTATGAAAACTTACACACACTATCATAAATACTTCCACCTAAATCCGTGGTGGCGCTGCTAACAGTGACTCTCGGTTTTCAGAAGTGCTGCAAGTCTTCTTAACCCTAAAAGGGATACCTGGGGTCCATTGGACCCCAGGCGCCTTTCAGAGCTCGTCTTTGATGGGACACACTCAGCGAGGTGACGAAACTTAGGCCATGAAGGTATATCTTTTAGGGTTAAAAAAGTGATCTTCGAAAAATGACCATATATTTTTTACATAATTGGCCATAACTCAGGAACGAAAAAAAAGTGCATTCCAAAATTTCAGCGATCCAAGCTTATAAAATAACCTTCTTAAAAATATTTTTTTGATTTTTTTCCGCGAGTTCGGGCATAGTTTTGCCGGCTTTTCTTTATGAATTTTCTTAACGATGGATATTTTTGTGGAAAACTTTTTCCACTTCATATTTTTTATTTGGATTCCAGAGAAAATTTACTATCATTTTTATTAGAAAACTTTGTTCCTACAATGCTTTGTTCTTGAGTTATGATTTGTCAAAGAAAAGGCTTATATGACACATTTGGACATTTTTCAACAAAATAGGCCATAACTCAAAAACGAAATAAGTACATTCCAAAAATTTCAGCGATTAAAGCTTATGAAATAACCTTTTCCCTTGGTTTGGGCCGAAACGTTGGAAGCTATTAAGTAATTCCGAATAAAACCAATTTTGACCGGAAATAGCCAATAACAGAGGGACAATTTGTAAAACCCCTGGTCGCAATCCAAATATTTTTTGAAAATTTTCCACGAGTTCGAGCATTGTTTTTCCGGCTTTTCTTTACGAATTTTCTCAACTGTGGACAATTTTGTGGAAAACTTTTTCCAGTTCATATTTTTTGGGATTTCTGAGAAAATTTGCTTTCATTTTTTTATTTTTTTATTTCTTTTATTTTAATTCTTTCTATGATGTTTCGTTTTTGAGTTATGATTTTTAAAAGTAAGTAGTGTCAGGAGAAAACAAAAAAAAAATCTAATATTTTTTGTTCATATATCCTTGAACCCTGCTTGTGGAAAAAGTTCCTTGAAAATCTGAGACCCTTCGGCCCAAACCCGTACGGTTATAATAAAAAAAAACCATAATTAATCCACCTAGCGGTGATGGCGCCTTCCTCGAGCCTTCGAAAACACATTTCAACAAAGCTCAAGTGACATGTAGATGAATATCGCACTTTCATACGTTAAACAAAAATCCGTTACATGGCACCAGAAATCATATCGTTTATGCAGCTTTAATGTTTGCGCCTATATGTCTTAAGGACATATATGAGCGAATCCAAAGATGGCCGTTACAATGGCTGCCTTGCAAATACCGAAAGCACGGATCTCGTCATCTAAACAACAAACAGAGCTGAAAAAGCAATGAGTAGCATTGCTCACTCGTGATAAACATTAAGTGGCATTTTCGTTTCGGGCGTTTTGTGAATGACGAGATTGGTGCTCTCAAAAATGCACCTGGAGGCTCTCCCATTTCACCATAACAAAAATCCGCTATCTTGAACTTTGAGCCGCAATTTTGGATTTAAGTCCGTCATCTTGACTATTCTGGGTTTATTTTTAGACTCCACATGAGGGGCCCAGATTCAAAGGGGTGTAAGTGGTCATTTTGTCGATTTTGAGCTGAGCATATCATGAAATTCTTCAGATTTCAAGCTTTCAGGAACTTTTTTAAGATTGTTTCTACGATGGTTGGAAAAATTACAATAAATCAGAGAAAATAGGGTTGATTTTGGTGCTCCATACATTTTGTATGGGATGAAAAATTGGTCAAAAACTTTAAACCTCATTTTCTCGAAAGTGGGTTTCTGTCACTTACACCCCTTTGCTTCTAATCCCCTCACATTTCTTCCCCATACCAGATATTCCCATATTACATGGTTTTAGAGCCCAGAACTCCATTGAACAGCCACCATTTGGTCTCAATTTTTTGGAGTCCACAATTCGTCCCTATATCAAATAAACTTATATGACACGGATTTAGAGCTTAAAACGCCATTTTACAACCACCATCTAGAATTTGGAGCCGTCATCTTGGTGTTTGGGCCGCCATTTTGCATATTGCGGTCGCCATTTTCGACTCCAGACAACTTCCCTATACCAAATATACCCATATTACATGCAGTTAGGGTCTAAAACTGCTTTAAACAGCCACCGACTTGAATTTGGAGCCGCCATTTTGGATTTTAGATCGCCTTCTTCGAAATTGTGGTCGCTATTTTTGGACTCCTGATTTCTTCCTTATACCAAATATATCAATTTTTCATAGTTTTAGGGCCTAAAACTCCATCAAACAGCCTCCTTTTGATTTGAAGCTGCCATTTTGAATTTTAAACCGCTTTCTTGGATATTAAGGTTGCCATTTTTGGACTCCGGACATTTTCCTCATACAAAATATACCCTTCTTGCATGGTTTCAGGGCCTAAAACTCCGTTATACAGCCGCCATCTTGAATTTAGAGCCGCCATTTTGTATTTTAGACCGCTATCTTGGATATGCAGGTTGCCATTTTTGGACTCCGGACCGGACACCTTCTCCATACAAATTATAACCATATTGCATGGTTTTAGAGTCAAAAACTGCACTTTACAACCACCATCTTGAATTTGGAGCCGCCATCTTGGATATTCAGGTCACCATTTTTTTACTCCGGACATCTTGCCCATACAAAATATACTCTTATTGCATGGTTTTAGAGCCAAAAACTCCACTAAACAGCTCTTCCTCTTCTTGGCGTAACGTCCTCACTGGGACAAAGCCTGCTTCTCAGCTTAGTGTTCAATGAGCACTTCCACAGTTTTAACTGAGAGCTTCCTCTGCCAATGACCATTTTGCATGTGTATATCGTGTGGCAGGCACGAAGATACTCTATGCCCAAGGAAGTCAAGGAAATTTCCTTTACGAAAAGATCCTGGACCGACCGGGAATCGAACCCGTCACCCTCAGCATGGTCATGCTGAATACCCGTGCGTTTACCGCCTCGGCTATATGGGCCCTCAAAACAGCCTCCATCTTGAATTTGAAGCCGCCAGCTTGAATGTTCATGTCGCCATTTTTGGACACCGGACATCTACTCCATACAAAATATACCCTTATTGCATGGTTTAGGGTCTAAAACTCCGTTATACCGCCGCCATATTGAATTTGGAGCCGCCATCTTGAATTTTAGACCACCATCTTGGATACTCAGATCGCCATTTATGGTCTCCAGACATCTTCCCCATACAAAACATACCCATATTGCATGGTTTTAAGACCTAAAACTCCATTAAACAGCCGCCATCTTGAATTGGAGGCGCCATCTTGGATTTTAGACCGCCATCTTGGATATTATGGTCGCCATTATTGGACTCCAAACATCTTCCCCATACAAAATATACCCTTACTGCATGGTTTAGGGCTTAAAACTCCATTATACAGCCTCCATCTTGAATTTGGAGCCCCCATTTTGGATTTTAGACCGCCATCTTGAATTTTGAACCGACATCGTAGAATTTTCGGCCTCCTGTGGTAATATCCGCACAAAATTTATCAACCATGCTGAAGGTTACAAAAATCGCCGCAGTTTTATGTGTCGCATGATGGGGCTCGGTCGGGGACCTGGTTCAGTTTTATATGTGGCCAGTTCTACCGGTGCTGGTCCGGATCACTCAAATGGCCATAAATCCGGAACGCCTTGACCGATCCAGACCATTTTTAATAGCAAACAATGCAGTAAAATTCCGGTTCGATTCGAGCTATAATCTGAAAAATCGGCCAATGGGAAGTGCCTTAAAAGTGAGTGGCCTTTTTGTACACAGACATACATACACACATACATACACACATACGCACATACAGACATCATCTCAATTCGTCGATCTGAGTTGATTGGTATATGTGACTTGACCCTCCGAGCCTTTTATCGAAAATTCGTTTTTTGAGTGATCATATAGCCTTTCAGTACACTTTGATGTACGAGAAAGGCAAAAATGACCTACTTACATTGAAACCTACATGAATAATTTTACTTATTAGAATTTCCCATAAGTGCAGCGACATAAATAACATTTTCGACAGAATCCGCGAAAATCCACAGGGCACAGTGTTCGAAATCGACGATTTTGCGATCAAAATTAAATAACTTTTTTTAGGTTGGTTCTTGAGAATTGGCGTGTTCTACAAAGTTTTTCTGCATGCTAAAAGGCGTCTTTTGATAAAATGTAATAAATGAATAATCCCCCTAGAAGTGAGATAAAAATTTTATTTTTTCGAAATATTTTTTTAGAGGTTTGACGTCCTCGGCAAAGTTGTAGCCCATAATAAGAGAACAAAAATCGTAGAACTTGTCAAAGCTCTATCTCTTACGGTTTTCGAGATATGGAGCGTTTTGTGCGAAGTACCCCTAAAACTAGTTTTTTCAGTGTAGCTTACACAGATAAAATCCTACAGTTTTGTGACCTTCTACAAACCTGTTCAGGACGTCAAAATACACATTTCTTCCGAAGATGTCAATTCATTATATCTTAAAACAAAAAAGTTATAGGCAAATTTGTCATATTTTAAGGTGTACTTTCACCTTGAGTAACTATTTCCGGCGCAAAATGGCGCAGATGGCTCAATCGGTAGTTGAAAGATTAGACTTTTTACTATCACTTGGGGGTGGAAACCCTCGTGGGCAATAGTGGGAAAGGTGGTTTAAATACATGACAAAAACTAATTATTTTGCCTATAATACAAGAAAAATAAATTTAAAAAAAAATAATTAAGGAGCCCACAGTAATTTTTACTGCACTGTGTTTCTTCCGCCAATATTTTACAACGTTTTTACAAAAAACAGTGAGTTTTTATCACTAAAAATTGAAACATAAGGACAAAATATTGTTCCTGAGAGTTATAACTAAAGCTAGTTCTAAATAAAAGTATTGAATTTCTTCAAACTTATGACAACATATCTATGCCCAAACGAATGACTACCTACTCTCTACCCAATAGTCATACAATTGAATGGCTACGGTGGTAAGAATATCAAATGCGTTTTGATAAATACCTTTGCAGTTCTTATTAAGGTAGTTGTGATTTTACATTCTTCAATACATATTTTGACGATTTTCTGGTGAAAATAAAGTAGATCTTTTTATATCGAATGATCAATTTGATAAAAAAAATATTTTCAACTCGATTTTTGTGAAAAGTACTGTTAAAAATATGAAATATACTTCAATCAGCTCATGATGCAGACGATGGGACGTCAAAACATGTAATTGGTTAACGTCAAAAGATTAAAAATAATATTTGAAATAAAAAAAACCATCGCATTATTTCTCACACCCTGTATTTTATTGATTTATATCTGATATATTTCAATTGCTTCCCAGGTGTAAGTCAAACTCGTGGATTACCGAAAAAGCATAAATACAAATATAAATATAAATACATGAAAAAAAATTCTACTCTGTTGATGATTAACCTGGGCTTGTTAGGGGAATATCTGTAAATAAAAGAAAATCGGGTTAAGTACGGTTCCTTTGAATTCCACTAAGAATTTGCATCCTTTGACAGATACGTATTTCGACCTCAACTGTAAGGTCGTCTTCAGTGTCTTGTACTTGACTCGACTCACTTGACTTGACGAGTCAAGTACAAGACACTGAAGACGACCTTACAGTTGAGGTCGAAATACGTATCTGTCAAAGGATGCAAATTCTTAGTGGAATTCAAAGGAACCGTACTTAACCCGATTTTCTTCTACTCTGTGTTTTGTTGCACATCTTGAACTGTTTAATGTGCAGTTATAGCCGTGTTGGTTAGAGCGCAGGATACTGTGTATCACCATGATTGTGTTTAAGGATCGTAGTGTGCTGCGCCCGGGTACGGACGCAAAAATTTCGCCCGCGTGTTTTTCTCGCGTTATCCGTCAATTCCCCGAATTTCAATAATTGTAAATTTTGTGATCTGGTAGATTTTTATTACGTGTACCTATATATCAATTTTGTTTAATGGTGAAAATTTATTAAAGTGATATTCGGAAGTGTAGATTTCATAGCATGGTTTGTGGAAAAAAGATGAGAAAATAGGTACCGGAAACGTGACTGGAAATCAGTGAAGAAGAGAAAAGCTGCGTGTTTGTGTGGGCAGAGAAAGAACTGAACCGGGCGATCGAGCTCGAGTTACAGTAAGAGGCACCGATGCCAGAACGCGACGCGACGTGGGATTCCAAAAACCGGTGAGAGAGTTCTATTTGGAAACCATCCATAAATGAAGCAGCACTAGAGTGGGTTGGGGGTATCTTTGATAGTATGTCGGGGTCATGTGGGTCATACATTGAAATGGGAAAATATGCTGAGATAAGGGAGGGGTGTCTAGAACTGCCCAAACAATGCTACGTCATTTACGGATGCTCCCGTGGGTACATTTATGGTTGATATCATCCGTGTCCGAGTCATATTTATCCCAACTATGAGTTTCGAGCGCACAATTACGGTTATATTTTGAGGTAGATGTTATACCTTGTAATGCAATTTGGACTCCCGAAATGCATTTCTACAGCGCTGATGCGACGGCGGAACAGGTGCTTGATTTTTATCCGGGTAGACTTGTGGATTACGCCCATTACTAATTTCCTGGTTCTTCAGGATGATCTTGATGATCAAGGAAACAGCAGTGTGATAAAATGCAAAGACGACACTAATCATTCTTTTAATATGCCATTTCAACTATGGTGAATAGTTGGGTGATGCTTGAGGCGGGAAGAGGGGGTGATTGTGCAGTATTGAAGGTGATGAGAGACGCTTAATCTCTTACTGGTTACTGGTTGGACGTTTCCAAATGCTGTACGATTAAAACCGATTTAAAAAATAATTGCTTCTATTTTTTTCATAAAAGTTTGCTAAAAAGTGATGTGCTTTCTCCGGTTCTGCCGCTGTTGCAGTTTCCATAAGTTTCTCGTGGTCATATTTGACCTCGTCCATCGACTTTCGTAGTCGCAACAGAGCCGTTTTCAGGTTTGCTTCGTGCTGGACTTCGTGTTGTTGCAATTGTGGTTTGTTGTTTCATTTTCAATTTATCTGCCATTTGTATTTGTAGCAATTTACCTATTTTAGTGTTTATTTTTCTGTACATCCGGGGAAGGGAACATTATGTTTTTTTTTTTCTCGTTTCAGAGAGCGAGTAATGGCGCTTAAGCCTAGGCTATGAAGCCAGGACATATGGAGAAATGCCTGTGTCCCATCCCAGGAGAAGAGACACGCCAACGGAGTGTGCATTAACCTTCTTAGCAGCACCACTCCCAACGATTTTATATTCAAACACCATTCCCCTAAAACGAAACGGATGGTACGGTTGTCCCCGTTTCTTCCTTCATTCAATTCAAAAAAGTTTGTCAATCATGTTATTCATAAGTGGATAACCTGATTGCCTTAAGTTTTTGAATTATCTTCCAACCCATTAGTCTGCACAGTGGGCCTGGCCGTTTTAATATTTGCGTCACATCATCTCTGATATGCTGCAAATATTAATGCTGACAAGAAAATATCGGAAGAAATTTTGGTATTTCCAGGATGCTTTTCAATACTGGCTGTGCAAGCACTAGAATAGAATAGAATAGAATAGAATACATCTTGAACTGTTTAATATTTCCTTCTTCCTATTTCTAGCGCTACATAACTTGAATACTGCCCCAAAAAAACTTCAAATAGGTAATTTTAAAGTAACTTTATCAGAAATTGCCTGATCATCAGATAGTAAACAAAATGAATTCAAAAGCATGAATAAAATATTCTGTTAGGGAAAAACTATGCTCAAAAACGACACGAATGCACCTTTGGCGTAAAGTATCGCTAATTTAAGTAAATAAATAAATAAATCATGCTCAAAAATGTTGTAAAATATTGGTGGAAATTACGCAATGCAGTAAAAATTACTGCGGGACCCTAAATTATTATTTTTTATTTATTTTTCTTGTATTACAGGCAAAATAATTAGTTTTTGTCATGTATTTAAACCACCTTTCCCACTATTGCCCACGAGGGTTTCCACCCCCAAGTGGTAGTAAAACGTCTAATCTTTCAACTACCGACTGAGCCATCTGCGCCATTTTGCGCCGGAAATAGTTACTTAAGGTGAAAGTACACCTTAAAATAAGATAAATTTGCCTATAACTTTTTTGTTTCAAGACATAATGACTTGATATCTTTGGAAGAAATGTGTATTTTGACGTCCTGAACAAGTTTGTAGAAGTTCACAAAACTGTAGGATTTTATCTGTTGAAGCTACACTGAAAAAACTAGTTTTAGGGGTACTTCGCACAAAACGCTCCATATCTCGAAAACCGTAAGAGATGAAGCTTTGAGATGTTCTACGATTTTTGTTTTCTTATCATGGGCTACAACTTTACCGAAGACGTCAAACCTCTAAAAAAATATTTCGGAAAAATAAAATTTTTATCTCACTTCTAGGGGGATTAATCATTTATTACATTTTATCAAAAGACGCCTTTTAACATGCAGAAAAACTTTGTAGAACACGCCAAACCTCTAGAACTAACCTAAAAAAAGTTATTTAATTTTGATCGTAAAATCATCGATTTCGAACACTGTGCAGGGGTATATTTTTTCATATCGGTAAAGTAGATATTCGCCCCTAATTTTTATGATTTTCTGTATCATCAAATCAATGATTAACTGATTGTAACATGTACAATAATTGTCGAAAATTTTTGTTTGCGAAAAAAGGCATTTTTGAATGGTAACGATACTTGACGACCTATTCGGTTTATCATTGATACTTCCATAATGATTACATCAGCTATCGATATGATTCGTTGTATCATCGATTTATAATCCAGTTTATGATAAGATGAATTATCAGAAAATCGTAACTTGTATGATAGATATATGGTACCGATTCATTCGGGAGGGTTTCAAGGTATTTCAGGAGCTTTCATGTGATTTAAGGAAATTTCAGAGTGTTTCAGGAAATTTCCGGAAATTTAATGGACTTTTTTCGGGTTTTAGGGGATTTGGTTTCAGAGGCATGACATGGGGATTGCTTAAGGGTCTTAAGGGCTTTTCAGTGGGGTTGCAGGAGTTTGTACGGACGTTTCAGGTCATGTTCATGAACTTTCAAGTTGTTTCAGGGGTGTTTGTAAAAAGCTGCTGAACGCTCAGTGGAGTTTCAGGATAATTTTATGGGTTTCAGATGAGCTTTCCGAGGGCCTCATAAGAGTTTCAGTTGGGTGCCAAGGTGGCTCCAGAGAGGATTTAGAAGGAGGTGGGTCAAGGAATCCCAATTGGGCTCAAGGAGTTTTAAGGTTGATTTTAGAGACCTCCAGGAAGCTCCAGGAGGTTTCAGAGGAATTGCAATAAGTTTAAGACTTTCCGAATAATTTGAGGGATTCAGACGATTTCAGAAGGATTAGTTTCATAATGAATTCAGACCTCAAGGGATTTCAAGAGAGCTTGAGGAGGACTTTAAGAAGTTTCAAAGAGCTCTACTGGGTTCCAGAGAGATTCAGGGGTTCCTTACAAAGAAAATAAGCTACACAGTCTTATAGCGCAGATTGCGCCGAATCTATCATTAACAGTAGGTAACGATCAATGGGCCATAGGAGAAGTTTTTGTTTGACTAAAGCCTGTATCCGCAATAATCGGGACACAGAAGTACGTCAGTAGCTCTGTAATGAATCGATAAAATTGACCAAATAATTGACTGATAACTCTTTAGTGTAGGTTCATTATTTGTGCCAAATTTCATAAAAATCGATGCATCACTTTCAACTCTGGATGAAAAACAAGCAGACGTAGTTTTAAGCATTTTGTACAATCATGATCAATTTTCATCCGCATACTGGATGGTTCTCTTACGCTACAGTTCAAAGTTCTGCGATGATAATTACGAAATTTCGTTAGCAGTTATGATACTTACAGAGACACTTTCTTGCAAAATTTCATCAACTTTGATCAATTGGTTTGAAAGCTATTGGTGTTGATAGGGGTGAGTGTTAGTGAAAATGTTTCGTGTTTTTCATGTGCGGTTTTTGCCTATTCATAACTTTTAAATTTCTCTGCCAATTTTCATGAAGTTTTCACAGAAGCTAGTTGATTATGTGTATACTATGCCTGCAAAATTTAATGATTATTGGTATAGTACTTTCAATAGTACAATAGAAACAATATAGGGTGCTGGCTGATTGCTGTCTGAGGGGCTAAAATCACGTTCAGTCCACATGCATGTTTCGACTATAAAATTGTTGATAGTGCACCGATTTTTTTGAAATTTTGCCTATGCAACAAATGTAGATTGAGAGGTTTGTGTTCAAAATTTCAGCCATTTTCTTTGCCAAATTCAAAAGTTACAGCACTGACAAGCAAAACTAGGGGCTGTACAAAATTCAGTAGCGCACATTTTACTCTTTCGTTGCTACAACAAAAAGTACTGCATCGATTCACATGAAATTTTGTATGTGAAATGAACACATCTTAAGATGTTATTAGACAAAATTTGAGCAATTTTAATGTATCTATTGCAGAGTTACAGCTGTATTTGTGTGTCCCGATTATTGCGGATACAGGCTTTAAGGTTTCTTTAGTCTGGAGCATCAGTGGCGTCAGAGAGTTTCAAAGAATTTTAAAAGAGTTTAATGGTGGGAGCGACTAATAGTCATGTTGATTGGATTAAAGGCCTTCACTTAGAGAAGTTTTTTAAGAGCTTTATCAACCATTTATCTCACAAACTTGACGGAATGTAATTGTGAGCATTAGTTTTGTCCATCATGCTTCAAAAGGGCTTGCCTGTAGATTCTATGAACTGTTATTTAGTTAGTTCACATAGACCTTTTAAGCTTGTAGGGATTGTAGCTATTGTAAGCTTGAATTGATTAAACGTGACTGTTCGAGTCTGTATAAATATGAACCTTTTTTAATATGTTATACAGTGAGAGATCACTAGTTACGTTTGCAGATTCGTGGACCTATACTTAACAGAATTTTTGTATTCCCTAAAAGGCACTAAACTCACCACTTCATTGCCAGAAGCTGATCCCAGGGTTCCCTCACGGGAATTTCTTGGGGAATTTCTTTCCGAGGTATTCCAGTATTTCTTCCGCTGTTTCTCTACTAGAATTTCTTACGGGATTTCTTCAACAGTTCGTCTGGAATTGTTTGCTCTGAGCTCTTCTTGGGATGTTTTCTAGAGTTTTTTTTTCGGGATTGAATTCACTGTTCTTTGCGAAAACTGTTCCGGAGTTCCCTCGAGGAACTTTAAGAAGAATCCAGAGACAAACTCGAGAGAGTCTCTGAAGAAAATCTGGAATTAATATAACGAAGCAATCCCGAAAGAAAACCCACAGAATCTCCGCAGAAAATTCTTATTCATGGAAGAGTTCTTGGAGTACCTAGCTTTCTAAAAAAGGTACAAGCATTCATTAGAATACCTAGATTTATATCTGATCTGCTAGATTTCAATCAAAATTTCCAAAATTTATAGTGTCTGGATATTCGTCAAGCACCCATTTTTTTCTAAGTTTGGGCCACTCTATTACCTGCACAGCACACCCAAGGCAGATAGGGCGGCAGGACAATTTACTGCCTGTTGCTTTGCCGAAAGGAGATGGATTATTCCGACTCGAGCGCCCGCACGCCCCCGGTCACCAGCTTTGCGCAACATATTCGATAATAAATGGCCACTTTGTGAGGGCTATATTTATCAAAACTCGATACATCACGTCGCTCGTTGAATGGGTACTGGGTGCTGGCTGATGGGGATAGGCGCAGCACTAGACGGCGCGATGCGGTGGTCTAGTGGAGTTTTCCTGTGGGTACCTACCTACTTCGTTTGAGTCGAGACAGACGACGAACGGAGCGCGGTGCACCAGCACCAAGGATGGGCAGAATAAATTGTGTGCTATTGCTCATGCCGTCGTCGATACCACTTACCGGTGCGATGCGGTGGTCGGTGTAGGTGGTTGTAGGCTAGTCATACCTTATGTAAGACTCAGCGGAAAGTTCGGACACGAGGCTGGAAAACTGTTGCACATGTAGGACTGGGTGAAGCTACACACACACTGCAATCAGCTGCGATATGGTGTAGGGTTAGTAGGGTGAGAAATGGCTATCGTTATAGCCATGGCTTTTGGGGGTCATCCGGTATCGTAAATAGAGCGGAAGTTTATCTTATTGGGCATCAATATCCGGCAAGAGGGGGCTTCACTTCAGATATGTATGCGTTGTCGCTGTTTGGAATATTGCAACGATTAGGTGCAATGTTTGTGACTCAATATACGGATCTGAAGATTTGTGGAAATCTATGAAATTAAAATTTACTTTTACGATGAAGAGTCAATAATTGAGGAAATTGAAAGAAGGTTCACGTTCTCATCCATGTCTCAAAATTGGAGATTTGGCACATACTTTTTTTCATGAAAAAAACAACATCTACAGCTTTTTTAAAAGTAAATTTTGATTTTAGGCTGGTTGCGATGAATTTCCCCTAATTTCCTACATTAACGCATTGGAAATACACTCCCGTAAAAAAGTTTGGGGTCACCCACTCAAAAATATGGAAATTAGTCATCTTTCATTGAATTCACTCGTGCTTAGATTCAATTGAAAGACAATAAGTTAGATTTGATTCGTAGGAACTTATCACAAATTTCATATTAAATTTTTAGCATAAAAAGTAATGGATTTTGGGGTAATGGTATATCTGTGGTTCTAACACTTACCGTTATATAGGGTAGAATTTATGAATCAGTCATTTTTATCTTACTTCCATCGTCTTTCGCACTTCAGCTTAGCTGATTTAGTAGGGATTTCACACACCATTTTCTACCTTAACTTAGCCTAGAACTTCGTTTATGAACATTTCATAACCGTCTCGCCTTTCAACTGCCAAAGAAGAAATTGAAGTTGTACCAAAAAACCCTAATTAATCCACCTAGCGGTGATGGTGCCTCTCTCGTGCCTTCAAAAACCAATTTCAACCAAACTCAAATGAAATGGATTAACAAAAATCCATTTCATACCGGAAAGCTAATCGTTTATTCGGCTTTTGATGTTTGGGCCTTATCCAAACTCTTAAAAAAGCCATAATCTTGAATTTTGAGCCGCCATTTTGAATTTAAGTGCGTCATCTTGGAAATTCTGGTCACCATTTTTGGACTCCAGACTTCTTCCCCATACCAGATATATCCATTTTGATTGGTTTCAGAGCCTAAAACTCCATTAAACAGCTGCCATCTTGGATATTGCACCACCATCTTGATTATTGTGGCTGCCATTTTTGGACTCCTCCCGGGTAGACGTGAATATCATAATCATATCTTAAAACGATCAAATTTTGATATCATATCTTAATATGATATTGATGAGATATTCAAAAAATTGCCAAATATCTGCTCAATAACTCATCGTGATATGATTTCAAAATTAGTTCTTAATTTGATCTTTGGAAAGCTTTGTGCAACCCGCTGTATAAATGTCGAAATTTCCCAACATTGGACATGAAAACTATTTTAAGTTTTCAACTTTCATTATGCGCCGTCATTAAATAACGTAACGCTTCAGGAGATAGGGGTATTATAAATTACGTATCGCTTCAGGGGAATAGGGAATACAGCCTAGCCCTCATGTCCACCAAAAATTTTTCAAACGAGAACTGGGGCAGAAAGGAAGTAGAAGTGCCCTAGAAGTAGAAGTGATTCTAGATTCAACAAAACATACCGCTGCAGACGACCAGCTTTTTGAGTTTCAAATAACAAATTGCGCAGTGATTCTGCCTACACTCTTAAAAAATTAGGAATTTACACGTGACGTAAACCAACAACGTACGTAAACATTTCATGACTGAATGGCAAATTTGACTCAATTTTACATCCATCATGTAAGTTCGAGTTGGTTGCACAAGATGTCAACAAACCTATCTGACCAGATAGGTATAAACAGTTTTACATTTGTCGCTCGTCTCACAACTCGGTGATATATCCGAGAGGTATAGTACGTGCCTCTCAATCAGCGGACCAGAGTTCGAATCCAGTTCATTATTTTACTTACATATGTTTTATCTCTCGCTTCGGCTCTAGCGATTGCTAGCACGACTTTATTTGTGATAGAAGACGTAAATTTGTGTCAAACGGGCCGCTCCTTTTATGTGCATCCAAGTGAACTGAAATTTACATGATTTTTTCTAAGAGTGTGGTGTACAAGAAAGGCAAAAATGACGATTTGAATCTGAGTAGGATAGATTTGATTTGGAAAGTCATCTAATACTTGAGCATGCCGACTTTGAAACCCAACTCGATAATTTAACTTATGTATGTTGTGAATTTTCCGATAAAATCTAATGAATGGCTCTCGAAGAGGATAGAAATAGGGTTCTATTGCAACTTTCATTTCAAAATTTGGTCGACCCTATTTGGAATTACACGGAAAACAATTTATCATGCATGGGATGAATGACCCATAAAAGGTTAAAATCCCTGGTAATAAACAAACAAACAACAATTTATCATGAAATTCAAATAACTCAACGTACATATGTACAGATGGGTAAATTATTGGTTAAATTGGGAAAAAATCCACAGCTCAGGTGAGATTTGAACTCACGACCCTTATTCGCTAGACAAGTGCTTCACCAACTAAGCTACCGAGCCAATTAATGACCCGACAACTTAGTTGTCATAAGGTTCAATTCTAATCTCATCGATCTATATCACTTTCCCCTAAACCGCAAATATAACCATCTCTGTTGTACATATGTACGAAGAGCGAAAGCGACAATTTATCATGCAGATTTAGGAAAAATATAAGTTTAGGTAAACTTCTTATACTAAAAGTTTCATATCAAATTTTTAATAAGCACATACATATCAAATCTAACTTTTTATTTTTCGATAGAGTCTAAAAACGAGTGGATTAAATGAAAGATGACTGAGATATCGAAAAACATTTCCATGTTTTTGAGAGGGTGACTCCAAACTTTTGGACGGGAGTGTATACATGAGTATACAGTTTTGGGCAATTTTATCTCTACAGATCAGGTGGGCAACATGATGAAGTGTCACCTCAAGGAAACATTTCATCTTTAAACACTGCTCCACATTTATTGTCATAACTGCACCATGAATGTTTGTTGCTTATATCACATTGAACATTTGAACGCAGACTATGGAAACAATTGAAAAAAAACGGGGAAAATTTTAACAATTTGATATACATACAATATTTCCATGATATTTTCGATTATGAAATAAAAAAAAATATCTGTGGCAGACACTTTAAATCCCTGCTGAAACTTCTGAAGAAATCTTTGCACGAAAGAGTTTCAGGAGGTGTACTGAAAAAAAAAAATGTTTTATAAATTTCAGAAGGAATTCCTGAAGTAATTTCTTAAAAAAAAAATACTGAGGAATTCAAGGTTTTCTGCAGGAATCTATGGAGAGCTTTCTACTGGAACCCCTGAAACAAGTAATGCAAGAATATGTGAAGGAATCCCTGAAGAGAGTTTCTAATGGAATCGCTGGAGAAATTCCTGAAGGAAAACCTAAACTTTCTGGAGGAATCTCTAGCAGATTAACCTAAAGAATCAACGGAGAAATTGTCGAAGACATCAGAGGAAGTTTTTGTGTAGTGAATTTCTGAGGCATTTTCAAAAGAAATCCACGAAACAGTTAAAAAAGCAATACAAGAAATAAGATTATCTAAAGAAACTCCTGGAGAATAATCTGAAGGAAGCTCTAGAAGATTCTTTTAAAGAGTGCCCGGAGGAAATAATAAAGGAATTTACAAAAGATTTCATGGAAGAAACTTTGGATTTATTGCTAAATTATTCACTTGATGATAATAAGTCTTAAGGAATATTTATTAAATATCTGTAATTTACAGAAAATCGAGTTGAAATATTATTCCCGGTCAATTCCAGCTATGCTTTTGCGTCCTATGACAAAGTATTTCGATTTCAACTGTAGAGTCGTCTTTATAGACTTGAAGTCGAATTCTTATTGCTATGAAAGATTCTTAAGAGGAATTTCGGAGGAATACTAAAAAATTTTCTGAAAAACTCCAACTAACATTTTTGCTGTGTAATAGTTTAAGAGAGTTTTCTTCCAAATGCATTTGCTATATAAGCTGTTATACAGCTACTTTTGTTAGTAAGGACTTCTCGGACGTATTTCTGAAGCAACCTTCTATCCATTAATGTTTTTTTTTATTATCTTCCTGCAGAATTTCTGAAATTTGTAAAAAAAAAATCTGAAAGACAAAAGAACCCGTGGACGAAGTTCGTTAGGAAGGGTTGATTTCGTGGAACTGTTGATTACGTTGAAAAATGTCTTACATTGTCATTTAATTCTCAAGATATCTTCAGGAAATACAATAAGCCATAGTGTTTATAAGATATTTGCCAATAATATCACCATAACTCTCCAAATAGCCTAGTGGTTAAGGCTATGGATCGCCAATCCGGAGACTGCGGGTTCGATTCCCGTTCCAGTCGGGAAAATTTTCTTGACTCCCTGGTCATAGAGTATCATTGTACCTTGCACACAATGTTCAATTTCATGCAATGGCAGGCAAACTAAATCCTTCAATTAATAACTGTGGAAGTGCTAGAAGAACACTAAGTTGAAGAGAGGCAGGCCTAGTTCCAATGCGAACGTCGAGCCATAAAGTAGTAGTAGTATCACCATAACAAATTCTGAAAATTTCTCCAGGAGCTTCTTCATTTCCAAATAAATCTCTAATGTTCATACTGTAATAATTTTATAAATAACCTTAGAAGATCTTTCAAGCAATATTCTGGGGGCTTGGAAGAAATTATTTTAAGAAAATGCAATAGGAAATCTTCACAAATTTCACCTGTAACTTAGAGCAATGGTTAACTGCTCTCAGCAAGTTAACATTTTCTGAAATTCACCAGAAGTTCATCAATCTTCTTCCAATCTTGTTGAGCAAACATTTTTAAGAAGTGATCAAAAATCTCTTCATGAGTACCACTAGAAATTCTATCATGAATGTCTTTGGGCATTGTTCAATTCCTGTAGGCTTTACAATGATTCTAAGGACCTTCTTTAGTCAATTTAGTTAAGAAATGTTATTTTTTTTTTCAATTATCTCAACGTTCATACACACAGTTTGATACATTATTGATGAGTTTATAAAAAAAACAACTAAGATGATATTTCAACTATTCCCAGGGCTGGATTTACAAATGTACAGGGTGCGGCAGGAAAAAATGCGAAAAGTTCAAGGCACTATTACACGCTAAATATGGGATATATATGACTATTTTTTCATGACAGTGTATCAGTCAATGTCTATATTCTAGCACTGAAAAATAAAAATGAACACATTTGATGTTTAACATGTGATAATGTAGGCCCAATTAGCGGATATCAATAAACTGCGCGCCCAATGGTCATTAAACAAAATGACTATAACAGTAACAAAATTAGCTCAAATTCGATGAACAACCAGACCACATTGATCCAGAGCCATGTAGTTTCACATAGCAGATGAAATAAGTACATATATTTGATGATATTGTAGAGAAAATCAAAAATTTTGTTTTATCAGATGCGAAATTTAGCGACCTGTGCGATTTTCTGCGGTTTGAAAATTCTGGTTGTCTTCATCTTCAGGCGCTGCCCTGTAAAGGTTAGTGACCAAAATGGGAAATTTTTTAATTAACTTTTCAGAAAACTAGCCTATTATAGATCATGGAACGTTGAAACATAGATTGGTTAATGTCAAATGGACGAAAATGAGGTTTGAAGTTGAAAAACACTTTCGCATTTTTTCCTGCCGCATACTGTAGGTGCCCTGGGCCAGAGTGTTATGGAGGCGCCTTCCAGAGCAGAGTTGCACTCTGTCACTGTCAATGGTAGGCAAATCGTTGATTTTGATAGGCCGACTGCGATCCAAGTCAGCGTGTGCTCTATTGAGTCACTGTCACTTTCCAAGTTCCATCAGAATTGGACTGACTAAGATGGCATAGGAATATAACAGATAGGCCATCTTCAAAATTCGTTTAAAGATCAGAATGAAGATTTACCAATACGATATTTTTATATGAAGTACAAAATAACAAGTTTTGCATGTTGGTTGGTTGCAATGATTGTGACCTAGAGTGCTGGTCAATATCAAGTCGTTGCCTGTCATTGTCGTTTTGATATTGATTGGTCTGGAGTGACAGTGACGATGATGCAATATCAGTCGTCACCGGACAAGACTGATATTGCGCAACTCTGTTCCAGTCCAGATAATATATTTTTTCTCATATAAATTGAAAAAAAAAAAATCTGGAAAAACTATTCATCATTTTAACGAAATTGTTTCAGAACTGTGAAGTAATTCGAACATGGGATCTTGCCAAGTCTTTGTTCGACACACATTTTGAATTTTTTGTATGAACGAAAGTCTATAAGAAAAGACTGGGCTCCGAAATGACCAGAATTTGAACTTCGTGGTTTATCGGCCTCTTGCTGCGATTGTTACATGAATTTATGCTCAGGTATATGCGGTATGCGGTTTAATGCTTCAGAAGATTCTCGCAGCGTCATTATTCAGAGATTCCACCATGAACTCTTGTAATTTCTCCTAAAATTCGTATTGGAAACCCTTCAGGAATTCGTGGTGGGATTTCTCCAGAATTTCATCTTCGATCCCTCCAGGAATTCTCTCGGGAATTTTTATAAGAATTCTAAAAAATGAGTTCCTAAGATTTTTCCCAGACATCCCTCCTGTGTTATCTCTCCGAATATTTTTTGAGATTCCTTTAGATTCTTCAGCAATTCTTGCCGGTATTCTTGCAGGAGCTTTTCCAGGAAACTCTACAGGTATTCCGCTCGGGATGTATTCAGAAATTTTAGTAAAAATCTCCTCATTTGTTCCCCTTAGAATTATTCCGTGGATTTATCCAGAAATTCATCTAGGCATTTCCTAGGAGTTTTTTTCAGGATTTCCTCCAAAGATTCCTTTAAATTCTACGAGGGATTCATCCAGGGTCCCCAAAGATTTCTCTGAGGATTTATAAATAAAAAAATGCTTTCAGTTATTCTTCAAAAACAAAAAAAAACTCTGAGAATTTACCTAGGTTATTTCACAGGGGATTTCTCTTCGTTTCCTGTATAGATTTGCTATCTCTTGATATCTCTTGGTATAACTTTTGAAATTTCTCCTGTGATTTATTCTGCATTTCCTCCAAATATTTGTGCTAGAATTTCTCAAGCCAATTCTACAGGAATTGCTCTTCAGATTTTTTTTTCAAGGAATTTCTCCATGGATTTCTTCTAAATTTCATTTGGAATCCTAATTGTGATTTCTTCGAAGATTGCAATAGGGATTCCTTTAGAAATTACTCGCTTGCTGTTACTATATTTGACAAGCTCAAAACCATTTATAATGAGTAGATAATTAATTTAAAAAAAAATGTTCCAATTTTGTCAGCTTTATTTTCTACCAAGGACTGAAAAAATCTGGTTCTCACTGTACTGAAAACGATAATGCAAGGATTCTTGGAGAATTTTCTGAAAGAATCTTATGGCTCGTTTTTGAAGAAATCCTTGGGAAATTTATTGCAAACCTCTCTAGTGAAATTTTGAATAAAAAATCCATACAAGATTTTCTTCATCATCATCACCATCATCGATTACTTCTGCAGTATTCTCTTCAAAATTTTCTAAATTATTTTTTTTTTTGGGAAATTGCTGGACGAATCCTCAGTGGAAATTGTGAAGAAAACCTTATAGGAATTTTAAAAGCTTCCCGGAAGAAAATTATCTAAATTTTTTTTGAAGGATTTTTTTAAAAAAAAATGAGGAAATTTATTGAAAGAATTTCTGTAGGAATTGTCAGACAAATTTACAAAAAATGCTTTACAAGAATTTCTGCAGGAAATTTCGGAAGATTTTTTGAAAAAAAAAATCCCGGATTAATAGCTTTACAAATAATTCCTTGGAAGGTTTATTAAACCAAAGAAACTGCTGAGAGAACTTCCAACGGAAGTTTTAGAAGATTGTTTGAAAACCCCCTTGTAGAATTTCTGAAGGATTTTCTGAAGGAATCTCTGTAGAAATTTTCTAGATAAATATCTTGAGCAATTTCTGAAGCAACGCATACAAGACTTTCTCAAAGAACTCGTTGTGAAGCTTGTAGAGGAATCTGTAGTGAAATTTTTCAAGAAATCTTCAAAGAATGTTTTCGGATGAGATTTTTAATGATTTTTTTTTTGCCAGAAATACGCTAAAAAATGATGGCATAAACATTTTGTTGTCTGGAAAACTTTTTTTCATGGAAGTGCCCATCTTGCAATGCATGGCGAACTTTAAGACAACTATTTTGCCTTTCATCAGAAAAAAATCGCTTAGTAAAAAATGAACATTTTTGCAAATCTGTTTTTAATTTTTAAATTCTGTTTTTAGTATGTAGAAATCGATTTTTTTTGCATAAAAGTTTGGACAATTTGTTGAAACTTACCCACACATCACTTTTTTTAAGTCGTGCCATATTTGAGTTACATTTATTAGAAAAATCAGTCAAAGAAGTTTGGCGCTTATCACATGTTAGTATCTTTAATGCTTTGATAATTTAATGAAGATGTGTGGAGCGGACCTGGTGTGATGGTTAGAACACTTGACTATCACGCCGAGGACCTGGGATCGAATCCCACTCTCGAAAAACTCACAAAAATGTTAGTTCTTTCTTCGGAAGAGAAGTAAAGCGTGGGTTCCGAGATGAACTAGCCTACCCGACCAGAAGCACATAACAAGATCATAACAAAATTAAGACAACTGTTGTTAGAAATAACAATAGTTGTTAAAATTCTGTTATAAGGATTTTTTTCATGTGAATATTCATAACAAAATTATATTAACATTTGTTATAATTTTAGTAACAAAAATATAACAAAACCTGTTTCATTTATTCAAACAGATGTGTAACAACATTTGATGTATTGAGCATTATAATATAATTGCCTCTAACATAATATCGTAACACGTTTGATTCAACCTTTGTTAAAAGTTTTGTAACAAAATTATTTCAGAATTTGTAAGATTTTTTTTGTGTTGTCGCGAAAAAGATTGATAATTTTTGTTATTGTGGTCACTCGAGCCACGAGATTTATAACAAAACTTGTAACAAATTTGTAACAAAATATATTACAAAACTTGTTATAATTTTGTTATGATTTCACAAGTTTAGTCTAACAAAATTTGATATTATCTTGTTATGATTATATCTCAATTTGTTATATTTCTGTTTTAAATGGAACGAGTTTTGTTAGAATTTTTGTACTAACGGTACATGTTTTATAATAACCGTTGTTACAAAAATCATTGTAACAAAATAACACAACCTGTAATAATTTTGTTTTTCCCATCTAGTCGGGAGGGCTTAAAATCTCGATAAAAGTTAATGAAGTAAAACCGGCTATGCGATTTTGTTGTTATCAATTTGCTCGCCTCCTCTGCTCGGGTAATCGAGGTGCTCAATCTAGGCTAACTAAGTATCTCTGCAACCTGAATCGTGTGTTGAAAAAACACACATCTAGTTTTACATATGGATGCAAGTGCAAAACCGCTAATTTGACCTATTGTCCTATGGAACAAGCAATCTACAAGCTTTACGGTCCGCCACATCACATCGAGGACCATCGCTATATCTAGGTGGTGTGGTGATTTCACTTAGAAAAAAAAAAAAACAACCACAGAAGAGCTAACGCACTCACACAGTACGTTTCTCATTAGTTCCCATGTGTTTTCATGCCGTTGTTGTCGATGTGGTTGGGGGTCAGAACACCCGACGTAGATTAGATATTCCTAGATGGGTGAGTGTGCGAATGTGTATGCGGATTACGCCGGGACGGGGTATGCATGATGCAAATCCAATGCAACAGTCTAATTCCGGATGCTTCGACCGCACTAACATAGCATGGGTTTGCGGTGAGCGAGTGCAGGTTAGTCGTTTCCGAAGGAACAACCAATGAATGGTTCGATGGGGTCCAGGAATTCTGTGGGGTGATGGTGATCTGCCATCAACTAGGAATTGGGGTTGAGTCGGATTACTACTGGCTGCGACTACATATGCACGAGTGTTAGGCTACAACACTTTGTGTGGTTTTGGTGCTGGTTAATTTGTCTGGGATAGAATTGTTTGGATTTTCCAACCAGGCTAGGTAGAGGCATCCTGCTTTGGTTTTCTGTGATTGCGTATATATTGTTTACCATTTGATAGGATGAGAATGACTTTGTTCATGATGTGCAAATCCTTGTTTGCTTAGGAATCGGAATTGACTGGGCATTGCTTGTGGTCAATGACTCGTGGTTCAAAAGCAGAAACTCATTCAATTCTTACAATCAACAAGTAAAGATTTGCGAAAGATAATTGAAGCAGATTCTAATTGAATTAAATTTCTAGAATAAATCGAGACATATAGATCACAATGATACCTTAATAACACAACAGTAATAAAAAGACACTTATGAATTCGAATAATTTGATTACAAATTATGGAGATTATTATAACAAAATGAAACCAACAAATCTCTAAACTCCGATGGGAAACAAAAATATCCAGGACATGATATGAGAGGATACGAACGAAATCAGAAAATCAAGCACGAAAGGAAAAAGCCTGAAAATGAATTACCAACCAAAATATACTTACTAAAGGTTTTGGTATCAATTGCACAATTGTTTTACCCTGTTTGTTGAACGAAATGATGAAGAAAATAAGAAGAAAAGATAAATGACAGATTCATATTAACCACACTCTAGAGAGAGAGAAGGAGAAAGTTAAAAGATTTCAGCATATTGGTTAGCAAATATTGAAGGAATTTGATAATTTGTGCAAAATGAGAAGAGAACATAAATGTCGGAAAAATTGTCATCAATACATTGGTCACGGATGAAAATGGAAATGTATCATGCTAAGCGAACGGTTACGAAAATAACACTGCTACAAGTTACAACAAAACATGTCAATATCAGCAGTAGAGTAAGGCGACATCCATCGGTCATAAAGTTTTTGAAAACAATGAGTAGTATTTTCAGCTTCGCGTGCTTCATGTATGATAAAACTCATGTTTTTGAAAATACGCCAAGATGCGTATACATTTCACCTTAAACATGCTACATTGTTGTTGGATGTCACCTTATAGAATATTGGTTAACAATATATTGGGAAACATAAGCATGCATAACAAGTAGTGAGGATTGGACTAGGATAAAACAAATATATGATTATGATAATATATGTAATCAAATGACGATTGGCCCAAAATATTCGTTGTTATTCTTAAGTTCTTAAGTTGAAGATATGACGAAGTGACAACTCAAATTTTCAAGGACAACTTTTAAAAGACAACCTCTGAAGAACCTAATAATAACCCGTTGGCGATGACGAATCACTCAACTTTTCAACACGAACCGTCTCTTGGTTCATCAAGTTTGTGCTTTTAAAAAGTCGAGGTGTGGCTTCGCCTTTTTTCACCTTAAGTATATAAAATAAGCTGGCTTATTTGCAAAAATGCATGTTTTATAAGACAAGAAATTCAAAACAATTTGGTTAATTATAAATGCAGCGCGATGGAAATGAATTTCTAAATTTCATAATATTTTATTATAGTAATGTACCGCAAAAAATATTGATGGTTACTTAATCATAAAATGAAAAAGTTCATAGGGATTTGCAAACCAATGTCGAGTTGATATAATTTGTCGTTCCTTTTTATTTAATCATGATATAACACCCCACTTATTTCTCAAGACGTTTGTAACGCAATTTCCAAACTCCAAATTATATCTTCGTTTTTCCTGGATCGATTTTCTATTTTTTTAAAATAAAAATGACCGGTAACCGTTCTAGTTTTTATATTTTGCAACAAAAATTTCATTGGTACTTCTAATTTCTGTCGAAAAATACTTTTTGACATACCAAACTTCATGAATTCACAACCCGTAACGTGGATAGATCACCTTTTAGTGGTGCGTTACGGCGTAACGGCGTAATTTTGATCTTGTAATTTTCCAGCATGATTTATTTGAATACAGGAAGGTTCCAAGATCAAAATTTGGTTGACTTTTTTTGTATTTTTATTTTTATTTTTTTTGTATTTTGTTGTTTACTGCTAATACACCATTCGTTTCAGGAGGATTCAGGTAATTTTTAGCCATGTCCAAACAAATTTATGCTCAAAAATATATAGCTGATGAGACAGTATCACCATTCAATACTATTTTCTATTTCAAATGAACAAGCATGCGACCCTGCAATCAAGACGGCAAAACACCCTTCTTTTTTTTTGAAGATACTGTCCATTCAATGGCAATTAGACCACGTTGCCTGCATCTTTTGTCTTCAGGTCAAGTTTCGTAATTTCGCCGGTGTGGATGTGTTTTTTCTTCCGTTTTCCTTTTTCCATTTATCTTGTTTTAAGGTTTTTGTTCATTTTTTGTGTTTTTTTTTTATTCTTGATCACTTAACCTATTTTACAGCTCTATTGTCCACTAGGCACTACGTGAGCGATTACAATTACACTTTGTACAGCGTCTAGAAGTATTCTATTTTACTATATCGAATTGGTTGCCTTCGTACTGCTTTCACTTTTCTACTCTTTTCTCGGTAGAATGATGAGCACGAGGATGTCCATGGGTGCTTGTTGTTCCTTTTCCAGTCCGATTGGGGGTCCATTATGAATTGTATTTCGCCGATGTCCAGTTATCCGGGTCCGTTTGAGCCATGGGCTCAGAAGAGGGTCAATGTCAGCCACTCTCGGGGAGAAGAGTAACTGACGAAAAATTGCAAGTGCCGGGGCTGGGAATCAAACCCATGACCATCCGCATATGAAGCGAACGTGTGACCAACTACGCCACGGGCCCCGGCATTTTTTGTGTTTTATTCATTTATTTTTTTCGTGAGTTTTGAATATTTTTTGCAAGGTTCCGATGACCTTGAAAGGATAGTGATTCTGAAGGGATGTGCGACAGTACCTAGTGCTAAAGTGTTCGCAGCCAAATCTATTTTTTCATCTGCAAAATAATTCCGCCGAAGAAAACAAGTGCGCTGGATTAACAACAAAAGCATCCAGAAGTTGTAGCGATTGAAGTATCGTAGTGAAAAGTGCTTTTTGTGCGATTATTGTCGCAAATTGCTTTGCCCGTAAACAGATTTCGTGGCTATACCCCTTCAGATTTCTTCAATCGCCTGCTTTCACTTGTCATTTCTTCAAAATGTCGCTGAGTGCTGGAATGGTTACTCGATCTGGATCGACATCTTCCCTGGTTGGATCATCAGCTAAGCGATCCCGTGATGACCTCTCCAAAAACGATGATGGTGAGATAGTGAGCCTGGATGATCTGTGGAATAAGATGCAATCGATGCTCAGGACTACCAGCGAGAGAATTGAGACGAAAATCGAGAGCTGTAATGCGGCACTGGAGAAAAGAATGTCGAACATCGAAGATAAGCTGACGGCTGTGCGGGAATAGTGTTCGTATAAAGTTGCCAAGCTAGAAGATGCTATAGCTGATGTATGCGCCGATGTTGATCTTGCTGCCGAAGCTGCTTGCCGTATCGAGAAGAATAGGGATCTCGTTTTCTCTGGTATTCCATTCCAAAGTCGTGAGGATCTGAGCGATATTTTTCGCAAAATTGCTGTCTCAATTGGATTTGATGAAAACAACCTCCCGATCGTTTGTCTGCGACGTATGACCCGAGGGCCGATATCATCAGGTGCATCGCCACTCATTCTCTGCGAGTTTTCTCTTCGCCAGGAGAGAAATGAGTTCTACCGCCAGTATCTCTCAAAACGTTCGTTATGCCTGCAAAACATTGGCTTTGAGAGTGCAAACCGTGTTTACATAAACGAGAACCTAACAAGCAATGCGAGACAAATTCGGGCCGAAGCTATCAAGTTAAGAAAATCGAGACAACTGGAAAATGTTACTACTCGGAACGGAATTGTTTTTGTTAAACGGAAAGGATCGGAAGCCGCATCTGCAATCTATTCACTCCAACAGATTGCTCCACGAAGCAAAACCCTTACCTCATAAAATATTCTTTTCCTACCTACTTTTCCTTGATTCCATTCCTAGTTTTACTCCATCAATCCATCCACTCCTGAAAGTTAACAACAGTTTTACCTATTCCTTGCAATATCATTCTCCTGGTCCTTGTTTATCCGTGAATTCTTTCCTGATCTTCTTCCGTGAATCCATTCCTTCCTAAAAGCTTGTAGCTGCCTCTGCCGGGATTCAATAATGGGTATGTTTGCTGCTGTTGGTGTACTGCTGTTGCTGGATTGCTGTTGCTGGGTTGCTGTTGCTGGGATGCTGTGCTGGTGCTGTTGGATTGTTGCTACTAATTGGGATTATTATACATCCTGAATTCTCGGCTATCCAGTAGAAATGGAACTTAACTTGATAAGATTTGAATTGAATATGTTTTGGAAGATTATGCATTTCTATATGAATTAGATTTTGAATTGCTTAATGAATCAGTATTTTGGAATTAGATTTGCTATATTAGTTGATTTGGCTGCGACAAAATTGAGATCGATGATTCGTCGTATGCTATGGATTATTTTGAGTTTTAAGTGGTGGTTTTCTTTTGCTATAGATTACTCTTTTGCTGTTGGTTTTGTGGATGGATTCTTCTTGAAGTATTTTGAACTCTTAATTGACAATGGATGATACTATGGTTTCCAGCGGCAATATCTCTGACAATAACATAATTTGTAAAGCTGTAGTCAACGCCGTGCTGCAAAAGAACAATCTCAATATTGCCCACATAAACGTGCAAAGTTTGTGTGCGCGCAGATTTAATAAATTTGAGGAGCTTAAAAATATGCTAACGGATTGTAAGATAGATATTGCTTGTTTCACAGAAACTTGGCTTAATAGTACAATTAGTGACGCCATGATAAACATTGAGGGTTTCCATCTTATTCGGAATGATCGAAACCGGCATGGGGGAGGAATCTGTATATATTTGCGAAAAGACTTGACTTATCGACTGATCAGGAAATCATTAGTAAACATGAATGGTTCATCTAATGCTACCGAATATTTGATTTTAGAAATCCAAGTAGGTAATAATCGTTTACTACTAGCTGTTTATTACAACCCCCCTGAAGTCGACTGCTCTGATTTGCTACAGAATCATATTAATGAATTTTCTTTCAGATATTCCTCTACCTTTTTCGTTGGTGATTTCAATACCGATCTCCTTAAAGAAACTAGAAGATCTAAACTTTTCAACGATGTAGTTGCAAGTATGTCTTTTAAAGTTGTAAATTATGAGCCTACTTTCTTTTTCAATTCGGGAAGTTCGCTATTAGACTTGCTGTTAACAAATACACCAGATGAAGTACTGAAATTCAGCCAGATTTCAATGCCAGGCATTTCTAAACACGATCTTATTTTTGCATCGTTGAATTTTTCAAAGCTGGATAGACAATCCGGTTACTGGTACCGCGATTACTTCAATTTCGATAATGCATCCCTAATCGATGCCTTTTTCGAAATGGACTGGAACAGTTATTTTTGTATTGATGACCCGAATATTCTTACTGATATGTTGATTAATCATTTTAGTTTACTACATGACCAATTTTTCCCATTGAAATTTCGAAAGTTTCGCAAAAATCCCTGGTTTAATCAAGATATTGAAAAAGCGATAATCGAAAGAGATTTAGCATATCGTAATTGGAAGCGGTCGAAAACTGTTGAGAATAAAACTCAATACAAAAGATTGCGGAATACTGTGAATTCAATGATTTTCAATGCTAAAGCAGCCTACGATCGCCAGAGGTTAAATCTGAATCTCCCTAGTAAACAGCTATGGAATAATGTAAAGAATCTTGGAATTTCAGCGAAAAATTCTTCATCTGTTGTTTGTGAGCATTCCGTGAATTCCATCAATGATTACTTTTCATCAAACCTTTCGGCTCTAGGTAATGAAAGAATCCAGTTTTCTTCAAATGATAACGGATTTCGCTTTAGACCAGTGTTTGACTATGAGATAATAAATGCAATATTTAATATCAAATCTAATGCGACTGGCTTTGATGGAATACCCATAAGTTTTCTGAGAATTATAACTTCCTATGCCTTACCTGTTTTTGAACACCTTTTTAACTCAATAATATCTGCTAGTAAATTCCCTTCCCATTGGAAACGTACAAAAGTCATTCCAATCTACAAAAAACCCAATGTTAAATTTATTTCGAATTTGCGGCCAATAAGTTTACTGTCTACGGTTTCTTAAGTGTTTGAGAAGCTGCTTAAAGGCCAAATCCTGCAATATGTTAATAGAATGAATTTTATTCATCCTTTTCAATCTGGCTTCAGAAGTCAACATTGTACTGAAACTGCTTTATTGAAAGTACATGATGACATCGCACAGTCAGTTGACAAAAATGGCGTAACAATTCTATTATTAATAGACTTTGCTAAAGCTTTCGACCGTGTGGTTCACAGTAAATTGATCAACAAATTGATTTCTCTGTACAATTTTTCAAATCCTGCTGCAAAACTGATAAGGAATTATTTAGAAAATCGTACTCAAGCTGTGTCCTGTAACGATGAGCTGTCTGATTTCACATCAACCATTTCTGGAGTTCCACAGGGATCGGTCCTGGGACCAGTACTTTTTCCCTTTTTATAAACGATTTGCCAAGTGTTCTAGAGTTTTGTTCGGTACATCTTTTTGCTGATGATGTCCAAATTTATATTTGTACTGATGGTAGCAGTGATATGTTTACCATTGGTAATTTGATAAACCATGATCTGCGCAATGTCATAAAATGGTCTAAAGAAAATTTACTTCCCATCAATTCAGAAAAAACAAAGGCGCTGCTTATTTCTAAGCGCAAAGTTCTTCCCCAACCACCTCTAATTTTAATAGATGGTGAAGTAGTGGAATTTGTTGATAATGCTAAAAATTTAGGACTTCTTTTCAAAAATAATTTAGTATGGGATGCCCATATAAATAACCAATGCTCCAAAGTTTATGGGTCTTTGAAAAGATTGAGTTTGATAACTAGGCATTATGACTCTGGAGCTAAGTTAAAACTTTTTAAATCTTTGATTTTACCTCACTTTATATATGGTGATTTTGTCTACTCTAATGCAATGGCTGGATCAGTCGATAGGCTCAGGGTTGCTTTAAATGCTTGTGTCCGTTATGTATATAATCTTTCACGGTATGCTCACGTATCACATTTACAAAAAAACTTAATAGGTTGTTCCTTCGTAAATTTTTACAAATACAGATCGTGCGTGACTCTGTTTAGAATAATCAAAACTTCTTCGCCCGCTTATCTCTTGGAAAAGCTCGTGCCACTACGAGGAACACGGACGAAAAGCTTCAGAGTTCCGCAGCATAGTTCTTGTTACTATAGCCAATCGTTTTTTTTTGTTAGGGGTGTTGTAAGCTGGAACAGTTTACCAACTTATTTGAAAGAACTTAATTCAACATCTCAATTCAGAAGTGTAGAATTAGCATAAGTTAAAATACACGTAAATACAAAAAAAAAAAAAAAAAATCTCAATTCAAGAAGGATCTTCTGCAGAATCTGCGGTAATTGGGTATGATTAGCAAAAGAGAACAAATTATAGTTTTAAGAAAATACGTGAATTCCAGATGAAGAACCACATTGTAACATTAAAAAAGATGTTTATCTTAAGTTACATGCATTTGAATACCAAATAAATAAATAAATAAATAAAAGTCCACGCTTGTCCATGGAGAGAGGATGGGGATCTGTCAAATGTCCACAACAACAAGTGTTCAAAATTGATTTAAAAATAAAACAAATATCATCAAGGAAACAAATCATCTCGTATCATTAATACAGTTCTCTTATAGTCTTTTTTTTTTTATTTTTTTATCATAAAGATTTCTGGAATTCCGAAATTTAGCGTAGACCATAACAGTGCAGTAGTATCATTGAAAAATGTTAAGTTTCTCAACGGATTACTTGAAATTTCATATGAATTTTCAAAACTACTTTTAAGCTCTAAAACATCTATAGAAATGTTCAATTCTTTGGGGCCGTCCATATACCACGTGGACAGAATAATAGCAGTTATTTTATCCCCTTCCCCCTCCCCGTGGAAAAGCGTGGACTTTGCTTCGACTCCTACCTCTTACCCTCTTGTCCACGTGGACTTCACAAAAAAATGTTTGTTTTTCAATATTTGTAAAACAGTTTTAAAAAGGTTATTCTATAGCTATCGTAATACAAGTTATCAATATTTTTTTTTATTGCTTTGAATGTTTCTTCAGTCTAAGATTGTCTCATTTTTTTAGAGATGATTTTTATGTCGAGAATTCTGAGAACCACTGATTTTTTTTGCACAAACAAAAATTACAGGCACATTTAGAAAAACATAGTGCATGATGATGATATGATGATATTGTTCTACCATCTATTGTAGCAAGGCAGCTGCCTATAGCACCGGAATAATCTGAAAAGCGATTTGATCAAGACTGTGCTGTTGTTAGTGGTCAGTCATTCTCCTGTATGAAGGGCCAAAAAGGGTTGTGCGGACCCGCAAGCAGAGACACTTGCACGAAACCCGCTTCAGGGGAAAAGAATCTCCTTCCAGAAGAAAGTACTCACGAACAACTGCAAAATCAAGCCCTCGATTGACAGAATACTCCCAATAGATGGGGTCGAAAAACATTTCGAAAAACATAGTGAAATTCCGAAATTGAATTATAGTGCAAGGATTAGGACTGTTTCTTTGGAAAATTAGAAGACATCATTACGAGGTAAACCTGCATAATTTATAAATTTCAGTAGAAAGCTGACTTTGAGTCAAATGCTTCTAACTATTTTATCTCGAATCTCAATAGAAAACTGCACATTACTTTTTTCCTGAATCCAACCCTACATAAGTTACCGTCAAGGCGCCATTCACCGTGGGGGCTCCATTCACCGTGTGTATTCGAATATTTTTTCATTATTTCCATATTATGATTGAATGATATGACAATTTCCCTTCAATTTCACCAATACAATGTTGTATTGGTGAAATTGAAGGGAAATTGTCATATCATTCAATCATAATATGGAAATAATGGAACAATTTTCGAAGGCACACGGTGAATGGCGCCTTGACGGTATTGCAAATTAAAAAAAAAAAGAAAAAAAAATGTTTTGACCTTCTTAAGAGGTTATTATTATTTATTTGTTCCACATCATTAAGACAAGACATAATCAACAATAGTACGCCACAATACTCGGTTTGTGGCTGCCGCTCTCCATCCTCGGTCACGCCCAATGCTCGCCAAGTCACGCTCCACCTGGTCCGCCCATCGTGCTCTCTGCGCTCCACGCCTTCTTGTGCCAACCGGATCCGTTGCAAACACCAGCTTTGCAGGGTTGTTGTCCGGCATTCTTGCAACATGCCCTGCCCACCGTATCCTTCCAGCTTTGGCCACCTTCTGGATGCTGGGTTCGCCGTAAAGTGCAGCGAGCTCGTGGTTCATCCTTCTCCGCCACACACCGTTCTCCTGCACACCGCCGAAGATCGTTCTTAGCACGCGTCGCTCGAAAACTCCGAGTGCTTGTAGGTTCTCCTCGAGCATGGTCCATGTCTCGTGCCCGTAGAGGATTACCGGTCTTATTAACGTTTTGTACATGGTGCATTTGGTGCGTGGGTGAATCTTTTTCGACCGCAGTTTCTTCTGGAGCCCGTAGTAGGCCCGACTTCCGCTGATGATGCGCCTCCGAATTTCACGGCTCACGTTGTTGTCAGCCGTCAGTAAGGATCCGAGGTAGACGAATTCCTCCACCACCTCGAAAGTATCCCCGTCTATCGTAACATTACTACCCAGACGGATCCGGTCGTGTTCGGTTCCGCCTACCAGCATGTACTTTGTTTTTGAGGCATTCACCACCAGTCCGACCTTTGCTGCTTCGCGTTTCAGGCGGGTGTACAGTTCTGCCACCGTTCCAAATGTTCTAGCGATAATGTCCATGTCGTCCGCAAAGCACACAAATTGACCGGATTTTGTGAAAATCGTTCCCCGGCTGTTGAGCCCGGCTCGTCGCATCACACCTTCCAGCGCGATGTTGAAGAGTAGACATGAGAGTCCATCACCTTGTCGCAGTCCCCGGTGAGATACGAATGAACTGGATAGTTCACCCGAAACCCTTACGCAGTTAAGAGGTATTCAAGTCTTAAACTTCACATATATGAGAAATTATTGATATTTTTTTTTTGATAAAAACAGTAAATAGTTGGAAAAAATCGAATAACATTTCACAAGGTGCTAAACGTTTTTCTCATTTTTTTTTAATTTTTGAAGTTGCTGTAACTTAATTATATTTGGATGAAGGAAAAAAAATAGGTCCAGGTTTTTCATTGGACCCTATCCGTAAAATCTATTTTTGTTGTCAAAAAACTTATTTTTTTTTCTGCTTGTTTTAAAAGCTGATGCAAAATAAAAATTTGGGAAAAAATAGTTAGACGCATTTGACCATCCCGGGCTACTTGGCAAATTTTGAGACTGGAAGTCACTTTTCTGCAAAAAAAATCGAATTCGTAAGTTTTTGAAAAATTGAAATTAAATGACAGTGTATTTTTTTCTGCACGACCTTCGAATATCCTTAAACATCTTCGAAGACATCATTTCAATTCAATAAATCATTTTTGATATGTTTTTTGGAGAAGAAAATTAGTATTTTTTCATACGCCCTCTACTTTCTTATCCTTATTTACTACTTCCTTTTTTACCCCTTACTTACTTATTTTCAAAAAAGTATCTCTATGATTATTCCTGATGTTTCTGTTATTATTTTCGTCTGAGAGGTTTTCAGAAATTTCAGGAAAAAAAAAATCTTCAAGAACTGCTCTTTCATATAAGGTACACCGGGATAAGTTGAAATGGGTGGGGTAAGATGAAACAGCGAGTTAACATGATGTTATCCAATCATGATAAATAGTTTGAATGTCATAACACATAGTTTTCGATTCATACAATCTATTGGTAAAGCATAAATTTCCAAAATGTATTAAAATCTTGTTGAAAACTTCGCGTTTTATCTTACCCTGGTGTACGTTACCTCAGAAAGTTTTGCAATTCCTCAAGAAGTTCCTTCTATGATTTCTCCTGGAGTTCCTTCTAGAATCTTTGGAAAAACTTCTGGAGTGATTGTAGCTGATGTTTGGTGGGATTTCACAAAGGAATTCTGTGAAAAAAAAAACAGAAGGAACTCCATTTGGAATATTAGGAGAAAGTCTAGAAGAATTCCAGAAGCAAATATATAAGGGACCTCAAATGGATCTTCTGGAGAAGAGTGTAGAATTAGCAACTAGTTAAAATACACAAAAATAAAAACAAAAAAAAAACCTTCTGGAGAAATCGCAGAACAAACTTCTGGAAGGATTTCTGAATGATTTTTAGAGAAAATATCAGAAGGCTCTTCAGTGATTTTTTCTTCGAATCCTGTTGGAGCATTACAAGTATTTATTGTGTTTTTTTTTTCATTAATTGTTTCTAGTATTCCTCAAGATATATATATTGGGGTGCATCACAAAGGTTCTTCTGAGATTTTCCAATAATTTTCCGTGCTTTTCCTTCTAAAGTTTCTTCTGAGATATTTTCTGGAATAGCTCCTGTGATTCTGAGATTTTTTTCAGTTTTTATCGAGAACCCCTTCAAAAGAATTCCTTCTGCGATTCTTTTTCAGCAAATTCCTCGGAGATTTCGTTTGAAGATCCGCCTGAAATTCCTTCAGAAGTGGTGCCTTCAGGTATTTCTCAAAAAGTTACTTTAAGAATCTGAGAATGATCTACAAGCAGAATACACGAAAAATCAACTGGAGAAATACCAGAACAAGCTTCAGTATTTCCAGAAAGAATCCAGAAGAAAATCCAGTAGAAAACGTGATCGTTCCTTTTAAAATAAGTTTCTCCAGAGAGAAGAACTTCCTGGAGGAAGTTCAGGAAAAATGTGTGGAGGAATCGTGCAAGTATTGATGTATCACAAATGTTACTGTTTCAGAAATATCAGAACCCCAGTAACAATGACAGCTGAATAACTGCATATTCAGCCAAAAATTTCAAAATCAAGCATAAGAGCGACTTATTCAGCTGTTGTACAGCAATAAAGCCTGTATCCGCAATAATCGGGACACAGAAATACTGCTGTAACTCTGCAATAGATGCATTAAAATTGCTCAAACTTTGCCTAATAACATCTTAAGATGTGTTCACTTCACCTACAAAATTTCAAGTGAATCGGTGAAATACTTTTTATTGTAGCATTGAAAGAGTAGAATGTGCGCCATTGAATTTTGTACAGCCCCTAGTTTTGCTTGTCAGCGCTGTAACTTTTGAATTTGGGAAAGGAAATGACTGAAATTTTGAACACAAACCTCTCAATCTACATTTGTTGTATAGGCAAAATTTCATAAAAATCAATGCACTATCAACAATTTTATAAACAAAACATATATTGGGACTGAACGTGACTTTAGCCCCTCAGACAGCGATTAGTCAACACCCTTGTGTGTTTCGGTTGTACTATTGAAAGTACTATACCAATAATCATCAAATTTTCCAGGCATAATATACACATAATCAACTAGCTTCTGTGAAAACTTCATGAAAATTGGCAGAGAAATTTAAAAGTTTTGAATAGGCAAAAACCGCACATGAAAAACACGAAACATTTTCACTAACACTCACCCCTATCAACACCAATAGCTTTCAAACCAATTGATCAAAGTTGATGAAATTTTGCAAGAAAGTGCCTTTATAAGTATCATAACTGCAAACGAAGTTTCATAACTAACCACACAGAACTGTAAACTGTGGCGTAAAAGAACCATCTATTATGCGAATGAAAATTGGTGATGATTGTACAAAATGCTTAAAACCACGTCTGTTTGCTTTTCATCCACAGTTAAAAGTAATGCATCGATTTTTATGAAATTTTGCACAAATAATAAGCATACACCAAAGAGTGCTCAGTAAATTGTTTGGCCAATTTTACTGATTCATTACAGAGCTACAGCCGTGCTACTGTGTCCCGATTATTGCGGATACAGGCTTTAATGTTTGTTGGGAATATGGCTTCTGGAGATATACCTAAAGAAATATCTTCAGAAATCTCAGAATGAATTCATGAAAAAAATAATCAAAACTAAGATCAGGAAGGATGCCTAAAGATACCATTGGAAAAATTCCAGACAGACCTCCAGATGTAGAAGGATTTACCTTAACCCTCTAATACCAAATCCCGCCTTTAGACGGGGTATAGTTTGAGCATTTTTGTAATTTTTGTTTCGTGGAAAATCATTTTTTTTATATTTTTGGCTGATATTACGGACTGTTCTGTATATCTCAAAATAGTTTTTGGTGTATTTTAAAGCGTAGGGTGAGTGTACCCATCGTTGTGGTATTAAGGTAAATTCATTTTAGAAACAATGATCGTACCATCTAATGAAGGGATGCAAAACGTTAGTTTGTAGTTTTCTATCCAAATTTGCTTTTAAAAATATAAAAACTATCGTTTCTCTCTGTTTTCGATCATAAATCGCTTACCACAACATTAGGCACACTGTTCCTATTTTGGAGGTAAAATTTATTTTTGGTTCCTATTGTTGCGGTATCCCATTGAAATCATATGGGATACCGCAACATTAGAAACACTACCGCAACAATAGGAACACAGCAGCAAAGAATTAAAGGAAAATATTTTTTTAAAATAGGTTTTTGGGCAAATCTTAAGCACACAAATGGTGCAATCTCATAATTTAAGCATAATACATCTATTAAAAATGCCTTTTGGTAACATTTCAGTCGAAAAAGTGTTCAATTGCCACTACCGCAACATTAGGTACTAGCACAACGAAGGGAACAATTACCCTATTTACTTTTATAAAAAATCATTGAAAAATAGATGTTCTAGTCACCATTTAGAAGTCATTGTTTATTTTGTATTGAATCGCTACAATTAACATATTTTAAATTTTTCCCAAATCATTCTATCCTTGTTAAATAGTTTAAGGGAATCGAATACACTCTAAAATTATTTCCCTTAAAATTACACGGAAAATAAAATTTTCTGTGAAAAAAAATAAAATAATAGTATTTTAACAATAATCATAAAATCTCAAAATGTTTTCATCTAAAAAAATCTGTTCCCCAAATTGGCTTCCAGGAAAAATATAAAAGTGTGGGGTTGTTCAAAAATAAAAATTAGAAAAATCAAAAACTAAAATTCACGAAATCGAGAATCAAAAAGAATCATCTTCCAAAACATGTTTAAATCGATTTTAGATGACGAAAAATGATATTTAGATCGAAATCAAAATTTTGGGTATTAGAGGGTTAATAAACTCTTTGAGGGTTCTCAGAAGAAACGCGTCACAGAAGACATATCTGGAGGTATTTCTGAAGCAATTCTTAGAAATAATTCCACTAGGCAAACCAAAAAAACTTTTTTTTTTTGTTGAAATCACACAGAAATCTCTTCGATTACAGATCAACTGCAGGATTCCCAGAAGGTATTTATGAAGAACAAATAGCAGAACGAATTCTCGGAGGAATACCAGAAGAATATACTTAAGATACCCCGGCAAGAAAGCCTTAAAGTATTAGAGAAGAAATACCAGTGGGCATTCCAGAAGGAATTACTGGAAAAAACTCTAAAGGAACTGCCCCACCAGAAAAATCTAGAGGAAATGCCTTAAAGAACTTTTGGAGGAATCGCAGAAGAAACTGTTGAGCAAAAAAAAAAAAAACAAAACCAAATTCAGCGTGAATTCCACGGTATATTTCTGGAGAAAATCCAGAAGGATGTAACAAAAATGTTGGCAACATTCTTTAATATCTTTGTTTCGGATTTGATACGATTGAAATCAATTAAGCTTTGCCACTTTGCCGAAGGAGCTAAATGCTTAAATATCCATAAATAAATTTGTCTTACATGTTCATGAAGCTTGGCGTGTTGCAAGGGCCCATATAGCCGAGGCGATAAACGCACGGGTATTCAGCATGACCATGCTGAGGGTGACGGGTTCGATTCCCGGTCGGTCCAGGATCTCTTCGTAAAGGAAATTTCCTTGACTTCCTTGGGCATAGAGTATCTTCGTGCCTGCCACACGATATACACATGCAAAATGGTCATTGGCAGAGGAAGCTCTCAGTTAAAAACTGTGGAAGTGCTCCTTGAACACTAGGCTGAGAAGCAGGCTTTGTCCCAGTGAGGACGTTACGCCAAGAAGAGGAGAGGAGAGAGGAGGCGTGTTGCAAGGCAAGTTGTAAAACTGATTAAAACTTGGTTACATACTTCCCAGGGCCGAAAGGTCCCAGAATGTGGCAAAATGTATCTGGTTCTTCTTCTTCTTGGCGTAACGTTCCGACTAGGACAACGCATGCTTCTCAGCTTTGTGTCCTATGAGCACAGTTACTGAGTGAGAGATTCTTTCACGCAAGGATGGTAACACTCACTTGCTGTTTTCTCAGCTCACAGACGAACATTTAAAGAACAATGTATGGACGGCTTTTGCCTTGTGGTTTGTCTAAAAATTTGCCAAATAGATTAGAGGTAGCACACGCATGCTGAAGTCGTTAGGGAGCTGCGAAGGCAACTTTCCACGAAGTGAATGTAAAGTTACGCAGGAAAGTTTAGCAAACATAAAACTTTAAGTCTGTAAGAAAGAATGAGTTGATGAAACATTTCTAGTCACACTTCTTCTTATATTGGTAGCAACCGAAATTATATGAGTAAGTTCTCAATCATTTGTGGGATTTTTTGTTGTGCTAAGAATAGAAGGAACGAAAACTTTCCAACTTTGAATTGGAAGCAGCATTTTGCTTTTTCGCCAATTTACAACCGGAGATGAAGCCCCGAAAAAGGTGCAAACTTTCTGCTCAACAGCAGTAACAACGAACTTTGTTCGATTTGGTGCCAAAAGGAAAAACATAAACTTTATGATGAAGGGATATGAATTTGAAATAGAAGATTATGAACTCTACAGTAGTCGGTGAAGCATGCCCGACCGAAAAAGAGGGATAAGATGAAATAGGGTGAAAAAGGTGAAACCGTGTCGAAAGTTTTACTTGTATGACAAGGGTGGAAGTGTGGATGATGGGTGTGGATGGGGCGTAGTGTAGCTTTTGGGTGGAGAGTAAGATCTTAATCCGGCGAAAACGCTAATATGATGACAAACTCACACGCACACACGGGATGGGGTTAGTGGGTTGTGGCTTTTAAAAGTGACCAAAATGAAAACAACATTTTATTCACCGATCCAATTGGAAAAATACAGAGACAAAAATCGACAACGAGAATTACGAAGAAAATGAACGAAATTTTGCGTTTTTTTTTGTTTTGGTTTCTGCGAAAAGACGAAAAAATGGGGACTTTGACAGCGGTGGGGTGAATCAGGGGGCGGAATTACCTGCTGCCTTCGCCGTATCCGTTTCCTGGCCGCGAGAAATATTCGCCAGTAGAGGAACAATATTACCAGAAGGGGGACGTAAAAGCTGGACGCTGTGGCAAATATCTGGTAGCCCACGTCCTGCGACACGATGCACTGGAGGTCCTTGTAGACGCGGGCTTCCCACTCGGGATCCTTCCAGCCGAGCAGGGGTGCGATCGAAACCAGCACCGACAGGGTCCAGATGACGATAATCATGTAGCCTATCCGTCGGGCCGTCCGCTGGTGGGCGTAGTCGATGTCCGTGACGGCCCAGTACCTGGGAATGAAGTGAAAAAAGTGAACTTACATAAGTACAAGAGGCTATATATAGATAGAAGACTTGAGAAGAGACTGGCGTGGCATGATGATTGATCATTAATCACTCTTTAAAACGCAAATGAAGTAGCATTGCAGATCGCATCCCTCACATAATCTATATTCTTTGTTTATACACATAAAAAAGCATCAATTAATTCGGAGCGCACGCGGACGTGTAGAAAAATGTGGCTGTCAGTTTTTTTTGTGTCCGTGTAATTTGAATTCGGCTGACCGATTTGTGAATTAGTAAAAGATTGAAGTGTAACCAATATTGAATTTGTAATAAAAACTATGCACAGCAGAGCGGAAGAGCTTTATGAGTGCTTTCGTAAAATAAGGAACTGTGGATCGCAATACTAACGGTTCTGCAAGACTTGACTCTTCTTGGAAGAGTAAATAAAAATCCTGAACGATTATTTTATTTTTATTATATAACTATTTTCCGTGAAGTGTAGTGATGAAAAAAATTGCAGTGCAATCGTCCTTTCCGTAAAGAAGCACTTATCGGAAGAGGCACAGCTTCATAGCAATAAGCCAAAGTGCCATCCAGTAACAACTGTAATTGACAGAATTCGACGATCTCCGGAGCGTCATCAGTCTCACGGAACGTTCGAAGATGATGGGCCACTTTTGTCGGAAGGTCGTCAGGGTGTGATATATAGTAGTTCGTTTTATTCTTCCTTGGATGAAAGCAAGAGATTGCATGCCGGAAATGGATAGAAATGGAGGCGTGGATACGATCGTTCGACGAAATGGAACTTGGTGAGACCTGTGTTCCATCCCAGGAAGGACCAAGGACTAAGGACCAAGGGGTGACATTAACCTTCTTAGCATAGTCACCCCCACCGATTTTCGCCGTATTTTGCTTATCATAAACTGAGCGGTTGGTACGAGATGTCCCCACTCATTGTTTCTATTGTTGTATTAAAACGCTGCACAGTAAGCCTGGCCGCTTTAATGCTTGCAATGCATCTCCGATGTACTGCAATCATTAATAATGACAAGAAAAATGATGGAAGTAGTCAATTCTATCATTTTCCAGGATTCTTTCAATGAATCGCTGTGTATGTGTAGACAAGACTAGACTAGACTAGACTAGACTATAAAAAACTCAGATTAATCCACCTAGTGGTGATAGTGCCTTTCTCGTCGAATTTGTACTCATGAACTTTCCGTCGACGTTAGCCAAAATGTTCCTGAATCCTGAAAACGCTTTATTAGAAAAGCAACAATTTCAACAAAGCCACCATCGATTTGGGAAACTTATTGATGGTACATATTCCGATGTAATGTTCAACAGCAAAACAGAGCTGAAAAATAATAGACCTCTCAGTTGGCTGCTTGACCACCTTAACCGAAGTCGTGTATTGGGGTCATTTTGATTACATTTCATGCACTGCGACAGCGGAGTGAGCGTCAGCTAATGCATGAAGAAGATTTACTTTATTCACAATCACATATCACTTTGTGATCTTCGCCAATGTTTATTTCATCACACTTTAGGCTATATTTTATTACCATTGGTAACACGATTCATGTAAAATTTGACCTTCTTCAAGTTCTAATTCCCTGAAGAAGGTGTAATAAACACCGAAACGTCGGATGAAGAACGATATTTAGTCGTTTGATTGCGTTTGATGACTGCGAAGCCGAAAAACTTCCCTGGTTATACAGAGTTTTCAGTCGATAGTGCTCTACGAAAATGTAAACTTTCCATTCAAATTTCAATCGCAATGAGAAGAGCGAGTGCTCAGCCAACTGCTCCCAAATGAGATTGAAGATTGAAAAAAAAAAACTGTATAATGTGTTGTTGCGATTAAATTATAATTTTTCCATAAAACGTTGATCCATCCAACTATACATTTACACCGGAGAAATCTGGAAATAGTGTGATTTTAAGAGATTGCTTTATTCACGATTTTGTTCTCTTGCATAGATAAAGACTTTGACCATTTCTTCTCTTATAATCTTACTCAACGTTTACAGGCTACCAAAAAAGCCACGATTTGATTTATCGCTTTGACATTTATTTTGTTTACTTTTATAATTCCGCTATTTGATGTGCAGCTTGCATGGGTTTTGTAAAATTTTACGTTTGACCACTCTCGGTGGGACACCTGGAACTGATTCCGGTTGTCTCAAATAAGGTCTGAGACTATGTTCTTGTCAACTGTTCATCGGGTTATCTAAAAAGCTGAAAATGAATGTAATTAATGTTTTCTTGACAACCGTACAGCATTTTTTTTTAAAGCCACGATTTTTGAATCGCATGCATGATTTTGGTTTACTTCTATTAAATCACTTCCGATAGAACACCCGCAACCGATTCCGAAATATTATTACAAGTTCTAGATGTGGCCCGAGACTATTTTCTTGTTGACCGTTCATCAGATTATCAAAAACGCCGCTATGGTTCAGTTCCTTTCTATATTTTACCACTTCCGACGCGTTACTCGTCTTGTCACCAGATCTGGAACACTACCGGTTCTTCCAAATATGGTCTGAGCTTATCGTTTATCTTGTTACTGAATAAGTCATTGATATGTCGTATGTATTGGCTCTCTTTTACATTTGATCATTTCTGGTGGGACACCCGGAATCGGTTCCGTAACACACTGATATGGCTTGCGTCTATTTCCATGCAACTGTTCGTCATGTTACCTAAAAAGTCGTGATTTGAGGTATCGCATGCATGGGTTTGGTTTCACTTCTGGCCCGAAACCGGTTGCGGAACACTACCGATAGTCTCTTAAATAGTCTGAGCCTATTTGCTTGCAAACGTTTATTAGGTCAGTAAAAAAAGCCGCGCTTTGCTGTGTCGCATGCATGGGATTGGTACAATTTATATTGAACCGCTTTCGGAGGGAACCCCGACTGACAGTCCATAATGTGGTCGTAGCATTCTTCCTTGATAAAACCGGCCATCAAGGGTGTCGGAAAAGCCGTGATTTGATGTGCCGCATGCAACAGTTTTGTCAAATTTGATGTACGCCAATTCCGGCGGAACTCCCGCAACCGGTTCCGTAACACTACTGGTTCAGATATGGTCTGAGTCTTTTTATATGTCGACCTTTCATTATCAAAAAGCCGCGCTTTGCTATGTCGCATGCATGGATTTGGTTCACTTTAATATTTGGACACTTCCGGCGAGACACCAGGAACCAGTTCCGGAACACTACCGGTTCAGATATGCTCTGCGACTGTTTTCATGCTAACTGTTCATCAGGTTATCGAAATTGCCGCAAGTTTGATGTGTCGCATGCATGGGTTTGGATCACTTTTATATTTGACCACTTCCGGCGGGACACCCGGAACCGGTTCCGGAACACTACCGGTTCAGATATGATCTGAGACTGTTTTCTTGCTAACTGTTCATCAGGTTATCCAAAATGCCACAGTTTGATGTGTCGCATGTATGTGTTTGATCCATTTTTATGTATGGCCCCTTCCAAGGGTACTGGTCCGGAACACCTAAATGGCAATAACTCCGGAACGGCTGAACCGATCCGAACCATTTTCAATAGGAAATAATGGGACCAGATTACGTGTCGAATGAACCGTCAGTCATTAAAATCGATTGAGGTTTACTGCCAAAAAGTGATGTGAGTTTTTTTTGTACACATACACACATACACACACACATACACGCACATACACACACACAGACATCACCTCAATTCGTCGAGCTGAGTTGATTGGAATATGTGACTCGACCCTCCGGGCCTTCTATCAAAAAGTCGCCTTTCCAGTACACTTAGTGTACGAGAAAGGCAAAAAGCATTCTTTTATCCACCTAGCGGTGATGGTTCCTTCCTCGTGCATTCGATACCCCATTTCAACATATCTCTAGTGACATGTTGATAGATATCGAACTTAACCAATAATCATTTCATGGCGCCAGTGATCATATTATTTATCTGGTTTTTGATTTTTGAGCCTTAAACTCTATAAAACAGTCGCCATCTTGAATTTTACACCGCAATCTTGGATATTCTGGTCGCCATTTTCGGACTCCAGACGTCTTCCCCATATCATACTCATATTGCATGATTTTAGAGACTAAAAATCTATTAAATAGCCGTAATCTTAAATTCTAGAACGCCTTTTTGCATATTATGGTAACTATGTTTTGACTCCGGATATCTTCCCCATACCAGATATACCATACCAGATAAATTACATGGCTTTAGAGTCCAAAAAACAAATAAACAACAGCCAGCATCATAAATGTTGGGATACCATCTTGGATTTTATACCATCATATTGCATATTTTTTTATTCTTCAATCACTTAACCTAATTTACAGCTAGGGCACTGCGTGAGCGATTCCAATTGGAAGCTGTAACTTGTACTTTGTACAGCGCCTAAATGTATTCTCTATTCTAATTCTACTACATATATCGAACTGGTTGCCGTTGCGCTTCTTTCACTTTCTACCCTATCATGGTAGAATGATGAGCACGAGGATGTTGTGATGTTGATGTGTAACTGTTGGTTATTCCTTTTTCCAGTCCGATTGGGGGTCCATTATGGGTTGCCGTTCGCCGAAGTCCAAGTATCCGGGTCCGTTTGAGCCATGAGCTCAGAAGAGGGTCAGTGTCAGCTGCTCTCAGGGAGAAAGAGCAACAAACGAAAGTGCCGGGGCTGGGATCGAACTCATGACCATTTGCTTATGAAGCAAACGTGTAGCCACTACGCCACGGGCCCCGGCAGAATATTGGATATTCTGATCGCCATTTTTGAACTCCGGACATCTTCTCCATACCAAATATTCCCATATTGGAAGGTTTTAGAGAGCCTAAAACTCAATTAAACATCCACCATCTAGAGTTTTGAGCCGACATATTGAGTATTAGGCCGCCATATTGAATTTTGGGCCACCATCGTGGAATTTTTAATCTCCAGTGTTAATTTCAACACAAAGTTCGTAAATCATGATAAAGGTTACAAAAATCGGTGCAGTTGGATCTGTTGCACGATAGGGCTGGTTAAGTTTCATAATTTTGGGCCACCATCGTGGAATTTTTAATCTCCAGTGTTAATTTCAACACAAAGTTCGTAAATCATGATAAAGGTTACAAAAATCGGTGCAGTTGGATCTGTTGCACGATAGGGCTGGTTAAGTTTCATAAACCGTCTGGATCACTGAAATAGGCATAATTCCGGAACACCTCCGGACAATTTTTAATAGAAAACAATACAGTTCAATTTCGGTTCGATTCGTGTTAAAATCCGGAAAATCGGTCAATGGGAAGTGCCTTGATAGTGAGTGACCTTTATTATACAAACATACACACACATACATACACACAGACATAATCTCAAATCGTCGATCTGAGTTGATTGATATATGCGACTTGACCCTTCCAGCCTGCTTCTATCGAAAATTCGTTACCCTAAAGGGTTCTAAAACAATAAACGCCATCGTAGATCAATAATCATCTTAGCAGATTACGAGAACGTTTTCGACAAACTCCTGAAAAGGAAGCCCCCACAGTTGACAGCACAAGTTTTAATGCCCATCATCTTTCATCAAAAATCAATTTTCATTTCAGCACTGTGCTCCAAAAGCAGTGCAACATCTGGCTTCTGGGAAAGTATATGCTGGTTGTGTGGCAAAACCAACGTCGGCGGAAGTTGCTTGTTTCTATCCAGAGCTCACCACCACCACCAGCACCATAGAGAAGTAGTACGAAAAATTGAATTACTCTCCACCTGACACAAAAAGCTTTTAGGAGAAGTGATTAATTACATTTTGTGTTGCAAGATTTTTAAGCTTATACTCTCGGTCTGAAGCTGGGGCTTTCTAAAGGTTATCATGCGAAAGGTGGTGGGTGCATTTTTCATTTCTCGACTTTCCGGAACAACTCCTGGAGTGCTGGAAATGTAATAATCTGTAATGGATTGTGTCATCACCTGTTCCACGCGAGAAAGAGTTAAGTGGATCTTGCGTTGCAACGTTGTAATAATTCTGTTTTCTTTATCGCAATAGGAAAGTTTTCTTAATTGGTTTGGAAAGCTTGTAGCTTTGAAGTGGATTGCATTGCTCGAGTGCTCATCCAAAGATTTTCCCCACTACTGAGTGGCTTAAGACTAGAAAAAGTTCTACGCTTTCCGTTACCATCCGAGCAACTTTCAACCGAGCTGAACTATGCAAATCTCCAAGAAGAACAAGGATATTTCCCTATCGCTGGCTTCTGGCGGAAGTGATTTTAAAACAGTACGCCGATCACCCGGAAAAGGGGCTAACATTCCCATCTAAGTTGAGCAAGTCAGAGTTCTTGCCTCTGCATCCAACCAACCAGCGAATGGCAGCATTCCATTTGCAGCAACTCTCGGGTGCCGTGCCACAGGATAGAAGTAATATGACTCTTGGCTTCCTGCAGGCGAAGTTTTTGCATTTCTTCTATCGATAGTTTCAAACTACTTCAGCCTTTCGGTATTACACACGTAGGTATAAACGATAGACGGTGGCTAAAACTAGTCTGAGTTGCACATAAGGGTGAAGTTCGCTGGCTCTGGGATTGACTTTGTTAAGACAACGACAATGACATCGAAAAAGCTGGAAGCTTTCAACGGGGAGAAGTAAGAGTTGCCTAATTTAATTAAACATCGATTCAACTTCTTCTCGTTGTCATCGTCATCGTCATCGTCGGTGACATCGTTAAGTTCGTCGGATGCACTGCACGTACGAAGCCACTGCTGCCGTTGTTCTTCCCACGAAATTAGATTAGGAGCGAATACGTTTGAAAGGTATAAGTTTGAAATTAATTAGGTAATCTATTCTGTTTGAATATGTAATGCAACGAGAAATGGTGTGTTGTCGGATAAATGAAGTGATAAGGTTTATAACTCAATCATATGACAGTTGCATTGAATCATAGTTGTTGCTCCTTCGATGATATACAACAAGAGTTGTTGCTACAGGAATGTGATATAGATATTTCAATCCAAAGATATGAACATTGCAATTTTAGATGCGAATTAGTTGTTGGGCTACAATGTCTTACGTAGTTTGAATTGAATTACCACTCTACATATTCAAAATCTGTGCTGCAAAACGGTGAGTCGATAAGGAGAGCGTTCAACATACAGGGGATGGCCAAAATGTTTGGGATAGGCAACATTTTTTTCTCTCACAAAAAAGTTCAACATGCTATAACTTTTCATAGAGTGCATCGAAAAATCTCAAATTTTGACTGTTTGTCGATCTATTATATGTGCATCATTGGTACAAATGTGGGCTCGATTGATTAATATTTCGCAAAATTAGAACCGTTCGGGTAAAACACTATTTTTCAGACAACTCATTTTTGAGCTGTCATATCTCAGAAATCAGTGAACCGAATTGAATGAAATTTTGAACGTACACTAACAATATACAAATACTTTACAAACTATTAAAACATAGATACTTTTTGAACGTTGAGAAAAGTTATCATGGATTGACACTTTTTGGATTTTTCTCGAAAAAATGTATTTTTTTTACGTCAATGTCAATAAATTTTAGTGTTGATGTCCAAAGATTTTTCACTTCTGTTCTTAAGTTATCTCTAATCAGATATATCAGAGTTAATTTAGATTAATGGAAGAACACATTTAGTAATTTTTGTGTGGTATTGCAAATTTGATTTATTTTCCTCTACATGAGTAAAAATTTCAACCCGGTATAACTTAATTCGCCGTGAAAAAATATTACATTTTATAACGTCGTATTAAGTATCAATATATTGTTGATAAACGTTAAAAAATTCATTCTATTCGTTTCACTGGTTTCCGAGATATAACAGCTCAAATAAGAGTTGTCTAAAAAATAGTGTTTTACCCGAACGGTTCTAACTTCGCGAAAAACTATTCAAACGAGCCCAAATTTGTACTAATGATGCACATATAATAGGTTGACAAACAGTCAAAATTTGAGATTTTTCGATGCGCTCTATGAAAAGTTATAGCATGTTGATTTTTTTTGTGGGAGAAAAAAAGTTGCCTATCCCAAACATTTTGGCCATCCCCTGTAGCTCTGGTTCTCATAAGTTCCTTCCTCATGCTTCCACGGGTCAAGCGATGACAAAGACCGCCAGCTAAGAGTTGTGTGCTTAGCTGGTAGTGCAGCCTGGGCACGGTTGTCCTTCTGACTTCAGCTAGATTGAGGAGGTACGACCCAAGCCTCTGTTCACCAAGGAGGCGCGACTCAATCAGCGTCTGTTCTGGCATCCAGGGGCTGAAACGCTGCATCACGCCCAGCTAGATCCAAGATGGTAGCCCCATCAGCGTGATCGTTCCAGTGTTGGTTGGGACGTTAAACAGAACTGGCACGATGGCCCTCCGGCGAGACAGGAGTGTTGGCGTAGGCCCAATAAGCCACCCGTAAAAATCCCCATTGCGAATAACATAGGAGAAAATACGACTCGATACAATCGGCAAAGACCCACGCGACGAAATAAGGACTACGATTGGAAACTTGGAACATGGAATTGCAAGTCACTAGGTTTCGCAGGATGTGACAGGATAATCTACGACGAACTACATCCCCGCAGCTTCGACATCGTGGCGTTGCAGGAACTTTGTTGGACTGGACAGAAAGTGTGGAAAAGCGGGCATCGAGCGGCTACCATCTACCAAAGCTGTGGCACCACCAATGACCTGGGAACAGGATTTATAGTGTTGGGCAAGATGCGACAACGTGTGATCGGGTGGCAGCCGATCAACGTAAGGATGTGCATGTTAAGAGTTAAGGGCCGTTTCTTCAACTACAGCATCATCAACGTCCACTGCCCACACGAAGGGACACCTGATAACGAATAAGAAGCGTTCTACGCGCAGTTAGAGCAAACATACGATGGTTGCTCGCCGCGTGACGTGAAAATCGTTGTCGGCGACATGAACGCGCAGGTAGGAAGGGAGGAAATGTACAGACCGGTAATCGGGCGAAACAGCCTGCACGCCGTATTGAATGATAACGGCCAGCGATGCGTAAACTCTGAAGCCTCCCGTGGTATGGTAGTCCGAAGCATCTTCTTCCCCCGCAAATAAATCCACAAAGCCACCTGGAGATCACCCGACCATCAAACAGAAAACCAAATCGACCACGTTCTAACCGACGGTAAATTCTTCTCGGATATAACCAATGTCCGCACATACCGCAGTGTGAATATAAATTCGGATCACGACTTAGTCGCTGTATGCATGCGCTCAAAACTTTCGACAGTTACCACCACGCGTCGAAGTCGAACGCCGCGGCTCAACATCGAGCAGCTGCGTAACGTAGAAGTGGCTCAAGACTACGCGCAGCAGTTAGCAGTGGCCCTACCAACGGAAGAGCAGCTTGGCGCAGCTACACTGGAAGATGGCTGAAGGGGCATCCGATCCGCTTTGGGTTGTACCTCGGCTACAGCACTAGGCTTCGCGACTCCGAATCTCAGAAACGATTGGTACGACGGCGAATGTGAACAGTTGAAAAAAGAGAAGAATGCAGCATGGGTGAGAATACTGCAACACCGCACGAGAGCGAATGAGGCACTTTAGACAGGCGAGAGCGAATGCGAGAGCGAATGAGGCACTACAGACAGGCGCGGAACAGGCAGAACTCAGTCATCCGGATGAAGAAGCGCCAGCAGGAAGAACGAGATCATGAAGCGATGGAAGAGCTGTACCGCGCTAATGATACACGAAAGTTCTACGAGAAGCTGAACCGCTCGCGCAGAGACTTTGTGCTACAAGCCGACAAGTGCCGAGATAATCACGAGAATATTCTCCCAAGCGAGCGTGAGATGGTCGAAAGGTGGTGGCAGCATTACGATGAGCACCTCAATGGCGACGTTGCAAGCACCAAAGGTGGCGTGGTAACAGATCTAGGAGTACGTGCGCAGGACGAAAGATTTCCAGCCCCCAACTTCCAAGAGATTGAAGAGGAGGTTGGCCGGTTGAAAAAACAACAAAGCCGCTGGAGCAGATCATCTACCAAGCGAGTTACTGAAACACGGTGGAGAAGTACTGGTGAGAGCATTACACTGGGTCATTACCAAGATTTGGGAGGAGGAAGTTATTACCGGAGGAGTGGATGGAAGGTATCGTGTGTCCCATCTACAAAAATGGCGACAAGTTGGATTGCGGGAACTACCGCGCGATCACACTACTGAGCGCTGCCTACAAGATACTCTCTCAAATTTTATGCCGCCGTCTATCACCGATCGCAAGAGAGTTCGTGGGGCAATATCAGACTGGATTCATGGGTGAACGCGCTACAACGGACCAGATGTTCGCCATCCGCCAGGTGTTGCAGAAATGCCGCGAATACAACGTGCCCACACATCATTTGTTCATCGATTTCAAAGCGGCGTATGATACAATCGATCGAGAACAGCTATGGCAGATTATGCACGAATACGAATTCCTGGATAAACTGATACGATTGATCAAGGCAACGATGGATCGAGTGATGTGCGTAGTTCGAGTATCGGGGACACTCCTGAATCCCTTCGAATCTCGCAAATCGTTCGTGCTTGCTGTTCTACATTGCGTTAGAAGATAAAATAAAGAGAGCGGGGATAAACACGAGTGGGACGATTTTCACGAAGTCCGTTCAGCTGCTTGGTTTCGCTGACGATATTGATATTACAGCTCGTAAATTTGAGACGATGTCGGAAACGTACATCCGACTAAAGAGTGAAGCCAGGCGAATCGGATTAGTCATTAATGTGTCGAACACAAAGTACATGATGGCAAAGGGCCCCAGGGAGGAATCACCGCGCTCGCCACCCCGAATTCATATCGACGGTGATGAAATCGACGCGGTTAAAAAATTCGTGTACTTGGGCTCACTGGTGACCGCCGACAACGACACCAGCAGAGAAATTCAGAGGTGCATTGTGGCAGAAAATCGTGCTTACTTTGGAATTCGCAGAACTCTACTATCGAATAAAGTTCGCCGTAACACGAAGTAAACTATCAACAAAACGCTGATAAGACCAGTAGTCATCTATGGGTACGTAGCATAGACTCTACGTGCAGAGGACCAACGCTCCCTTGGAGCTTTCGAACGGAAGGTGCTGCGTATCATCTACGGAAGAGTGCAGATGGAAGACGGGACTTGAAGAAGGCGAAGGAACCACGAGCTGCATCAACTGAGCTGAGAGTACTTACATCATTCAAACCGCGAATTTCGGAAGACTCCGGTGGGCGGGTCACGTCATCAGGATGTCGGATAGCAACCCAACTAAAATGGTTCTCGAGAGTCATCCGGCCGGTACAAGAAGGCGTGGTGCGCAGTGAGCTAGGTGGGTCGATCAAGTAGAGGACGATCTGCGGACCCTACGCAGAGTGCGGAACTGGAGACAAAAAGCCACGGACCGAGTGGAATGTACAGCAGAGGCCACCCCGGCCTTAGCCTGATCGGTAAGGTACATAAGTATATTCAAAATCTAACAATGTAGATCCCAGTATGAAGTTTTAAGGACCAAAGTTTGAATTCAGCTGATTGGTTGACCCCATCTGTCCAATCTACCAGAAGGAGCACATACTAGAGTGTGCTGGTTACAGAAGGACAACCCTTTTTTCACATAGTATCTTGTAGCGTATCCTGTTCAACATATGTCACGGAAAAGTCACGGCAGTGCAAGTGCACAGAAGTCACTGTGACTTATTTGCAACACAATGTTAGAAGTAAGTAACAGTGAACTCTATGCAACCAAAACTGCCGTAACTCTTCTGTTACATATGAGTTACATATCCTAAAGGGTCCTTCGTTGGCGAATACTGACTGGTTTCCGAGCAACGACGGTTCTGATGTTTAATTGGAACAATCATAGTGTTATCGTACCAACAGTAGAGAATATGTAATATCTCAACCAAGTTTTAATTTACTTTTATTTCAGGTTATCCTTGTTACTTTGTTACGGCTTCTGTTTAAAGTTTTCTGCAGTAAATGTACCGACTCAAAGCAAGTCTTCAAAAACCCTGGGGATCATTTGCAAAGTTCAGCTTTGAGATTATCTTTATACACAGAGATATCACATAAACAGTACTTACTTTAGTCCTGAGCACCCACGGTGGTGCAGAGGAACAAAATGAAAGAATTCCATCCTGAGGTAAAGTTTCTGTCGACATCCATAATTTATTTAAGCCGTTGAGTGTTTTCCATTGATACACAACAAGTTTCAGTGGCGTACAGCAGCATAGATTTCACGTTTGAGTTTAAGGTTGGGACTTTATTTCTTTGATATATCTGACTCTTTCTCCATAACTTTCTCAAGCTTGTAAAAGCAGCCCTCGCATTCTTGATCCGTGAGCCTATGTCGATCTTGATGCCATTATCGTCTGCCATTTGGCTACCACGATACTGGAAGTTTTCAATACCCTTCATTGTTTGCTCAGCCATCGTTAAGTTGGGTTGGAAGTGTTGACCGAATTTACTTCCAACGATTTGCTCTTGTTAACGTTGATGGCAAGACCTCAGAGCAGCGATCGGTAAGATCATCCAGCTTACTCTGCACATCAGAGCGCCGTTGAGCTATGAGAGCAACGTCATCAACGCCAGTTCGGAGATATTTAGGTGCTCCCACGGCATCCCACAACTTTGCTCACGACTAGGATCTCGTCGATTACGATAAGGAACAGTAACGGTGATAGTATACATCCTTGTCTCACTTCAGCAACGACCCGGATATGATCAGACAAGACACCGCTGTGCAGTACTCTGCACAAAAATACTCTGTAGTGTGCTTCAATGGGGCCGTGATTTTCACAGGGACACCCTTGCACCTGAGGGCTTCCCAAGCAGCACGCAAGTCACAAAGAAGTGTCGACAGCGCAGGTTTTTGGTTGGACACGAGTCATTTTCAAGTTATTCTACCTACGGGTTAGAATGACTTGAAAATGACTCGTGTCCAACCAAAAACCTGCGCTGTCGACACTCGTTTGTGACTTGTGTGCTGCTTGGGTTCCCACCTGTTTTCGTGATTGAGAAAACTTTTTCATAATGAATGAACATCAGGTAGAGGTACCCTTGGAATTCATTGATTTGCTCCAGGACTCTGGTCGATTTCATACTATGGATGGTTGTTTCTATCTTCTGCAATACACGGGTAATACGACGATAATGCTGAGATGTTGGTGGCCTGACCGACACTTGAAAAAAGGTTTCCAAAACACTCGTACCATCGTTGCAGCTGGTCAGCAGAGTTGGTTGACTACTGTTCAGACATGCCTTTCAAGGGTATCGTAGCATCAATTTTATTCCCACTACAGCGACGTGATGAGGCGAATGTTGCCGGCATTTGTGACTTACTTGCATTCGTTGGCTAGGGAGCCCTTTTGAGCGTTTCACTTCTTTCTCGAGAGCCATCTTCCAGTCGATATGTGTTGAACCGGTGCCCGATTTTTTCTTCTTTTGATGGATCCTAACCGAATTCGTATGCAGATTGTGGAAGGATTAGACGTGTGCGCCGCCGCGCCACGCCGCCGTCGTCGACGATTTTTTCACGCCGCAGCCGCCAGTTGAATTAACCCGGCGCGCCGCTGTTCATATTTTTCCACGCCGCCGAGCAAAATTTCCCACGCCGATGAGAAAACGACAACGTTTTTTTTCTCGCCAACACTTCACGAACCACATATTTAAACCTAATAGCAATTTTTAAACAGTTTCTATTGTTTTTTCAATCCGCATATTAGGTGAATTTTTCTGAAGTTCTTTTTTATATTTTTTGTAACATTTTTATGTGATTTACTTTAGTCATTTCTTACAGCCATACTTTGAAGATCCTCACTTATTCTTTTTCAAGTACTAAGCGAGTCTCTTGTAAATCATAACGAATTATCAACAAAGCTCTTGGCAGTGATCTAATTAGGTTCACAAACACATCCTCCTACATATTCTTTGTTTACCTCTTGGAAGATTTTCATGGCAATGTACGAATGGCATCCTTGAAGGCGGCTCCACGCAATCTTCATAAATTCCTATAAAGGACCCTACAGAAATTTCACCATGTATTCTTCTTAAAAAAAAACTCCATGCTTAAGAAACTCCCCCATGGATTATTTCAAAAAAATCTCCGGGATTTTTTTCAGAAAACCACATGGATTCCTGACATTCTAACAGCGTTTCATTTTCTTAAAAATAAAAAATCCAGAATTCTTTCAGAAATTCCTCCAAAGATTCTTAAAAAAAAAACGAATGTTTTTTCAGAAATATTTTTTAGAGGTGTTTTAAGTTCCATAAATTTTACAAATAATTTCCTTGGAATTCCTGAAGTAGCTCCATTGATTTATTAGAAATTCCATGAATAAGGTCACGCAAAAATGTCCATTTTCAAATTCCAACCTCGGCCCCGTCCCTTCTATGGCACACTGTTTGTAAAGGACTTCTCTGAAATTATTACACTCTTCGAGCCCCTCGCTCCTCAAAGCGTGGCGTAACTTATGCACGTTCGTCCTTCAGAAATAACTCCAGGAATGACAGTATGCGGCAGGAAAAAATGCGAAAGTGTTTTTCAACTTCAAACCTCATTTTCGTCCATTTGACATTAATCAATCTATGTTTCAACGTTCCATGATCTATAATAGGCTAGTTTTCTGAAAAGTTAATTAAAAAATTTCCCATTTTGGTCACTAACCTTTACAGGGTGGCGCCTGAAGATGAAGACAACCAGAATTTTCAAACCGCAGAAAATCGCACAGGTCGCTAAATTTCGCATCTGATAAAACAAAATTTTCTCTACAATACCATCACATATATGTACTTATTTCATCTGGTATGTGAAACTACATGGCTCTGGATCAGTGTGGTCTGGTTGTTCATCGAATTTGAGCTAATTTTGATACTGTTATAGTAATTTTGTTTAATGACCATTGGGCACGCAGTTTATTGATATCCGCTTATTAGGCCTACATTATCACATGTTAAACATCAAATATGTTCATTTTTATTTTTCAGTGCTAGAATATAGACATTGACTGATACACTGTCATGAAAAAATAGTCGTATATATCCCATATTTAGCGTGTAATTGTGCCTTGAACTTTTCGCATTTTTTCCTGCCGCACCCTGTATATTTACACAGTTGTCCCAGGTTTCTTTCAGGAATTCCTATATCGGATACTCCAAAAAATCGTTTAGGGCTTCTTCTGTAAATTTCATCGTGGAGTGTCTCCAGGACATTATTCAGAAATTCTTCCAAAATTTTTGTCTAGCTCCAGTAGATATTCTTTCAGTGATTTCTGAAAAAATCATACATGAGCATGAGCATGAGCATGAGCATAGATGACCGCACAATTCGTAGTTGCTACTCCGTGATTGACCAGAGCAATCGAAATTGCACAAGGAACCAATGAATAGGGCTTGGGACTAGCTTACTATTCTCAATGTACACAGGTCGAGAGCTCTCAACTTTAATAAGGTCAATAACGGCGCCGGCCACTTCCTTACGGTCATCGAGGATGGAAGGGATTGTTAGTAAGACAAACGTTGTTATAAAGACCGCGAATCGCTGCATCTCCACGTTTGTCTCAGGAAGGAATTTTTTTGTTAGTAGGGTAAGGTACATTGTCAGTCTGGGAGTCACCTATGGTTGGTGATATGATTTGACAATGGATCAATATACACAAACCGCCGTTAACAACCGACCACTTTTCGACGCAAGAACTAGCCAAAAAGAAAATTCTATCGCACGTCTCCACTCCACTAGGGAGCAGAAACCTTTAGTCTATTCCACACAGAAACACACTGAACGCGACTCACTTGTCGGCGCCCGGATTTTTTCTTGACCGGCGAACCCGAAGTAACATTTTTCACTCTTTTGTGTAAATGCAAAAAATGAAAGAAAATATTTATTATCAACTAAAAGTGTATTGGAAACTAGCGCCGAAGGGAAGCGAAAAATTCGGAACCGACTCGAACCACGGCGCGCGCACACTCGTCCCGTCGTCGGAGCCCCGCAGAGGGAAGAGGAAAAAAATCGCAAAAATCTAGCAAAGCGAGCGCGCGAAACTTTGCTGCTGCCGAACTACCGCACACTACTCTGATTTCTGAAAAAATCATACAGTTCATGAATTCCTCCAGGTATTCCTTCACGTATTTCACCAGTAATTCCTCCTGAAATTCTTCTAAGTATAGCATTAGGAATTTTTCTTCGAAATATTTAGGACATTTAGAAGAGTATTTCTCCAGACATTATTTAATGGATTCTTTTAAACTAAATATGTTCATAAATTCCTTCGGGAATTATTTCCCAACATCTAATAAAAGATTTGCCTTGGATTTCTCTAAATACTCATTAATAAATCCTTGTGGGCATTCCACCAAGGGTTTCTGATAGAAAGTTTCCAGCAATTTCTTTAGTAACTCTTTCTAGAATAATTTCAGAAAATTCCTTGGGATTGTTTCACATAATGTTCAGGAATTAGATAAACAATTTATTCAAAAATTCCTCCAAAGATCCTTTCAGAAATTCCTCCATGGATTCCATCTAAAGCCTACTAAAGAAATATCACTAAAGACTCCTTCACTAGTTTAAGGATTTTTCAAGAATGTCAGTAAGAGATAACTTAAACATTTTTCCATGATTTCTTCCAAGGAATCCTTTGGAAAATATCGTCAGGGGTTACCAAAGAAATGCCTAGACGGTTTCTCTTTGAAATGCCTCCTTCTGTTCTTTCAGAAATATTTCCTGGGATTTCTTTGGATTCCTCCGTGAATTTTTTAAGACATTACTCCACAGATATTTATAAAAATATTTAATGAAATTTTATGAAACATGTAGGAGTTGTTCTTGGAGGGTTATCTGAAAGAATTTCTATAGACAATTTCTGATAAGATTTATTTACATTGAGATTACATTGAGCTCTTGGGAAAGTCCTTGGGGAGCTCCTGAGATTCACCACAAAAGTTCAGTTAATTGGACGCAGTGGTTTAATTTTCCCAACAGGGTAAGAAAAAAAAACTCCTGAGATGGCTTTGAAGGAATTTCTAGAAGAATTTTATGAGAAATAGTTTCTGATAAATTCGCTGAAGGAATTTTTAAAGAACATCCTTGCGAAATTTCTGAATTAAATCATGAAAAAGTTTCTGAAGGAATCCTTGAAAATAATTCATCGGCAATTGGGTTTTTAAATTAAGAAAAATGTATTAATTTTTTGATTTTATACAAAAGAGCACCTTTTTCTGAACCACCATGATTTTTTTTCAGATTTTTAGAACTTCATTTTGGTACCTAAAATCGCTTTCGAGGAGATTTTTTGAATTCACCTTCTGACAGCTGAGCAACTGCTTGACAGCTCCGCTCAGTACAAAATGCGACGAGGGGTGATTCGACAAATTGCTCCCATACAAACTTCAAACTGATTTTTAAATAGGTTCCCAGGCACCAAAATTCATGAAAATTTGGATTTCGGCTCAGTTTTGCATGCAGATTCTGAATATGGAATTATCTCAACACCGCAAAAGAAGCCAATTCGTGCAAAAAGAAATATCCTGGAAAACTGGAGATTTATGTGCAGTAATTCCAAGAAGAGATATTCTTGATATATTACTTATTTCTGTAGAAACGTCAAGAAATAAATCCTGAAGTGATTTCTAAAGGAACTCCTGAAAGAATCTTTGGAGAGATTTTTTAAGAGTTGCCGGAAAAAGAATCCATGAAGGAAGGTTTCCATAAATCTCTAGAGAAGTTTGCGATCCCACCCGTGGAGGAATATCTTTGGGTCTTCTAGGAAGCCCCCTAGAAGGAACTTCCAGAAGAATCTATTAAAAATTTTCTGGAGGAATTCCAGAAGAAACGCATTAAAGAATTCTTAGAATCCTTCTAGGCATTCCTGAAAAGAACCCAAACAGAATTCCAAAGAAAATCAGATTTTATAATGACAGCACTAGTCTAAAATGAGTTTTAGAAAAGAATATCCTATGAAGAGATGTGTGACGTTGTGTATTTCACACGAGAGTCCTTTATAAATTTCCTGGGGAACGTCCTTAAGAATTGTCTCTTGAATTTATAGCATAATTCTTGCAAGGATAGTTTTTATTGAAATCTTTGATTTACATAAGTTTACACCTTTCACACAAAATAGATGAAAAAACAAATTATTCTGTATTAACGTTTTCTAGCATTTCACAAAAAAATAAGATCACGCCGATTACGCCGCCGCCGCCGCTGCCTCATTGCTATACACGACGCCGCCGGTGAAAACTGCTTCGGCGCACACGTCTAGGAAGGATACGGTTGGCAGGGTATGTTTCAAAAATGCCGGGCAACAGCGCTGTTCAATTGGTGTTCTCCATAGATCTGGTGGCTATAAAAAACGAAGAGGCCAGTGGATAAGATGGGTAGATCTGGTAGAAAGTGATCTGATATGCATCGAACGAGATCGAAAATGAATAGCGGCATCCGCGAACCGAGTATTGTGACATACTCGACATTCATTCTTAGATGACTAAAAATGAGTCTACGTAGTTTATGAACAGCGCCGTATCGTTGATTATGTGTTATCCCAAATGTGATGTAGTGCAAATAAATGTATGTTTGAATGTCGATACAATAACACGAATATCATTGCAAATCAGCAGCTATCAGCAATCAATCAATCACAGGATTCCCATACGACATGCAGCATCCCTATACGTACATCCAATCGACATAACACGAAATCACGACCATTCTTCTGCATAAATTTCACCGCACACAACAAACATCACCATTGTTGCTGTTGATATTTCTGAATGTGTATGTACATAGGTATCCCACTAGCACGACCAAAACTGAATTTAATACAAATTCCACCGTTCAAAACCACGTTTGGTCGATACAATTTATGCATCGCAACAAGCTGTCGTCGACAGCTCGCGTCTCGGTTGCAGAGCAGATTCCTCCAGATTCGTTGCTGATGCGCTGGCTTATACCCGTTGCATAACAATTGATTTTAGGTTGGCCCATCCACATAAGCATTAGCGTAGCTGTTCGCAGCACAAGGTAACAAAAAATGCTTTATTTGAATGCCACCCGTTATCACCAGCCGTACTAGCTGGTACTCTGAGCTGTCAAATTTATGTAACTATCAAACCAAGTGCAACGAGTTTTTGTACGCGTATTTCGTCTGTCAAAAATTGCTATGTTCTTGAGGAGATGACCCCAAACGTTTGTGCGGGAGTGTAGATGGACTACCCTATAGGTATGCTATCTTGTACCATATGTGTGTCTCGAACCACTCCACAACACAGCAACAGCTAGATAATGCATAAGAGCAACACATTGCTCTACCGGTTTGCATGGGTTTGGCAGATTTCAATGAATCAACTTGAGGCTAAACTAGGCGGGATGAGGCAACATGTAGGGGAACGAAGTACAAAATGCCATGATGGGGTAAAATGGCCCTTCTAATAGAATCATTCCTGAATGTGATTTGATCGTTAATATAGGTGAATGGTGTCAAGATATGTTTACGTAAAACATTTTTCTAGAAGCTAGGCCGCCAAACGCACGGAAAATCTTTTGATATTCCAATGAAAATTGGCAACGTGCTTACAATTAAGGTTTTCTGGTAAATTTATTACCAGCCATGTGTTTCCACGGATGAGACACACATGGAGGCGCATGGTTGTTGATGTCTACGCTATCCATGTTAGGGGTCATTCAAATATTGAGCATTTCCCAACCCACTGGACCCCTTTCGCAGTTAGTATAAGTGCGGGATCGTGAAAAAAAAAACTGCGATTTTGCATCGAATCGTTTCGGTGTCTTCTGCGCACTTATGCATTACGAAGTGCTGAATAAGTGCGCAGAAGACACCGAAACGATTTGATGCAAAATCGCAGTTTTATTCACGATCCCGCACTAATACTAACTGCGAAAGGGGTCCAGTGAGGTGGAAAATGCGCAATATGTCGACCATCGTTTAGCGGGGTGAGGGGTGACACTCTATGTATTGAGTAAACTTCCGTTTTACGAACCAGTTTCTGAAAATGCCTTAGTTTAGTAAATATTTTTGCCGAAGTATCAAGCAAATATTGTCTAGTTGCTGTTACCACTTTGAAAGCCTAACAAATGAGGCTATGTATCATTAAAAACGATGAAAGTTTGTCAAATGACATCTTACCCCACATTCTCCTAGTATGGTGATGCGATAGATGAGTTGAATCGCATCAACACGCGGCCATAAACGTTTGTCGGGCGTCCCCAAATCCCTATAGGTACCTACTCTCAAATGCAAAGTTGGGTTGAGTACGCGCTGTTTGGGGCTTGCTCATGCTCATGCACATATGATGATGCACGGTACGATGCAGCTTGCAATGCTGATGCATTCGATTATGCCACAACCATCAAGTGGGAAAGTCTATATGTGTACTGCTACTCGAACTGAACATGCTTCTATAGGATCATTATCAAACAATTCAAGCTGCACTGGATAAGGGAAAAAATATAAAGTCAACTGTCAGATTCAAACTCTGTTCACTGTTTTGTATTATATTTTTGATAGAGGCTTTATCTCATTTACATTCAACAAAGCATCGATAAAAATCAATAATGATCGAGTTCATATTCTTGCATTTCGCCTAATGTCTCATGGCCATTTTGATATCAGTAACTTATTCCTAAATTTGCTTCCATATCATGTAAAACATATTGTTAAAGAATTAAAATTTTCTTGTAATAATAATATTGCATAATTGTTGTTTGAATTCTGTTTCCGTCCTCTTGAGAGATCTTAGATCGGCGTTTGACTGAACAGGCTTGGCCGCAGCATGTTCAGATTTCGCTGGAGCATACTGGTCTATGGCATATCACAGAATTCCTTTCAACAGAACAGCGTTGACGCAGCGATATCGGCGTCCAAATAGCGAAAAACTTCGCCCTAATCAACATGTGCCAAAAAGCCGTTGATTTGGTTGAAATCAGCCTTACTAAAACTATAGGATACACTTTCCAAACGGATTTAAGGGAATATTTCAATTCTCGGTAGCACAGAGGGATGATGCCGACAGATTTGAACGAGTGGAGAGGGGGCTTGAATGACTATGCCGTCTATGCATACTACCTCGCTGAAGAAACACAGATCAAGAAGGGATATAAGTCCAGCAATTGTTCTAGAATTTTTTAAGAAAATATGCTAGGAATCTCCAATGGTGATCCTCGAGGGATTGCTAAAAAAACAATTCTTGTGCAATTCCTGGAAGGACTGATACAAAAAAACTCTGTATAAATCTTAGAAGGCATCCCAGGAGATATTTCTGACGGAAATGCAAGAGACATTTGGGTTTTTTTTTATTACCGTACGGGTTTGGGCCGAAGGGTCTCAGATTTTCATGAAACTTTTTCCACAGGCAGGGCTCATGGATATATGAACAAAAAAAATTGAGAAAAAATCAGGATCGCCTATTTTCCCGGAAAACTCAGGTGGATTTTTTTTTTGTTTTCCCTTGACACTACTTTCTTTGAAAAATCATAACTCAAGAACGAAGCATCGTAGAAACATTTTTTTTTTCAGAAAATGAAAGCAAATTTTCTCAGAAATCCAAAAAAAATATGAACTTTAAAAAGTTTTCCACAAAATTTCCCACAGTTGAGAAAATTCGTAAAGAAAAGCCGGAAAAACTATGCCCGAACTCATGAAAAATTTTCTAAAAAAAAATTTTTGAGAAGGTTATTTTATAATCTTTAATCGCTTAAATTTTTGGAATGCACTTTTCTTAGTTTTCGAGTTATGGCCAATTTTGTTGAAAAATATCCAAATCGGCACCAACATTTCAAAAGGACGTAACTGCATTTTGAAACAAACCACTCTTTCACATCTGTGGGTCATATTTTAAGTTTCCCACTAAATTCATAAACATTACTAGACAGAGAAATTGCTCTTCTTTCCTATACTGGCGGTGATTTGCATGGCGGCATTGAAATACGATCTACAGATGTGAAAGAGGGGTTTGTATCAAAATGCAGTTACGCCCTTTTGAAATGTTGGTGCCGAAATGTGCCATAAAAGCCTTTTCTTTGAAAAATCATAACTCAAGAACGAAGTATCGTAGAAACAAAGTTTTTTAATGAAAACGAAAGCAAATTTTCTCAGGAATTCAAAAAAAATATATGAAGTGGTAAAAGTTTTCCATAAAATTTTCCACCGTAGATAAAAACTATAAAAAAAGCCGGAAAAACTATGTCCGAACTCGTGGAAAATTTTCAAAAAAATATTTTTGAGACGGTAATTTCATAAGCTTCTATCGCTGAATTTTTTGGAATGCACTTAATTTTTGTTCCTGAGTTGTGGGAAATTTAGTGACAAATGACCATATAATATAGGCTTACATGGTCATTTTCACAAAATTTAACATAACTCAGTAACGAAAAAAGAGTACATTCTAAACATTTTAGCGATCAAAGCTTTTAAAATTACCTTCTCAAACATATTTTTTTGAAAATTTTCCGCGAGTTCGGACATAGTTTTTTCGGCTTTTCTTTATGAATTTTCTCGACGGTAGAAAACTTTAAGAAAATCTTTTTCCACTTCATATATTTTTTGAATTCCTGAGAAAATTTGCTTTCGTTTTCATTAAAAAACTTTGTTTCTACGATGCTTCGTTCTTGAGTTATGATTTTCCAAAGAAAAGGCTTTTTTGGCACATTTAGACATTTTTTAACAAAATTGGCCATAACTCAGAAACTTCCAAAAATTTCAGCGATTGAAGCTTATAAAATATCCTTCTCGAAAATATTTTTTCGAAATTTTTGCACGAGTTCAGGCATAGTTTTTCCGGCTTTTTTTACGAATTTTCTCAACTGTAGAAAACTTTTTCCAGTTCATATTTTTTTTGGATTTGCTTTCATTTTCTAAAAAAAAATTGTATCTACGATGCTTTGTTCTTGAGTTATGATTTTTCAAAGTAAGTAGTGTCCGGAGAAAACCAAAAATTTCCACCTGAGAACCTGTGGAAAAAGTTTCATGAAAATCTGAGACCCTTCGGCCCAATTTGTACGATAATAAAAAATGCCCATTTCGAAAAGTATTATTATAGAAATTTCTACTGGAATTTCTGAAAAATTCTGAAAGAAACTTTTGGAAGAATTCTTGGGATTTTCACAGGGTTTCTTAACCCGTTTCGGTCCTAGTTGGGAATTTAATTTCAAAAAATCACCATGACTTCATTTTCTAACCGATTTTTACGAAATTTTGAGCGAAGATCGCGCTACATCTCTAGTTGTATGGAAAAATATTAAAATGGTATTTTGGTCCTTGGGGTCTGAGTTATTGAAGGGGTTATATGGGTCACATCGGGTCAAAAATGGACCATCTTCCTTTTAACCCATGATTACTTGTAAAAAAACACATGCAATATGATTGCGAACATGTTCAATTATCTTTTTATTATTACAGACGCATAGTTTGAGTAAATTGGGATTGTCTGGTTTTGGTTCCGGATGTTCCGGGTCGCGTTTGGGGTGCGTTCGGATGACACTTCTCACACGTTCCCTACACATAACATTTTTTTCTCGCATAATTCTAAAAACAGGCTTGTCATGATTCATTCTTCATAATTTTGTATACTAAGTATGTTGAAGGAATATTCAAAGGTTTTTGGACATATAAGCCGCCATCCCGGATGTTCCGGGAACCAGGAACCACTCGGGAAGTGGCCATTTTCCAAATTGTTATGAGACATGGATTGCGACATATCAATCTTCATGATTTTGCAAAACAAGTTTGCTAGAGTAGAGTTCAGAGGTTTTTGGACATATTGGCCACCATCCCGGATGTTCCGGGAACCTGGGACCACCCGGGGAAGTGGCCATTTTCCAAACAGTTATGGAACATGGCTTGCGACTATCAATCTTCATAATTTTGCAAAACAAGTATGTTAGAGGAGAATATAGAGGTTTTTGGACATATTGGCCACTATTCCGGATGTTCCGGGAACCTGAAGTCACCCGGGGTAGTGGCCATTTTCCAAACAGTTATGAAACATGGCTTGCGACTTATCAATCTTCATGAATTTGCCAAACAAGTATGTTGGAGTAGAATTCAAAGGTTATTGGACATATTGGCCGACATCCTGGATGTTCCGGGAACCTGGAACTATTCGGGGAAGTGGCCATTTTCCAAACAGTTATGAAACAAGGCTTGTGACATATCAATCTTCATGATTTTGCAAAACAAGTATGTTAGAGGAGAATTCAGAGGTTTTTGGACATATTGGCCACCATCCCGGATGTTCCTGGAACCTGGAACAACCTGGGGAAGTGGCCATTTCCCAAACAGTTATGAAACATGGCTTGCGACATATCAATCTTCATGATTTTGCAAAATAAATATGTCAGAGTAGAATTCGAAGATTTTTGGACGTATTGGCCACAATTTCGGAAGTTCCGGAAACCTGGAACCACCCGGGGAAGTGGCCATTTCCATAGCAATTATGAACCATGGATTGCGACATATCAATCTTCATGATTTTGCCAAACAAGTATGTAAGAGTGGAGTTCAGAGGTTTTTGGACATATTGGCAATCATATCTGGATGTTCCGGGAAAATGGCCACCTCCTTGGATGGCTGCAAGTTCCCAGATCATCCGGAGTATTATCCAATATGTCCACAACCATCTGAATTCTCCTCTAACCAACATAATTTGCAAAATCATGAAGATTGATATGTCGCAAGCCATGTTGCATAATTTATTGGGGCATGGTCACTTCCCCGGGTGGTCCCCGGTTACCAGAATATTCAAGATGGTTGCCAATATGTCCAAAACCCTCTGAATTCTACTCTAACATACTTGATTTGCAAAATCCCGAAGATTGATATGTCGCAAGCCATGTTTCATAACAATTTGGAAAATGGCCACTTCACCGGGTGGTTCCAGGTTCCCGGAATATCCGGGATGGCGACCAATATGTTCAACAATCTCTAAGATCTACTCTAACTTACTTGTTTTGCAAAATCATGATGATTGATATTTCGCAAGCTTTGTTTCATAATTGTTTAGAAAATGGCCACTTCCCCGGGTGGTTCTAGGTTCCCGGAACATCCGAAATTGTGGCCAATATGTCCAAAACCCTCTGAATTCTACTCTAACATACTTGTTTTGCAAAATCATGAAGATTGATATATCGCTAGCCATGTTTCATAATTGTTCGGAAAATGGTCACTTCCCCAGGCGGTTCCAGGTTCCCGGAACATCCGGAATTGTGACCAATATGTCTAAAAAAAACCTTTGAATATTCCTTCAACATACTTAGTATACAAAATTATGAAGAATGAGTCATGACAAGCCTGTTTTAAGAATTATGTGAGAAAAAAATGTCATGTGTAGGGAACGTGTGAGAAGTGTCCTCCAAACGCACCCCAAACGCGACCCGGAACATCCGGAACCAAAACCAGACAATCCCAATTTACTCAAACTATGAGTCTGTGATAATAAAAAGATAGTTGAACATGTTTGCAATCATATTGCATGTGTTTTTTACAAGTAATCATGGGTTAAAAGGAAGTTGGTCCATTTTTGACCCGATTTGACCCATATAACCCCTTCAATAACTCAGACCCCAAGGACCAAAATACCATTTAAATATTTTTCAATACAACTAGAGATGTAGCGCGATCTTCGTACAAAATTTCGTAAAAATCGGTTTGAAAATGAAGTCACAGTAATTTTTTGAAATTAAATTCCCAACTAGGACCGAAACGGGTTAAAGGATAATTTCATGAAAACCAAAAATCGAAGAGCTTTAGAAAAATCTCTTGCTAAAGTAAAAGAGTCTCTGGAGATGTTTTTGGAGAAATCCTTGAAGAAATTTGTGAAGCATAAATAAAAGTTTTTTTTTTAAAGAAATCTCCACTCTAATTTCTGTTAAAATCTTGAAGATGTTTTGCAGGAATCCCGGGAAAATTCGTGGCGGAATTTTAGGAAGAATTTCTGAAGAAATTGCTCGAGAATTACCTAGGGAAGCTTCTTTGGGAACACTTGGTTGAATTTGAGATACTTTAAAAGAGTTCCTGGAGAAACCCTTCATCAGAGTACCTGAATGATTTTTCTAACAATAATCCTAGAGGAGTACGAAAAGTTTCCTGAGAAATTTCCACTAGCATTGTTATAGACATTCCTATTAAATATTTCTGAAGAAAATTCTGAATCCATGGAAAAAAATCCCAGAGGTATCCTTGAGTGTATGCTGGAGGGTTTTCTGGGGGAAGATGCGGAGGAGTACTATCAGAGTTCATAAAAGGATCTTTGGATGGATATCTGCAAGATCCTCTGGATGAACTCCTGCTAGAATCACTGAAACAATTCATGGTAGAATCCCTGGAGGTATTGTTACTGATTTTTCTGGATGAATTCCTTAAGTAATTTATGGAGACGTTCATACAGGTATTTCCAATGGAATTCCTGGAGAAATTCCCGAGGATATCTCTGGATGGGCTCTTTAAGAAAAACCTGTACGAATTTCTAAAGGAATCACTGGAATATTTTCTAATCGTTTCTTGAATGAATTTCTGAAACTATCTTCGACAGAACTTCTAAATGCGGCGGTGATCCAGCTTTGGGCTGAAAATCTCAATAATAAAGAAATATGAAGCATCTGGATCCTAGAAGAAAATTATTAGGAAATCTTTGGGGCAACTTCTAATTCCTGCAGAAGGAGTTTTCAAAGGACACCTTTGGGTAATATCTGAAATAATCCTCGAAGAAGTTTCAGAAGGAGTCCATGGTAAACTTCTCAAGCAAATTATTGGTGAAATTTTTGAAGAAGCTTTTGCGTGCATATCTGAAGAAAGCCCTAGAAAAAAATCTTAAAGATACTCTGGCAGAGTTTTTAAAGGACCCGTGGCAGATATTTCAAATGGAAAATTTATTTAAAAAAATAATCATAGAAGAACTTTTGCAGAAATTCCTTGCTGAAATCCTTCAAGAAATCCAGAAACAATAAGTGATGATATTTCTAAAGAAATCCCTGAAGAAATTTCAATAGGAATCCATGGAGGAATAACTCAAAGAATTCCTGAAAGAATTTTTAAAGAAATATTCAGTCTAATTCCTGTAAAAACCTCTGAAGATATTTTTGAAAAAAAGGGAAATTCTTGGAGGAATCTCAAGAAGAACGCTTGATGGAACATCAAGAGAATTGATTTGGAAACTTTGGGAGAGCTGCTGAAGAAATCATTCAATAGAGTACCTGAAGTATTTTCATTAAAAAAAAAGAAACTGGGAGGATTCCGTTAAAGTTTTGGAAAAATTTCCAATGGGATTGCCGTTGGATTTGTTATAAAATATTTCAGTAGATGTTACTGAATCATTGGCAAAAAATCTAGAGGTATCCTTGGGGCGGGAGAAATTTCTGAGAAACGCTAATGTACCTTCTAAAAGGATCTTTGTATGAATTTCTACAAGAATCTCTGGAGCAATTCCTGCTTCAATCACTAAAATGAATTTTGCGAGAATTCCTGGTGGAAATCTAGCTCGATTTTCTGGATGAATCCCTGAAGTAATTCTTGGAAACATTTTTGCGGATATGTCCAATGCAATTCCTGGAGAAATTCCCGAGGAAATCTCTGCAGAAGTTTTTTTCAGAGATACCATTACGAATTTTGGAATATTCTCTTTAATAAAAAAGATGGCTGAAAGAATTCCTGCTACAATCTTTGAAAGAACTTCTCAATGTGGAGATTAACCAGCCTGGAGCTGAAAATCTCAATAATTAAGAAATATAAAACTTCTGAATCGCTGAAAAAATTTTAAAGAAACCTCTGGAAAACATCGGATTTGTCCAGAAGGACATCTCAGAAGAATGCAATTCCCAAGTGGTGCAATTTTTTGTATAAGTTCCTGAGGGCATATCTGAAGGAAACCCTGGAGAAATTTCTTATAGATTCCCTGAAAGAATTTTTGAAGGTTTTTAGGATGTACGTATTCTTTGAAGATTTTCTGAAGAATTATCTGAAGAATTTCCTGGATGAATTCCTTAATAAAACTTTGGATTTTTTTTATGAATCCCTGGAAGATTATCTTAAAACATCCCTCTAGGATTATCTTAAGGAATCCTTGGAAAAAAATTCGAAGGAAACTTTGTTAGATATTCTTAAGAAATCCTTTGAGAAGATTTTGAATGAGTTCAGTTTTTTATTTATTTTTCAAATGAATTGAAATAGTACAATTTGCAACAATAATTTCAGGAGAAATGTCTAAAAAATCTTTGGAGCAAAGTCTGAGGAAATCCAGGTTCCTCAGGAGGAATGTCTGGGACAATGCAATGTCTGAGGCAAAATTTAAAAAAAATCTCTGGAGGAATTTCCGAAAGATTCCGTGGAAGATTTTCTGATGAAAATTCCTGGAGGATTCTCTAAAGGATTCCATCGGAAAATTTAAAAAAAAATCCGTGGAAGGATTTAAGAAAAAAAATCTTGGTTTTTATAAGGTGAATCAGTAGGCAGGTTCAGAAAAATTCATGAATTATTCTATGAAAATCTCTTTAGGAAAATCTATAAGAAATTCTCAAAGAAACTTCAAAAGGAATCCCTGGAAGAATTTCTCAAAGATTTCACAGAAGGCTTTCTGAAGTTATTCTGAGTTCCATGCAAGGTTTTCTTAATCATTTGAGAATTTCTGGAGCAATCTTTCGAAAAATTTCTGAAGGAATTTTTAAAGGATTTTTGGTGAAATCCTTGGTGAAATTTCTAAAGCAATCTTGCAAGATTTTCTAAAACAAACCTTTGAGAAATTTGTGAAGAAATTTCTAAAGAAAATTTCGGGATTATTTGTGGTGTGGCTAAAAAGATTTTTTTTTTCAATTTTTACTACATTGCTTCATGAGTTTATCAAAAGGATGCCAACTAGTTGAATAATATGCAGAGCAAATCAGTTCAGCCAACGGCTCGTTAGCAGCATTCAATCACAGTTCTTCTGTTCCGAACCGTAGCAAATGCTTCCACAAGCAAACAACATCCATAACTATGTCCTAAGCAGATCTGGAAGCGCATCGAACGAGTTCGAAAACTTCGAATAACCCTACTTCTTATAAGGGTTCACCCACCGTTCAACTCTCTTCCTGATTTTGAACTTGGTACTTGGGACTTGGCTCCACTCTCCCGTGCGGAGCAGCAGCATATGTAAATGTGAAATATATCGTATGGTGGTAGGTAGCGCAGTCGATTTAAATGCAAATATGCACAGTTGTTCGCTAGCGTCAAAGTCAGCAGTTGCAAGTGCCTTAGCTCTCCGTTCATACGGTGCATTTTTGAACACTCCATGGCAGCCAGCGCATTGGAATTGGATTGCCCCACTACTGGGTGCTGCTGCTGCTGCTGCCTGTTGTCCTACACAGCCAAATGCCAGCGCAATATCGTTTGTACTTGCTTACTTGAACCCAATTCAAGTTCGATTGCTGCCACCATTACAAATGGTAGGTGGTACCTACCGTTGAAGGGAGTAACTTTAGCAAGTTTGAAGCTTTTGGAGCGATCGGTATTTTCAAAACAGCTGGTTTTCCAAAAAATATGCTTCTTTGAAAAACATAATTTCAATAACACTCTACGAATTTGCTGCATTCTCATAAACATTGAAAACAACTTTTGTGAGAATCACCTTTATGATGTCTTAAAAACATGTGTTTCAATATTTAAAGGAAGATTGACTCAGAAAATTGTTGTGAATTTCTTCCGTTTTTTTTCAGAAATTCTTCCTATATTTTCATTAGTAATTTTCCCAACAATGCCATAATAAATCCTTCGCGGTTTCTTTCAAAATATCTTTCAATATTCAATACTCTTTTTTTCAAGAATTCCTTGAGAAAGTCCAGCCAAGACTCCTCTGGAAATTACTAAGGAATTGTATTAAATTCAGCATCGATTGCATCAGATATTTTCCCACAAATTACTTTCGAGATCCCTCGAACTTTTTTAAAATAATTCTTTTAAGTAATTTTCAGAAGACCTTCCAAAAATTGCTGCAGAAATTTTTCCAGGAATTTCAGCGGAAATTTATCCATGGAATGTTCCAGAAATTCCTTGGAATTCATTGACTTTTTCAAAAACATTCTCCAGGGATGTTTTTAGAAATCCCTCATTTGAGATTCTTCCAAAAATTATGTGATGATTTATTTAAGAATCTTTCAAAAAATCCTTCAGTGATTCCTTCAGAAATTCTTCCAGTTTTTTAAAGGAAAATCTCTCCAAAAAAGTCCTTCGAATGTTTCTGCAAAGTTAAAACAACTTTCTTATTTTTAGTATACCGTTTTGTACAAGGATTGCTGTAAAAAAACCTCCAGAGAATTCTGCAAAAATACCAATAAGGGCTCCTCCTAAAATTTAACAAAGAACTATTTAAGGAAATCAAAACTTGTCTAGAGGTTTCATCGGAAAATCGTCTAGATTTTTGTTCAGCTCTATTTTCAGAGACTCTTTCAAAATTCTTTCGTTTTTTGTATGGAATTCTTCTCAAAACCCTTTGGAAATTCCTTCACGTATTGTTTTAGAACAGTTTTCAAGAATTCTTTTGGAAAATTTCTATGAAGGGCACTTAAGATTTTCCTCCAGGGATTTCTCATGATTTTGGTGTCTCCTCAGAAATGCTTCGAGGGGTTCTTTTAGGAAATCTTTCACAGATTTTTTGATGTTAAAAAAGCTTCACAAACAATTCTAACGATTCTGTTAGAGAATCTTGCATGGATTGCTTCAACATATTCTCCATGATTTTTTCTTTCAGATTTCTTCTTTCAGAAGTTGTTTGTGAAATTCGTCTGGGGAATTACTTCAGCAATTCTTTCTATTTGTTAAGAAATTTCCCCAAAGATTTCTTAAGTAAATCTTTTAGAGAATACTCCAGGAATTTCCCCGGAAGTTACCAAGATAATCTTCCAACTATTTTACAGAAATTCCTCCAGAAATACTCTCAGGAATTCCTGCACGGATTGCTTCAAAAATTCTTCCATCTTCAGAATTTTCTTCATGAATTATTATATAAATTTCCTCAGAAACTCCTTCTGAGAGATTTTTTAAGAAGTTTATCAGGGATATCTTCAGACGTATCGATTTCTTAAGAATTTCCTTCAGGGTCATGTTCAGGGTCCTATTAGAATGCCTTGCAGGAATTTCTGCAATTTTTTTTTTCTAAAAAACCTTTCTGAGATTCATTCGGAAGTTTTCTTCAGGAATTACTTAAGAAAATGATTCCTCTAGGAATTGCATACGGATTTTTTCAAATCTAGCCATAAATGGTTCAAAATTTTTTCACGAATTTCACCCGAGATCCCTCAGGGGTTTCTTCGGAAATTCTTCAGAGCAATTCGCGGAAAACCTTCCTAAAATTCCTTAAGAAATTTTGGGAACTTCTCTAAGACTTACCCAGAAATGTCTGGTTTTCATGGACTTTCAAAAAACATCCAAAAATTCATTTGCAAATTTGTTGTGAGATAATTTTAGGAATTTATCCAGGAATTTCACTGGAGGTTCTTATAAAAATCTGTTATTTTGGAAAATCTCTAAATCCTCTTAATATTTATTTCATAATATCTGCAGAGAATCCTAAAAAAATCCTTCAAAGATTCCGTCAGAAATTCTTTAAGTTTTTGAAGAAAATCTTAAAAACAAATCTTCTGAAAGTTCCTTTTGCAAAAAACTGTCTTCAACGTTCCATTCAAAAGCTTCCTTCAGGGATGGCCATAAAAAATCCTTCAGGAAGTATTTCCAAAATTCCACCAGATTTCTTCAAAAATTCCTCTGAATTCAGTTATTCTTCCGTGTTTTTTTTAAGTTTTTATGGAAATTCTTTCAAAAATTTTTTTTGGTAATTCCTTTCTTTTTTCCAAAAATCTTCCAAGGGTTGATTCGGATAACTTCTTTAAAGTTCACTTAAGATATTCCTTCCTGGATTGCTCTTCATGCTCAGGGATTCCTTAAGAAATGCTTCGAGGGGTTCTTTCAGGAAATCTTCCACAGAGTGCTTTGATGTTGAAGAAGCTCCACAAACAATTCTATTAAAAAAATTTACATGGATTGCTTTAGCATCTTCTCCATGAATTTCTTCTCAAACTCTTTCAGAAGTTGTTTGTGAAATTCGTCCGGGGAATCACTTAAGAAATTCTTATATTATACATTTGCTTCTAGATATATATGTTCAGAAATTTCCCCAAAGATTTTTTAAGTAAATCTTTTAGAGATAACTTCAGAAGTTGCTCTGGAAGTTGCCAGGATTATTTTTCAGAAATTCCTCCAGAAACTCTGCGGGATTTTTTCACAAATTCATCCTTATATTTATTTATATCTGCGAAGAATTTTTTTGGAAAATCCTTTGAAGATTCCGTCAGAAATTCTTCTAGTTTTTTTTTAAAGAAAACCTTTGAAAAACCTTTTGGAAGTTCCTGCAAAATGAAAAAAATCTTCAATGTTCCATTCAAAAATTTCCTGCTATAAAAAATCCTTCAGGGAATTTTTCAAAAAAATCCACCAGGGGTTCCTCCAAAAACATAACAAAGATTTATTCAAGAAAATCAGAATTTGTCCAGAGATTCCTTCGGACATAGCTCTGAATTCAGTAATTCTTCCGAGTTTTTTAAGTTTTTATGGAAATCTTTCTGAAATTCCTCTCTTGTTTCCGAAAATCTTCCAAGGGTTGATTCGGGAAATTTCTTTTAAGTTCACTTAAGATATTCCTTCTTGGATTTCTCTTCATGCTCAGGGATTCCTTCAGCTTCGAGGGATACTTTCACGCAATCTTGCACAGATTGCGTTGAAGTTAGAGAAGCTTCACAAACAATTCTATTAGAAAATCTTGCATGGATTGCTTCAGCATTTTCTCCATGAATTTCTTCTCTAATTTTTTCAGAAGTTGTTTGTGAAATTCGTTCGGGGAGTTGCTTTAGAAATTCTTCCTAGATATATTTGCTCAGAAATTTCCCCAAAGATTTCTTCTAGAGATTACTTCAGAAATTGCTCCGGAAATTGCCAAGATAATCTTCCAAATGTTTTTCAGAAATTCATCCAAAAATTCTCTCAGGAATTCTTGCACAGATTGCTTCAAAAAATCTTCCATCTTTTCATCTTTCCTCTGGGATTCCTTCAGCGACTCTTCCGGGGGTTTCTAAGAAAATTTTCCATATTTTCAAAAATTCCTCCAGAAATTTTGTAAGAACCTCTTCAAGGGGTTTCTTCAGAAAATATTTACATGATACATAAGGAATTTCTCCACAGATTGCATCAATTGTTGCTTGCTCCATAGATTCTGCAAGAAAGTGCTTCGTGGATTTCTTCAGAAATTCCTTATGAGACGCTTTCAAGAAGTTGTGCTTCAGAAGTATCGATTTCATTAAAATTTCCTTCAGGGACTTATCAGAATTCTTTCAGCAATCCCTGATGATTTTTCTCCTCCAAGGATTTTCTTAAAATTATTTCTAAGATTCATTCGGAAATTTTCTTCAGTGATTTCTTCAGGAATTCTTCCAGAGATTTTATAGAACTCCTCAGGAGAACCCCACAGATTCAAGAGATTCTTTTGTGAATTCCTCCAAACGATTTTTTTTTTAATTTTTCCAGTTTTTTCTTTAGAGGTTTCACCAGAGATTTATTCAAGGGATCCCTTAGAAAGCCTTCCATAGATTTCCTAGGTAATTCCTTCATGGGTATCTGAAATCCTTACTGTGATTTATTTGGAAAATCCACAGACTTACAGGATTTTTTTTTGAGAATTTTTTTCAGAGATTACTTCAAAATTTACTTTTTGAATTCCTTTAAGATTCCTGAAATTTCTTCTTAAAATCCTTGAGAATTTATTCCGATTTTTTTTACAAAGTCGTCTTTCGTTAAAAATTCCTACAGGAATAACTCCAGACCCTAAAATTTCCTCCAAAAATATCTCCATGAAACCCTTTAAGAAGTCTTTCATGGTTTGCTTCCGAAATTATTGCGAGCCTTCCTTTCAGAAAACCTTCCAGTGATTTTTTCAACAATATATCCAAGAATTGCTGCATCAATTACTTCAGCAGCTCCTTCGTTAGTTGCTTCAAAATTTGCTCAGGATTCTTCAGAACTTTCTCTTGAGATTCCTTCAGATGTAATATTTTTTCTCACAAACCTTCAGGAATTCTTTGGAAATAAAATGCATGCTTCAAAATTTGCTCAGGATTCTTCAGAACTTTCTCTTGAGATTCCTTCAGATGTAATATTTTTTCTCACAAACCTTCAGGAATTCTTTGGAAATAAAATGCATGGATTCCTTCAGTAAATCAGGAATCAGAATAACTTCCAAAATTTCTAAAAGTTTCCATCGTAAGTTCGTCCAGGGATGCCTAAAGAAATTTTATTGATTCCTCTAGGTTTTTTTTTTCAAAAATTTGTTCCAAAACTCACTTAGAAAACCGTTAATAAATTGTTGTGAAATGAATTCATGAATTCTTTCACAAATTCCTCACGTATTTTTTTTTTTCAAGAACTCCAACATAAAATCTTTAAAAATTAAAAAAATCTTCCGGGGTTTCGTTCATAAATTTCAATAGTTATTTTTTAAATGATTTTTTCTAGGAATTCTTTCTGTTTTTTTTTTCAGCAAAGTTCTGCTTCAGAAAGTTTTAGAAAACCCTTCTTTATTTTTTCCAGAGTTTCTCCAGCAGATTATTCGAAGAATACTGGAAATCATTCCTCCACCTTCAGAAATTATTCCGGGGATTCCTTCATAAAAATCTCTAGAGATTCCAGCATAAATATATAGGAGTACCGTCCTGTATGTTTTTTTATCAGAAATTTCTCCAGGATGTCGTTCGAGAATCACTCCAGGAATACCTTCATGGAAAACTCGTTAAAATACTTAAAACAATGTGAGAGAATTTTGCCAAGAGATTGGTTAAGACATTCTTCTAAAACTATCTCAAGATGTTCTTCCACCGCTAGTTTCCCAAGGAGCTTCTCCGGGTACCCTTTAGAATTTTTTTCTTCAGAAATTCTTACGGAAACCATTTAAGCATTGCTTCGAAAAATTATTTGAAAATTACACTAGTGAGTTCCTTTCACAAAATCGTCATGGAATTCCATTGCATATTCCTTCAACGATAGCAATCCTCTCAGAAATATCTTCATGAACTCCTTTAGAAAGTTTTCCATGCATTGTTTTCGAAATTTTTGCGAGGATTCTTTCCAGATAATCTTTCTCTGATATTCAAGAATTCTTGCAAACATTACTCCAGAAGCTCTTGTACGAATTTCATCAAAACATTTTCAGGTACTTTCAGTACTTGCTCTTGAGATTCTTCTTGATGTTTTTTTTTCAGTAGGATTCCTCTTGAAAACTTTTTATGAACTTCTCATGAATTCTTTTGAGAAATACCTCTAGGGATTATTTGGAAAATCTTTTATTAAAAAAAAATTCGTTGATTCCTCGAGAAATTCTTTCAGAGAAAAAACTCACTGGAAATGAATTCTTTCTGAAATAAATTCTATGAAATTCTTCAAAACTTTTTCAAGTCCTCCATGGATTATTTTCTCCGGATGTATTTCCAGGGATTCCTTGGAAAATTTTCTCAGAATCAGAAAATTAAACCTAAACCTACAATTTCCAAAAGTTCCCTTAAAAAATCATCCAGGGATTCCGAAAGAAATTTCATTGATTACTTTAGCGAATATTTCGAAAATTTCTTCAAAAGTTCACTCAGAACACCGGTAATGAAAACTTAAGATATAAATTCCATGAATTTCTTCAAAAAATCGATTTAGGCTCCTTTAGAGATTCCTCCAGATTTTTTTCAAGGATATCTGTTGAAAACCTTTCATGACCTCAATCTTTTAAGAAACACCTCCAGGGGTTTTTTTTTCTGAGAAAGATCTGAATCAGAAATTCAGACTTAGGTACTTCCAAAATTTTCAAAAGTTCTCAAAAATTCTTCTAGGGATTCCATGAAAAAAATTCAATGATTCCGGTAGAGATTCTTCTAGAAATTTCTTCAAAAAAACACTTTGAAAACCGTTAATGAACTGGCGTGAAATAAATTTGTGCATTCCTTTGCCAAATTCCTACTTCATTCTTTTTTAAATCTTTCACGGATTACTCAAGAAATTACTCAAAGTATTCCTTCATAAAATCTTTCAAAATTATTAAAAAATGCTCCAGTGCTTCCTTCGAAATTCTTAATTCTTACGGAGCTTCCTTGAGAAATGAAATTCTTCCTTAGATTCTTTCAAATTTTCCTTCAGAAAAGTTCTCCCTCAGAATTTGCTCCAAAAAGTTTTCTTAGAAAGTCTTAGAAAATCCTCCAGGAATTCCTTCAGAATTTTATAAAAAAAATATCCATCTTGAAAAATTATTTCGCAGATTCTTTCAGAAGGATGTCTTAGGATACCTCCATTAATATCTTAACGGATTCCTCGCTGATTTCCTTAGAAAAATGTGCGAGAATTTAGAAAACAGGTTTCTCCAGGCGTTCTTCTAAAACTTTCTCAAACTGTTCTGCCACCGGGGGTTTCTCAAGGAGCTTCTTAGAGTATTCTTCTAGGAATTTCTTCAGAAAGTCCTCCTTTTAGTTCCTCAGGAGTTTTTCTAAGATAATACTTTCAAGATTTTTTTCAAAGAATTCCTCAAAATTCTTTTGAAATTTATTTAGAATTTGCATCGTAAGATTACACTAGTTTACAGCATTTTTGAACTCGGTAAGCTGTTGATCATTTTTGGTGTAGAATCATGCCCTGAGTTCGAAAACGCGAAGGAAAAAAAATACAGTAGAGCGGAAATTTTTTCGACTTTCCATACAAGGTTGACGAATTGAAATTGATTTTTGTTCTATTTTTAAGCAACGTCTCTCACTTCACACATCTCATTCTCCGTAATCAATACTCCGATTGAGCTGAATCTTTTACTGTAACTCGCCTACATATGATATGTCAAATAAACGTTGAGAAAGAATTTTTAGATTGTTTTTTTTTCTTATTCAAAAAAATACATTTGTTCATATATTTTTGGAAATTTGGCTAAAATTTAAGGAGATAGTCCCTAAAACTCGCCAATATCTTGAATTTCATCAATCTGACGCAAAACCTGCATTCAGATGATCGAATGGAATTGTATTCAGCTTTCAAATTACGGAAAAAGATTTGAAATTGTTTGAACAAAACGCAAGATATTTGAATTTTAGTAAATTCCATATTTTTATAAGTTGTAAAACTCGATATTGAGCTAAAACACAAAAACTGCTCTACTTTAATTTTTTTGAAGCACGGTTTCGAAATCAGTGCTAAAGTGTACTTCAAAAGTTTTGATCGTTGACAGAAGTTCGCGACTTTCGTTTTATTTTGTAAACTAGTGTTATTATAAAACTTCAATAGTGATTCTTTCAGAAATTTCAGCAGGTTATTACAATTATTATTATTTGAAAAATATGAAAATATCAGTTAACCGGTGCACAACTTTTGTATTTTTTTTTTCAAAATGCTACCAAACATTAAAAATCCGCAGCATAGCCCCATTCTACAGTGCACTGCAGTTATCCACATTGACCACGTTGTAGTACATTCATCCGAATCCACTAGTGTGCATTATGCTGCCGAACCCCTTTTGTGACTGCACTTTTTCAGCCAAAGGCAATTTCCAGATATTTTTTGGCGTGCTAACAACACAACTGCCATCATCTCACTAGCTCCGAATCAAACCACCAGCATCTCGCCGCCCCATCAATAATAAATGTTCCAAGCTGTTTGGATATTGTGCGCAAATTGAATTTCGTTGACTGCTTGCCTGAATCATACCTGTTCTTGCAACAGCAGCTGCTGCTGCTGCTGCTGCTACTTAAGAAAAAAACCGGGAAAGGACGCTGCTGGTGCGGAAAGTGGAATAGCGTTTATTGCAACGAAAGTTGATGGATTCCATGGAAATCAATTTTGGGGAAGTGATATATACTCCGTCCGCAAGCAATTCGATAAATTACATTGTTGGAAGAAGTGTTTGCAAATGAGAGGAAGGTATACTGAACAGCAAATTGAACATGGCATCGTATAAATCTGCCATTCCACCTGAAGTGATTGATAATGGTTTCGCAATTTGTAATCAACTTTTTTCCGGAGAAAGAACGAGTTTGGATTATTGGTGAAGCGTTATGACTTCTGGGAAAATCAGATTCGGTACAGCTTATGAACTGTATTATTAACAGCAGATTGAAAAAAAATAAAGATTATACCAACGTAGAATACGGGGTCATGGTGCCATTAGTTTTCCTATGTTTCCAAATTCATTATTTTATAAAACAAAGCGAATGCTGTGTCGATTGATTCCTCGTTTTACTTTTCTCATACAATGTAGTAATGTAGTAATGTAGTAATTTCACAAGAAACTCATAGAATAGCCCCATATGGAACTCTTGGAATAATTCCATAAAAAAATCTGAGAGAACTCTAGGATGAACTTCCAAAGGAATTCAAGAAGAATAAGCAGGAATTGCGGAAGTAACTCTTGGAAGATGCCAAGGGCTGAAAGTCTCTACAATATAGCTAAATCCTGGAAGAATTCGGGGCTTCCTGGAGGACTACCTGAAAAAGTTCTTGAAGGAATTTCAGAATTAATTTCTAACGGAATCTTGAAAAGAATTCTTGAAAAAATCCTAGAAGTATTTCCTTAAGATCATTCCTGAGAGAATCCTGAAAGGATTCTCTAGAGGATGCCCAGGAAGAGTTCCTGGACGAAAATCCAAAAGGAGTTCTTGTAAGAATACCAGAACAAATTTCTGGAGAAATCCCAGAAGGAACGCTTAAAGGAATCAGGATGGATTCCCAAAAAGAGCTTCTGCATAAATCTCAGAAGGAACTCCTGTATGAATCGATAAATTCTGTTCAAATCATAGAAAGAATCCAGGCATACGAACCCAACACCTTGTCGCATTCCCCGGCCAGATCCAAATGAACTGGTTAGTTCGCCCGAGACCCTTATGTAGTTTTGCACATCGTCCATCGTTACTTGGATGGGTATGGTCTGCTTCCCAGAAAAACCGACCTTATCCATAATTTGTCCGTGCTCTGTGCGATCGATACTGTCGTGTGCTGCCTTGAAATCCATGTGGGCCTGTGAAGACCCCCAAAACCCCTCTGAAACGCACTGAACACATAGAAATGCCTCCTAAGTGACCTGAAATCTCTTGAAGCTCACTTGAGAGCCTATTAATCGCACTGAAACGCCCTTGTGAGCATTGAAATGCCTTGAAACGCCTCTGAAGCCCTCTGAAACTCCCATGAAGTTTACTTGAGACTCTATGAAGCCCTGTGAGCTCCTGTGAAACTTTATGAAACGCAACGCCATGAAATGCCTTAAACTACCTTGAAACACCTCTGAACCTCCTCCCTTGAGCTCCCGTGAAGCTCACCTAAGAGCTCATGAATCGCCCTGAAATGATCTTGAGCGTATTGAAACGGCTCTGAAGCCCCTTGAAACCCCTGCGATGCACACTTGAGACCCTATGAAGCCCCTAAAAAGCCCCTCTGAAACCTTCTGACACGCCCTGAAATGCCTTGAAATGTCTCGAAACGTCTCGAAGGGCATAAGAAGCCCCTCCCTCCCTTAAAATCCCGTGATGCGCACCTGAGAGCCCATGAATCGCCCTGAAACTTCTTGAGCGCATTGAATCGCCTTGAAATGCCTTTGAAGCCTTCTGAAATCCCCATGAAGCTCACTTGAGACCCTATGAAGCCCCCCAAAAGCCCCCGTGAAATTCACTTGAGAGTCTGTAAAGCCTCCTAAAAGCCCTTCGGAACCATCTGAAATGCCTTTTAACGCCATGGATTTATTAGAAATGAATTGAAACGTTTCTTATTACCAAACATGGGGAGGAAGTTGTATTTTCGGAGAAGTGACAAGAATGAAGGGTATCGAGTGTCCAATCTAAAAAAAGATGACAAGATGATTCGTGGTACAAGGTACTCTCCCAAATCATATAAATATGTACCGCCGTTTTTCGCCGATTGCAAGAGAGTTCATGGAGTAGTAATAGGCAGTTCCTTCAGGTTTTCATCCTGGTGTTGTTTTGGAATCATTCAGACTTTCCTTCGGAACTTTTTTTTTCAGATTTTTTTTTTCAAGATGATCTTTTGCATTCAAAATTTTTCAAGGTTTTTTTCTATGAATATCTGAAGAGTGCTAGAGTTGTTCTAGGTTTTAACTTCATACATTTCTTCAAAAATTCTTTTTTGAAATTTTATACAAGAGATAAGAAGTTCCATAATCGGATTCACAGCTATCATATGCAAATGAATCAGCTTGCTGAATATTCGGCATGTGATAGCTGAGTCGACAGTGGTCAGTCTTTGCTTCGACCAGAATGCTGCAATTCTGCTTTGACAGATTTGTAAGATACTTCGCCACCCTTGGCGATGGCTCAGTACAATACAATTTTGTTTGACGACATGACTCCAAACTATTCCAGTATTGTCTGTGTTGAGTGGCAGCCCAGCTGTGAATCTGAAGCTTACCCAACACTCCAATATCGGAATAGTTGGTGTTCACGCCCAAGCGAGAACGGAGCGCCATGTGACAGCTCCATATGTTGTGGAAACGACAGACAGTCCAACCAGTGGAGTGGAAGGAACCCAACCGAAGTGGTTCACCAAGTCATAGCTGAAGGACTAGTCAAGAGTGTGATTTATCCACTAGCGCCTGAAGTGAGCTTGGAGGAAGCTCTAACAGCTGGCTCAGGGCCAATGAAGTCATGTGATGCTCCAGTGCGAGCTAATTCATCAGCCAATTCATTTCCAGCGATGGAAAAATGGCCAGGTACCCATACAAGGTGGACAGCGTTTGCTGAATTCATCTCCTCGATTTGAGTTCGACAAGCGATAACTATCTTCGACCAGGGATGGGAACACTCACTTGGAAAGAGTTACACTCACTTGCTATTTTCTCATCTCAGAAGCATGCTATCAAAAAACAGTGTATGGAGCACTTTTACCTTGTGGTTTTATCTCAAACTTTCCCGAATAAAGTAAGGGTCGCACACGCATACCAAAGTCGTGAAAAAGCGTTGAAGGCAACTCTCCACGAGGTGAGTGTAATTTGCATTCACCTCGTGGAGACTCGTCTTCATAACCCTCTCAAAACTTTCATATGCGTGTACGACCCTTGATGTGTTCGGCAAAGTTTTAGATAAAGCCACAAGGTAAAAGTGCTCCATACAAGGTTTTTTGATAGCATGTTTCTGAACTGAGAAAATACCAAGTGAATGTAACTCTTTCCAAGTGAGTGTTTCCATCCCTGCTTCGACCTAGAGTTGGCCGAAGCAAGTGCTTTAATAGCAGTCTGGCTATCTGAACAGAAGTATATTACTTTGCCCATTACGTGCTGCTGAAGTGCTGATTGCACTCCGCACATAAGAGCAAAGATTTCGACCAGAAAAACGGTGCAGTGTCTACTACGTGAGTAAGACTGATACAGCCTTAGCTCACGAGAGCAGACACCAACACCAGCTCGACCTTCGAGAAGGGAGCCATCAATGTAACATACGAGGCCGTCTGAAATACTTCTTTCCAGATATCCAGATGTCCACTTTTCTCGGGAAGGGAATTTCATGGAAAATGTCCTATATGGAAATAACAAGCAATTGTATGATCACTTGGAGCAAGGACAACTTTGTCCCAATGCACCAAAAGTGGAAACAACGAGGTGTATGTCGAGCTGCGGTTCACAGGAGTTTCCTCTAGCAGACCGAGTACTCGTAGACGGTAAGTGCAAGAAAGTGCTTCTTGTTTGAGATGAATGTGTAGTGGAGCGACATCAAAGGGAACTTCGAGCGCTGCCGTGGAAGTTGAAGAGAACGCTCCAGACATCGGCATTAAGCACATCCTTTGCAGATGGCCTAACTTTGATTGTATCGTTCTCATATCGCCCTTTTGCTACCACACAAGACATCCATAGGCCAATATTGGTCGAACAACAGTTGTGTAGATCCATTTGATATACTTGGGTTTAAGACCTCAAGTTGCACCAAAGTTTCGCCGGCCATACAAGCTTTCTTGATTCTGAGCTCAATATGAGGTGTCCAGAAAAGCTTAGAATTAAGTATGACTCTAACGTACTTAACCTGTTCAGTCACATCGATTTCAGAATCAAAGAGACGCAAAGGTCGAACGCCATTATGGTTCCGCCTTTCCGTAAGAACAATAGATGTTTTACTCGGATTTACCGAAAGGCCATATTGGCGTCACGAGGCCTCAACTACCTGAAGGGCGCTTTGCATCAGGTCGAAAAGGGTGGTGATACACATACCAACTAACAATGCTAGGTAGTCGTCGGCAAAACCATAAGTAGGAAAACCGCTATTATTGAGTTGCCTCAATAGCGTATCTGCTACGAGATTCCACAAAAGTGGTGATAAGACTCCCCCTTGGGGGCATCCACAAACACTCAATTTACTAATCGCCGCTTGGCGCAATGACGCGAAGAGATGACGGTTTTTGAGCATTTGGTGAATCCAATTGGAAATCACTGGAGATATACCATGACCCCATGCGGCTTCCAATATGGCATCGAAATGGCACATTGTCAAAGACACCCTCAAAATCTAAGAAAACACCCAAACAAGATTGCTTTTGAGCGAATGCCTTCTCGATATCGTAAACAACCTTGTGTAAAAGAGTCACAGTGGACTTACCAGATTGGTAGGCATGTTGGTTCACATGAAGGATGTGATGATCCACAATGCGTTCTACGCATTTCAGAAGAAAAGGGTACAAACGGGTAGGTCTGAAACTCTTTGCTTTTTCATACGACGCACGAATCAGTTTCGGAATGAACTTCACAGTAATATTCCGCCAAGATTTGGGAATATGCCTTGTAGTAAAACTGCAAACAAGTATTATTTTTTTTCAAAACATGTTTGAAATAACCAAATCCCTTCTGAAGCAAAATAGGAGCCAAGCTATTAAGAGCCCACTCAATCGATTCTATAGTACTCTGAGCCAAAGCCAGGGAATCAGTACTACAAGAAAAAAAAACATCAGGTTCATTCGAAGATGTAATTATTCACACATCCAGGGAAGTGTGTGCCGAATAAGCATTGCAGAACTTCCTCATCGAAAGAAGTGAAATCACCATTTGGTAAACGTAGCTCGTTCACTCTGATATCCTTAGATTTCGTAAAGAATTTGTTTAACCGACTGACTTCACTCAAACTGGAAACATTTGTACAAAGGTTTTTCAGCAGACCGGAGAACTTTCCTGTGGGCCTTGCGAGCCGAACCGAAAGACTCCGAACCAGCCGAAAGTCGTTTGTTCCAATTCTTTCTACAGTATCGGACAATAAAAATGCACCAAAGCCGTTTTCCCATACAAACTAGGATGGCCATATCTCAGTTATGTCTCAACCGATTGTTTTCATTTTTCTGTGACGAACTACAAAACATTTCAATTTTCAAAAATTATTGAAAAAGTTCAGAGATAACTATTGTTACAAAAGTTACAGATAGGTTGAATTTTGACAATAAAAATGCACCAAGACAAAAAAATGTGTAGCTTAAAATGCTGAAGTCAGATAGCTATGGTGTCTTCAGCAAATTATTTGGTCATCACACAAGAATGGCACAAATATGTGCCGAAGACACCATAGTGATTTGACTTCAGCATTTTTGGCTACATAATTTTTTGTCTTGGTGCATTTTTATTGTCAAAATTCAACCTATTTGTAACTTTTGTATCAATAGTTATCACTGAACTTTTTCAATAGTTTTTGAAAATTGAAATGTTTTGTAGTTCGTCACAGAAAAATGTAAACAATCGGTTGAGACATAACTGAGATATGGCAATCCAAAGTTGACTAGTTTGTATGGGAAAACGGCTTTGGTGCATTTTTATTGTCCGATACTGTACATTGTTTCCTGAGTTTCGCCAGATCGGAGTTCCACCAAGGGGTTCCTCTTGTGATCTTCACAGACCGTAGAGGGCATGCTTCTTTAAAAGCTTCCATCTCCTTGATGAAGATCGTTGTAGTATCAACGGCATCATCTAAATCACTTGGAGTGTCAATGGATGGTGAGTATCCATGAAATTCGACCGCAACCAAATCGGTAAAAAGATCCCAGTTTGTTGACCGAGGATTCCTGAAACGCAATGTTTGCGAAGTAACATTTAATTGTTCAAAAAATATGTAGCGATGATCAGATAAAGATTCTTTAGCTGACACAAGCCAATTGACTTATTCTACTAGAGCAAAGCGTTATATCTTACACTTCCTCTCTAGCAGGTACCATGGAGGTTGGGCGGTTGCCTATGTTAAGAAATGCAAGATCTGTACTACTTAAGTACTCCATCATACTGGAGCCTCTCAAGTTAATGCCTGAGCTGCCCCAGATGATATGGTGAGCATTAGCATCACTGCCAACAATTGGCGGAAGGCCTTTTGAAGTGCAGTATGCGATGACTTGTTTGAAAGTATCCGTAGGGGATTGTTCATCATGCGGTAAATAAACCGAACAATAGACGTATTGCCTGTTGAGGTTTCCAACAGATACATACAGGTACATCAATTGTGATAGCACATACATCTCTGGTGGTTAGTTCAGAGATGAGTGTAGCAACGATTGCGTTGTAGACAAGCGCACAGGCTCGAGGTATGACACGCGATTTTACCATTAGATGTTTACTGAAAGTAGCAAACATCGGGTTCACAAGGTTTCCCAGATATAAATTCCCCTTACGAAAGTAAGGTTCTTGTACTAAGGCCACTTGGGCTGTACCATTTTGCACAAGTCTGCAAAGATTCATCGTTGCTGTTCTTTTATGCTGAAGATTGATCTGAGCTATCCTAACCGTAGCCACTACCCAAACTAGGTAAGAGGCTGTCCATTTATTACGCAATTACGTGTTTCACGGTTTTTCACCCCCACCTCCCCTTGTAAGATTTTTTGTATGGAGACCTAAATATTTTTGTATGGCTCGTAAGATTTCTTGAACCCCCCTCCCCCCCTCTTCCTCCATAAACCCTTACGTAATTAATGGACAACCCCTATGATTAAACTCTTCACAATAATAGCACAACAAAGATCAACAGCAATAACACCAGATTGGTATGGATTGGAAAACGCCAAAGGCGTGGATACAGAGGATCTGCATTTTGGTATTACTTCATACATTTCTTCAAAAATTCTTTTAGAAATTTTATATAAGAAGTTCCTTTAGAGGTATCACCAGGAGTTTTTTAGTTGGAAAACGTTGCAGCTCCTCTTCCGACACGTTTTCCGAGCGGAGATGGAGTTTGCTTGAAGGATTCCGTTACCTTTCAAACAATAACATTCCGAGCAGCATTTGTCGAATGATGACAAAAATTATCCTGTTCCACCGATCCCGATCCATTAACATTCGTGTTTATATGTATTAGTTATGACCGACTTGAGTGTTATTATTATTATTATTATTTATTAGTGACACTTTACCTTTAGGAGGCATTCGTGTCAGAACTTGAGTGCGATTTGGTCGAAATCAATTTAGATTGATATAAACGTCATGTACTCCAAGCTCTGTGACAGCACTGACAAACTTCTTTACAGCTTTATATAAGCATACAGGGCTTATTTTAGTTCTTGCTGTTTATAGTGCCTCTAAGCATTAGGGATGCTTATATAGAGCTTTTTAGCACTGAAAAGCTGTTCAATGACCATTTAAATGCTTAGAACAGTGCTTAGTGGTTACCTGAGAAGTGTAAAGAAGAAACTTTTCAAGGAGTGTCCTTTTACTTTATAAACAAAAACGCTAGAACTAGTTTAGCGACTCTGCCGTTTTTTTTTTCTCAAAAAATGTTGTGTGGAGACATTATTCAACATGAACTCATGCTTAACGGTCATGTATCTACTAATGGATTTTAAATCAATAAAACCTCAACTGCATCACATACCATCAACCGTTGGAGTAAATTATTCTGTTGGTGCTTCGTTGTTCTCGTATTGCCAATCCGTTCCCTGATCTGCGTGGAACCGCACATAAAATATCCTTTCTGTTTTTCTGCATACAAATCGCAACCATTATCGCCAACATTACTCACTGAAAGCTTTTCGGTTTTACGAATTCAATTTACATTAAAATATTTCGCCCTTGTTGATAATGGCAAAGTAATCGCGTCCATTCGCATTTATTTGTGTTATTTTTTCTCCTCGTGTGCTCATTTCGCCTCAAAGCACACGGCTCACGCTCAACTCAGTGAAAATGCTCAATGATCCGGACAAACGGAAAAGGTGGCATCGATATGTAGGTAGGTGCCGGGCCGAAAAATGGAAACTGTGTATTATTAATTCGCCGGCAAAGAAAAATGCAATTCTGATTACGCGTGTAATGATTAATTATTCCATGATTGACCAGTGTCCCGGTTGAATACGCGCATACGGTAATGATTGAAATGTTAATTTAATTGTTGCGCTTGGTCAACGGTAAATTAAATCTGCGGGGATGCAAATCGACGGAATCACACCTTCAATCGATTCAAGAATTTTCGACGTAATTAATGTGGACTGGGAAGTTGTGTCGTTCCGACAACAGACGTTCAACCAATTGAAAATTTGAACTATTACTTGTTACAATTGCAGTCATTGACTTACCTGTCCAAAGCAATCGCCACCAGATGCAGAATGGAAGCTGTGCAGCATAGAACATCACTAGAAGTCCACATGTCGCAGAGATCCGCTCCTAGTCGCCATTCTTTCGACACCTCGTACACCGCTCCCAGTGGCATCACCAGACAGGCCACCAGAAGATCGGCCACCGCCAGTGACAATATCAGATGGTTGGCCACACTCTGGAGGTTCCGTTCCAGCAAGATGGCCGCTATTACGAATACGTTGCCTGAAATTGAGAACAAAGGAAAACGGCGGGTGAGTGATTGATATTACTTCGATATGGTTCCGTGTCCGGATAATTGATCAGTAAATTTCCGTAAGGCGTGAGCGCGATGACAAACCTATCACCGAAATTGTCTCCTTGTCAGGAGAAGTAAATTTATCCATTCAGTCAATCATTCGGTTTCTCGTGTTGTCACTGGGTACAACAACAACGATTAAGTACACGAAACAACGCTCTCTTGTCAAGGATGATAAATTACCGGCAGACTAGTTGATGTTCTGATTAATTTTGTCCTAGGGAAGGAAGAAGCTTTCAACGATCTTCCATTTCGATTGACTTTCTTCTAAATTGAGCGTTTCGTCGCTCTGATACATCGATCCGTTATTTGATGACGGATTTTAAAGCTCAAGAAAGAGCCATCAATCAAGAGCTGCCGACTAATCGTGGTGCGAGAATCTGGATTTTGCTTGAATATAAATGTATTTATTTTAGCTGCACAGCTTCTATGGATAACTACTACCATATCCCATACTACACTTAATTTGGCATATCTACACAGTTCCACAATCAATCTCCCCTGCCAGAGAAAAATACTAACCCCCATCAATCAAGTCATCACCTAACCCCGATATGTACGTTGGTGAACGATAGTAAAAAAAAGCACCTTCGCTTGCTCGATTAAGGTCAACAAAATACGCAAACATACTATCCTTTCAGTCGTAATCAATCTAGTTGTGTTGTGGCAAAGGCACTCCCATCTGGCGTGCCTGTTGCAAACAACGTACCATACATACTACATATATGAGTCTCAACCTTAGTGGTAACAGGTGTTTGGTGCGGTTCCTATTTGTGGCAAATAAATAGAAAGTGTGTGTACCACACCAACAGGCAATTGTGGAAAACTCATCACTAACAGATAAAAACATTTGCTGCTTCAGTTGGTACAACAGATCGTTGTTTTGGAATCGTTCTATGTGGATAATCTAGATTGCAAGGGCTTGTGTAGCTTGTACAACTTTTTCTTTGTGGAGTTTTGGTCACCGTTGAGTTTTATGTTTCGAAATTTGTTGATTTTTCACCGAAAAAACCCAGATTAATCCACCTAGTGACGATAGTGCCTTTCTCGTCGAATATGTACTCATGATCTTTCGACGGTAGCCAAAATGTTATTGAATCCTGAGAACACTTCATGTAGAAAAAAGAGATGAACCAGCCTTAGGCTGAAAATCTCTATAATAAAGTAATAATAATAATAATAATTTATGTAGAAAAGCAACAATTTTAACAAAACCATCTTCAATTTGAGAAACTTATTGATAGTACACTCCCGTGCACATTGGCGTAACTAGAGGGGGGGCCAGGGGGGCCAGGCCCCCCCCAGAATCCGCTAGGCCCCCCCAGAAATTTTTCATGACTTTATATATGGAAATTTGAAAAAATCTGAAAACCACTGTCGTGGTGACGAACATAGATCTATATTCTCAATTTAGTTGAAAATCGGAGTTTTCGACTAGCGAAGTTGGATTTTTCTGCAAACAGCTATACAGCGCACCACTTCCGTCCGCACCACTAGGTCCGACGCACGGATTTGGAGAAAAATCCAACTTCGCTAGTCGAAAATTACGGGTTTCAACTGCACGTACAGTAATAGAAATTTATTTGGCATAATATGTGCTTAAATTGACAGTTATTGGAGACAATTCTCAACTTGTCACTCTTTACAAGATCATTGTCCAAAATGGTCTATGTAATTAGTTAGTTTTGTTTGGGAATATTATATAATCAGAATTATATAAAAAGCAATACTTTGTACATCTTCTTTTTTAAATTGCTGAGAAATTAAATCTAAATGATAATTTCCAGGAATTCCTGGATGGGTATCTTTAAGAATCTTTGAATTTTCTAGCAGCATTACTGCAAAATATGATTAAGTGCTTCTTTATGGAAATCAAATACCATGTGGGAAAAAACTCTGGTTGAATATGCAATGAAATTCCAGCTAAAGTTTGTGAACTCCTAGTGAGAATAGATGTACGTAAACGCGAGTGTATTCATTAAAACCATGCTGGAGGTGATTTCTAGTTGGTCACTATTAATTTCTTTTATTTCGTGGGCCAGGTGTACTTTTGCGTCTATCAAACAACGCACAAATTCAAATGGTCATTGAGGAAGTTTTAATATATTTAAAAGCTGGTGCTGCAAGATGAAATCGTAAGTTTGAAGGTATTCATGATTGGACTTGTAAAAGACTTGGTATTCATGAGATAATTGTGAAAGAATTCCTGGATGACTTCTTGGAGAATTTCTTGGCTTCTATGTCCCTCTAAAATTATCTAAAAGAATTTCAATACAAATCGCTGGAGGAATGCCTCTAGAAATCCTTCAAATTATTCAAAAAATCTACAAGTAATCCTTAAAATAAACCCTGGGGTGAATCCCTGAAAAACATTATGAACGGAATACTGTTTTTTTAAACTAACCGCTGAATAAATTTTCAAAAAAATCCCAAGAGAAATTTCGGAACAAATCATTACAAGAATTCTCGGAGCATAGGAATTTCAGGAAAAAAAAAATCTGAAGAATCCGCATCAGAAATCCCTGTAGAAATTACTAGAAATTTTTTTTAGATGAATCCTTGGAGGAATTTCTAGATGCATTCCTGGAGGAATCCTTAGAGGAATTCTTCAAGAAATCACAGGAGGAGTTCCTAGATGTATTTCTGGAGGATATCTGGGAGAACCTTCTGGAAAAATTCCATGCTGAATCTCTGGAAAAGCTCCTGGACTAATGCCTGGAGCATTAGGGGATTTTTTTTTATTATCGTACAAATTGATATGAAGTTTTTGAAGGTTAATGAAATTAGGTTGGGATTATATATATTTGAAAAACTAAATTGAAAAAAATCAGGGTCGCTTGATTTTCCGGAAAACTCCAGTGAAATCAAACATTTCCCACAGACATCACCTACTTTGAAAAATCATAGAACGAAGCATCATAGGCACATTTTTTTTTGTGAAATCATAAGCAAATTTTCCCAGCAATTCCAAGATGGATTTCTTGAGGAAATCCTAGAAAGTTTTTTGGACGCATTCCTGGCGGATTCCCTGGAAAAGTTAATGGATTGATTGATTGATTTGTCTTTTTTAAAGAGACTTTCAGCCCTTGGCTTCCAAATTTCTGAAGGAGGCATCCCTGGAGAAGTTCCTAGAGTAATGCCTGGAGCATTAGAGAAATTTCTGATAAAATTCCAAGATAAATTTCTAGAAGAATTCCCAGAGAAATTTCTGGAGGAATTCCAGGATGAATTCTTGGAGGAATCTCACGGAAGAATCCTTAGAGGAATCCCTACAGGAATTTCTGGTATATTCTTCGAGGAATTCCTGGTGGAATTTCTAGAAGAACCCGTGAAATAACTCCTGGACGGATTTCTAGAGGAATCCCTGGAGTTGAAATTCATGGATTAATTCCTAGAGGAAACCTGAAAAAATCCGGAGGAATCCCTTGGAAAAATTCATATAGAATTTCCTGAAGAATCTCCTGAAAGAATATCGGAAGCAATCTCTAAAGGATTTCCTGCAGAAATTCCTGGAGGAATACTGTAGGAATTCCCGAAGAAATTCCTGGAGGGATTCCTGGATCAATTTCTGAAGAAATTCCTGTAGGAATTTCAGAAGAAATACCTACGGTAAATCTTGGTGGAATTTCATGAGGAGCCCCTGGAGACACTGCGGTAGTAATTTCTGAGGAATTCCTGAAGGAATTCCTGTATGAATTCCTGAAGGACTTTCTGAAGGAATTCCTGGGGTATTTCTGAAGAAACCCCATAAGGAATTCCCGCAAAATTTCTTAGAGAAATTTCTACAAAAATTCTTGAAAGAATCCCTGGAGATATTCTTGGAAAGAACCCTGGAGAAATCTCTGAAAATTGATTGAATGATTTGTCTTTATTAGAGAGACTTTCAGCCCTTGGAAATCTCTGAAACAAATTTCTGGAGGAACCTTAGGAGGGATTCCTGGAGGAACTTCCGGACAAGTTCCAGGTGGAATATCAGGATGAATTTCTGGACAAATCTTTATAGGAAACCTTGGGGAAATTCCATGGAACTATTCATGGATAAATTCCAGGAGGAATCCTTCAATGAATTCCTGGAAGAATCTCTAGAGGAATTCTGGAAGGAATCCATGGAGAAATTTCTGAATATATTCATAGCGAAATTCCTAAAGAAATTCCTGGAGAAATTCCTAGAGGAATTCTGAGAGGAATTTCTAATGGAGTTCCAGGAGAAATTTCCAGAGGAACTTCTGGAGGATTTACAGGAGCAATTTCAGAAGGAATTTCTGGAAGAATTACTGGAGAAATCATCGGAGGAATTTCTGGAGGAATCCATGAATTAATTCCTGGATGTGTAGAGGAAGCCGCGGAGAAGAAATTCCTGGATTAATTCTTGGGGGAAACCCTGGAAGGATTTCTGGAGGAACTCCTGGAACAATTCCTGAAGGAATTGCTGTACAAATTTCCGAAGAAATTCTTGGAGGAATTCCTGGATCCATTCCTGAATAAATTACCGAAAGTATTCCTGAAGAAATACCTGGGGTAAATTTTGGTGAAATTCATGGTAGAACTCCTGGAGGAGTCCCTGGAGAAATGCCTGGATGAAATCCTGGAAGAATGCCAGGAGGAATACCTGGAATAATTCTTGAATAAATTCCAGAAAGAATTTGTGGGGAAATTTTTAAAAGAATCCCTTGAGGATTTCCTGGAGGATTCCTGAAAAAATATTTGAAGGAATTCCAAGAGATATCTCAGGAGGAAATTATTGGAATATTTCTTGGATAAACTCCGGGAGGAATTCTTGGGGTAATTTCTAAATAAATCCCTGGAGGATTTTCTAGATAAATTCTTGGAGAAATCGCGGTAGTAATTTCTGAAGGAATCCTGGATTAATGCCTTGAGGAATCCCTATAGAAATCTCTGGAGGAACTTCTGGAGGAATGCCTGGAGTAACCCCTGCATAATTTCCTGGAGACATCCCTGTATCAATTCCTGGAGGAATCTCTCGAGAAATTCTCTAAGAAATCCCTGGAGGAAACCCTGGGGAATTTCCTTGAAAAATCCCTGGAGAAATTCCTGAACTAATGCCTGGAGTAATCTCTGGAAACATTTCTAGATGGAGTGGAGTTTTCAGAAGAATTCTGGGAGCAATCTAGTGGAGTTTGGAGTTTTTAGAAGAACTCCCGAAGCAATCCCTAGATGATTTGCTGGAGAAATCCCGGGATGAGTCCATGGAGAAACTCCCAGGAGAAATTTCTAAAGAAACCTCTTGAAAAATTCCTAGAGGAATCCTTAGAGAAATTTCTAGAGAAATTCTTGGAAGAATCCCTGGGAAAATTTTTTGAAAAATCCCTGGAGGAATCCCTGAAGCAATTTCTGGAGAAACCTCAGGAGGAATGCCTGGAAAGTTCTGGACAAATTCCTGCAGGAAGTTCTGGATAAATTCCATGTTGAATCCCAGGAAGAATTCCTGGATTAATCTGTAAGGGAATTTTTGTGGAAATTCCTTGGAACTATTCCTGGAAGAATTATTGAATGAATTCCTGGAGGAATCTCGAGAGAAATTCTGGAAGCAGTTAATGGAGGAATTTCGGAAGAAATTCCAAAAGAAATTTCTGAAGAAACTCCAAAAGAAATTTCTGAAGAAAATCCAAGAGAAATTTCTAGAGGAATTCCTAGAGGAATTTTTGGAGGAGTTCCAGGAGGAATTCCTGAAGGAATTGCGATAGTAATTTCTGAAGGAATTCTTATGGGAGTTCCTGGATCAATTCCTGGAGGACTTTCTGAAGGGATTCTTGGGGTAATACTTAAGTAACCTCTTGAGGAATTCGTGGAGGCATCCTTAGAGGAATTTCTAGAGAATTATTTGGAAGAATCCCTGGGGGAATTCTTGCAAAAAAAAACCTGAAGGAATCCCTGAAACAATTTCTGGGAGAACCTCAGGAGGAATTCCTGGACAAATCTCTATAGGAAATCTTGGGGAAAATCCGTGGAACTATTCATGGAAGAACTGTAGGAGGAATCCCTAAATGAATATCTTGAGAATCCCTGAATGAATTCCTGGAAGAATCTCTAGAGGAATTCTGAAAGGAATCCATGGAGAAATTTCTGAAGGAATTACTGCAGGAATCATCGGTGGAATTCCTGGAGGGATCCATGAAATAAATCCTGGAGGAATGTGCAGAGGAAACCCTAGAGAAGAAATTTCTGGAAGAATTTTCGGAGGAATTCATGGAAGAATTCCTGGATCCAAACTTGAATAAATTCCTGGAGTAATTCTTGAGGAAATACCTGGGGTAATACCTGGAGAAATTCTTGGTAAAACTCTTGCAGAAGTCTCTGGAGAAATGCCTGAATGAAATCCTAGAGGCACGCCAGGAGGAATACCTGGGATAATTCTTGAAAAAAATCCGGGAGGAATTTCCGAAGGAGTTCCTGGAGAAATCTCAAGATTCATTCCTGATGAAATACAAAGTTCGATTTCTGAGGGAATTCCAGGAGGATTTTCTTTTGAATTCTCAGGGGAAATACTGAAGAAACCGCTGAAATTCCTGAGGAAATCCTGAAATCCTGGATTATTTCCTGCGGGAGTTTCTGAAGGAATCTCTATAAGAGTTCTTCTAGAAATGTTTAAAATAATCTCGGAATTCGTTTTTGTAAGAATAACAAAAGAAATTTCCGGTGAATCCCTGCAGAAACTCTTGAAGTAATTTCTGAAGAAACCCGATGAGGAATCCCGGAAGCAAGCCCCATTACCCAGCCAGCAATTTGGTTGCTATATCGAAATTGCAACTGAAATAGTCACACATATATAGCACCAAAGAAATCGTATTCAATGCACGAAACAGGCATATACATACTAAAGTGGAGGCCATATTGAAACATATATAAGATTACTGCGATTCCATCCAACATAATTTACGATTTCTCGAAAAATTTCCACGATTTCGCCGATTTTGTCCGTCTTAATGTACAATAATGCATGATATTATTACGATTAAGAGTACCAATATACGACTCAAGATTTTCAAATAAAAAAAAACTAATTGGTGTTTAGTGGGAATCAAACTTAGGTCCTTTGGTTGAGAGCTGCGCGTTATCTCTATTGGCTATATTACCAAGTTGAAAATAGAGAATTCAAAGTGAATGGCATGAAACGAATAAAAATTAGCAAATTGATACGGTGCGAGAATTGTGGTAGGAGCGTTGTTGTTGTGCATTGAGTGGCACCAAAAGTGGTACCGTGCAAGAGGCCCGGAATTCACATCGTTGTTGGAATCTATACATCATTTATTGTAAGTCATTTGCTAGTATGAAAACCTACATATTTGGTTGAAATTATTGCTTTCATGGTTGGAATATGTCAACAACAACAAAAATACAAATTTGTGATGAAACCATTTTTTTCTTTTGCTCCATCATACAAATATATAAACAAAACCATTTACGATTTCCGAGATTAAGATTCGACTATTAAAAGTGCAGTAACAATCATATGCGACTGTAACAATGAATATACGATTTCTTCGATTTCATTCACTTGGTATACGACGCAAGTGTGACGCAAACGATCAATATACAACATTCTTATAGTTGTATACGATTTCATCGATTTTCATCATACCTTTAGGTAGCAAGCTCAATTTAGCAGATTCATATACGATGTGAAACGATCATTTCCACGATTCAAAGAAATATAATATACGATGCTAGCGAACTTGCAGCTTGATACTAATGTCGAATTCGTTTATTTGCATCGCCTGCACCGCTTTGCCACCGGGTGTAGCAAACTTGCACCGAAACCGTTCGTTTATTCGCAGGTACTGTTCTGTTTCGACACTCGATTGGCACCGGTGCAAGAAAATGCTACACCCAGATTGAGCTCGGTGTAGCAGGTACAAAGCTAGTTTTACCAATACATGCATATCGCTGAACTTGTATCGTGGTTTTGTTTTGATAGGAATGATGATTTTCTTTTCGGCATTAGGTAAATAATTTTCTTGGATTATTTGTTTATTTTGAGATGTTTTGTTTCCAAACAGCAAATCTGTGCATTTAAAAAATATTTAAACTTGATCGGCTTTCAACTTCTGAGGAATCTTCAAAATTTATCGGTGAAATGAAATTTCAAAGGGTTGCTTCAACGTATGTTTTTTCCATCACTGACGAATTTCGCGCCAACTCGACCAGCGGTTGGCAACACCCTCTCAGAATCGAATGAAACTTGGTGGGCATAAAGACTAGGTTTTTATAAGCAACTTTGCATACTTAAATTTTCGAAAATTTTCAAGAGTAACATTTGAAGAGGGCCTAACTTTTTTTCGAAGAATTTTTTAAAATCGATGTAACTCAAAAATGACAAGACCTATAGAAAAGTGTTGTATGGAGGACTTCTAGAGAATTGTCCAAGCTTTCATGAAAAAATATTTTAAAAATTCTAAATACATTTTTACACGCTAAAAAATATATTTTTAAAATTAAAAGTCAATTTACAGAAAATGCCCACTTTTTTATGTTTTGAAATTTTTTTTCTAAGAAAGTCAATATTGTTGCCTAACTTTCCTCCATACATCACAAGATGGGCACTTTTAAGGAAAAAAAGTTTTTCTAACAAAAACTTTTTCATGTTATTTTTTTTAGCGTGTTGCGCATTAACTCGTACAGGATGTATCAAGAATCCTTATACCCATTTAATAACACTCAATGGGCATTACAACTTTGTTTGATTGGGTGCCTTCTTTTTCTTTTCGTTACATCCCAACTGGAATAGAACCTGTTTCTCAGCTTGTTTTGATATCTGAATGCTTAAAACAGCATTCTGTTTGCTGAAATTGTATTATTGTGTGCCTAGAACCAGTGAACTAACATCATTATTAGAAGCGAATGATAAAGAATCGGTTTTATTTCAACAATGGCTAACCACTGATCGATGCAATTTGGAAACTATTACTAAGACTATAGACGAGTTTGTTCCGTATTTTGTAGAAAAAGTTGATAAACTTATAACTCATGATTTCATTTATAAAGAACAATCCTCATTTTTGCGGAAAAAAAAGAATCTCTTAAACAGGGTAAAGTATTAACAGTTTGTGACTTTTCAGAAAATTATTCATTTATCATTCAAAATTCAGCTCAAGGTTACCATTGGAATAATTCTCAAGCTACCATTCACCCCTTTGAAGTGTACTACAGAAAAGAAAATAAGTTGGAAAACTTGAGCTTTATAATAATATCTGAAGTACACGATACAACAGCAGTTCAGTTATTTATATCAAAACTGCTGGATTTCATTAAACAATCGATTCATTTCTCAAAAATTACTGTCAGATGGAGCAGCAGCTCATTATAAGAACAAAGAAAAATTGCCAGTTTGTGCAGTTTTCGGTCCAATTATGGATTGGAAGCAGAATGGCACTTCTTCGCAACTTCACATGGCAAAGGTCCATGTGACGCTGTTGGAGGTACTCTCAAGCGAATGGCAAAACGAGCAAGTCTTGCTCGAGATTATGGAAACACAATCACAACTCCTCGAGAACTGTATGACTGGGCAGTTAAACAGTCAGATATACATATAACAAAATTGAATTTCTGCTTTATTCCAAATGAACAATATGCAAAAATGACGGATGAGCTTGAAGAACTATACACATACAGTCACGTAAAAACAATACCTGGTACACAACAATTTCATTCATTTGTGCCAATTTCTGAAAATCAAATTGAAGCGAAGAAGTTTTCGAATTCAAAAGATAATCCAAAAAAGTTTACTTTGTTTCAGATAGACTAAAGATCTAATATTCAAAAAACGTTACAATAGAATGTATAAAAGAAGGATGTATATATTGTAGAAAAGAAAATAATTGAATACACATATACATATGTACATATTTCATCAATACACAAGCGTTTTCATTGATATAAAACCCTAAAAGCAAATTTGTCTTGAGCCCTTTCCAATATCAAGCACGTTTTCAATGTCAAGCACGTTAAGATATTAAAAAAGTAGTTGAGCCCATTAAGTTTTAATGGATTGTCATTAGGATTCTGGATACATTACTGTACGATTTAATGCACAACACGCAAAAAAAAAATTAAATGAAAAAGTTTTTTTTAGAATTTTTTTTTCCTTAAAAGTGCCCATCTTGTGATGTATGGAGGAAAGTTAGGCAACTATATTGTCTTTCTTGGGAAAAAAAATTCAAAACATAAAAAAGTGGGCTTTTTCTGTAAATTGACTTTTAATTTTGAAAAGATATTTTTTAGCGTGTAAAACATTTTTTTATATTTTTTAAATATGTTTTCTTGAAAGCTTGGAAAATTCCCTAAAAGTCCCCCATACATCACTTTTTTGTACAACTTATCATATTCGAGTTATATTTTTTGTGAAAAAAACGGCTAATGCGCAACACGCTAAAAAAACTAACATGAAAAAGTTTTTGTTAGAAAAACTTTTTTTCCTTAAAAGTGCCCATCTTGTGATGTATGGAGGAAAGTTAGGCAACAATATTGACTTTCTTGGAAAAAAAAATTCAAAACATAAAAAAGTGGGCATTTTCTGTAAATTGACTTTTAATTTTAAAAATATATTTTTTAGTGTGTAAAAATGTATTTAGAATTTTTAATATATTTTTTCATGAAAGCTTGGACAATTCTCTAAATGTCACCCATACATCACTTTTTTGTACATCTTATCATATTCGAGTTATTTTTTGTGAAAAAAAAACGGTTAATGAACTTTGACTCTTTTTAAATGTTAGTCTAGATTAATTTTGAAAAAACAAAATACGCAAAGTTGCTTGAAAAGGTAAAGTCTTGAAACCTACAAAATTTCATAACATTCTGAGGGGGTGCTGCCAACCCCGAAGACGAGTTGGTGCGAAATTCGTCCACTATTTTTTTTTTTGTTATCGCAAATATGAGGATGTATTTTCAGGGGAAATCACACTTCCTTTGCTAACCGGAAAAATACGTATTTATCCGTTGCTAACCGCTCAGATAGCAGCGGTTAACGACGGTTAGGAACGAATAAACGCGGATTTTCCGGTTAGAAAAAAGATATGTCATTCCCCTTGATTTTAATGAGAAATATGAAATATTTTTACTATTAGAATTTTCTGTGTTTTTACTATTAGAATGTCTGTGTGATCTATTATTTATGAAAAATTTTGACTCAATAAAATTTTGATAAGCCCAGAACAGAATAAAAATCTTTTAATTCAAATTGGACTAAAATATTACTGAAGTAACACTTTGTAGCTACAGTAAATTTCGAAAACCGAAAATTCTATTTTTTTCAATTACAGCAAATACTGTTTTTTTTTTTCAAATACATTGAAAGCCCAACAAATGCCACAAAAGGATGGTTAGAGTTTTTTTAATGAGTTGCGTTTCAATAACGTTATGTTTTTAAAAGCATTTATTTTTTGTATTTTCACGTTGTAGCTAACCGTTTTCTATTGAACTGCCTTTAACACTGTTAGTGTTAAATTTGTGTACGTTTAGAATTGTTTGTTAGCATTTTTTTTATTGGCAAACGAAAATGTTGCAATTCTTTAAAGTTGTTTTTGATTGCAAAAGAGTATTAAAACATTGGATAATAATTTTCAAGTATCATTGATCCACAGACAATTGATCATTACAAGTTTATCATGTACAAGTGGATTACTGAAAACTTTTAAAATTGTTTAACTGGGTATAGGAAGTAAAAATTTAAATAAATTAAAATAAATTTGTTCATCACTGAATCATGAAAACATTAATTATGTTTATATTCGACAGTTTTCATTATTTTCATTGACGCTCTCACCCGATCTTACTAATACCATCATAAGCTGTCAACAAATTGCACCGAAACCGTTCGTTTTTCCGGTGTCAATTGCTACACCGGTGCAGTGCACCGTCGGGAATAAACGAATTCGACATAAGAATGTATGTTTTTTTTCACGATTCTATCCGATTCTGTGCGATCCTACCGATAGTATCTCGCACCTTTTGTGATCGGAGACGACTATATGGAACTAAATCGCAATTTAAATTTAATTTGGCATGAAATGCGATTTTACGCAATCATTGTCAACAAATATACATATTATTATACAATTCTGATTCAATATATGAAAATATACGATTTTTTCCACACGATGATTTACGATATGTGGTTTGCTGGGTAGGAACTCTTTATGGAATCTCAGGAGAGCTTTCTTAGCGAATACCTGGAAGAATTTTTGTGGGAATATTCCTGGATAAAAAAAAATGAAGAAATCAATGTTTGCAGTAATTGTTGAAGGAATACAAGGATCCCTAGTGGAGCGGACCTGGTGGGATGGTTAGAACACTTGACTATCACGCCGAGGACCTGGGATCGAATCCCACTCCCGATAAACTCGCAAAATTTGAGTTCTTCCTTCGGAAGGGAAGTAAAGCGTGGGTCCCGAGATGAACTAGCCTAGGGCTAAAAATCTCGTTAATACAGATAAAAAAAAAAACTAGGATCCCTAAAGGTTTTTTGTACAAATTTTTCAAGCAATTCTTGGAGTGTTTTTCAAGAATCTCTAAGTAAAATTTTCTAAAAGAATTTCTGGAATACATTCCTGCAGAAATACTTCGAATCATTCCAGATGTAATAATTAGAGCAATCTAGTGGATTTTTGGAAGGCATATATGGAGATATCCCTGTAGAAATCTCTGAATACCTGCAGAAATACCTTAAAGGATCTCTGGAGAAATTCCTGAAGGAAACTTCGAAAAAATGCATGGAACAATTACTGGAGGAACCTCTAAAGATATCCCAGGACAAATCCCCGAAAAAATGTCTAGTGGAATCCCTAGATGAATTCTTGATTGAATTTCTGGAAGAAGCCAAGATGGAATCACTGAATTAGGCTATGGAAAAAAAATCTTGGAGGAATTGTTCGTACTCATATAGTTTACAAAACTATGAACGAATCTGAAACAGTCATTTTGATTACTCAAAATTACAATACTGATTTGCATATTAACATATCGGGCGCCCATCCCGCTTAAAATTCATCTCAGGTCAGGCCCCCCCTGGGCCCCCTCCAGGAAAAAATCCTAGTTACGCCAATGCCCGTGCAAAAGTTTGGGGTCACCCCCTCAAAAACATGCAAATGTTTTTCGGTCATATCTCAGTCATCTTTCATTTAATCCAGTCGTTCTCAGACTCTTTCGAAAGATAAAAAGTTAGATTAGATTCGTAGGTACTTTTCACAAATTTTCTATGAAATTTTTAGTATGAAAAGTTTACCTAAACTTACATGTTTTTCCTGAACCTGTACGAAAAATTGTTTTGCGTATAATTCAAAATTGGGTCGACCAAATTTTAAAATCAAAGTTGCATTAGAACCTTATTTCTATCCTCTTTGAGAGCCATTCACTAGATTTTAGCGAAAAAATGCATAACATAATTTAAATTATCGAGTTAGGTTTACAAGTCACCGTGCAAAAGTTTGGGGTCACCCCTTAGGATGCTGCATCGTGCAAAAATTTGAGGTCACCTTCCAAACGAAGTCTGAGTCGGATTTTTGTTCAAATTGTCATTTCTTTTTGGTGCAACTTCAAATCTTTCTTTGATAGTTGAATGGCAAGACACAGAAATGGTTATGAAATGTTCATAAATTAAGTTCTCGACTAAGTTAAGGTAGAAAATGGTATATAAAATCCATACCAAAGCAGCTAAGTACGTTATATAAAGTGCCAAAGAGGATGAAAGTGAGATAAAAATGACTGATTCGTGAATTGTACCCTAATAACTGTGGGTGTTATAACCACAAACACACCATTACCTCAAAATCCATGAGTTTAAGGAATGTTACATATTTTAAATTAAATGGCATTTTCATCAAAAAGTTATCCCTTTGCTTTGCACCAAAACACTTAAATGTAATAGTACATTCGGAGAAACGACATTCATTGTAATGGTTTTTGAGAAAATTGTGTATTTGTGGTTTTAACATTTACAGTTATATAGGGTAGAATTCACGAACTAGTCATTTTTATCTCACTTCTATCCTCTTTCGCACTTTATATAACGAACTTAGCTGATTTAGTATGGATTTTATATACCATTTTCTACCTTAATTTAGTCTAGAACTTAGTTTATGATCATTTCATAACCATTTCTGTGTCTTGCCATTCAACTATCGAATTGGAGTTGCACCAAAAAAATGACGATTTTAATAAAAAACCGACTTTCTATACGATTTTGACAGTTGTTTTACTGAACCTCAGTAAAATCGATTACCGAAACTACCGAGATCGTACTGCTGTTATGATGAAATTTATCGTAGCCAACATCTAACTGCCTTACACTAATATTCGTGCAAATTGAAACGAGCGTGTAATCAACAAACGCAGCTTTTGTTTGATGTTGTGGTGAGCCACACACGAAATCACATTCACAATGCGTGTTTGTTGGGTTGCTTTATTCAACTAATCGCATGCGCCTCTTACCGTACATTAATATTAAAGCGAGTTTGAAGTGTTTTGTGATCATAAGCGGTGGAAAAAATGATTCCGAAAACTGATCAACAAAAAAAATAAACGTTAAACAAAAAATTGTTGATGTTTTCGCATTTGACAGTGGGCGCTATTTATTAGCGCCCAGGACATCCTGTCTACCATGATTCCAATGCATTGATATAGGCCGTGTCAGGGGCCTGGTTATAATCTCGTCAAAAAAGTACCGAACAGGCAATTCAGAAATAAGTGTGTATGAATGGCGCACCCGAAAGAAGCACCTTTTTTATTCAAAAAAAAAAAATAAAGGGCGAACACGATAATATTACTTTATTCCAAAAGCTAGACTTTACATATACTGGCGTGAGTGAGAAATGGACAAATTGAGGTGAAATTTGCGAAAAAGTTACTCGTCCTCTCGGTGAGACTCGAACTCACGACTCCTACTCACTAGACAGGCGCGTTGCCGCTACGCCACGAGAAGACTCGAAGACGTAGCTGCTAACCTGAATTCAAGTTCAACACAAAATTCCGAGGTTATCTTTTCCACAGATTGCACCCCTTTCGGATGGAATGAGATGTACATCCACACTACGCATATATTGTATATGTAAAGCCTAGGCGAGAGCGCATTGTTTTTGTGTGTTGGAAGTCCACACACCTCTCATCGACGACTGTGTCGAAGAGATCGCGCGGTGAGCGGAAAGCTTCCAATGGGTCGCGACGTTCTCAAACGACCGGTTACGGAACATGAGTCAACGATAATATTGCCACACAGAAAATATTGTATAACTTTTGATTGCGTTCGCCAAAAAAGCTATTTTTTCTTACCATGAATAGTATATTATGTGTAGCTAATACCATAAAATTTTCATTAAAATCGGTTGAGTATTGGTGGACATATCGTTGAAACAAGGATATTGCCGCTTGAGAATCTTGTGCAAACATTTCGGAAAATATCACTTTTTTGCCGTTTCAACGCTGGCGCCAAAAATACTGAACCGATTTCAATGAAAATTTTTATGTACGTAAAGTATGTATGTAGAAGTAGTTTGTCAAAATTTCATTCAATTTGATCATGCCGTTAAAAAGTTATAGCCATATATGTCGCACTATGTCACAATAAGCAGATGTGGTTTTTGGTATAGTGAAATTCAAACTGCTCTTACTTTGAAAGTACTCAACAAAAATGGCTGAAATTTTCACTGTAAACAGTTTAATACAACAATTTTACACTGTCAAAGTTTTATAAAAATCGGGACAGTGTTACCAGTTCTACAGACAAAATAGTGCACACGGAACTAAAAATGGTCAAAAAGTACCTAAAATTTACCTTGAAGCGATTTGAGCTTTTTATATTTACTAGAAAAAGTACTGAACCGATTTCGATCAAATTTTTACCACTTAATTGATACTATGTTAAGAATATCGAGTGAAATTTTCAAACGTTTTGATGAGGTAACAAAAAAGTTATAGCCTAAGTATTTTTTTGAAATGGGTGCACAAATTTTCTTAAATCTCATTTTATGATATCGACATTATATGCGCCAATACTCAACCGATTTTAATGAAAATTTTATGGTATTAGCTACACTACACATAATATACTATTCATGGTCAAAAAATTAGCTATTTTGACGAACGCAATCGAAAGTTATACAATATTTTCTGTGTGGCAATATTATCGTGTTCGCCTTTTATGCAGTCAGATCCTTACCAACCACCTATTTAGTGCACTTGAACGTAGGGATTCAATCTTGGGATGCGCCAATCCCGCACGCAGGGATTGAAAAAAAAAGCATCCAAAAGCACAAAACGATCCTGGTATTCGGGATAATTTCAAAGCATGCTTGTTTGAATCATGGAGTGGAAGGATGCTCTTGAAAGCTGGAGACGATTCCGATTATCACAAACGCCGCTATGATTTGGTTTCCTCCTATATTTTACCACTTCCGGCGGCTTACTTGTCTCATCACCAGTTCTGGAACACTACCAGTTCTCCAAAATATGGTCTGAGATTATTTGCTGGCTAACCATTTATCATGTTACTGGATAAGTCATTGACAGGTATTCCCAAGTAACAGAACTAGCTGAATAACAATTTCCTCAGCTAAAATTTGCTTAAGAGTGGTTTGTTCCACTCTTGTACAGCAAAAATGTTTGTTGGGTTGGTTATCTTTTACATTTGGCCATTTCTGGTGGGACCCCCGGAATCGGTTCCGTAACACCATAGACTAATTTTAAGACCTCGATATACCAAAGAAAACGATCAAATTTTGTGTGTTCAGTCCGGTACCCAATAATAATCATAACTGTGTATTTTTTTCCGTGTAAATTGCCTTTTGTGTAAATTATATTTGCCTTGTTGCATTGATCTGCCAGCTCTGACAGTAAAGGACTAAACATTAATTACGTATAGTGGGTACCGAGGATTGTTCACAATCTGCGAACTTGACTGCGGAAAAAATCGTTACCATGACGCCGCTGGTAACACACTGATACGGCTTGCGTCTATTTTCTTGCAACTGTTTATCATATTACCTGAAAAGCCGTGTTTTGAGGTATCGCATGCATGGGTTAGGTTTCATTTCCGGCCCGGAACCGGTTGTGGATCACTACCGGTAGTCTCTTAAATTGTCTGAGCCTACTTGCTTGCAAACGTTCATTTGTTTATCAAAAAAGCCGCGCTTTGCTGTATCGCATGCATGGGTTTGGTTCAATTTTATATTGGCCGCTTTTGGAGGGAAAGCCGGTACTAGTTTCGGCACTACTGGCAGTCCCTATAATGGTCTTAGCCTACTTCCTTGATATGCGGTCATCAAGTGGTTTGGGGAGATTGACTCCTGAAGCGATCCTGGTCACGGCACCATTCGCCCCATATGGGGGCGTATGGTAAGAACTGTGAAAAGTGTCATGGAAGTGCTTAACGACGGACGCAAATTAACGGACGAGATCTTCCTAACAAGCATAGCGGAAACTGCGAACATGATCAACAGTCGTCCATTAGTCTACGCCTCATCAGGATCGCTTCAGGAGTCAATCACCCCAAACCACTTTACTCGAGGAATAGCTGCTAACGAACCACAGGAAGTCCTGCCACCTACGAATCCTGCGCTAGCACTTCGCGATGCTTACCAGCGTTCAGTGGAGCTTGCAAACAATTCGTGGGAACGCTGGATAAAGGAATACGTTCCTAACATCAATCGTCGCACCAAATGGTTCGACGAATCAACTCCTTTGAAGAAGGGAGACCTAGTTTACGTCGTAGATGGAAACCGGCGTAAGGCATGGATCAGAGGAATTGTTGAACAACCAATCGTATCAAGTGATGGAAGAATTCGCCAAGCCCTTGTGAGGACCAACAACGGGGTGCTAAGGCGGGCTGCCGCTAACTTAGCGGTTATTGAGATTACTGAAGGTAACGCTGCTCCGGACGAGGATTACGAGCCGGAAATGTGTTCGCCGAGTGTTCCTGTATCGCCGAGCAGAACGGCAGCCCTGCGGAAGAGATGGAATGAACCTGCTGCAGTCGCTGTCAGATGTGACAGACGTCAGATAAGGTTCAGTGGAGCCGTGAGTATGTGTGAAATTAAGAAGAACATCTAGAACACAATTATCGAAGAAACACATTCTAAACTAAATCCTAAAATTAACTTCAATTTGGCTAATTATTCTACCTGAAATTCGTAGTTTGTTATACCTAAAGTGCAGTATTCACAGTGAGAGAACTGCCAAGATTATTCGTATGAAATGCTTATAAAAATACCTTGAAATACTATATTATTAAATTTGTTTCTACCTAGATGCTAAATTTGATAACCTACGTCGACATACTACTGAATTTGATAACCTATTGTTGACCTTAAGGACAAGGTATTTGGAGTACATAGTTCAAAATTTCTAGAGCACCGTTTTTTTGAACCGTTGAACGGATTTGGATAAAAATGCATCACGCTGTTGACAATCACTGAACAATTAGCGTGATGCATTTTCATCCAAATCCGTTCAACGGTTCTGAAAAACGGTGCTCTTGAAATTTTGAGCTATGTACTCCAAATACCTTGTCCTTAAAGGTTCAATACTAAGTAAGTAATATAATCTGAGATCTATTTGCCCTATAATTTGCTAATTGAAACCAAAATGTAGCGGTGACTCAAGCACCTACCGATAACCGCAGAAGATTACTCCTGGTAGAACCTACTACTAGCTTCCCTAGTAGCACATATTTTTTAGAAAAGTCGATATAATGCCTATATGACTAAATTTGGTCATATAAGAGTCACAAAAACTGAAGTAGAACAAGTGTGCTATTGGGGTTGCACGCGAGGGTGAAGAAAAACTTATTGTAAGTTGCAGTAAAAATGCATGAACTTATGATCTACTCAAAAACTAATAATAAAACTATTTCAGCTTTAAGCTGTCTAAACCGGACCGCTAAAAGGAGGTTGCAGTTCTTAAAATCCGAACACGGAAAAGCCGTGATTTAATGTGCCGCATGCTTAAGTTTTGTTCACTTTTACAACTGGCCACTTCCGGCTGGACATCCGGAGCCGGTTCCGAAACACTACCGGTTCAGATATGGTCTGAGACTATTTTCTTGCCAGCTTTCATTAGGTTATCAAAAAAGCCGCGCTTTGATATGTCGCATGCAAGGGTACTGATCCGGAACACCTAAATGGACATAACTCCGGAACGGCTGAACCGATCCGAACCATTTTCAATAGGAAACAATGGGACCAGATTCCGCGTCGAATGAACCGTCGGTCATTACAACTGCCAAAAACTGATGTGAGTTTATTTGTACACACACATACACACACAGACATCACCTCAATTCGTCGAGCTGAGTTGATTGGTATATGTGACTCGACCCTCCTGGCATTCTATCAAAAAGTCATTTTTGGAGTGAACATTAGTATGGGACAAACATTGAATTCTCGCTCCAGTCGACTTTTTGGATTCCATTTAGGTCCCATGTGAATTGTGCAAAATTTCAACGCAATCGGTGAAACTATAATTTAGCGCAAGCGGTTCAAAGTTTACATAGGATTTACTATGAGCAAAGTTACGCTTTCAGATAAAAAATCCCAAAGGTCGCCCCTTGTCTCCTTAATTCAAATCGATCAACGCTTCTTGAAGAAAAATCATTTATGAAACTTTCCTTCGAAGACCGCAAAACGATTGGAAGTTTGTGGAAAAAGTTATTGATTTATTACCGATTAGTGATCCAACGAACGGCTTTTTGTTTTGTTTTATTAGCAGCACTGTAGCTGCTGCCTTGGCTGGTGCTGTTTCCGGGGGTGGTGATGCCTCCCGCCACCTCATGCAACAACGGCAGCAGCAGTGCTGCTGATAAAACGAAACGAAAAGCCGTTCGTTGGATCACTAATCGGTAATAAATCAATAACTTTTTAAAGAAGCAACCAATCGTTTTGCGTAATTCTAAGGAAAGTTTCATTAATGATTTTTCTACAAGAAGCGTTGATCGATTTGAATTAAGGAGACAAGGGGCCCTCTGGGATTTTTTGTTTGAAAGTGTAACTTTTCCCATAGTAAATCCTATGAAAACTTTGAACCGCTTGCGCTAAATTATAGTTTCACCGATTGCACTGAAATTTTGTACAGTTCATATGGGACCTAAATGGCATCTAAAAAGTCGACTGGAGCGAGGATTTATTTTTTCCATACAAGGGTGTCCCATACTAGTGAAGAGTGTATTTTTGGAGGCGAAATCGAAATGCCGCTTTTTCATTTGGTTCGGCCGCGAGCGCGTCGTCGTCGTCTATTTCACAGTGCTCATCTTCGTACGGGGCAGTTCAGTGTGTTTCTGGAGGCAAAATCGAAATGCCGCTTTTTTATTTGGTTCGGCCGCGAGCGCGTCGTCATCGTCGTCGTCGTGTTTTTGGAGGCAAAGTCGAAATGCTGGAGTGTGCGGTGGACGCGTCGTGGATCGAGTCGGTTCCGAATTTTTCGCTTCCCGTCGGCGCTAGTTCCCAATACACTTCTTCTTCTTCTTCTTGGCGTAACGTCCTCACTGGGACAAAGCCTGCTTCTCAGCTTAGTGTTCTATGAGCACTTCCACAGTTTTTAACTGAGAGCTTCCTCTGCCAATGACCATTTTGCATGTGTATATCGTGTGGCAGGCACGAAGATACTCTATGCCCAAGGAAGTCAAGGAAATTTCCTTTACGAAAAGATCCTGGACCGACCGGGAATCGAACCCGTCACCCTCAGCATGGTCATGCTGAATACCCGTCCCAATACACAAAGTTGTTAATACATATTTTTTTTCATTTTTTGCATTTACACAAAAGAGTGAAAAGTGTTGATTCGGGCTCGCCGGTCGAGAAAAATCCGGGCGCCGACAAGTGAGTCGCGTTCGGTGTATTTCTGTGTGGAATAGACTAAAGGTTTCTGCTCCCTAGTGGAGTGGAGACGCGCGATAGAATTTTCTTTTTGGCTAGTTTTTGCGTCGAAAAGTGGTCGGTTGTTAACGGCGGTTTGTGTATATTGATCCATTGTCAAATCATATCACCAACCATAGGTGACTCCCGGACTGACAATGTACCTTACCCTACTAACAAAAAAAAAATCCTTCCTGAGACAAACGTGGAGATGCAGCGATTCGCGGTCTTTATAACAACGTTTGTCTTACTAACATTCCCTCCCATCCTCGATGACCGTAAGGACGTGGCCGGCGCCGTTATTGACCCTATTAAAGTTGGGAGCTCTCGACCTGTGTACATTGAGAATAGTAAGCTAGTCCTAAGCCCTATTCATTGGTTCCTTGTGCAATTTCGATTGCTCTGGTCAATCACGGAGTAGCAACTACGAATTGTGCGGTCATCTATGCTCATGCTCATGCTCAAGCGTGTCCCATACTAGTGAACATATAGCCTGTCCAGTACACTTAGTGTACGAGAAAGGCAAAAATAAGCAAATTTCGAAACACAACATTGATTATAAAACTTTCGTTTGAATATGGACTTTGTAAACGGATTTGGTGGTAATGCCTACCGTTTTCGAATCGTAGGCAGAACCTTCTGAGTTTCAATCCATGGCGCTTGTTTATTCCCTCCTGCTTTGCATCTTTATTTTCTTTCAATTTTTTCCACTTCTCTATGTACATATACATCTTAATTTGATTTGTGTTAGTATACGCAAATAAAGTGATTGTAGAAGTGTTGGAAAACCAGGATCGGTACGATATGCGAAGGTTTTACACAACTGTCAATGAGCTGTAAAACGGTGAGTCGAGAGCGTCCAACACAGCTCTGGTCCACGCAAGTTCCTACCTCATGCTTCCACGGGTCAAGCGATGACCAAGACCGCCAGCTAAGAGTTGTTTGCTTAGCTGGTAGTGCAGCCTGGGTACTGTTGTCCTTCTGACTTAAGCTAGATTGAGGGGGTACGTCTCGAGCGTCTGTTCCGCGAGGAGGTGCGGCTCAAACAGCGTCTGTTGTGGCTTCCAGCGGCTGAGTATGAAATGCTCCTCCACCGGAAGCTATACCTAAGATGGCAGCCCCACCACGGTGGATAGGGGACCTTAGGCCAACAACCTACAGTTTCCGAAACCCAAAAAACCGTTACTGAAACCGAAAATGAAAGATTACGAATTCCTAAGTATTATAAAAACAGAAAAAGATAGCAAGCTGCACGAATTTGGAGAATTTCTTCATCAACTCCCTTTCTGCAAAAAATAGGTCACGTTCCCCATGCACTCGCGTTCGTACCCCCCAGTCAGTGACGTGATATTTCCCTCCAGATCAACATGAAAACGTGTCCGCATTTCCATCTAGGACTTCATTTCCATACGAAGCTTACGTGAACAGCTCTTTTTCGCAAACACATTTCCAAGAAGTTACCTCAGAATCAAATCTCCAGATGGAGTGAAAGGTTTTACGAATATTAGTCTATCTTCAAACATCGCCCATGTGTGACTAATGACACCGAAATCGTCGGATGAGCGCCTACCGCCGAAAGTTCCACGTCCGGGTTCAGGTAGATTGATATTCACAACCACGGTCTGTTATAAATCAAAAATGGGATCCCGCCCCGATGGGAAATGGGCTCCGGCAGCTGGCAATCATTATGTTTACACAGACACAGCCTCAACCGCCGAGCCGCCCGCACTGCACCGGTGAATCAGTGTGATGGAAGTGGGGCGAAAACATCTTTTTCCACTCTCGATTTTTTTTTTGTCAGTGAGATAAACCAAAGTGATATCCAATTTGATCCGAAAAGAAGAACGCGGTAGGCATCCCGGTGGACTACTTCCTGTTCTGGTAGCTTCACATTTGGCTCCTCAGCCGACAGCACAGGAAAGGACTGCCGCTAGACTTTGGATGTTTTGTTTCCCATCCACAAGATTCGTGATAGAATTGATAATAGGTAGCTTACCGGTGCGGGAACTACAGAGTGATTTAAAAATTGGGGAGGAAAAACTACCCAAGAAACAGAACTAGCTGAATAACAGTTTCTTAAGCTAAAGTTTGCTTAAGAGTGGTTTGTTCCACTCTTGTACAGCAAAAATGTTTGTTGGGTAATTTAAAAATTATAATGAATAGATAAAAATAGAAATAACAGAAATTTCGGTAGCATATGCGGTTTGCAAATGAGAGATAAGTTTGTGAAAAAATGCCACTTGTTTTGATGGGATTTGAACCCACGACTCCGTATCGCTGGTCAGGCGCTTTAACCAACTAAGCCAAAGAACTTACATTTTTATTATTGAGCCAGGAATTCAAATCAATTTCTGAAAAAAATCACATTTGTGCGGAATTTCTTCCAGATTCTTGTTGAAAGGTAAATTCCGGCGATTTATTTTAAGTTGTATTCAGAATTCAATCACAATTTTCAGAAACATTTCCAGAAATTTCTTGAAATATACCGAGAATAGTTCACGGATGCAAAAACAAAATAAAATATTTTGTCGAAAGTTATTCAATGCACATATTCAATATTGAGGCCGATTTGAGGCTGTTCGAGTGACTATAGTAAAAGTTAAAACCTAGGTTAAAACATAATTTGCGATTTTTTTAAATTTCGTGTTTTTGAAGCCCCAACGGCCAACATTTTGGTAAACAGGGTATGGATTGGTTCCCTTATTTAGCATGTTGCTCCCATTTTCATCCTACGAAAAACAAAGGATTGAAGCGCTGTTTGTTTTGTTTCCTATTTTTTGTATTTTTTTGTTAGAAGTGAGCACCCATGAAAACAAAAAGAACGGATTCTACCGGTGCCGTACTCGCTTGTTTTCGAACAGGATAAATATGGGAGTGTGAGATAACTGATGGCACACATATCCTAATAACCTGCTCCGGATATGAAACAACATCAAATTGAACTGTAGAAGTTCATTTTCCGAAGAATAAAAACTGACTTTTAAACATTTTTCGCATGAAGTACATTTTTTGGCCTGAAGGCAGTACTGGCAGCTAATAGTGTACAGTAATGGAATCATAATTGAATGGAAAATACAGCCTTTCCCATTTTTTGATGACTCACCCTGCATTATTGCAAAGCAGACAAACTCCTCCCGGAAGAACGCTGTGGCGGGGAAGTCTCTACACCGTAGCTATCGGAGGAAATATTCACATCTCATCTTTTGCTCGTCTCTTCCACGGTTCTCCGGTTTTCGGTAGCGCGAGTTGTTCTCGCATCCGAAAGACCGAAAAACTCAATTTCTAGGCGGAAGCTTGGGAACCAGAACCAGTTTTGCCGTTCCGTTATGGTTGGTAGGTACCATACCACCGAAGTAGGTATGTGCTTTTTGGAAAGAACAAGGTTCAAGCAGGAAAGTGTCGTGGTGGTGATGGATTCGCATGTGCGCCGGAGGTGGCGGCAGTAGAGCTTGACAACGATACGACACGATTTTCGAAGGAGTTTTTTTTTCTTGTTCTTGGCGGATGCTGCTACGCCATGCGTGTCTACTTGTTGGCCTAGTTTCAAGAGGGAGAATATGTGACTACTGACTGAGGGGTTGCTCCTCAAGGAATGTTACTCCACATAAGACAGAAGGCGAAACATTCGCGGCGAGTCATGTGATGAATAGGAACATTTTTTGCCACATTTCAGCGTATGAAACAAGTGCGGAACCTTAACGAGTTCTTCAAACAAGTAAAAGTGGTTCTAATATTCTTTATTTAAGTGGGCCTATGGTTTTTGCCTTTCTAGTACACTAAGTGTACTGGAAAGGCTATATGTTCACTCCAAAAATGACTTTTTGATAGAAGGCCCGGAGGGTCGAGTTATATATACCAATCAACCCAGTTCGACGAATTTAGGTGATGTCTGTGTGTGTATGTATGTGTGTGTATGTGTGTGTGTGTGAGTATGTGTGTGTACAAAAAAAAACTCACATCACTTTTTGGCAGTAAACCTCAACTGAATTTAATGACCGATGGTTCATTCGACGCGGAACCTGGTCCCATTGTTTCCTATTGAAAATTGTTTGAATCGGTTCAGCTGTTCCGGAGTTATGGCCAATTAGGTATTCCGGACCGGTACCCCAGGAAGGGGCCAGATATGAAAATGCTACAAAGCCATGCATGCGACACATCAGACCGCGGCTTTTTCGATAACCTGACGAACGGTAAGCAGGAAAATTGTCTCAGGCCATATCTGAACCGGTAGTGTCCCGAAATCGGTTCCGGATGTCCCGCCGGAAGTGGCAAAATATAAAAGTGAGCTAAATCCATGCACGCGACACATCAAATAGCCGCTTTTTCGATAACCTGATGAACAGTGAGTAGGAAAATAGCCTTTGATACACCAGAGACTACCGGTAGTGTTCCGGAACCGGTTCCAGGTGCCCCGCCGGAAGTGGCCAAATATAAAATTGAACCGAACCCATGCATGCGACGCATCAAATCGTGGCTCTTTTGATAATCTGATGAACGGTTAGCAATAAAATGGAATCAGTCCATATTTGGGAAAACCAATAGTATTCTGGAACCGATTTCATTTGTCCCGCCGGAAGTGATCAAATGTAGCTGGGAACCATACCCATGCATGCGACACATTAAATAGCAGCTTTTTCGATAACCTGAAGATCGGTAAGGATGAAAATAGCCTTAGATCACAGCATAGACTACCGATAGTGTTCCGGAACCGGTTCCGGGTGTTCCGCCGAAAAAGGCCAAATATAAAAGTGAACCAAACCCATGCATGCGACACATGAAATAACGGCTTTTTCAATAACCAGGTGAACGGTAAGCAGGAAAACAGCCTTGGATCACATCAGAGACTACAGGTAGTGCTCTATAATCGGTTCCGGATGTCCCGCCGGAAGTGGTCAAAAATAAAAGTGAACCAAACCCATGCATACAACACATACATTCATGGCTCTTTAGATAATCTGATAAACGGTTAGCAAGAAATGATTTCAGACCATATTTGGGACAACCAGTAGTATTCCGGAACTGGTTCTGGGTATCCCGCTGGAAGTGGTCAAATGCATATGGGAGCCAAACTCATGCATGCGACACATTAAATCACGGCTTTTTTGTTAACCTGATGAACGGTTTACAAAAAATAGTCTTAACCCTTCAGAACGCGCGCTGTTGTAAAACACTGCCATAAAACCTCGCTCGTCATATAAAACGCGAACGCGGTGCAGTTTCGGTTGCTTGATGGCGCGCGTCCTGAAAGGTTAAATCACATTAGAGACTACCGGTAGTGTTCCAGAACCCGTTTTGCATGTCCCGCCAGAATGACCAAAATCTAAAATGAATCAAATCCATGCATGCACATCAGTTTTCGGCTTTTCAGAAAACCTGTTGAACAGTTAGCAAGAAACTAGTCTCAAACCATATTTAAGACAAAAGATACAGTCTTGGAACCGGTTCCGGGTATCTCACAGGAAGTGGTAAAAGCAGCGAAAATATTCAATGCGAGCGATAAATAGAGTCTGAGACCATTTGGGCAGGAGCACCTATTCTGAGCATTTTTTGCTATAACTCAGTCAATTTCAAACCGATCGACTTGAATTTTTGAACATGGCTAGATACTGTGCGTATCTGATCGTGTCTAAAAAATGAAGTCGATTGGTTCAAAATTGACTGAGTTATAGGATCAAGTGCCCAAAATAGGTGCACGTGCTCAGACCCCATGTGTAAGAGAACAAAATCTTGACAAAACTGAAGCAGGCTCATCAAATGACTCCTTTTCAACTTCCTGAGGTGTAAATATACAGAAGAATGGGGGTTGCATGGGAAAATTGAAATTTAGAAGTCCCAAAAAAATGACCACGTGGTTTATGGACAGCCCCTAAGCTTACTTTCTTTAATCTGACGTCGGAGCTGTGTTCGGATCATTGAAAAACTTTTTCTCAAAATTTCTCCAAACATTCCATGTAGAAATCCCTCCTGGAAATTCCTTCAGAATTTTTTTCTAGCGATTCCAACCAGCAACTCCTTATTTCGAAGTACAGGAAAATACCCAGATGAAACTCTTGGAAGATTCTAAGAAGCAATTTCAGAATAAACTGCTGGAGGATCGATCCCATGTAGAACAATTTGACAGAATCCCAGAAGATGCTCCTGGTGTTATCCTAGAAGAACTGTTATAGGAACTCCAGGTAAAATTAGTGGGGAACCTCGTAGAAGACTCCTGAAAGAATATCAAGAAGAATATCTGGAGGGATTTCAAAAACAGGTTCTACTCCGTTAGGCCGAAAGCCGTTAGGCCGAATGTGGTTTGGCCGAAAGGGTCGTCTGGCCGAAAGGGTCGTTAGGCCGAATATTTCATTAGGCCGGATGGGTCGGGTCGTTAGGCCGAACTGGTCACTAGGCAAAATGGGTTGTAAGGTTAAACGGTTTGCTTACGGTTTGCAACTGGATGGTAAGAAACTGTGTAAAGTTTGAGGGAAACGGTCTTCGACCATGGAATTTTGGTTGGCTTTGAATGGTTAATTGAATAAACACACTAAAAGTTTTTCGCGTTTTAAAGTCTAAATTTTAGTTACACCTGGAACAAATTCAGAGTTCCAGTACGAACATGATTAACAAGATTAAGTGCAACTGAATCAAGTTCTCTAAAACTTAGAAAGAACAGCCTATGTTTAAAAGAAGGAAAAATCTTCGATGAAAAAGTTGTTAGCCGTTATGTTTATAGTGAGTATAAAAGTAATATTACGAAAAACCACCCTATGTTCAGAAGAAGGAAAAACTCTGTTGAGGGCTGTAATCCTCATAATGAGTAAAACATTTAAACTAGAAAGAGCAGCAGTAGACTACCGCCGTGAAACAGAACAGTTAAACTAGAAAGAGTTTAGAAGAAGTAAAATTTCAGATGTATAAGTTTATAGCTATAATAGGAATATTAGTAAAACAGCCTATGTTCCGAATAAGGAAAAACTCTGATGAAAAAGTTAATGGCTGTAATCTTTATAATGGAAAAAGAACAGCCTATTTTCAAAAGAAGGAAAAATTTTCGATAAAAAATTTAATGGTTGTTATGTCTATAGTGAGTTTAACAGTTAGGCTAGAAGAAAAGCCTATGTACAGAAGAAGGAAAAACTCTTATGCAATAATTAAGAGCTGTAATACTTATAATGAGAAGAATAGTTAAACTAGAAAGAACAGCCTATTTTCAAAAGAAGGAAATATCTCTGATAAAAAAAATAATTGATGTAATGCTCATAGTGAGTAGAACACTATAACTAGAGAGAACAGCCTATGTTTAGAAGAAGAAAAAATCTCGGCTAAAATATAAACGACTCATAGGAAAGTGATCATTTTTCATAAATAATTCCAAAAGTCCCAGTAAAGAAGCAGGGGTGTAAGCAGTAATAAATTACAAAAGTTCCATAAACAAATAAAACAATGCATAAATAAATCAAAAGTTTCCATAAAGAATTGATTTTTGAGCAATTTAAAAAGTCAAATATGCAATGAATAAATCAACTGTTGCAATAAAAAAGCCATTTTTCCCACCAAATAACTTCGAATTTTCCATAAATAAATCCGATTTTTCCATAATAAATTAGAAAATTCACAATAAAAAAATATCGAAAATGCAATAAATCATTCAAAAAGTGCAATAAACGAAAAAATAAATTATCGATTAATGTCAAAAACGAGCAATAAACGTACAGGGGATAGACGAAATGATCGGGACAGGCAAAATTTTCACTTTCCAAGAAATGTTCAACTAGCTGTAACTTTTAGAAAAGTGCATCAAATATTCTCAAATTTTTACTGTAAGTTCATCAACTAGTAGTGTATCAGTGGACAAAATTTGGAAAAGATCGGACAATTCTTCACGAAGCTATAAAGATTTTTGGAAAAGATAAAATTATCCGATAACCAACTTTGAGCTGTTATATCTCCGGATTCAATGAACCGATTGCAATGAAATTTTGACCATTCATGACTTATATAATGAACTCTGGAAAACATTTGACTTAACTTGAAATTTTTAACAAGCGAAAAAGTTATAGCGATTTTATTTTTTTCACGATTTTTTAGTAAATTGGTCTATTTTTAATGAGCATCCCATTACTTTTTCAATTTATTGGTGGCTATGTTGTTACTTTCCTTCAAAACGCATTTATATATGGGTCAATTAGAGGGAAACTAAATGAACTATAATTTACATCTTGAATTTTGTAACGATGTTGATGTTTTGGATAATTTGGTGTTTTATTAGAAAAATAATGTAATCGTTATAATTTTCTTCCGTGTTAAGAATATTAAGTTAAGTCAATGGTTTTTCATAGCTCATTATATAAGTCTTAAATGGTCAAAATTTCATTGCATTCGGTTCATTGAATCCGGAGATATAACAGCTCAAAGTTGGCTATCGGATAATTTTACCTTTTTCAAAAATCTTTATTACTTCGTTAAGAATTGTCCGATCTTTTCCAAATTTTGTCCACTGATACACAACTAGTTGAAGAACTTACAGTAAAAATTTGAAAATATTTGATGGACTTTTCGAAAAGTTACAGCTAATTGAACATTTTTTGAGAAGTGAAAGTTTTGCCTGTCCCGATCATTTTGTCTATCCCCTGTAAATGCATTTTGAGCCAAAAAAATACGTAGACCATGCGGCGAAGCCGCATAGATAATTAAGGAACTGAGGCGGCAGAAGGCCGCCGAAATTTCCGATATCCGATGCACCGCAACTGCATCGTTTCAGTTCTAGGCAAACCACAGATCCAAAAATTTGCCCGGTATAATGCAAACGTAGATGTTATCCCTTTTTTAGGTCTGACGAGCGATAGCGAGTTCGGACAGCAAGCGATTGTTCGGTAAATTGCAATCATAATAAGGTAGGCTTTTCAGTCGTTACAGTCATATAGGTGCGATTCAGCATTTCACTGCCTCATACTTTCCTGTATTTGTTTTTCATGGGTAATTTAGTCATTTTTTATTGCATTTTTCGAATTTTTTTATTGCTTCTTCGATGTATTTTTATTGTGAATTTTTGAATTTATTATGGAAAAATCGGATTTATTTATGGAAAATTCGAAGTTATTTGGTGGGAAAAATGGCTTTTTTATTGCGACAGTTGATTTATTCATTGCACTTTTGACTTTTTGATTGCTCAAAAATCAATTATTTATGGGTCATTCCATATGAAGTGACCGAGAAAATGTGAAAACTTGCAACCGACCATCACGGATTTGAACCAAATTTGGTTGAAACATTTGTTTAGATGGAAAAAGAAAAAAAAACAAATTTTGGTGCCGATCGGATCACCCCTCGGCCCGTGGCAGCACCCCTCGTTTTGGCCGATATGAAAATTATCCTCTCTTTCATTTATTTTTATCATTGAAACGATTGCACATACACATTTTCGACCTTCGGCTTTTTTAAAGGAAATTGTTCAAAGAATCCAGAAAAAATATTATTTTTTTGATACAGTGTTGCCAGATATCATATTTTTCAATTTTAAAACTAAAAATCGATTTTTCTCAAAATACGTATATTTTGATTTTAAAAATTTTGATTCCATCGTGTTTATCAGACGTTTTTCTATCGAAAAAGCTTAACTCCCCAAAGTAATTTGCGTCGTTCCTGAGATATAGCGTTTTTAAGAAAAAATATTCATTTTTTTCATATAAAGTATCATATAAAATCAGGTGCAGTTAATAAATTTCGCAAAAAAATATTGTTCGATTCCATATAAAGACGTTTTGTGTTGATTTGAAAAATATCAAATATAAAAAGGATTAAAAAATTGTTACAGTGTTGCCAGTTCATCAATTATAAGTCTATCGTAATGGACTAGGATAACCTGTTGAACTAAAAAAATGTATCTATTGAGATCATCAATCCTAAACAAATTTCATATATTTTAACAATATCTGAACAGAAGTGCTGCCAAATATGTAATATTTATTGTAGAAATTTTAATTTTACTAGAACATTAGTATGAAATCTAATTAACAAGCCAAAAGCATTTTTTTTATTTAGGTTTAGTGAGTGTATTTATAAGCAACAGTGCTGAAAATGTCATTTCGATATAACTACATTCAATGACCCACAGCTAATTTCAGAAGCTGAACCTGAAAATATGGAATATGATAAAATATGAAGTATGATATCCTTTGAAATTAGATAATATTAGATACTACGCATCGTCGCGCAACTGGTAGCTCAGACTTTTATATTCGAAGGTCCAACTCCTTATAAAAATCCCTGTAAAAATATCTTTTGATTGATTTTTACAGCAGTGTTGCCAAGTATGCTAGTATTTAGCGGAAACGCAAACAATAGGTGCGGGGATGCTTAGTATTGCGTTTACTCTTACTGGATTGCAGAATAATAGATCATGTCCTTTATTGTCCTGGGCAGAGAAGTGAAGAACAGTGCTGAGTATTGTGTTGTCTATTGATGTGATTGCATATGGTATGAGTTTTTGTTTGTCCTTTGTGGCGAAGAATGAACAAAAATTTCTGAGTGAAATGGATTAGTGGCGTTTGTTCCCTAGAGCCTACTTTTTTAGGCTTTTTTTGCATGGAAAAGAGATCGGTTGTACGCGAAGGTTAATTCCGATAAATCAAATGACTCCCAGATCGACAATGTATAGTATCATACTAATGATCGGTATATTCGCCTCACTCACTCCATTCATATTCACTCCTCTTTGCTGAATCGAATCGAGAAAGATGCAGCAAACGGATTGTCGTGATCAAGCACGCAACCCCATCACCAGTAGAAAGTCATACGCAAGTTGATTGACATGGATATTCGTTGCCGTTCGTCGCAGTTTTGATCGCAAGCGAATGAATTAATGGCGAATGGTGAAGAATGCTGGTGAGTGATTGAAGTGGCTGCTGTCGTCGCTGATAAGCAAACACACAAACTAAAGCGACAATCGTTCGCTGCGATTAACCATGGAGTAGCAATTATGAATTGTGTTGCCATCTATGCTCATACTCATGCAGTGTTGCCAAATGTGCTCGTTATGTATAAGAAAGAGAAATCATTTGTTTTTATTTGGTGTTATCTATTTACGAAAGCTTTCGTGTAAATTAGATGTTTACAATAAAAATTACATGTGTGGCAAAACTTCCATCTACAACATTGTTGAAATGAATAAAATGACAATTGAAATGAATTTCACAATAGAGACATTTTATATTTTAATAATTTATCCTCATCTTTTCCAATAAACCAATTTTTTTTTGCTAACTATCAAACTAGCAATAACTGTCAATTATCGGGTCATTTTGTCAGATAGGACCATAAACAAGAAAACACAGACAAACAGACGTAACATTGGAAAAAATTCCAACGAACACGGTTTTAAAGATCTTTTTAAACCTTTATAGTTGTAGCTATCACAACCAGAGGTGCGCACATCATTTTTCTAAGCGTTTGACGTTTCACCTAGTGTGAACTAGGCGATGGATTTTCGCGAAATTTTTTGTAGGTGTTACGTCTGTTTGTCTGTGAAGAAAAGGTCAACAACAGGGTCGTTAGAGAAGATGTGTATTGTTTTTATCTTGCTCACACATCTTGCAACACACATGGTGCGATTTTTCAGAATAACCTGTACATTGTCAAACACTTGAAGATTAGGTTTCATGGTATAATAAAAAATGTAAACTCGCAACACTGTCATAATTTTTTTAATCCTTTTTATACTCGATATTGTTCAAATCAGTACAAAACGTGATTATATGGCATCGAACAATGTTTTTTTTACGAAATTTATAAACTGCATCTGATTTTATATGATACTTTATATGAAAAAAATGAATATTTTTTCTTAAAAACGCTATTTCTCAGGAACGACGCAAATTACTTTGGGGAGTTAAGCTTTTTCGATAGAAAAACGTCTGATAAACACGATGGAATCAAAATTTTTGAAATCAAAATAGACGTATTTTGAGAAAAATCGATTTTTAGATTTAAAATTGAAAAATATGATATCTGGCAACACTGTATCAAAAAAATTATATTTTTTCTGGATTTCCTGAACAATTTCCTTTAAAAAAGCCGAAGGTCGAAAATGTGTAGGTGCAATCGTTTCAATGATAAAAATAAAAGAAAGAGAGGATAGTTTTCATATCAACCAAAACGAGGGGTGCTGCCACGGGCCGAGGAGTGATCCGATCGGCACCAAAATTTGGATTTTTTCTTTTTCCATCTAAACAAATGTTTCAGCCAAAATTGGTTCAAATCCGTGATGGTCGATTGCAAGCGGTCGGTCACTTGGCGTGGAATGACCCTTATGGAAACTTTTGATTTATTTATGCATTTTTTTATTTGTTTATGGAACTTTTTTAATTTATTACTGCTTACACCCCTGTTTCTTCACTGGGACTTTTGGAATTATTTATGGAAAATTTTGTATTTATTATGGAACGTTTAATTGTCTGCCAAAAATCTCCGATGAAATATTTAAAAGCTGCAATGCTTATTGTGAGTATAAATGTTAGACTAGAAGAAAAGCCTATGTACAGAAGAAGAAAATATTCTTATGAAAAAGTTTATGGCTGAAATACTTATAATGAATAGAATACTTAAACTAGAAAGAACAGCCTATTTTCAAAAGAAGGAAAAATCTAATAATAAAAATTAAATTACTGTAATGCTCATAGTGAGTAGAACATTAAAACTACAAAGAACAGCCTATGTTTAAAATAAGGACAAATCCCCGATGATAAATTTAATAGCAGAAATGCTATATTAACTCTACATCACCAATGCTTACAGCTTTTTTGTCCACTAGGGCACTACGTAAGCGATTCCAATGGCAGCCGAACTTACACTTTGTACAGCGCCTAAATGTATTCTATTTTACTATATTGAACTGGTTGCCTTTGCGCTGTTTTCTTTTTTGTATCCTGCTCATGGTTGAATGATAAGCACGATGATGTTGATGCTTTTAGGTTAGGTATAATAACCTTTTTGATTTGTTTACATTCATTTGCAAGTAGTATAATTATGTTGACAATGTTACTGTATTAAATATCTTTATCCTGTCGATAGCTTTGGTTGCGACATTTTGAGGGGGGACACAAATAAATTATTTAAGAAATTTAAAAAATTTAAAGTGTAATTTAAGCCGTCGAGAAAAATTTCTTAACAAATCCGATGAGTTTCAGGATTTTGCCTAATTTTTTAAGTAATTTTTCATCCAATACATTTATTATTTATCATCCCTCCCCCCTTTGTCGAGTCAACGGGTAAAATGACAAAAGAAGAAAATGAGATTTGTTCCGGCCTAAGTATGGGCTAACTATGGCTTTGACTGTCACACAGACTGGTAATGCATGTGATATGCCTTATTTTCCTAATAGAGTATTGGTTCCCTTATCAAGCATATGGCTCCCATTTTCATCCTACGAAAAACAAAGGATTGAAGCGCTGTTTGTTTTGTTTCTTATTTTTGCATTTTTTGTTAGAAGTGGGCAACCATGAAAACCAAAAGAACGGAATCAATCGGTGCCGAAATCGCTTGTATTCGAATAGGATGAATATGGGAGCGTGAGATTATTGATGGAACACATATCCTACACGTTTTAAATTGCGTTCTCCCGAGCAGAAAAGAATAGCAACTGAATAACACATCAAGGTATTAATCTTAAATACTATCATATGTGATGTTCTCATAACATTTGAAAAGAAAAAGACAAGGACACCGTCTTCAGACAGAGGCTGTACAGACTGAACGAAACTTAACACTAGACAATAACAAATATTACGAGCACCAGTGGACACGAGGAAGAAGCATTTCTCGCAAAAAGTTTCACCACTCGGAGCGGGAATCGAACCCTCACCCCATGGCGGCATGGTACGTTTATACGCTTGGTGACGCTAACCGCACGGCCACGAGGCTCCACAAAGAGAGAATAATATAATAATAATAAATTAGGGTATTAGAGCATAGGTTGTTCTTTGCATGATATTTATAAGGTATTCCCTTCTTCTTGGGCTACGATTAAATTATGCAAGGATTAAATTTACAATTTCTGTTAATACGAGAATTTGTATGCAGACTAGGTAAACTGGTGTTATGTTGAAAAGTTAGTGAAGATCCCAAAAAGTAAAAAAAAACTTCGAAATAAAGCACAAGAGTGAATGCTGTGGAAACAACAAAAGCATTGCATTGTAAATCTGGTTTCTAATTTTACACCGAATAAAATCGGAAATAAATCTAATTTTTAAATCGAACATTCACAAGATTTCGCGGATCGATTTTGATGGAATTTGGAAAAGACATCATTTACCACATCAATGCACAATGAAAATACTCAACTTGGAAGGTCAGTATTGTGTTCGCTGCCATTTAAACTCGAGCTGAATCCGATATAAACAAGCATCTCATTAAGGAGAAACTTCAGAGAATACAAACATGGCTGCCACAATGGCTGACTTGGTCCCCTACTCACGTTTCAAGAGCACCAATCTTGAAAATTTGTAAACAAATTCTCTCGACTTGTAAAAGCTGCCTCTTTTTGGAAGAGCCAGGAAAAACAAGTGCGGTTTGGCTCGATGCTTTGTTCGTCAGATTTTTGCCTCTAAAGCAAGGATGGGAACACTCACTTGCAAAGAGTTACACTCACCTCGTGGAGAGTCGCTTTCACAGCTCTGTCATGACTTTGGGGTTCGTGTGCGACCCCTACTCTATTTGGGAAAGTTTTAGACAAAACCACAAGGCAAAAGTCGTCCACACATCGTTTCTTGATTGCTCGCTTCTGTGCTGAGAAAACTGCAAGTGAGTGTAACTCTTTGCAAGTGAGTGTTCCTATCCCTGCTCTACAGTTTGTATGAAAAGTTGCAATGGGATTTCTTGATGTTTCACCTTAAGGCTGACGCAAATTTCGATTTTGTCGCATGTCACAACACCACCACCAACCCCCCCCCCCCCTCGGTTTTTTTTTAGTTGAAATTCAACATTTCGAAAGGGTATACATTTTTTTTTAGAAATTTTAAAAATTATTTAAGGTGAAATAGAGCCGACCAGAAAATGTCTAAACAAAACCGATGAGTTTAACGATTTTGCCTAATTGTTTGTGTATTTTTTCATGAAATCCATTTATCTTTTATTATTCTCCTCCTTGACGAGTCAACGAGTGCTATGACAAAAAAAAAGAAAATGAGATTTGTTCCGGCCTAATAAAGACAAAAAAAAGAAAAATGTTTTAACCGTTATGTGTCCGACAATTTTTTGCTTTTTTCTTCACCGTGCTTTTCAAATGGGCGCTGGGTATCCGGGTACCCTGTCGGCCACATAAGGGTTAAATTATAATACCTTTGAATCTCCCATATAGCCGAGGCGGTAAACGCACGGGTATTCAGCATGACCATGCTGAGGGTGACGGGTTCAATTCCCGGTCGGTCCAGGATCTTTTCGTAAAAGAAATTTCCGTGACTTCCTTGGGCATAGAGTATCTTCGTGGCTGCCACACGGTATTCGCATGCAAAATAGTCATTGGCAGAGGAAGCTCTCAGTTAATAACTGTGGAAGAGCTCATAGAACACTAAGCTGAGAAGCAGGCTTTGTCCCAATGAGGACGTTACGCCAAGAAGAGAGAGAGACCTTTGAATCTCATCAAAATGACGACTTTTTTAAGTAAAAGTGTGTTTTTTTCTATCGATAGCTTAGAGGCTATGGAGAAAAAGGGGTCAGGATTATTGTCTTCGTGTAATTATGGTTAATTAAGCAGAAGAGAATAACAACAACATAACATATCAGTTATTTTTATGTTATTAACATCCCAGTAAACCATATATCATTAATGCGAAATCGCATTAATATTAATCTAATACTGTGTATTCAGTTCAATGTTGGATTATCCGGACAGTTTATGTAGCTGTTCGACCAGTCGTCGAATGTCGAGGGGGTTCTCGATGTATTTTATGGGAATCGATCAATCGACAAATAGTTCAAAATCATGCATATAAAATGTTCATCTGAAAAGTGACTAAAACATCAATTTTTCAATGATTTAAAAAAAATGTAAATACGGTTTAAAAGACACCAAACACCGTTTTGCGATATACAAAACAGACCTAAATATGAGCCAAAAATATAAAAATTTTGATTGTCCACTAAACATAAATTACAAAACTACTCAAACTATACCCCGTCTAAAGGCAGGGTTGCCCCGAGTAGAGGAGAATATCAAACTAATAACTACGAAATCGCATAACCTGTTTTTATATCTTGTTTTGTTATTATTTAATTATCAAGGCATAGCTTTTCCCTAACAAATTTTGTTGGACAATCTCATTTAGTTATAATCAAGCTATTGATATACATTCACTCAATTACATTTCAGTAACATGTTTTGTTGAAGTACAAGATTTGTTATTGTTGTACTATTGACCAACTTATCAACAATAGCAATCAGTTACAAGTATTGAAATCATAGCGACAATTCTATAATAATGATCTGTCTTTTTGTTTTGTTTCACTTTTGTATTCAGTTAGGAAGGAAATTACCGAACGAGTCCTCCAAAAATTCATTAAATAAATTAGGGAAAACATTTGGAAGTTCTGGAGGAACTGAATTTTCAGAGAAATCTCAAGATGAAATTCGGGACAAATAATCACGGGGAATTCTGAAGAAATCCTTGAAGGAATTCTGTTCATAATTCTGAAGGAATTTCTAGAGAAGTCTTTGACAATCTGTGAATGATTTTGTGGAAGAACTCTCGGAGAAATTTCTGGAAGTAATATTTTTCGACCATTTACAGTATTGTTACTCATGTTATTTGTGGCTTTGTGAGACAAAGTGAACAATTTTATATAATAAGTATCATAATTTACTTAGTTACGATTTTGATATAATAACAAATTCTGCTTTTCGATTATTATCAATAACAAATTAATATTCAAATTTGTTATTGAAATATTTTCCAAATGCACTGTTATTAAGTTGTTATTGAAACTAACAAAACAAGTTATTAAAATGGTTTTCCAAGAACATTTTTTTGTTATGATATTTGTTATTTTGCCGCTTATGACAGACAAGTTTATAACATAATCTGTTATGTTAATAACTTAAAAATAATCGATTCTATTATTCAGTTATTTTACCCAAATAACACAGGTCCTTATGCTGTTGTTATTCCCTTCTGCTCGGGTGGGTATTATAGGGTTAACAATAATTTATTTTCATTACACAATATTTTGGATAGAAATAATAGAATCGGATCATTTATTGATTACGTAACGTGCTCTCACTTTCAAATGTCGACTCAATTTAATCATTTTTTTGCACGTGACTTTCAAACATTGTTAATCTTCACGTACCCGACCCCCGACAACTCATTTCCAAAATGCTGGCATTTCATCAATTTTCATCCGTTTTTTTTGAAGTCACCCTCAATCGGTCATAAATTGGTGCTAGTTTATTATACTCAACCCGAGCAGAAGAAAATAACAAGTGAATAACATATCAAGGTGTTTATCTTGAATACTACCATACCTTGATGTACCCTTCATTAGGTGGTAATAAGAGGCAAAATAACAAAAACGAATACCAACATTTTGTATAAATAACACCTAGAAAATAACAAGCCTTGTTATTTCAATAATGAATGCATACCTAAAATTTCAAGTGCTGTATTTGTTATTCCAAAGTTATTGAATAACAAACTAATAACATTTCTTGTTAATAAATGCTTCATTTGTTCGATGACTTCACGATGTAATAGCAAATCTTGTTCCTCGGTTATTTTCACTGCTAAACCAACATATACTACATCAATACCAAACTCTGCTCAAATACCTCCAACTGTTATTGTAATGTTCTCATAACATTTTGTAGAATAACGCAGCAATAACAATGTTAGGTATTAGAGCACACGTTGCTCTTCGCATGGTATTTGTAAGGTATGCCCTTCTGCTCGGGAAGTGGTCATGCAATATCTGGAACCATTCCGAGGATATTCCGGATTGTGCTGGGGTCGGGGGGTTGCCAAAATGGCTAAAAGTGATTATTTCGTGTGTTATTGTGTTTGAACCATCGATTCTCAGCGAAATTTTTGTTGCGAACAGTGAAACAAAACTGCGATAGCCAGATTTGGATAAATTGATCCATCCAGATCACCGTGACAGGTTCCGAGGAGCCTTATTGGGGACACTTCTGGTTTTCAACCTAAACACATTTCAATCTTCATGATTTCGAAAGACTGAATCAGAAACGATAGGCTGAAGGCTGTATGTATCAACTGATATGGCCACCGGGGGTGTCATCGGGGACATTTCTGGTTTGCAAGCAAAACATGTCGTGCAACGGTTTCGAGAGAATGAGGCAGTAAAAATTGACTGAAGTAATGTATCCAGAACACCTGGAACAGATTCCGCGGGGGCCTCTCAAACATAATAACACATGAAATAATCACTTTTAGTCATTTGGCAAAACAGAACCCTTCCCCACCCCCGGACCGCAGTAGAATCCGCAATGGATCCGGATATTACATGGCCACTTTAGTATAATAAACTAGCACCAATTTTATGATCGATTGAGAGCGACTTCAAAAAAAAAAATCGGATGACGAAATGCCAGCATTTTGAATTTGAGTTGTCGGGTACGTGAAGGTTAACAGAGACCTTATTTGACGCAAATTTAGGTTAAATCAAGATAACGCAATTTTGGCTTCTTTCACGGAGCTGCTCGGATGTGTTAGTTCTTCTCTCTTTGCCAATAAAAATTCAATTATGATCTCTCTTTGTTTTTGACAACATTCGTGTAGGGTGAGGGAGAAAACAACCCAATGCTGAGTTAAAAGTTAAAGCTGTTTAGTTAAATTTGAGTTTTTGAAACTTATTCGCTGGGTTCAAATATTTTTCCGTGTATGATTGTCTGTAAAAAAAATCATCGAATTCGGACGAGTTATGACAGAGTTGCAACTTTTTGAGCTTGGTTTGGACACCTGGTTCTGTGCTGTGAAGGTTAATTTTTAGAAAAGTAGTCGTTAAACTGGTAGTGCCTACAATTTAAAATTTTATAAAAATCATCTATGGAATCAGTTTTCGAAGAAATATCTACTGCTGATAGGGAACAATAAAATATGTATTTCTTAAAATTATAATATTGTTTATGTGATCTTGAGAGTTAGTGAAAGCAGTAAAAACCTGTGAAAACTATGTTGTTTTATAGTGCTAATAGAACTAATTGATGAATTTTTCATTACTTTTTCTTTTTTTTTTGTTTTGCTTTCGCTAGATTTTGTTGTTTGAGAAAGTTTTAGAAAATCGTATTTGAAAAATCAGGTAACCGAAGAGAATTTCACTTAACAAACAGATTTTTTTTTTGTTTAGAGAGACTTAAAACAGATAGTAGATGTGTTTATTATCACATATTGATTGAATCGAAGATAGGTATTACTGGAATTATGAAATTGAAAATGTGGCTTTACGAAGTACGTGCCCGAGGTATATTATGAAACATTACATCGTTATCGTTTTCCACGTGGCATCATTACTCTACATTTAAAACAAGCAAAGTATCACTTTTCACTGCAAAACTTCGCCTCCACCGGGACGAAGCATATCATCTTCATATATTATGACCGCAAATTACTTTAACTTTATGATTATTAGGGCCATTCATCATGCATCTTCTCTCATTCTCCCCCATACTTTTCACAAAAAGGCAAATACACATGCTTCCTTAAAAAAAAAGCACACATCACACAGAAAGCTACCCATCGGTGACATCGTTGCCACCGTCGCGTCATCATCTTGGTCGTCTCGGTCGTTTTACTTCTTCCGTCGTCGTCGTCGTCGCTGTCGAGCATCTTGAACGAAACCGACCGAAACAATGACTTCGTGGAACCTTGTCACTCACTCGGAACGGAAGACTTACTGGTTGCTGCACCACCCTCAATACAACTACCATGGGAACGATACGATGATGTGATCCTTCTCGTGAATGGCGGTTTTTGCGGAATGTGTTCCCTCGTCACGTCAGGACCTCGTGTGGAAGTCACACACGTGGCACAGCTCTATTTTCGATTGGTTTTACGTTGTCCTGGGTGCATGACAATTGCTGTTGGGTGTGGGTCGATTTATGGCGGTTAAATCAGGTTTAGGTACATATCATATTCAATTAGTCGTATTAGTTCTCTAGTAGCTAGCAAGTAAAACCACTTCAAGATTTTATGGTTGCATTACCATGGCAAAGAATGAACAATATTTCACCATTTTCTCAAGGGTAGCCAGTTTTTTTATCACTTGACCAATTCAAGGGGGTTCTTTTCAGCGAACTCGGTTTTTGTCCCAAACAACGAGTTTCGACGACCACTCTCTCCTGGGAAGGGTTTCAATTGAGCGGATCTTCTCGGAAGTAGCAACAATCTGCCGACAATGACACGCACAATAGAATTTCTCTATGAGAAGCATGAAACATCCATCCGTACGTATGGTGGTTTTCGGTCTTCAGTGAAACGTATCTATATGTGCGATTGTACGTTTCACAAGAAATGAGGATTTTTTTTTTCGCTCAGAACAGCGGATTCCAAACTTTTTCGAACCGTCCGCTTGTGACCTTGCTTCTATGACTTATCTGAGTAGTCTCCATAGTCTTTCTGAGTTGAATAGGATTTTTCGAGTTTTATAAAGGTCTTTGAAAAATACATATGTACATGAAAATGAAGAAAGACCCAGAGATTCTATCAAATGTGCAGCGTTTTGAATTTGTTTATTCCCCCTATGACTACTTAGTTTTTATCTCCCCCAAGCGAGTTCTTCCCCCCATTGTGTATATTGTGCACGACGAAGCACGTTGCCTCTTCTAATTCCCCCACGTCAACGTTCCAAAGCGGAAATGCCACGGCGCATAATTTTCTACATTCCACCGTCTTTCATGCGCGTCGTGTTCTAGATTCGGTGGAAGGAACGAAAAATCAAAGCACAACAGCAACGCAATAGGAATGTCTGTCTCCAATTGTGTCGTTCTCTAGGCAAGGCATGTTGCTAACGGCAGCAGTGCTTTTTTTTTTTTTTATGTTTCGACTTGGGCCCCATTTAGGTCTAATGGAAGCGGGCGGGCACAATCAATGTGAAAATGTGAATGGCTTAACTGCTTGGTTGCGACGCCGAGCAAAATCATGAAAGCATTGAAAAAATCCAACGAAAGGCGCTTGCTTCTAGTTGCCGGTAGCGTAAAGGAAGAATTCTCTTAAGGTGAAGCATCTGACTTGAACTCGACGAAATCAAACGACTGTAAACTTGTGCATTACAATGAAACCTTATGAACCTAGTGATCGTATTCCGATATCATGTAAGAATACTTGTGATGTTTGTAGATAAGATAATTTATGGTTTAAATTGAACCTATGATAGAAGGTATGTACACCCGATTCTTTTATGCAAAGGGTTTTGTGGAGCGAACCTGGTGTGATGGTTGAAGCACGTGACTATCACGCCGAGGACCTGGGATCGAATCCCACTCCCGACATACTCATTAAATGTGAGTTTTTCCTTTGGAAGGGAAATATAACGTGGGTCCCGAGATAAACTAGCCTAGGATTAAAAATCTCGTGAACAAAAAAAAAAAAAAAACAGAAAAAAAGCAAGAGGTTTTTCTGATCCAACTCAGTCAGTTCTTAATCAATTAACCTGTTTTTTTGTTCGCTGATATCACTGATCGTGCCTACATGTGTACAAAATTTCATGAGAATCGGTTTAAAATTGACTGAGTTATAGCAAAAAACCGACCCGTGCAAAAAAAAAAAAAGAATCGGGTGTATTGCAATTGTCGCGTAAATACATATTTTTGAAATCCTGTAAACATTAGAAGTCATATCTTCGGAAAAGTTATAGCTGATAGAGTAGCTTAGGAGTGCCATGGGTCAACGAACTCTCAAGGACACTTGGATATGGATATGGACACTTTTCCCATAATAATTCCCATACATACTATGTAGGGCTTCTGCAGTCTCAAATTTCCACCAAATTAGCTCAAACTTTGAGAGAAGGTACAACATTTGGTTTCGAATCGAATAAACCGTGTGGAGCAAAAACGATTTTTTTTTTAAATCCATGCTATCATACCTAGTTTAGGTTGAGTTTCATTCAAACACCCTCATCTGCACGCACCAATTGAGCTCTGCCAATTCCGAGGTGCTGCACAAAACGTTTTGCATACCTAACAAACAATTTCCTTATTTTACTCAAACCATTTTGAAGGATAAAACTTTCTTCCATTCCAGATCTGGAAGAACCAGTCATGTAATCTTCTCCCTCCCAAACCCTCATCGACAAGACTACGCGCTTTTCTTTCGCCACATTCAAAACACAACAAAAGAAAAGCACAACAACTTCAAGGAAAGAGTTCCTTGTAATCAAATCGAAAAGATTTCTAGATGCGAAATTGTTGTTTCCATTGGGGAATCGTAGCGCTCAGTGGCGACGATGAAGAAGGGATGGGGAGGAATTTTCCAAATTGTGTATGTGCACGTGAACGGAATTCAAGGTTGCTTCATTCGATTTTGCGCGTTGAATTGCACGGAACTGGTTTGCTAAATTGTATTTTTGGCCGAATTTTGAAATTGGCGAAATATGTTTCAAATCTGTTGCATAGAGAGTGTGAATTCAATTATCTTTCATGGAATTAGGCAGCAGGTCCGTGCACAGAAGTGGCGCCAAGGGTGGGTTTTTTTCTTAATTTCGGCAAAAGACGGCAGTGATGGAAAACAGTGAGGAATGTAGCTGAGTAGACACAAACGCAAAGCTATCCTACTCGTGAACAACAGAAACCAGAATAGGGGAACTGGGGGTAAGACGCCCACGTTAAGGAAGAGTCCAATTTTAACCACGAAACACTTTATTCTACACATTTTTTTGGCACTAACATGAAGCACCAACATGTTTCCTTCCAAATGGAGGACACTATAAACCAGTTTTATGTTTTACTACTCAAAAATTCAAATTTGAAAAAAAAGTTTGATTTTCAGAATTTTAATTTTAATGCGGGGTAAAACGCGCCACTAGCCACAACTAACGCCAGGATGCCAAATTATGTACATATACTTGCGCGCCTGGTTTATTGTCAACTGTTATTGTTCGTGAATGGTAAACAGTCATTACATAATTATGGATCACCTGTAATTATGGGTCAATTCCATGTAAACGTCATAGTGAGCTGTTTTATCAATAATAACTTCAAAATGACGCATGGCTGTGTGATTAGTGAACTTATTTATAGTCAAAATGTGCTGTTGCTTGGTTCCAACTTGTGTTCTACATAATTTGTGCCATAATTTGGATCTAAATGGCTATTTTAATGTAAATAACTAGGGGTGGGCATTTTACCCCACACATGCCTCAGAAGTTTGGACCCTTGTAAAAAAGTTGTAAGGGTCAAATTCGATACTTTTTCCGATTGGTACACAAATAATGGGAGTGTGCAAAACAGTTTGTGGGGATAGCGAGAAAAAAAATCTTTTAAATGATGTAAAAAAGTGCAAACATTTGACAGGCTAAAATTACATCAAAAGTGACCAAAATCTTTTTTCGAAGTTTTTGTACATTTTTTTTAGTAAAAATATGTAAAATCAAATGTAAAGAAGCATTTTTATTCTTATTTTAGCGATTGCAATTGAAAAAAGTTCTGAAAATAACGTGGTTTGCCTAAAACAAGGGTGGCGCAACTTGCCCCCTATGGGCGTTATGGCCGCAGTTCCCCTATATTCGCACTTCCTTCACTCGCGAGCTAACGAAGCTGGTCGCACTCGTGATTGATTCGCGAAGCAGCTCTGAACATTTTTCAATTTTGTGAAAACACGAATTTACACGGCCGACAGATCAACTTTTCAGGAACAATAAAGCACAAAACACTACTATCTGATGGATAATTACTTGTTTTGCTATTAAAATCGCACTAAAATGCAATTCCAGCATCTCCACTTGTTCTTCGCGAATAAAAATTCATGAGTGTTTTTGTTTTTGTTTTGCTTCATACTCGTGAAGCAAGCAGGTGCGAATAAACTCACACACGGCTTACTCTCGGCATCGTGAGTAAACCGTTTGTTGCTTTTACACTCGCGAGTTGATTCACGATGAGAGTGTTTCCATCTCTGAAAGACGGAGGGGCGCTTAGTGTGTGAAGCGTCGGTAATGGTGGGGGGGGGGAGGGTTTTTGGTTAACACCCAAAAACTCCCCTCTTGTACACGTGCTTGAAGCAGGGTTTGAATAGAGCTGAACTATAAGCTATATCCTTACTTTCTTAAAGTCCTGAGCGCCCACGTTGGTGCAGAGGACCGAATTGAAAGATTTCCATCCTGGGCGATTGCCAGCCATCGCCTTAAACCGTGGCCAGGTCAAATTTCCATCGATTTGCTTGATTTCCTTGTTAAGCCTGCGCCGCCATGAGCCTCTGGGTCTGTCTCTGCTACGATGTCCTGCTGGGTTCCCATCTAACGCAGATTTCGTTTCCGCCCCTGCGAAGAGTGTGGCCGACCCACCTCCACTTTCGCTTCCGACTTTCGGTCGCTATGGGCTTTTGATGACATCGACGATGGATGTCCACGTTGGCATCTATTGATGAAGACCTGCAGCCGTTGAGTGTTCTCGGCTGAGATTGTGCGATATTTGCCAGAAAACCGTTCGCCAGAAAACCATTTGCCAGAATACTATTTGCCCGAAAGTACCATTAGCCAGAATGTATCAATCCCCAGAATTTAATATAGAATAGAAATTTTCTTCATTTTCTAATAATTAATTGAAACTAAAGATGTTATTGAGAGAATTTAGTGGATATATTTCAGTCTATTTACTTAAAAATGTCGTCAGTTTCAATCTTTTACAATACTTCAATATGTCCACTGCTAGGTCGATCTTTTGGTTTGCTCCGATAAAGGACGACTAGGGCTAGAACGAAAAAAATATGGCCATTCGGCAAAATAATTTTTTGACCCAACGACCTTCAGCCGAATGCCCTAACAGCATTGATATTAAGATTCTATGACAGTAGCCGGAGCGCCATTAGCCATAATACCATAAGCCCAAATATGTTAAGCTCTCATGTTACAATCACCGTGATAAGGGAATATATTGGTTAGAAATGGCGCAAATAAACTAAGAAGTTCATCTAGAAAGAACAGAAGGTGATTAAAAAAAGGAGTGTCCGGCCATTTGGTCGAATACCGTTTGGCCGAATCATGATCAAAAGAATTCAGAGGTAGTTTTTGACATTCTAACTGTCAATATGATCATCAGAAATATTTCCTTATTTTAATCATAGGCTATTTTTTCTAGTTTTGTCATTAAGGAATTAGTTGCCGTTGAAACTGTATCTATTTTATCGAAGATTTTTCCTTCTTTAAATCATAGGCTGTTCTTTCGAGCTATACTGATGTGGAGAACATTGGCATGGTCACTCATGTTCATCAAACGGCATTCGGCCAAATGGCGTTCGGCCAAACGGCATTTGGCCAAATGACCTGGAACCAAAGAAGGAAAAAACTGCTGGAAATATTAGAATTATTTTCCTCAAGAACAAGCTTATTATAACATTTGATCAAGCGATAAATATTCGGCCTAATAGTACAGTGCATCAAACAATTGTCCGTACAGTAATTTTTTGGTCAAAATAATTTTTCATTCAAATGTTTATAACTTCTTTACGTCAATCAAAAACGCTGAAATTTTGATCAATCATATACCATATATTGAAGCTCCATTGGTAAAATTTTGAGCTTGATCGAATAAGTTTTCTGAAAGTTATAAAAGTTTCAGTAAAACTTAAAAGATTTTTGAACACATTTTTAAAACATATCTCAATATGTACTTTATGAAACATTTTCATTTTTTTTGTTTTACAGCTTCTACCTAGGGCTTTCATATGCAGCTTTGTCAATAAATAAAAAACGATAAAATATGGTAAACTTTTAAAAATCGTCAACTACATGAACACATTTTTCATATTTTTTGTAGTGAATATAAAACCTCAAACGTAGCTTTATATGAAAGCGTTAGGTATAAGCTGAAAAACAAAAAAAAATGAAAAAGTTTCATAGAGTACATATTGAGATATAATGTTTTGAAAATGTGTTCAAAAACCTTTTTAGTTTTACTAAAAGTTCTGTAATTTTAAGCTATAGGCTATAGGCTTTTTTTAAAAGTTACTCTAACACCATTTCGTGTTTGCTCTTACATCAGTTCCAATAATTTCTTTAACTTTCGCATATCAATTTGAACAAAAATAAAATTTTACATTTTTACAATCGTTATCGTTATCGATTTATTTTTCAATAAGAATGTTTTAAATTATCATTAGATTGCGGAACACTTCTGGATTGAGAATTTTGGGAAATTTCGGGGAAATGGTGCTTTCTGGGAAATGATACATTCTGACAAATGGTTTTCTGGGAAATGGTTCTTTCTGGCAAATGTCATTCTGGCCAATGGCATTCTGGCGAATGGTTTTCTGGCAAATATCGCACAATCCTAATCTGTTTTTCCATACATTTCTTAAACTCGCAAAATCGGCCCTTGCCTTCTTGATCCGTGCACCTATGTCGATCTTGGTACCGCCATCGGCCGCCATTCGGCAAGGAAGATATTGGAAGCATTTACCATTCTTCACTGATTGCCCAGCTACCGTAAAACTGGAAGGCTTGACCGTGTTTACATCCAACGATTTGGTTTTGTTGACGTTAATGCTAAGACCTACCGCTGAGGAGTGATTGGCAAGATCATCGAGCTTGCTCTGCATATCAGAGCGCCTTTGAGCTAGAAGAGCAACGTCATCAGCCAGTTCGAAGTCATTTTGGTGCTCCATGGTAATGGGCTGCCACAGCAACCCACGATTTGGTTCACGGTCAATCGCACCTACCAGGATCTCGTCGATTACGATGAGGAACAGTAGCGGTCATAGTATACATCCTTGCCGGATGGACCCGGACCCGGATGGGATCGGACAATACACCGTTGTGCAGTACTCTGCACGAAAATGACCTGTATTGTGCTTTAATGTGACCGATGATTTTCTCAGGCAGACCCTTGCGCCTGAGGGCTTCCCACATGTTTCCGTGATTGAGACGGTCGAAAGCTTTTTCGTAATTAATGAACACCAGGTAGAGAGACTCTTGGAATTTATTGATTTGCTCCAGGATGATACCGAGCGTGACAATATGGTCCACACAGGATCGCCCGGCACGGAATCCTGCTTGCTGCCATCGTCGGAGAGTTTCGTCAATATTCTCCTGTATCCAATTAAGGATCACTTTGCAGAGGACTTTGAGAACGATACACAGTAACATGATGCCCCGCCAATTACGCATACAGTTCAGGTCACCTTTTTTGGACGCATTACATCCAGTCGGCCGGAAATGTCGCAGTTTCCTATATGTTGCAGAATAATTGATGCAGTAGTTGTGCGGCTACTACGGGGTCAGCTTTGAGCATCTCAGCTGTTCGTTTTCATGCTACGGATGGCTGTTTCTATCTCCTGCACTGATGGAGCTTCGGTGTTGACACGGGTAATGCGTCGAACCCTTGGAATGGGCTCCCCCGACACTGGGAAAATAATTTCAAAGTGCTCGAATCAGCGTTTCAACTGATCAGCCGGGTCGGTCAGTAACTGTCCAGACGTGTCTCTCACGGACATCGTGGCATTCATCTTAGTCACACTTAGGCGACGGGAAACATCGTCGAGGAGACGGATGTCGCCGGTGTTTGCGGATCTCTCGCCTTCGTCGGCTAGAGAGTCCACCCACGCTCATTTGTCCCGTCTAAATGAGCGTTTCACTTCCTTCTCGAGAGCCGAATAGCGCTGACGGGCTATGGCTTTGGCTCCTCGTGCTTTCGCTCGCTCTATCGCGGCTTTAGCGTTCCTTCGCTCCTCTATCTTCCTCCAGGTATCATCTGTTATCCACTGCTTTCTCCGGGTGCGTAGCTTACTCAAATTATTCTCGCCGGTGGCGTTCTTGATGGCGCTCCATTGATCTTCTACGCTTCCACCTGCTGGAATATCCGCAGCACGGTTCTCTAGCTTCTCGACAAAGGACCTTTCCACCGCAGCGTCTTCCAGTCGGCGTGTGTTGAACCGGCGCCCGATTTTCTCCTCCTGTCGATGGATCCTAGCAAAGCACGAGTTGTCGGAACCAACCTTCGCGTTGAAGTCGCCCATGAGGATCTTGATATCACCTTTCGGAATCTTGTCCACGACAGCATTCAGTTGAATTTAAAAGTTCTCTTTATCTTGCAATTCGGCAGCATCGGTTGGCGCGTAACATTGGATCATGGTAAGGTTTCGAGCCCGTGTTCTGAATCTGGCTACAGTTATGCTTTCATTAATAGGTTCCCACGTGAGCGCTGAGCAGGAAACCAACTCCACGGTGGCGAGGAGCGTGTTCACCTCGTTGGCCAGAGTATTGTAGAATTTGACTCGACGCCAATCTGAGTTCTCCAAAGTTCGGCCAACGGACTTCACCCAGCTCTAGGATCTCAAGCTTCATACGGCATGCCTCATTGACTAGTTGTGCCAGCTTACCCTGCTGGGCTAGGGTTATACATTCCAAATTCCAATTCTTGTCCGTTGTTTCGCGCCAAACGTCGTTGCCGTTGAATCAGTTCCTAATCTTTCATTTTCGGTTTCTGTAACGTTTTTTGGGTATCGGAAACAGTAGGTTGTTGGCCTAAGGTTCCCTATCCACCGTGGTAGGGCTGCCACCTTAGGTATACCATCCGGTGGAGGAGCATTTCATACTCAGCTGCTGGATGCCAGAACAGACGCTGTTTGAGCCGCACCTCCTTGGTGAACAGACGCTCGAGACGTATCTTCTGAATTTAGCTGAAGTCAGAAGGACAACAGTACCCAGGCTGCACTACCAGCTTAGCACACAACTCTTTGCTAGCAGTCTTTGTCATCGCTTGAGGTAGTAACTTGTGAGGACCAAAGCTATGTTGGACGCTCTCATTTTCGACTCACCGTTTTGCAGCCCAACGTGTGGTGATTGAGCAGTGTAATTTAGTCCGTGAGTCCAATAGGAACTACCAGGAGAGTGCACTGCGTTAGGAAAGTTTTTCCCCCGTAAACTGATACTACTTTGTAAGTATGATGAAATTATGAAAAAAAAAACCTTTTCACTAATAATGATGAATAAAATTGCAGTATTGATGCTGCTTGGAATAGAATTTGCTGTTGATATGGGTTAATGTTCCAAACGCGACATGACTCCTAATACTCTTGATATGATTATTTCGGCTGTTCATCGACAACACTGTTCAAGAAGAATCAAGTAAGGGAACTGAGGACATAACGCCCTTCGGGGACAAAACGCCTTCACGCGATTTCATTATATTATAGAGGTTTTCGTTTGATGCAAGAAAACTAAGTCTAAAATGTAGCTTGTTAAACTTGAGAACGGGCGATATAATCGAAAGAAATGCATGGAAAACGACGATTTCTTCCATTTGGAAAAAAAATCTCTAATTTGTAGCGCACATAATTTAAGCAATTGCGTGCTGGTTTTATGGAATCTACCCGTTAAACAGCCATGTGCCTCGTTTTTCTTCATTTTCTGCTGGGAAGAGTTCGATGGAGCCTCATGGTATTTCATTACAAGCCAAAATGGAAAATGCCAGCGAGCGTTTTACAATTTTCCGGCACTTAAAAGGTAACACATTCTTGATTTGATTATTTGAATGGGAAATTTTAGGATCACGCGGGCCAAAATCATAAGTCTCTTACGAAAGATAGTAAACTACTATCTAAGGCAAAATACACCTTTCAAATCAAAATAGTTTGAGGTTTATGACGGCATATGCTTAGACTGGGCGTTATGCCCCCCTTCCCCTATTGCTGAATATACTTATTCAAACTTAAATCCACTAAATATCAATATGGCATTTTCATGACATTTCCCTTCTCTGTCTTTGGAAATTCTTATCTTAATAACTGTGGGAGAGATTTAAATCGAAGATATTATTTTCCGTTTTGAATCAAAATTTCCGATGTGGACACTTTGTGTGGAACTCATAGTAATTTAAACTAGTTCAAACATTTTGCAATGATACTTCAATGTGATAATATGATATTGCGTTTTAGTGTACTTACCTATTACCGTCGCCAGTATCACGATCCCGAGCACCACCGCCGTCGCTATCATCCGTATCAGAAAGATAGTACTCTCGGGGTCATCCAGTCCTCCCAGTCCGAACCCGCTATCACCATCGAGCAGCTGGTCCCGGTCCGTCCCATTTCCAAATCTGGTACTGACGGTGCCGTTGATCAGCCCCACACTGCTACTACTACTGCTGCTACTTCCACTATAATTGAGCAAAAAGCAATTCGTACAGTTCCAGAGGGCCATCAGCTCGTGCTCCTCCAGCAGATCCGGTGGTAAGTGGGCAAACGAGAGCCGCGAGCTGGTCCCACTTTCGCCATCGGAAACGTTAAAATTGATGCTAAATTCGGTCGAGTAGTTGCCACCGCCGCTAGTGAACAGCCCTCGGGCCGTGGACCCAAGTGGAGACCCGCTGAAATTGGACAAAGCACCAGCGAGCAAGTCACCACTACTACTATTGCTGCTATTGCTACTGCTGAGGCTGCCATTCAGATCGTTAACGAATTCATCCAGAAAGCTACCCCCACCACCCCCAAAACCACCATATTCCAGCACATCCCCACCACTTTCACTAACCCCCCACCGGTGCTCTTCCCCACCATCTTCGCCCGAGGAAGGACTCCACGAGCTCACACTAGCACTCGCAGTTGTCACCGCGAAACTCGATGTCGTCGTCGAGTGGCTTGCAGCAGCAGAAGCAGAGGTACTGGTCGCGATTCGGTGCACTTTTTCTGTCACTGTCGTCCGGACTGGTGTCGTCGTCCAAGGCCACGAAGGCCATGAAAAAGAAGTCTCTTCTCCGGCGACACGGCCCCTTGCCGTGGCCATAATGCCTTCCTTCGTGCAGCACTCTCTTCTTCCGCGGCGTCGCTGTTTTTTTTTGGTCGCCGCCTTGCTTACTTTGAGGACCTGTTTTTTCTCACCCCGTTCCTCATTTTGTTCAACACTTTACAACGCGGTTGATACTGGAAGAATTAAAGCAAACACGGAGAGAGAGAGGACATTAGTGAGATTCTTGTGATTTGGTTAAGTTACAAAAACAAAAGCACCGCAATCGGGTCCGAATTCTGCCAATGAAATAAAAACTCAAAATTTTTTAATGATGCCAATTGCACCACTTCATTATGGGGCGGTACGATACAAAGTGGGAATAGTTCAGTGTTTGATTCTTTCACACTTATTTATAAGCTATGTTAAAAATGTGTAGTTGGTATTTAAGTTTCGCAGGTTCAGGTTCCTGAACCTCGAGGATTTATAAGCAATATGTGAAATTGTTTAAAGTTCCCTGGGCTTTGATTATATCTTCCAGGAAGCTTTGATTTTGGGCATGTAGCCGATGTGCTTTGCAGTAATGATTGGAATAGCTGTGTTTATGCGTAAATAGAAGTTCGCAATAGGAAAGTTGCACTGTAATAGTTGGTAGCGATCTCTGTAACGATTGTCGGCATAATCGATGCAGTTCCGATGCAGTGTTGCTGATACTAAACATTTATGTTTGTAGATGTAGACAACCTTTGTATTCAGTCCATTATTGTCCAAAAGTACTGCAATATTTGTTCTTCCAAAAATGTACGCAACTATGATCCCTATAAAACCGCCATAGTATCATGATCTAGTGAGTAGTCTATAGTAGTCATTAGTCGTCCATAATAGTCCTAGTTTAAGCGATACACAGGATGAAATATACGCGCGCGCAGTTAGAACAAACCGACTTTGTACCGTTCCGTAGTTAGAATAAACTATCGCCAATTCAGTTAAGTAATCGTTCGTGTTGTGAGTTTAACTACCTCAAAATACAGTCCATTTGAACTACAATATCGTGTGTGTAAATTAGTTGCCTTGGTCACAGTGCTAGTTCTCGATTATTACCCATTCCTTCGGACCCGACAGTGATCATGCCATGAACGCTGGTATGTGCGTCAATAAGATGAATATAGGTATACACTCAGCCAAATAACCTTAAGATTTCCATAAGGCCCATCTTATGAAACGGCCTTTAAATAATTCATAATGATTCGGATGAATTCCATAAGGCCACTCTATGACGTAAAATCGTCTCACAGCTTGGCTTTTATTCATGTTTAGCAACATGGTATTCTCAAGCGTCGGTAGCCGTGTGGATAAAACACGGGCTCGGTGATCCCGACGTTCATGGATCGAATCCAGTCTGCATCATGTTAAGATTTTTTTGTTCCTTTCATAAGTCTATCTTATGAAATTTGTCATAGCAAGCACGATCAATTTTCATAAGGTATTCTTATGTCATCCATAAGAATTAGTTATAGCAAATTTTCATAAGGTATTTCGATGATTTTCGCTAGTTTTTTTCGCTGAGTGTAAGCAATGGTAAACAGTTCGGTAAAAATCAGATCTTCAAGTCATCTGATATCAGGGATGCCAGATGATTTTTTGAAAAATCTGTATCACAACTTTCAAAAATCTGTACATATCCCATATCGGCACCAACATTTCAAAAGGGCGTAACTGCATTTGGAAGTAATACCTTCTTTCAAAGCTGTAGGTCGTACTGCCTCCCTTATACTCAAACCACCGTGGTTGTCGGAAAGAGGAGAGTTTTTCCCATCTGGTACTTGTTGTGAAAAACATGGGAATCATAACACATGATCCACAGCTTTAAAAGAAGGTGATGATTCCAAAAGCAGTTACGCCCTTTTGAAATGTTGGTGTCGATATATGAAATTTGGGCGAAAAATCTGTATCTCTTACAAAAATAAAATAGCCCTTCCAGCTTAAAAATCTGTATTTCATATTAAACGATATCTGTACGGATGCTCAAAAATCTGTATAATACGGATAAAGCTGTATACACTATACAGTGATTTTTCAGTTTTATCACGATAAAAAAATTACCGTTACATAAACGAAACCGTGAATTTTGTGAAACGAGAAAAAATTGTAAATTTTTTATTCAAAATCGTTCAGCTGCAAAATATATGAGACGTAGTTCACATTTTTTAACATTTTTTAAAACGACTAGTGATAAAACCGAAACGCCACTGTATATGGCATCTCTGTCTGATATAGTTATACTGATCATGCTACTACATAGTATATCGAACATTTGTCGAAGTAATTTATGTGCCGGGAAAATATAATTCCAAGTTGGTGAGAATATAACAAACCGAGGGAGGGTAATAGGCCCAGTCAGACCCCTGAATTGACAATGTGGGTTAGTGTGTGGGAATGCCATTGAAGGTTTGTAATATTCCCCTAGGCTTTCGAAATTCAACAGGGCGCGTCCCCAGGTTGCGATTAGGGGGAAAAGGGAGATTTTTCGCATTTGTACTGTAATCAGCCAATGTGATATTATCTTCTATGGTGTTGTATTGTAAATGAATGATCTCATTCTATGGGAATTCGAACCTTGTAATGTATTGTTTATTAACTTCAATTTTCTATGCCTGACAAGGTTATGAAGACAAACATGAGATAAAAAAATTGCCTAATAGGGAAGTCACATCAGCAAAGCTTTTACATATGCGTATGCTATCCATGGGGTCATGTCTAGCTTTTAATATGTATGGCAATGACTGATTCTTACCTAGTTCGCCGCCTCCAAGAACATGACCATTCGTAGCACCTTCATCCAGCACAGCCTCCCGCATCGTTACACCTGGAGATCACAACAAACGGAATCGCAAATCGACCACGTTCTGATTGATGGACGGCACTTCTCCGACATTATCGACGTCAGGACCTATCGTGGCGCTAATATCGACTCTGATCACTACCTGGTGATGGTTAAACTGCGCCCAAAACTCTGCGTCATTAACAACGTACAGTACCGGCGGCCACCTCGGTACGATCTAAAGCGACTGAAGCAACCGGATGTCGCCACCGCATACGCGCAGAGTCTCGAGGTAGCGTTGCCGGACGAGGGTGTGCTCGATGTGGCCCCTCTAGAGGACTGCTGGAGTACGATGAAAGCAGCCATCAACAACGCAGCCGAGAGCACTATCGGGTACGTAGAACGGAGTCGACGAAACGATTAGTTCGACGAGGAGTGCAGAGCGGTTTTGGAGGAGAAGGATGCAGCGCGGGCGGTGATGCTGCACCATGGAACCCGACAGAATGTGGAGCGATACAGACAGAAGCGGAAGCAGCAGACTCGTCTCTTCCGGGAGAAAAAGCGCAGCCTGGAAGAAGCGGTGTGCGAGGAAATGGAACTGCTGTGCCATTCACAAGAAACACGTAAGTTCTACCAGAAGCTCAACGCATCCCGCAAAGGCTACGTGCCGCAAGCCGAAATCTGCAGGGATAAGGACGGGAGCTTCCTGACGGACAAACGTGAGGTGATCGAAAGGTGGAAGCAGCACTTCGACGAGCACCTGAATGGCGAAGAGAATGTAGGCACGGAGGACCAAGGCAGCGGAGGAAATGACTATGTTGGTGCAGCAGAGGACGGGAACGAACCAACTCCCACGCTGAGGGAAGTTAAGGATGCCATCCACCAGCCCAAAAACAACAAAGCGGTTGGTGAGGACGGTATTTCGGCTGTTCGGGTCCGAATGAAGTTGATCATCAATATTAACTTCGTTTCCCGATCAGCCTAGATAGCTGTGTAGTGTCGGTAGCGATTATCTCAATTGGCTAAGAATAACACTATGGACCACCTGTTCCGGGGGTAAAAGCCCACTAAACAGGGAACCCCAATCCAAGGTGTCAGGCGACCCGTGCTGATGGATGAATGGTTGAGGGGGTTTAAAATATGCTCGATCTTTAACGGAGCCCGTAACGTAGGTAGATCGCCTTTATGTGTTGCGTTACGGTTCAAGATCTACCAAACCGAACCCTAGTGACATCCGGTTTGTCAAGTTGGGGTAATGTGTTTTGGTAATAAGGATTCATGGTACAAAGTCCTTGTTACTGGTGACAGTTTCTAAAATTGCATTTATTCTGCCTTGCTGATAGTTAAAGAACCGGACTTTTCCTACCCGAGACTACAGTTGATGTTAGGAAAACAAACATGCTTTACGTATCTAATTGCGTATTAACCTATCAAGGACTGTTAAGTTCTGGTAATTCAAGGACTCACGTGCATTCTTATTGCAGAAAATATTCTCTACTTTGACAGAGTTTTGCAACTAGCCTAAAGTCCCGGGTTTTTCTTTGTTGTCTTGGGACTAAACTAGAAGCAAGACATGGATGGGGCTACAGTTCCGATGCATGGATAAATATCAGTACCACCGTTTTGTTTTTCTCAGAATTCAAATAGATTGTGTTTGCTTAGGGGCGCTCTTTCACTGGGATTTAAATCTCTATGATAACGGGACCTTTTATCGCAATCTATTTCTTGCACCTCTGAGATAACAAAACAGAAACTGTACAGAAATCGATGCTTCATTGTCTTTCAATGACAATGGAGTATTACGACATGCACTAAATACTAAGGATACGGGTAATGCCACAAAAGATCTAAATACTGGTCGCAGTGGCTCACTTCAACAGAAAAAAAAGGACGGTATTGCAGCAGAACTCATCAAGATGGGCCCGGAAAAGTTGGCCACCTGTCTGCACCAGTTAGTAGTCAAGATCTGGGAAACCGAACAGCTACTGGTGGAGTGGAAGGAAGGGATTATCTGTCCCATCCACAAGAAAGGCGACAAGTTAATGTGTGAGAACTTTCGAGCGATCACCATTTTGAATGCCGCTTACAAAGTGCTATCCCAGATCATCTTCCGTCGTCTTTCACCTAAAGTAAATGAGTTCGTGGGAAGTTACCAAGCCGGTTTCATCGACGGCCGGTCGACAACGGACCAGATCTTCACCGTACGGAAAATCCTCCAGAAATGCCGTGAATACCGACAGTATCGACCGCACAGAGCTATGGAAAATCATGGACGAGAACAGCTTTCCCGGGAAGCTTACCACACTGATAAGAGCAACGATGGACGGTGTGCAGAACAGCGTAAGGATTTCTGATGAACTATCCAGTTCATTCGAATCTGGACGGGGACTACGACAAAGTGATGGACTTTCCTGCCTACTATTCAACATCGCCCTGGAAGGTGTTATGCGACGAGCCGGGCTTAACAGACGGGGTACGATCTTCACAAAATCCGGCCAATTTGTCTGTTTTGCGAATGACATGGATATCATTGCCAGAACACTTGGAACGGTGGCAGAACTGTACACCCGCCTGAAACGTGAAGCAGCAAAGGTCGGATTGGTGGTGAAAGCGGCTAAGACAAAGTACATGCTGGTAGGTGGGACTGAGCGAGACAGGACAAGCCTTGGCAGCAATGTTACGATAGACGGGGATACTTTCGATGTGGTAGAAGAATTCTACCTCGGTTCCTTGATAACGGCTGACAATAACGTGAGCCGTGATATACGAAGGCGCATCATCAGTGGAAGTCGTGCCTACTATGGACTCCACAAGAAACTGCGGATGCACGCCTGCAAGCCTCGTGGAAGCCCCTGATCCTCTCGTCACAGTCGAGCCATTCCTGCCAGCGGCCAGCAGTCATCCCGGTCCTGTGTATGAGTCCGGAGACGGGGTCTTCCAAGCCATCCACGCAGGCAAGTACATACCGAATCAGAACACACTTCTTCCGGTAACGTCTGTTGCTTCCAGTTTGACTGCAGCGGTCGAGTCATGTTCGTTGTCGTCCGGCGTTATCTCGGAGACTACCTTGGCTAAGCGTCAACTCGGCAATCAAAAAAGCAACTTTTCGGTGTACTATCAGAACGTAAGAGGTTTGCGTACCAAAATCACTCAGTTACGTTTGACGTTAGCCAGCAGTGATTATGACGTGGTAGTCTTCACGGAGACATGGCTAAGAGAGGATATAAACAGTGCTGAAATATCGGCTGAGTACACGGTGTTTCGTTGTGATCGAAGTGCATTAACCAGCCAACATATTCGGGGTGGTGGCGTATTGATTGCTGTGAAAAATTGCTTACGTTGTGAGGCTGTTGCATTGGTGAATTGCGAAAGCCTCGAGCAAACCGTAGTATGTGTGAAGTCGGAATCCCGTTCGCTTTACATAATATCAATCTACCTTCCTCCCGGCTCTAATATCGATCTCTATGCTGCCCACGCCCATGCAGTGCAGCACATCATCAGTGAAGCTTCAGAGGACGACATCATCCTGTCTCTAGGTGACTTCAATCTTAGCAAACTACGTTGGCAAATCGACGACGAGATAAATGGCTATATTCCTACAAACATTACATCCGACCGCGAAAGATGTCTCGTTGAATCCGTGTTTGCTTCCGGCCTTCGACAAATCAACAGTTTCGTGAACGCAAATGGAGCACTGCTGAATCTCGCGTTTGTTAGTCTTCCGGAGCAAGTAGACATTGTTGTTCCACCTGCACCAGTATTGCCTATTGACAGTCATCATATACCGTTCGTCCTACTCATTGATCTAAGCGTTGATAAGCTAGATTCCCACGCGAACTTCTCCGACCAATCAGCCTTCGATTTCAAATCGTGTGACTACACCCTGTTAAAAGCAGCGCTTGCCGATATTGATTGGGACAGCCTTTTGCGATTCGATACCGTCGACGATGCACTCTCCTCATTCTACGACAAACTCTCTGCTGTTTTCAACACTTACGTGCCTCGTAAGAAACGATCGTTCTCCTCAACATTTAGCAAACCGTGGTGGACGTCCGAGCTGCGAAACCTTCGTAACACCCTTAGGAAAGCGCGACGTCGTTTCTTTCTCACGAAATCAGAAAACGAAAAGGCCATTCTACGTGAGGCAGAGGCAACGTACAAATCTGTTCTGTGGTCCACGTACGAATCCTACATATCCGAGATCCAGTCCAGTTTAAAACAGAACCCGTCAAGATTCTGGAACTTCGTAAGGAATCAAAAATCATCTGCTCGTATTCCTTGCAATGTGATTTACAACGGTACCCAAGCCAGTTCCAATTCAGAAGCGGCAGATCTCTTCTCTCAGTTTTTTGAAAGTGTGTTCAGCAAGGTGTCACCAGTGCTCCGTGAGAACTGCTTCGTTCACATTCCTTCGTATGACATCAACCTACCTACCATTCAATTTTCACCAAACGAAGTAATGCTGGCCATCGACGAACTCGACTCCAAGAAAGGAGCCGGCACGGACGGTATTCCTCCTCTGTTCCTGAAGAACTGTTCCGCAGAATTAGCAGCACCTATAGCCATTCTCTTCAATAGTTCCCTACGTGAAGGTACATTCCCAGTAGCGTGGAAAACTGCCTCTATCGTACCAATTCATAAGTCCGGCAACATCAACCGTGTGACTAATTATCGTGGTGTTTCCATACTATGTTGCTTGAGTAAAGTATTCGAGAAACTGATGCATAACAGCATCTACAATATCGCAGCACCTATTATTTCGGACTCGCAACACGGTTTCATGAGACATCGCTCAACAACTAGTAATTTGATGTGCTATGTTTCTACGCTATCACGGGAAGTGGAAAGGAGAAGGCAAGTCGACGCAGTATACGTTGATTTTGCCAAGGCATTCGACACCGTACCCCACAGCCTAGTAGTCGACAAGCTCAAACATATTGGCTTTCCGGTTTGGATAACAAAGTGGATTTCTTCGTACTTATCCGGTCGCTCCTCATACGTTACGGTCAATTCAGCATGCTCTAGAACATTCTGCGTCACGCCTGGAGTGCCCCAAGGCAGCGTTCTTGGTCCTCTATTATTTAATATTTTTGTAAACGACCTGAACATGGTCCTCTCATCGTTCAAGCTGTCTTTCGTCGATGACCTGAAATTCTTTCGCATTATAGAGACTCCAAATGATTGTACCGCTCTACAAGAGGATATTAACTCCTTGTTAATGTGGTGTAACGACAATGGAATGTTCGTCAACGGCCAGAAATGCAAAGTTCTCTCCTTTTCCCGTTCAAAGAATCCAATGCATCACCAGTATACCCTAGAGGCGCAACCACTACAACGTGTTACGTCAATTTGTGACCTGGGAGTAACCATCGACGCCAAGCTCACATTTAATGAGCATGTGGGGATAACTACCCAAGTAACAATTCCATCGCTGATTGGTTTTGTTTGATTTTTATTAATGTTTTATTACAGCAATAACTAAAACTCACAGTTTTATGACTGCTATTATGAAAACCATTAATAAAATGTTTTATAGTATACTTGAAGATATCCATAAAGACAGATTTTAAGAGTAAACAAAACTTTCCGATATGTAAACCTTCTGGCAATCATTATTACCGCAATAAAACTGTTAAAACTCTCAACAGATGGCGATCCGTTCGATTAGTAACGACATCTGTTGGTGGAAAAGCAGAAACTACGACACTGCTAGGTTTATTGCGGTCATCATAAAAGTAAACTTGCTTTCGTTTTATTTTCGGCGATGACCATGCCATAAAGACTGCCCCAGAAAGTATGGACGCACCTAGTCTTCAGTTGACTGGGCCTGATCGATGGTTCTTGTTTCGGATTTCTTTTTGGCTGTTTCTGCTTACTATAGGATCGAAAATTCAAACGTTCTTTGCCACGATGTACATCGGAATTCGAAATGGTAACTTTTTTGGTCATGTTCTGCTCTGTGTAACTCAGAAGGTTTTTTCTTGTGCTAAAATATCTTCATCATTTGTTTTTCCAAACGGTGGTTAGCAGGACCTTTATTTTTTACCCAATTTTTGCCTATGCTTAAACGTGTTATCCCCACCGTGTTTTCTGATTGCTACTTGCACGGTTTTCTCACTTACTCCCACCATATTTTGCTCATTTCCTTAGTGATCTTTCAAGCCCTGTTCATCGTTTGTGCACATTTTTTCGATGATGTTGCGCTGAAAGCTCATGTATTTTGAAACAAACTGTTGGAATAGCAAAAACTGCATTACAAATGCTGCGAAAATAGGTTGACCAACAGGATGTAGCTTCTAAAAAGAACTTGTCATCAATAGTTTTTGAAAATGCAAGTATTTTCTTTATGCGTCCATACTTTCTGGACCGGTCTTTATTGAAGAATTAGCTTACGTGAATGAAAAATAGTTAATTTTGCTTAAATTGGCAATAAATTGATAGTTTGTAACCATTTTCATAACATGCTCACATAAATAAACTCTCTCTGCTGAGTATTCTTGTAATTCGGGATAGTTTTACCAAATTCACAAATTGATTTATTTCATTCCAAGATGATCATATTCACTATTTTCGAAGCGCATTAATTTTATGATTCTGCAACCCCAATATTCACGATAAATTCGAATGCGCATAAGCCTACCAGCACAATAACTACTAAAATACTACTTTGAAATAATCGCTTTCTACTTACGAATGATGTATCCTCCTGAACTTTATGTGCCATCGAAGAAGCTTCTCTGCATCTTGAGCTGTCATAGTTTTTGTTAAAAAAAACAACAACAATCGAGAATGGGAAATATTTCAACTAGGTTTTAAAACGGGTTTATTGCTGCTCTTAATGCGGTTTGCATAACCTCTCCGAGAGTGGTCCACTTAGCCGGAAGATGCTCTTAAAGAGGTTATCAAGAGGTTTTGATGTATGATTCAGTTTTATTGCAAGTTATATAAAATTGGTCATGAAGATCTCTTGTAGAGCCGAACAAAACTTGAAATGTTACTTGGGTACTGCCAAAGCTTTCTCAGTTCTGGGGTTCATACATCGCCATGCCTCAGACTTTACTGATATATTCGCCCTGAAGTCGCTCTATTGCTCATTAGTGCGCAGCATCCTGGAGTACGCGGCTCCTATTTGGATCCCGTACTATACAACGCACATACTTTCAATCGAACGTGTACAAAAAAAGTTTGTGCGATTTGCATTAAGGCGGCTGCCCTGGAACGACCCAATCAATCTTCCCGCTTATTCTGAACGGTGTAAACTAATTGGCCTAGAACCGTTGTCCACTAGACGTACCAAGCTGCAGCGCTTGTTTATTTTCGATGTTATTCAAGGAACAATAGACTGCCCTGCACTCCTGCAACAGATATCGTTCTACGTTCCCTCCCGAAGTTTGCGGTTTTCCAGCTTACTATCTGTCCCGTATCATCGCTCAAACTACAACAACCCACTGGACTC